>NC_082683.1:87014795-88303031 GCF_949987515.2 Delphinus delphis
GGAAATGTCTTATTACAGAATTGTCTAATAAAATCATGTACTCCCAGAACATTTGGTTTGATTCTCCTATCACAGCACTGGTTTGATTCTCCAATCACAAATGAGAAAACTGTGGCTTGACAAGGTTAACTGAGTTACCTAAAAACACACTATGGTTAGTATCAGACAAGAATAGAGCCTGTCCCCCAACTTCTAGTGCTCGTTTCTAATTATACTATTTGTAGAATTCCTTACATTAGAGGGTTTCCCCCTGGATTAAAACGCAATGCAGGTCATTCTAATCCTACACATGAACAAACTGTGCCAGCTGTTTGAAAGTTCCATCTAAGTACCTTTATGTATTTCATAATACCACATTGCATTAAACATGTTAAAGCAATTACGAATGGATCTTCTGCTTTTCTAAATTGTTAGGCTCTTTGAAAAGCATGGTTACAGCTAAAAATCATAAAATTGGACGTGGTATTTTTCTTTCTCACTGCCCGACTGTCTACCTATAATTTCACAATTACTTCTCTGGACATGAGGTCTCTGACAGGCAGTAAAGGAAAGTGGAAACATTGGAAGGAGTGAGGATACAATTTACAACATCAGTAACAAAATAACTGAATTTTCTTTTACAGTTTAATGTAATTTTTTCATATACATTGATTCATTTGATCCTTTAAAGACAACTGAGGAGTAGATATTAACTCTGTTTTACAAATTAAGTAACTGAGACTCATGAAGGTCCAAGAACTTGCCTAAAACCCAAGCAGTGCTCTTCTCCCCTGTGGGCCACAAGGAGAAAAATGTTTGTATTTAAACTGTGAAATGTCTAATTATGAATCTCTCAGCTTTCTTTGGTTTCTTCTAGAATTAATTAGCTGAGACATGTACTTCCAGATTACTATGGAATGGAGTCATTTCCTCACAGTGGAGTGGATTTTGGAATGTGAAAGCCAAGGACAGAAATGCTAATTTTGACACAATTAATGTTGAGTTGTTTTTCCTGTCAGTAATTAGGCACTGAATCAATTGCCTCTTAGGTCCATCACTGTTTGGTTGTTTTTAATCACAAAACATTTACGTTAATCAACATAAAGGAGGATAACTGCTTTCTTATTTGCTATCATAAGATGGCTTCTGTACATTCTTCTAAAACTGACATTAGACCATTGAGGTATAAATTAAAGAGAAGGGGAAATACAGGTATTTAAAATCAATGTGTGTTCAGGAAAAGGAAAACAAGGTATCAGTACATTTAGTGGACTGTTGTTGGGGAGTGAGAATCATGGAAATATGTGTGGATATGTTGTCTACAACTTAATGTCCTCACCAAAGCCTGTGCTGTAGGATTGCCTTAGCGGTTAAATCGCCATTTAATAAAGTTCTAATCATGCTTCAGAAACTGGGCCTTCATGGAGAGTCTAAAAGAGAAGAATCTTATATTAAATACACTCCAAAAAGGGGTGCCAAAGTAAAATGCCAGGGTGTATTCGGTTTGTACTTCCATGAAAATTCATTTAGTCATTGAATAAATATTTATTTATTTCTTATTATGTACCTTTTCGTTAAATTAGTGGAAATAATATGGAATCATTACTGGCATACTTCCTAATCTATAGTAGGATTTCAATAAAGTTTGCCTGAATGGATGGAGTAAAACAATCCTGATAGTTATAAATTTTTCCTTAACTTTTCTTAGCCAGTGGAGACATTTTTATCTATAAAATAAGTGGCGATGAAGGTTAAATCAATTTCCGAGGTCTGTGAGCCTCATTTCTTAATAATACTTATGCTCATTTTATGATCTAGAGCATACCTATGGATTAGTTGAGATTTGAGACATCATTCAAATGATTTTGAGATGCCTCTTCAAAGAGAGGCATCATTTAAACAAAGGACTTATAGTTTTAATTTTCATAGAAAATTATCTTAGTTACATAACGTATACATGCCAGCAAAGACAATTTTTTTGTGGCTATGTGGAACAAACGATAACATTTTTTTTAGTAATAAAATGTGCTTCTTTGTCAGATATCGTTGTATCCCATACTATATTGTATTTGTTTTATATATTTGTTCATGACTTTTTGATGCATCTCACAATGAAACATAGTACAATTATACTTAATTTAATCACAGCTTTAACATGTTGGAAAATAAAAGTTCTTAATGTCCCACATTAAGCCTCTCTTCAATATCTCTTATATTCATCAATCCCTTTCACAGATACATTCAAGTAAATAAGGTCTTAAGCAGCCTTGGAAAACCATTAATCTTGAAGGTGGGCTCATAATGTACATTTAAGTATGATCTAAGTATGTAGGAGACAAGCTTGGAAAAAGAGAGTGATTCATGATACATTGTTAAATTCTCATCTCTGAAAATAGATTAGAAATCCTTCTCTGGATAATTTATGGATCAAATGAAATATTATCAGGCACATAGTACACACTCAATAAATGTTTGTTAGATAAATTAATTATTATATAAGAGAAAATATAAACTTTTACAGTGCTTAAATAAAATGGTTTAAGGATAAACTTGATACCTGAATTTAGTAAACAACTCAAAAAAAGTAATTTAAAAATATTGATGTCTTTAATTCACTAATTTATGTGCATATAAGATTATCACATTAGATCTCAAAATCATAAATTTGTTTCTCTTATTCCATATCTCAAATACAGAATTTTTGGTTAATTTCATTTCTCTGACATTATTACAATGACAATATATTTTTTTTCCTTAACTCCTATTTTGTTTGGTATTAAGAAATATATGTTGGACCCCAAAGGTACTATGTATTCTTTTATAAGACTGTTCAGGTCAAAATATATTTGCTTTTTCTATATAAATAAAGTAATCCCACTAATAGTGAAAATAGTGAAAGTTGTCGGGTGACATTCACAGTATATAAAGAAAATGTACATTATATTATTTTCTGCTATTTCTCAATGTCTTTGGGAAGGTCAGGTCAGTGTTAAAAATTTTTAGCAAGAGGTAGTAGGTATAATGACTACAAACGTGAAAACAGGTGCTAGATTTCTTGAGTTTATAATCTAGCTAATAAACTGTATGATCTTTCACAAACCATGTAATTTTTCCATGTTCCAGTTGCTTCTTCTGTAAGATGGGGATAATAATAGTACCTTTATCAAAGGGGTATTGTGGAGATTGGATGAGTTCAGAAATGTAAAAGTATGAACTTTAAATGGTACCTGGCAAATATTAGTAGAATTAAATTGTGATTCATACCCATGTTTTTAAAAGACAGGTATATGTTCTAAGGGTAAAGAAATTACAGCTGTAAGGAAAGATTTCAAAGCAATTACTTTTAAGAATTGAAATATAAGTCCCCAACCTCAGGTCTTAGTCTCTAGGTGTAAAGAACAAAATGCTTTCCAAGGCAATACATATAGTACTTGTGTCTAATTATACAAATCAGGACCTGAGGTTAAAGCTGGTGACGGCAGAGCTTACTACTCCAAGCCTAATGCTAGATCAATATTCAGGTAATAAAACAGCCACATACCACTATTTTAAACTTTACTGTTAGATCATTGAGTGATTGTAATTAGTCTTTTTAGAGCTGTAAAGATGTAATTTATATTTGGACATAGAACACATTTTTCCCATTAAACCTAACATATATGTTAGATCTGTTCTCTCTTCCCTATTAATTACCATTGCTATTTGGAGGACTCAATTTGAGCTTTTTGTGTTCTTTAATGTTAACGAAAATTATTAGAATTCTAGAAATTCACAGTAGGAGCATATTCTATGGTGGAAGTAAACAAGGATCTTTTAACTTGGGGATTTTTCTTTCATCATGTTAACTACACTATGAGAACTGTGTAAACAGTTCTGTTCAAATCATCATCCATGCATGCATTAATTTGGTACATTGAGGGTACCCAGTATGTCAGGTCCTGCCTAATATAAGGCCCTGGGGATAGAGAAGTGAAAGAGACAATTTCCCTGTTCCCAAGGGTCTTTTAATTGAATAAGAGAGAAAGGTGAAGGAGCAACTGTCATTCCATATGACAGTTGCTATGACAGAGGCATTCATCGGGCCATCTCTGTGCAGTTAGAGAGTGATCCAAAGGAAACAGGACAGGAAAGCATCTGGAGCTTGAAATGTGCCCAATTCCTGATATTTTATATTAGAAGTCATTCACTAGGGAAAACAGAAGTGAAGATGAAAGCAGACCACATCCAAGATATAATTAAAGTTTCTTGAGATATTACCAAAAAATTAAAATAACATTGGAGAAAACTGCACAGGAAAGAACATTCAAGACCTTGGAACACCATAAAATTAAGAACATGATTTGAAAGTGCCTGCCACCCCTTCGCTCTTAGTGCCATCAAACCCCTTGTACACATGGCTATCTCTCACTTCTGTCCTTTAAATTGGCATTTCCACTGAAGCCTGGGGCTGCTTTTTCCTGAAAAGCACCAGACTAGTGCCAGATGGCAATGGTGAAATGTACCAAAGTGGCAGCAGGGTGTAGTGGGATTCAAGCTTCCAGGAATTTAACAGATCAAGTTCCAATTGCTGTAAGCCAGACATGCTGTTTACCTTATCTGGAGCAGGGTCTTCTTGTTAAAATGTATCTTAAAATTCCCAGGTAGGTTGTGAGTATTAAATTAGATAATTTATGGGGAAATGTCTAAATTAAAAGTCAGTATATGTTCTTTTCTTTTTATGTAAGAGGAGGTGTTCAATAAATTCTTTCAGTAACAAAGTGAAACGACCTCTAGAAAGGGTAGATATTAGATTTGCACAAAAGAAGCAATTTTCACGTTTGAGTGATAGGAAGTCCTCGGAGAAACTGTTTAATAAGAGTATTTAAGAGTTAAGAGCAAGGGAGACTTTTTTCGAACCACGCACACCCTCTGCAAGCCCTCTTCCCATTTGGGCATTGCAACCATTGTGGCAATGTTGAGAGGGAAACCGTTTTGAGACCCGTGAGCAAAGCAGTTTAGAGCATGTTTCCTGGACTTAGGCACCTGGGTAGGAATCTGGATGCTCCCACTCACCAACTCACTGGCCAATTTATGTGACCTATCTCTGTCTCAGTTTTCTCATGTGTAAATTACGATACCAATAGACGGTTTATAAGGTGTAGATTGAATGCAGCAATCTATTATATAACTTAGCACTGTCTCTGGCACCTAAGTCCTCAACACTTTCTATGTATTATTAAGAAATTGTCCATGTTTTCTGTTTATTTAATAGTAATGTCCTGATTTCTTTCAATTAAATTCAGCAAATATTTTCTGGACACCCAAAATTTTCAAAGCACTGTGCGAATTACAAAGGCCTCACTTTGCAGTATCAGATGTTAATGGAAGGGCTGGTAATATACAGATAACTACAATTCAAGGCAGACCAACAGGTCTTACAATAAAGATATATATGGAGTCCATGAGGCAGAATCTTCGGTTCTGAATGGAGAGCATGGGGAAGGTTTCAGGGAGAAAAAATTATGTGATCTTACCTTTTATGAGGACAGTTTTTATGGGAAACAAATGTGAAAATGTAATGTAAAGCAGAGACTAGAACATGTCTGTTTGGAACATCAGTGTAATGGGAACATAGGTGTTCATGGGTTGAAAGAGTGGAGAGTAGGTAAAGAGCAAAATTAAACAAGAAAGGCAGATTGAGGCTATAATACAAAAGATCGTGCATAATGCAAAAGGTCATTCTAGGAAATCTGTACTTTATTTTGTAATTAGTGGGGCATTATTAAAGGCATGATTAGATGTGAATTCTAGAAAAACTAGCCTGGAAGCATTGTGGAAGATGAAACAAATTGTAGAGAGAATAGTGGTAAAAAATCTAGTACATTATATATGGTAGTGAGACTGTCAAAGAAATGTGAGGAATGTTTTTTACTTCATGACAGCACATGGAGAATTCTAGAACTAAATGGCAATGTAAAAAGCCCCTTATTTCACTGATGACAAGTAAGACCCAGGAAGGTTAAGTGACTTGCTCCAAATCCCAGAAGCTAGTGGAATAAATGAGGGAAGAAACTGGGTTTTGCTGGTTCTGAGGCCAGCATTGATTTCCCTCAATTACACTGCCCTGTTTTAATTGGTATCTATGCATGTCATATAAGCCACGTCCATTCTATTTGTGAAAACTAGATTTTTAGACCTTGAATAATGTAATAGACTCATTCTGACCTACTCTTAATGACCCTACAAGTGTTAGTGTGCTTTTTATAATCTATATAGTTAACCTAAATGTGCTACAATTATGGTGAAGTAGTTTTATAAACCACAAAGCCCTATACTATATTATTAGTTATTATTATTGTCAATGTTTAAAGGAAACATTTATCTGTATTAGCTACAAGGCACAAATGCTAAGGAATGTCATTAAAGATTGTACTGTAGGAAATGGAAAATTCTATCATCACTGTGTGTGTTGACCTATGACAACATGCTTATCAGCCACAAGCTTTAATAAAATTACTTTGATCTGTTAATATTTCTTCCTGTTTTAATTTCATTTGAATATAATGTATTTATGTTTTAAAGTTCACATTTTATATGACTTGGGGACACTTATCAGAATTTATTCCAAGTCTCCCATTTAAAATTTGTTATTAATATAAAAAACATTCTTTTTCTCTTAGGTTATCTCTTGCATATGAGTAGTATGAAGATACACAATTATATTCTTTGGTTCTTGTGACAGTAGTCATATCAAAACCAAGTTAATTTAACTTTGAAGTTCCTGTGCAAGTGTTGTTCTTCAAAAGTAAAGATGATATTATTTAAATCATCATACATCAATGATGTTATTTAAGTCATCATGTATCAACCTGCAGCCTTGGACTCTCTTTAGCCCAAGATCGGCATCTTACTCTCTTTTTGACATTTTGATAACTGAAAGGCATCTCAGTTTTCCTATTTCCAAAACAAAACCTTAGATTCCTCCTACTTAAGCTTCTCCCAGCCTTCCCCATCCCAGTAAATAACACCCCCAGCCCAAATGCTCAAGCCCCAAATCCCTGAAATCAACCCTTACTGGTTTTTCTTCAATATCCAACTCATCAAGAAGTCTGGTCTTTTTCTCTCTAAGGTTATATCCAGAATCTGGAAATTTCTCTACATCCTAGTAAAACCTGCCATCATCTCTTGCCTGGATTACTGCAAGTGCCAAGCATCCACTAGCAGGTGAACTCCACGAGTGCAGGGAGTTTTCTCTATCTTGTTTACCTTTATATTCTTCACCCTTAGGGCAGTGCCTAGCACATACCAGGCACTAGATAAGTATTTGTTGGGTTTTGAAGAACGTTCTAATTTTTACCCTGCTTCTATCTTTGACCCATCACAATCATTCTCAACCCAACTGCCAGAGTGATCTTTGTAAAATATATTTCAAGTCTTACTGCACCTCTGCTTCAACTCTCCAGAGTTACTTCCAAACGTACTTTGAATGAATGAAACACTAATTCTGCCATGGCCTTCAATTCTCTGCCATGGCCTTCAATTCTCTGCAAAGTCTGGTCCCAAATCCATCTCTCTAACTTCATCTTATATCACTGCTCCCTTTTTTTATTTTCAAATGACATGTCACTTTAAATTTTTTATTTATTTATTTACTTTTGGCTGTGTTGGGTCTTCGTTTCTGTGCGAGGGCTTTCTCTAGTTGCGGCGAGCGGGGGCCACTCTTCATCGCGGTGCGTGGGCCTCTCACTGTTGCAGCCTCTCTTGTTGTGGAGCACAAGCTCCAGACGCGCAGGCTCAGTAGTTGTGGCTCACGGGCCCAGGTGCTCCGCGGCATGTGGGATCTTCCCCGACCAGGGCTCGAACCCGTGTCCCCTGCATTGGCAGGCAGATTCTCAACCACTGCACCACCAGGGAAGCCCGATCACTGTTCCCTTTTGACTATGCCTCTTACCTGGTTTTTATATGGTTAGTTCATTCTTGCCCACTCAAGTGTTTCTTTAAATGATTCCTATTAAGTAAGCCTTCATTGATCTAAAATAGCAATCCAGGCACTCAATTACCACAGCCCCCTGTTTTATCATCTTTATTATATATGTTCTTTCTCGTATTATAATTTTTAATTTTTTATCTGTCTTCTTCAGCAAGAATGAAATCTTCATCAGAATAAGGACTTGGAGTTTTATCATAGCTGTATTCCCAGGATGTAGAACAACTCCTAGAACTAGTAGGTTTCAATATATATTTGTTGATTGAATAAGTAAATGAACTATAAATATCATATATGGTAATTGACCCTCTGTGACTATGATCCTACCAGTTTATGAGTATCTCAGAGCACTCTGAATTTACCATGGTTATGAAAAAGGAAAAGAATGGAATTGACATGTCTATAGGCTAAGAGCAAGTGAACTACCTGAATGAGAAGTAAAAGTTTGTTATTATCAAGATGCTAAAAGCAAGTAAGCTATATGACTTAGATAAAATGTCATGATAGAGTCCATAAAATGTTTCACTAACATTGACATATACCTTATATTTGTCTTTTTCAAACTGGCATCAGAAAAATCAATATTATCTAGCAAATGCCGTCTTTTGAAACACATTTCATTTGCCCTGTTTTCTAAAACTGTTATACTTTTCTCTTTAAAAATTGCTCTATTATTTTTACTCACAAGTTCCTTAGCAGAAGACAATTATAAGAATAAATCTTTTCTTTTTGAAAACTGTTTTCCTAATCTTCAGATAATTTCCCTTCTCTGTATTGCTGCATAAAAGTAGCATTGTTCACACTTTTTTCTTGGCTACAACATAACTAGAGAATAAAATTCCTAATGCCTGATTATATAGAGCTTTTAAAATCTCTTTTTAAATCTCATTTTAAATGCAATCAAAAGATGATTTTATTACATATATATCAATTCTATATCTATGCCAAAGCTAGCACACACCGTCTGTTAAATTTCTTACATTCAAAAGAAGGTTGTCGTGGAGTACCTCAAAAGATAAAAGATACCTTTGAAAGACAAGGATGTTCGAAGCAAACGTTGTCATTTAATCCATCACACTGACCAGTAGTAAAATACAGTATAGGAAAACAATGTCTAAAATTACTTTTTCCTCAAATATTAAAAACATTTTGTTCAAATCCCTCTTTCTTAAAAACCAAAATTGATGTAAAAGACAAAGGATAAAAGATACTTTTTTTAAAAAGTCAGAGAAACAAATATCAAAAGGGAAGAAAAATATGATTCTTATTTTGAAGACAGAAGAAGGCCTTGAAACATGTTTCAATAGAACTATAAAAAATATTAATATATGGATAGAAAAATACATGGATAAAAAACTGGAGAAATTGGCAGTTTCAAGAAGGCTGATGTCTGAAAGGACTGAAATACATAATATTAATGAAGGACATATTTTCTTTCATATATTAATTTATTATATGTATGCATATATATTTGAAAGACACTATGACGTATATTACTAGTTTAAATATTAAAACGAGTAAGCTTAGGTCTCTATCTTAAGGACATTTTCGTTTGAGAAGCAAAAGCTATAACTAATCTATACCAGATAACTATAATAAAGAACAGTGTATAGAAATTTCATAAAAAGAAGTACTGGGGAATTAAGAAAGAGGAAATTACTCTCAAAAAGGATCACCAAGTATGGCAAGTGAAAAAGGTGACATTTGATGAGTATATTATTGTTAATAGTTATAACAGCAACAATAAAACTAACATTTACAAACTAGTCTTCACTCCAGGTATTGTTGAATATGACTTGTAATACTTCATTTAATCCTTTAAACTGCCTGTGATGATGGGTACTAGCAATGTACCTGTTTCATAGATAAGAAAACAGGTTTAAGAAAACCATTTCCAAGGTCGCACTGGTAGTGAACAGAAGAGCTTATTTTCAAAGAACCTCCTAGGTGACTTGGAAACCATATGGCCCCACTGGATTCACTACAGTATGTAAAATTCTGAGTGTCTCTTCCCACTTACACACACACACACACACACACACACACACACACGGAATAGCACATTAATTCCATGGCTATGTAATATCTTCACTGGCACATTTGAGCAGATTCTGAATTAATTGACAAAATTCAATGGTGAAGAATGCCCTTAATAGGGAAGATTTACTTAATTTTTACATTTACCAAATTGATAAAGTTTTGTTCACCTTTCTATAGAAGACATCAAACTCACTTTACTAGGGCATGAACATTTAAAAATGAGGTAATCAGTTGTTATCTGGGTGATGTCTTATGTAGAAGACCTAAAATATGAACTAATGGCATCGAGGAAAGAATGTAGATCATCAAATCTGGTTAAATATTTAACATTCAAATTAAAGGAGAGAAATTTAATTTAAACTTATTGAAACCATATTTTCAAGATAAAGTTTATGCTAAGTGATACATATTTTTAACTACAGATTCACAAATAGAAACTCTTCATTAAACAGAACTGTAGGCTACACTGTACCCCCATTCTTTGATGCTAGTTGTATTTCATTACCCTAAAACTCTACTCCCGTTTTTGGAAAGGAAGCATAGAGTAGTGGTTAAGTAGAGGTTACAATTCGTGGCTTCAAAATCCAACCTCTGCCACTTGCTAGAGGAGACTGGCTTTATCTACCTGCAAAGTGTGGTTAATAGTAGCACTTACGTCGTAATAGAAAGTTTTTAGTTAAATGGGTTAATATCAATGAATAAAATTAATTAAAATTTCTAAAACAGAAAATTGTCTGGCACATTAAGTGCTATTTCAAGTATTTCTTAAATTAAAACTAAAATATATTTAAGTGGATTTAAATGGAAAATATGAATTGTTCACATGAACCATGAAGTATTGATTTATTGGTCAAGACTGGAAGCTACTATTCCTTACAGGAGAGGGAAGTGGTGAGGAGGAATGACCAGATATTCAGAGTGGTCAAATGATAATGGATTCTAATAAGAAAAATGTAAGTGTTTTGACATGCTTTTTGCTCTCTTTATTGGAAAGCATCCGTCTGAAAAACAAAGTGCCAGATTAATCTTCATACATTATTAATTTTTCCAATAAACCTAATTCTCACCTCAAAAAATCCTCTTGGGAATAGAAGACATAATGCTGCCTTGTAAATTTGTTTATTTTTTAAACCAAATGAACAGAAATCATGGATGGTCAATAATATTTTTAACAAAATTTGCTCTGTTTTGTTGAATAAATATTGTATCCTCCACAAGCAACAAAGCCTTAAACTAGGTAATTTTTTTGGTGTTACAGAAATCTGCATCTTCAGATTCTGAAAGGACTAGCATCAACAATATATTTGCAGTATTTTTTCTCTAGCCGAGAGCAGGTGTCTCACTAAGTTTATGATCCTTGATGACCAAGCCCGTGTCTTGTTTGCCATATTATAGTAAGGACCCACATAGTACCTGGCACATTGTAGGTTGAAGGAATGAATAACTGAATCCATAAAACAAAGTCTAAAAAGTAAATTGTGCCTAGTTTAGGTTTAGCAGACAAACTAGAGGATGTCCAGTGAAATTAGAATTTCAGATAAACAACAAATAATTTTTAGCATAAGTATCTCCCAAATATTGCATGGAGCACACTAACACTAAAAATGATTTATTACTTACCTGAAATTCTAATCTTACTGAGTGACCTATATTTTCATTAGCTAAATCTGGTAAATCTTGTCTAGCTATGGTAATGAATTAATATTTACTTGTTTATTCAGTTAGTCATTTATCAACAAGTATTATTGCTTCATTAAATTGTTAAATGATGTATTGCATGCCTACCATGCGCCAGGAACAATGCTATGCCTTGGGGATCCAACAATAAATAACACTGGCAGACTCTTATTTCATGGAGCATGTATTTCAGTGAGAGACGGGGGGAGAAGAAAAATAAATAAGTGAAGTATTCAATTGACAAGGCAATTTCAGTTATGAAGAAATCAAGCAAGATGATAAGGGTTTAGAGGGAAAGATGGATCAATGACTACCTTGGATGGTACAGGAAGTCATCATTAAAGGATGAGGAGAGGCCAGTCAGACATAGAGCTGGGGAAGAGCACAAAAGGAAGAAGAAACAGCAAATGCAAAAACCCCTAGGTAGAAATGAATTTGACTGTTACAGAAAAAGAGTGAAGACCATAGGACTATATCAAACTAAAAAGCTTCTGCACAGCAAAGGAAACCATCAAAAAATGAAAAGTTAGCCTACCAAATGGGACAAAATACTATAAATCATATACCTTATAAGGGGTTAATGTCCAAAGTATTTATAAGGAACTCATACAACTTAATAGCAAAACAACCAAAACACACACAAAAAAAACAAACAACAAAAAAACAAGCAACTTGATTATAAAATGGGCAGAGGCTCTTAATAGACAATTTTCAAAAGAACACATATGGATGGCCAATAGGTATATGAAAAGATGCTCAACGTCAGTAACTATGAAGAAATGTAAATTAAAACCACAATGAGATATCACCTCACACCTGTTAGAAGGGCTATTGTCAAAAAGACAAGAAATAACAAGTGTTGACAAGGATGTGGTGAAAAGAGAACCACTGTGCACTGTTTGGGAATGTCAATTGCTGCAACCATTATGGAAAACAGTATGAAGGTTCCTAAAAATATTAAAAATAGGACTACCATATGATCCAGCAATTCCACTTCTGGGTATTTATCTGAAGAAAACTAAAACACCAACTGGAAAAGATATATGCCCCCACTATGTTCTCTATAGTATTGTTTACAGTAGCCAAGACATGGATGCAACCTAAATGTCCATCAATGGATGAATAGGTAAGGAAATATGGTACATATATACAATGGAATATTATCCAGCCCTCAAAAAGAAGGAAATATTGCCATTTAGGACAACATGGATGGACTTTTAGAGCATTATGCTAAGTGAAATAAGGCAGCCAGAGAAAGATAAATACTGGATGATCTCATTTATATGTGGAATCTAAAACAACAGCAATAAAAAACCGAATTCATAGCTACAGAGAAAAGATTGGTGGTTGCCAGAGGTGGGGAATGGGCAGTGGGGAAAATCGGTTAAAGGGGTCAAAAGTTACAGACGTTCAGTTATAAGACATATCAGTCCTGGGGATGATTAATGTACAGTATGGGGACTATAGGTAATAATACTGTATTTATATTTGAAAGTTGCTAAGAGAGTGATCTTAAAAGTATTCATCATAAGAAAAAATATTGTAACTATGTGTAGTGATGGATGTTGACTAAACTAATTGTGGTGATCATTTTGCAATATATACAAATATTGAATCATTATGTTGTACACCTGAAACTAATATAATGTTTTAGGTTGATAGATGTCAATTATTTCTCAATTAAAACAAAAGTGAAGTCCCATTGGATTGTAGTGGGTAGGGAGCTGGGGAATAGTATAAATATGGTTTAAAAAGATGTAAGAAACTGAAGCAAGAGCCAGATCATGCAGAAACTTGCATTCCATGGTGTGACATTTGGATTTTATTCAAGTAGAATGGGAACCACTGGAGTAGTTAAAATGGGGAGTGTTATGACCTAAAACATTTTCAGAATATTTGGAATGCTGGGTAGAAAATGGATAGATGGGGAGGGGAGGGTGAGCATGAAAATGGAACAGCATTTAGGAGATGATCCAAGAGCAAAGGGGAGGCATGACATGGGTTCAGAGCAGGCTGGTGACAGAGGTGGATGAATTGGAGCTTTATTTTGAAGGCAGAAGCAATAGTAAGTATGAATGATTTTAATTCTGAGATCAGAGAGGAGCAGTGAAAGGGAGAAATACATGTTTCTTATTTCAAGATGTACTGATTCTATGTATGACGTGTGTATAAGAATAAATTGATCTCCTATGTCCTTCATTCTCAGTTGCCTATATTGGCATCATCGGTGGTTAGCCTGTATTTCCTGGAACTCACAGATGTCTTCAAACCTGTGCACTCTGGATTCAGCTGCTATGACCGGAGTCTTAGCATGCCATACATTGAACCCACACAAGAGGCAATTCCATTCCTCATGCTGCTTAGCTTGGCTTTCGCCGGACCTGCAATTACGGTAAGAATTGCCCCCAAATTGTGTTTGTCAGCCCCAGAAGACGAAGAATGACCACATTTATGTAATAAATGGGTTAAAAGTAAACCAAACAAATTCTGATATGTTTCCTCATTAACGTATTTTTCATGTGTTCATGTCATATCTGAAGTCTGGGAAACTGTGGGGAAGAAACAATTCTATAGCAAACAGACTTTCTTCTCAGAAGTGCATGTTGCTCTCACTTTTTACCAGGTTAGCACTTTTTATTGATTCTGAGCACTGGGCATCCACAACTGTACAGTGAAGAGGGCACAACTCACATTCCTGCCCCCTGCCCCCCGCACAAAATAAAATACTTTAGATTCAGAACAAGCACTTGCATTTTAAAATATATGACATAAAGAAATGCCCTAACCTACTGAAATTGAATTAGAAACATAATTGTTTTTAGTTTTTGTGTTATTGTGAATAACACACTTTTCAATAAATTCATTAATAAATAACACTGGCCTAGTTTTTACACCATCTCTTATACCCCCAGACTCTACCTAAAGGACAAGAAACATGTTTCAGCGTTAATATTTATTTCTAACAGTAGGAAATCTTACTTTACTTTTATCATGCTTATGAATGACAGAGGAAGTGGTTATTAAATAAAGAGCTTATTCTGGTTCAGTACAGCAGCAGTTTTAGAAAAGTCTCTGCATAGACCTATACTTTTATATAGCTATGGAGAAGCCACCGCAATGAGAAGCCGGCACACCACAGAGAAGAGTAGCCCCCGCTCGCAGCAACTAGAGAAAGCTCGCGAGCAGCAATGAAGATCTAACGCAGCCAAAAATAAATAAATAAATTTATTTTAAAAAATTTCCCTATATTAAATAATCATAACATGCTATCTACACTATAAATAAATTATATAAAATATTCTCAGAAGATAAAACTGGAACTTAATTTTCCCTAGAACTTTATCATACTTAAAAGATCTCAAAATACTTTGTAAATAAATGAGTTATTTGAGCTTCAATAACTCTGAGGTGATTGGAACTATTAACGATGTACTTGGAAGTAGCTGAGACTCAGACTAATAAAAACATATTTAAAGTGCATTATTGCTCAGAATAACAGCATTTGCTGGTCATTCCTCTAAATGACTTATAAGAAGTCTACATCATCCAGTCATTTGACAAGAGCAGAAAGAATATATGCTTTAAATCTAGTAGACCAGAAAGCATTTCTCCTAGTTGGAATGTAATACAGAAATTTATTGTAATTGATATGGTATTTGAAATAAAATACATAAGATACTGTACAAATGCTCATGATTCTGCTGAAAAGACTATGCTGATATTTAATCATTTAAATAATTTGCTTTTTATATACCCAGAAGTCTTTCTTCCCTAGGGTGTTTTACTAAGTGGCTAGGAAAGCAAGTCTAACTGTGGCTCTCCCTGCCAGCATCGTTGATCTCACATTGATCCTTTTGCTGACACTGTTACATGTCCTGGAGACAATGACCTTGGCCTCATCATTGTGTTCCTTCTTCTCTGACTCCCTCATTTCCAGGAATAAATTCTCAGTATGCAATTAAGGATGCTTTCTGGGAGATTCTGGGTCAACGCTTTCTTTCTTGAGCCTTGAGAAGTGAAAGAAACGAATGCCAACTCCTTCCACAAAGACTGCCTGAATTCCTGGGTCTCTACAGGGCCTCCATAGCTGCTGCAATGGCTCTTAATGGCACAGGAAGCAAACTAGGGAAATATTTACAGCACAGCATCCCTAATTTTCCCCATATCATTCAGGATATTCCAGGATGTCAGTCATTCTTTTCGTCCACACTGGCTTCATGGATTTTGAGTAAACAACTTGATGGTAAAACAAATCCTGACTTTATGGGCATCAGATACTGTCTTCCACACCTTTCTCTCTAAACATATATCATATATTTTCTAAATTTCTTTCTAATTTCATTTTCCTCTGTTTTTAAGGCCTTTCCCTGAAACACTGGTCCTATTGTGTCTGTAGTCATTCTGTTCTAGAACCATAATTCTGTCTCTAATCTTACTACATACGTTTCTGCTCCAACTCCTTTCCCCCCTCTTCCTGAAAGTGGAAATAACAGACTCTAATCCCTGGCTTTCAAGGATGCCACTTTCTTTTTATCTTTATGGCAGAGTATTAATCTGTTCCAAAATGGAGTGGTGGGGGAAGCAGAGAGGCAGGCTGAATTCTTCCTTTGGAAATGGCTTTCAGAGCTCATTTGCGTGAGCAGAGGCACTTCCTATTTTCACCCATTCACATGAAGAGAAGACAAAGCAAAACAAAAGACCACACATGGGTAATATTCTTTAAAAGGACGTTTATATGAACAAAAGGGAGATCAACTGATTTTTTATACAGGCATTTACATATCATTTAATGTTTGTTTCTCAGTTTCTTTTTTTATGCTTTGAAGGGTGTTTTAAAAATACCTTGTCTTCGTGATGTTGTACAAGAAACTGAAAAATTCCTTGCGTCTCTGTGAAATACATATTCTTATTTCTCTGAAATAGTCCTTAAATTGGAAAATTTCACCCTTAATATTAACTTTTCATTTACTTTTAAGTGATAATGAAACAAGCATTTTGTTTAGTCCTTTGGAGATTGTTTCTCAGGGAAAATAGCACAGAATATCTAGGCTTATCATAAATCTTCATGAAGTCTACATGAATAGAAAAAATGTATATGTTCTCTTCCCTGGAAGTAAAATTTTATTGCATATGATTAAAGGATAAGTATATCTAATTTTATAGAAGAATTGTATTGAAATTTGATTATAGTTTCTAGAAGGTAACCTAAGCTTTAGGAGACTATACGATCTCCTTTAGGTGGCTATTCCAAGGGCAGTATCCACGTAATAATAAGCAATATATTTCCTCTCTACATCTCCCCTGAAGCTGAGTCACTTCAGAATCTCTTCCAAAAATCTGTCCATGATATTTGACATGCAAAAAAAAAATGGTAGTATTCTTTCTTTTCAGGCTTGTATACAGCATAAACAGAATATTGTGAGAAGATGCTTGTCATAGACTGTTTTATATTTACAAATGACAAGATCAACAAATAATTTTCTTGTCAACACCTAATCCCTGAAACTAAATTGCATCACAACAGTGTGCCATTCAGAACTGGGAAACAAGCAGGAGCATTTGGAAATACATCAGGAAGCAGCTACCCTTTCCCTGAAGATAATTCTGTCTTTAAAGCAAATTAAGGTACTTCCCTGGCGGTCCAGTGGTTGGGACTCGGTGCTTCCAATGCCAGGGGTGCTGGTTCAATCCCTGGTCGGGGAACTAGGATCCCACATGCCACGTGGCACAGACAAAAGATTAAAAAAAATAACTGCAAATTAAATCATTTTGAAAATTCATACAATGACATGTAGGTCAAGGTTAAATGAATAGTAGCGTGAGGAGAAAATTAATGTGCTCCATAGAGAGAGGCAAAGTTGGGTGAAGTCAAAATACTGACAAGAAACCTCTATCCATAATCAAGCCAAAGAGTATGAAAGCGCTCTCCTGACATATGAGTTTTGAGCATATTAAACGACTAAATTAAAACTCCTGAAGTCTCAAGATCCCTTGAGATAATAACTGTGGTGTTGTATAAGAAACGTTTCCATAATGGCACTGAACAAATAAATTCTTCTATAATTTAGCATTCATGGATAAGATGTGAATCACTATTTACATGTATGATTACAAAGAAAGAAACAAAATTATTCACAGAATTATTATTGAAGAAGTGAAGATGAAATCAATCTCAATGCATTTCAGAACACATTTCAGAAATGAGTGGTTAATTTTTTTGAAATGATGAATTTGAGATAACCATGATAATATTCTACATGCATGGTGGGTCATGTCACGTCTTTCTGTGCAGAATAACCTGTTGTGTTTCTATGTCTAACAAAGTGATAATGTAGTATTGATATTTTTCAAGATGTATAAATAATTAATTTAGTATTCAATGATTTGAAAAAAATTCTTGATTATTTCTATTTGATTGTTCATAAAGGAGTTTATCATGTATGCCACAAGATTTTCACACATGTATGGTGACTGGTAGTTTCATTAGGAAAATTATTTTTATACAAATAAAGGTTCTTTATAATTGTACACATACCATATTGCCTATGGTACTAAATATAGCAGATTGAACATTTGAAGCATAAGGTCATAGACTTACAGTCATTAGTTTAAAAAAAGATAATTTTAAGTACTTTATAAAATAAGTGTTAAGTTGGTATTGAGAACTGGGAAGTTTCCCTTGGAAAATGTGTTTCAGCTAATAATCATGGTGATAATCTTTAAAATGACATGATCACATACCTAAGGGACTGCCATTCCCTACTTTTCTCAGTTCCACATTTTTACCCATATCAACTCTAATTTCACAGTAATCTCTTTGGCACAGTAACCCCAAATATTTAAGATTTTTTGCATAAATAAAACTCATAATCTCAAATCTTGCTTTTCTTATACAGAATAGCTACCAGCCCAAATGCCCAAGGTAATTAGCCAATGAGAATCCCACAGCGAAGGTAACAAAAGCAAATCCCACAATGCCAGGCAGTTTGCTAGATAGTGAGGATAAAAGGTAAAAAAGAAATAAATGGTCTTCCCTCAGAGGGTCATAGTCAAGTGAGAAATAATCAAATGAATAATCAAAGTGCACTAATCAAGCTATGCTAGAGGGAAGGACAAGATACAAAGGGAGCCACATGGAAGGGGACATAATTCAATTTAGGGTATAGTAAAGAATTTCAGGGAAAAGTTCCTGAAGGAAATGATGCCTAAATATATTGAGTTTCTTCACTGATGGCCTATGTCCTAGAATCCTACAGCAAGTGCCCTGTTCCTTATCTTAAGTATGGTCCTCTGTTCACTGTAAACACATTTTCTAAATATTTCATACCTAAGACATATTACTCAGTATGAGTGGATAACTCTTCAGAAATTAGCCACATCAATTCCATTTCAATTGCCCTGGAGGGTTTTCACCCAGAAGTTCCTGCTTACCTAGATTCTCTTATAATCTACATTCTCCAATAAGATAGTTACTAGACACATGTGGTTATTTCATTTTAAATCTAATTGATTTACATTTTAAATAATTAACTAAGTACAATGAAATGAAATTAAAAATTCAGCTCCTCAATTGCAGTAGCTAAATTTCAAGTGCTCAGTAGTCAGTAGTGCTGTTTCAAGTGCTCAGTAGTGGTTTACCATATCGGACAATGCAGAAAATATGTCCATCATCACAGAAAGTTTACTGGACAGCTCTGCTTTAGGAAGCACGTTTCTTCCCTCATGTTTGCTTTTCATGGGTTGGTCCTTCTGCTCAATCCCAAATTATTTTATCGAAACAATATGCTAATAAAATGTTCCTGATTCTAACTCTGTTACTTATTTGATTCTCCCCTCAGGCACCTTGTCTTCATGGTTTCAAGAATGAAATGTCAAGATTCTAAGAGTTAGAGCAGAATCAGTCACTATGTGATTAATCAGTTAGGTGTCACTAGGTATTGCTGGGCACAGGGTCACAGTCTGGGTGCTGCAACCACGTTAAAATGCCAGGATGCTGTCACACCCTTGACCAGTATGTAGGAGCACAGAAGATCCAGCAGTGCTCTTTACAGTGCCCTGATTGCTTACTTCTCACTGCTTCCTGAAATACTCAGGAGACATTACTCACATCTCTAAAGGTCTTACGAAAAATACATCTTGACTTTATTGAAAATATGGCATGTTAAGAGATAACTTATACTTCATTTGTACCCGTTAAATCCAATTTGAACACCCTCTTGTCTTTGCAGATTATGGTAGGGGAAGGAATTCTCTACTGTTGCCTGTCCAAAAGAAGGAATGGAATTGGCCTGGAGCCCAATATTAATGCCGGAGGCTGCAACTTCAACTCTTTCCTTAGAAGAGCCGTCAGATTCGTTGGTGGGTGTGGGAAACCACAAAGAAAGGAAATGTTTTCCAAATAGAAATGTTATATTTAATGACAGATATTAAGTCCTTAAATCTATAATTTAGATGTATAATGTCAAATACATGATGAATTTTACATTATTAAAAAAAATCCCATTAAAACACCCAAATTTGAGTTTTGTATCTAAAATGTGTTATTTACAGTTATAACCTCTGTTTGAGAGCCAACATGCCATGCATTTCAGTATATTTTTGTCTTAGCTCTGGTAGAAGCATGAATTTACTTTAAAATAGTTCCTGGATCTGTGTTCATTTTTTAAAATGGAGAATAAATGTCAGCAGGTCAGTATGAATGGATAACCCTTCGGAAACTACTTTAGCCACATCAGTGATTCCATTTCAATTGTCCTGGAGTGTTTTCATCGAGAAGTTACCGCCCATGAAAATGTCACCATAGAGTACGGCATCAAGGCTATTTTTTCCTTGGCTATATCGTCTAACTATACCTCCTATTTTTTGAGACCTACAGGAAATCATTGGGCCTGCATCAGAATCAAGCCAGATCTAAGCCTTCATCTCTTCTGAATAGCATGTGACTACCTTAATATTGTTTGAGTCACAGACCTTTTTTTTTTAACTGAGTTGAAAAGTCAAGCCAAAGTACATCACCCCAATGTAAATGCTTTAATTGATTCCCCGTAAATCAGTAAAAAGTTATTTCTACCTTTAATGTCTCAGCTGAAAGGAACCGGTAGCTTCATTTAATACCTAGTAGATAATTAAATACAATCACCTCTCCCGCTAGAGGAAAACATCTGGTCTAAATCATGCCCTAGACTCTGCCCCACTATGAAAGGCACATCTTTGCCACACAAGGACTGTACAGCAAGAATAATCCCCTTACCAGGGTCATAAACTAAGACAAAGAAGTAAAACTTCAGGACATATAGCTGATCTCAGGAAAAGCTTTCCGACTGTAACAAAATGCTGTGGCAAAGGGGCACATAACCTCTCTGAAAAGCCTCATGATGGTGAGGATGGGACATCCTTTCCTAGAGAAGCGTGCCCCAGAGTCAGCAACGCCCACCCCCTGGGGGGCCTAGAGATTCTCATTCTCCAAAGGTAAAAATGAGTGGGTTTCCTCACTTATCCATACTCCTCTCCAAGATCTTGCATGCTGCTAGGAATTAGAATGTATAAGTAAAAGTCCAGTGTCATGAATCCGGGTGAGTGGGTGGAGAAATAATTGGGAGAGTGGTTTTTAGGTGACAATAAGCAGAGAAGGAAAATGCAAAAAGAGGTAACATACAGGCCAACCATCTTGGTCTAGAGGAATCCACTGATGAGTTACCCAGGTGCCTGTCACAGTGATTTCTATGAGCAAATCATAGATCAGAATCCAGGCTATCAAGTCAGAGTGACTCCAGGGTGTCTAGACAACGTAGAGGGAGAAGGTGAGTTCAGATCATGTGTAGTGAGCAGAGCTAGATTCCCAAGGATAAAGCCAGGCAAGGGACTTGAAGCAGGAATGGAGTTCGAGTGTCCAAGCCTGCATCAGGGTTTGTGAGTTTATGGTTTCATACTGGGCCCAGGAGATAAAAGAAAGATAGAATTTCAACCAGGATATTTAAGAATATCATCTCCGAATTCCAAACATGAAGGAAGCCTCCCTACAGCTCTGTACTTGTATGATTATTGTTTCCATGACAAGGTTGGCCTGCCCTTTCCTCTGTTTTAATTAGAATTCCTGGTATGATGACCATTTTTGGCAACTGTGGCTGCAGATAGGGACTACTGGGGAGAGAGAGCCCTGGAAGCTCAAACGTGCTAAGCAATTTACAACGATTTTGAATTTTGCTTCATTCCCCGTATTTAATTCTTCTCAAATCACACAGTTGTCACCTTAACATTTTCCAAGTGTCTGTCAAGTAATCTATGGTTCATGATATTAAGAACTGGCCCAATTGAACCCAACTGACAAAAATACCTCAAATGACTACTTTGGAAATACTCATTGCCCTTATTTTGGATTTCAGTATCTGTTTGAAAGTTTAGGCATTTTCTTTACTATCTTCCTGAAATGAACTCAGAGAAGATGATCACAACAGATGTGAAGATTGTCATGTTAATGTGTAATAAGCATGGCTGATGATGGCACATCAGCATTAAGCACTAGCTTGGTAACAGTTTCTTTCCTTTTGCTTATAGGTGTTCATGTGTTTGGACTCTGCTCTACAGCTCTCATCACAGATATCATCCAGCTGTCCACAGGCTACCAGGCACCATACTTTCTGACTGTGTGCAAGCCAAACTATACCTCTCTGAATGTGTCTTGCAAAGAGAATTCCTACATTGTAGAAGATATTTGCTCAGGATCTGATCTTACAGTTATCAACAGCGGCAGGTTAGAAACAGAGATCATGAAAATTTCCATGTCAGTGTTTTCATTGTTCATTAATAGCTTGGAGTATCATCGCAGGCATACATTTTCAATCATAATGATTTTGGTTTTATTTTTCTCTTCAATTCAGTGATCTCTTTAGGGATAATACCATAGAAACCCACTAGTGGTTCATTCTGAATCCTTCTGTCTGTCTCCAAATTTCAGCCTCACATTCATGCCACTCATCTTCATATCACCAGACCCCAATCATGTTCTGTGATTTACCCTGTACTACTTATGGTTTTAGGTTATCACAATTGGTTTATTTTAGATATTTATAGTCAGTCATGGCTTAGAGTCAGTATGTGTCATGTAGTGACTTAAGTGGAAGGCTAAAATATCTATGATATTTCCAGCTTCATTATATATTTTATTAAAAAAAAGAAATCATATGAATTTTCCTTTTGGTAGTATTTTAAAAGAAATAGCATCTAGGATTGCATATGTCTTCTTTGAGTAAACTCAGAAAATCTGTACAGCTTCTGACCTTGCATTTCAGAAAATAAAAACTGAAAAACCCAAGAAACTACCAAGACATTAAATTGTTTTCAATCAATAAAGTAAAAAAAAAAAAAACTTATATGGAAAGAGAAGTCCAAAAGAAATAAATTACAGAAGGATGAAGGGCAACAAAAAAAGATATAAGAATTGTATTTTTCACTCACTGAGTTCCCAAAGATTGAGTCAAAAATAAGTTAAGTACACTTGAAGAATCAGAGACTTATATTATGTAATTATATGTATTCACATTCTTACGATCCGTTCAATTCAATAATTTTGAACCTACATTTAAGACCTATGCTCTCTATTCTTTCTCAATTCTTTTACATTTTCTTGTCTGTGTTGAATGGTAGTCCTTTTTATTGAGTACCAAATAATTAGGAGGACATTAATAAAACGGCATTTTATTTTTTCCATTTTTTATCCATTAAAAGAAATCTCTATTCTCCATCTGTCTGTCCTTTACAGTGTCTCTCTCACTATCCTCTGTTCTACCTCTCCCACCTTGCTTCTTATTTCACTAAATAATATACTCTGTGATTTTGGAGATAATGATTATTTTAAAGTGGGATAGATAGAGAAACATTTTGTTAAAATTAGACTTTTTCGATGCTCTCTAGAGTGTAAAAAAACACATCTAGACCTGCCGCTGTGAGAAAATAATTTTGTCTTTTAAATTTGTATGTAAATGAAACCATATATTTAAGAGCATAGAAAAAGTTTAAAATCTTAGGTTTTATAAACCTTTAAGCTGACATAATTATAATACCAATAAACAATTATAATGCTTTCCATTCCATTTCTACTTTCAACCATCATTCCAATGGTATAAAGAAGTGATCCCTAACAAAGCTAACACTTTACATTGGAAAGTGCATCACTACTTTACTTTAATAGTAATGGTGATTAGCAGTGTTTATTTTATCACTCAGATCTTTCTCCAGAAAACTAAACAGAAATTAAAGTTATTGCTTATTATCTTGAGGCTTTTAAGTTGAACACTGTAACCACCCAGTGTTCTTGAGATGATTGTTAGCAGTATTTCAGAAACAGAAGGCATAATTTGACTCTTTTCCTTTGGCAGAAAATCATTCCCTTCACAACATGCGACCCTTGCTGCCTTTGCAGCTGTGTACATTTCGGTAAGTAACTGGGTCTTTTTTGTCAAACTGCGTCCTAGAGAAAATCAGAGAAATGAGTGTTGTCTCCAATGACTAATTAGATTATATAGCTGTGTAATAGCAGAACAGTAAACTTTAGTACAGCAGTCCTTCAATACAATGGCATCAGAAATAGAAACTGGATACTACTATAAAGAGTAAGATAATTTTTTGACACAGTCATAATGTTTATTTAGCCTCATACCTCTTTAATGTAATAGTATACTTCATGGGAGGATATTGTAAACTACATGAATGTTATAAATTGAAAGAATTGTGTTAAGTACACACACACACACACACACACACACACACACACACCCCACACATTTTTGTTTCGGTTTTTTTGTAACAGTGAGTTCTAAGTCAGTGTTGATAAATGCTATACAATGAATTGTCACCATATCTGATTAATAGTCCACTAGATCTTATGTGAAAAAAATGGATTGAAATTACGTGACAAATAACATGGAGACTAACCAGTTAACTGGATAATTCTGCGGCTTCAATTTTTTTCCAGACTTTTGTGTAATTATATGAGAGATCTGTTATTTATTTGATGAATTTTGTCATGTATTTCCTTTTTTTCAGGTATAGAATATAGCCATAGCAGGGGGAATGGAACAGTAAAATTGATGTCACGTGTATCAGACTTTTGAGTTTACCTTTTTATTTGATTATAATTGAATAGTAAAATGACCTTTCTTACATACTTAACCCAGTTCTTTCATTTTAAAGATGTACTTCAATTCCACGCTAACGGATTCCTCTAAGCTTCTGAAACCTCTCTTGGTCTTCACCTTTATCATCTGTGGAATCATCTGTGGGCTAACACGGATAACTCAGTATAAGAACCACCCAGTTGATGTCTATTGTGGCTTTTTAATAGGAGGAGGAATTGCTCTATACTTGGTAAATAATTTATTACTATTCAATAAAGCACAGTTTAAAATGGAAAACATGCAGAAAATTTGTTTTGCACTGTAATGATTTACTTGCCATATAGTTTATATCTATGAGAAAATCTCTGACTGCATCTCCATTCTAAGCCAAAACATATATCCCACTTTCAGTAAAATAATTTACTAAACTCTTACCATGGGCCAGAAACTGTGATTTTAGAAAGATTATTGCATTTTACCCTTACCCCTCCCACCAAAAACAAAAGTCAGGGGCTACTATTACTAGTATAATTTTATAGATAAGGAAAGTAAGGTAAGTGAAAGTTTAATGGAAAATTATATACTTTGCCCAACAGCACAAATGTAGCATCTGGATATAACTATGATCCAACTAATATTGAATTCTTTAGCAGTACTCTATTTTCAAGCCCGATCTTCCTTCAAGAATATCCTCAACATAAGGAAACTGAGATTGTCTACTTCATTCATTCATTCATGCATTCATTCATTCATTTTACATTTATTCAATATCTGATCCGTGCCAGGTACTATACTGAGCGTCGGAACACTAATAAATAAGGTACATCTTTTATGAGTTTCAGTGCAAAGATTAATAAAAGTATAAATGATTACAACATGTTAAATGATGTATTAGGGTATGAACAAAGAGCTCTGAGGATAGCAAACTACCCAAGGAAGTTAGGGAAGTCTTTATAGAAGTGATACGGTTTTTAAAAAATGAGAGTTTCTTAGGGTAAAGAAAGGAGGGCATCCAAGCTGAAGAAACTGCATATGCAAAAAGATGGACATGTGAATGAGCAAGTCTAAGTGGAGGGTGAGGGAACAGAAGGAATGAGAGATAATGGCCAGGTTTCTAGCTTGAAAGACTGGCAGATGGTGACTTCATTAGCTGACCTGGTAAATGATAGAGGAAGCAAATTGGTGGAGAGAAAGGAGGTGGACAAACTCAATTTAAGGATCAACAGGCAGTTGAATAGTTGGGTCTGGAGCTTAAAGTAGCAATGAGTGGTGGAGAATAGATTTGGGAATCATGGACATTATCGGTGGAAGTACCATTATAGTTATGGCGGTATATAAAATTGCCAGGTCCTAAGAACAAAAGGAGTCAGGGAAGCACCAATATGCAAGCCACCTGCAGAAGAAAAAAGGCAATAATGAAAGAAACTAAGAGGATCTACAGAGAAATAAAAATTAACTGTCTATTAGAACCATTCTAAATCTTGTGGTCTTGGTGTACTTGTGAAAGGCATTATGAGAAAATGCTTACAAAAAATAGTAAATGTACTGAAGTGAGCACTGATTTTTTTTTTCATTTTTATATACTAGCATAGTCAAATCTCATACTGCCTCATATACTTTCTTCAGTGGAGGAGAAAGCCATCAAATGAAAGTTAGTGTGTCAGGAATTGTGCATAAGCCTGTGTTGCCCACAGGAGTATTCATTGGCAACGGGTGTTACAGAGTATGACTGAGAACTGTTTCTCTCCAGTTCATGTATTGCTTTTGTAAATTTTCATGGTTTCCTGGAGTCCCAAGGGTTTGGGCTTGAATCTCAATTCTCCTGCTATTTGGCCAAGTTTTCTTCACCTATAAAATGAGGATAATAACTATCTGCCTCATATCATAAGAAGGATTAAACAGCTATATTTATTAAGCCCAGTGCTGGGCTTTGAATTTTGAACAATATAAGCAGAGGTTATGTACAGTCTAGTGGAGGATGGTCCTAGACTTAATGAATTTAAATACAATCATTTTTAAACTAATTTTTATTGGAGTATAGTTGCTTTACAATGTTGTGTTAGTTTCTTGCTGTACAGCAAAGTGAATCAGTCATATATATACATATATCCACTCTTTTTTAGATTTTTTCCCATTTAGGTCATCACAGAGTACTGAGTAGGGTTCCCTGTGCTATACAGTAATTATTAATGGAACATTAGGGAGGGACTGTTCATCCTGGAAACTCTGGCAGTATGAGCGTAGATAGGTATTATTTAGAAGAAGATTTTAAACAGGAATTAAAGTACTTGGAGAGGCAGAAGCTTGACTTTATTCCATTCCTGTTTACATTCTGCCCTGAAACTGTAAATTTATCAGTTCTAAGCCAATGCTGTTGTTCATTTTTAGGCACTCTATAAAATGTCAAATCCGTGAAATTCCTTCCATTTGATTTGAAAAGCAGACAGTGGCTACCTTCTATTGAAATTAGCTTGCAAATAGGTATTTGCTGCTGGCTCTTATCTCTAAACTAAACATCTCAAAAACTAAAAATCCAGCAGGAATTAGAGCATCTATGTGTCAAAAGCCTAAAATTTCTGAAGCTGAACTTTAGCCTTTTTTCAGATTTTTATCCCCCAGATCTGAAACAAACAAAAAATCGACGACCTGAGTATGAAGACAAGATTAAATAAAGTTTGGTTCAAATTTACTGTAATAGTACTGAGTTGATCAAATATTGCTTTCAAAATTTAAGACCAGGTTTAAATCAGGAAAGAACATGAATGCCCCAATCTAGTGACAGTTTCTGCCCTCTCTTCCAAGAACATTCTGGAAAATGTTGAACAGAGGGCTGTGCTCCATGTGAGTTGTGAAAATATGTGTCTCTGGCCCCACTACAAAATCTGATATCATGTTTTATGAATGATTCATTGTTCTGTATTTCCACATCTGTTCTGCTTTCCATCATGAGGTATGACTGAAAATGGTAGACAAAATAAATCAGTTAAGCCATTTGAGGAGTCACTCAACAAGTGGTTCATAAATCCAGAAACATGAATTCCTTTGAAAAGGGGAAGAATGCCCTGATTTCTCTCGTTGCCTGACTTCTCTTCTCAAAACAGAGGACAAGATTGTCAAAAACATCCCAGTGGGATGGAGAAAGGAGAGAAAATCCAATTAATAATAAAAAGTAATGGGGCTTCCCTGGTGGCGCAGTGGTTGAGAGTCCGCCTGCCGATGCAGGGGACACGGGTTCGTGCCCCGGTCCGGGAAGATCCCACATGCCGCAGAGCGGCTAGGCCCGTGAGCCATGGCCATTGAGCCTGCACGTCCGGAGCCTGTGCTCCTCAACGGGAGAGGCCACAACAGTGAGAGGCCCATGTACCGCAAAAAAAAAAAAAAAAAAAAAAAGTAATGGACTCCATAGTTCTGAACAGTTAGTTCAGTGATTTATGATATAACTTACAAACTATTTCCTGAGTAATTGTACCTTTAGGTTTTGGTTATTTGTATTAGTCAATGGTTTATAGAGAACACACACTTATTTATGTGCCTCAGTACATCCTCCAAGGCAAACTCCCAGTAACCATGTCTTCTAATGCATGATATTTATTGTTTCTTCCAACATTAGGGTCTGTATGCTGTGGGGAATTTTCTGCCTAGCGAAGAGAGTATGTTTCAGCACAGAGAAGCCCTCAGGTCTCTGACAGACCTCAATCAAGACCCCAGCCGAGTTTTATCTGCTAAAAATGGTAGCAGTAGTGACGGAATTGCTCACACAGAAGGCATCCTCAACCGAAACCATAGAGATGCTAGCTCATTGACAAACCTCAAAAGGGCAAATGCTGATGTAGAAATCATCACTCCACGGAGCCCCATGGGGAAGGAAAACATGGTTACCTTCAGCAATACCTTGCCTAGAGCCAACACCCCATCCGTGGAAGACCCTGTGAGAAGAAACGCCACCATTCATGCCTCTATGGATTCTGCTAGATCCAAGCAGCTCCTCACCCAGTGGAAGAATAAGAATGAAAGTCGTAAGTTGTCCCTGCAGGTTATGGAGACCGAGCCTGGACAGTCACCACCGAGATCCATTGAAATGAGGTCAAGCTCGGAGCCGTCGAGGGTGGGGGTCAATGGAGACCACCATGGTCCCGGCAATCAGTACCTCAAGATCCAGCCTGGCACCGTCCCCGGGTGTAACAACAGTATGCCTGGGGGACCAAGAGTGTCCATTCAGTCCCGCCCCGGGTCCTCACAGTTAGTGCACATCCCTGAGGAGACGCAGGAAAACATAAGCACCTCCCCCAAAAGCAGCTCCGCTCGGGCCAAGTGGCTGAAAGCTGCGGAGAAGACCGTGGCCTGTAATAGAAGCAACAGCCAGCCTCGAATCATGCAAGTCATAGCCATGTCCAAGCAGCAGGGCGTCCTCCAAAGCAGCCCCAAGAACACCGAAGGCAGTACGGTCTCCTGCACTGGCTCCATCCGCTACAAAACCTTGACAGACCACGAACCCAGTGGGATCGTGAGGGTTGAGGCTCACCCGGAGAACAACAGGCCCGTCATACAGATCCCGTCCACCGAAGGCGAAGGCAGTGGCTCCTGGAAATGGAAAGCCCCTGAAAAGGGCAACCTTCGCCAAACTTATGAACTCAACGATCTCAACAGGGACTCCGAAAGCTGTGAGTCCCTGAAAGACAGTTATGGTTCTGGAGATCGAAAGAGAAGCAACATTGATAACCACGAGCATCACCACCATGGAATCACCACCATCCGCGTCACCCCAGTAGAGGGCAGCGAAATTGGTTCAGAGACCCTGTCCATTTCTTCTTCCCGCGACTCCACCCTGCGGAGAAAGGGCAACATCATCTTAATTCCTGAAAGAAGCAGCAGCCCCGAAAACACTAGGAATATCTTCTACAAAGGAACCTCCCCAACACGGGCATATAAGGATTGAGGGATGGCCATTCAATCATTTGGGCCACCCCCAAAAGACCACGTGTAGATTCTACCAGTGCTCTGTTCCAGCGAATCAAGAACCTTCTCACCAAACTAGATTATACACCATCAGCCCGGAACTCAGTGACTCTTGAGAACTACTCTACCCAAGCTTGTAGACTTCACATCAAGGGGAGGGAAAAGCACAATGCAAGAACCTAACTAATGTGATAATGTGAAGACTCTTCTTAAGACCTACCTTCAAACTCAAATGGTTTGCAGAGGGTAGTATCAAAAGAAAGTGGTTTCCTTCAATGTATACTATTGTACTTCCTGAATGTGCCAACTTTAGGGATCTTTCTTTATAATTAGCTGTGGGAATCCAGAACACATGTTTTCCCTATAGCAGAGGCCATGCAGTATTATATATTCATTTTGCAGAATCTGCACCGAGAGCTCAATACGGGTGGTGCTGATCATTATAGTACGTATACCATGTAAACTCTCAAATTCTATTTAGCTGTGAAATAGTGATGTGCAACTCCTTGTCAAAGAAATGCTACTGTATTAAGAAGATGTTGGCTTCTTTGTGTTAGAATAGGACACCCTGCGGCTTCTCTGTAGTGGCTCTGTCACAGTCAAAAAAAACCGAAAAGGTTTTGTGCATTTCTTCAAAATTATGCTTTCTTCAACAACAAAAATTGATAGGGATATTTTCAGTGAAAGAGAATACTTTTCTGCATAGCTTTTTGCTGCTTACTTTTTATTTAAATATAGTTACTGCTAATGAAAAATCTGTTTTTAGTGAGTAAATTTGAATAATTTAAAAAATACTGTTTTAGAGAGTCTTTTGAAATTGTGATCATATTTTGCATTTTATGCCTTCTCCTTTATCGATTTAAATTTTTTATGTTATAGATATGTTGTTCTATTTTTAAAGCAAAAATAACAGTTGACATTCTTTGAGCAAAATATACTGCTGTGAATTTATAAAGAAGGAATATGAACCAAAACTCGACATTGCGGGTTACATTGACAGCAGTGTTGGTCATGTCTAACTTTAGATGTTTCCAGCCAACTGGCTTAAGTTGCTATCTTAAGTAATCCAAAAATTTTGTTTGTTCCAGATTATTAACTTTTTTTTATATCCTAATAACCAGTAAATTAGAGCCACAGTAGTTGGGTTTTACTGTCTTCTCTAAAGTATTTTTGTTAATTGGATACCAACAGGGAGAATCTGAAAAAGATGTAAATTGTTAAGAAGAAAATCACAGTATACGTTAAGAATGTATTTCTTCAAAATATCTAGATAGGCACAGTTTTTGTGCTCAACATACAAATGACAGTTTTTGCTACCTATCCTGAATGAAGCCTTCAACTTAAATCAAACAAAACCAATATTATCAATAAGAAGATAAAAACAAAACATTTTGAAGTGTTTTCCAAGTTAAAATTTTATTTTAAGTATGAAGAAATATTTGGTTCCTGTAATTTAGTATTAAACCTTTTTTTTTTTTTTTTTTTGCGGAATGTGGGACTCTCACTGTTGTGGCCTCTCCTGTTGCGGAGCACAGGCTCCGGACGTGCAGGCTCAATGGCCATGGCTCACGGGCCTAGCCGCTCTGCGGCATGTGGGATCTTCCCGGACCGGGGCACGAACCCGTGTCCCTTGCATCGGCAGGCGGACTCTCAACCACTGCGCCACCAGGGAAGCCCATAGTATTAAACCTTTTTACACTATTTCTGAAGAATTCTAATGTGCATTTGATGATTGCCAAGGGGACAAAAGGTAACAACAATGCTGGTTGATCTGATCTCAGTTTAATTTTCAGTGAGAACAGAAGTAATTGTTTAGAGATGAGTAGTACCACATTCTTATCAACTTCTACCGGAAAAGGGCAGAGATTTGTAGAGTAACCAACCTCCTAAAGCATTAGGGATTTAGCTGAAACCAGCAGAATTGAAAACTCTGGCAATAAAATACAGATTCAACTATACCCCTTCTGGCAATTTCCATCTCAGAGAGGGGAGTGAGAGTACAATGTTGCCTTCCCCATTTCTTAACCACTACCACCACCATTATGACACTCCTACTGGCTTTTGCCAATTTATAGAGAGGAAGGGGGACTGGTTTTAGTGCTCTGAAGGAAAAAAAAAAGCTGCAGCATTTCAGGTGCAGTATGATATTTCCTAATCTTTCCTATTTCTTAACAGAAGATTTTAAAGTACTTCTCTAGTCATCGAAGTTTTTTTTTTCTTTACATAAATATTGATATATTCGTTTTCTACTCAAAGTGCCAAAGGCTACAGTTTTTAATGACTTAAATTGTACCACACTGTTAAGGAAATATAATGATAGTCACTAGAACTCAGACCTCTGCATGTATATTTGATAACACATCTTTTGTATAAAAAAATTACAAAAAAAATTGTTTACATTCCACTGGTACCTTAATTTAAAATAAATGAGACTAACAGGTGTTATCTCTTCTTAGTGTTCTATTTATCTTATTTGCTAATGAGAGCACTTCTTCCTTTGTTAGGCTGTGCTTTATTGATAAAATCAAGTACTGAATAAAGAGAGTTAATTATCTTTTTAAAGTAAATAAAATTATGAAAATATATATGATATATATATATAAAGTATTGTGTTTAATAAAATGTTATGCAATGTTTTCCAAACTGATAAAGTTTGTAAAGTGCTATAATGTATTTTGTTAAGTACAGATCAGAGCTATTGTGTGAGTATATTGTGCTAACATTATAGAAATAAAGATTAGATTTCTTCATCAAAATTGGAGCATTTTGATCTTTTACTTCAGATGGAGTATGAATGGATAATAACTTGACTTATAGGAAAACAGCTGAAGAAATAAGAATGACTCAGACTGATTATATTCATAATTATTTAGAAGAAAGAGTATTGTACTAAGAAGGAAAAGCTTCTCAAACTATGATATAATGTTTCCTTATCTTTTAGAATTTTGATTTTATGCTCATAAAGAAGCTCTTTTAGATTTTTTAGACATAGGTTTTTCATATATCAATGTTATAGAGTATTGAAAAAGAAAATATGAAAAAGTCAGGGTCAATTGTTCTCAATCAATTTTTTACTAAGAGTAGTTGATGTGCATTATTACCCTCTGAGTCAGCTTCTCTTAAAAAGAATGCTTTATTATTAATTCCAGGATTGTTTTCCAAGCCATTAACACCTGTTATATGAGTTATACTGCTAATACTTTGTCCACCTCCCTAGAAGGTATTAACACACAAGTTTTTAGACCACAGCCAGGACTTATGATTTAATCAAATTATCCTTAAGTGGCTGGTTCACTAAAACATGAAGTTACAGTTGTCCAGTGATGCCACCAAGTTCTTGCAAGTGCCAACAGCAACCAAATTCATGCATACCATGCAACTACACCATGATAGCCACCCGGCCAAGAGCCATTGTAAGATGCTACTGATTATAGAAAACATACTTGTTTTAGAAACATTAACATGTGAAAAATTGATGTGTATCTTATAACGGCTGAAATATAATATTAAGCCTCTCTGGGTTTTGAATTTTTCATCTCTGGAAAGGGGACATTCAGCTATATTATCTTTTCTAAAGGATATCCTAATGTTCTTTCTATGTATTACTATTATGTATTTTATCCAGAGAGCAAAAACTGACAAGAAAATAGGAAATAACTTGCTGGTCTAAAATGACTAACAAGTATTATCATCTTTGACCACAAAGTTTATATAAGCAAGCCAATGGGGTTGCTAAAAGCCTACATCAACCATTTTACTACATAATATATCAAAATAGGTGATTTATATACAGGTACCCCTGATCCTAGTACCTTTCTCATGATGTATCAGGTGAGTGGATTCTGGGTTATATACATAAGAAACTATCATTAGAGCAATATCTTTTCTGCCTTTTACAGGTCAAGTCTTTACTTGATATATATGGGTCATTTCATATTGCAGTTCAAATGGAATACGGAAATTTATGAATGATTCAGAGAGTAATTTAGTTAAAATAATTGAAGGAAACCAAAAGGAATTGAAATGGCTTAATCTAAAAGGAAAATGTGGCCTGGAAAATGGGTAATGGTCTGTTGTGACTGGATATTTCATTTCCCCTGCTTATTAAATATGTCTCCGGTCTTTATTCTGTAGAAAGCTTCTAAAACACTCTAGGGTCAAATGCTGCAGGTTGAAGGAAGTATAGATTTCAGTAATAGTATGTGATATTATAGGTAAGACCCAATTATAGGAAATTCCCAGTGACCATGCTTCCTAATTGCAAAAAAAAAAAATGTCTAGATGAGTCCTCTGATACAGAAATGACTTCCATTTCACTGACCATACAATGGTCAATGAAAGTCCCTCATTGCTAGTGTTTGTGCACTATTGTCAATGATAAAGAGGGGCAAACTGAACAAAACTATAGTTCTGCCACCAATTCTATTTAACAAACTTGTTGAGTGCCCATTTTATCTCCTTTATTCCCCCTACCTTAAGATTCTCAGCCATTGCCTATGAGAAAAATACATCTAAACTCTAATGTTAGCTTTTAAAAATAGTACAATTGACAAGTAGGTGAATAAGTTTGAAGAAAAAAATATGAAAATTGTATTAATATAAAATCTCCCTCTTAATCACCTCCATACACTTTGTACCCGGCTACTACCTTATAGAAAACAAGCTAGATATTCTCTATAGTAGGAACTTCCCCCCTACCCTCCATTGTGTGGTTTGTACCTTCTAGCCTGTGATAGCCTTCTGAGAAAAGATATGAAGATATGTCATCTTTGAGTATTAGGAAAACTAATTCACTCCACCCCCAGCCCAATCTTTCCTATTCTGTGTCTAAATTAAACAATCACAGATATTTCTGGAAGTATAAAAAGAGGTATTAAAAAAATAAACTCAAAATGAGTCAAGGACCTAAATGTAAAATGTAGAAATATAAAATTTTTAGTGAAAAACACAGGAGAAAATCTGTAGGATATAGAACAAAGACTAGCTGCTAGTGTTTGGTTGGATACAGTGTCTGCAAATGTTTTTTTCCAGTCTGTAGTTTATCTGTTCAACCTTTTAACAGGGTCTTCGAAAGAGCAAAGTTTTAAAATTTTGATGAGGTCCAATTTATCTTTTCCCTTTATGTGCTGTTTTTTGAAAGTCAAGTCTAGAATACATTAAAAAAAATCCTCAAAACTCAACAGTAAAAAATCAGTAACACGGTAAACAGTAAAGACTAAAAGAGAAAAACAGTAAAAATAAAAAAATGGGCAAAGGCATGAACAGACATTTCAAAAAGGATATGCAGATAGTAAATAAGCACACAAATAGATGTTCAACATTATTAGCCATTTGAGAAATACAAATTAAAGTCATAATGAGATATTACTACATACTTATAAGAATGACTAAAATTAAAAAAATAATGATAATACCAAATGTTAACAAGAATGTGGAGAAATTGCATCACTTACACATTCCTGGTGGGAATGTAAAATGGTATAACCACTCTGGAAAATAGTTTGGCAATTTCTTAAAAAAAAAAAAAAAAAAACTAAAGATACACTTACATTACCCAGGAATTGCACTCTTGGGCATTTATCCCACAGAAATAAAAATTTATGTCCATAAGAAAAATGGCACCTATGTATTCATCTCAGTTTTATTAATAATAGCCAAAAACTGGAAATAATCTAGATGTCCTTCCTTGGGTGAATGGTTAAATAAACTGTTATACAACCATACCATGGACCACTACTCAGCAATAAAAAGAAATGAACTATTGATACACACAACTTGAATGAATTTCCAGGGAATTATGCTGAATGAAAAAGCCAAAAGATTACACCCTGTATGATTCCATTCCATATAATACAGATATGAGCAGCCAGTAGTTGGAGAAGTAGCTTTTCCCTCTGTAACTCATGGCTTCCAAAGTTTCTCTAGTTGTCATGATTTCCCAGCAGGATTGGCGGTGGGAAGGAGGGAGTCAAGGATAAGCAGCTTTCTCTTTAAGAAGATGACACTGAAGTTGTATCTGTCATGTATAATCTACCCAATTGGAGCAAACTAGATCATCTTGCTGCAAAAATGTCTGGAAGATGTAGTTAGTCTCTAGCTGAAAGGCCTTATTACCAGCTAAAAGTCTGTGTCTTCTCTAACTAGATGGAAAAGGATGAGAATGGCTCCTAGATGAGAATGATCAGTCTCTGTCATACAGCTTCAAGACTCTTCACAGTACAACCTACAGACCTTTATAGGCCACTACTTCTCCATACAAACCTATTGGTGCAACAGGCTTCACTTCTTCATTTGTGTGTGTGTTTGCCTGTGTGCATATGGTTTATTTTTAACTCTCCTTCCAGAGAGTCTTTGCACTGCTTTTTAAATCTCTTTTGCCCTTCAAGACTAAATCTCAATCTTCCCTTATACAACTTTAGAGCTAGAAGGGACTTGAGATATCACTCATCCTTTTAGGTATAATCACTATAATTATCTATGTTTTACACATGAGAAAAGTAAAACACATGAGAAGTGATATACTCAAAGTCACACTACTGGTAGAGGTCAGGAGGGCACTGAGAGAGGGAAACAACTATCTTCTGTTCATTTTGTAATCCCTAACATTTAGCACATCACCTGCCACATAGGTTAGACACTCAATAAACATTTGAAATGAATGAATGAATGAAACATTATGATACCAGAGTTGGTACATTTTTCAAAAAGGCTAAGCCATCTCTCCCTTTTGAGAATATTTGTAGATCTGTGTTTTGCACGGTCAATGTTTTCACAATTATATAGTTTGTACAATTAATCACCTTAATTAACAAGGCATTGAATATTTACTACACACTAAATTGTAAGCTCTTTATAAGTAGCACCTAACACAATAGGTGATCAATAAATATAAGAATAATTGAATGAATACAGTATGTTCTACCTACTATGTGTAGAAAAATTATGAAAATAAGTAAATAGAATATATTATACAAAGGAAAATATATGAGGGTGTTTGGAAGAGAAAAAATGGTTGTCCATTTAATTGTTCCCTGAAGTCCCATAGTTCTCAGAAATCTCTTCATGACTTTGAAGCCAAATTTATCTATATTTTTCTCTTTTTTCTTATTTGAAGCATCTTTTAAAAATGTTGACATGTTGTTAAGCCAGATTTCTTGGAACAAGCTGTCTCCTCACAATAGATACGATTTTGCAAAAGTTGTTTGTTCAAACGTTCCCACCTCCACAGTAATCTCCGTAGAGGCAAGTGCCAATAAAGAATACTTACTCTATCATTAAAAGAAAAAAGGTAGAAAGCCCTCTTTGTAGTCAGCATTCAAGGTATTTTTCAAATTCAAAATTAGATATTAGAGTCCAGGGACTAGAGTATCAATGATTTATTTAGATCTGGCATGTCCACTGGTCTCGTATTGTCACCCAATCTGCCACTAGGATATCACAATTATTTTCAGAATTATGGAGTAGTGAAAGAGTCTTTGGGGTCAGGCTGACAAGTATTCAAATTCCAGCTCTACCTACTGTGTGCCGCCGTTTTCTTTTCTATATAATAAGGATAATAATTTAGCATTGTTACGGAGATTAAATGAATAAATATAGGCAAAGCACTTAAAACACTGTGTGGCAATATATTAGTTCTTAATCTTGGGCATTATTTTTTGACTTCTTTATCTCTAGTCCTCATCTCTCCCTAGAACTCTAGAACCAAATATACAACTGCCTACTTGATTGATATGTCTACTTAAATATCTATAATTATCTCAGATTTAACATTCTCAAAATACATTTTCTGATTTATATTCCCAAATTTATTTCTCCATCTTAATAAGAGCAAACTATCCTCCCCCACTACTATGGCTAAAGAAAAAAATATATATCTAAACTGTGACTTAATCCATTCTTTTCCCTTACCATTCATCATGGTACTGCCACGAGTAGTGAAGAGGAAACACATTTTAGAAGTGGAGAGCACTGAGTAGAGTCCTGGCTCAATCACTCAACAATTCTGTGACCTTGAGCAACTCTTCCACCCTTCCTGGGAACTCTGCATTTATTATTTTTTAAATTATAAATTTATTTTAAAATGCTTTGTTGTGAGAATTAAGATTATAAATGTGTACACCAACCGTCATTTTTGTCATCCTTTTTAAGAGTCATGTCCTAGTATTTTTAGGAAATAAAGGCTGATGGTTATCTCAGATCATGTCTTGAGTTTTCCATCCCCCAGCTGCTGCTCAGCCTGCTGTGCTGTTACGTTCTTGCTTCTCTTCTTGTCACCACCAAGGACGATTAGACATGGTGGCTTAATACAATACTGTTCTTTTCACTTAGGTTTAATGGGAGGAAGAATGAGGAAAGGCAAAATTCTTGTTACTGCTCCATTCTTTTGTTCTCCACACTACTATACATGTGAGTCTATACTGATGTAACCAAGTAATCATAGGGAATTATCAATATAAACATAGGAGGAAAAAATATTAACAATTTGTGCTAAAAATTAATTTCCTATAATTAAAGAAAAAAAATCTAGGAAGTTAAACTCTTCATAAAGGTCCATGATTGATTGCCTCAGTTTCTCACTCTGCCTCAATTTCTTTATTATTGAAACACCTTTTCTTTTTTCTAATCTCCTTTAGCAAATCTCTCATTTCCTACCGACAGGGGCCAGTTTCAGCCTATTCCATTTATCTTTTCTTAAGTTCTGTCTAAGTGTTAGAATGAGGTCCTAGGAAGAGAGGTTCTGGGAACAGTGTGGCAAGGACTTTGCCTAAGTTCCACCAAGAAATTTAAATTTGGACCCTTTGAGAATCAGAATAAGTTGCACATAGGACAATTGATTCTTTCACCAGTTAACTATTGAATCAATCTCTCTCTTTCTCTCTCTGTGTGTCTCTTTAGAAAGTGAATATTTCTGTTATCCTTCCTTTCTTTCCTAAACACCGCTATCTGTTTTCATTCTCTTATGTTTTCTTATGACTCTTTGAGTTTTTATATCTCTTCTCAGAGAATTGTTTATTTCTTGATATTCAAGAACAAGTGTTCATTAATCTTTATGACAATATTTTGCTTGGTTTAGTCTTCACTAATCTTCAGTTTATCATGTTTCTTTCTGTCCTCCTGGATATCTAGTCCCCCTCTAAAAAACAAAAAACAAAAACAAAAAAACCCTAAACCTTTACATGCGTCCCAGGCCGGTCCCTTTCTGATTAAGCCTCAAGTTAAAATCAGTTTTCTTCAGGAAACTACCCTTTGTTGAAAGACTGTGCAGAGACATCTTTACTGCCCTGTTATCTTAAACAAATATTCCCAGATTTTAAAAAATTAAACTATTTTTTTTACAGAAGTTTTAGTTTCACAGCAATATTGAGCAGAAGGTACAGGGATATTACACATACTCCCTGCCCCCCAACATATGCATAGCCTCTCTATTATCAATGACCCCCCAGTAGAGCAGTACAGTTGTTACGATAGATGAGCTTACACTGGCGCATCATTATCACACAGAGTCCATAGTGTACATTAGGGTTCACTCTTGGTGATGTATAGTCTATGGGTTTACACAATGTATAATGTATAATGACATGTATCCACCATTATAGAAGGGTACTCCACCTATTCATCCTGCTCTCCCCCTTCCCCAACTCCTGGAAACCACGGATCTTTTCTTGATTTGGTTTGGTTTTGTATTTTTCATTGCCATAGAATTGACATATAACATATTAGTTTCAAGTGTACAATATAATGATTTGATATTTGTATATATTGTGAAATGCTCACCCACTGATCTAACTGTCTCGTTTCACCTTTTCCAGAATATCATATAATTCGAATCATACCATATGTAGCCTTTTAGATCAGCTTCTTTCACTTAGTAATATGCATTTAAATTTCCTCCATGTCTCTTCATGCTGGATAGCTCATTTATTCTCAAAGCTGAATGATATTCTATTGTCTGGATACCACAGTTGATTTATCTATTCATCGACTGAAAGATATCTGGTTGTTTCCAAGTATTGGTAATTGTGTACAAACTGCTATAAGCACCCATGTGCAGGTTTTTGTGTGGACATTAGTTTTTAAATCCTTTGAATAAATACTGAGGAGTGTGATTGCTGAATCACATGGTAAGAGTGGGTTTAGTTCTGTAAGGAACTGCCAAACTGTCTTTCACAGTGATTGCACCATGTTGCATTCTCCTCAGCAATGTATAAGAATCCCTGTTACTCCACATCCTAGACAGCATTTGGTATTGCTGCTGTTCTAGATTTTGGCCATTCTAATAGGTGTGTGGTGGTGTCTCTTTGTTGTTTTAATTTGCATTTCACTGCTGGCACATGATGTGGAGCATATTTTTATATGTTTGTTTACCACCTGTATATCTTCTCTGATGAGCTATCTGTTAAGGTCTTTGGCCTATTTTCCAATCAGTTGGTTTGTATTCTTATTGTTGAGTTTTAAGTGGTTTTTGTATAATTTGGATAATGGTTCTTTATCAGATGAGTCTTTTGCAAATATTTTCTCCCAGTCTGTGGCCTTTCTTTTCATTCTGTTATTTCTAACATTCCTGCCATGCCTGGTTTTGATGCTTGCTCTGTCTCTTCAAATTGTGTTTGTTGCCTTTTGGTATGCCTTGTAATTATTCTTGATAGTTGAATATGAATTTTGAGAATAAAATGGATGATACATGTACAATTTCTTTTAAAACCACAGACTAATAAATAACATGAATATAAATAGAGAATAATTTAGGGTTTGTTTGTTAAGAAACTTACTTCTTTTTGAATGAGCTTAGATTTTTATTTGGAGATACTTTGTGGGTTTTTTACCCATTTTTTAAATTGAAGTATAGTTAATTTACAATGTTGTGTTAGTTTCAGGTGTACAACAAAGTGATGCAGTTTCTATATATTTTTATATATATATATATATATATATATATATTCTTTTTCAGATTCTTTACCATTATTGGTTAATATAATATGTTAAATATAGTTCTCTGTGCTATACAGTAGGTCCTTGTTGTTTATCTATTCTATATACAGTAGTGTGTATATGTTAATTCCAAACTCCTAATTTATCTGCCCTGCTATCCCCTTTACATTTTAACTTCCTCATTATAAATAGTTGAGGCTGTAAATCCAATGAGTTGTGATATAGTCAAGTAAATGGTTTCAGTGAACAGTTCAAGTGTATCTGTGGCTTGACAAGGCACGTTCAATGCTTGAGTATTTCTACCTGTAATTCAGCTGGCTGCCACCAGGAGATAGGAGTGTCATTTGTGTCATGTAACTAGACTATCTCAGTAGAGTAATTGAAATTACAATGAATAAGCTACTTGATATTTATTAAAATCATAATAAATCTACTGCTCAAATATTAAATAAATACATTTTTATAATAACAAAGAAAATGGCATTTAGAGCAGGACTTTAAGAAATATAAGATCCAGCCATAAAGCACTGTTGGTTTATTTACACTAATATTAGTCACTGTATAAATGAACAGTTAGGGGAGAACACAGTGCAAACTCCATTCTGCACCAGGAAGGAGTTGCTTTCCCAGCCCCTGAAGCCACTGCTGCCACCTCAATGTGGAACCAAAGTGGCTCCTTTCCTCTCCTCCTGTCAAAACAATGGGACTCAGGGCCACGCAGGCTCCAGCACAACTGCTTTAAGAGGCACTGCAAGTGTTGCTGTTGCTGTCACAAGCTGTGCTCAATGCTGTGACAAACTAGAAACCAGATAGCAGACATTCTTTGTACCTGTGCAGAACTCCAGCACCAACTCAACAGGTGCCTACCACCTGCAGTAGCAGTGTACTTGAGTCCTCAGGATAACCTCATAGAGTAGACACTGTTATTCTTTCCACTTTACAGATGAGCAAACTGAAGAACTGTAAGATTGAGAACTTGCCCAATGTCATAAGTTAGGACTCAAACCCAGGCTCTTTAGGTGCAGAGCTTGCCCCATGACTGACTGCCTGTAGATAATATAACCCTTATTATTTTATTATTATTGGTTTATTATTAATTTTAAAATGTATTATTAATTTTAAAAAATTATTATTAATTCTAAAAATCATAAAATAGATAATGCTATTTTGAAAAAATTCCAGTTCAAGTCCCCAAAATTGAACTGTACGTGGTTTATACAGGACTCTGAAAATATTATGACCTGAGTCATTTAAAGGCCTTTAGCCTTGTTTCAAAAAATTTAAAAATGTTATCCAGGATCTATTCTAAACTAGGCTCTACAGAAAAAAAAAAAAAAATGTGAATAAGAGTGGATCATTGCCTTCAAGAAACTTCTTGTTTTTCCAAAACTTAGTAAAGAGTCTTGTTAAATGGCCTCTTCTGGCTACTTCTAAATTATTGTTATTATTATTATTATTTGGTTTATAAACAACAGAAAATTATTTTTTACAGTTCTGGAGGCTGAAAAGTCCAAGAAAAAAAGTGCTGGCCAACTTGACGTCTGGTGAGAACCCCCTTCCTAGATAGCTATCTTTTCCCTGTAACCTCACATGGTGGAAGAGGGGAAAAGGAGTTTTCTGAGTCCTGCATTTATTTTGCGGGACACGCAGGCTCCGGACACGCAGGCTCATGGGCCCAGCCGCTCCGCGGCATCTTCCTGGACCGGGGCACGAACCTGTGTCCCCTGCATCGGCAGGCAGACTCTCAACCACTGCACCACCAGGGAAGCCCGCTCAGTCCTGCATTTTAAGGGTGATGATCCCATTTATAAGGGCTCCACCCTCATGACCTAAGCACTTCCCAAAGGCCACCCTCCTGATACCATCACATTGCACATTAGGTTTCCACATGTCAATTTTAGTGGACATGAACATTTTGGTGATCATAGTAACTAAAGAGACAATTCATAATTCCACATAATTGGAAGGTTTCTCCAATAGAACATCTCAAACTATGAATTATTTTTTTTAACAATTTTTAAAGGTTTATTTCTAAATTATTAATTTTGTATATTTGATAAAAAGGAGATAGATTTTTACTTCCTGATTGGATTTTCAGTCTTTACTTTTACCCTTGATCATTCAACAATTCATCTTCTAATTCAAGGGCGAAAAATATTGAGAAAAAAGAAATGTTGCACATCTCTTTACTAAGATGTTAAAGTGTGTCTTTGCAACTCACTTTTCAATCCAAATGTGGTTACTGAAATAAAGCATATTTGTAAGAGGTAGCCTTATTCTCTTGTCTCTTTGAGTAATCCTTCCTCCCCCAGTCTTTTTCTTCACTTTGCTTAGTCAGTTTATATTAAACAAATGCCTTAAATTTTCTTGTCCTAAAATTTTAGTCCATGTCTAAAACACATAATATTACTGATGAAATTTTCTCTGAAAGGAATCATTTTTTTCATTAATTCATAACATAAGGAAAGTGGCATTTAAAGCAGGACTTTAAGAAATATAAAATCCAGCCATGGATCTGAAGGAAAGTGCTGTAAATAATTTCATACAAAACATTGATTGTTTCATAAGGGAAAACTGTAATGTGGTCTACATCTTAATCAGTCTACATTTTAATAAGTACCTCAGGTGATAAACATTCACACTAGCATTTGGAAAACATTGCATGGGCAGTATTCACCAGGAGGACAAGGACTATGTTTTTCCATTGTATTTCTAGTGTCAACTACAGTGCACTGGTGTTGGAGAAACTCAAAATCATCCATATGAATTTATTAAATTCTTCTCACAACTTAACAGTTATTATTATTTCAACTTGAAAAATGAGAAACAAAAACTCTAAGAAGTTAGAAGACTCTGTCAAGTACACTAACTAGCTAGTGACAAGCCAGATTTTTAAATCCAGGTTCTGCGATTGCAGCTATGTCTATGATGGTGCTCCCCCCAAATCTGACTTTTTTCTTCCTTCTTGGTGAGTATCCGACTCAAAAATGTCCACTCATTCAGACTGGAGAAGACATGCAGATTTGGAGGGAGGTGGAGCAAAGAATTGAATCCACCAAAATCCCATCAAAGGGCTTTAGATTGTAAAGTTCCTTATCAATAGCAGAAAAAGTATGGCTTCTTTTGATAATGGACTTTTGAACAGAGGCCTTGTTCTAATATGAGTTCAGTTTATCATTTACTAATTTTTTTTCATTTTAAAAAAAACACTACAGTTTATTTAGAATCCCTTAGAAGTAGTCTTAGGGGGAAAAAAAATTAAGGGACTCTTCCAAAATCCCAGACTATCCAGATCAGGATTCCTATCTCTAAACTGAGCTTTTAATCAATTTCTAACTTTTTCGTTAATTGATGGATACCAGGAGCATGGCAGGAGCCTATGCCTTCATATGGTCTCTGAAATGTTCCCAGTAGGTAACCATCACCTTTCAGCTCTGTTATCCCTGCTCTGTCCACTTCCACACATGCCTTGCAAGACCCTGGAGCATAATCATTGGGTAGCTTCATTACCAAGTCAGAGAAATTCTTTCAGTTCTTGTGGTCTAGATTGTTAGATATATATAAATATGTGGTGTGTGGGTTTGTGCATGCCTGCTCATAGCCTTTAAGAGAAAACATACACCTCTTAGTATGTTAGTTGAAGCTTCTAAGTAGTGGGTGTATGAATATTTCATGTTTCCTCCTGGCTGTTGCTTCTGTAACCTGTTTCTAAAGTGATAAAAAGAGAGAGAGAAGAGTGCAAGAGAGGTCGGTTTCCATAGGAACGAAGGTAACCATGGAAAAAACCGGTTAAAGCTAGAGTATTGCCTGTAGGGAAACTGAACTCGCACCACCAGCGTGTTAGGAACAATACATTTACCTAATTCAATTGCATTTTCAACAGTCATATCTAAAAATCTTCCATAGTGAACTACCATACAAACATGAATTATCTGGCCTCTGAAAATAAAAATATTTTAAATCAGAAAATTAACTATATTTTTATTTGGGCTAGTACCATTTGAATATGGTGTGTGTGGCAGGGAAGCCAGCTGAAGCATAAATATTCTAGGAGAAAATTAAGGCATTACAAAATAATTACTTTTTCTTAAATAATAACTTTGTAGTACATCTAACTGTAAAACACACGAGGTACTTGATAGGGAACCTGAAGAATCAAAAATAAGAATAAAGTAATAAATAACTTGTAAAGCTTTTCTAAATTTACAAGATGAATTGATAGGAAAAATTCAATTTAAAAGAAAAATTGGTAACTTACAAATAACTTCTCACAATCAATATAAGAAAACAAATCCGATCTGTAGTATATTTTAAGGGCCCAGAGGAAAAGTTCCATTTTAGAAAAATCTCTAATTTCTCACGTAAACTTTAAAATTTCTGCTTATAGCTTTTGAAGAGTATTTAAGTACTAATATAATGACAACAGTTAAGTTCTGGAAACCTCAGAATTATCTTTCAATTCTTCTTCTTTCTTCTCTCTCCACGCCCAACTCCTCATAAAATTCTGTGTTCTGTCAATACTCATCCTTAACCCATGACCTCGCTCGAGTACCCCTTTATCCCAGCTGCTCTAGTTCCCCACCCGGCAAGCTTCCGCTCCAAGCAGAACCACAATTCTTTCTTGTACTTACTAGCCCACGCTCCCAGTCCAAATGGGCCAGTTTCTCATTTGTTTGCCAGGAGGGACTGATAAAATGATTTTACAATATAATGTAAATGACTGATAGGGCAGTCAGTGTGTTACACTTCCCACCCAGGGTGATCTGAATTTAAAATGGAGATTTATAATCCAAAAAAATTAATTTGTTGATTCAGATCATTTAGAAATGGGAGAAACAATTTTTTATTTAAGTAAACAAATGAATATTCATAGGAAGAATAAATCAATGATGTTAGAATTTCAGCAATAACACAACTGTAGACTGCAATAGTCTCTTAATTTGCACACTTTTGGCAACTAGCTCTTTACATACAACCAACAGCTCTGCAACAAAATTTTGGAAACTTAGAAGCAACGTGATTTCTTCTTCACCACCTCTCCCACAATGCTGAGCTTGCAGCACTGGGTACATTTTTTTTTTTCCAGGGGGTACCTTTAAAATGGAGACAAGGTGAGGCTGAAAACAAGAGGCTGTTTAAGAATCAGCAAGAGCCACCAAATACTGTTCCTCACAGTCCCTTCCCCACCTCTGAAGAAGACTGAAAATTTGTCCTTGAGATGGTGAGACAGAGGCTTATTTGAGAATAAGAAGTCTGTCCCTTGGACACATCACAGATGGAGGCAGGAATCACGTTAAAAACTCAAAGTTAAGTGAAAGTCTGTTGGTCATATACTGAATTTTGAAAACCCAACTTCTTCCCCCATTGGGATCTCAGAAGGATGGCAAGTAGACTTATAATCTCCAGGTCAAAGACTGAAAAATTCATTTTGAGGAATCTGATTGGCACAAGAAAAAAGAACTAAAGGTACTGATGTTAGACCAGCCAGATGAACCAGGCCAGAGATCAATGGATCAAGAAGATATAATAACAAAAATTAACACTACTAAAGGGAGAAATTAACAAATCCCCATTCACAGGTGGTGATTTTAATATCTGTTTCTTTGTAATTGATAGAACAGGCCAAAAAAAAATAAGTAACAACATTGAAGTTTTGAATAACACTGCCAAACTTGACCTAACTGATACTTACACATTACACAAAACTGCAGAATATACATTTTTCAGGTGCACCATGAAATGCTCACTAAGACAAATCACGTGCTGGGCCATAAAACAAGTCATGATAAATTTTTAAAAAACTGAAATCATGTGTTTTCATATCACAACTGCATTTAATTAAAAAAATCAGTAAGATATCTAGAACATCTACAAATACTCAGAAATTAATTAACTTCTAAATAATTAATGGAGCAAAGAAAAAACCACAGGGAAATTAGAAAATATTTCTTATTAAATGATAATAAAAACACAACAGACCAAAACTAGCAGGATGTAGTTAAAGTAGTACTAATGCAGTACTTAGAAATAAATGTATAGTTTAAAATGTTCATATTTAACCGCAAAGCCAATTATCTGAAACAAGGCACTCTGTTGGCCACCAGAATACAATGGGAACAAAAATACAGTCCCTGTCCTGATGGTGAATATAGCCTGTGCGAAGGTTGCCATATATTAGCATGAAAAATCACTACCAGGGGTACTCATTAAAATGTAGAATCATTAACATGTAAACCAAATTACAGATCTCTCTTCTGAAGCAATCACTGTTGTGGTATGCCCTTCACAGCAAGGAGATCCATGTGGCTAACATACATATGCAGAAGTCTTCAATTTCATCACATATTAGGAAGGTGCTAATTAGAAGCAATGAGAATTCACTACATACCCACCAGAATAGCTAGATGAAAAGGACAGGAAATGCCAAGTGTTGCAAAGATGTGGAACAACCAGAACTTTCAGCTACTGTTGGTGGGAGTTTAAATTGGTTTAAGCACTTTGAAGAGTTGTTTGGCAGTAACGGCTACAGATGAATATGTGCATAGCCCATGACTCAGCAGTTTACTTCCTTAGTGAACACCCTGCAAAATGTTTACATATGTTGACCAAAAACTGTGTATGTACAATCATATTTGGAGTAGCGCTATTTGTGAAAGCCAAAATAAAAACCACCTAAATGTCTGGCAACAGAAAAATTTTTTTAAAAATATGACATAGCCACACAATTAGATACTATACAACAATAAATATGGATAAAATACAAATGCATGCAAAATTGGATGAATATCATAAAGGTAATGTTGAGTAAAAGGAACCCCACAGATAAAGTAGTATGGACAGAATGATTCTATTCATATAAATTTCAAAAACAGGTAAAACTATTTCATGGTGGTAGAAGTCAGAGTAATATTATTAGTAATGTTTAGCCTTGGGAGTTGTGGGTAGTAACTAGTAAGGGGCATAAAGCTAGCTTTGGGATGCTGGCAATGTTCTGTTCCTCAACTTATGCACTGTTGACATTTGAGTGTCCACTTGGTGAAAATTCACTGGTCTGTACACAGAATTTGTTCACACATACTGTCTATTATATTTCAATTAAACGCTCAAATAAAAACAAAAGAAATATTTTCCTTTGTCTTTAATTTGATTCATAAAAGTCACCACCAAAATATCTTCATTATCAGGATTTCTTATGCTGAGAATTGCCAGCCACTGTTCTTTTTCTCATTACACTTAGTTAAAATGGCCTCCTCTATTGTTCTATTAGTTCTCATACTTACCATGTACTGTTTGGGTGTTCAAATGAATGGGAGACCTTTACCATTTTCAAATAATAAGTCAAATAATAAGTTTACTATTTCAGTAAGAGAATTATTTTTGAGGTGAACAACTGACTCTGAAATTCCCCTGTCCTCCTATGTAATCCTTTTTGAATTACAGTGTAATGTAGTTTATAGCTCCCTGAGTATGGTGGTAGCTACCTGAGCTGTTTCCCTTTGGGAATGGAATGCATTGTTTCTGCAGCTGAACAAGTCTATATTGAGTCATAATCCTACTCTTGACCACTGGAGATAGCTAGTATAATTAAATATCTATTCTTGCACTCTAATCATTTTCCTTTTCCTTTAGTAGACAGATGGGAAAGCAATCACTAGTCGCTGGTTTTTCCAAGTCAACTTTTGTGAAGCCATTAATTAAACAAAAGGATATTCACAGATATATGAATTATCTTATGCTCCTTAGTAAATTATAAACTTTCTTCGCTATTTAGGAAAAAATCCAGGTACTCATATTGGTTTATGTGAGATTCAATTACAAGTTGCCTTGGAGTTTAGGGTAACTGATATTGACTTACTGAATAAAGAATCTTGACTCTCTGACATTCCCTTAATACAACTCCATGTTAAAACACTGAATACCCACAAGTGAGAAAAATCCATTCGTTTAAACATTTATGAATGGAATATTTGCTTTCTTTTCTTTTACCTTTTATAAATTAAAAAATATTTTTAAAAGGGAAAATAAATTCCATTCCTACCAGAATTACCTGTAATTCTTACTGCAGTCTTATCAGTGAGTCACAGTCATGAATTCAGGAATGATTGCATTAGTGCACCAAAAGTGCCCACTGAAAATACAAATGCAGTTAATCTTTATGGGATTTTATCACTTTGGTGGTGGTATATTATGCTTCCTAACCTCTTCTTCAGTTTCAACCAGTGGATTTAACACAAAGTCTGTGTAATGGTAGTTGCAAGTGTGAGTTTGCGTCAAGATATCTCTCCATCAAATCAAAATGATTTGGAAATTGCACTTGAGATAAGTCTAATACTGGAAATTAAGAGAGAAGAATAATAGTGGTTTGTCTTAAGATTTAGGCCTCTCAAAGTACAGTAGAGTTTTATATTTATCCAGTTTCTTAAAATAACTGATTTCTTGACAGCATCTTAAAATGAGAGTATGCCAAACTTCGCTGCAGTTGCACGAATTTATACTAGTGGATAAACCATAATTGTAAACTGTTTTTCCTTCTGTTATCATCCTTTGAAAAAAAATTCTATGTTGCATTTTTTCTAATAATTATGAGGGATTTTGTGTTTTATTGCTTTCTATTCATAATACTCACATCTTTACTTACACTTTTATGGTTTCTGAATTGATTGCTGTTTTAGTTTCTATGGTAACTCTGCCAGTTGCATTTACCTATAAATAGATATTTTATAATAGCAGGCTTATGAAAGTTCATTTCTTGAATACCCTTCTGCAATAAGAAGAATTGCTAGAAAAATAACATATGAATCAAGGTTTAAGGAAACAGATATCTTGTACCTGTCAGTGTGTAAAAATAGAAGACTAAAATTAAAAATTCATGTAGATGCAGGCTGGCAAGTTACATGGTGAAAAGAGAGAATACATTGAATATTTTAAAAGAAAAATGTAGAGTTGGGCTATACTTTTTATTTTAGCCCCCACAACAAATTTCACAATACCTTTAAAAAAACATTTATTAACCCCATATAAACTATCTAGACTCCATTTCTTTCATTGGCATCTTAATACGATTTTGTAGAAACTCTCTCGTACGAATATTATCCTTTGAACATATATATATAATCTCCCAATCTATTCTTTACCTTTTAACTTTCTTTGTATTATGGTTTTATTTGCCATATAGTTATCCTAATTTATGTAGTCAAAATATGTCAGTTTTCTTCTGTGGCCTCTGAGTTTGTGTCTCACTTAGGAAGTCTTTCCTACTGCAAGACTATAAAAAAATCCCCCTTTTTTCATTTTTTCTTAAATAGTCTTTAAATTATATTATGCTTTTAATTGATCTGGCATTTTTTGTGTGTTTAGTGTGAGGTAGGAATTTTTTATAGAAAGTCAGCTGGATTTCAGCACTTACCCTTTTCCTGATAATTTTAAATATCGTATTTATCATGAATTAAATTTCAAAGGTACATGGATCTATTTTTGGACCCTGTACTATGGTTCCTTCATTTGTTTTTCTGTTCCCACACTGACAGTCTTTAAATAGCATGTTTTAATATAAATGTTTCGAATGTGTATTAGTATCCTGTTTATTTGCTCATCTATATGAGTTTTAGAAGCAGCTTGAAGTCCCATAATCCCCATTACTGTTTGCATTTAGTCTATTATTTAATTAAGGAAACTTACATCTATAAACCCTTTAGTCTTCCCATTCAGAGACACAGGAAGTATCTACATTTACTCTGCTCAGTTTTATGTTCAACAGTACAGTGACAAGTTATTCAGATAGAATTGTGTAGTTCAGATAGAATTGTGTAGTTTTTGTGCTATTGTACATGAAATATAATGCTGCTAGCATGCTTATCTTGCACTGCATCATTCAACTGTACTCTGTTATTAGTTCTGTTGGCTTTTCAGTTTTATATATAAATATTTAAAGGCATGTTAAGATATACTTTACTTTGCTACCCATATATCTTATAAGTCATGTAAACAATTTTTATACTCCTCAAGTATTTTGTAAACTTTTAAGAATAATCAAAAGTACCAAAATCTTGAGGAAAAATAAGATTGTACATGTACATAGATGTATATGAGTCTGTATGTACTTGTCCCAATGAATATGTGTGTATCTAGACAGAGTGGGAAATGTAATTCTACAAAGTAAGTAACATTATCACTCTTTCTTATAAAAATTATTAACTTCAACTTTTTCCTAGATTTAAAATGCATTATAAATTTTCACATGATAATAATCACCAATGGATTGCAAACTCAAGTTCTGTGGATCCACCTAATCTTGTTAGCGTCCCCAAGCACACCCAGTGATCTCATTCAAGGTTGTTGGAAAAATCGACCAGTCCTTACTACCCTAACTACTTTTGGTCAGCAAAGAAAGCCACAGTTTGATCGAAGCCTATGCTTACGAAATTTTTCTCTGTTTTGAAAGAATTGTATTTTTGTACCATATTGGGTCTTATTCCTAAATGCTTTTTACATACCAGATAATCGTGCATTCAACTGAAGAAGAGGCTTTTTCACCCTAATCAGAATCGGAGGGCTATCTGTAGGTGTCTCACACGTAAGAGAACAGAAAGATCAAAAATGACTATGCTCGAGCTCCCCTGGTGGCGCAGTGGTTGAGAGTCTGCCTGCCCATGCAGGGGACACAGGTTCGTGCCCCGGTCCGGGAAGATCCCACATGCCGAGGAGCGGCTGGGCCCGTGAGCCATGGCCGCTGAGCCTGCGCGTCCGGAGCCTGTGCTCCGCAACGGGAGAGGCCACAACAGTGAGAGGCCTGCGTACCGCAAAAAAAAAAAAAAAAAAAAAAAAAGACTACGCTCAAATATGTCTAATTTTCTAGAAAAAAAGTTTTGAAACAAAACATCAATATCCTTTGAATACTGGTCGTTTTCCTTTTCTTCTGAATTTTGACTGTAACCATCATTAACATTATACTTTCTGGGTAGATTCGTGACACAAATCAATAAATTGTATTTCCTGTGCCCTTTTAATATAAGGAATGCATGTTAGTGTAGACAAATATAAATACTCCTAACAGTTAAAATTCACATTAATCACTCCTTTTGAGGTTTCTTGAAGAACGATTGTAATAGCATGAAGTTGCAAGACAGTAACTTGATTTTATTGCATTCAGTACAATGTTCCATTGATGGATGCATTTTTGTGTTCGTTTCAGGGGAGACTGTGTATTGAAATGTATGCCAGACGTTTAATGTCTATTAGACATTTAAACTGCTTTGTATTTAAAAGCGTAAGTTGACCTTATCAGATGCCTAATAAGTGAAGTAATTGTATCTTGTACTAATCAAAATATCTTCTATTATAACGGAAATGAGATTCAATTACTTCATGAAGCTATTATTTCTGAGGTTCAGTAGCTTATAATTAAGTACATATTTCCGGTGCTAAAGAAACTCAGCCATTTCTTCAAACAGTTATATTGGATATGCATACAACAAACAATACTTTTAAAACATATAATTGTTAAAAGTATGGGAAGGAAAACATAGAATAAAAAATCAAATATCAGCAATGGCTTCCATTTTCTGATCTGTTCAAACAAGTGGTATGTATCCAAAGCAGAACTTATTTGATCTAAATCCCTGTCAATGGTATTTTGTTTGAATAAATTATCAGAAAAACAGTGATTTTAAAAACAGGTTGTGATACTAAGAAACAGACCTTAGTATCTGTGAGGAAATGGCTAGTTCTAGAAACTAGAAATTATAAGACATGTCACTACGGTAAATTAGATTCTCTAGTGCTCTAGTTATATAAATGTTATCTCTGATGCCATATTTGCAATGTTGTCAAGTTCTAGCTAGATCAAAAGCCTCCCATTTGTTCTGTCTCCAATTCACTTTCTGATTGACTCTGCACTGCTCCTGGTCTGTATATACCTGTAAAAACAGCCTTTCCGTAACTCTGTGAATTTCTTACAATTCTCTTAGTGTTAGACATACTCTCTTTTGTATATGGTCCAATCCTTTAACTCTCTGAGGGCTTTAAAATATGGAAATATTAAATTCTAAATGAAAAAAAACAGTATTCTCATTGGTACAAAAGTATATTAATTATGGGAATTCTCTTTAAAAATATGTCCTATGAGGTCTTATCTAATGTTAAATGATTTACCTCTGATAAGGCTTAGAGGTCTTAGAAAGCTTACAGCATTTTTCTTAAATAGCTTTAATATACCTTATCCTATTTGTCTTTGTCCTAAGGCCAAACTTCAGTTCCAGGATTTGTATTCCAGTATCAGCCTCAGTTCTCTCAACCCCACCCTGGCATTCTTCCTTACAGGACAGCTTTTGCATTTTGACCATCCTACAATACAGGTGACTTTTGACCTTTTTGATGTCCAAGTAGGAAGTACAGAAGAGAGGCTACTAGGTCAGTCTCCACCCTTCACCGTGACATGTACAATTTGCCATTATGTTTCCTCCTGCTCTGCATTAGTTATTCCTATCACAATACTCAGACGGGTTCTCACTCACCCACTATCTTTGTAGTTAGGATCCTCTGACTGCTCCCTTCTCTCAAGATGTTCTCCAGCCTTCTCTAAAAGAGAGATCGTCTAACTCTGGTTGAGAACCCTGGATTCTGCTTCTGCCAACATGTAGACTCAGCTAGCTTTGCTGAACACATCTTTCAGACCCCAGTTTCCCCATGGAATACAGCATTGGTTACATCGTATGAACTCTGACTCATTCTAAGTTCTATTTTGGACTTCTTCACATGGCTCATACACCTCTGGTTTTTAAGGCTTACTTTACAACCTGTGCATTTCTTTTATTTCTGGTACGCTCTCCTACCCCACTCAAAACCAACAAGTGTTCACTGAGCAACTTACTATGTACCTAGAATGTGCTTAATACAAAGACATGGTCCCTGGTCCAAGAAGCAGACTTTTCAAAACTTGTGTTCCCTCCAAAGCATTCCAAAGTCCAGTTTATGCATGTTTGAAGGATCGGTGTAACAGAAGGGAATGGAGAGATGTGAACCAATAATTTTCTTTTTTTTAAAGTATATCTATCATGTACTCAAGTACTGAAACTTGAGATTGGTGAACCATTCATATTCATCCAGAAGAGTTTGGGGGTAAACTATTTTTAGATTGTAAGGAAGAGGCAGAACTTAAATGAAAACTTTGTCTATAAATGTATAATCTAAAATTGTATCTGATTTTACTTAATTTTGAGCTACTGTTTAACCTGAATCTGCATATTGTGCAAGTCTCTAGGAGCACTGAAGTGAATTACATATAAGGGAAAATCAGAACTTGCCTGCATCAGAAAACTCCAGTAATGATAATAATCTGTAAACGCAACAGGAGAGTCTAAAAACAATACAAATTACAATCCAAAGAAAAGACAGAAAACCTACTGGGCAAGAGGTTCACAAAAAAGCAAACAAAATAAGGTAAATCTGCTTCCAACCCTCATCAAGTAGGAGGTGTGAGACAGTCCTGAATTACTGTACAGCTGTTTTTTGAGTGTGGGTGTTCAAGGGTTTTTCACCTGCACAAATGAGAGGCTTTGAAACAAAGAATAATAATATCTCTTTACATGTCTGAAGCACTTTTTTTTTTTTCTTTTTTTTTTTTTTTGCAGTACGTGGACCTCTCACTGCTGTGGCCTCTCCCGCTGCGGAGCACAGGCTCCGGACGCGCAGGCCTAGCGCCCACGGCCCACGGGCCCAGCTGCTCTGCGGCACGTGGGATCCTCCCGGACCGGAAATGAACCTGCGCCCCCCGCATCGGCAGGCGGACCCCCAACCACCGCACCACCAGGGAAGCCCTATTGAATTTTTTTCTTAAGTCAAATAACCATGAGATTAATTTTCTTAGTGTCACAATAATGAAGTTAATTGAGTCTATATTTTGCATCTTTCTTTCCTTGTGACTAAATTGTTGTTTTGTTATTTAAGCAGCAGTGCTAAAGCAAAGTTAAACAATATATTTAGAATTGACTAAAAATGTCCAATTAATTTGCTAATGATTCTCTCATTTTGGTCTCTCTTCATTATTTGATTATATATTGTCTTTGCCTGGTTTAAAATATAGCCTTTCACTTTCTCCTCTAGAGAGTTCAGCAATTTTTTGTTCCAAAATAGAGTAATGAGGGAACTATGTACGTAATCTCTGTCCTGGTCCACACTAAGCTAAGTGACTCCACACTAAGCTACGTGACCCTCATTCCTCTTTAGGAGAACTACTCAGCAGTCAGAAACACCTATTTGGGTCTTTTATTACCTTCCTCCTTATTTTAACAGCCAGTGAGAAAACCTGAGCTTTAATCAACTCATTTAAAGGTGATCGAGAACTAACACAAGCCAAATTAAGTGACTAACTGATAAACTACAATTATAAATTATAAGTTACAATAGAGAACTTCTACTATATGTATACCGGGTTTAGTATTCTTTCTGATGAATGGATTTCAGGGATGAGTCTAAATCCACCCAATTACCCCAAGATTGCAAGAGCCAATGTGCTTAGGTCAAATCCAGAGTTATGTATTTATGGGGTGTTTTTCAAAGTCAAACAGTTTTTTATATATATATATATATATATATATATATATATATATATATATATATATATATTTAGTTAGTTAGTTAGTTATTTTTGGCTGTGTTGGGTCTTTGTTGCTGCACGTGGGCTTTCTCTAGGTGCGGCGAGCGGGGGCTGCTCTTTGTTGTGGTGCGCAGGCTTCTCATTGTGGTGGCTTCTCTTGTTGCGGAGCACGGGCTCTAGGCGTGCAGGCTTCAGTAGTTGTGGCATGTGGGCTCAGTAGTTGTGGCTCACGGGCTCTAGAGCACAGGCTCAGTGGTTGTGGCTCACTGGCTTAGTTGCTCCGCGGCATGTAGGATCTTCCCCGACCAGGGCTCGAACCCATGTTCCCTGCAACCCCTGCATTGGCAGGTGGATTCTTAACCTCTGTGCCACCAGGGAAGTCCCTCAAACAGCTTTTTATATTTAAGAATCTACCTCCAGTGCTGTTCCTTCAGTTATGCAATTAGTTCATAGCCATCCAGAGCTTGTCACCCAAGTGACCTTTTTCTGAAATGCACTCAGAAAATTGTTTCTTTTCTTTGGAAATGTGGATTGCTCCCATGGGTAAATGAATACCAAAAATATTGTATTTGAACTTGAACATATTTGAGTGATTGTGTTCATGGAGGGAACTTATTCCCTATACTTTGAACTTAATCCTACACATACTTAGACTAATGTATAAACAACCATATTTCATATTCATTTATTCATTTGAAATGAGGGAATGTGGTTACATTAAGCACTATCAACAAATATCCCCTAATGAATTATATTATTAAGTGGTTAAAGGCATCAAAGTACTAAGATGGTAAATTTTGAATAAATGTGTCACTTGGGTAGGAATTTCCAATAATGTACAGAATTGTAGGACATTTATCCGTATTTTTTTACATTTCTCTTTACAGCTGTGTTTGAAAGTTGTTTAGGCTGTAACTGAAGTATTAATATGAGTCTAAGCTACCAGATAAGGAAGATCAAGGGGTTTCTCAGACCAGTTATTATTTATAAGATGAAAGAGGTTATTTATCCACTATTTCTTCCTGTACTGGTCTCTAATTCCAATTAATTGATACTATGTTTGATTCCCTAGTAAGCTTAATGTTTCAAATCTACAAATATTTTCTTACCTTTAATTTCTCGGAAAGGCCTTGATGCATAATTAATTTTGCCAAATCTATATAAAAACTCAGACAAGAAAAAGTATCTGTAACTAGGACTAAGAGGTATACCCTTGTCATAATTTACCTTTAATTAATATTTGAAATGAGTTGTTTTTATGTGTTGGATATTAATCCCTTATCAGTCATACCATTTGCAATATTTTCTCCCATTCATTAGGTTGTCTTTGCATTTTGTTGATGGTTTCCTTTGCTGTGCAAAAGCTTTTAAGTTTAATTAGGTCCTATTTGTTTATTTTTGCTTTTATTTCCTTTATTTTAGGAAATATGCTGATGAACTTTTAAAAGCTTCAATAATATCTAATAGCAATGCAAAGCACTATGGGATTAAAATTATTTAAATGGCAGTAGCATACATCAACATATGCAAATAAAAAATAAAAATTTTCACCCTACCCCTAAACACTAAATAGGATCAATTTAAGATATGAACATATTTTGAAACAATTTGATTTTCAAGAAGTAATTTTTATCATAGGAACTAAATTTCAATTAAATGTCTTCTCATTATTTTTAAAATATCCAACAATAGCTAGATATCTTATAGAATATGAGTGAAAGTCTAGCAGGACCAAAGAAAATGTGGTTGATCAGTGCCACACAGTCACACTTAGATTCCCAACTGCTGCAAAGTGCTTTTCTTCTTAGGCCTGGCACATGATTAAGAATCAATAACCTAAAGACTTTAGCAAAAGAAAGACCTTGGAAGTAGAAAGAGCAAGACCCACTTTTCCTTTTCCCCCAAACCCAACCCTGGCCTCCCTCAACTCTCTAGTACAGCATACATAGGTGCCATTCCTATTCTACGTCCTACTGTCTACAGTGTCTGATGAATTATAATGACCAATGATTTTTTTATTTGTAGCCATAGTTTCTCAAGGTAACAATACCAAATACATTAAATTTACTGCTTTAGCACGAACATTCAGAAAGGATAAGCATCATAAATGCAAAACAGTTCCATGATGAATAATAAAAGGAAAAGTTCATAAGAATGCAAGAGGGGGAATGGTATCATGCATTAATAGCTCATTTAAGCAGTAAGTTATTCTAATGTACATTTTAGAAACACTTAAAAGTATATTGCTCTTTATTCTGACCAAAATCCAAATGATTTTGAAAAGGGATTATAGTTAATAAAATTAAAAATAAAATTACTTCCCACCCAGCAATGAGAAATGACTTAATTGCCAAACAGGGTAATTGTCTCTAGGGTTATTTTATTTCAGCCCTTATCCTCCTTAGGTTTATTTTCCTTTTTTACCATATTCAGGACTTCTTTTCACAATATTGTTATTAATCTAACTCACCCTTTTAGCAAAAGTTTCCAATTATTTAACTTTTGATTCTTTCATGTTGTGTATTCTGTTTTGTTGACATTGACTTAAATTTTAAAATCATCAATAAAACATTTTGAAAGCAATGTTTGTGGAATATATTTTTCTCAGTTAGTTAACATGTCCAAATCATGCTGCTTTCTTTAAAGATATGTAATAACAATCAAAAGGAAGAACTGCAATTTCTTTAAACCCTTGACGATAAGGGCTACTGGAGGTTCCAACCCATTACATCTTTCTGTAAACACAACTATTTATAAATACAAGAGTTGTGACTTACCAGCTTCTCCCCTGGGTGGGGATTAATAAAATGGGTTTACTTGAATCTAAAATTTCTAAGATGAGAAGATGGAGAACAGAATAGAAAAGCCAATTTATCTTATTCTCAAGTACATTACTTTTTTAGTCTGCCAAAGGCAACTCAAAGTCTAAAGAAAAAAATTCAATAAATGTCAATTTAACTCCTACTCTGTGCCAGAATCCTTTCTGGGAAACATGGTATTTAGTTTGGTAATATTAACATGCAAGTGGCAGGTACTGTAAAGTCAGAAGGAAGTAGGAATTAAAACATCATGGTAGTGTTGCAGGAAGAGACGAATGGATTACTGTAATGGCATAGAGTCCAGAAATGGGCCCACATATGAATAAATGTGCAATAATTGATAATGTCAGTAAAACAACGCAGTGGGGAGAGGAAAGACATGTACTGAATTTTTTCTCAAATTTAGAGAAAAAATTAAGTTGAATGTCTATTTTACACCATTGGCAAAAAATAAATTCCACATGAATTAAAGCTATAAAGGTAAAAAAAAAACCTCAAACACATTATAAGAAAAATTATATTATTCATTATAGAAACTTATGCTTATACCTTTGGATAGAAGAAGCTTTTAAAAACAATATAGAACCACAGAAGCCATAAAGAAAACATCTGAAATTTTGACTACACCAAAATTTAAACTTCAAAAAGTAAAAAACAAAGCTACCAATTGGGCTTCCTCAACTTGATCAAGAATATCTATTAAAAAACTATAGCTAACATCATACTCAATGAGGAGAAACTTGAAGCATTCACACTAAGATCAGGAACAAAGCAAGGATGTCTCCTTTCACTACCCCATTTTAACATCGTACTGGAGATACCAGCTAATGTAAAAGGACAAGAAAAGGATATAAAAGGCATATAGATAGGGAAGAAAGATAGAAGACTTTGTTCACAGATGACATGATGACTCATGTAGAAAACATACAAGGATTAAAGAAAAAAAAAACCTCCTGAAACTAATAAGCAACTATAAGCAAGTTTTCAGGACATAATGTTAACATAGAAAAGTCAAAGGCTTACTTAAATACCAGGAATGAACAAAAGGGATTTGAAATTTAAAAATACAATACCATTCCAACAGATACGTGAAAAGAGTATCAACATCACTAATCATCAGAGCAATGCAAATCAAAACCAACATGAGATAGCACCTCACACCTGTTAGAATGGCCATCTTCAAAAAGACAAGAGATAACAAGTGCTGGTGAGGATGTGGAGAAAAGGGGACAGTTGTACACTGTTGGTAGGAATGTAAATTAGTGTAACCACTAGGAAAAAGAGCATGAAGATCCTCAAAAAATTAAAAATAATACTACCACATGATCCAGCAATCCTACTTCAGGGAATATATACAATGGAAATGAGAATATAATATTGGAGATACAACTGCACTCCCCTGTTAAATGATGCATTATTTGCAATAGTCAAGGTATGGAAACAACCAAAAGTATCCATCAACAGATGAATGAATAAAGAAGATGTGATAGATGATAGATAGATAAATAGATAGATAGAAAAAGAGATAGATACATAGATAGATAATAAAAAGCTACAGATTGGGAAAATGTACTGTCAACCTATATAACAGAGAGGGGATTAATATCCAGAATAGAAAAGCTAAAGATGAGAATAATACATTTTTCAATCTTTATAATGGGAAAAGGATTATTTCCAACAACAGATACAGAACTTATACAAATCAATTTAAAAATCATAGAAAATTAGAAAAACACTTTAAAATTTTATACTATCACATATTGGGTTTGTGGGATATTTGCTATTGTCATACATTACTGGTAGGAGTGTATATTGGCACAGCTTGGAAATAATTCATAAGTACCATTAGAAGTCAAAATATACTTTTAACTATCCTAGGCTATCACTCAGCAATTGTATTCTTTGATACATTCTCTAAAGAAATACCTATCTGTGTGCAGAAGGCATTTACAATGAAATTCTTAGTGACATTGTCTGTGACACTGAAAATTGAAAACAAACTAAGTCCTATCAACAAAAGAATGATTATGTAAAATCATTCAATGTACCTCTTGAAAAGGATAAGATATATCAATATTTACAGAATGTGGAGAGGGCAGACAGCACAAGTAAGAAGAACTACAATCCTGCAGCCTGTGGAACAAAAATCACATTCACAGAAAGACAGACAAGATGAAAAGGCAGAGGGCTATGTACCAGATGAAGGAACAAGATAAAAACCCTGAAAAACAACTAAATGAAGTGGAGATAGGCAACCTTCCAGAAAAAGAATTCAGAATAATGATAGTGGAGATGATCCAGGACCTTGGAAAAAGAATGGAGGCAAAGATCGAGAAGATGCAAGAAATGTTTAACAAAGACTTAGAAGAATTAAAGAACAAACAAACAGAGATGAACAATGCAATAACTGAAATGAAAACTACACTAGAAGGAATCAATAGCAGAATAACTGAGGCAGAAGAACAGATAAGTGACGTGGAAGACATAATGGTGGAATTCACTGCGGTGGAACAGAATAAAGAAAAAAGAATGAAAAGAAATGAAGACGGCCTACGAGACTTCTGGGACAATATTAAACGCAACAACATTCGCATTACAAGGGGTCCCAGAAGGAGAAGAGAGTGAGAAAGGACCTGAGAAAATATTTGAAGAAATTATAGTCGAAAACTTCCCTAACATGGTAAGGGAAATAGCCACCCAAGTCCAGGAAGCTTGGAGAGTCCAATACAGGATAAGCTCAAGGAGAAACTCTCTGAGACACATAGTAATCAAATTGGCAAAAATTAAAGACAAAGAAAAATTATTGAAAGCAGCAAGGGGAAAATGACAAATAATATACAAGGGAACTCCCATAAGGTTAACAGCTGATTTCTCAGCAGAAATTCTACAAGCCAGAAGGGAGTGGTATGATATACTTAAAGTGATGAAAGGGAAGAACCTACAACCAAGATTACTCTACCTGGCAAGGATCTCATTCAGATTTGATGGAGAAATCAAAAGCTTTACAGACAAGCGAAAGCTAAGAGAATTCAGCACCACCAAACCAGCTCTACGACAAATGCTAAAGGAACTTCTCTAAGTGGGAAACACAAGAGAAGAAAAGAACCTACAAAATCAAACCCAACACAATTTAAAAAATTGTCATAGGAACATACATATCGATAATTACCTTAAATGTGAATGGATTAAATGCTCCCACCAAAAGACACAGGCTTGCTGAATGGATACAAAAACATGACTCTTATATATGCTGTCTACAAGAGACCCACTTCAGACCTAGGGACACGTTAGGCTGAAAGTGTGGGGATGTAAAAAGATATTCCATGCAAACGGAAATCAAAAGAAAGCTGGAGTAGCAATACTCATATCAGATAAAATAGACTTTAAAATAAAGAATGTTACAAGAGAAAAGGAAAGACACTACATAATGATCAAGGGATCAACCCAAGAAGATACAACAGTTATAAATATATATGCACCCAACACAGGAGCATCTCAACACATAAGGCAACTGCTAACAGCTCTAAAAGAGGAAATCGACAGTAACACAAAAATAGTGGGGGACTTTAACACCTCACTTACACCAATCAAAAGATCATCCAAAATGAAAATAAATAAGGAAAGAGAAGCTTTAAATGACACAATAGAACAGATAGTTTTAATTGATATTTATACGACATTCCATCCAAAAACAGCAGATTGCACTTTCTTCTGAAGTGCACACAGAATATTCTCTAGGATAGATCACATCTTGGGTCAGAAATCAAGCCTCAGTAAATTTAGGAAAATTGAAATCATATCAAGCATCTTTTCTGACCACAATGCTATGAGATTAGAAATGAATTACAAGAAAAAAACCATAAAAAACACAAACACAGGGAGGCTAAACAATACATTACTAGATAACCAAGAGATCACTGAAGAAATCAAAGAGGAAATCAAAAAATACCTAGAGACAAGTGACAATGAAAACATGACAATCCACAACCTATGGGATGCAGCAAAAGCAGTTCTAAGAGGGAAGTTTGTAGCTATACAAGCCTACCTTAAGAAACAAGAAAAATCTCAAATAAACAATCTAACGTTAGACCTAAAGGAACTAAAGAAAGAAGAACCAACAAAACCCAAAGTTAGCAGAAGGAAAGAAATCATCAAGATCAGAGCAGAAATAAATGAAATAGAAACAAAGAAAAGCATAGCAAAGATCAACAAAACTAAAAGCTGGTTCTTTGAGAAGATAAACAAAATTGATAAACCATTAGCCAGACTCATCAAGAAAAAGAGGAACAGGACTCAAAACAATAAAATTAGAAATGAAAAAGGAGAAGTTACAACAGACACAGCAGAAATACAAAGCAACCTAAGAGACTACTACCAGCAACCCTATGCCAATAAAATGGACAACCTGGAAGAAATGGACAAATTCTTAGAAAGGTATAACCCTCCAAGACTGAACCAGGAAGAAACAGAAAATATGAACAGACCAATCACAAGTAATGAAACTGAAATTGTGATAAAAAATCTTCCAACAAACAAAAGTCCAGGACCAGATGGCTTCACAGGTAAATTCTATCAAACATTTAGAGAAGAGCTAACACCCATCCTTCTCAAACTCTTCCAAAACATTGCGGAGGAAGGAACACTCTCAAACCCATTCTATGAGGCCACCATCACCCTGATACCAAAACCAGACAAAGCTACTACAAAAAAAGAAAATTACAGACGAATATCACTGATGAATATAAATGCAAAAATTCTCAACAAAATACTAGCAAACACAATCCAACAACACATTAAAAGGATCATACACCATGATCAAGTGGAATTTATCCCAGGGATGCAGGGATTCTTCAATATATGCAAATCAATCAATGTGATACACCATATTAACAAATTGAAGAATAAAAACCATATGATCATCTCAATAGATGCAGAGAAAGCTTTTGACAAAATTCAACACCGATTTATGATAAAAACCCTCCAGAAAGTGGGCATAGAGGGAACCTACCTCAACATAATAAAGGCCATTTATGACAAACCCACAGCTAACATCAATCTCAATGGTGAAAAACTGAAAGCATTTCCTCTAAGATCAGGAACAAGACAAGGACGTCCACTCTCACCACTATTATTCAGCATAGTTTTGGAAGTCCTAGCCACAGCAATCAGAGAAGAAGAAGTAATAAAAGCAATACAAGTTGGAAAAGAAGAAGTAAAACTGTCACTGTTTGTAGATGACATGATAGTATACACAGAGAATCCTAAAGATGCCACCAGAAAACTACTAGAGCTAATCAATGAATCTGGTAAAGTTGCAAGATACAAAATTAATGCACAGAAATCTCTTGTATTCCTATACACTAATGATGAAAAATCTGAAAGAGAAATTAAGGAAACACTCCCATTTACCATTGCAACAAAAAGAATAAAATACCTAGGAATAAACCTACCTAGGGAGACAAAAGACCTGTATGCAGAAAACTATAAGACACTGATGAAAGAAATTAAAGATGATACAAATAGATGGAGAGATATACCATGTTCTTGGATTGGAAGAATCAATATTGTGAAAATGACTATACTAGGCAAAGCAATCTACAGATTCAATGCAATCCCTATCAAACTACCAATGGCAATTTTTACTGAACTAGAACAAAAAATCTTATAATTTGTATGGAGACAAAAAGACCCCAAATAGCCAAAGCAGTCTCGAGGGGAAAAAAACGGAGCAGGAGGAATCAGACTCCCAGACTTAAGACTACACTATAAAGCTACAGTAATCAAGACGATATGATACTGGCACAGAAACAGAAACATATATCAATGGAACAAGATAGAAAGCCTCGAGATAAACCCATGCACCTATGGTCAACTAATCTATGACAAAGAGGCAAAGATATACAATGGAGAAAAGACAGTCTTTTCAAGAAGTGATGCTGGGAAAACTGGATAGCTACATGTAAAAGAATGAAATTAGAACACTCCCTAACACCATACAAGAAAATAAACTCTAAGTGGATTAGGGACCTAAATGTAAGACCAGACACTATAAAACTCTTAGAGGAAAACATAGGCAGAACACTCTTTGACATAAATCACAGCAAGATCTTTTTTGATCCACCTCCTAGAGTAATGGAAATAAAAACAAAAATAAACAAATGGGACCTAATGAAACGTCAAAGCTTTTGCACAGCAAAGGAAACCATAAAGAAGATGAAAAGACAACCCTCTGAATGGGAGAAAATATTTGCAAATGAATCAACGGACAAAGGATTAATCTCCACAATATATAAACAGCTCATGCAGCTCACTATTAAAAAACAAACAACCCAATCCAAAAATGGACAGAATACTTAAACAGACATTTCTCCAAGGATGACATACAGATGGCCAAGAGGCACATGAAAAGCTGCTCAACATCACTAATTATTAGAGATATGCAAATCAAAACTACAGTGAGGTATCACCTCACACCAGTCAGAATGGGCATCATCAGAAAATCTACAAACAACAAATGCTGGAAAAGGTGTGGAGAAAAGGGAACCCTCTTGTACTGTTGGTGAGAATGTAAATTGATACAGCCACTGTGGAGAACAGTATGGAGGTTCCTTAAAAAACTAAAAATAGAACTCCCATACGACCCAGCATTCCCACTACTGGGCATATATCCAGAGAAAACCATAATTCAAAAAGACACATGCACCCCAGTGTTCATTTCAGCACTATTTACAATAGCCAGGTCATGGAAGCAAGCTAAATTCCCATTGACAGACGAATGGATAAAGAAGTTGTGGTACATATATACAACGAAATATTACTCAGCCATAAAAAGGAACGAAATTGGGTCATTTGTTGAGACGTGGATGGATCTAGAGACTGTCATACAGAGTGAAGTAAGTCAGAAAGAGAAAAATAAATATCGTATATTAATGCATGTATGTGGAACCTAGAAAAATGGCACAGATGAACCGGTTTGCAGGGCAGAAATTGAGACACAGATGTAGAGAACAAACATGTGGACACCAAGGGGGGAAAGCTGTGGGGGGTGGGGGTGGGGGTGTGATGAATTGGGAGGTTGGGATTGACATGTATACACTGATGTGTATAAAATTGATGACTAATAAGAACCTGCTGTATAAAAAAATAAATTAAATTAAATTAAAAAATTAAATAAAGAAAAGATAATGTAAATCAGTGCTGCCACTACTGAAAACATTATGGAGGGTTCTGAAAAAAAAAAATTTACACAATGTGGAATGATCTCCAAGGTGTATTATAAAGTAAAAATGCAAGTTGTAGACCAGTCGTCACATTACAGTACTATTTATTTTATAAACTAATTACACAAAGCTATATATTTTTATATATTCTTTATGTACACAAAACTATATATTCTTTATGTACATACATATGTAATAAGTACACAGAAAACAATGACAAATTAAACTATTACTTTATCTGAATTTTAAAAATATTTATGAAAATGCATTTATTTAATATTTCTATAATTAAAATATATAATTTTTAATATATTAAAATGATTATAAACACAGGAACTTGAAAATGATATATTAATATGAAGCTGTCAGGGCAATCTTGAAGTTTTATTCCACTAAATTAAATAAAACTATTTCTACTCAAATATGGCTTTTATTATGCCAACAATTAGAATTCTTTCTACTAATAATACTATTTAGAAGATATTTCAATAGCTAACTTTTCTTATTTTCCATTTAATTATATTTTTATAATGCTTCTCACACTATGAAATTTTCTAGACTTCTGTCCTGGCTCATCGCCTTCACCATTAAACTAAAGATCTTCTGCACACTATATATAAGAAGGTATATTACTCCACTTTTCAAGGGATCATTTGTGCTTTGTTTGATGTCAAATGAAATTTTTAGATATTTTCCTTAAATAGTATAGTGAGCAGTAAATTAAATCTCTAGAACATAATTCCTAATTAATCCTATTAGCTTTTTTCTCACCCTAGAACATAAACACTTTTACAACACTTTTTTAGTTCCAGCACTTTTTCAAAATTCCTGGGCTATGATGCATACTCAATAAGTAAGAATGGGTTGATGGATGGATGGATGAATGGATGAACAGATGACTTGGTAACAAGATGCTTTTGAAAACTGGTATAGAGATAAATATATCTTACCTTAGTCTTCCATTCTGAACTGTTCCTTAAATCTTTCACAAGAACCATAAAGGCATCCGCTTCCAATGCAAGAGTTTTATTGCTTCACTAGAAGACATTATGGACCAGGGTTCAGAGACGCTTGATGAGTACACAATGCTTACGTAGGTTATTCTGTCCCTTTGTACATTCTTTATTACAAAATTACATGTTCCCACCTTGAAAAACAGATGCCTATATTGTGATTCCCCCAACGAATTAAAAAAACCCTAGCCTTTGTATGATGTTTTGCCATATAAAAAGTAATCTTACATATACACATATATTACTTGGAAGAACCCTTTTTAAAATTGCAAACCACTTCTCTACATAGCTCTCATCTCCCAACCTTTCTTTATTTTTCCCCATAACACCTGTCATCTTCTAGCATATCATTTACTTACTTTTTTTTATTGTCTGTCTCTTCCCTATCTTCCTCGGCCCAACCACCCACTTTCATATATACTAAATATAAGCTCTATGAGAGAAAGGAATTTTGTTTATTTTCTTCACTACTGAATTGCCAGTGCCTAAAACAGAGCCTGGTACATAATAGGCACTTAATAAAATGTTGTTGAATAAATGAATGAATATAGTCTTTACGCTATTTTTACATTGCTTGAATGGATGAAATTTGAGAATGAGAAAGTTTGGCTTTTTGAATAGTAAGAGGACACCTCCAATTTTCCCTATTTTATTGATGATGTAATTGCTTTGGCAAATAAATTAAATGGCATAATAATAATATAATAATCTTCAAGTCCTACACAGACAGTTCTCTCAGATTCTAAGATGATCAGCTCTTTATCATGAATCAGGCTGTTCATTTCACTTTACCTTTGTCTGCATGACTTGGGGCTCATCACAGATTGAAATTGAGGGTGAAATGGGAAACTACATTGTATACAGTGATGTATACAATTCTCTAATGTAGGAAACATTAGAGAAAAGGAGACACTTTAAAATATACCTCTGTTACTAAACACCTCTCTTGGCTGTCACTGTCTTCTGTGTGGCAGGTGTCCTAGCACTGCCCCACCGCCCCACACACACCAAGGGGTACATGTGTAGGTTCTTCAGGAAAATGTATAAAAGTCTCCACAAGGTAGTTTGCTGATATAAAGGACACTCTGCAGCTTCACCTCCCTCTATTTTCTCTCCCCACCTCTTGCTTTTTGGAGCTCTATCTCAGCAGGCAGCTCTCTGCCATCACGTACTCACACGATAGCTGCAGCCCGAATTCCTTCCACAGGGTCTACCTAACCCCTCCATCCTTGCCACACGACGCATTGAGAATCCACCCTGCCATCTCCTCCCTACTCCTTTCCCCCTGTTCTACTAGGTATGGGGGACAGAACAACAAGCATATGTACTGTCTCAGCAGATATGCAGCCACGAGCTGAGCTAGCTGCTTCCCTTCCTTATGGATGAGGCAGTGTAGTAGTAAATGAAACAAGCACATTTGCCAGACTGCTTCAGTCCAAATCCCAGTGCCTCTATCAAGCAGTCCTGTGACACTGGGCAAGTTTTAAAATTCCTCTGTAACTCAGACTGAGTCTGCAAAACAGAGATAAAATAGCTCCTAACACATAGGGTCATTATGAAGACTGAATAAATTGATACATGTACTACTCTGATAATAGTACCTGATAAAAGTACCAATCCATATGTGTTGTCTATCATCAACCCAAGTTTCTAGTAGTGGTTGTTTTAAAACTGCTTTTGCGGATCAGGGGAATGTGACTTCCATCCCTGACCACTCTTGTCAAGGGTACGTGGAAAAGGTTCAACACTCTCCTTTCAGGCAGAGGACCACTCTGACACTCCTGCCCATTTCTAAACACCATCTTCTCTTGCCTGGACACCTGCAATAGCACCCTCACCCAACCCCTCACCATCCTACAATCCATTCTCCCTCCTACAATTAGGACAGTTTTCTTAAAACAGAGGTCAGCACAATTTTTTCTATGAAGGGTCAGATAGTAAATATTTCAGGTTTTGCAGGACTAGAGACAAAATCAAGGATATTATGTAGGCACTTTTATAACAAGAGAGATGAAAAAATTTCATAAAATTTTTACTGACAGAATTCAAAATATATTGATAATTGAAAACCATTTGAAAATACAGGTACACTAATGAAAGGAAAGTAGTTATTGGGGAGGGGATAACATTCTCTTAATTGGGATTTAAATTAGTGTTCTCTAACATCAAAATGATTGCAAATGTTTATTTGTTAAAGCTGATCTGAAATGGAATTTTACATGCTTCATCTTGAAAATGTCTTTTCACAGAAATTGATACTGAAATGACTACCCAATAAATTTATATATATTGAAGCTTAAAGATTATCTAAAGAACCCACAGACTTTTTTTTCTTTTAATATTCAGTCATGTCCATAGAATAGACAGACGAGAGAAACTTCACAGTAAAGAAGACTGCTTCTGCACTTACCAGCGCCTCAGGGTAGAATCCGTGACAGTAGTCACAGTGAGACTGATTACTATGGCTCTTCCTCACTCGAGATAAAACATAGTGCCACTAAAAACAAAAATAAACAAATAGGACCTAATGAAACTTCAAAGCTTTTGCACAGCAAAGGAAACTGTAAACAAGACCAAAAGACAACCCTCAGAATGGGAGAAAATATTTGCAAATGAAGCAACTGACAAAGGATTAATCCCCAAAATTTACAAGCAGCTCATGCAGCTCAACATCAAAAAACCAAAAAACCCAATCCAAAAATGGGCAGAAGACCTAAATAGACATTTCTCCAAAGAAGATATACAGACTGCCAACAAACACATGAAAGAATGCTCAACATCATTAATCATTAGATAAATGCAAATCAAAACTACAATGAGATATCATCTCACACTGGTCAGAATGGCCATCATCAAAAAATCTAGAAACAATAAATGCTGGAGAGGGTGTGGAGAAAAATGGAACACTCTTGCACTATTGGTGGGAATGTAAATTGATACAGCCACTATGGAAAACAGTATGGAGGTTCCTTAAAAAACTAAAAATAGAACTACCATACTACCCAGCAATCCCACTACTGGGCATATACCCTGAGAAAACCATAATTCAAAAAGAGTCATGTACCACAGTGTTCACTGCAGCTCTATTTACAATAATCAGGACATGGAAGCAACCTAAGTGTCCATCAACAGATGAATGGATAAAGAAGATGTGGTACATATATACAATGGAATATTACTCAGCCATAAAAAGAAACGAAATTGAATTATTTGTACTGAGGTGGATGGACCTAGAGTCTGTCATACAGAGTGAAGTAAGTCAGAAGGAGAAAAACAAATACCGTATGCTAACGGTATATGGAATCTAAAAAAAAAAAAAGAAAAAGAAAGGTCATGGAGAACCTAGGTGCAAGATGGGAATAAAGATGCAGACCTACTAAAGAATGGACTTGAGGATACGGGGAGGGGGAAAGGTAAGCTGGGCTGGGACAAAGTGAGAGAGTGGCATGGACATATATACAGTACCAAATGTAAAATAGATAGCTGGTGGGAAGCAGCTGCATAGCACAGGGAGATCAGCTCGGTGCTTTGTGACCACCTAGAGGGGTGGGATAGGGAGGGTGGGAGGGAGGGAGACGCAAGAGGGAGGAGATTTGGGGATATATGTATATGTATAGCTAATTCACTTTGTTATAAAGCAGAATCTAACACACCACTGTAAAGCAATTATACTCCAATAAAGATGTTAAAAAAACCAAACAAACAAAAAAAGCAAGTAAAGCTCTGTAGCTTGATAGGTAGGCCATCAGATAGAATCTGAACTGTAGTATATTAACTTGGTCTCCTATGTCTAATGAGACTGTTTATGAGAGTTCTCATAAAATCTATAATAATTCTAGAAAGAAGTCATAGAAAATATACATTATGACAAAGTACTCAAGAAAGAGACAAAAAAAGACTAATTACTATTAACAAATTTTTCAAACCAAATCAACACTGTAATATCTATGTAAAAATATGCTCTCAGCAAGACTAAAAGCAATAGTTTTTTACTAGTAGGCCCAGTACTTTCTTTAAAATGTAATTGTATGAGACAAAGCTTTAGTTTCTAAAGATCTTCTAAAATATTCCTATTGCTTCCTCAAATACAGACTGCCTCATTTCCTGCAAATTGTTTTTCTAATTCTGTTCAAGAATATCAACTTCATTAAAACTTTAAAGACTTAAAAAAAAATAGTGCCAAAGTGTTTAGGTGTTTCTGAGAGTTGTTACTGTACATTTTACAATAATCAAGCCATTGAAGATTTGGGGTAACACGTAAAGACACAAGGCAAGAACATGAAAGTAAGCATTATGCACACCTGCTACTATTAAAAAATGCAACAATGCTATTTTCAACGTATTTTCAGTAAAGTGTCATCGATAACAGGACGAACAGAGGTTGCAGAAACTATCAAAACATCAAAAGTAGAATCAACGGTTTTAGAAATCTCCTTTCGAAGCTGGAAAGTTGAGTCAAAAATAATAGAAAAATTTCTTAATCAAAATATATTAGGAATATTTTTGTAACATGAACATATGTTAGAATATATGTTAAAATATAATTAAAATATTAGACTAAATTTTACAATCTTATAACTATTACATATGCCCAGGGTTTTTTTAAATCATTTTTCTCCTTTTACTTTCAAATAATTTTTTACAAAAATGTTAAATCATAGCATTTAATGATTATAGTTTCAATTGCCATTCAGCAATGATTTGTTAAATCAACTTTATTTTAATGGGGTATGTAGGTTCACTTGGAGTTGACCAGAATTCATTGTGGTGGGGAGATGCATCCTCTCCCTCTGTCTTCTGAAGGAGCCATTGTGCATGGAAACAGAGAGATGGTCCAGTCTTTGCAGCTCAGGCCAGGAGAGACACTCAGTTTCACTATGGTCACTTGTGCAGAAACAGCCAGTGAATCCAGCTGTGGTAAGTATCAAGATCCCGAACATCGGACTCTGCAGAAAGTGTCTTATTGTCCTTAGTGAACTTTCTCAGTAATTGACCTTCCTCTGAGGCCACGGCAACATGAGGTCAGGCAAAACCAGGCTGATGTGGAGAACAGTTTTCCCCAAATCAAAGCCCAAATAGGACTGAGGACTTTGTAAAGATATCTGATGGGTTTGCTCCTTGGCTAAAGTCAATGTGATCTAGACCTTGAGGGAACCAGAGTGTATGTTAATTTCCATTAATAAAAGTGAGGAGAAATGTTTACAGAAACAGTACCACCCCCCTCCAAATCCATGTCCTTCTCCCTCCCTGCCTTTCGTCTCCTCTGTTACCTATCAATCACCTGAAAGGAAGATCCTCCTGAGCTGACAGCATCCTCTAGCGAGAAGATAATGGTATTCTCTCTGTAGATTAACGCTCTATTTGAAAAGCAAACCCCACTGTCACCCACTATTAGTGTGTGTCCCTGTGCTTCTGCGTGATGAGTCTTCCCATTCAGTAGGTTGTCTTTTCATTCTGTCGATGGTTTCCTTTGCTGTGCAAAAGCTTTTAAGTTCAATTAGGTCCCATTTCTTTATTTTTGCTTTTATCTCCTTTATTTTAGGAGACAGGTCCAAAAAATATTGCTGCAATTTATGTCAGAGTGTTCTGTCTATGTTTTCCTCTAGGAGCTTTATAGTATCCGGTCTTACATTTAGATTGTTAATCCATTTTGAGTTTATTTTTGTGTATGGTGTCAGAGAATGTTCTAATTTCATTCTTTTACATGTAGCTGTCCAGTTTTCCCAGAACCACTTATTGAAGAGACTGTCTTTTCTCCCTTACATATTCTTGCCTCCTTTGTTGTAGATTAATTGACCATAAGTGTGTGGGTTTACTTCTGGGCTCTCTATTCTCTTCCATTGATCTATGTGCCTGTTTTCATGCCAGTACCATTTGGTTTTCTTTTTGTTTGTTTGTCTGTTTTTTGAAGAGAGGTATACTTTTTTATTCTCACAAAGTCTCTATTTCTAAATAGACCTATAATACAGAATCTTACCTTGAGATCCATACATAAACATCAAGAATATTTTATTTTTTAAATTTTTATTGGAGTATAGTTGATTTACTATGTTGTATCAGTTTCAGGTGTATAGCAAAGTAAATCAGTTGTACATATACATATATCTGCTCTTTTTTTTTAGACTCTTTTCCCATATAGGCCATTACAGAGTGTTGAATAAAGTTCCCTGTGCTCTACAGCAGGTTCTTCTTAGTTATCTATTTTATATATGGTAGTGTGTATATGATAAAGAAGGTGTGGTACATATATACAGTGGAATATTACTCAGCCACAAAAAAGAACAAAATAATGCCATTTGTAGCCGCATGGATGGACCTAGAGATTATCATACTGAGTGAAGTTAGTCAGACACAGAAAGACAAATATCATATGATACCACTTATATGTTGAATCTTAAAAAAAGGGTACAAATAAACATATTTACAAAGCAGAAATAGAGTCACGGATATAGAAAACAAACTTATGGTTACCAGGGGATGGGGGGGAGGGATAAACTGGGAGATTGGGATTGACATATACACTGTACAGTTTTGATTACTGTAGCTTTGTACTATAGTATAGTATGAAGTCAGGGAGTGTGATTCCTCCAGCTCTGTTCTTTATCAAGACTGTTTTGGCTATTCAGGGTCTTTTGTGTTTCCATACAATTTAAAAATTCTTTGTTCTAGGTCTGTGAAAAGTGCCATTGGAATTTTGATAGGGATTGCATTGAATCTGTAGATTGCCTTGGATAATCACATTTATAAGGAAACACTAAGTTATGATACTAAAAGTATTCTAGACTTTTTCTAAGAGCTCTTTCTACAGTTATCACCAGGAATTCCCACTGGCCCTTACACAAGTAATCCAAATGTAACCTACTGTAGGATTCTAGGCCCAGTCATTTTAAATAGTTTGAACTTGGGTCCACTTAGTGATATATTACAGCTGCCACTCCTTATTCTTATATCCCTCTTCGAGTCTCTGAAGAGGACAATTAAGCACTGCTTGTGGCTCTGCATTCACTGCTGTCCTCGTCAACCTTCTACACTGTTGTCTGCAGCCAAGTAAGCTGCCAGAGTCCTCTAGAGGATGGAGTGTTCCCACAACTTGGTACTTGCTTGCTGGTGAATCCATGGTACCCTTGGAATCAAAGACTCTCTTCTCATATCCTCTAGATCCACCTCTAAGTTCACTTGCAGTTGCATTTCCTGTTCTCTGACACTTCCCTGTATTCTGACAGCTTTCTACATCAAGTATCCACATTTTCTGGCCACTGCCTTAGGACTTTCTCTGGAAACAAGGTAGAGCTTGCTCAGTCCACATGCAGGGTACCCCAGAAGGCCTGGGGATCTTACCCATTAGACTTCTCCTTTATTCATAAGAACTTTATCTAAAAGGCTGTGTTATCTCTGTCTGTTAACTAGGCACCATGCCTTTATCTCCCTTTCCCCACCCTGATGAACAGATGAATAGATCAGTTGTGCCTACATATGCCCAAAGCCAAGTTGTAACAATGGATAAGTTTAAGTTCTCTCCCAGCAGTCTGAGTGGTCCTACACCAAAGGCAGGTTAAAACCAAACCTGGGATGTTCTCAGACTATTAAAATAGACTGACTCTGTAGAATGCAAAGAAGATCTAAGGTGGGGTAATGAAGTGGAGTTGTCTAAGCACATAAAATCCTATGTGAGTCTCAGCTTCAGTCCCTGCTATATGCACATTTTTTTCAATTAGCCCTCATAACAACACTATGGGATGAGTGATATCCTTGTTTATGAATGAAGATGCCAAGACACTTGACTTGTCTAAAACAGCACACTTAGTAATGGGAAGACGTGGATTTGCCTTTCAAAGTGGGGAAAAGAAAGATACCATCTATCTGGTGGCAGTATTATCAAAATTATTAACTAGAAAAGTATCCAAAGCAAGAATTGACTAAGACGTTTAGCAAATGTGTGGATACAGTATAGTTTCATCTTCTTCAGCACTAACCTAATATTGTCAAGATAAATGCATTCCTTCTTCAGTATACTCTTAGGCATGTAGAATATACATCAGTATATTCCTAAGCATAGCACTATTTACAGTGGTATCCAGAAAAGTTTTTACTTTTCCCATGGGACAGAAGATGGTAATCTTTTATTCAGGCTGAAGACTTTGTGCACATTTATAACATCATTGCTAGAAGCTGTTTGGGGGAAAGCCCAGATAAAATTAAGTCATCTTTCAAATATTAAAATTAATTCCAATTTCAGTCTTTCAAGACATATGCCCAACAAAAGACCCAATGCTTTCATCATCTGCATCTTTAAAATGTATTTTAAGTGCCACATGCCTTAGCTAACAAGATCCCTAAGTTTAAGACTCTAATCTAAAATTTTTACCTTGTAGTGCTATAAATATTAAACTATTGTTGAGGTTCAGAGGCCCATTAACTCTTATTGCCAGAGATTTCCCATGTGAAAGATGGAAAGAATATCATAAGATTACTGTCTACTTCAAAGATACACATGCAAAGATCAATGAAGCTGTTCTGACTCCTTAAATTAGGAAACAAAAATATTCCATTCTTTTTATTCTTGGAATCTTTAACACACTTCAAGGAAACAGACTAAATGCTCTTTGAAATGGTTTGTTTATTCTTTACTTAAAAGAAAATTTCATTTGCAGATTCAAAGGCAGCGTATAAATACAACCCGCTGAGTCCTTTTCAATATGAGGCATGGAATTGGGGAGATCATTTTCCTTGGCATGTGTAGGATCTAAGCTCAAAGAAAGGATCCTGTGTTCACTTCCTTTAATCAAATTATATGTTTCAGTCTGTTTTTGAGCTGTCCTCTGCTATCTTGCACTTGGTAAGGATAAATCTAATATTAACTTTCTGTTTGGGGCAAAATACTAAGTTTTGTTTCTATATTTTTATCTGTGCTTTACTTTCTACACAAACAAGCATGTGGCTTAACTTACATTTACATGTCACTCTTACTAAGTCCAATGCATCATCTGCTGCCCCAGTCTTTGTCCCAGTCTTTCTCTACCTCTGCCAGACTGTGAGCAAAGAGCCTTTGGCCTGGTCTCACGCTCACTAATAATAATCCCTTTCATTGCTGGGTCTGGGCCCTGGGAGCAGTCCTTTGCCTTATCACAGGACTCCCCTGATTTTACGATTTCTCTTTTCATTTTTCAGCAACATGCTACTTTCTCTTTTCAATAATTGATTATATTCATGATTTCTGCCACTGGATTGAACATGAATCTCTTTAAGCAAAGAATGTTAGATTTTGAACGACTTTAAATTCCCTCAATAAATTCCTAATTAGCATAAACTGCCACTCACCTGCATCTGATACACAAATGTGTCATCCTTAACTGTGACTGAAGGAAGGTGAAAGGTATTGAAGCAAAGCAAGCCTTTTATTTATTTATTTTTTTAACTTTTTATTTTTATGCTATTTATTTTTAAAATGAAGTAGAGTTGAGGCTTCCCTGGTGGCGCAGTGGTTGAGAGTCCGCCTGCCGATGCAGGGGACATGGGTTCGTGCCCCGGTCCGGGAAGATCCCACATGCCGCGGAGTGGCTGGGCCCGTGAGCCATGGCCGCTGAGCCTGCGCGTCCGGAGCCTGTGCTCCGCGGCGGGAGAGGCCACAGCAGTGAGAGGCCCGCGTACCGCAAAAAAAAAAACCATGAAGTATAGTTGATTTACGATTAGTTTCAGGTGTGCAGCATGGTGATTCAGTTTTGTTGTTGTTGGGATTTTTGGGGTTTTTTTTGGTATTTATCTATCTTTATTTATTTATTTATTTTTACATCTTTATTGGAGTATAATTGCTTTCCAATGTTGTGTTAATTTCTGATGTATAACAAAGTGAATCAGCTATACGTATACATATATCCCCATATCCCCTCCCTCTTGAGCCTCCCTCCCACCCTCCCTATCCCACCCCTTTAACTGGTCACAAAGCACTGAGCTGATCTCCCTGTGCTATGCAGCTGCTTCTCACTAGCTAGCTATTTTACATTGGGTAGTGTATATATGTCAATGCCACTCTCTCACTTCGTCCCAGCTTCCCCTAACCACCCGCCATGTCCTAAGTCCATTCTCTACGTCTGCATCTTTATTCCTGTCTTGCCCCTAAGTTCATCAGAACCTTTTTTTTTTAGATTCCATATATATGTGTTAACATACGGTATTTGCTTTCCTCTTTCTGACTTACTTCACTCTGTATGACAGACTCTAGGTCCATCCACCTACAAATAACTACAATTCTACAAATAACTCAATTTTGTTTCTTTTTATGGCTGAGGAATATTCCATTGTATATATGTGCCACATCTTCTTTATCCATTCATCTGTTGATGGACACTTAGATCCATGTCCTGGCTACTGTAAATAGAGCTGCAATGAACATTTTGGTACATGACTCTTTTTGAATTATGGTTTTCTCAGGGTATATACCCAGTAGTGGGATTGCTGGGTCGTATGGGAGTTCTATTTTTAGTTTTTTAAGGAAACTCCATACTGTTCTCCATAGTGGTTGTATCAATTTACATTCCCACCAACAGTGCAAGAGTGTTCCCTTTTCTCCACACCCTCTCCAGCATTTATTGTTTGTAGATTTTTGATGATGGCCATTCTGAACGGTATGAGGTGATTCCTCATTGTGGTTTTGATCTGCATTTTTCTAATGATTAGTGTTCTTGAGCTTTTTAAATATCCCTAGATTGGCATCAAGTTCAGCAGCATTTACGTTGGCATCCCAAATGAAACATCCCAGGGCTATTTAATGGGAACAGCTATTAGTACTGCACAGAACCCCAGCCTTGACTCTGCTTCCTTCTGAATACTAGACCTTCCATAGTTAACCAGGGGCCTCCTGGCATCAGATAAAGCCAAAAGTATTAGAAGTTAGAGTGCTAATTATAGACTAAATTTTCTGCTCCTTTTTGTGACTAAATTTTCTTCAGGATGCTGACCCTGAAGCCATAAAATCTTGGCACCTGTTGTTTCACGCTGAAAAGTGTTATGCTTTTCTCTTACATACTGAAGTAGTTCATGATCTTAAAACAGATTTAGTGAAAAGGCCACAGCTTTCTATTATTTTTTCCCATTGGTTCCAACAAGGTCACAGGAACAGAGCAAGACTAACCTGTATTGTTATACCAATTTGGTTTGCCTTATGTTACATATAAGAGGGCTTTCAGAGACATAAATTGCTTTTTCCTCAACCTTTCTTCTTCTTAGTACTTAATGGAGATTGACAAGCTTAGGCATCGATCTCAGTCTTGCCAAAGTGGTGCTTGGGCCAAAACCTACTTCTTCTTTCTGGGCTTCCTTTGCTCTTTCTAATTCCCAACAGTTTACCAAGAGTATAGTGTAGCAAGATAGTATCTCTCCCCAGAGACTTGGCATTTAACTGGATTAGGATTCTGAGGCAAATAAAACGCTTCATGGCCTGGCGGCTTAATTAAGCTCTTGTTAATTAACTAGTCAGTGGATTGATGACAAGAAGTTTAGTTTTACCAGGAAAAAGAGAAAATAGAGACTTCTGTTTTTTTCCCATTTTGTCATATGTGCACTTTAGAAAAATTGATAAACTACTAAACCCAACCTGAATGCTAAGTTCCTAAGATATCTACATTCAAAATAATGAATGTCAAGGTTAGGACTGATGCTGTATATTGGTGGGTTAAGTATATTGTGTGATTGCAGGAGCAGCATACGTTCTCTCACCAGTCTATAAATCCCCTCTGCCAACCCTCTCCAAGCTTGCCTATTATAGTTAGATTTATATTATAGGCTCTAAATGCCTGACTCTTTGAGTTGCAGCACAGATACGCTGTTTCCTGAAAAGTGATTTTAAGTATCATGAAGGTATAGTCTCTTAAATTAATGGAGTGATTCATGTCAGTGAATTCCCTTATTGGACGATAGAGAGCAACAGGGAGAACATCAACACCCATGCTCTCCACTGTGGTAAACTCACAAGGCTACTCTCAATAACACATTCAGGGGCACTAATCTATTAGTTGGTAAGGAAGAATGACAGAGAGTGAATAATTTCCCCAAAATTTAAGAAGGCAGTTTATGAGTGATAATGAGACTGGGCCACTAAAGGAACTAACATATACATACATAATAGAACAATTGTATTTAACCCCTTCCCCTAAAAAACATTTCTTTTTCATTCATTCAACAAGTATTTCTTGAGTGCCGACTACGTACCAGAAAGTGCTGCAGGCACTGAAGATTCAGCCGTGACGTAGCGTGATTTCCATGTTAGAATTATCACTCTGGATCTCACGAGAAGATACATCAGGGTGACAAAGTCAAAAGCAGGGGAGTGAGTTAGGAACCTATTGCAACAGTCCAGAAGAGAAATGATAATGGCTTGAAGAATGATAGTAGTCATGGAGGTAATTTGGGATATAGATTGAAGGTAGAGCCAACAGGACTTGCTGATGGATTGGAAGAAATGTAGGAGAGACCTGAGCAAATGGAGGAAGAGAAATGACATTTACGAAGAAGGAAAGACTAAGGGAGTTTTGGGACAGAATCAAGAGTTCTGGTTTTTAGATAAGTGTTGATATGGAGTAGATAGCTAAATATATTAGTCAGAAATTCAGAGAAGAGGACTGTCTGGAAATATGAAGGTGGAAAATGTTGGCAGATGGATGGTATTCAAAGCTGGGTGTCTGGATGTGGTCAACTAGAGAGTGAAGATAGAAAGAAGAAAAATTTCAAATCTTGGGTCACACCAAAACCTAGAATTCAGGAAGAGAAGAGGAGCTACAGAAGGAGATTGGAAAAGCCTATCTAGTGAGAACCAGAAGAGTTTAGTGTCCTGTAAGCTGAGTGAAGAAAGGATTTCAAGAAGAAGGGAATGATCAATGGTGTTGAATGAAACAGAAGGTAGAGCAAGATGAGAAATTGGACTTGACTATTGACTTGGCTAAGTAAAGTCAACAGGGAGATTGACTTTGACAATAGCAACTTCAGTAAAAGGCTGGCAGTAAAGGCCTGATTGTGATGAACACTCTGAGTGAGAAGTGAAGTAGTGGAAGCAGGAAATGTAGACTAGTCTCCCAAAACATTTATTAAAAGAGAACAAAGATATGAGGCAGAAGCTGGAGAGGGACATTTGGCCAAGTGAAGTTTTGGTTGTCTGCTGGTCTGTGTTTAAAGAGGTTGGGATTCTTCAGGCGGAGAGAAGGAGAAATGACCTGGAAGAAGAGGAACAAGAGTACCTACCCTACCTCTAGCCAGGGCCAGTGCAGAAGAAAACAATCACCTAGTGAGAAGGTTGTGACAGAAGTCGTGTCCTCAGGGAACTGAGAGGTTCTGCTATCTCACCCAGCTGAAGGGAACGTTGAGAGAAGAGGCTGAGGGTACAGATTTTGCTAATGACAGACCATGAGCTCCAAAGAACACAGGGGAAGGAACTGGCAGGTTGGGGTTTGCAGGGGTGAAACTGTGAGCCATAAGATGATGGACAAAGCTTACAGAATAAGATTTGAGAAAGTCTGAGCTTCTTCTGTTGAGTGTGGTCCATAGGAGTGTAGAAAATATTGATAATATATGACATTATGTTCCTTACTTTGCCACTTCCAGGCGGCCTTGAATGTTTACTTTATGATATTTTATATTTTAAATAAACCCAGGTGAGGATGGTAGAGAGAGAAATATGATCTACAATGTGATATGGCCAGGGTAAGAGATGGCACTAAGAATTTGGAATATGTTTGTTTCTGGTTTAAAAGAGGGAAAGAGTCAGAAGGGGGACTGAGTTTCTCACGAGGTGAATTTGTAGGGTTCTACCAGGCAGAGGCTGTAGTATATAGGGGTCTGTTTCCTTAGCTACCATTAAGGCAGAAAAAACTTCACACTTTTTTTTCTCCTCTTACCCATCTATCTTTTCTAAGATTAGGCAGGGGGGTGGGAAAGTACACATTAAAGAATCAAGAGAAATCCAGAGAACATAAGAATATAAACTTTAATACTCCCAGTTATTTTAACTCATTTTCCTTTACTGCAAATAATTATCCATTTGAATTTTCCCATGTTTATCCTATTTTCAAGACTTTTTATTTTTTAAATGAATTTATTTATTTATTTATTTTTGGCTGTTTCGGGTCTTCGTTTCTGTGCAAGGGCTTTCTCTAGTTGCAGTGAGCGGGGTCCACTCTTCATCACGGTGCGCGGGCCTCTCACTGTCGCGGCCTTCTCTTGTTGCGGAGCACAGGCTCCAGACGCGCAGGCTCAGTAGCTGTGGTGCGCGGGCTTAGTTGCTTCGCGGCATGTGGGATTTTCCCAGACCAGGGCTCGAACCCGTGTCCCCTGCATTGGCAGGCAGATTCTCAACCACTGCGCCACCAGGGAAGCCCAAGACTTTTTATTTTTAGAATATGGAAAAGGAATTGTATTTATACCTGAGACCTTAATGAGTTCTTAAACTTATTTATATTTCTTTTGCCCTTCAACTTATCTTTTTTACTTGCTTCCATTCTTATTTCAAATAGAGTGACTGGAATCTTATAAAGCTGTATCACTGGTTTGCACAGAGAAGTATAGCACATATATGAATAAAGATGAGAAATAGGTTACTTGCAAGTAGAACAGTAATATATGGACAGTGAATCTAACACCTAGAAAAATAATCAATGCTAGCTCTTCTAGTTGGAACCTTCTCAAGATTTCATGTATGCTTCATTTCTCTGAGTTTTATCCTGTATAATTTGATGAGAATTTTACTATCTTTTTGGTGCTTGAATATCTCTATAGTCATGCTTACTAGATATTGTTTAAAAACCCTCAGATTACATTTTTTTCTTGATGTTCTGGTAACTATTTTTTCTTCCAGTTACTAGCTTGCTCACTGAAATGACATGATAAACCTATGTGCATTTCTCTTAAAACAAAGGTTAATGTCGAATAAATTGTCATTTTACTCAGACATGCAATTTGTTCCCAACAGCATCCTGGTGCTATTAGGAGAAACAGCCACACATCATTACCTCAAGCTCATCTCCTTTTCTATGCTACTAAGTGGAGTTGCAACTTGCATACTTTAGATAAATGGCCACTTGCTCTTGTGTCAGATTGTTAGTATTTTCTAACTGGGATAAATATCAAAACCACCCCATGTTTAAAAATCATGGGTAAGAAAGAAGGTGAGGTTGGATATTAATTTTTCCATTTCTCCCAAATCTTAGGGACACAGCAACAACAAAACCTGAAAGAAGGAAACTGACATGTCAGCTCCAAATGTTTAAAGAAATGTGTACCAGCTCAGTACAGCCAGAAAGATCAGTATAACTCAGGAGGCTCCTAACCTTACCTCCCGTCAGAGAAAAAATTATAAACAAAGAAAGAAGATAAATAGGCCATACCTTAAAGAAAACCTCATTGAAAACACACATCCAACCACTCTGCAAAAAAGCAGATGAGGGGGAGGAACCAAGATGGCAGAGTAAAAGGACGTGCTCTCACTCCCTCTTGCGAGAACACCAGAATCACAACTAGCTGCTGGACAATCACTGACAGGAAGACACTGGAACTCACCAAAAAAATTACCCCACATCCAAAGACAAAGGAGAAGCCACAATGAGATGGTAGGAGGGGCACAATCACAGTAAAATCAAATCCCATAACTGGTGGGTGGGTGACTCACAGACTGGAGAACACTTATACCACAGAAGTCCACCCACTGGAGTGAAGGTTCTGAGCCCCACGTCAGGTTTCCCAACCTGGGGGTCCGGCAATGGGAGGAGGAATTCCTAGAGAAACAGACTTTGAAGCCTAGTGGGAATACATTGCAGGACTTCCACAGGACTGGGGGAAACAGAGACTCCACTCTTAGAGGGCACACACAACGTAGTGTGCACATCGGGACCCAGGGGAAGGAGCAGTGACCCCAGGGTAGACTGAACCAGACCTACCTGCTGGTGTTGGAGAGTCTCCTACAGAGGCGGGGGGTGGCTCTCCTTCACCTTGGGGACAATGACACTGGCAGCAGAAGTTCTGGGAAGTACTCCTTAGCATGAGTCTTCTCAGAGTCTATCATTAGCCCCACCAAAGAGCCCAGGTAGGCTCCACTGTTGGGTTGCCTCAGGCCAAACAACCAACAAGGAGGGAACCCAGCCCCACCCATCCACAGTCAAGTGGATTAAAGTTTTACTGAGCTCTGCCCACCACAGCAACAGTCAGCTCTACCTACCACCAGTCCCTCCCATCAAGCCTCTTAGATAGCCTCATCCACCAGAGCGCAGACAGCAGAAGCAAGAAAAACTACAATCCTGCAGCCTGTGGAACAAACCCCACATTCACAGAAAGACAGACAAGATGAAAGGGCAGAGGGTTAAATACCAGATGAAGGAACAAGAAAAAAAAACAGAAAAACAACTAAATGAAGTGGAGATAGGCAACCTTCCAGAAAAAGAATTCAGAATAATGATAGTGAAGATGATCCAGGACCTCGGAGAAAGAATGGAGGCAAAGATCGAGAAGATACAAGAAATGTTTAACAAAGACCTAGAAGAATTAAAGAACAAACAAACAGAGATGAACAATACAATAACTGAAATGAAAACTACACTAGAAGAAATCAATAGCAGAATAACTGAGGTAGAAGAATGGAGAAGTGACCTGGAAGACATAATGGTGGAATTCACTGCTGCTGAACAGACTAAAGAAAAAAGAATGAAAAGAAATGAAGACAGCCTAAGAAGACATTAAATGCAACAACATTTGCATTATAGGATTATAGGGGTCCCAGAAGGAGAAGAGAGAGAGAAAGGACCAGAGAAAATATCTGAAGAGATTATAATCGAAAACTTCCTTAACATGGGAAGGGAAATAGCCACCCAAGTCCAGGAAGCATGGAGAGTCCAATACAGGATAAACCCAAGGAGAAACACTCTGAGACACACAGTAACCAACTTGGCAAAAATTAAAGACAAAGAAAAATTATTGAAAGCAGCAAGGAAAAAATGACAAATAATATACAAGGGAACTCCCATAAGGTTAACAGCTGATTTCTCAGCAGAAACTCTACAAGCCAGAAGGGAGTGGCATGATATACTTAAAGTGATGAAAGAGAAGAACCTACAACCAAGATTACTCTACCTGGCAAGGATCTCATTCAGATTTGATGGAGAAATCAAAAGATTTACAGACAATGAAAAGCTAAGAGAATTCATCACCACCAAACCAGCTCTACGACAAATGCTAAAGGAACTTCTTTAAGTGGGAAACACAAGAGAAGAAAAGCACCTACAAAAACAAACTCAAGATGATTAAGAAGATGGTCATAGGAACATACATATTGATAATTACCTTAAACGTGAATGGATTAAATCCTCCAACCAAAAGACACAGGCTTGCTGAATGGATACAAAAACAAGACCCATATATATGCTGTCTACAAGAGATCCACTTCAGACCTTGGGACACAAACAGACTGAAAGTGAGGGGATGGAAAAACATACTCCATGCAAATGGAAATCAAAAGAAAGCTGGAGTAGCTATACTCATGTAAGATAAAATAGACTTTAAAATAAAGAATGTTACAAGAGACAAGGAAGGACACTACATAATGATCACGGGATCGATCCAAGAAGAAGATATAACAAGGATCGATCCAAGAAGAAGATATAACGATTATAAATATATATGCACCCAACATAGGAGCACCTCAAGACATAAGGCAACTGCTAACAGCTATAAAAGAGGAAATCGACAGTAACACAAAAATAGTGGGGGACTTTAACACCTCACTTACACCAATCGAAAGATCATCCAAAATGAAAATAAATAAGGAAAGAGAAGCTTTAAATGACACAATAGAACAGATAGTTTTGATTGATATTTATAGGACATTCCATCCATAAACAGCAGATTACACTTTCTTCTGAAGTGCGCATGGAACATAATGAAGGATAGATCACATCTTGGGTCAGAAATCAAGCCTCAGTAAATTTAAGAAAATTGAAATCATATCAAGCATCTTTTCGGACCACAATGCTATGAGATTAGAAATGAATTACAGGGAAAAACGTAAAAAACATAAACATTTGGAGGCTAAACAATACGTTACTAAATAACCAAGAGATCACTAAAGAAATCAAAGAGGAAATCAAAAAATACATAGAGATAAATGACAATGAAAACACGACGATCCAAAACCTATGGGATGCAGCAAAAGCAGTTCTAAGAGGGAAGTTTATATCTATACAAGCCTACCTCAAGAAACAAGAAAAATCTCAAGTACACAATCTAACATTACACCTAAAGCAACTAGAGAAAGAAGAAGAAACAAAACCCAAAGTTAGCAGAAGGAAAGAAATCATCAAGATCAGAGCAGAAATAAATGAAATAGAAACAAAGAAAACAATAGCAAAGATCAATAAAACTAAAAGCTGGTTCTTTGAGAAGATAAACAAAATTGATAAACCATTAGCCAGACTCATCAAGAAAAAGAGGGACAGGACTCAAATCAATAAAATTAGAAATGAAAAAGGATAAGTTACAACAGACACAGCAGAAATACAAAGCATCCTAGGAGACTACTACCAGCAACTGTATGCCAATAAAATAGACAACCTGAAAGAAATGGACAAATTCTTTGAAAGGTATAACCTTCCAAGACTGAACCAGGAAGAAACAGAAAATATGAACAGACCAATCACTAGTAATGAAAGTGAAACTGTGATTAAAAATCTTCCAACAAACAAAAGTCCAGGACCAGATGGCTTCACAGGTAAATTCTATCAAACATTTAGAGAAGAGCTAACACCCATCCTTCTCAAACTCTTCCAAAAAATTGCAGAGGAAGGAAAACTCCCAAACTCATTCTATGAGGCCACCATCACCCTGATACCAAAACCAGACAAAGCTACTACAAAAAAAGAAAATTACAGACCAATATCACTGATGAATATAGATGCAAAAATCCTCAACAAAATACTAGTAAACAGAATCCAACAACACATTAAAATGAGCATACACCACGATCAAGTGGGATTTATCCCAGGGATGCCTGGATTGTTCAATATATGCAAATCAAACAATGTGATACACCATATTAACAAATTGAAGACTAAAACCTGTATGATCATCTCGATAGATGCAGCAAAAGCTTTTGACAAAATTCAATACCCATTTGTGATAAAAACTCTCCAGAAAGTGGGCATAGAGGGAACCTACCTCAACATAATAAAAGCCATATACAACAAACCCACAGCAAACATCAATCTCAGTGGTGAAACACTGAAAACATTTCCTCTAAGATCAGGAACAAGATAAGGATGTCCACTCTCACCACTATTATTCAACATAGTTTTGGAAGTTCTAGCCATGGCAATCAGAGAAGAAAAAGAAATAAAAGGAATACAAGTTGGAAAAGAAGAAGTAAAACTGTCACTGTTTGCAGATGACATGATAGTATACACAGAGAATCCTAAAAATGCCACCAGAAAACTACTAGAGCTAATCAAGGAATTTGGTAAAGTAGCAGGATACAAAATTAATGCACAGAAATCTCTTGCATTCCTATACACTAATGATGAAAAATCTGAAAGAGAAATTAAGGAAACACTCCCATTTACCATTGCAACAAAAAGAATAAAATACCTAGGAATAAACCTACCTAGGGAGACAAAAAATCTGTATGCAGAAAACTATAAGACACTTATGAAAGAAATTAAAGATGATACCAACAGATGGAGAGATATACCATGTTCTTGGATTGGAAGAATCAATTTTGTGAAAATGACTATACTATGCAAAGCAATCTATAGATTCAATGCAATCCCTATCAAATTACCAATGGCATTTTTTACAGAACTAGAACAAATAATTTTAAAATTTGTATGGAGACACAAAGACCCCAAATAGCCAAAGCAATCTTGAGGAAAAACAATGGAGCTGGAGGAATCAGACTCCCTGACTTCAGACTATACTACAAATCTACAGTCATTAAGACAATATGGAACTGGCACAGAAACAGAAACATATATCAATGGAACAAGATAGAAAGCCTCGAGATAAACCCACGCACCTATGGTCAACTAATCTATGACAAAGGAGGCAAAGATATACAATGGAGAAAAGACAGTCTCTTCAGTAAGTGGTGCTGGGGAAACTGGACAGCTACATGCAAAAGAATGAAATTAGAACACTCCCTAACACCATACACAAAAATAAACTCAAAATGGATTAGAGACCTAATTGTAAGACTGGACACTATAAAACTCTTAGAGGAAAACATAGGAAGAACACTCTTTGACATAAATCACAGCAAGATCTTTTTTGATCCACCTCCTAGAGTAATGGACATAAAACCAAAAATAAACAAATGGGATCCAATGAAACTTAAAAGCTTTTGCACAGCAAAGGAAATCATAAACAAGACGAAAAGACAATGCTCAGAATGGGAGAAAATATTTGCAAACAAATCAACGGACAAAGGATTAATCTCCAAAATCTATAAACAGCTCATGCAGCTCACTATTAAAGAAACAAACAACCCAATCCAAAAATGGGCAGAAGACCTAAATAGACATTTCTCCAAAGAAGACATACAGATGGCCAAGAGGCACATGAAAAGCTGATCAACATCACTAATTATTAGAGAAATGCAAATCAAAACTACAGTGAGGTATCACCTCACACCAGTCAGAATGGGCATCATCAGAAAATCTACAAACAACAAATGCTGGAGAGGGTGTGGAGAAAAGGGAACCCTCTTGTACTGTTGGTGGGAATGTAAATTGATACAGCCACTATGGAGAACAGTATGGAGGTTCCTTTAAAAACTAAAAATAGATTTACCATATGATCCAGCAATCCCACTACTGGGTACAAACCCTGAGAAAACCATAATTCAAAAAGAGTCATGTACCAAAATGTTCATTGCAGCTATATTTACAATAGCCAAGAGATGGAAGCAACCTAAGAGTCCATCATTGGATGAATGGATAAAGAAGTTGTGGCACATATATACAATGGAATATTACCCAGCCATAAAAAGAAAGGAAATTGAGTTATTTGTAGTGAGGTGGATGGACCTAGAGTCTGTCATACAGAGTGAAGTAAGTCAGAAAGAGAAAGACAAATACCGTATGCTAACACATATATATGGAACCTAAGAAAAAAAGTATGTCATGAAGAACCTAGCAGTAAGATGGGAATAAAGACACAGACCTACTAGAGAATGGACTTGAGGATATGGGGAGGGGGAAAGGTAAGCTGTGACAAAGTGAGAGAGCGGCATGGACACATATACACTACCAAACGTAAAATAGATAGCTAGTGGAAGCAGCTGCATAGCACAGAGAGATCAGCTCGGTGCTTTGTGACCACCTAGAGGGGTGGGATAGGGAGGGTGGGAGGGAGGGAGACGCAAGAGGTAAGAGATATGGGAACATATGTATATGTATAACTGATTCACTTTGTTATAAAGCAGAAACTAACACACCATTGTAAAGCAATTATACTCCAATAAAGATGTAAAAAAAACAAAACAAAAGACACATGTACCACAATGTTCATTGCAGCAGTATTCACAATAGCCAGGTCATGGAAGCAACCTAAATGCCCATCAACAGACGAATGGATAAAGAAAATGTGGTACATATATACAATGGAATATTACTCAGCCATAAAAAGTAACGAAATTGAGTCATTTGTTGAGACGTGGATGGATTTAGAGACTGTCATACAGAGTGAAGTAAGTCAGAAGGAGAAAAACAGATATCGTATATTAATGCATGTATATGGAATCTAGAAAAATGGTACAGATGAGCCGGTTTGCAGGGCAGAAGTTCAGACACAGATGTAGAGAACAGACATATGGACACCAAGGGGGAGAAACTGCGGTGGGGTGGGGATGGTGGTGTGCTGAATTGGGCGATTGGGATTGACATGTATACACTGATGTGTATAAAATTGATGACTAATAAGAACCTGCAGTATAAAAAAACAAAACAACTAATACTAAACTTTCATTGGGTTATTTGTATGGAAATATGTTAATATAAATGTTTCAGACATTACATGAAATTTCTAAAAATCTTATATGTTCTGGTATAATGTTATAAGTCATAATTCTAGTTATTACTTTAAAATGTATATCTCAGAAATAACTAAATTTCCTTGTCAAGTGCATTATTAAGAACTTTCATCAAATCTTTAACTGTGGTCATTTTTAAGTCTTTTGTCATTTACAGACAGTTCTGGGTGTACTCTGATGCTTTTGCAAATATGTTCCTATAATAGGGTTTCATCTTCAAGTAATTCATGGAAAAGACTCTGACAAGTACAGGTTTCTGGTAACTGACTGTACTGCTGAACTGAATGAATAAGCATTTTCAGAACTTTAATGAAAAACTGATGAACTCATAAAAGTGCTATTAAAAGATCAAGATGAAAAAAAATTAATTACATGGGACTGAGTGAGCTGATGGGGATGATTATAATTTTTGTGACTTTCTGTTTGAATTTAAAAAAAAAATCCCACAAGGACTCAGAGGCAAAAAATATACAAATCAATTTTCACTGCAAAGTAAAGGAGCTGTTACAGTAGAGGATTACTGGACTGAATGTCAATATTATGAAATAATATGAGTGTGTTTCGTGTTTGGTAATTGCAATCATTGTTGCTTTTGTTGTGGTCATCCATTTAGAATGCTTGGTGTCAGTCTATTTATCTCCTGTAAAAATAAAATACAGTGTGTGTGTGTGCACACGCGTGTGTGTGTGTGTGTGTGTGTGTGTGAAAAAAATTAATTAATTAATTTAAAAAAGCAGATGAAAAGTTTTGTGAGAAAAGGTTGTGATTTGTAAATTTGTGTGTATGTAATATGTCCAAAGAACCTTCCAGAATTTTTCTCATACTCATCTACAACTTAATTTTATTAAATCTTCCCTTAATAAGTCACCAAAATCTATCAGGGGCTGCCATACTGACCGTATTAACTGGGAGAAAAACTCAAGAAAAAAGGCAATTAAGGGCTTCCCTGGTGGCGCAGTGGTTGAGAGTCCGCCTGCCGATGCAGGGGACACGGGTTTGTGCCCTGGTCCAGAAAGATCCCACATGCCGCAGAGCAGCTGGGCCCGTGAGCCATGGCTGCTGAGCCTGTGCGTCCGGAGCCTGTGCTCTGCAACGCGAGAGGCCACAACAGTGAGAGGCCCGCGTACCGCAAAAAAAAAAAAAAAAGGCAATTAACAAAGCAAAAGAAAAAAATAAGTATGAGAAAATCTTAACAGGAAGTAAAATTCTGGTAGATAAGCAGAGGATTATGTGGAGTGGAATACAAAGATCTCCAAGGAAAGTGTCTCCCTACTACACCCCTCTGCCCGGGAACTTCACAAGACTGACGAAAGTCACTTAGTATGTTTTCCCCTCTCTGAATTGTAAGGGAGTGAAACAGATTTTAGGGAGAAAGGATGAAGTAAGAGTGAAAATATAGACCTGTTCCTGACTCTCTCGGTAGAAGCTAAGTTTTGGGGCTGCATTCTGCGTTGGGAAAAGATAGGAATCTTAATGCTTTCTGCCAGAGAAAGTGGCTATGAACCTCAAACTGTCAGACAATTGTTGGAAGAGGGACAAATATCCACTTTATATCAAAGCTGAAGGAATATCTTAATTAGACTATTTGTGTTATAAATGAGTAAGAGAAAAAAGAAACGGCAAAGTCTCAATTCTAAGAATGTCAACACACAAACAAAAGTAAAAGAAATAAAGCAACGTATTATTTAAAGAATGAATGTAGAGCCTTATATGGAAGCAATTATAGCCAAAGAAATAGAACTTTTTCTACAAGTGCCTTATACACTAGAAGAATATTTAAAAAGAACAACAACATGAATTCAGTGACAGAAGACTTCAAACATGAGATGAAGAAACAAAAGAATTAGTAAGACTGTAGAACTGAGAGAACCAATTAAAGACCAAAATAATACCCACAGGGAAATGAATGCAATGCAAACAGCAATAAGCCCACTAAGGCAAATCTGAATAGTATACAGAGATTTTTAAGAATCTAGGGAGAAAACACAAGTCATCCCTGAGAATGGGGACAGGATGAAAGCAGAGGCTGTCCCACTTGAAATCACATGGAATGGATTCCCCACAAGGAAGAAGGATTCTTCTTTCTATATAGGAATGTAGAAATGGTGTTTGGGAGGCAGAACATCAGAAGACTAAGATAAATACAGAGGGTCACCACACAATGATGAAAGTTTCAATTCACTAAGAAGATGTAACAATCAAAAGAAAATAACTTCAAAATATGTAAATCAAAAGTTGGGTGAGCTATAGGGAAATTTGACAAATCCATGGTCATAGGGAGAGTTTTCAACATGTTCCTCTCAATTATCTGATATAATCTATAATATAATATAATATAAAAATTCAAAAATATACCATCCACCATATTCTTTAACCACATGCAGTTAATCAGTTTCAAAAAGGTAAATGAAAATCCCCATATACGTGAAGAATTTGTTTTTGGAGGTGATGGTCATGTTCAAGTTGGTCATGGTAACATAAGTGTATACATATGTCCAAATTCACCAAATTGTGTACATTAATTATATGCAGTTTCCCCAGCTTTATTGAGAAATAACTGATATACATCACTGTGTAAGTTTAAGGCATATAGCTGGATGATTTGATTTACACATATTGTGAAATTATTACCCCAACAGGTTCAGCTAACATCCATTTTCTCATAAATACACAATAAAAAGAAAAGAAAGAAAAATAAAGGAAAAACAATTTATCCTTGTGATGAGAACTCTTAGGGTTTACCCTCTTAACAACTTTTCTGTATGTAATACAGCAGTGTTAGCTATAGTCATCATGTTGTGTATTATATCCCCAGTACTTATCCTTTTTTTTGGTTCCTTCCTTTTTTAAATTGGAGTATAGTTGATTTACAATGTTGTGTTAGTTTCAGGCACATAGCAAAGTGAATCAGTTATACATCCACTCTTTTTTAAACTGTTTTCCCATATAGGTCATTACAAAGTATTGAGTAGAGTTCCCTGTGCTATACAGTAGGTCCTTATTATTGCTATTGAGTGTTATGAGTTCTTTATATATTTTGGTTATTAACCCCTTATCAGACATATGGTTTGCAAATATTTTTCCCATTCCATATGTTGTCTTTTCACTTTGTTGATGGTTTATTTTGCTTTGTGTAGGCTTTTTAATTTGATGTAATGCCACTTGCTTATTTTTAATTTTGTTGCTTGTGCTTTAGATGTCATATTCAAAAAATCATTACTGAGACACTGGAGAATTTTTTAAAAATTACTTCTAAATATCTCATTAGTGAAAAGAAAATCATAGAATTAAAAAAAAATACTTTGGGATAAATAATAATGGAAATGTCATATAGCAAAATTTATTTGATTCAAAAAAGTGGTATAAAAAAGATTTTATAGATTAAAATGGTAATATTAGGGAAAAAAGGCCAGAAATTCATGAGTAGTAATCTCATTTAAGAATAGCTAGTGATGGGGCTTCCCTGGTGGTGCAGTGGTTGAGAGTCCGCCTGCTGATGCAGGGGACACGGGTTCATGCCCCGGCCCGGGAAGATCCCTGTGTGTCCGGAGCCTGTGCTCCGCAGTGGGAGAGGCCACAGCAGTGAGAGGTCCACGTACCGCAAAAAACAACAAAAAAAAGAATAGCTAGTGATGAAGGATGTTACATGTAACAGCATAAACTTATGACCAGTTACAAATATTAACTAAAGTCTCATAAAAAGTTGCAGAAATGAGGACTAAGGTACGCAACCCTACTTTCTTCTGAGAGAGAGAGAAAGAGATTGATATTATTTTTCCTATATACCTTTCTCTTGCTAATTTATATAGGAATTACTTGCTAGTAACAATGTAATTTAGTCTACAGCTTACAAAATACCAAGATGTGATTGTAACTACACTAGTTTAGAAATGAACATTACCCAGAAATAGATACAGAAACAGATGAGATTTGGGGCTTCCCCTTTGAGGAGAGAATAGGTAGGTTTTTATTTGCACAAAGGATAGCTGAATTATGTTAAGCGCACTGTTCTTGCTTTCATGTTCTTGTTCTTATTGTTCTTGTTCTTGTTTGAAAGTTTAAGTGTGGGAAGAGTTTGAGGGGTTGCTGAACAACCAAACGAGTTTTTAATTGACTCCTTTAACACCTGTTCCAACTCATGTCTCGTTTGCCCTCCTGGTCCTCTGAAGACTTGAAATCCTTCCATCTGGGCTTCAAGTAAGTGATCTATGCTCTGTATCTATACCAGACTTGGGCTCAGTACTAGTAAGAAAAAAGGAGGAAGAAGCTGATTTTTCTTTAGCAAGTATCATGGTTAATTTTTTGTGTCAACTTGGCTAGGCTATGGTGCCCAGGGTTTGGTCAAACATCAGTCTAGATGTTACTGTGAAGACAGTTTTTAGATGTGATTAAGATTTGTAACCAATAGACTATGTAACCAATAGACAGACTCTTCTCTCCATAATGTGGGTGAGCCTCATTCAATCATTTGAATACCTTAAGAGAAAAAACTGAGGTTTCTCAAGGAAGGAGCAATTTGGCATCAAGACCACAACATAGAAACTCAGCTGCAGATTTCGGATCAATGTTGCAGCATCAACTCTCAACTGAATTTCTAGACTGCCGACATGCCTTACAGATCTCAGACTCACCAGCTCCTACAATCCCACAATCAGGTGAGCCAATTCCATAAAGTAAACTGAGAGAGAGAGACAGAGAGAGGCAAATCATGGCAGGTGTGGAGTTTTGGCTAAAACAGTCCAAGATGTGTATGAGTGGGTACTGGGACCCTTGACATTTCAGCCACACCAAACTACTTAGAGTCTATAGATGCCTTTGCACACATTATTTCTTCTTTCTGGAATGCCCATCATCTCACACCTCTCCATGTCACCTGAAGGACTCCATCTCACACTCAACTATAAATTTCTCTAGAATAATTTTTGAAATTCTAACCAGTTAAACACTCCCTTCTATATGTATCCCTTCTATGTGTGCACAGATTACTTTTTTCCATGCCTCTACTATGGAATGTATCTTATTATTGCAATTATTAACTTATATACCTATTAATTCCTCTCTTGCCATACACACTAGAAGATGAACTTGTAAATGACAGAGAATTTATGCTGTCCTTTTATGTGTTTTTTAAACCTAAAATCTTATTTGGGCTATAATAGTTCTTTACTGCTTTGTTGAATTAACGAGTGACATTTAATTTACTAGCAGCATCAGTGTTCACACATCCCAGTTTCTCTTAGTCTAGGCCTTCTTGTTGGCTCCACAGCAATAAAGCACTTAAGTTATCTCCTCGGCTATTATTCTCTCCCAGTAGCATTCACCAGCAGAAAGGGTCACACCTACATGCATTCAAAGAAAACATACAGGTAAATAGCTTACTAAATTCATGTTGCTTTTGTTAATCAAATGCTCACAGAAATACATAAAGAATAGTATTACTTAAAAACAATCCTACATTGGACCCCCATCAGCTTTCCTCTGCTGATTTCTGACTAGTTGCCAAGATCAAAGGTTTCAGAGTAAGTAAACCTGAACTCAAAACATATCTTCATCACAAACTAAGCTGCAGAGATCTTGAGAAAGTCACCTAGCTTCTTCAAGTCTCACTTTCCTCATCTGGGAAACGCAGTTTAGAAATACCTACCTTAACAAAATTTTGTGAGAATTAGGTATGTAAAATAATTATCAGAGTATCTGGCATGTAATAAGCACTAAATAATTATTAACCATATGAATTATTATTGTTGTAGTGTATTAATCAAGGAAGAATTTGTAGAAATTAATGCCTGTGAAGAGAGATTTTTACAGCCCACTGATGCATCTTTAAAGTGGATATGTATATAATTTGCATTTGAAAATTACACCTAGTCCTTAACTATGTGTAATAATAAAATAGTGTAATGGATAATAGGAGGTCAAAGGGTAATGCCTTTATCATCTGCTGACTTCATACTTCTTACCTCTTCTCTGAGGACAGAGGTGCATTACTTCATTAGTTCTTGTAATATTTTTGATTGGTTGGTGAATAGTCTTATGCTCCCTCTTTACAAATAAATTCATCTGCAACATTTCATAGTCACTTGCTAAAAAGTCGGCATTAGGGGCTTCCCTGGTGGTGCAGTGGTTGAGAGTCCGCCTGCCTATGCAGGGGACACGGGTTCGTGCCCCGGTCCGGGAAGATCCCACATGCCGCGGAGCGGCTGGGCCCGTGAGCCATGGCCGCTGAGCCTGCGCGTCCGGAGCCTGTGCTCCGCAACGGGAGAGGCCACAGCAGTGACAGGCCCGCGTACCGCAAAAAAAATAAAAATAAAATAAATAAATAAAAAGTAGGCATTAAAAGACAATGGTTATTCTTTAAAGAAAAAGAATACAAGAAGGGTAAAGCTCACCAAACTTTGATCTACAAATGTACCTTTGACATACAATACTTTGGAAGAAATGACTCCGACAATCCTTCTGCCAAGGTGATCTACGAACAGTTCTGCCTAGAGATAAGGGGAGCAAAATGGTTGGTTGCATTATTTTTAGCTTTATAATTTGTTAATAAAATGAGGAACCTCAAGAATATCTCAGTCTCCTCACCATCTAAGATCAGCTTCATGCAGTCATTCACCATGTTTGTAATTTTAAACAAAGTATGAGTTAATCTGACTACTATGCTTGCAGTATCCATTTTATCTTCTTTCTGAATGAGGTAAAGTTAAAAGAGTATACTGAAAGGAATTATGGCACAAAACATGAAGATATCCATCTGTTGGTTTGAAAACTCTGGAGATTCCCAGGTGAAGTCTGAAACTGGCATATGCGGAGTGCAAGAAAAGACAGAAGAAAGATGTAGATCACTCCAGATTGACAGGTGGCAGGTTTATTGAGCAAAGGAACTTACTCAAGAGGTTTGTCTTGTGCTGCCACAAGATGAATAGATCTCCGCACTGCCCTCCAGAATCTTAAAAGGGTATGTAGAGGCCTTAACTAGGTTCAGTCATGTACTCAATCCTGATGATTTCAACCACACATTGTTCTCTCAAGGTTGCATCCTTGAAAATGGCTCCAAGTGCAGGAACAGTAGGTACAAAGCGCATTCCAAGGACAGGGAAGGGGAAGAGGAGCCTCCTATCACCCAGGTCCAGCTCACAGGTCAACCAGCGGTCACATCCTCTGGATGTCCTCCTCCAATGCCTTCCCTCTAAGAAGCAGATAAACGCAACTAATTCCTCCCAAAGAAGATATTTTATGAATAACTTGAGCAAATTAAAAGCAATTAGAAGCAACCACTACATCAAAGGCTAATGATGCATACTTTTTCTTTCTGCTCATCTATCTGGTATGAACCTGGGTGTCCCATAGTGATTGGTTGTTATATTTGTCCTCTTTCTATCCTTTTTCTCTAGCTTCCTTCAGTTAAAGTTCAGTTTTAAACTCTATTCTCCGTTCAAATGGAATATGCAGAAGGGATGAGAATAATTGGTATGTCTTTCAAACTGTGCAGATTACCTATGAAGAAGGTACAGGGAGCAAGAATAATTTGAAGATCTTTTATTTAGTACATATTAATAGAAACAGTTGTATCAATAATTGTATATGTTAAATTCATAACCCATGAAATAACCTCATGAGGTAGGTATTATAAAACCAGTTTTACAGATAACATAACTAATGCTCAGAGAGATGAACTCATTTGCCCAAATATACACAGCAGAGACAGGAGTCAAACCAAATAGGTCTGATTCGAAATCTCAAGCTCATGCCAGACTGGCTCCCTTTAATGAATCCATTGTACCCAGTGATGGATACAATGAGAATTATCCTTAAAATCTGAGAAATTAATAATTTGAGGTAGACAAAAAGCATATTTCAAGCCTCACATGTCTTGACATAAGCCAAATATAATCCAAGTGTGTAAGGTCTGCTGAGTGGTTTTGGGGAATGTAAGAAGTATACTGAAATCCCCATATATGATACATAATCATACTCAAGACAGCTATATTTAGTGCACTTATGTTAAAACCTACTTGTCTTTCTTTGAATGTTTGTCATTACTCAAAAAATAACTCCTCCAATGTCAGTACATGCTAATACGCCCATTGTCATTCAAGAGATATTAATGAGACAGAACAGGTTGATTATTGGGCTAAGCTCTGGAGACACATGAGTGAACAAAACCAGATGTGGTTGTGTCCTCAAAGAGCTTAGAGTCCAATAAAGAGACTGTTTAGTAATAAAACAAATTTAAAATTATAATTATGGTTAGTGCCATAAAAGAGAGTTGCATGGTGCTGAGAGTAGGTAAGAGGTCATGGTCACAGGGGGGTAAGCTGAAATTTAAAGGAAGAATAAAAGTTTATCAGGCGACAAGGGGACAGAGGAGTTTTTCAGACAAGGGACCAAGTGTAAATGTCCAGTGTAGGACGGAGAGAGCTTGGTAAGTAAGAGGGACTGAAAGAAGGTCAATGACACTACAGAAATGAGAGTGGGATGAGGGAATGATTGAAAGGGATATGGGCCAGACCACTCAGGGACTTGTAACTGATGTTTAATAATTTATTTTTAAACTTTAAAGTATTTTTAAAACACTGGAGGTTTTTAAAAGGTAGACTGGCATAATCCAGTTTGCATTTCAGAAAGATAGATCTGGCTGCAGTATGTACAAGGAATTGGAAAGGGTCCAAAGATAGACAACCAGCAAGAAGGCCATTTTATTAGTACTCTCTCCTAGGCAATAGATCATGGGAGCTGGGACTCGGGTGGTGTGGTAGTAGAAGGAGAAAATATTTAAGAGATGTTCAAGAGGTTTTCAGGTGCCAGATTAAATGTGGAGGTAAGAAAGCAGGAAGTATCAAGACTCATAAGTTTTTGGCCAGAAACTGAGTGGATTATGTCCCTTTTAAGATAGGGGATGTGGAAGAGGATCCCTTTGGGGGTTAAACTGTTAGTTTTGGGTGTTAAAATTGAGACATAGAAGAGAGGTCAAGTGAGCAAGCTGGACATATGAGTCTTCATCTAAAAGGAAAGAAATAATGAGCCATGATTTCTTGGGAAATTTCTTGGATGCAAAGCTAGAATATTGATGTTTTCACATGTTTTTTGGAAACAAGAAACATTTATTCATGTGTCTAATGTAAAATGAATTCTATCATTTTCAGGTTGGCTTCACTGATGACCCTTCGCGGATGCATTTAGTTCAGGTCCCATGTCTCTTTCTGCTGAATCACCTCCATTGCCTTTAGATAAATCTTTCTCCTTAGTGTCCATGTAAACTTCAAGTTATAAATAGTTCAACTTGTTTTGTTCTAAAAAGTTGGCTGAAGAATGAAGGTGCACTAACAAAATATGAAATATTTTCTTTAAATTAGAAAGGAATTATTCAAATTATGGTTAAAGGAAACTTTCAGACTTAGGTACCAATTATTAAACATCATGTTTCTCTCTCTCATTTCAGGAATGTTGGTGTAACTTAAGGCCTAACACAAAGTTATCATCCAATATAAAACATTACACAGATGTAATTGTGTCATTTAAAAATGATTGGGCTATTTGACACTCTCTTTTACCAGTAACTTTAAAAATATCTATTATGCAATCTTCCAATCTCTTTTCATATCTCTCTATATTAATATATGAATGTATATATATATGACACATATATATCACATTGATAGGATAATGCATTTGTTATAGTTGAATAGTTGAAATTAGCTTTTAAGATTATTAATTTGAAACTTCTATCTCCCATTTATATTAAAGTTTTAGATTACTCCCTACCATTTTCCCTATTATTCAAATGGAATGCAATTTGGGTAGAAGAGAATGAAAAATGTTCTCTTAGACATTCCTCTGGGGAAGAAAAAGGAAAAGGCAGTTCAGAGAGATCTATAAAATCTTGAATAATTTTGGTTTATCTTGAGTTTTTACTACTTCTTAAGAGCTTCAGTGGAAAGGCAGTTTCAAGCATTTGGGCTATCTTCAGAAAAAAGAATTTTTTTAAAATCCTAAATATTATTTACATAATAAGATGATCTTTCCCTAAAGCTCTCAGGTAAAGAGGGATTAGGTCACATCCTACACTCATTGTCTTTATCATAATAAAGCATTCTTTACACACTTGTAGGCAGAGATATTCCATGAGATAGTCCCTGAGATATTCCATGAATTCAAGGACTGTCTACAAACAAGGAAAGGCTGCATTAAAGACTACTAGCTACCTATCATTTTAAGGAAATCCCAGCAATTTCATTAACTCTCATCAGAGGCTATGGTTGGCAGTTAGATATGCTGCCTCTCTGACTCCTGCACCTTCACCTTGTATTGACGTTTCGCCACTCTCAATCATTCATTTAATATTTTATTAATTTATTTAATATTTTCAGCTAATGTTTTCTTTGAACATATGATGGGACAGCCATACATGAGATTCTGATGCTAAATATTGAAAAAGACATAGTCTCTGAACTCAAACAGCAACATACGATTAAACAAAGAGATGCACATACTGTAGGTAGAGACCACGTGAGAGGTACGTGTGGGGTTCAGTGAACCAGGAAGTGGTCATCTCCTCTTGGGGAGTGAACATTGCCTGAATATTGAAGGATAAGTTTAGTTGCACCAGCTTTAAGCAGGGGGATGAAATGAGATTCTCATTTACAGCAGATCAGCCTATCAGCAGTGTATAGATGACTGGGGTAGAATAAGATGAAGGGAACACCGCCATGAAGGGAGAAAAATAACCTCATGAAATCACAACTAGGATAATGAGAAAGGAAATACTAATTTTAGCTGGAAACATCTTAACAGAATAGGCTGTTTAATATGTTAATCTAGTCAACTGAAGAAGCAGGATCTGTATCTTAATGTCTTGGCATTCATCTCTCCTTATGAAGTACGACATTGTGGAGGCTCATGGCAGGGAGCATAGAAGATAAAAGGAAAACAGGCAAACTCAAGTGACAAAGCATTTGTGCCTCACATCTTTTCAACTGCAAGACCATTTCCTGGATGAATGAGTTTATTCAACCTGGCAAAAGCTCACCAGGCAGGTAACACAGGGAGCTCATCAAACCCCTACTTGGAAGCTGTCATCAAAATCTAAAACACCTGTGGCATCACAACCAAACTGAATTCCAAATCAGTCCTTTGTAAAGGTGGAAGTAGCTGTTTGGGATAAATACCTTTGTGTGGATTCACATACTGCAGAAAATGAGATTTTTTTTGCCAGCTCAAGAAATACTGCCATATCCAGACAGCTGAGGGCCACAATAGGGAAAAATCAAGGCTTTCAAAGCAGCAAATCTCTACATTCACACCGCAGTATCAATGCCATAAAAGATGGTGAATAGGTCCGTACAGTCTATAACGTTTTCACATGCATGTCTCATTTCCCTTCATTTGTTTTTATCTGCATTTGGAGATATTTGGTGATGGTGGTGGTGGTGATAGTGGTCTATGTGGGGATGTGTCTCACTGTTTATTGTAATATGAGAATCAGGTATTTCAGGAAGACTGGGTGGTGTAATGGAAAGAATACAAGTTTGGGGAGTTGGATGAACCTTGACTGAATTCTAGGGTAACTTCTGTAGCTTCCATTTTCTCATCTGTAAACTGAGATTAATTAACCTCTTAGGTTTTAAGATATCTGTATCACTGAAAAAAATAATCTTGTAATTGTGATTCTGAAACTGTCCAGGTTTCAAGCTCCATTCCTATAATCACTAGTTTTTACACTATGATTTTTAATAATGCATGGGAACACAGTGATTGTATTAGAACTGACTTTATTCCTAGACATGAATTTGCTGTGTAAAGACCATGCTCACTTTAATACTTTCAATACATAAAAACGACTGATCTCTACTGCTACTCTGAGAACCCAGAAATACATGTCAGGCAGCTAAAGAGAGTGTAGTGTCTTAAGTCCACAAACAAAATATGGCAGAAAGGATGTATAAAAGTGGGAAACAAGTCACCTTCAATTGTGGAAGCGAAGACAGCAGCTCTCAGAGAAAAGATAAAATTGTAGGAATAAATTGCAATGTTTTTTAAAGTCCAAATCATTGCTAATTTTCCCCTCTAAGACAGTAATTGTCTGATCATTGGCTATGTTTTAGTTTGGTCAAATATTAAATCATCTCAATATGATATTTTAAGAAACCTCATTTTAGTTTCATTATTTTCAGAGAAGTTATATTCAAGAAAATCTGAAATATACCTTAAATGAGAATATTTGTAGCAGTAAAAGTAGAATATAGTAGGTCACTTGTTTTTCACAGAATCAGTAAAATGAACTGCTGGGGGCACAAAGTTTCTAATTTGCATTTGCTTAGCTTACACTTTAGCCAAACTCCACCTGAGGTGTCAAGTTGAGTATATACCATCCCAAACTGATATTCATTTGCACAGTATGTCAGTGATGAGTGCAATAATAGAACATATGGAAATTTCTGTTCCCTCTTTTTATACCTGGGATCAGCTGACATGTTTTCTAAAAATTAGAATAAAATTTCTGTCACTGCTATAGATTTTTATGGTGATGTTGACCTCTTCAGTATTGTTTTGAGAATAAATGAGATAACATGTCTCTCTGGCAAAACTTGAGTCAAGCTCCTCAGAGCCCTCTTCTCCACTGGATCTGGACTTTGGCCCCTGTCCTTGCCAGGACTGCATAGCCTAGTTGTAGCAAGAATTCTAAGTCAGTTTAGAGAGAATCACCACCCTCAATATCGGACCACCCTCTGTATCTGATCAAATTTCTCATCCTTCACCCTCCCTCAGGTGATATCCGACCCCCTGGCCTGTCTTCAGCAAGAATCTATCAGGATTACTAACAGGGATGAACAGACTTAGCAAGAAACGCCCCTATCCTTGATGTCTCCTGTTAGTAAATCCATCATCCACCAACCCCCTTCACTGGTTTCTTGGCTATAAATCCCCAACTGTTCTTGTTGAATTCAGATATAAGGCTGATCTCTCTCTCCTACTGTGACAGTCTTGACAACGGTCGCAATAGCTCTAAATAAAGTCTTCCTGACTGTTTTAAATAGGATCAGAACAATTGCTTTCTTCAACACTGTCCCGCTCAACTTAGAGAGTGGCAGAGGAAAAAATATGAGAATATACTCTTTCCGTAGTCAGGCAAAACCCAAAAGGAGAGCCAGGAACAAGCATAATGTGCACGCACATCTTTTTCTTTGATGCACACTGAGGTTTATGAATGTTCTTTCTCCCATCCTGCCCTTAATATTCAATTAGGACAAATACTGAACATGCAGCTTCTGTTAGGTGTCCATGTATTCTCATAGGCTTATCAATGTGCCTACCACGGAGAAGAGTGAAAAACCAATGAAAATCATAATCCTTATCACCAAGCAAATCATCAAGCAATTGTTTGCCAATAATTAAACAATAATAAGTTAACCTAAAATTAACTTCATGAGCACCTGCTCTGTGCTGAGAACAGCACTTAAAGACAATTTGGAAGTGTGAGACTTGGTCCCTGGTATCAAAGAGATTAAGCTGTCAAATTTGACCCTCATATGTCTAGAATTCTAGGAGATTCAGTCCTTGGTGATAACACCAAGCATCTGAAAATAAGTAAAGTGAGGCTTCAGGGGACAGATAACCATTCCATAGGTCAAGAAATCAAGTGCCTCCTGGTTACACACACTGCAACTCTGTCTTTAGCTCCAAACTGGCTTCACTAGGTCATGCCCTGAAACCTAAGTTATCAATAACCTCTCCCTCCTCTTTCCCATATCAAATCCAGCAGCAAATCCTGCTTCGCATTCCTCCAAAGTCAAATCTGAATCTGCCCGCTTTTTGCCCCCTTTACTGCTACCGCTACTGCTATTCCATGGCACCACTGCCCAGACCTCTTAGTCAGCCTACTAACTATTTCAGGGAATTTCTCCCTTACCTGTCCAACCCAAGCAGCCAGATATCTTCTGAAACTGTATGTAAGACCTTCTCACCTTCCTGCTGAAACCTACTTCCAAGTACACTTGGGAAAAATCTAACTCAGTAAAATAGCCAGAAGCATCCCTCCCTGTATCTGGCCCCAGCAACTCCACGTTGCCCCCTGATCACTACTGCCTGCTGCAGGCTTCCCTTCTTTTCCTAAATGCTCCAGGCTCTTTTGTCCACTCAGCGCTTTAGCACATGCTGTTCCCTCTGCCTGGATGTTCTTCCTCATTCTTTATCTAGCTAAGACTTATCTATTCTTCAGGTTTCAGCTTGCATGTCACTTCTCTACAGAAGCCTGCCCTGACAACACCTGTTTAAATCAGCTACCTTTGTCTTACTCCCTCATAATATTTGTATTGGTAGAGAGGGCCTAAGGAATGAATTGTATTCAGGTAGAAGAGAAACAGCAAAGATTCAGAGATGGATGGGAATAAGTACATGTGGGAATTATGGGCGTCTGCATTAAATGGAGCAGAGAGTTTCACATGATAGCAATAAGGTTGACTAGATGGGTTTGGACCAGAATATTTGCGAGTATGGGGATGGGAGGAGCCTGGTGCTCCAAGAATCAGGTTTATGCGTTTCATTGTAATAAGAAACCCAGTAACTTCAAATGAAACTGGAACTATTTCTCACTCCCTGAATTACCCACCCCTCCCAGTATGACACAGTTTTGGGCAAGACGTCTTTCCTGATACAAAAAGCTTAATCCCACAATAGGTGCAAATTGGACTATTATGGTTTTGTGGATGTTTTTTCCTCCAACTAATACCAAACTCTTCGGTAAGTATATATAGGCAATAAGATTGTATGCAGCCACTACAGAAATCACCCGGTTTCTAAATTCTCCTGTTGATTCAGATATTTAAAAGGCTAGCACCTTCCCCAGACTCAAATGCGAACTCAGCATCGCCAGACTGCTGGTCAGAACAACGTCAGTGGGAGAGAACCTGCCCATTACAACAAAGGTCTTTAAGTGGGGTTTAGCCCAGTTCTTTGGTCCTATGGGTCTGAGAAACATAAATAAACAAAATTCCTTTTCAGACAAAATAGATTATTCTACTTAAAAAAAAAACTGGCCAATACAATTAATTAAATAATCATTTAGTGGTAATATGGAGCAAGAAAATGTTTATAGTATCATCAGTGGCTTCAGTATAAGTTTATTTATGACATTCACAAAACATAAAACTGTAAAATGAGAACTAACTTAATGTTAGGGTGAATGTTCAGTAAGGTATTAAACTGAAACAATGGGTTAAAAATGAAATTTAATGGGGATAAATGTTAAGGATGAAATGTACAGAGTGAGGATATAGTCAATAATAATGTAATACCTTTGTATGGTGATAGATGATAACTAGACTTCTCATGGTGATTACTTTGTAAAACTTAGAAATATCAAATCACTATGCTGTACAGCAGGAACCAACATAGTGTTATAGGTCAAAAAACAAACAAACTCTTAGAAAAAAAGATTATATTTGTGGTTACCTGAGGCAAGGCATTGGGGTGGGGCTTTGGATGTAGGTGATCAAAACGTGGAAACTTTATTTTAATAAGAAAAAAGGATTATCAATGGATGCTAAAACTACAGGATAAAAGTTAAGGGGGTTAACAGGTTATTTACATAATATCAAAGCACACATACACATTAATTCAAAAGGTAAAATAGTAATTTTAAAAAGAAAAAACCTGGCAGACATCACCTTAACAAAATGATCAGTTAATATCTCCAATAATGAGGCTAACTGATGGCATGTGCCTCCCGATATAAGGCACTGAGAAGACCTCATGATCAGATCTATGGTCTTCCCACCAAAAATGCATAAGCTGAATCTAATCCTGAGGTAACACAAACCCAAACTGTGAAACATTCTACTGGATAACTGATCTTATTCTTCAAAACAATCAATTTCATGAGATACAAAGACTCAGGAAGTTGCAAATTAAAGGTTTTAGATATGTGATCACCAAATGCAACACATGGCTTTGGTTTTCTGTTTTGTCTTGTTTTGTTTTTTGTCCAAATACGACATTACTTGTATAAAGTCTGAGTAAAGACGAATGAGTAAACTGTACAGTTTTTATAAAATATAATATAATAGATAATAATAGATAATACAATATAACATAATCATATTGTATTCATATTAATTTCTTGATTTTGATAATTGTACTGTGTAAGAGAAATACACACTAAAATATTTAGAAATAAAGGGGAACTTTCTCTGCAACTTATATGGTTCAGGAAAAAATAATATAGCAGTAGTGATACCGTGTTTGATCATTGAAAGGACTCATGCTCCACAGAGTGTAATCACAGAAGACTTAAAAGGGTACAGGAGAGCTTCCCTGGTGGCGCAGTGGTTGAGAGTCCGCCTGCAGATGCAGGGGACACGGGTTCATGCCGTGGAGCGGCTAGGCCCGTGAGCCATGGCCGCTGAGCCTGCACGTCTGGGGCCTGTGCTCCGCAACGGGAAAGGCCACAACAGTGAGAGGCCCGCGTACCGCCAAAAAAAAAAAAAAAGGGTACAGGATGTGGTGCAGCTGGAGAAAGAAAGCACAGGTCAACATCAGAGAGACCTGAGACCTCCAGTTCTCGCTTCCAGGGTTCCTTCTCAATCTCTAGAACATACTTCATCTTAGATTATGAATCACCAAGATTACATGAGACATCTTGGTCTCAGTGGAGCCACTGTCTCCTTGGAAGAAGAGTTTTTAATATTCCTCTGATCAAAACAACAGGCAAAAGCAGGTTGCATGACCAGTCTCTACAGCAGAAACGAAAGCACATAACTGAAACCAGGTGTAAACCATCAATCTGTACATTTTCTAAAACCAGTGCTGATCAAGTGCTAAGGTTACTCCCTGGCATTTTGCAGACCCTAGCACAGACCTATATCAATCACTAGTTAGCACATTTTATTCAGGTTTGGCCAAGAGTCAGCATGCCCCTGCTGTCACAAAGGAAAGCGCAGCATTGAAACAAAGCGACGGAGATTAGACATACTTACACAGCACAAAACCATACTCTTTTTTTTTCTTAAACATCTTTATTGGAGTATAATTGCTTTACAATGGTGTGTTAGTTTCTGCTTTATAACAAAGTGAATCAGCTCCGCATATACATATATCCCCATATCTCTTCCCTCTTGCATCTCCCTCTCACCCTCCCTACCCCATCCCTCTAGGTGGTCACAAAGCAGATCTTTGTGTACTCTGTACTTTCTGTGCATAGTACAGATCTCCCTGTGCTATGCGGCTGCTTCGCATTAGCTATCTATTTTACATTTGGTAGTGTATATATGTCCATGCCACTCTCTCACTTCGTCCCAGCTTACCCTTCCCCCTCCCTGTGTCCTCAAATCCATTCTCTACGTCTGCATGTTTATTCCTGTCCTGCCCCTAGGTTCTTCAGAACCATTGTTTTTTTGTTTTTTTGTTTTTGTTTTTTTTTTTAGATTCCATACATATGTGTTAGCATATGGTATTTGTTTTTCTCTTTCTGACTTACTTCACTCTGTATGACAGACTCTAGGCCCTGTTAAGCATTCTGAATTACAAACTACTCATCATGGTTCTTTCTGCATCATTCAACATTTATATAACAAAAGAGGTAGAAAGATACAGACCAAAGTACAAAGTCATTTGTATTTTCCAATGAGGGGTAGTTATTGATTTAAATAAACATATCAGGTTACCAAATATTCCAACACAGACTTATTCATAACCACCTACAAACTTGACAGCTCTTTTACCTCCTTCCACCAATAAATGTGAATTTATGAAAAATGTCAATAGACTGATTTAATATAACAGTTAAGTGACTTATTAACAAAATCTGTTCTTCTCTGGCCAATGAGCTTTCATTAGAAGAACAGCTTGTGGTGGTTTTAATTCATTCTCCCAATAAGTTTGATCGCTAATATCAGTATAATGGTAAAATAAAATTAACCTTACCCCTTACACCAGTATTTTACCAAAATGAAGTTACATTGTGGGTGAGTCTAAGATCTTTACAAAATTAATCTGTTAGAATTACAGTAGTATTTTCTCAACCTTCTCAACAAAATCAGTCCTTGCATATTTGTTATGATGGATTGGAATATAAATTATGAGTCTAGTCCCAGTTAATTCTGGATTCTACGTCTCTTGTGAGCAGAATTATGTGCCCTGTTTCATATTAATGTACTCGCATGGATTCCCAATGAGGTTTATCCGTATACAGTATCTATCTTTCCCCACTGGCAAAATCCTAGTCATGTTTAATAGGTTTCCAATCCCAACAAATTGCACTTTTAGGTGGGTCTGATATGATGATTAATTTTATGTGTCAATTCAAATGTACCAGACATTTGTTAAAACATTATTCTAGGTGCATCTGTGAGGGTGCTCTGGATGAGATTAGTATTTGAATCAGTAGACTGGATAAAGCAGATTGCCCTCTCTCCTGAGTCTCCGATTTACCGTATGTAGACCATGGGACTTGTCAGCCTCTATAATCATGTGAGCCAAATCCTTATGTTATAAATCTATATCATCCCACCGGTCCTGTTTCTTTGGAGAACCCTGACTAAGACATCTGGGTTTTGTTTATGCATGGGGCTTTGGCAGTTAGAGAGACCATTAATATATCCCAAGTTTATTCCTTGGTTTTTGCTGACAAGATCCTGGGACATTTCCCTTGAGCTACCTCTGTTTCCACCTGCAGAAACATACTGAATAGCCCCTCTTAAGTAAGCATGCATACTCGTTCCCATCTATGTCCCCTAGCAAGTTGTCTAGCTACTGAGTTCATTTTATCCATTTTTTTCTAAAGCTGCATTATCTTTACAGGCCAGATGCCATCCTTATACTTCCTTCTGAAATAGCATCACTTCAAAGCACTCAATGTGGCAAATAAAAATTTTCCTCAGTATGTCTCTCTTCATTAAAGGTAAATGTGACTTGTCCTAGGACATGGACATGTACCAATTTCTCTTAATTTCTTTTGGAATGTTTTGGCCAGTGTTGGTTTTCCCACTAAATATTTTGTTGTCATTGAGGACTTAGAGTACAATTTCAGTATATATGTGACTCTAAAATGTTGAATTACTCAGGATAGTGTCACATGGTTGGTTGGAGTAGACCATGAAGCTTCCCACAGGTGTTTTTGGTGGAAATCAGGGCTCTCAGTAGCACGCATGTAGACCCACCAAGGCACTATTACACTAACATTGATTTCAGTTTGTTAAGTTTTCTTTACCTTGATCACTGGTCTCCATTTGCAAATACATGTCTACAGGCATGAAGGAACCTGATAAAACATGATGTTTTATGTCCACTGATTCCAGGCACCTTTTTCAACAGATTATTACTTAGGTTAACAGCTACATGTGGCCCATGGCTTTGTTACTCAGCGAAGCTTTTTGCATGCATTCGGGAGGCAACGATTCACACATTACATTCTGAAGAGAGTCCTCTGTAAAATGTTTATATATAACTCATGAAATGGAAAACAAAAGACAAAGCAACGTAAGAGTTATTCCAAGTGCTCACCCAGGAGGTCTTAACAAATGTCATTGAGACGCATCACATAATGGACTTCACATAAATGCTTTTTAAATCTACTAGGACCCATCCTGGACCTTCAGCTTCAGCTAAAGCAGTGTGTTTTGGCGGGCAAATAGCTTCACTCTTACAGGATTCAGAACCAGCTTCCTGAGCTTGAAAACTATGTAGTCACTCAGGGCCCTGGGCTTGGAAGAGACTCACATTTGGTTTAGTGCCGGGCTGACTGGAAATTCTTAATTATTTTTTAACAAGGAGCTCTGCGCTTTAATTTGCACTGTGTTCTGCAAATTACGTAATCTGCCTTGTACATGGGTAAATACAGCTAAGAGATGATTTCATTGTCTTGCTCTCAGCCTCTCACAGATAGCACGGTAATGTTAGCTTTTCATTGTAGTTTATCCATTTGTGACTCTCTTTCCATCAACAATTATTTCCCCTTCTTTCCATTTGTCGTTAATTCTAACCCAGACACTCTGCCATGGGGTAGGACAAGCAGGTTCAACAAGAGGAATGACCCATGACACTGGCAGCAATCTAAATCTAGTCAATGCTTCTTCCTTCATCCAGTTCCACTCATAAGGCTGGAAAAGTAATGCTTATAGGACTGTTTCATCCAGTAGGTAGGAAAGAGGGAAACACCATTAATTTCAGCTTAGACAGGTGAGAAGGAAACACTCATGCCACCATCCCTCTACAGATTTGAATAGCTGTATTTAGAAATGGTATCAGAGTGTCATGTTTGGCAATTGATCCTTCCTCTGGAACTTGTAAATGCAATACAGTTCTCAGCACTATATGATCAGCCAGAAAGAAAGAAAAATACTTAAAGTAAAAAGGTTTGTGTAAGCTCTTGTATCACACCCCCAACCCCTCTTCCTTATCTTCTCCAAAATGTCTCAACAATCTATCCAATGGCAATCCCTCTTTACTTTCTTTTTGTTGTTGTTGTTGTTGTTTTTAAATTTTTATTGGAGTATAGTTGATTTACAATGTTGTGTTAGTTTCAGGTGTACATCAAAGTGAATCTGTTATACATATATCCACTCTTTTTTAGATTCTTTTCCCATATAGGTCGTTACAGAGTATTGAGTAGAGATCCCTGTGCTATACAGTAGGCCCTTATTAGTTATCTATTTTATATATAGTAGTGTGTATGTGTCAATCCCAATCTGTCAAGTTATCTCTCCCCTGCCTTACCCCCTGGTAACCATAAATTTATTTTCTACATCTGTAACTCTATTTCTGTTTTGTAGATAAGTTCATTTATTAAAAAGCTCTTAGAGGAAAACATAGGCAGAACACTCTCTGACATAAATCGCAGCAAGGTCTTTTTTTAATCCACCTCCTAGAGTAATGAAAATAAAAGCAAAAATAAACAAATGAGACCTAATTAAACTTAAAAGCTTTTGCACAGCAATGGAAACTATAATCAAAACGAAAAGACAACACTCAGAATGGGAGAAAATATTTGCAAGTGAAGCAACCGACAAGGGATTAATCTCCAAAATATACAAACAGCTCATGTAGCTCAATATCAAAAAAACAAAAAACCCAATCAAAAAATGGGAGGAAGATCTAAACAGACATTTCTCCAAAGAAGACATACAGATGGTTAAAAAGCACATGAAAAGATGCTTAGCATCACTAATTATTACAGAAATGCAAATCAAAACTACTGTGAGGTATCACCTCACACTGGTCAGAATGGCCATCATCAAAAAATCTACAAACAATAAATCCACTGTACTTTCACCTATATTGAGCTTTAACACACATTTGTTTAATCTTGCAAGCCAGCCATTCATTCTCTTATCATGTCCCAATTTAGTAAGCACGTTTTCATTGCCCATTTCTATGTTTACTTAGTCCACTACTTTGTGGATGGTAAGACATATAATAACTCTGTTGTATATATATGATACTTTTTAGCCCATGGTTCTATTACACCTGCAGTAACATGGCTGCTCTGACTATAAAAACAAGATCTCAATAAAACACAGGGAACCTTATGAATACCTGCCAAGCTCAACATTTTGATATAAACTACAAGATAAACAGGTTACAAAATTACAGACCCAAGTACCTGAACATTCTGGAATAAAGTTGTTACATATAAACCAGTTAAACTTTATAAACATGATAGCTTTTCTTTAGAATAATCAATCTACCTCCTTTGTCAAAAAATGTTACTGGCCTTCAGAAACCTTGGTAACCAAAATAAGTCAAAGTTAGGGGCCCATTGATAACATATACATCTGGCTATTTCAAATTTAAGCAATTAATAAATAATTATACACACTAAATAATTATATATACTATATTGGTGATAAGCTAAATATTATTTATCACAATATACTGTATAATTTCAACATATCAGTATTTTAATGTAATGAATTACAAGCTAATAACCTTGCTTTTAACTACCTTTTTTCCCTCTGTCTCAATACATTATTAATTGATTGAATATCACTTTCTAAAAAGAACACCAAAAAAATCACAAATTCTAAAATGTTAAAATTACTACAGATTCTAAATAACACTTTTATTTAAAGGTAGTTTAAAAGATCAAATAAAGTGAACATCACTTTACTACCAAAGAAAATTCTTAACTTTCATTTATGCAACATATTTTTTTGTGATCAAATTCTGGGCTGGGTATTGAGACACCAGAATTAATACATCCAAGTCCCTGATACCTAAGAGATTACACATTTCTGGGTAAATCAAACGTGTAAAATAAACAAGCAGTTACAATGCCAAGGTCTTCTCTTCACCTCAAAAACAAAATAAGAATAAGAAAATTGATTGATATTTGCCCTCAGAAATCAACACAATCTATCAAAGCAGAGATTTGCAAATTGCATCTTAAGAAATAGACTGGTCTCCAGGCCAGTACAATTTAGACTACGATCTTATTTAAATATAATAAAATCAAAAAGAATGTGCCAATTAGACACAGGGTAGATCAGCCACTTAAATATATAGAGAAAAAGAGAGTCATATATAGAGAAAAAAGAGGCAGGCAAAGGTTGGTAATTCTTGTGCAAATAGTATCCAGGATGAGTTTTATCAGGCTTACAGGTTTATCTGCTCTGCTTGAAGGTACATCCCTGTTGCTGAGATTGTTATGTCCAGTTAAGGGAGCCTAATGCCATAAAATATTGAAATCATACAATGTATATAAATTCCCTTGTTCTGATTCCATGCTTATCAAGCATCTCTCTGATAAGTTGGCTTTCAGCATAGTTTCTCTCCAGGGAGCAAATGTAGTTATTAGACAAATGTGAATGTCATGTCGGTCTCACAGATTTTTCTCATTTTAAATTGACAAAATGGACTCTGTGAGGTCTCTTAGTGTGAGTTAGCATCTTTATGTCCAATCATTCTTATTGAACTGAGACATAGCTGAGGCTAGTTTCTGAGCACATAAGGCTAAGAGTCTGATCCCGAACTGTGGTGAGGTCACCAGGCAAATAAACAAATACTACCTGGTTTCACGTGGACCTTTCATCATGTACCTTTTCCCTTTGCTGATTTTGCATTGTAATAAATCTTAGCTGTGAGTACCATTATATCCCGAGTCCTGCAAGCCCTCCTAGTAAATCATCGAAGCTGGATGTGGTTTGGGGATCTCTAACACAGATAGGAGGAGAGAAAGACTGGACATGGGTGGAAATAGAGGGAGCAGTTGATTAGAATGAAATTCAAAAGTAATATTCAGAAATTTTTAATGGGATGGATGAATAGTATTATTATTAAACAATACCCTAGAGGTCCTGTGTGTGACACATGTTGATGGACTAGACATCCCAGTAGAGTATGTGCTTCCAAGTATAGTAGGAATGAAGACATGTAGATGTGAGCCCTGTCCTATTAGTCAGCCCATTCTAAGCTCATGCATGAGCAAGTCTTTTATCAATAAATACATTTATTTTCTCATTAGCTTTCACCCTCCCCAAATTCTCTAGTCTAAAAATTCCCATTGTGCCCATCCACATCAGGTCCTCAATAGCTTCCTTGTCAATATATAAGTAAAAAATAAACATAAGCCTTCAACAAGTACAGTCAGAAATTCCCACAAAAATTCTCTGATGAATCTTTCTCTTCATTTCAGTTCTCTTAACTGATTTTTCACCCTAAGATTTTTAGGTGTTGAGCTTTATAATCTAAAAACTATTTTCTCATTTGTATTTTAGGAAATATAGTGGTTTTAGATATAGTTTCTGAAAGCTTAATGGGGTTAATTTCACTAACCTGATTAATCTGATTTATGATTCAGATACATGAATCTGAATAATAAATCCATAAGTACCATGACCACATACATGAGATTTTCCAGAACATAATATATACTTGACATCTCTTTATCCTCTTCCCCAAAATTAAAGTTAAATAAATGTATAATTAAATGTGATTTTATTATTTCTCCTTTATCAGACTATTCACATAAATAAATGCATAAATTAAAATGTAAAATGCCAGACACTGGGCAGAAAATGAATCTACATTATCTATGAAATACTGATCGTTCTTATTTCTGTCAGAATGGGAAATGTGGAGACAGTAGAGGCCAAGAGATCAAATTCAAATTAAAATGGCCTCAAGCTAAATAACAAAAAAGATTTAAAGAACAAAAAACCTACCCAGCTGCCAATGTTGGCATGAGCTCTTAGAGAAAGTACCACAGGCCCACGGCAAACTGTTAGCCATTTACAGGGAAGAAAAATAACATATTAGTCATCTTCTCAGTATCATATGATATAATTTTGGCTATGATGATAGCAAATTAATAATAATAGCTAAAATTCATAATTCATTGTATACCAGGCACAATACTAACCTCGTTACTGAGCTTCTCATGTATGATTCCTAAATCAAGCTTAAGTAGGGATACAACCCATATCCCAGTTTTACAGATGAGGTAACTGCGGCTTGGAAATGTCGAGTAGCTGATCCAAGATCCCACAATTAGTAAGCAAAAACATCAGGATCTGAGCCCCCAGGTCTAACTCATTATCGCTGTGCCAGACCTCAGGACTGCAGGGTGGGAAGGGTTGAGGTTTGCCCTGGCCTGGCAGCAATGGGTGGTATTTATAAGAACCTGGCATGAAAGTAAAATTACCGACTTTCCTCAACTTACAGTGGGGTTATGTCCCAATAAACCCACCTTTCAACCTAAGCTGAAAATATGGTAAGTTGAAAATGAATTTAATTACAACTAACCTACCAAACATCATAGCTGCCCCTAGCCTACCTTAAGAGTGCTCAGAATATTTTTATTAGCCTGCAGTTGGACAAAGTTACCTAACACAAAGCCTATTTTATAATAACGTGTTGAATATCTGATCTAATTTATTGACTACTGTATTGAAAATGAGAAACAGAATGGCCGTATGGGTATAGAATGGTGGCAAGTATATCTATAAGTTGTTTCCCCTCGTGACCACGTGCCTGACTGGGAGCTGAGGCTCACTCGCTGCTGCTGCCCAGCACAGAGAAAGAGTACCTGGGCGTATTTCCAGACCAGGAAAAGATCAAAATTCACAATCTGAAGTACCTCCTCTACTGAATGCATATTGCTTTTAAGCCTTCATGAAGTTGAAAAATTGTAAGTCAAACCATCCTAAGTCGGGGACCTCAGGATTTCCCTTCTATGAGGCATACCTGTAGAAAGACGTGGTGAGTTCTTGTTCCGTGATGAGATTTTATAATTACATGTTTACAGTGCTTTATAGTGTACAAAACACTCCTATATATCATCCCATTGTCAAACCTCCCAACAATCCTATAAGGTAGAGCAGGCCTTGTTAACCCCATTCCACGGATGAGGAACAGACTTCTGGGACTTGGTCTATTTGTTTGAAGTCATGTTAATAAGAACTGGTAGGATTCAGAGTCTTGTGTCTCCAACACTATGCCGTTTCCACTACAACACACTACTTAAGTAGACATCTATGGATAATCACAGTGTACATATGCATTCAGCTCTGAAAGAAAACTTGCTGATTAGCCCAAAAGGAAATGTGAAGGTTCAAGGGCAGTTTTTCAGCTGACCTGGAGAAACGCAGTATGCACTGATTCTCTGCCCGTAACTATTTCAGTTTTTCCTGCAACTCCTTGGAAGGAATCCTAAGCTTGCCACTCTAGGGAAGTGCTGACTTCAGCCCTGCAATTGATAAGAAATGCCTAAAGGATGCTGTACTAGTAAAGAAGATAAAGGAGGAAAGGCTGGCTGGCACACTGAGGCACAGGAGCTGGAAGAAGTTCGGGAAATGATGATGCCTCAGGATTTCTGACAAATCCTTTCCAGGAGTGATGGATAATTAAGAATGGCACTGGGCTTCCCGGGTGGCACAGTGGTTGAGAGTCCGCCTGCCGATGCAGGGGACACGGGTTCGTGCCCCAGTCTGGGAAGATCCCACATGCCGCAGAGCGGCTGGGCCTGTGAGCCATGGCCGCTGAGCCTGCCCGTCCGGAGCCTGTGCTCCGCAACGGGAGAGGCCACAACAGTGAGAGGCCCGCGTACCGCAAAAAAAAAAAAAAAGAATGGCACCTGTAGACAACAAGCCAATCTAAATGAAGTGGTATATTCCCAGTCTATGATGCTCTAGTGGAGTCCAAATTTAAAATATGGCTGTGCAATTGATATCTGGCTTTTCCCCCCAGCATTTGATTTCCAACCAAATGTATGTAAAAATAAATTTTTGCCCATGTGTACTTCTCAAGTTACATTTTAGAAATGAAAGAAAGAGAAAAGCGTGGGGAGAGGAAACCTTTGAAGAAAATCAACCAAAAGAATTTTTTCATGTAGCTAGACATAAAATATCCATTTTTTAAAACAGCTAAAATAAAGGTATGGATAAAAAATATCATCTAGATTGTTTCTCTTTTAACTACTGGAAGATGAAAATTGTTTTACTTATTTATGCAAAAAACCAACTGATTTTTCTGGTTTGATAACCAAGACGTCTTGAAACTGGGAAATACACAGGTGTGAGGAAGCCACAATGCTAATTTAAATGACACACAGATGCCACTAAAGAGTGGCAGAAAGCTGTTTCTGGTGTGAATGACATTGGCAGCCTCAGCTATGTGTGTTCCTGGAGCACCCACTGAGTATCCATCACTATGCTGGGCATCCCTTAGGAGGAAAGGCTTTTCCACCCCTCATGAGAAGAGGTTTGGTCACCCCTCATATTAGGCTTACACCTAGGGTTCAACTTAATGTCAAGTTAATGACATGGGGTCCATGTCATTGTCGGAGGAAAAGGTCTATAAGGGATGACAAGACTGAATTTGAGGGTAGAAACAGAGCCACAGGTTTTATTTTGTCAGAAAAGCAGGGTTTGTAATGTGGGCAAGTGCCCACATACCTAAGAATACCAAAGTCACCACCATGATGATCCATCAAGCTTTCTAGTAGGTAGTGGCATCCAGAAACCTTATATTGGTTATAAGACGCATTCAGGTATGAATAATTGAAACTACCCCTTACTTCCCCCCAAATGTAACATTGACTTAAACAAGTTTAGGTATGTTTTGCATATATAACAAGAGGATCTGAGTAGGAAATCTAGGGCAGATTTGACAACTCAACAATGCCACTGGGGAACCAAGGTCACTCTATATATTTATATTTACCAATATAAGAAATTTATGTCTAACATTTATTTAGTAGTTACTGTGCCTCAGGCACCATATATATTATCTTACACAATCCTTAAACATTCCAATTAATAAATACTATTTCATTTTTGTCTTTTTTGTTGACTCTTGTATCCCAAAGCACCTAGAAATATCTCAATAAATGCTTGTGAAATGAATAAATCCCCATTTTTCAAACAGAAATTCGAAGCATAAATAAACATAAACTGTGTGACGTCTAAATTTAGTAAATGGCAGAGCAAGAATATAAATCCTCGCAGTCTGACTCCAGAATCTACGTCCTTATCACTATGACAACTGACCTTAAGTAGGAATAAATAGTTTTGTGGTGGAAGGGACCCTGGTTTACTTGTCAATGAGTACCCTCAGCTTCTAACACAGTGCCTGAAATATCTTAGGTGCCAATAAAGACTTAATGAATTAATGATAGACAGAGGAACAGTGCATGATCAGTAGATCACTTAATTCAGCTCCGGGACAATGGTATGGGCCTGAAAAAGCCAGACAAATCCTTTCAATACGTAAGCACCCTAACCTTAGAAATCTCCAGGGAGAACATTCTTCAGTCTTTTTATACAAAACTTTCCCTTGCTACATTTTGAATTTCACTTAAAAAAAAAATAAGTAAATAACATAAAAAATAAAAAAACTCTAATTAAAGATTTAAAAAACAATAAAGGAGTAGGAAATACTACTTGAGCTAGAAGTTTTAAAACAAAGTTGTGACTATTTCAGGCCTTGACATTTGCTGTTTCTTCTGCCTACATCTTTCTTCCACCAGAAAATATGTATAACTTGTTCTGTTAGTTCAGTTAGATCTCTATTCAAATCACATATTCTCAGAGAGACTAGCCCCGACCCTTCTGTTAAAATAGTCCCCCTTCACTCTCCACTTATGTTGAGTTATTTTCCTTCAGAACATATAGACAGTGTATTTTACATTCATTTTTGTTTTGTCCTCTTCCCACTAGATAGTAAGATTCAGGAGCAGGGTCTTTGTTTCATTTGGTTGCCACTATAAGCCTGGAATTCAGAGTAGAACCTAACAAATTATAGGATCTCACTAGTTAATTCAGAGAATAAGTGAATCAATGAAATTAACCCAAGAATGTTATAAAACTGGCATCGATCAGTACAATGTCCTCTTAAGAAAGTGACTAAAGCCATTATACAAAGATGACTATACTATATCTATACAGGTATATGTACATATAGTATACATATATATGTATATAGATATAGTATAGAGATAGTATATATAATATAATACATAGGATATATATCTATACATACTGATATTTTGTGCATATATGTGTGTGTATATGTGTGTGTGTGTGTGTGTGTGTATATATATATATATATATATATATATACACACACACACTATAGATCAGCTTCTATACAAATGTAAAGATCAATTACTTCAACTAAAATTAACATACTTTTGGTTCTTATCCTAAAGAAAATTTTTTTGTATGTGCATTTTCCTCCTGTGGAAGAAGAGGTTTATGTAGTTCTGAATTGTATTCTGTGGGTACCATGGAAACAGCATGCTTTATATAATCAGTTATTTAATTTAAGAAAATTTCAAATGGTGCCTAGAAGAAAGAACTGCTAGAGACTCTAACTGGTATTACCAGTGGTTTTAGATAAAGTGCTGGCAATCATAAACATCAATAAACCCAATGAGGAGAGGAAGCAATGATATGACCATTCTTCCTTCAAGAAATGAAATTTTGATAACACACTAATCATTCATTTCCTAACTGTACAGAGGTGAGTACAAGTGTTGAATTGGATTAAAAGAGTTAATTTTAACAAACTGAAACTTTATAAGTATACGTAAGCAAGAACCTACTGACTCTAACAGAAATGAATTATTACCACAATGGTTGTCGAATCATCAATTCCAGTAATATTTTAAATAGGCTTTTTGATCCCCTTTGTTAGGAAAATCTAGATGTAGACACATCTTACTTAGGGGTTGAACTGTATGACCTCTTGAGACACTTTTATAGACTAAACTGTGTTCCTCCAAAACTCATATGTTGAAGCCCTAACCTTCAATGTGATCCAGGTTTATTCACATGTCAGTGGTGTGGTGGTATGGTTTCAAGAGCAAAAACATAAGCACGCATGACCCCTGAGGTCTAAGCTCAGAAGTTGTACAGTGCCACTTCTGCCACATTCTATTGGCCAAAGCAAGTCACAAGGCCAGCCCAGACTCATGGAGTAAAGAAATGGACTTACCTCTTGATGGAAGAATCTGCAAAGTTACATTGCAAAGACCAAGGATACAGAGAGGCCAATTGTGGCCTTCAATGCAACTGATTCACATTAGAGTACCTGAGAAAGCAATTTACAAACTGAATGTGTGAGTGGAAATGGAAGTGGGAGATGGGCACCATATGGGGATAAATCAGGGCTGACATTTCTTAAGCACAATTATCATAATTTGTTATAGTTATAGAGGAGTGAGAGGCTATTCTAATTTTCTTAATGAAAGAAAATTCACTTCTTTAAAGTGTAAAGGAATTTAAATGAGAAGACTCTTCATTACATAACATGGAGATTTTCACTGTCTGAAGTAAATCAATTCATGTTGTGCTGAAATCTGTGAGTTTCATTTTTCCCTTCCTGTTGAATGAATATTTCCTTGTAATAATTCTCTTTGCAGAGCACAATAACTACCCAGCCAGCCTGCCGGTTCTGAGTGGGAGCCTGTCCAGTGGTACATGAGAGTCAAGCAAAAATACAGCTATCTTTCTGTAGTGTGACATTAATGAATCAGACCAAAAGCTTTTAGTAATATGGAGATAATATGAGGCCTACGTGTACAGAAACGAACTGTCGTGATTACAGTATGTTCCCAGATAAGGGAGGCAAAAGTCGAAAAAAGTAAGCAGTGTTCAGTTTCTTTTAAACCTTCAACATGATTGGGTTTTCTGCCTTTTTATTTTTTTCTGGTTTGACAATAGTTTAAAAAATAAAAAGTCACATTAATGTTCTTTGTAAGGAGCTTGTTTTATTATTTTTTTAATCTAGAAGAAAGAAGAAATATATCCTTTAACCGAACAAAATTTCTACGAAAAATACAACTGTGATTAGAGTGTATATCATATTGAATATATTCATAAATAGTGATTCAAGAATACTGAATCAGAATTCAGTATCACATTCAAGAATACTGAAAAATCCTTTACTTTCTATAATCTAACATAATTTCTATTTTGTGTCCTAACTTTTCCAGAGAGGTGAAAACTTAATCTCAGCCAATTCAGAGGCCCCTCCATTTTCCCTCTAAGTTGCACAGAAGCTCCAGAGAGCATACATAGCGCCAAGGTACTGGGGGCGGAGAGGAGGCATCTGGCCTGTTGTTTGCTGTGGACACTGGAATCCACAGAGATGGCCATCATCTCACTTGAGTCTCAGCTATTGGCCCCTGCACATCCCTGAGCTTTTCCTGGTTTTTGTCAACAAGACCCCATCAGAGCCAGCAACTCTTGCCATTTCTTCTGTGTTCCTGTTACGTGCACATAAATTGTCAATTTTTCTTTCCACAGAGTGTGGAAATCATAGCTAGTCTCTTTTAAGGTCCTGTCTGCTAAGGTAGGCTGCTCAGTCAATTCAGTTTTCTGGGTTTTCTCAGAGGTTTAACTAGGAAAGGAGACACATGTGTTTTCCCCTCCTGGGCCCCCCAAGGCTAAGTGGGTTTTGTTTTCCTTCCCACTGGGGCTCAGTCCTGGAAGCAAGATGAGGGACATTTCACCCTGCACCACTCACAGTGCACTCAGCGCTCTGCCTGATTCTTTTCTCTCTCACACACTCAGGGAACCTTTCCTAGGTGATGTGTGAGGTGGGAGGGTTGTTCTTGCTCATATTTTCTCTTACACGTTTCAACAATATTATGAGTAACTTTTGTTCCTCTGAGGACAGGAAGTGGATACGATACATTTAGTTTAGGGCTTAATGGAAAAAAAACAGCTGGCTTCTCTAAAAGTAGATCTGAACCTCCTATGTTTAGTTCAAGTATAAATATGTTTAGTACTATTTCACTGTCTTCTATATAATTTAATAAAAGTTAGAAACATCACTTTATTTAAAGGCAGACTGAAAAGCATAGTCCTCTGAGGAGCAAAAGAAAGAGACTTTTTTTCTCCTTGTTGTTCTACATTTTCCCCATGAAACAGCCTACCTGCTTGAGGGGGGAAAGGTCAAAAAGGAAAAGGAATGTAAGGGGAAAAATTTTCATTAGTAATTAGAAAATAGTACCCTTCCACACAAGCTATGGTATCATGTTTGCTTTACACATAAGTAGTTTTCCTTTGGAAAATATTTTATTTTCTCTGACAGCACAGAGTTACATTATGGCAGACTCATCCCAAATGGACATCAGAATTGATTCTATTTCATGAAATACTTGATAGTTTATTTTAAAGCAGGATAGTAAGAGGAGACAGTGGATAGTTTTGGGCTCAGTGGAATAAAGGAGCTGATTTCTTTTTTTTTTTGCGGTACGCGGGCTTCTCACTGTTGTGGCCTCTCCCCTTGCGGAGCACAGGCTCCGGACGCGCAGGCTCAGCGGCCATGGCTCACGGGCCCAGCCGCTCCGCGGCATGTGGGATCGTCCCAGACCGGGACATGAACCTGCGTGCCCTGCATCGGCAGGCGGACTCTCAACCACTGCACCACCAGGGAAGCCCAGGAGCTGACTTCTTGAAAGAAAGATACAGACCTCCTTCCTTTTTTAATTCTAGTATGTCTAGTAATGGTATTTTAATAAAATTAGAAATATTTTGTTTATAAACAGACAAAAGATAGTCCATCTCTTAACTGTCCATCTACTCACCTAATTTATAAATTTATCTGAGGTGAATAGACTTCTTCCTTGCTGCTACCCTCTAGGATCAAAGAACTAATACCACAAACAAGAATGATCTAGAAATACTTCCCACTGACTGTGTGATAATGTGTGTATGGGTTTGTTTACATGTGTATTTATATATATCAATCTTCATTCTAAAATCAAATAGAAATTTTTGATTATTCCAATTTAATATAATTGAGTTTATCAAACTAAAATCCTTTGTTTCCTGGGGGTTCATAGTCATATCTGGGGGACCAATGAGTTCTCAAATATTAGTATTAACAAATATTAGTATTACCATTGCCTTTTCTCCTTTTGGTTGATTCAGGCAATTAAACATTTACTATGTTATCTTATCCCCGAGTCCCCTGGAAGTAGCATCTGAGATGATGTCATCTGGATTGCAAGTAGCTTATTTGAGACAAGATTGGACCAAGCAGAAGTAAGGGAGCAGGGAGAGTAACATAGGAAGGGGAAAAAGGCAATAAAGTGTGTCTCATTTAGCTGGTTACCACTTAGGATAACCAGGGTTCGAATCCTACTGGGGACTCACTGAGGAACCATGTAGAACCTGTCTCAGATTTATCTCATGGAAGGACAAGGAGATAGGGCCTGTATACACCTGCTCAAATCTTCATGGCTTGAGAGTTGCCACCAGAGAAATTAACTCCTCTCTCATTTCCAACCTGTTCCTATTCACAAGAGCTAAGAGCGCTAAGGGCTTAGCTAAGGCTTTGTAAACCCACAGAGAAGCCCACAGCGTGCAACTGAGGTAAGTACTGGCCATGTTCATAGCACCATCCTACGCTGGATTTACTGGATTCTCTAAAGTTGTTTTCTCTTTGAAAAAAACTGTCTTCTGTGTCTTTTCTTCCTTTTGGGATCTAGTGGTTTCTAGGATTTTTTTTTTTTTTCAGTTGTATCAATCCAATTAGTCCTTGCCACACATTGTGTGATACGCAAATATTCACTCCATTATGTAGGTCAGAAATCAGAGGCTCAGTGAGGAAAATTAACTTTCTGTACCTTCAAACTTCTTCCCTGTGTTCTTTCCAATATACTAAGCTGCTTCTATTGAAGTAATAGATATGAAATTTAGACATACTTTTGAAATATGAAAGATCTTTGGATTAAGCCATAATGGTTCAAACTATAAATTCTACACTATAACTTTCAGCCCTCAGGAAAAGAAAAAGAGAATGCTTAGTCAGAACTCTTCTGGCTATGACTGACAGAAACCAAACTTAGGTAAAGAAGGATTTATTGACTCAGGTAACAAAAGGATGGACAAGGAGTCCTCTAGGTGATTCCGTTTCTGTTTATCGGTTTTCTCTGTATCTGCTATGAAACAGCTTCTTCCCCAGGCTAGAATATCTCCATCCTATTCAGAATTGGAGATTCAATCTTGAGATTAAAGGAAACCTGGAATCTAGTCTCTCCAATCCAAAGTTTTAAAACCTCAGAGAAGAGCTCTGATTGGCCCACCTTCAGGTAGGCATGAACACTTACATAGCTAATTGATACCAAAGAAGTAGGATCTGCTTGAACTTCCTGGCCTCCAGACTGTGGGGAGACTCAAGAGTAGAAGCATTTCTTGGAAAATATAGAAGATGCAATTTGGGGCAAAGTAATTGCTATCTATCTATTCTAGAAGGGATAATAATGTGGTATCTACAGACTAAGAAAATGTTGGTATTCTTTTAAGAAAAGCTTAAATCCTTTTTCTGTTTTTCCATGGTTTTTTTTTTCTTAATCAGATTTAATCAGGTGACAAATTGCTCTGGTGTTTTGACACTATTTAGGCACAGTCATCAGCTTAAGGGAAGAAACACCTAAAGAATTGAGATGCAAAATTATTTTTGTGTTAAGTATTGGTTATTATCAGTTAAGGGCTATTCTTATAATTATTCTTCAGGTAAAATAAAAGGAAATTGATATAAAAATATTTGGGAAAAGAAGAGTTATGTGTTGTAAGAAGATATGGTTTTGGAAAAAAACTGAAAATACAGTATTAAAACTAAGAGAGTGGCTAAGGTTAATACAGAAGGAAAGCAGAGAGAGTAGAGGAAGAACAGTGTTTAAAAAATAATGGCACATTTTCTTCCCATCTTTCTTTCACTTCTTATCTTGCTTTTTCTTCTCATACTCACTTTCCTCCCCATTTTCTCTTCCTTTCCTATCTATACTTTCCAAAATGGAAGAGTCATCATGGTGGTTGAGATTACAGAGCAATAAGCAGGTGTTAGGGTGCCACGTGGGTTATTTTAAAACTCTAATCTGAAAAGATACATGCACCCCAATGTTCATAGCAGCACTATTTATAATAGTCAAGACATGGAAGCAACCTAAGTGTCCATCATTGGATGAATGGATAAAGAAGATGTGGCACATATATACAATGGAATATTACTCAGCCATAAAAAGAAACGAAATTGAGCTATTTGTGATGAGGTGTATAGACCTAGAGTCTGTCATACAGAGTGAAGTAAGCCAGAAAGAGAGAGACAAATACCATATGCTAACACATATATATGGAATTTGAGAAAAAAAAATGTCATGAAGAACCTAGGGGTGAAACAGGAATAAAGACACAGACTTACTAGAGAATGGACTTGAGGATATGGGGAGGGCGAAGAGTAAACTGTGACAAAGCGAGAGAGAGGCATGGACATATATACACTACCAAACGTAAAATAGATAGCTAGTGGGAAGCAGACGCATAGCACAGGGAGATCAGCTTGGTGCTTTGTGACCACCTGGAGGGGTGGGATAGGGAGGGTGGGAGGGAAGGAGACGCAAGCGGGAAGAGATATGGGAACATATGTATATATATAACTGATTCATTTTGTTGTGAAGCTGAAACTAACATACCATTGTAAAGCAATTATACTCAAAAAAAAAAAAAGATCCAAGTCATTTTGGCAATATAAGTTTCTTTGAATCAGCAGAGACCTTCTGGAAAGACCCCAAAACTACTACATAACACCTCCCTATGTGTCGCTGCACCTCCAAGAAGTGCAGCACCTTCACTATATGTCCGCAGCGCTCAGAGCTTCCAAGAGTATTAAGACAGGAGAGTGATGTCCTCCAAAGCTGAGGAGCAAGCAAAGCAGAAAACCTGGTAAGCAGCCAGTTGAAATTATTTACAGGTTAAAGAAGAACTCTGGTATGAGGTTCCTCAAAAAATTAAAAATAGAACTACTGTATCCTGCACTTCCACTTCTGGATATCTATCCGAAGACAACAAAAACGCTCATTTGAAAAGATATATGAACCCTCATATTCGTTGCAGCAATTATTACAACAGCCAAGATATGGAAGTAACCTTAAATGTCCAACAATGGATGAATGGATAAAAAAGACGTGTGTGTATATACAGTGGCTTACCATTCAGCCATTAAGAAAAGAAATCTCACCACTTGCAACAACACAACTGAATCCTGAGAGCGTTATGCTAAGTGAGGGAAGGCAGAGAAAGACATGGTCTCACTATATGTGGAATCCAAAACACCAGCCAGCAAGCAAGCAACCAACCTCAAAGATGCAGAGAACAGACTGCTGGCTGCTGGGGCAGAGGCAGGGGTGGGGTGGGTGTGGCAAAATGGGGGAAGGGGCAGAAGTACAGAAAAAAAAAACCATAACTATGTTCTTTGAACATGAATAATGAAGTATTAAAAACATCATGACAAAGCAGACTAAATCTAGGAATTCAAGATTGGATTAACATTTGAAAAGCAAAGGATTTGATTCAGCCTTTGTTTGTATTAACAGAATAAAAGAGGAAAAGAATAAGATCATCTTAATGCTTCTTAGGTGAAGAAAATATATTTGACGACTCAAGGCCCACTTAAGCTGAATTCTCTCAGCACACTAGGAATATAAAGGAACTTTTAAAATTTGATAAAGAATATCTAAAAAAATTTAACATAATGCTATAGTGAAATGTGAATGCTTTCTGAGATAGAGAATAAATGAAGGTTGTCCACTTTGATCACTACTATCAAACATTGTACCAGATGTCCAACCAAGAATACTGAAGCAGTAAAAACAAATAATAAACAAATAAAAATTGGAAAGAGAGAAGAAAAACTATAATTATTTACAGATATTCTGTACATTGAAAATCCAAAGGAATCTTAAAAAAATAGTATAATTAGTAAATGAATTTTACAAAATCATAGACAACATTTTTATGGCAGAGTAATATATAGAGAGATATATCACATCTTCTTTGTTGATACATCCATTAATGGAAACTTAGGTTGCTTACATATCTTGGTTATTATACATAATGTTGCAATAAGTATTGGGGTGCATATATCTCATGAAATTTTTGTTTTGTTTTCTTTAGGTAAATACCCAGAAGTGAAACTGCTGGATCATATGGCAGTTCTATTCTTAATTTTTTGAGGAACCTCCATACTATTTTCCATAGTGGCTGTACAAATTAACATTCCCACCAACAATGAATGAAGGTTCCCTTTTCTCCACATCTTTGCCAACACTTGTTATTTGTTGTCTTTTTGATAATAGCCCTTCTGGCAGGTGTGAGGTGGTATCTCATGTGGTTTTGATCTGCATTTCTCTCATGATTAGTGATGTTAAACATCTTTTCATGTGCCTGTTAGCCATCTGTATGTCATCTATGGAAAATATGGCTATTCAGCTCCTTTCCCTATGTTTTAGTCAGACTGTTGATTTTTTTGATGTTGAGTTGTATGACTGCTTTGTACATATTTTATATTAACACCTTATTGGATATATCATTTGCAAATCTCTTTTTCTGTAGGCTAATTTTTCATTTTGTTGTTTGCAGCAGGTTTCTTTTGGGTCTTTTTGCTTAATGTAGAATGAGGGTCTTGCAGCGAGGTCCTTCAGAAGAATGGCTGGTGTTAAACTAGTTAAACCCAGAGTGGCCTTTTTGAAGTCAGTGTCTCCTAAGATTTGCCTATCGGAGGTACCTTAAAATGGAGTTACACTGTGTTCTGTTTTCTTCTCTTTTAAAAGTGACTCTGTTCTCCAAATACAGCATTTCTGGCTGGCCAGTTCCAGGAATGGGTAATTATTATTATAGGTCAGAACACCTCAACAAAGCAAACTCTGCTGCTTCTTGCTCACAAATTCCAAAAATGAACAAACTAACAAAAAGTTGTTAGATTTGGTGGTAATAATTAGGCTAAATTAAATACTTTTTGGCCGCTTGTTTAACAAAATGTCACAAAGATTGCACCAAAATGCTCCCTTAAATACCTTCAAACCTGCTTAGCTAATGACAGCTACTCTCCCCTTTAAAGAATTAAACCTCAGATTTCCAATAGTTCACGAAAGCAGTTTTGAAAACTTTCCTCATTAAACATGGGAACACACTGCCCTTGAGCCCTGAAATGAAATTGCTCCAAGTGAAATACCATATAATATTAACCTACTTGGCCATCCCTGAGAACTTTCAAGTGGCTCATTACCTCTGAAAATAGTTAATGTACTTCCTAATGTTTTTAAAATTTACAGGAAACAGGAAATGAAAGTGGAGAGCCAGGTCTTCTAAAATAATCATAATAAGCATGCTGGCCTCCACAGAATCATAACAGTTAACAGTCATTGAGTCATCACTAGAGGTCAAGGGCTTCACACATACTAATTCATTTTGTCCTCACAAACAGCATTATTTTCTCATTTTACAAGGAAGAAAGCCAAGGCACAGAGAGAGTAATATGCCTGGTGTAACAAAGCAAGCAATTCGCAAAGTGAAGCTCCTAATCTCCATATTCTGTAATGTTACATTATTCTCTCCCTTAAAATAATTCTGGCTTCCTGAGAATGACTCACATGAGTTTTCTCAGCAATTCCTACTCTGTTGAATTGCATCTTTATGTGGCAAGAGGACAGACCAGCTCAGAGCAGCTAATCGGAGTTCTGCATTAACGAAAGGAAAGATCGTCCAGGACCTGTGTCAACCACAGTATCTCATATGGTGCAGCGCATGCTATGGGTGTTAAGTCTTACCTTTTTACTGTATGTAATACAGCATCTTTGCCTTCCGACTGTAGTTAAAGGTGTGAATGTGTTGAAGGCACCTGGTGATAAAGGGGCATCAACAACATAAAGAGCCCCAGGACCTTAGACTTAGGAGGAGAAACTGCACAGGCTCATTTCCTTTGGTTGTGAAATGGAGCTCAGTTGAGGAGCCCTTTGGGTCCCACTGTGTTATAAAAATATTGCTGATTTATCTCACTGATAATCTATACAGGCACAATATGGGTCACTTCATGCATTATTTTATTTAATTCTTATGATATGTCTAAAGACTACTGTTGTCTCCATTTTACAGATGACAACTACTGAGCTAGTCAGTAGCAGAGATAGAATTTTAACTTCAGTCTGTTTTAATGCAAAATAGTTCTTCACTGTTACTCTAGTTTTCCACAAAAGGGAGTCTAAATTTATTTTTTTACACAGATGTAGGAACCGCCCAATTTTTGTTGTACTGTGTCCTGGGCAGAGATCCCAGGCAGCACAGTTGCAGACAAATGTATGGTCTCCAAAAGAGGTTGTCAAGAGCCAGAAAAAAAATCAGGGATTTGAAGTCAAGGCAAGGTGGCAGTAGGAATAAAGAGGAGAGGAGAATCAAGGCAGACAATATGGCAGAAACATAGTCCTTGAAATTGAAGCCATCTAGACTTTGCTGCAGCTGGCCCTTTATAGCTCCGTGTTACAATAGGATCCAATAACTCTTTTCTTAGCCTCAACCTGGATTTGGTCTCCAAGTTACAGCTAATGTTCTTTCCTGCCACATCTGGACATTGTTCCTAACAGGACATTGGTAATCAGTCTTTCAGTTCCTCATAAGAGCACATCTGGCTGACAGCCATGACAAGCCTGACTAGTGGTTCTGAGAGATTTCTTGACATAGCCCCTTGTTTCTGTCTCTTTCAACCAATAAAACTCTCCATATTTTAGCAAAATATGTCAACAGTAACAGAAAGTAGCCCCGTTTAAAAACTTCTATGAACAACCCCTTATTTCAAAATGGCAAACTAAATCAGAAATTTTACCATTTAAAGTGTAACTTCATGCCTTCTCCTTGTACATACAAAATTACTTAACTCAGTAGAAAGTTATAGTAGAATAGACACTAGATGATTGTTGCTAAATGATCAATGTATTCATTAGGACTCTTCCCACTGCAAGTGTAGAAACTCATCTGAAACATGATTACATTTAAAAGGGGAAATTTTTGACTCGCATAAGTGTAAAGTAGATGCTGGCCTTGGGAACATCTGGTTTCAAGTAATGTCATCAGTGTTTGCCTCCAAGTGTCACCTCGACACATCTATGTGTGTTGTTCTCATCCTCATTTCCTTTGGACATCGTCCTCCATGAGGTGTGTGTTCAGTGGAAGAAGTGATGATTTAGATCTGTCTGTAAACACAGCAAAATGCAAGCTATCCTCTTCCTGCTTTAGAAGAGATCCAGAGAAGGACTGGGTTTGACTCAGACAATCATTTGCATAACCCTTTGGACAATTATTATTAGAGGGGGATGGGTGCCATAGTCTGAAGTTACCCTGTTCCCTGTGTGGTAGAGCAGGGTGATCAACAGCTTCACGATATTCACACGGTAGGAATCCCCCCAAAAAATGGAAATGATTTTGCCAGAAGAAGAGAAAAGAGATGGTAGGGTGACTAATAAAAAAGGAGGAAAACAAATAAAAATAGATATCTACTGAATCAATTCAGAGAGAGAGAAAGATCTTATTTAATTTAATCAAATATCCTTTCTAGTTGTGTCTGGAAGCCCCAAATATTTTTACATGCAAGAATATTCAGCGAATGGGGTTCAAGATGGTGGAGTAGAAGGATGTGCACTCACTCCTTCTTGTGAAAACACTGGAATCACAGCTAACTGCTGAACAGTCATTGACAGGGAGACACTGGAACTCACCAAAAAAGATACCCAACATCCAAAGACAAAGGAGAAGCTGCAATGGGACAATAGGAGGGGCGCAATCACAATAAAATAAAATCCCATAACCGCTGGGTGGGTGACTCACAAACTGGAGAACAATTATACCACAGAAGTCCACCCACTGGTGAAGGTTCTGAGCCCCACGTCAGACTTCCCAAACTGGGGGTCCAGCAATGGGAGGAGGAATTCCCAGAGGATCAGACTTTGAAGGCAAGCAGGATTTGATTGCAGGACTTTGACAGGACTAGGGGAAACAGAGACTCCACACTTGGAGGGCACACACAACGTAGTGTGCACATCAGGACCCAGAGGAAGGAGCAGTGACCCCATAGGAGACTGAACCAGACCTACCTGCTAATGTGGGAGGGTCTCCTGCACAGGCGGGGGTTGGCTGTAGTTCACCATGAGGACAAGGACACTGTGAGCAGAAGTTCTGGGAAGTACTCCTTGGTGTGAGCCTTCCTGGAGTCCACCATTAGCCCCACCAAAGAGCAGCACAGGCTCCAGTGCTGGGCCGCCTCAGTCCAAACAACCAATGGGGAGGGAACCCAGCTGCACCTATCAGCAGACAAGCAGATTAAAGTTATACTGAGCTCTGCTCACCAGGGCAACACCCAGCTCTACCCACCACCAGTCCCTCCCATCAGGAAGCTTGCACAAGCCTCTTAGATAGCCCATCCACCAAGGGCAGACAGCAGAAGCAAGAAGAACTACAAACCTGCAGCCTGTGGAACAAAAGCCACATTCACAGAAAGATAGACAAAATGAAAAGACAGAGGACTATGAACCAGATGAAGGAACAAGATAAAACCACAGAAAAAGAACTAAATGAAGTGGAGATAGGCAACCTTCCAGAAAAAGAATTCAGAATAATGATAGTGAAGATGATCCAGAACCTCAGAAAAAGAATGGAGGCAAAGATCGAGAAGATGCAAGAAATGTTTAACAAAGGCCTAGAAGAATTAAAGAACAAACACATAGAAGGATTAAAGAACAAACAAACAGAGATGAGCAATACAATAACTGAAATGAAAAATACACTAGAAAGAATCAATTGCAGAATAACTGAGGCAGAAGAATGAGTAAGTGACCTGTAAGACAGAATGGCAGAATACACTGCCATGGAACAGAATAAAGAAGAAAGAATGGGGCTTCCCTCGTGGTGCAGTGGTTGAGAGTCCGCATGCCAATGCAGGGGACACGGGTTCATGTCCCGGTCTGGGAGGATCCCACATGCCACGGACAGCTGGGCCCGTGAGCCATGGCCGCTCAGCCTGCGCGTCCGGAGCCTGTGCTCCACAACAGGAGAGGCCACAGCAGTGAGAGGCCCACGTACCACAAAAAAAAAAAAAGAAGAAAGAATGAAAAGAAATGAAGACAGACTAAGAGACTTCTGGGACAACATTAAACGCACCAACATTGCATTATAGAGGTCCCAGAAGGAGAAGAGAGAGAGAAAGGACCAGAGAAAGTATTTGAAGAGATTATAGTCAAAAAATTCCCTAGCATGGGAAAGGAAAGAGCCACCCAAGTCAAGGAAGTGCAGAGAGTCCCAGGCAGGATAAACTCAAGGAGAAACATGTTGAGACACAGAGTAATCAAACTGACAAAAAGCAACAAATAACATATAAGGGAATCCCCATAAGGTTAACAGCTGATCTTTCAGCAGAAACTCTGCAAGCCAGAAGGGAGTGGGAGGACATATTTAAAGTGATGAAAGGGAAAAACCTACAACCAAGATTACTCTACCCAGCAAGGATCTCATTCAGATTCGATGGAGAAATTAAAACCTTTACAAACAAGCAAAAGTTAAGAGAATTCATCACCACAAAACTAGCTCTACAACAATGCTAAAGGAACTTCTCTAGGTGGGAAACACAAGGGAAGGAAAAGTTCTACAAAAACAAACCCAAAACAATTAAGAAAATGGTAATAGGAACATACATATTGATAATTACCTTAAATGTAAATGGATTAAATGCTCCAACCCAAAGATGTAGACTGGCTGAATGGATTAAAAAAAAGACCCATATATATGTTGTCTACAAGAGACCCACTTCAGACCTAGGTACACATACAGACTGAAGGTGAGGGGATGGAAAAAGTTATTCCATGCAAACGGCAATCAAAAGAAAGCTGGAGTAGGAATTCTCATATAAGACAAAATAGACTTTAAAATAAAGACAAGAGACAAAGAAGGACACTATGTAATGATCAAGAGGTCAGTCAAACAAGAAGATATACCAACTGTAAAAATTTATGCACCCAAAATAAGAGCACCTCAATACATAAGGCAAATGCTAACAGACATAAAAGTCGAAATTGACAGTAACACAATAATAGTAGGGGATGTTAAAACCTCACATTCACCAATGAACAGATCATCAAAAATGAAAATAAATAAGGAGACACAAGCTTTAAATGACACATTAGACAACATGGGCTTACTTGATATTTACAGGACTGCCCATCCAAAAACAACAGAATACACTTTCTTCTCAAGTGCTCGTGAAACATACTCCAGGATAGATCATATCATGGGTCAAAAACCAAGCTTTGGTAAATTTAAGAAAATAGAAATCATATCAAGTATCTTTTCTGACCACAACATTATGAGACTAGAGATCAACTAAAGGAAAAAAAAAAAAAACTGTAAAAACTACAAACACATGGAGGCTAAACAATATGCTACTAAATAACCAAGGGATCACTGAAGAAATCAAAGAAGAAATCAAAATATACCTAGAAACAAATGACAATGAAAACACGATGACCCAAAGCCTATGGGATGCAACAAAAGCAGTTCTAAGAGGGAAGTTTATAGCAATACAATCCTACCTCAAGAAACAAGAAAAATCTCAAATAAACAACCTAACCTTACACCTAAAGCAATTAGAGAAAGAAGAATAACAAAACCCCAAAGATAGAAGAAGGAAAGAAATCATAAAGATCAGATCAGAAATAAATGAAAAAGAAATGAAGGAAACAATAGCAAAGATCAATAAAACTAAAAGCTGGTTCTTTGAGAAGATAAACAAAATTCATGAACCATTAGCCAGACTCATCAAGAAAAAAGGGGAGAAGACTCAAATCAACAGAATTAGATATGAAAAAGGAGAAGTAACAGCTGACACTACAAAAATACAAAGGATCATGAGAGATTACTACAAGCAATTATATGCAAATAAAATGGACAACCTGGAAGAAATGGACAAATTCTTAGAAAAGCACAACCTTCCAAGAATGAACCAGGAAGAAACAGAAAATATAAACAGACCAATCACAAGCACTGAAATTTAAACTGTGATTAAATATCTTCCAATAAACAAAAAAGCCCAGGACCAGATGGCTTCACAGGTGAATTCTATCAAACATTTAGAGAAGAGCTAACACCTAACATTCTCAAACTCTTCCAAAATATAGCAGAGGGAGGAACACTCCCAAACTCATTCTACAAGGCCACCATCACCCTGATACCAAAACCAGAGATACTACAAAAAAAGAAAATTACAGACGAATATCACTGATGAACATAGATGCAAAAATCCTCAGCAAAATACTAGCAAACAAAATCCAGCAACACACTAAACGGATCATACAGCATGATTAAGTGGGGTTTATCCCAGGAAAGCAAGGGTTCTTCAATATATGCAAAACAATCAATGTGATATCCCAGGGAGAAGAATGGGGTTGGCTGTGTGAACACAGCCTGAAGGGGGCTAGTGTGCCAAGGCTAGCTGGGAGGGAGTCCAGGAAAAGTTCTGGAACTGCTGAAGAGGCAAGAGACTTTTTCTTGCCTCTTTGTTTCCTGGTGCACAAGGAGAGGGGATTAAGAGCCCTGCTTAAAGGAGCTCCAGAGATTGTGCAAGCTGCAGCTATCAGCGCAGACCTCAGAGATGGGCATAAGATGCTAAGGCTGCTGCTGCAGCCACCAAGAAGCCTGTGTGCAGCACAGGTCACTGTCCACACCTCACCTCCCAGGAGCCTCTGCAGTTCGCCAATGTCAGCGTCCCATGATTCAGGGACAACTTCCCCAGTAGAACACACAGCGCCCCTCATGCTGCTGCAACGTCATGCTGGCCTCTGCCACCGCAGGCTCGCCCCTCCTTCTATACCCCTCCCTCCCCCAGGCCTGAGTGAGCCAGAGCCCCCGAATGAGCTGCTCCTTTAACCCTATCCTGTCTGAGCGAAGAACAGACACCCTCAGGCAACCTCCAGGCAGAGGCAGGGCCAAACCCAAAGCTGAACCCCAGGAGCTGTGCAAACAAAGAAGAGAAAAGGAAATCTCTCCCAGCAGCCTCAGGAGCAGTGGATTAAATATCCACAGTCGAGTTGATGTACCCTGCATCTGTGGAATACCCAAATAGACAACGAACCATCCCAAATTGAGGAAGTGGATTTTGGGAGCAACGATACATGTATTTTTTTCCCTGTTCCTCTTTTTGTGAGTGTGCATGCATATGCTTCTGTGTGTGGATTTTGTCTCTATAGCTTTACTTTTACCATTTGTCTTAGGGTTCTGTCTGTCCGTTGTTGTTTTTCGATTTTTAGTATAGTTTTCAGTGCTTGTTATCATTGGTTGATTTGTTTTTTGGTTTGGTTGTTCTCTTCTTTCTCTCTTTTTAATTACTTTAAAAAAATTTTTAATAATTATTTTTTGGTTTTTCTTTTAATAACCTTCTATTTTACCTTCTTTTATTTTATTTTAGCTCTTCCTTCCTCCCTCCCTTCCTCCCTCCCTCCCTCCCTCCCTCCCTCCCTCCCTCCCTCCCTCCCTCCCTTCCTTCCTTCCTTCCTTCCTTCCTTCCTTCCTTCCTTCCTTCCTTCCTTCCTTCCTTCCTTCCTTCCTTCCTCTCTCTCTCTTTCTCTCTTTCTCTCTTTCTTTCTCTTTCTTTTTTTCTCCCTTTTATTCTGAGCCATGTGGATGACAGGCTCTTGGTGCTCCAGCAAGGCATCAGGGCTGTGCCTCTGAGGTGGGAGAGCCAACTTCAGGACACTGGTCCACAAGAGACCTCCCAGCTCCACATAATATCAAACAGTGAAAATCTCCCAGAGATAGCCATCTCAACGCCAAGACCCAGCTTCACTCAATGATCAGCAAGCTACAGTGCTGAATACCCTATGCCAAACAACTAGCAAGACAGGAACACAACCCCATCCATTAACAGAGAGGCTGCCTAAAAACATGATAAGGACACAGACACCCCAAAACACACCACCAGACGTGAACCTGCCCACTAGAGAGACAAGATCCAGCCTCATCCACCACAACACAGGCACTAGTCCCCTCCACCACAAAGCCTAAACAACCCACTGAACCAACCTTAGCCACTGGGGACAGACAACAAAAACAACAGGTACCACAAACCTGCAGTCTGCGAAAAGGAGACTCCAAGCACAGTAAGTAAAGCAAAATGAGAAGAAAGAGAAACATAGCAAATGACAGAGCAAGGCAAAAACCCACCAGACCTAATAAATGAAGAGGAAATACACAGTCTATGTGAAAAAGAATTCCGAATAACGATAGTAAAGATGATCCAAAATCTTGGAAATAGAATGAAGAAAATACAAGAAACGTTTAACAAGGACCTAGAAGAACAAAAGAGCAAACAAACAATCATGAAAAACACAAAAAGTGAAATTAAAAATTCTCTAGAAAGAAATAGTAGCAGAATAACTGAGGCAGAAGAACAGGCAAGTGAACTGGAAGATAAAATAGTGGAAACAACTACCGCAGAGCAGAATAAAGAAAAAAGAATGAAAAGAATTGAGGACAGTCTTGGAGCCCTCTGGGACAATATTAAACGCACCAACATTCGAATTACAGGGGTCCCAGAAGAAGAAGAGAAAAAGAAAGGTAATGAGAAAATATTTGAAGAGATTATAGTTGAGAACTTCCCTAATATGGGTAAGGAAATAGTTAATCAAGTCCAGGAAGAACAGAGAGTCCCATACAGGATAAATCCAAGGTGAAATACGCCAAGACACATATTAATCAAGCTATCAAAAATTAAATACAAAGAAACAATATTAAAACCAGCAAGGGTAAAACAACAAATAACATATAGGGGAATCCCCATAAGGTTAACAGCTGATCTTTCCCCAGAAACTCTGCAAGCCAGAAGGGAGTGGGAGGGCATATTTTAAGTGATGAAAGGGAAAAACCTACAACCAAGATTACTCTACCCAGCAAGGATCTCATTCAGATTCAACAGAGAAATTAAAACATATATAGACAAGCAAAAGCTAAGACAATTCAGCACAACCAAAGCAGCTTTACAACAAATGATAAAGGGCCTTCTCTAGGCAGGAAACACAAGAGAAGGAAAAGACCTAAAATAACATACCCAAAACAATTAAGAAAACAGTAATAGGAATATACATAGCGATAATTACCTTAAAGATAAATGGACTAAATTCTCCAACCAAAAGGCACAGACTGGCTGAATGGATACAAAAACAAGACCCATATATATGCTGTCTACAAGAGACCCACTTCAGAGCTAGGGACACCTACAGACTGAAAGTGAGGGGATGGAAAAAGATATTCCATGCAAATGGAAACCAAAAGAAAGCTGGAGTAGCAATTCTCATATCAGACAAAATAGACTTTAAAACAAGGACTATTACAAGAGACAAAGAAAGACACTAACTGATGATCAAGGGATCAATCCAAGAAGAAGATATAACAATTGTAAATATTTATGCACCCAACATAGGAGCACCTCAATACATAAGGCAAATACTAACAGCCATAAAAGGGGAAATCAACAGTTACACAATCATTGTAGAGGACTATAACACCCCACTTTCACCAAAGGACAGATCATCCAAAATGAAAGTAAATAAGGAAACAGAAGCTTTAAATAATACTTAAACAAGATGGACTTAATTTTTATAGGATATTCCATTCAAAAACAACAGAATTCCATTCAAAAACAACACTTTCTTCCAAGTGCTCATAGAACATTCTCCAGGATAGATCATATCTTGGGTCACAAGTCAAGCCTTGGTAAGTTTAAGAAAATTGAAATCGTATCAAGTATCTTTTCTGACCAAAACGCTATGAGACTAGATATCAATTAAAGGAAAAAACCTGTAAAAAATACAAACACATGGAGGTTAAACAATACACTACTTAAAACCAAGAGATCACTGAAGTAATCAAAGAGGAAATCAAAAAATACCTAGAAACAAATGACAATGAAAACACGACAATCCGAAACCTACTGGATGCAGCAAAAGCAGTTCTAAGAGGGAACTTTATAGCAATACAATCCAACCTTAAGAAACAAGAAACATCTCAAGTAAACAACCTAACCTTACACCTAAAGCAATTAGAGAAAGAAGAACAACAAAACCCCAAAGTTAGCAGAAGGAAAGAACTCACGAAGTTAAGAATAGAAATAAATGTAAAAGAAATGAAGAAAATAATAGCAAAGATCAATAAAACTTAAAGCTGGTTCTTTGAGAAGATAAACAAAATTGATAAACCATTAGCCAGACTCAGCAAGAAAAAAAGGGAGAAGACTCAAATCAACAGAATTAGAAATGAAAAAGGGGAAGTAACAACTGAGACTGCAGAAATACAAAGGATCATGAGAGATTACTACAAGCAAATCTATGCCAATAAAATGGAGAACCTGGAAGAAATGGACAAATTCTTAGAAAGGCACAACCTGCCGAGACTCAAACAGGAAGAAATCGAAAATATGAACAGACCAATCACAAGCACTGAAATTGAAACTCTGATTAAAAATCTTCCAACAAACAAAGCCCAGGACCAGACGGCTTCACAGGCGAATTCTATCAAACATTTAGAGAAGAGCTAACACCAATCCTTCTCAAACTCTTCCAAAATATAGCAGAGGGAGGAATACTACCAAACTCATTCTACGAGGCCACCATCACCCTGATACCAAAACTAGACAAAGATGTCACAAAGAAAGAAAACTACAGGCCAATATCACTGATGCATACAGATGCAAAAATCCTCAACAAAATACTAGCAAACAGAATCCAACAGCACATTAAAAGGATCATACACTATGATCAAGTGGAGTTTATTCCAGGAATGTAAGGATTCTTCAATATATGCAAATCAATCAACGTGATACACCATATAAACAAACTGAAGTAGAAAAACCATATCATCATCTCAATAGATGAAGAGAAAGCTTTTGACAAAAATCAACACCCATTTATGATAAAAACCCCGCAGAAAGTGGGCATAGATGGAACTTTCCTCAAGATAATAAGGGCCATATATGACAAACCCACAGCTAACATCATCCTCAATGGTGAAAAACTGAAACCATTTCCACTAAAATCAGGAACAAGACAAGGTTGCCAACTCTCACCACTCTTATTCTACATAGTTTTGGAAGTTTTAGCCACAGCAATCAGAGAAGACAAGGAAATAAAAGGAATCCAAATCGGAAAAGAATTAAAGCTGTCACTGTTTGCAGATGACATGATACTATACAGAGAATCCTAAAGATTCTACCAGAAAACTACTAGAGCTAATCAATGAATTTGGTAAAGTAGCAGGATACAAAATTAATGCACAGAAATCTCTGGCATTCTTATACACTAATGATAAAAAATCTGAAAGTGAAATTAAGAAAACACTCCCATTTACCATTGCAACTAAAAGAAAAAAATATCTAGGAATAAACCTAACTAAGGAGACAAAAGACCTGTATGCAGAAAATTATAAGACACTGATGAAAGAAATTAAAGATGATACACATAGATGGAGAGATATACCATGTTCTTAGGTTGGAAGAATCAACATTGTGAAAATGACTCTACTACCCAAAGCAATCTACAGATTCAATGCAATCCCTATCAAACTACCACTGGCATTTTTCACAGAACTAGAACAAAAAATTTCACAATTTGTATGGAAACACAAAAGACCTCGAATAGCCAAAGCAATCTTGAGAACAAAAAACGGAGCTGGAAGAATAAGACTCCCTGACTTCAGACTATACTACAAAACTACAGTAATCAAGACAGTATGGTACTGGCACAAAAACAGAAAGATAGATCAATGGAACAGGATAGAAAGCCCAGAGATAAAACCACACACATATGGTCACCTTATCTTTGACACAGGAGGCAAGAATATACAGTGGAGAAAAGACAGCCTCTTCAATAAGTGGTGCTGGGAAAACTGGACAGGTACATGTAAAAGAATGAAATTAGAGCACTCCCTAACACCATACACAAAAATAAACTCAAAATGGATTAACGACCTAAATGTAAGGTCAGACACTATCAAACTCTTAGAGGAACACATAGGCAGAACACTCTACGACATAAATCACAGCAAGATCCTTTTTGACCCACCTCCTAGAGAAATGGAAATAAAAACAAAAATAAACAAATGGGACCTAATGAAACTTCAAAGCTTTTTCACAGCAAAGGAAACCATAAACAAGACCAAAAGACAACCCTCAGAATGGGAGAAAATATTTGCAAATGAAGCAACTGACAAAGGATTAATCTCCAAAATTTACAAGCAGCTCATGCAGCTCAATAACAAAAAAGCAAACAACCCAATCCAAAAATGGGCAGAAGACCTAAGTAGACATTTCTCTGAAGATATACACATTGCCAACAAACACATAAAAGAATGCTCAACATCATTAATCATTAGAGAAATGCAAATCAAAACTACAATGAGATATCATCTCTCACTGGTCAGAATGGCCATCATTAAAAAATCTAGAAACAATAAATGCTGGAGAGGGTGTGGAGAAAAGGGAACACTCTTGCACTATTGGTGGGAATGTAAATTGATACAGCCACTATGGAGAACAGTATGGAGGTTTCTTAAAAAACTAAAAATAGAGCTAGCATACGACCCACCAATCCCACTACTGGGCATATACCCTGAGAAAACCATAATTCAAAAAGAGTCATGTACCAAAATATTCATTGCAGCTCTATTTACAATAGCCAGGACATGGAAGCAACCTAAGTGTCCATCAACAGATGAATGGATAAAGAAGATGTGGCACATATATACAATGGAATATTACTCAGCCATGAAAAGAAACGAAATTGAGTTATTTGTAGTGAGGTGGATGGACCTAGATTTGTCATACAGAGTGAAGTAAGTCAGAAAGAGAAAAACAAATATCGTATATTAATGCATATATGTGGAATCTAGAAAAATGATACAGATGAACCAGTTTGCAAGGCAAAATAAAGACACAGATGTAGAGAACCAAGGTATGGACACCAAGGTGGAAAGCTGGTCAGGGGGGAGTGGTGGGATGAACTGGGAGATTGGGATTGACATATATACACACATTTTACACATAATATGTGTAAAATAGATAAGTAATAAGAACCTGCTGTATAAAAACCCATTAATTAAACTTAAAGAAAAAGAATATTCTATGCACTAGACCTCATAATTTGGAAAAACAAAACAGAAACACAGTTGGACTAGAAACTGATGAGTTATCTTTTGGTCAGAGTCAAATGGAACAAAAGTTACGACCAAGTGCTACCAGGGATTTATCCATCTTTTTATGAGTTTGGGGTTTTTTTTTTTTTTCCTTAAGCCCTGAACACTTTAGAATCTAAAGTGAGTTAATAATCATCGAATAAAAGTTAGTCGGTAGGCTAAATTTGAAGAGTCATTTCAGAAATCCTTTCTAAACATTCCTCATTGTAGGATCAAGATCAATTCCCACAAAAACATTAGATTTATTTCTCATATGGTTTCTATAAGTTATTCACTGAAGGTGGTTAATGACTAATTTCTTTTATTAATTTATCAACCTTAAAATCTTTTTTATCCTCTTTCAAGTCCTCCCTCTTCAAAAGAAGGACGTTTATATGGAAATAATATTCCCCATAAGTTTCATTTCCTTTCAGCTTTACGCATTTAGCATTCTGAAAAATATGAATCACAGAGACTAAAGAGGAAAATCTTCCTTTTATTGTCTCACATACATAGCTGCTTGTACAAGTATGGTCATACCATCCTTTCAAAATACACAAGAATGTAGGAGAACTTTGCTGAACTATGGAATTTTTCATGATTAACATGGAAATTTTTGCTGGGGAAAGAGAGACAGTTGAAATATTTTTCCTATACAAGCTGGTAGTAATATTTGGACAAGAATTTACTTTATACGCTCATATTGTAGAATCTCAAAGCATAGCAATCCACATTAAATATGTAATGTCAATTTGTTTTCTTCCAGAGTATTTATTTCCATGAACAATAATATTCTGAGAGGTGTTGGGTTTTTTGTTTTAGTTTTTTTTTTTTTTTTTTTTTTGAGGCATTTGTTTGAAAAACTGTGTGGGTGGCTCACTGCTAAGTGGAAATTCTACCACACCTTAAAGCTCTGCAATCTTAGGAATGTTGGTAATTTTCAAAAGCAGATGTTCTTTTTGACATCTACAATAATATTTAGCATATACAAAAGTGCTGAATACATTAGGATGACCAAATGATAGGCTTGACTGTCTTTGTAGTCTATTTAATGCTTGGAGAGGAAAAAAAAACTAAAGGGAAATATTATTTATTTAAAGCTTATAAAAAACAAGAGCGCAAGTAAAATTTATTGGCCTTTAGACTTAGAATTCCTTTGCCACCTTCATCTCACAGTAATTCTAGAAATGGTAACCATCACTAAAGTCTTTCCCCGAATTGTTTCTTTGTAGATGTTCTCAACAGGGTCAATGAATACTCAAAAAGAAACTTGGGGGGGAAAAAAGAAACTTGAGTCATCATTTTTCTTGTCTTTTGATTTTTCTTTTAATGGATTACAAAACAAGCTTCATCCACACATACAAATGAAAGATTCCCAATTTAAAAAAGATATATCTTTGATTTGAGAACAGAAGAATATAATACAATGACTCATAAATTTAGAAGATTTATTCAGTAACTAGTTTCTGAACTCCTATTATACGTCAAGCACTCTTCTAAGCACTGGGGGAAAGTATGACGAATAGGACAAAATCATTGCCTTGCATGAGCTTTCAGTGTTATTCAACTGTCATTGACCCCCTTTGTCCAATAACTTATTCAATGACTTTAATAAAATTCCATCAACAAAGTATCTTACTGGTTGAGTAAGAAGGGTATTATATATGAAAGAAAACTCCTTGGTCTTTAAGTAGAAAAAAATTCAAAAGCCAAGATATCCAATGCAAACTGAATAATCGTATGTGGCATACCAACTTGATTAAAACTTTAATTGCTATCTTTGATGTGCTTCCTCTAGGTTGAGGATCCCTTGGGAATGCCTTGTGGAAGGATCAAAGAAAAGAAGTTTGAGGAAATCAATTCTTTTCATCTTGACTTTCAATAAGTTTAAAAGGAAATCATGGTTAGATCCTCTCTAAATGTCCTTACATAGATCATTCACATAAACCTAACTATCAAAATATCAAGGATGTTGTATCAATATCAATATCAATATCTCATGTTGTATTGGGTGGGCAGTCATATCCCTGAATTTTATTTCACCAAGCTTCTGTCTCATAAGATTAATAGATTAATGTGTATTTGGCAAGTAGGACATTTCATAAGGGATTCTAAGTTTCCCATTTGAGACACTAGTATTTTCTAAATCAGACACCATATATTAAGACCAAAATGTGCTGGCCAACAAGTTTTATAGAACTCTAACGGGTTCCAGTGGATAATTCCTCTGCTAATATCTCTGAAGTTCATTGAAAGAGGGATGCTATTATTTCCCAGTTTCAAAAACTATTTCCTGTCCTAATAGTGTCACAGAATATGATGGCTGCCCCTTATTTCTCCACTCTCTCGTCAATCAACCCATCTGTGCCAGTTCAGCAACAACATCCCATTTCTGCAGCAATGATCCTGCAGGGACTGGTGAGAGATGCTAACTCACACTGTTGCCTGAACACCCAATCCCTCCAAAGAGCTATATGCAAAGCAGGAACAAATGAGATCATTAGAAGGAGAACTCAGTCAGACTTCTTTAGTCAACAATGTCTGAGATAACTCCTTTGTCAGTAATGGAGATATGAAGAAAAAAAAATGTTTTCCAATTCCAGTAAAAAGTTTCATTTATATTTCATATCATGTCCCCCCTTACATCATTATGAAATAAATTTTTAGCTGCATGACGCCAGGCAAGAAGTTTTAAGAACTAAGTACTATCTCAGAACACTTACTTGGAAGGACTGTTGTGAGAATTAAATGAGATAATGTATAAAAAAGAACAGTTCCTGGTAAACAGAGTAACCATACTGTTCCCTCCAAAGGGCACAATTCACATTGATTTCTATATATGGAGACCCCTGGAATTAGGCAATGACATGGTATGCTTACAAATAGGAATATTAAAAAAAAAAATAAGCACATGGCCAGGTATAAAGTGTGCATTATATAGATTTACTTTTCTCTGTGCATCAGGAAATAATAATATTGATGAAGCTACTATCAGTTAAAGCTCCCATCTCTATCAACACATCTACCTTGTGTAAAGAATCCTTTCTGAGAAATCATAGAGTGAATTAAATCAAGTGATGTGTTGTGTTCTTACAGCATGGCTTCTATGGAAGTGTGCTCTGGGCATCCTAGTCTGGACATTTCTCTTCCACCCTCTTCAAATTCTCTCAAGTCATAGCATGCCACCAACAACAGCCCTTTTCAGCTGTTATGGATACATGTTTTGCCAGTACTTCCAGGGTGCTGAGATGTTTCTGCTGCCCTTCAGAGCGTTATCCCTAATTGTTTGCTGATATGTACTTTTTGTTTTCTTTGAAGGAGACTACAGACTCCAAAAAAAGAAAAAGCATAATAGTCTTTCAGGTTTTTTTTTTTCCCAGCAGATGTAGGTAGCAATATTATTTACATATCTTTTTGCCAGCCTTTCTTTATAGGTCAAGTCTATTCACTGTATCACAATAAATGGAAGAAAGAGAGATGGCAACAAGGAAAAATATCATTGCAGAAAACATACTCAGGATTGCACATTAGAGTGCTCATGACTAGAAAGTGCAAAGAGAACCATACTAATGGTCAGAGAATGGAAACTTATATAAAGTAACCATGTCCTAGCACTGTTGAGAGTGAAAATTAGTCAAGCACTTTGCAGAGAATATTGACCACACTTACTAAAATTGAATTTAAACATGCCCTACAATTCAGCAAGTTCACTCAGTTATGTACCTCAGAGAAACTAACACATATGCACAAGGAGAAATCATCAGAATATATATTTCAGCATTGTTTCTATCAGTGAAAAACTGGAAAGAACCCAAATATCTATCAAACAAGAATGATAAATCGACATGTATTCATACAACAAAATACTACAACGCATTTAAAATAAATTAACCAACACACAAGTAAACATGGATAAATTGAAAACATATATTCTTGGGCAAAAAAGCAAGTTGCAGTATTCATTCATTTAGTTTTGAATTTATTAAGCATTTTCTATGCATCAGGTATGCAAGATTGTTCTAAGTAGCAGAAATTCATCAGGGGAGAAAATAGACAAAGTCTGTGACCTTAAGGAGCTCACATCCTCATGACAGAAAAGATATAAGAATCAAATAAATAAATATATACTATATCAAGGATGAAAATTGAGTGAAGAAAATTAAAACAGAGTGAGGGCATTGAGACTGAAGGGACTGCTTTTGTATAGGGTACTTGGGGAGAGATTCTAATAAAATATTGTTTGAGCAGAGACCTGAAGGAGTTAGGAAGGAAAATAGAGAAAGTTCTGTCTACATTGAGAAAACAAGCACAAGCCCTGGGCTAGGACGTTGGTATGTTCCAGGGCTAGTAAGAGGCCAGTGCCACAAAGGAAATAGTGGTAGACAATGAGTCCAGAGGCAAGAGCACGTGGGGGGGGGGGGCGGGGAGGGCAGAGTAAAGATTTTGCTTTTGTTCTGCATAAAATAGAAAGTCATTAGAGGATTTTTAAAAGAGGAGTTACAAAAATGACAGTTTTCAAATACTTTGGGTCAAAAAGGATCTTGCTGTGATTTATGTCATAGAGTGTTCTGCCTATGTTTTCCTCTAAGAGTTTGATAGTGTCTGGCTTTATATTTAGGTCTTTAATCCATTTTGAGTTTATTTTTGTGTATGGTGTTAGGGAGTGTTCTAATTTCATTATTTACATGTAGCTGTCCTGTTTTCACAGCACCACTTATTGAAGAGACTGTCTTTTCTCCATTGTATATTCTGGCCTCCTTTATCAAAGAGAAGGTGACCATATGTGTATGGGTTTATCTCTGGGCTTTCTACTCTGCTCCATTGATCTATATTTCTGTTTTTGTGCCAGTACCATACTGTCTTGATGACTGTAGCTTTGTAGTATAGTCTGAAGTCAGGGAGCCTGATTCCTCCAGTTCCATTTTTCGTTCTCAAGATTGCTTTGGCTATTCAGGGTCTTTTGTGTTTCCATACAAATTGTGAAATTTTTTGTTCTAGTTCTGTGAAAAATGCCAGTGGTAGTTTGATAGGCATTGCATTGAATCTGTAGATTGCTTTGAGTAGTAGAGTCATTTTCACAATATTGATTCTTCCAATCCAAGAACATGGTATATCCCTCCATCTGTTTGTATCATCTTTAATTTCTTTCATCGGTGTAGTTTTCTGCATACAGGTCTTTTGCCTCCTTAGGTAGGTTTATTACTAGGTATTTTATTCTTTTTTTGCAGTGGTGAGACTGTTTCATTAATTTCACTTTCAGATTTTTTTACCATTAGTGTATAAGAATGCCAGAGATTTCTGTGCATTAATTTTGTACCCTGCTACTTTACCAAATTCATGATTAGCTCGTAGTTTTCTAGAGAAATGGAAATGAAAACAAGAATAGACAAACAGGACCTAATGAAACTTAAAAGCTTTTGCACAGCAAAGGAAAACATAAACAAGATGAAAAGACAACCCTCAGAATGGGAGAAAATATTTGCAAATGAAGCAAGTGACAAAAGATTAATCTCCAAAATTTACAAGCAGCTCATGCAGCTCAATATCAAAAACCAAACAACCCAATTCAAAAATGGGTAGAAGATTTAAACAGACATTTCTTCAAAGAAGATATACAGATTGCCAACAAACACATGAAAGGATGCTCAACATAACTATTCATTAGAGAAATACAGATCAAAACTACCATTAGGTATCACCTCACACCAGTCAGAATGGCCATCATCAAAAAAATCTACAGGGCTTCCCTGGTGGCGCAGTGGTTGAGAGTCCGCCTGCCGATGCAGGGGACACGGGTTCATGCCCTGGTCCAGGAGGATCCCACATGTTGCGGAGCCGCTGGGCCCGTGAGCCATGGCCACTGAGCCTGCATGTCCGGAGCCTGTGCTCCGCAACGGGAGAGGCCACGACAGTGAGAGACCCGCGTACCGCAAAAAAAAAAAAAAAGAAAGAAAAAATGAAAGCACAGGGTCTTATACATGACTTTCAGAGTAACTTTATGTGCAATAACCAAAAACTGGAAACAGCTGAAATGTTCATGAACCGGTAAATGGATACGCAAATTTCAGTATATCCATGCAATGGACTAATCCTCAACAATTCAAAGAACAGACTATTGATACACACAGATACGGGTGCATCTCCAAATAATTAGGCAAAGTGAAAGATGCCAACCAAATAAGTGCACACCATATGATTCAACTTATATAAAATTCCAGAAACAGAAAATTAATCTGTAGTGACAAAGAGCAGATCAGTGGTTGTCTGAAGTTGAGGGTGGAGACAGAGAAGCATGAGGAATAAGGATTACAAAAGGGTATGAAGAGACATTTGGGAATGATGGATACCTTTAAACACTTGACTTTAATCACAGTTTCATGAGTGTAGACAGATATCAAAACCTATCAAATTGTAACACTTTAAGTGAGCGCAAAAACAACTGTGACAGAGATAAAAAAGTAATGGTACAGAGAAATTATTTCTTTCAAAGGGCACTATGGGTGAAGCTACATCTGATCCCTTTCTGTGTAGTCTATGGCTTATAGTTAGGCATCTCTACTCAACAACAAAGATATGTGTTCAGATGTAATTTTTTAAAGTTATTAAATTCATAAGCAAACATGAATTAAACAGGATCTTAGTAACTAATTTCTTGTACATAGTCTCATATAAGGAGATTCCAGCAAAGCTGATGAGCAAAATTTGTATTATAACAAAATTTTTCTATTTAATATCAACTTGGCTGCAATAGTAGGCTGAATTCTGTGCGAGCTTTAACTAGTAGCAACGGTGACTCATAATTTAGGAGATAAAGCCAATGTTATAACTATGCTGAGGGATTAAAGAGGTCCATCATCATCGAGATGATCATAAAAATTCAGTCACGCAGACCTAAGGAAACTTCAGAAAGTGAATTTATTTGTTTTATTAGAAGTGTGATATTCTAGCACAGCAGATTTTAAGGGTTTCCTGCACTTTGTGTCAGAGTTCCCATAGTTTTTGAAATATGAACATTGAAAACTGATCATGTGGCTTTATATCAAAAACAACAGAAATCATCGTCTTCTTGAGGAAGCAACTAGGCTGTGGTCAGACGTCAGGCTCCACTGCTCCCCCTCTGGGGCCTGGCACAGTGCCTGATGATACACAGAGGGTGCTCAATACATGAGAACAGTGGTCTCCCCTACAGCTGTCACTTAAGAACTGAACTTGTAAACTAATACTACCTTAAGGAAGCTTTAAGAAATATTAAATTATGCTTACTAAGAGCAATCAATAAGTGCATAATCTTTGAAAACCAGTAGCTTTGAAGCAAGTTTTAAGCCTAAATAATAACAATAATAGCGATGAGATCACTACAGTAATAATATTCATAATGATAAGAAGAATATTGGACACATTTTATGCCAGGCACTGGCGAAGCACTTTGCACTTGTGATTTCTTTTACTCCTCACGATAATCATGTGAGATGCATATTACTGTTATCATCACTTTGTACGGTACTGATCCATTTACTGCATCTTTGTGTGGGGAATGGACCATATCTTTCTTATGCTCCACAGCATACCCAGCACCAAGTCTGGTTTCTAACACAACAGATATTTGTGAGTATGTTCATCCCTGTATAGATAAATAGCAAAGTCAGGACTCAAACATAGGTGACCCAGACTCCAATTTCTATTTTGCTTATTGCTCTTTATTTATGTCAGTAAAATCTTAAAACAACCTAAATGTTCAGTGGTATAGAAATGATTAAATGCATTTTGCTGCAGTGACTCTATGCAGTAAAATACAGCCAGGAAAATGTTAATTCAAAAAACTAAATAGCTATATGGAAAAATACTCATAATTAATGGGAAAAAAGAAAACAAAATTACCTCTCTGCTTTGATTACAATTATGTAAAAATGATGTATACATATTAATAAGAACTGTAAAGGAATAAAATATTAAGCAATCTATTTTATGGTGGTTGCAGGTAATGTATTTAATTTCCATTATTGTTATTTAATATAGCCTTCTAAAAATTACACTAAAAAATAAGAAAAGCTGTAGCATGGTATGTGCCTATATTACATGAAAATTGCATTTTAACCCGTGAGTTTACATTTAAACACCACGTCAGTCATCCGCATTTCAAAACGAATGTGATAAGTTAGTGCTGAACAAGTAAGAATTAAGTTAGAGTCCTGGCAGAGGGTAAATGTGAAGTATGGGGGAGACGGGTGGATTATAACATACCTAATGAAGAAAAGAGGGGCTAAGAAGCCTTCTCTGCTTCTTAAGAGGTCATCCTCATAACTGTCTATTTCTACTGTTCACAGAGTATTAGTTATGTTGACAAGCCTTTGTAAGACAGGGAAATTCTAGTAACTAAATTCCCCTCATGTCTCCATCTTCTGCAGCAAGTTTAACCCCAAAATGATGTTCCCTTCATTAATTATCTTCAGGTGAAGGCATTCAGGCTTTCCTAGGACATTATTGCTGTGTATTTCTGCATCTTTCTTCCTCCCCAATTTAAGAGCGTTCATTCCCACTCCAATCACTGCAGGCATAGATTACTGCAGCCTCCACCAGGACACATCGCTACCAACAGGTACGTATTTGGCATGGGGTTAAGAGCATTTAAATCTCAGTTCCACCACTTACCAGCTTTGGATCAGAATTGAGACAAATTACTTCACTTTTCTAAACTCCAGTGTTCTTGATTGTAAAATGGGAACCATAATAGCATTCAACTCTTAAGATTATAGAAAGAATAAATTGAGAAAATGTAAATAAAGTGCCTAGCCCATAATAAGTGCTCATTAATGTTAAGTATTACTATAATAAATACTCCTTAGCAGTATTATCTTTCCTTATCAAGACCCTCCAGCAACTCCTACGTACTTTGTATAGTTCTTCTACTGACTTCTAAAGCTCTTCCCTGTATCTTCACCTTATTTTCATTTACTTAATCTCTATTTATATCTTCTTATATATATTTTCAGGTTACTTTGTTGCTTTCTCACCTCTAAGTATTAACCGTACACTTCACCAAGCTCTAATAGGTATACAAAAATGATTTGTTTAATGAATGGAGAAATTTGACATTTTTTGCTCAGTCTTTAAATTGTAAGTTAATATTTAAGAATTTTCCACTAAAATACAGCCTCTTGGAGTGTTTCACATCAGAAGTTGACATCCAGTTGAAGTAGTGAAACTCCCTCAAAAATCTGATCTGTTATTGGGTAGAATGGATTATTGCCACAGTCAGACTTAAAGGATGCAGGAGTGGTGATTCCCATTTATCCCCATTTAATTCGTTAGTCTGGCTTGTGCAAAAACCAGATGGATCCTGGTGGATGACAGTAGGCCAACACAAACATAACCAGTGTTAGCCCCAGTTACAGCTGCTGTACCAGATCTGATATATTTACTAGAGCATTATTAATACAGCCCCAGGTATGTCATATGTGCCCATTGATTTGGTGAATGTGTTCATTTCAATATCCATCAGTAAAGGAGATCAGAAGTACTTTGAATTCACTTGATATGGACAAGTAAATATTAACAGTCTTGCTGCAGGGCTATGTTAACTCTACTGTCCTCTATCACAGTATAATCTGAAGGGACTTGAACCATCTGAACACTCTGCAGCATATCACATTAATACACTATATTGATGACATCATGTCAATCAGACATGATGCATGGAAAGTACTCTATATGCCTCAATAGGAAATATGGCCCAAAGGGAGGGATATAAACCATACAAAGATATTGGAGCCTGCTACACCCATGAAGTTCTTTGGGGTTCACTGATTTAAGGCCTGTCAGGACATCTTCTTCAAAATAAAAGATGAGTTATTATATCACACATTAATTATCACTAGGCAATTCAATGCATGTAAGGCATCTAAATGTTTTGGAAGCAGCAAATTCCATACTTGGCAATACTGATCAGCCCATTTATTAAGTGACACAGAAACTATAATATTTATTACAGTGGGATAACAGAGGCTAGGTAGACATACTGTTGTCTTTTAAAAGGCAGTAGAATATAGGGGTTGAAAACACAGACTTTATCCACATTCAGAACCCAGCTCTACCACTTAGTAGCTATGTGACCCTGAACAAGTTCCCTTTCTCTCTCGTCTTCAGCTTTCTCATCTGTAAACTGAGACTTATAATAACCTCTCAGAGTGTTGTAAGTACCGTTATGTCTGGCACAGATAAATTTAGCTATTCTTTTTATTAAATTGGAAGTGCCTCCAAAACAATGCGCTGCATATTTTGAGAAGTAGGAGAGAAGGAGACCAGGAGAGGGTTATAAACATTTATGTTCATGAGCTCTTTTTAGTGAATGGGATGAAAATGTGAAGGATTAGTTTGACAGAAGTGAAAGGTTAATTCTTAAGTTTAATGCATAGAAAAGTAAGGTCAGAGTATGGTGGAAAGAAGGAGATACCTGAAGATGAGGAAGGATAGCCACATGGAGAAGAGGTGCAGGTGACTGGAAGAGATGGAATGAGTAATCCCAGAGGACAGGCAGAAAGGACAAATTAGAAAGGTCTTCAAGCTGGAAGGAGAAAGTTAGGAAGGCTTGAGAAGGCCAGAAATATATTTCAGGTTGCAGAGACTCTGTGTCAGTGAAGAATAAATATCAGGGCTTTTTCCAGTTGACAGAAAAAAGAGAATATTCAGATAGTCCCCGTATTGGGAGAACTATAATTTAGAAGAGCAGTCAGGGCATTCTGTTCTTGCAGCTACAACTGTCAGCACTCTGGTAAGTTCATGTGAATTGGAGAAGGCGATTAACAGAGAGAAGAGGTAATCAGAGTCATTGAGGAAATAATTGCAAAAACAGCCTGCAAAAGCACGTCCAAATGATTAAGAAATTGGTGGGAACCAAAGAAAACCAGAGATATTAATGCCCCAACACACCCAGTCAGAGAATATAACCTTCCTCATGTCATTTGTTTAATGATTCCCATTGGTGTGGATTTCAACAAGGAAATGCACAGCTGATTTATGTAAACCAGAGAACTGTATCAAGGCCTGAGTCCACCATGACTGAATATCTACCACCATCTAAATAGGCCCTAGAATAAGTCTCTCTGGGTTGGCCTTCAGCTCCAGCTTTGTGTGTGCAATTCAGACCTTACTTAACTTCTCCAAGCCTCAATTCCCTCATCTGTAAAATTAAAATAATAAGGGTACCTATTTCATATGATGGCTATAAAAATTAGATGAATAAATATATGTAAAGTGCTTAGACAAGTGCCAGGCACAAAGTAAATGTATGTAAGTGTCCACTAGTGTAGTCTTTGTAGGGGAGGCCATCTCCCTTTCAAATTCACTGGTTAGATCCATTCTATTAACTCTTAGTTTTGAGATAATATATTTAAAGACGAAAGGTTTAAATTATTTCAAAGTGTTCTTTTTCTTAGTAACCATTTTGTTTACAAAAATAGATAAAAATGAGGGGAGAAGAGGCAGAGCCGTCAAAACTGTTCCCAGCAGTGGTTGGGTGTGGTCATCACTCCTAAGTCATCAAATACAAAGCATTTCAACACACACAATCACATATGCCATATTCCCCATCCATGGCAGTTATAAAGACCTAAAGCTCTTCACATAGAAGTCTTAAAGATTTGTGTTGGTCTTACAAGGGCTAACACACATTAACTGCATCTCTGAATTCTATTTTTAATTTGGATGAAATGAGCTTCTGGAAGAGAAAGCCTTGAAAAGCTGTGCTTTTATTTCCAGTGAAGTTCTGAACAATAAACCAAGGACCCACCCTTCAGTGCAATAGAGACTCCAAGAGTCATTTTTTTCAAAATAACAGGGACTGCACAAGCAGAATATTTTCTCCAAAGTGGTAGAGATCGAGGTTCTTGCAATGTCTGCTCAGTTGGGAAAGGCCTCCAGCCAAACTCTCTCTCCTGACAAACACACACCTCAGAGACATAGCCCTGTGCTATATGCAGTCAAGCAGAGGTTATGGCTAGAGACTTTCCCATCAACAAACACTCCCCAAACCCTAATGGCCATAATGCCATTACCTCTGAACAAGATAGAAACTGCTATTCCAAGGATAGAAAATACTCAAGCAAAATTTTCCAAAATTGTTCATTTATAACATCAAAAAGTAAAAACTTGAAATATTGCTTTTCCTGGCCTAAGGCAGTCTCAATTTTTCTTTCTCTAACATAGCAATTATCATCTTAGACTATTTCTCTCTGTTAGTTGCACCATCATTAAATAATTAGTCAAGATCTAGCCTTAGAGAAAAAAAACTCATCCAAACAGATATTCCCTAAGGACTCAAAATCAATCTAGATACAGGCCAATAACAGAACTATATCTAGATGAGACAGGAGTCAGAGTACTGGCTGGATAAAGAGTACCTGCAATAATTTTATAATTGTTAAGGAGACTTTTCTGTTTCCTTACAGGAAGACTACTTGTCAGGGATGTGCAGGGTATAGCAATAGATCTGCCTGTTAGATCAAGTCAGTGTTCATTGCATCTCATCCTCTTTACATTTAACAAGCCTCACAAATCAGAGCCATCCCAGGGTAAGCGCTACAGTGTGTGTCTGCTCACCAACCTCCCAAAGCCCCTCCCAGGTGTCTCCATTAAGAGTCCCACCTTCCTTGGACTTCCCTGGTGGTGCAGTGGTTAGGAATCCACCTGCCAACGTAGGGCACATGGGTTCGAGCCCTGGTCCGGGAATAATCCCACAGGCCGCATAGCAACTAAGCCCGTGCACCACAACTACTGAGCCTGCGCTCTAGAGCCCATGAGCCACAACTACTGAAGCCTGCGCGCCTAGAGCTCATGCACCGCAAGGAAGAGTAGCTCCTGCTCACTGCAACTAGGGAAAGTCCATACACAGCAACGAAGAACCAACACAGCCAAAAATAAATTAATTAATTAATTTATTTTTTAAAAAAAGAGTCCCACCTTCCTTATTCCACTGCTTCCTGAGCCCCCGGCTCCCATTTTGCTTCTATACATTGGGTCTGCTCCTCCATTAAGCCCCTTGGGTTGATGTCCCAGTCACTGACCTTCAGATGCCCACCAGGACACCACTTCCTGTTTTCTGAGCTGAAGCTTCCCACTGCTGTGTACCCAGCCTTGTGGCATCTGCCCAGGTTTAGTCTGACACAAACCTACGTCCTTCTGACCAGGAAAATGAGAGGGGAGTTGCAAACAAATGCTGGAATTGCATCAGGTGAGATACAATCTAGTGTCAGAGCAATAGACCCATGTCCAACAAGATTGCAGTCAAATTATCTGTAACCGTCAGGGCTCTGCCAATAAAAACATTGTGCCTCAGTCCTAGGTTGAGGGGAAGTAAGAGACAAGACGTTTATAATCACTGTAACTGGAGCACTGGCATTGAGGCTCTAATCCCAATTGTAAGAATTGGAGTACACAGGTCTGGGGTCATTTGGTGCTTGAACATGTCAGTGACCACGATCTGTTACTACATTAAGGAAAGAGCCATCTGGTTGCAGTGGAGGTGACAGTAGAGACGAGATGAGCTGTTCCCAAGTCTGGCTGTGCCAAGATGCTTTCCCTCTAGCCCCATCCTGTTTCCTCCCACTCCTGATTCTAACGGTAACATGTAAAGGGATGAAAGATTCACTCAGACCTGCCGTCAAACTCCCACCCGAGCATAGGTTGCCAGCAGGCAGATAGGCTCAGCACTTATGCAGTTCCCATGAAAAGAGAAGCTTCTGTCTGTTTTATTGTTTGGTTTAGTCAGACAGATAGAAATCTCAGATGATGCTGATATGAGTAATGAAGTAATTTATAAACTGTTGGCCAGCAAATTGATCTCCCTGTAATCTGTCACATCACATACACAGGCATGCTCTAAGCAATCAGCACACAGATAATAAGTGCAAAGGGAAAAATTCTTCATCTTAGTTTTACATAAGGGTTTGAAATTCTCCACCATGGTGACCAACACTTTCTGTTTTGCCTGAGGCCTTCTTGGTTTGAGCACTGAAGGTCCCATGGCCCTGGAGAACTCCTGATCCCATGTAAACTGGGATGGTTGATTACCTCGTGGGAATTCAGGAACTTGGATTGGGGCCTTCCGGTAGTGCAGATTAGATGTGTGGTTTGGGGCACATCAGTTGATATAGCTTACCCTCAGATATAATCTAAGACAGTATTAAGACCTACACAAAGCATTTCATTCTGTTGATCTTTTTATTCTACCCAAGGTTCTCAAAAGGGAATAGGCATCTAAGCAAAACAAACCCAGAGTAATGTCAAAATTTCCCCTCTTCTCTGCCCTTTGTTAAGAACCACAGACAGCAAGGTGAAGAACAGGTGTCAGCAACAATTGAGTATACCTTCAAATATTTCAGTATTTATTAGGAAAATTATTCACTTTTAGTGTGAATTTAGTATGCATTCAAAGAATAATCATTTTCTTATTGACAAATATACTTGCCCTGGAGCAAGGCATTTCTCCTACTCCAGCCCCTTCTGGCCTTCTTGTCTTACCCAAAGGGGTAAAAAAGCTAAGAAACACTTATTAAGTCATAGCCCAGGAATGCAGGCCCACTAAAAGACAGAGGTTGAATGAAAAATAGCAGAATACTTCCCCTACCAATGCCTTATGGATGGTTAATTTTATGTGTCAACTTGACTAGGCTAAGGGCCCAGAGAGCTGGTAAAATTATTTCTGTGAGGAGGTCTCTAGAAGGGGTTAGCATTTGAATCAACAAACTGAGTAAAGATTGCCTTTCCTAATGTGGGTGGGCAGCATCCCACCTGTTGAGGGCCTGAAGAGACCAAAAATGTGGAGGAAGGGTGAATTCGCGCTCTCTGCTTGAGATGAGACATCCCTCTTCTCCTGCCCTGGAATGTTGGCGCTCCTGGTTCTGGGCTTTCGGACTCAGATGAGGACTTAACACCATCGCCTCCTTCCCACGTAAGTACATCTGCAAAGACCCTAATTCCAAGTAAGACCACATTGAGAGGTACCAGGGGTTAGGATTTGAAATTACCTTTTAGAAGGACATACTACAATCCACAACAGACACTATAAGAAAAAAATCTAGCCACAAACTAAGAACTGATATTTTCAACAGAAGCTTAATACTAGATTACACAAAGCCTCTCCTCTCCCCCTTCTCTTCTCTCTCTCATTCAGGTCTGGCATTAACAGCAGAGTTCCCTTTGATTTGAAAATATGTATTCAGAGAAAGAAAAAATAGTAGTTGTTGAGAATAGTGAAGTATCAGGGACATACAGTTCTGGAAGTAGCTCTAAAAACTAGCTTAATGGCTAAAAAGTGTCTGTATTTTCCATTAAAATGTTTTTTAGATTTTCTGAGTTAACACTAGAGTAGGTTGTTTTCTTACCATCCTATTTGCATCATGATTTTAAAGTATGGGTTCCAAAATATTTTTCTACACAAAGGGCTTATTTAAAAACACAAATGCGGACAGCTTTACTATATTATTCCCCATTTGGATGTGGCTCATATACAAAGACTTGAGACAAATGAAAATCATCATATCTTATAAAAATCAAAACAAGCAAAGGCAGTTAGAAGAAAAAAATCTGCCACAAAAAAAAGAAAGTGTGTAGGTTATTATGACAGAGTAATTTAAGGGAAAAAAACTATTTCTTTGGATTTTCTGTCTTGTGTCTTTTTTCTCTTTTTCTCTTTCTTTCTTTCTTTCTTGTTTTTTGACATGTTCAAATGGTGAAGACTGTTTACAGAAAAAAGTCCCAACTGCTTCTGTTTGTACAAACTTATTTTGACCTAATATGAAAACTGTATAAATATAAAATAAATGTGACTATAATATAAAATAATGAGTGACTATGTATTTGATCACTAAAATATTTATTCCTGTTATAATTAATAGCCAGTAAAAAGTGTTGCCTAAATGTTCATACATTGATAGAAATCAAAGACTAAAGTTACCGTGTGTCTTCAAGGTAAACAGTTAAATAGTTTAGTATAAATAGCTTATATGTACTTGATATTTCATGATCTGACTCAGTTACCTCTAAAAAAATCACCTTCATCTGCCTGCCTGGTCGTTCACTCCACTCCAGCCACGCTGGGCTCCTTGTTATTCCTCTACTATCACAGGCGTATTTCTGCCTCCGGACCTTTGCACTTTCTGTTTCCACTGCCTAGAATGCTCTTGCTCCAGATAGCCACATGGTGAGCTCCTTCACTAACATTAGGTTTTTATTCAAAAGTAGCCCCTGTGAGGCCTTCTCTGGCCTACCTGAAATCTCATGCCTCCACACAATACTTCTTATCCCCTTTTCCTTATTTATGTTTTTATTTTTAGTTAATAGTAATGGTGAGGATTCTAAAGATACAAAGTAATAACAGGTTATCTTTTCACTTTGGCCACTAGGCAACTCAGTGCCAAAGTTATTGTTCAATTATAACAATTGTGTTCATCTGCAGGTCCTGCATTTCTTAATAACTTTTCCTAGTCTTGACCTCCTATTCAATCTGCTTTTTTATTCTATTTTTGTCTTTTAATTCTAAATTATTATATGTATTTCATATGTCTCCTTAAGCTGTTTCAAATTATAGACTAGGATGTATATAAACAAATAACAAATGAAATACTAAGACCTGATATGGAAAGAAGATGAATAGTGCTTAACCAGGTTCTCATGGTTTATAAAACGGAGATTAAATGACTTAAATTTACAAAAAAAAAAAAAAAAAAGAAAAGAAAATGTTTTTATTCTGTCCAACTTACGAGAAAAAAATGATCGTTAGTAGTCATTGTGGCTTTTTTTTCCCCCAAATTCACCTGTCTCACAGAGTGTGTATCACACAATGGACATAGTCCTGGAAAGTTGGCAGACAGTATGAATCAGGGGAAGCATTTTGCCTCATTTTTTTTCTCTGAATAGTTAAGTAAAGACCATTCAGGAGGAGAATGCATATAGTCTAGAGCCTACCACATTCCAAACACTTGAAAAATATTTGTGAATAATTTTATTAATAACTGAATTAATTAGCAGCTGAATGAATATTGTCTTCCTTGATGAATACGGTATGCCCTCTGGGGTAAATTAAACAATATTAATTGATGACAATTCTTCCTTCCTTCTCTGCTCTTGGCAGGGTTTACTGTAGGTAAATTTTGATAAAGTTATCAAAATTCACAAGTATGTTTATATATACATATATACCTATATCATACATACAAATAATTTGTATACTTATTAAGTGGATTACATTGTGTGTGTGTGTGTGTGTGAGTGTGTGTGTGTGAGCTGAAGCCAGGTTTGCTGCTGAGGATATGGAATCAGGGACAGTCTTCAGTGACACGATCTACAGGACAAGGACTGGACAGACTATGTCAAAAAGGCTCAAGTGGAGCTTCCCTGGTAGCGCAGTGTTTGAGAGTCCGCCTGCCGATGCAGGGGAGACGGTTCGTGCCCTGGTCCGGGAAGATCCCACATGCCACGGAGTGGCTGGGCCCGTGAGCCATGGCCGCTGAGCCTGCACGTCTAGAGCCTGTGCTCTGCAATGGGAGAGGCCACAGCGGTGAGAGGCCCGTGTACCGCAAAAAAAAAAAAAAAAAGGCTCAAGTGTCTGGGAATCAGTAGTCACCCACCAGCTTGTGAAGTGCTAACTCGTCTTCCTGCACTGCCAGATAATCTTCTGGTCTGCTCCCTTGCTGTGGTGGGGCGCAGCCTTCCAATCAAGGGAGCCAGTATATAAGCTCTTCCATATGCTAAGTCGGCCTCTATACTTCCTGTAGCTCCCCCCACTGGTCTTAGTTTGTCCCTACTGTGGCTATACTTATGTGTTCTTCTTTCCCTGACAGCCCTTTGGAGATGTGAAGACAACAGACAAGGCCCTCTAAGTCTCATGGACTTGGTTCTTGGGTCTGAAGATTCCCCCAGGCGGTGACAGAGTTATTCCGTGCAGAGCTCAGTCATTGGCAGAAGCTCATGGCTTCACACTGGTGAATCCACCGTTTGAAAAACCTGCTGCCAAGGACCTTATTTCTCCACTATCCTGATGGAGACTGGAATTCTTTGGAAATAAAAATCAGTATCCTAAGACAAATAAAATAAAAACATCAATAAGTGAAAGGGGATAAGAAGTATTGGGTGGAGACATGAAATCTTATTGAGGCCAGAAAAGGCCTCACAGGCACACTTTCAAGTAAAAACCTAATGTGAGTGAAGGAGCTCACCATGTGGACCTCTGAGGGACGAGCACTGCAGGCAACAGAAACAGAAAACGCAGAGGTCCTGAGGCAGGAATATGCCTGTGATAGTAGAGGGAATAACAAGGGTGCCAGTGTGGCTGGAGTGGAGTGAACAACATAGCAAGTAGACACAGATGATTTTTTTTTTTTTTTTTTGCAGTACGCAGGCCCCTCACTGCTGTGGCCTCTCCCGTTGCAGAGCACAGGCTCTGGACGCACAGGCTCAGCAGCCATGGCTCATGGGCCCAGCCGCTCCGCGGCATGTGGGATCTTCCCGGACCGGGGCACGAACCCGTGTCCCCCGCATCAGCAGGCGGACTCTCAACCACTGTGCCACCAGGGAAGCCCAACACAGATGATTTTTTAGATGGTGGGTCAGATTCATGAAATTTCGAGGACACCTGCTTCTCCTCTGAGATGGGAGCCACTGGAGGATTCTGAGAAGAGGAGGGGCAAGACCTGACGTCTGTCAGATCACTTTGGCTGAGTGTTGTGAATACTAAAGGACAGTGGCAGAAGCCCAGTGACAATTAGGTAGCTATTCATAATCCAGATGAGTGATGGTGGTTTGCACTAGGGGGAGAGAGTGAGAGTGTTGCTAAGTGGTCAAATACTGGATGCAGTTTGAAGAGTTGACAGGACGGACTGGACAAGAGAGAGGAGAGGAAGTGATATGTCGAGGATGACACCGAGACCTTGGACTGAGCAGCTAGAAGATTGAAGAGGACTTACTTCGATGAGGACGTTTCAGGAGGACATGACTGGAGGGAAATATCAGAAGCCCTACTTTGGACATGGTAAATTTAAGGCACCTGTTAGACATTGAAGTGAAGCTGGATACAGGGATCCCCAGTTTCAGGGGAAATCCTACCTGGAGATAGAAATTGGGTTGTCACTAGTGTATAGAGTATTAGCCATTGGTCTGGATGGAACTGTCCATGGGAAGAAAGAGTAGATTGAAGAAAAAAGGGGACTCAGCCCTGGGGCACTTCCAACATTTAGGGATTGAAGAGATAAGAAGGAAAAATAAAGAGACTGTGGGTGTATGCTGGTGATGAAATGAAGTGAAGGAGAGAATAACTTGCCAACAACTGCTGATCCATCAAACAAGATAAAGACTGAGAAATGAGATGATCGTGAGGTTCAGTCCAAGGAGGTTACTGACAGTCATGATAAGTGCAGCCTTTGGCTTGTATTAGAACTTTGTTTGCAACTTAACCCAGTGTGTTTCAAGGGCACTAAAATAATGATCTGTTTTGAGCTTCCTACAATGATGTCAGGTAGCAGTATTATGACCCCACGTTGACAAGTGAGCTCAAGATCACCCAGTTTCAAAGAGGTTAAACCAGACTCATAATTCCATGAGTCATGAGGGTCTTTCCACTCCCCCTGGGCACTCTGTGGACATTAAATATTAGACAGTGTTTCCCAAGTTGCCCTCTATCCTTCAAAAAGTGACTATTTATCTCACAACAATACATTTATCTAAGCCTCTCCACATTACTAATTTAGCTTATAAACCCCTGGGATAACAAATTCCATTAATTTGTTGTCCACTTGGCACAGAGATGTGTCTTCTTACTGCTGCCTTCCCAGCAGAGAGGGATGCCTCCAGTATGGACAGCCAGTACCGTTCAAGTCCACGTTGGAATTATAAAGTCAACATGGTTTTTTTACTCTAATGATCATTTCTGTTAACTATTTCCCCTTTGCAGACAACTTTTACCCTGACTTTCTTTTGTCTATCCCTTAAGGAAGATGTTTTCCTGGGTTCCAAAACATGCATTTCTCTCTGTAAGTGCCACACTTAGAGAACTACAGTGCTCTCTTCTAGTGGAGATGCATAATTATTTTTACATGCTTCAGATGATGTTCTCTGTATTGTTTCTTTCTTCATGATGTACAACCACTCGGGGCTTCTTGCAATATATGGACCATCTAAAGAAAAAGGTTTGCAAGTAAAAAATGAAAAATAAATCTTACCCAAATTTAGACTTTGCTTCCCACCCCTACAGTTGATCTCCACCCTTGGAGGTGTTAATTAAAACCCTTTCAGTTGAAAGTGTCAGTTTCAAAAATAAAGCAAAACATAGTTTCTTGACTCATTTGATGAAAAATCCAGGGCACACTGGGTTTAGCTTTGGGCACGTGTCGTTAAAGAGCTCAAATAAAGTCATTGAGACCAGACGTTGGCTCTCCTTTCCTCCATGGACTTCATGGTCAGGCTCCTCAGAGAGGAGAGATGCTTTTGGGCTGTCATCATCCTGCCTGCCTGCAGCTTTGGCTGAAAGACCAAATCAGGTCATTTGAACCCAACACTGTAGCCAAAGGAACTATGTATGTGATGTTCTTAGGCCTGGATCCCTGGCACCTGATAACAGTAAGTAGGGGGTCATTTCCTCAAGGGAAATAACAGTAACTGGAATAGTAAGATATAACAGTAGCAGAGTGCTGTTACTAAGAAAAAGAGACAAGGGGGGAAATAGGAGTCAATTCAATTTAGGTACCAACTCAGAAGAGGCGATTATATTACTCCCTTGTTATTTTTTGGTAAAGGATGATATGTTTAGCTAACTGATGGGGAAGGGTGACAGGAGTTGGCAAGACTGAGCATCTTATATAATTTTTACAACTGTTAGCTGATTCTGTCCTTGTTCTTTAAGTGAGAAACCTGAGGTATGTAGATGTTCAGTAACTTGCCATCAACCTCATAACTAACGAGGGATAAAGGCAACCCTTCAAGCTCTGAAGTTCATGTTAATTTTTCTCACCACAAGGCTCAGCAAGATGGTAATTGAACATGGGCAAGATTGGTTGCAGTGACACTGAATGCAGGCAACATGGGAAAAGTGGAAAGCTGTTTGTGAGAAAGGGGCAGTTGTACTGTCTGTCACACACAAAACCATGCCTGCTGGACGAGGATGCTGTTCCAAAAGATAAAAATATTCCTTTACACTAAATAGAAGGGAAGCCCCTTTATAATCCAGGGAGTTCACTGAAAATGGTATTATGTTAGGGTATTTTTGTATCGCATAATTTCCCTTTGATTTCTGAAAAAACGGTATTTCTTTCCTTATCAACTCGTTTTAGAAACATGTATGTAAAGGATACAAAATAAGATGAAAATTTTAAATTGAAAGAATATGTTGTCTTCTCTCCCCAGCCAGCTTCCTGGATGCCTTTCTAAGAAGAGCAAATGCAGATGTGCATGTAACCCAAAATGTTTTATTCAAAGATGCAGACCCTTCTTGCTTTGTTTCTCTGCTTAGGTGATTCGAAAACATGCAGTCTCCCTTGGTACTTTGAACTCCCTTTTGGCATTAAATAATTTCCATGGGAACTGGGGCTAAAGAGAACATCTCAGAACTCATTAAGTATTATGCTACTTAAATAAGAGTTTTAATTTCCCTTGTTCTCCCTTTTGTTACATAATCAATAACTACCAACACATATTTCTTTTTTTTTTTTTTTTTTGCGCTACATGGGCCTCTCACTGCTGCGGCCTCTCCCGTTGCGGAGCACAGGCTCCGGACACGCAGGCTCAGCGGCCATGGCTCACAGGCCCAGCCACTCCGCGGCATGTGGGATCTTCCCAGACCGGGGCACGAACCCATGTCCCCTGCATCGGCAGGCGGACTCTCAACCACTGTGCCACCAGGGAAGCCCCAACACATATTTCTTAATGAGGCAACTCCTGGACAAGTCTGGAAAATGGTGTCTGAACCACAAAGGTTCCTATTTACAGAGAATGCAACATCTATGTTTTTTAAAAGATGCTTTGCATCTCAGTTGAAGCAGAAAACGAACCTAAATATTTCCAATGTAGCTCAGCCTTTTAGCCACACAAGGAAAATCCTATGCCGAGATTCCAGGATTGTTCTTTGTCTTGGAAATCTTCCATCATGTGCTTTTACTCTTCCAAATGCCACATCAGAGTCACAGATGGCAGCATGATTTGAGCAGGTTGGAGCTTCTCTGTTTTTTAATCCAAATCCTAAATTAGATGGAAGTCGGTATTAAACTCTCAGCCTCCTCCACCCCTGTCTCCCCCTTCCTACTCCTCGTTGTTTTCATCTCATCGAGCTTTCAATTTTTGACCTGTTAGTATTTTTTTACCAGCACAATTAAAACACCAGAGTCGCAGAAATGTCGATACCACTTCCCAGCACCTCAAACATTTCCTTTCTTGTTTCAATTTGTACGCTCAAAATCTAAACTAATTGAGGTTATCAGGTGAATGCTGGATGCTAGTTTTGCCCATTTATAAAGGTAGATATAATGTTGATTGTAGGTTTGGGCTTGGCATTTACAAATGAAAATATTACATTTTAGGCTGTTTCTACATAGCACAAATATTCCTCCAATATCCAAACATTTGGTTTAGGATTTGTTCTTCCATTTTTCACTTTTCATCCAGATGCTTGATATGATTTAGATGTGACTTTAAATCTTAAAACTACAAATTGCATATACATTTCATGTATTAAGATTCAAAGTTGTTAACGCATCAAATTTCAATGACATGGAAATATTAACTCCTGCCCAAAAATATGAAAATCATGTATGATTTTAAACCGTTAACATCTTTTAGAATTTGACGGAAATTTATTGACTGTCTACTACATGAAATGTGTTGGTCTGAGAATTTGAGGGATACAGTGATGAGAATGAAGGGGTCTGCCCTCAAGTTAATGTGCATAACAACACTCTGTTTAACAGGTTGAGACAAACATATTATTACAGGACACATTACTTTGCTGTAAAAAGATCTCTGCTTACAGATGCCATTGATTTTGCTTGTGTATTGCTACCTGTTTCCATACATTTGTGTGCTGTAACATGAAATTCCGGGCTTGGTTTAATGAATCAATTCATTCAACAAATATACGAGCACCTACTATGTTCTAGACTTTGAACATGGCGCTGAGGATGGAGAGAAAGTCATCTCCCTTCTCAGGAGATGCATGCAGTCTAGTCAATGAGGCCATCCAAATAAATCCACAAATTACAGTATGGAACGAGCCGTGGAGGCATGCACATGGTCTGGGAGCACTGTGCTGACATTTTTATGTTCCTCTCTACTTAGTTTCCAAATTTCATACCTTCTCCTTGCTAGCTCCCTTTGCTCTAACCCAGACCTCCTTGAAACATACTGTAAAAAACAGATCCTTGGAAGAAGCCCGTAATCAGATAGACTTTTATATCTGGCTCCACCATTGACAAACTGTGTGTCCTTGGACAAATTGTTTTAACTTCTCTGAGTCAGAATTTCTCCTTCTGTAATATGGAGATGTTAATACTCTGCATATATTTGATGTGAGAATAAAGGGAAAGGACCTACATCAGGTGCCTAGCAAAGTGCCTAAGCATCATACATATGAGTACTCTCCCCCCCACTGCCACAGTTTAAATGACCTCATAGGTCACATCTCACGTCTGGCCTTGTTAACCAGCCTGACTAATAATGATGATAGCCAACATTTATGGAGCATATGCAACGAGCCAAGCATCCCTGATGTGTCATCTCATTTCATCCTCACAACCACCCATTGAGTAGATGGCCTCTTGCTCCATGCGTGTTATATGGGAAGGAAAAATTTCCAGGCACAAGGCTACAAGGAAGACTGTATTGCTGAGAACAACAGGCTTCCTTCTCCATAGTCTTTTCCTCTTTCCTTTTCAAAATGTCCCCCAGCCAAATGCTCCCCAACTGTTGCAACCTGCCTTGTAATCAAATTCTGCCCAAATGCTGCTTGGCTGTGTTAGGCACCTTGAAACCCTTTAGCACTTTCTTGTCTGCTATTTGTAGTTTATTCTTATCTCAGAAGAAGAAAACTTGCCATTCAACTATACACTACAAAGTAGGGTAAGATCAATGTCATTAAGATCAATGTCTTATTGGTTATCCACCTATTTTGCTACCTGAAGCATCTATTCTACTTTCATTTTCTCTTTCCTTTGAGGAAAATCTATGATTCTGTGAACACACACGGTCTCTACTGTGAGCCCCTGTATGCAGGAAAGAAAAGACTGGCTAGAAACTACCTGGATTCTTCAATCTGTGGCAAGCTTTATGATGAACTTGTGCCAGAAGCCAAATGGATAGTTTTGTAATGAAAGTTCTTAGCAGGTAGAGGGCAGAGAAGTGACAAGCTTAGCAACCAATCACCATCATTACAATTCAATGGTGTAAAGACCTTTCTGACCGAAAACCACATATTTATCCATTCGGTTCATGGTTCCTGGAGGTGATTCACCCAGGGGAGTCAATGTATATATACTGTGTATATACTGTGAAAGTATACAGACAGGCTGTCCTCGTAGTTACTTGATGGAATGTCCACTGTTTATACTAATAATTTGCAAGCCCAATATATTTGAAATTAAGGGAGAACTTAATATCTTCTCAGTCCTTCTGTTTCAGGGTGTTGTGTTAGCCAGTTCATAACCTTTCTTTTACCACCTTCTTGCTGTCATCTGGAAATCTGAAGAAATTTTATTTGTGCCACAGTCTATCTTTGGAAAGTTTCTTGGTCATGGTTGTTAATTTTGTCAGTAACAGCTCATTCCCATTTTAATTTCTTTTTAAATTTATTTTTAACGTAGCTAATGAAATAAAATCATCTACTTTTAATTTAGCACTATTACAGTACTCATTACACTCACCTTTAGTCTACTAATGAATTATTAAGTTCAATAATATAGTTGTTGTGCATATAAAATTGCATATAGAATTCCATATGTTGTGCATATAGAATTCGCCAAAGCAGATCAAACACATTGTGCTCAAAAAACCTGAAATGTTTTCTTCAACTGGTATTTCTTAAATCCATAATTTTACCTCCTCTGTCTTGTTGCTCAAACCAGAAACACAGGCAACTTTCTCTCTCTTTACCCCCCCCCCCACCTCATCAGGGTCTATTGATTCAATCTCCTAAAAATCTGTTTTTATCAACTTCTCTCCATCCTTCTTGCTACAACCTAGTCCAACCTACCATAATCCTAAGACCTATTAACTGTTACTCCATATCCTCTTTTTCAGTTTGTTTAATTTATTTTCCAAGGTGCAGCCAAAGTTAATCTTAGAAAATCTCATAGCTTTGATGTCATTCACCTACTTAGAATCCTTCAGTGGCTTTCCATGTCGCTCACGATTATTGTTTAATATGGTCTAGTAGACCTCACACAACCTGAGGCCTGGCTCCACTTCGTCCTCTGTCCCAGCCATTCATTCTCTCTCTTATTTTCATGTCTTAGTCACACTGGCTGATACAAGCTCTTTTCTGCCTCAGGACATTTCCACATATTGTTCACTGCCTGGAACACTCTCCAACCCTCCTTCCTATGTCCCCTTAACCAAGCTAACTCATATTTACCCTGCAGATAACAACTAAAAAAATCTTTCAAGGAATAATTTCCTCCTCTCCACCTTACCCACAAACACACTCCCAACTAGGCCCCCAGTTCTGTGTCCAAACTACCCTGAATCCCTCCATTATATTTACAATACAATTTACAATAATCACTTGTTTAAAATTTATGTTCTCTGCGAGAGTGATAACAGGTAGGAAAATTAATCAACAGATCCAGCTGTGCAAATCCCACCCTGCTTAACTGACTTAAAATCCAAATTCCAGTAATCTGAGAGAATTTTAATCCCAATAATTAATGCTGGGGTTTGTCTCTCTTTCCTTAGTATTATATAAAAATCTAAGTGGGGTGTCTTACTCTGTCCCAAGGCACTTCAGAGGCCTATCCAGCCTTTGCTATACACTGACTACTGCAGAAAAGCCCATTTTTTTCTCCTCATATTGTGTCACATGGCCTCCATCTGTTCTGTGCCACACATGAGGCCCTGGGAATCTTTACTGGGAGTGGTGAGAACTCTGTGGCCTGGGGCCAGCCTCTCTGGGTACCCTTCGAGTCTTGCCATTGCCAAGGGTACTGCCAAGGAAAAGGGGCAGGACCGTTCTGCTGGCAGACCCAGAAGCCTCTGCTCCCACCATCGTCTGAGAAATCTCTGTCCTTTCTCAGTGGGGAAGGTATTTCTCTCTCTCCACTTCTCCGCTCTTTGTGAGCACAGTCTTTTAGAAAAGCAAAAAGAGGGCTGCTTCCAAAGAGTTTCTACTTTCTGCTTTGCAAAACAAACCTTTGAGGCAAGAAACAAAAGTTATCTGCTTAAAATAAGAAGAAAGAGAATAAAATACAGGAGGAAAGAACACACAAAATAATGTTTGGAGACAATTCATGAGGTCAGTTCTTGCTCATAGAATGTGCTCAACATACATAGTTATTGAAAGAATGAATGGATTTGAACTATTAACTCAATCCTAATATGTGTTTTGTATGTATCTGAGCATGTTAACAGACCTACCTGCATGTATATGGAAAGAAAAATGTGAGCTGACTTTTATGGGCAGTAAGGAGGGTAACACTTCTAGTCTCTGTATTACTTATCACAGCGCCACATGCAGCTCCAGCTCCACGGCCAACTGTGTACTTGGTAAAAGAAGAGAAAAATGAATATGTGTTATAAGAGAGTTCCCTATAATACATGAAACCCAGGGTGTGTTTTCCGTAGGCTGACAGCAGCCTGTCTTCCTACAAAGTGGGCGGGGAGTGTGAATGACTGAGAGGTAGAATGAACTGCAGGAGGCCTTTTAGCACACGTGAAGCAGAACAGAGTGCTTTGGGTATAGTCAGAGTTTAAATCAAGTAGACTCTAACAAATTTTGTACTATGGTACTTAGCTAACCTCACCCTCAAGTGGGCAAAACATTTTCACTTCCCTTTCCCAAAGCTGAGATAAGTTTTGGGAAAGAAGATTTATCATCCTCATTTATAAAGGTCACACATACACAGAGAGAAAGAGAGAGGGAGGGAGAGAAATTGCTTCTGACACAGTTCTTCAGCTGGATTTCTTCTTATTTTTCCAGAAGAAATTCAGCAATTGGGCTATGTTTGCAGAAATTCCATTCAACTTTCTAAAGCTACATATCATCTAATATATGGTTGATGCTTAAGAATATCAAATAAAGAACAATCATTTCCTGGGAACTGAGCTCTTCCCTAGCTATGAATATTTGGATTTTGCAAAATGTGTCTGTTCCTGCAGCAGTGAAGCCAACCTGAACTTTGGCAAGACGCCTGTCCTACAGGACTGGTTCTTTTAAGAACAAATCCCCCAGCTCCAGGAAGCACATCTGCTCAAATGTAAGTGGGATCCAATTCAGGTAATTTGCTCCCTCACCACCTTGTGACAATCTTGTTTCTGTTTCGGTGTTTCTTCTGCAGCTCCCCTTCTCCTCTGGACCTGAAAATTGATGCACCATTTCATCTGCACTTTCAGAAATCCAGTTTCCTTTTCATATCCTGTTTTTGGCTCACAGGCTGCCTCTTAGCCACTATCTCCATGGACTGATACTCTTATAAAGAGTCTCCTCTCTTGCATCAGATTCAGATTTGGACCTCAAAGATATCCCCGACCATTCATAGCCCCACTCGAAACAGGTTAGGTCATATTACCCTGTCTCAGAATTTGAATCTTTATCAAAGAATTCTAATACTGGATTTCTAGTTTTAAAAGAATCTCAGCAAGATATAGGGCTAGCTTGATATAGATACTCTGGTCATCATTCATATCTAATTCATTTCAATCATTGGGAAAGCCAGTTCTTCAACAAAGGTATTCAGCCTTCTTTAAATAAATTCCTTTATTTAATATTCAAACTAGTGCCCAACCAAGCTTTTGTGGCACCCACTCTAAAGACCAGCCAGGAAAATGCTGTAATCATTTTATTCTAAGAATACAGGATACATTTTCCACAAGGTGATTTAGGTTCTCATGAAAATACATATACCCGGAGGCACTAGATCTAAAGATACAGTCAGCAAGTAGAGGCGTGACTCCGTCCTCCTCACCATAAGGAAGCACAGTTTCTGGTGTTACAGAAATTGTTTCTCTACACAATTATAACAGGGAAGTGCCCTGACTCACACTTAACAGATGAATGCCGTTGCATTGCATAAGCTATATGATGAATGAGGATGAAATCAGGTCACAGAGCATTATTAAAGAGAAAAGTAACATCAACGTATCCAACCATAAAATTACAGCCAAGGATGCTGTCATAAGTCAGCAACTCTTATGGAAATAGCAAGTCTAGTTTGTCGCCCATGTACCCGAGGGCCAGTATTCTATGAGACTGATGTTCACCCAGAAGTGCTCTCCATTGGTGCCCGCCTCTGCCCTGGCCTCACCATCCTTCTTCGACCCAGCCCAGACCACCTGACCCACCTTTAGCTTCAACCCTGTTACATCATTAGAAACCAGCTCCAGCCTTAGTGACAAGGAATTTAAGAAGTTCTAGACCAAAATGGTACAGATGAACTTATTTGCAAAGCAGAAATAGTGTCACAGATGGAGAAAACAAACTTATGGTTACCAAGGGGAGAAGATGGGGGCTAGAATGAACTGGGAGATTGGGACTGACATATATACACTACTATGTATAAATAGATAACTAATGAGGACCTACTGTATAGCACAGGGAATTCTACTCAACGCTCTGTGGTGACCTAAATGGGAAGGAAATCTAAAGAAGAGTGGATGTGTGTATTCATACAACTGATTCATTTTGCTGTACAGCAGAAACTAACACAACATTGTAGAGCAACTATACTCCAATAAAAATTAATTTTAAAAAAGTTCTAGACCAATATTTGGATGTGACACTCAATCCAGCCCTGACCTCACCTCATAGACACGCATTCACAATTGCACCTTGGTAGTTTTCTTCTGCTCACTCAAATTTTACAAAAGCATGGCTTTTGAAACCAGATGGGTATTAAGTTCTAATCCTATTTCCACGAAGAAGTTTTCGCATCTGACTTCTTGCCTGTAAAATGAAAATAAAACCTGTACTTGTAGGGTTGTTATAAGCTTTCCCTGAGATGGTAAATATGCAATTGCCTAGCAGAGTGTAGCACTTGGGAGATGCTTAACTTGTTGCTTTTTAAAATTCTCATACTACAATTTTGAAGTTTTCCTCTGGTGGGTCTGTGATCTTGTTGGTCGAAAATTTCAATATCTCATTTCAAAAATTTCAGCAGTCTAATTAGGCATTTATTCTTCTAGGCCTCCACTATCCAAATATAGTACCGTATATTTAAATATGGCTACTTAAATATAAATTTTATTTACTTATTGTAAAGAAAATTAAGTATTTAGTTCCTCAGTTACAGTAGCCACATTTCAAGTGCCCAATGGCCACATATAGCTAGTGGCTACTGTGTTGAACAACACAAATAGAGAACATTGCCATTACAGCAAAAAGTTCTATTAGACAGCACTGACATAGACAATATCTAAGGAACTAATATATTTAATTACTTAGCTCTGAAGCATTTCATAACCTTTTTCCTTAACATGTCAAAATATGACAGATGGGGCTCCCCTGGTGGCGCAGTGGTTGAGAGTCTGCCTGCCGATTCAGGGGACACGGGTTCGTGCCCTGGTCCGGGAAGATCCCACATGCCGCGGAGCGGCTGGGCCCATGAGCCACGGCCGCTGAGCCTGCGTGTCCTGAGCCTGTGCTCCACAACGGGAGAGGCCACAACAGTGAGAGGCCTGCGTACCACAAAAAAAAAAAAAAAGACAGATGGCCCAGAGGCCATTTGCTTCTATGACACGTTATTAAACTTAAAAATTGTTTATGCTTATTTTGGTCACATGAATAACAAGATTCTCAGTTTTGAGCCTTCTATTCTTAGGTTAGGACAGCAGTGCTTAAAAGGAATTAACCTGGGACTTAACTGACCTTTAGAAATAGAAATCACATTAAAGGTCCTTGAAAGATGTTGAAATATTTCTCCTCAAAAAATTGAGTTGAACTAAATATTTTGAGAGATGGGGTCTCAGAGGAGTATCAATATCTAATATTTCATGTCCAATTTAATAGTATCCATATCGACTCATGAGAAATCTTCATTTGTTCTAAAGTCTTCCATATGATTCTTCGATGATTTGAAGTGAAACAGAATAAATAAGGCATTCAACAGGTTTCCCAGCTTTTACTGCTGGTATCTTCCTGTTGCTAGCTTCCAAAAGGCCACAGGTTACCCTTCAAGAAAACTCTCTCTTTTACTTCTCCAGGAACCCTTTCTTCAGATTACTCACCAGCTTAGAGTGAAAAACTACCTCATTAAATGGGGAAAATCATGTGGCATAAAACACCATTCACTCATTCACTCATCATGTATTATTGAGTCCTTGGTATACGTCAGACCTTGGCTAGATGCTGCAGATACAGTGAAGAACAAAATAAACCTGTCCCTTTTGTATGGTGCTTATGGATGAATATTCTAATTCAGACTGACTTAGATTAATACAATTATAAGAATTTTTAGTTGCTTTTATTTTCTCACCCTCAGGCTAAATGGTTTATTCTTCTGTTGCCATGTGTATGGAAGAAGGAACATTCTGTTCAACAAACATTTTCATAGTCAAGTCAAAATTATATTCTCCAAAGCCACCCAATCCTGGTCTGAGTTAACCAGCTACAAATTTGGGCTAAGTCACCAAGATGGAAAGTATGTTTCACCTCATAAACCAACTGTAATTAATTGGTATTGGTATCTGAGCTATTCTGAGAAGCTGTACTGAGAAAGGTATTAAGGCCAGATTTAGTGGGATCGGGGAGTGTTGTGATCTATTAGCAATGTCTTCCATGAGTTCAAGGGATTAGAGTATGACAGGTATGCCCAGTTACTTGCACAGCCTGGGGGAAAATGAGAGGGGTGGTGGGACGAAGTATTATCCCAGAGCAAGGCAAGCAAGGGCAGACACAGAAGCCTGGAAAAGCATCAAGTTTAGATGACTTGTCTTCAAACGGCCCATGTGTTCTTTGGTGGCTCCCAGTCTGAATCAAAGTCTTATTCTTTCTGCTATTAGCTTCTCTAAAAAAACCTCCTTCTCTTCTAAACTTTCTCCAGCCAATTTGTTCACATACAAATCATCTTGTTATCATTAACATTAAACTTGACAGTCTTAAAATTCAACTCTAAATTTGATGGGTTCTTCATTTACAGAGAACTAAATTTTGAAATTACCAATTAAATGAAATTAGTCATGTACTTAGATCACCAAACTGTTTAGGAGAATTCTGTCAAGAAATTCTGTCATATATCTCAGGATGTGTTTTTCTCCATTAAAGTGAACAAGAGGATGAATATGTGTTTAGTGCACAAAAGATAGAACAATAAAGCAAACTATACTGTGATATCCTATTCCCCCTAAAATGTTCAATTTCTCATTTCTATGCCATAAATACTTAAGTACTCCCTAAAATGTTTATTCAAAAAAAAAAAAGCATGAAATCTCCTTTTCCCTCCACCAACGCATATCTGTGTACGTGTATGTGTAGGCTAATGATAAAACAGAAGAAGAGAAACTAACTATAAAATTACCAATGACTAATTCACTGCAATGTCTGGCATATCATCCTTATAACTCTGTAAAGTTACTCAATGTAGTGAAGAGATGAGTTGTTTCATGCCTATAATTTGTGTAGTAGAGGTCTGTTCATCTTTTAAGATGTATACTGTATGAAAAGGAATAGTACTTATATATTTTAAACTAAATGGCAAATGAAAAAAAGAAACTCATGCAAAAAAGAAAATAATGGCCCAAATATACTCAAATAACAAACACAAATAACCTCATGATACAGAACTCTGAGTCAAAAGAACTGAATATTTGTCTATCCCTGCCCCCTTGTGGTAATATGTACCTCTCAGGTAAGATAAGCACATTTTTAGAGGAGGGAAACAAACACTTGAGGTTTGAAAACAGACAAGAAAAACGTGAAAGCAGAAAGGAATTCTTATACTTAATACATGACAGAATAATTTTATTTCCATCAGCGTGTGTATACTTAATGTAACATCTGTGCTTAATTTTTAAGAGCTACGGTACAAGAACAGTTATAAATGCAGACTCTAAATTAGTCTGAGACAGAAACAAATAGCAAAATTACAGTTCATTTTTAGTTTAGGTTTTCAAAGTTCTGAAATGGTAATTATGCAGCGCTATGTTTTACCCAGAGACTATATAGGATTAAATGATATATGACAATCACAATGATGAATGTTTATTGAAGACCTTCTTACTACATGCCAGGCTCTGGATCAGATCTTGGGAAGTACCTGATAAGCAATCATAAACATAGTCTTTGCCCTCATGGGGTTTATGCCTTGCAAAGAAAAGAGACAAGCAACAAATAATCACAATAAAAAATTACAGTCTCAAAGCGGTGTTTGAAGAAGAGGATATGGTTGTATGAGAGCCAATGAAATGCATCTAGTGGTGGGGAGTCTGCAGAGAAGGAAGGTCGGGAAGGCTGTGCCTGTGGAGAGGTTAAAGAGTATATGAGAACTCTCTGTACTTTCTGCTCAATTTTACACTTTTCCACACTCTTCCACTAAGCTTTATAAACCTAAAACTGATCTAAAAAATAAAGTCTACAAAAAAAAAAAGAGAGGAAGAGGAGCTTCATAGCAAAGGGTACTGGGGTAGGTAGAAAGAGGCATGCACAGAAAAGTACACAAAAAAATCCCAGGGTCTTAAAAGGTCAATGCCTGAAGCCCAAAGAAGGAGCAAGGTCTCCAAGGAACATGGAAAGATATTCAGGGGCTAAAACTTGCATGATCATGTGAGCCATGTTATGAATTTAGGTCTTTAGGAGTAATGTGGAGCTATTAAAACGTTTTAAAGAGGATAGCGATAAAATCTGATTTTTATTTTAGAAATATATTGAATATTTTAAAATAAAGCTTAAGAAAAGAGAAGATGAGGGAGACAAAATAACATACTACCTTTGTTAAGTTGTCATACATTTAGTGGGTGCTTACTAGGTGTCAAACTTTGTTCTAAGCTTTTAGGTGTAAAAATTTAGTTCACACAACCCCATAAGGTAGGTAACAGACTGTGATAGTGCTTTCAACAAGAGGTGATGGAAGCTTAGACTAAAATAGTGGCAATGGAAAGGAATGATGAAAATATATTTGACAAATATATGGAAGAATCAATGATGCGTTGAATTTGGAGACTGACAAGGAGAGGGTGGCATGAATAACTCCTTAGTTTCTGGCTTATGCCACTGGAGGGAAATTTGGTGCTATGTCCTAAAATATGAAACTTCAAGGAAGATCAGAGCGTTGGAGTGGTGGGAAAGAAGAGAGGAATATACCTCTGGTCTTGGAAACATTGAGTCTAAAGAGTTTCTGAGACATCCAAGTGCACGTGGGGTATGCCCATGGAGATCTGGGTCACGTCTAGAGCCATGGACTGGTAAATTATTTCCTCAAAGAAAGATAGTGACTGAAGCCATGGCAAGATGAAATTGCCTAGGGATAGAACAGAGAAAAAAAGTATAGAACTAAGCCTTGGCCAGGGAAAAGAAGGTGAACCTGAAAAGAGGAAAACAAACAACAAACCTCTGACCAGAGAAGCTTAAAATAGCTTGGTTGTAAAAGGGTTAGCAGACATCCCTTAAGAAGAATGTCACGAGGAAGAGAGGCTTCAATGAACACAAGAAAGTTGTAGAAATTGGAGAAAGGTGCAGAGTACAGGCAAATTTGCTGGTGGCAAACAGTAGACAAAGTCACTAAAAATCAGTTCACCAAATGGCTGGTTCACTGACAACCAACCCAATAAATATTTTGACTTGACAAAAGATAATCTTATAGGTTTTAAAAACAGTATTTGATTTGATGACTGAATATGAAGTAGTTCATATGTAATAAGCAAAATCTTAGTTTTCATATGGGAATTCTCAACTTACACTGATTTTTACTCCTTTATAAAATGTCATTTTATATTGAGCCAACCTTTTAGCATTCATCTGTTAGCTTTCATAGTATTTTTACTCAATTTATTTTTTACCTTTCTTTACCATCTTTTTATTTGGTCCATTGTGGTCATTTATTTTCATTGTTTTTTGCGTTTTCAAGAATCATTTTTCAAATTGCTACCAACCAAGTCACGATACTCTAATTTTTCCTTAATAGAAGTTACATTTTTAGTTTTATGGAAATGTGATTTTTAAACTAATTCTGATTCTTTTAGATAAATTTAAATTTAATTCTAAAGTTAACTTAAATATTTCATTTAATTAAAATTTAATTTAATTTAAAATTCTGATTTATTTTAGTGCCTGTGAGTTTAAATTTAAAGTTTACTCTTAATTAAAGTTTAATTTAATCTTAAACTTTAAATGCTAGAGATATAAAAGGAAAGCTGGTATGCCATTTGAGGAAATGGCAAAAGAAATAGGAGAATTCTTAAAGTTTACTAAAATAGAAAATGACATTCAAAGATAGCTGAAAATATTTCAGAGGTAGACAAATGGTCTCATTAAATATAAAACAGGGCGAAAAGGGGGTAGGTTGGAAAACAGCTTCTCCTTTGAGAATTTTGTTTTTATTAATACTGATGCTGTTTTTCTAACCTTTTGCATTTATAGTTTTTTTTTTTTTGGTCAGGTTCTCAGATGATATATCAACATTAAAAAGTTAATATGCAGAAAATCATATTTCATCACTGGGAATCAAACTTAAACAGCCAAACTGCTTTAACTACGAAAACCATTTGGAATAAATTGATGAATGTGGTAACTCTGATGAACCCAGTCATTTGGCAAATGGCCTTTCAGTGAACTGGACTATTAGCAAATATATTTTCAAATTAGGAAGTGTCCAATTCACTGTAACAAAGACAAGCTTCCTTTTTTAAAAACTCTCACAATCTAGAAGGAGAGGTGAATCCTCAAATAGTTGCAAACCTTCTGACAAATATTTTTATGAGAATGGCAAATAATGTACCTTCAGCATTCAATGCTCAGGAGGCATGGAAAATGGCAAATGGTAGGTAATGATGAATGAACAAAAGCCTATCAAGTTGAATTATATTTAGGAAATGGAATTTCTTGTTAATTAGCAAGACTTAGAACTTGATTGGCTATAGGGGATGACTGAAGGAGCAGATCCAAAGATGAGGGGCCACTTCCAACTTGGACAAATGGGCAAATTGCCAAAACAGGGAAATTTAGAGGGAGAACTGCTAGAAGGACAGATATTTAGAGAGGAAGAGAGGTTATACATTCAGTTTTAGAAATGTTAAGTTTGAGCTGCCTGTGCAGCACCTAAATTGGGAATGTTAAATAGAACTTGATTAAATGGCTACAGAAATCAAAAACAACGGGTAGACTAGATAAGGTAGGAATACGTGGCATATATTTTGTAATTGAAACCACAGGAGTGATTGATATTAACAGCAGAATATTTAGAGTAAAAAATAATAATAATTTGGGGTAAGAACCCTGAGGAATACCAACATGTAAGAAATAGAGGAAAATGAACCCCCAAAGTTAGGCTGAGAAAGAGTGGCTACAAGAGTAGTGTGGAGTGAAAAGTTTGCTAAGGAAAAGAGAGCATGTTTCAGGAAAGAGAGAGTAGTCAACAGAACTAAATATTTCAGAAAGGTTGAGTGATATAAGAAGAAGGCAGTCTCCATTGGACGTGTTACCAGAAAATACGGGCAAACTATTTGAGTGGTGAGGATGTAAGCCAGGTTTCTTGAAGGGTGAGAGTGAGGAAATAAAGACAGCAAATGAAGGTAATGAAGGAGGGAACAGTAGTTTCAGGGAATGGCTTTTCTCAAGACTGTGGGGATATAAGCATGTTTAAACACAGACAGAAAGTGAAAATAGAGTGAAAGAGTTTAAAGATATATGGAGGTTCTACCATGCTTGCTTTTTGAACAAATTGCTTAAATTTTTCTGCTCTTAATTCTTCTGCCTGCAACATGGAGATACAAAATCGTGCCTACTTCATGAGGTCTAATGATATAATCCATGCAGAGCTTCACATATTGCCTGGCACACACTAATCAGTAAATACTGGCTAATACTCAATAGCAAGAGTATGACTGGAGCAGGAGGAAAGGAGAGAAATGGGATTTGGATCCACATTTATGTGTAGATTTGGCAATAGGAAGTTAACAAAGTTTCAGTCTCATAACTACTGTTTTCTCTGCCAGGTAGAGAATGGAAAAAATGGTAGTGGAATCAGTGGCTTAGAAAGCAAGAAAAAGGATTGTTTTCTCGCATCTAAGGGAGGATGGAAGGAGGTAAAGAAACTAAAATTTATCACGTGTCTTCTATGGACATACATGAAAATAAATGTTTTGTTTACATTATCTCATTTAGTTCTCGAAATAAAGTATCTATTATTCCCATTTCATAGATGAGCAAATTGAGGTTTCTAAACCTCAGTCCAAAAGGGTGATGGGGTCTTTCCCTATAGTCATTTAAGAACTCAGGCTGATAAAATCTCTGCCGTTTTCAACAATATGGCTTCCAAGTTTGACATAGTCATCTCCAGTCAAGAAAAAACTTAGAAAGAAATTTTTTTGTTAATCTGTTGTTGCTGTTGTTGTTGTTGTTTCTTTGTTTGCTGGTTTATTTGTTGTGGGCCAGGAAGATGGTATGGACCAGACTCAGAAGGGATACCCATAACTTGAATTCCTATGCCATTGACTAGAAGTCAGCCATACATTACAGTCAGCGGTCTCTGCCACTGTTTGTTTATTTGTTTGAGGAGTTTTGGGAGCAGGCAGGAAGATTATGAATTTTTTTAGAACCATTGCATTTAAGAATAATTTATGTATATTTAAGTGGAATTTCACTTGTAGAAGTAGAGCTTAAGGGAGAATCTCCATGGAGTTTTGAGGAGAACCCTGAGTATTGTATAAAGTAAACAAGACCACCAAGCTTTGAAATAAGTAAGATTGCCCCAAAAAGATATTAGAGTAGCCATAGAATCTTAATATTTTCTTAGATAAAATAGCACTGAGAGAATCCCTACCTACTGATTTAAAAATTAGTAAGGATAAAATGGGAAAATAGGTCCCAAATTGCTAGGCAAATACATAGAATTATTATTTCATAAAATACAGTAAAGAACTAAAGAAGTAAGAATAGGTAACAGTCTATGATACTGTGGTTCTCTTTTCAACCTTTTTTTCTGCTAATAAACGTATTTGCTATGCAATTAAAAATCATGTAACAAAGGAGAAATTCCAGTCAAACATATATGGGCTATTTAGGAGCCAGAAATAGTTATTGGTGTTTCCTGGAAACCAGCTGAGAATCTGTACTTAGTTTTTTTCGATTGTATTTGAATCAGTTGCATGATATAGTTCATGCCATATCTCTGGTAACTGTGTAAGCAAAAATTTAAAGCAAGCAATAAAACAAACAAACTCACAGTCTTAATGGAGATAATGCTCAACTTCACAAAATCATATAATTCTTCCAGAACAAATTCCTCCATGAACAGCAAGTGTAGTAAAAAGAGCAATAGACTTATACTTTTGTTCTAGTTCTGCTAATATCTACTTGAGTAATTTGGGGAAAGTTACTTTCCTTTGGGGGACTCTGCTTTCCCATCTGTAAAATGACTCAAGTTTTAGCTAGATTAGATTCAGTTTATGAAACATTTATTTGATGTTTATTGCCAAACTCTCTGCCAAGTACTAGAGATATAAAGACGATTGCGATATAATTCCGGTGCTAAACTGTTTATGGACGTTCCTCTTTCTTTCCTGGGTACATGGAAGACTAATATTCCCAGTTCCACTCTCATTAGACAAAACCCTATGATTAGTTATGGTCAATGAAATATGAACAGCAAAGACCTGTGCCAGTCCCGTATGAGGCAGTTTCTAACCTCTCTCTTCTGCCATACAAGTCATAGAAAGCCCTCGTACTGGGAAGGTGAAGGTTCAAATTTGAGTGTTGGGAAAACTGGACAGCTACATGCAAAAGAATCAAATGGAGGACTTTCTCACACCATATACAAAAATATACTCATAGATCAAATACCTAAATATAAGACCTGAAACCATAAAACTCTTAGAAGAAAACATAGTATGCTATTTGCCATTGATCTTAGCAATAGTTTGTTCAATATAGCTCCTCAGGCAAGGGGAACAAAATCAAAAATAACAAATGGGACAACATCAAACTAAAAAGCTTTTGCAAAATGAAAGAAACTATCAACAAAACAAAAAGGCAGCCTACAAATGGGAGAAGATATTTGCAGATGATATATCCGCTAAGGGGTTAATATTCAAAATATACAAAGAACTAATACAACTCAATATCAAAAAAACCAAACAAACAAATTGAAAAATGGGCAGAAGACCTGAACAAACAGTTTTCTAAAGAAGAAATACAGATTGCCAACAGATCATGAAAGGATGTTCAACATCACAAATCATCAGGGAAATGCAAATCAAAACCACAATAAGATATCACTTCACACCTGTCAGAATGGCTATTATCAAAAAGACAATAAATAACAAATTTGGCAAACATGTGGACAAAAGGGAACCCTCATGCCCTGTTGGTGGGAATGTCAATGGGTACAATCACTATGGACAACAGTATAGAGGTTCCTCAAAAATTAAAAATAAAGCTACAATATAATCCAGCAATCTCACTTCTGGGATTTTCCCAAAGAATACAAAAACACTATTTTGAAACGATATTGCACCTAGATGTTCATTGCAGCACTATTTACAAGAGCCAAGATATGGAAACAACCTAAGCGTCCATCAACAGATAAATGGACAAAGAAGTTGTGATATATACACACACACACACACACACATATACATACACACGCACATACATATATACAATGGAATACTACTCAGCCATAAAAAAGAATGAAATCTTGCCATCTCTGGTAACATGGATGGATCCACAGGATACTATGCAAAGTGAAATAAGTCACACAGAGAAAGACAAATATCGTATGATAGCACTTACATGTGGAATCTAAAAAACCAAACAAATGAACAAACAGAACAGAAACAGAGTCATCGACACAGAGAACAAATAGGTGGCCAGAGGGGAGGGGGGCATGGGGAGTGGAGAAATAGGTCAGGGAGATTAAGATGTACAAGCTTTTAGTTAAAAAATAAATGAGTCACAGGGATGACGTGTAAAGCATGGGGAATATAGTCAATTATATTGTAATAATTTTGTGTGGTGACATATGGTAACTACACTTATTGTGGTGATCGTGTTGTAATATATAGGGATATTGAATCACTATGTTGTGCACCTGGAACTAACATAGTGTTGTAGATCAATTATACTTTAATTTTTGTAAAGAAAGGGAAGATGTGTAAAGTAAGGGTGAGTGTGAAAATCTAAATGAAGCAACTGGAAATATTGCACTGAGACAGAAGAGAAGACAGTTAAGGATGAGACCTTAGGGAGCGCTAACATTGAAAAATTATATAAAGACAAGTTAATAAAGAAAACTGAGAAGAGACGACCGAGAAGAAGAGAAAAAGCTGGAAGGAAATGGTGAACTGGAAACCCAGAAAGGAGAATTTTCCAACAGGGTCAGAAATTGCCTATAAAGTCACTTACTAGGAAGTCATGAGATGTGATATGAGAAGAGGCCTTTGGATTTGAAATTATGGAAGTCTTGAAGAGAGAAATGCAGATTTGAGTCATTTGAGAAATGAAAAGGTGGTAAAATACGCATTTATCAAAGGGTGTCTTGTGAAACATTTACGCACAAAATGCTTCCCCAAAAGACAGAGGGGTTCATGATTAAATACATTTGAGGCATGCTGCATACTCTATGCCTATAAGGAAATGTCTTAAAGATCTTTTCATGATTTTCTCACTTTGAGGGATGAGAAAAGGGGAAAAAAAAGCTATCATTTGCTTACAAACTGATAATACCAAAGCAAGATAGCAAAACTAATATCCTAGGACTGGTCCACAAGTATTGACCAATAATGTTTAGTTTCTACTAATGTTTGGCTTCTACTGTCACTAAATTTTGTGTCACTAAGCAAACTAAAGCACTTGACTAGAGAAGAACTAAGATAAATTTTTAATTGAATATGTTTTGAAAATAAAAGAATCAATAAAATATGCTTCACTTCTGATGTAACAATTTGTAGAGAAGTCAGATTGCCAGCCTGATCACAATTGAGATGTTTGACTAGCCAGTTTTCATAATTTCCCTTTCTCTGATCTGTAAAATGAAAATAAGAATAATATCTATTTCATGGGTTTTTTGAAGAAGTCAATGAGATAAAACATCAAAAGCATTTGGAATATTGCCCAGCACATAGACAATGCTTAATAACTATTAACTATTATTATTACCTTTACTGTGAAGCTTTCCATATCTCCTCAGGATCAAGCTGGCATATAGCAGAAAACTCAAATAGTCTGGACTCCCTGGTGAAGTGAGGTTATTGGCCACGGGAAGTCAATTTAGCATTAAAGCATAATCTTCACACTAATAAAGCATAATAGCGACTGAGGAACCATTACCTTTGGTAACTTCGATTGCAGATGGAAAAATCTGTACTTGAGAATGAACTCTCAATATAGCCCTGACCCTTACAGAAGAACTACACTTGTGGGATTTACTCATTTAGCCCACCTGATTTCATGAAAATAGAATAATCTAATGCATATTCCTAGCTGGGGTTCACACCTAAATGCACACGTCCCCAGCTGAGTGGGTAAGAAGCCTATGCTTTCCTATCATTTCTCTAACCATTGGATTAAATCATTCCTCAAGGAATCTGTTTTCTGAAAGGATACTATAGAAAAATGTTTCGACATTTTCATAATTAAAGAGCAATTCTTTAAATCTTAATGTGAATTAAAAACTTGAACATAAAATCTGCTCTGCAGAAAATGGGATTATACATGCTGCTACTGACAAAGGACTCCCTCCCTGAGAATTTATACCACGTGATAGCGGGGACTGTGAACATCATGAGAGCCTTCCTCTCAAATCTCCCAGACTGAGGACTGCCTCCTGCACAGTTTTGTTTTGTTTTTTTTAAACATAGAATTTTAACCCATTTTTACTTTTAATGTCAGATTTATTCTGAGGTGATTTACAGAATCATCATTAGACATAGAAAAAGTGAAGTCTCCTCTTCCTCATATTGCAATAAAAATAAATACCAGAAATTATCAGCAACATGATTGTGATAAATAGGTTGTCTAGATTTGAAATCCTTGCTCTAGAACTGCACTGAATTCCCCTTAGAATGTTTTTGGAGGTGGATTTTTTTATATCTGTCAACTGAGTTTTTTTATATCTGCCAACCTTAGAAGGCATATTACGCCCTCGCCTGTCTGTCCAGGGAGAGCTCCGCGTTAGCCCGCAGTGATGTGCTTCCCTGAGGACAAGCGACCTAACAGCCCCCAGCTGCTGTTCCACCGAGTCCACGGACTCTTTCTTCCCTTCTCTGACACCTTCAAAGCCTAAAAGGAGGCAACCTATTCACCGACACTTCTATAATTGTACCACGCATCTCTGCTTTCCAGGGCGGAGAGAAGTGTTTTAGAACAGAGACATGTCAATCTAGTACCCTACTGTTATTTTGTGTTGTTTCCAATTTCCATTACCTTCCCTCCAATCAGCCACACCAGAAATAGTCAACTGGCTAAGTTTCTTTTGTACCTAACATGGAAGTTATATAAAGAATAGAGTAAGATCAGTCTTACATGCCCTGACTCCATCACTAATTTCACCTGGCCAATTTCTATTTATTCTTCAAGTCTCCTCGCGTGTAACTCATGAAGGGACACTTTCTCTTAACCTTCCTTCCTCTGCCAACATACACACCTGTCTAGAATAGGTCCTTCTAGACAATGTTCTGAGAAACAATGTAATTTTTCTTCGTGGCATTTAACATAATTGTAATTCAGTTTTAGTGTTTTTTAGTTTTTCTCTCTCCCGCTAGACTTTTACCTGCCCATGCTTACTACTCAATGAGTGTTTATTGAATGGATGGATCATTGAGGCTAATAGTTTTTATTAAAGAAGCAAGACTGATGATATTATGGCGGTACCCACGTTTCATTTATCAATCTGAGGTGTGATGAGAGTGAAACAGGGATAAGCCATTGCATCAGTTTGGCATTTAGGAAAGCACTTAATCTAACCATAATTCATTTCATGAGCCTGGCCCTTTAAATTTTAAATGCAGCAACCAAAATTGATATGATCATATCCTTGGGAATACTATTTCTCCCCTGTTATTGTTTTCTGTAACTGACCAAAACATTAAAATGTGATGTCTGCTTTTGTAGCCAATCACATAGGGTACAAAGTACCATTGCAAAGTAGCCCATAGAGGAGAATAAAAATTTACTACCACCCTCTATTTGTTTCCCTGATCAATTGCTTCTCATGGCTACTCTGTGCTGTCTCCCCTGTGTTCTCTGCTGCTGATGTCTTTCCTGGTGCCTCTTTCTCTGCTTGGCATCCTCGTACTCATGCATTTTATCACAGGCATAGGAACCGCTGGAGGATTGTTCTGTATGGATTTTCCACTGTATGGGAGACTCAGAGCACATCATTAACCCCAGACTGGCCTACTGACATTTACAGAACTGCCCCCTCAGTAATGCCTCCTCCCCTTATCAGCTGGCGTTTGCTCAGAAAATGCAAGCAGTTACAGTATTGTCCCGAGGTAAACATAATTAGGAAATCAAATCCTCGGAGGAAAAAGATATCCACAATAATGCTTTCCAAAGCCAAATATAAATGACTTATTAAAAATCGTCCATATTCATTTGTCAGGCTGATTTCCCGAATTTAAAATCTCATTTAACACATCTATATATCTATGGTGATACTTAAAAGGTTATTTGAAATGTTCATAACGACAAATTCTCAGTCTTGCAGAAATCAAAATATCAAGGACAAATGTATGAAAGGGTAACAAGGCAGTTGTAAATGCTTTTCCTCTAAATAGATTGTCAAATTTCTTCCCACTGAATAAAATCATGGTGAATGGGTTCCGCTAGAAAATATTAATAAACTTATAATGAAATTAAGTCAATAAACACTTATTAGATGCCTGGTGTGTATCTAGCATTGATTAAATGTAAAAATAAATAAATTATTAATTCCTTTATTCCTCAGTACCTTCATCTGCAAAATGATGATAATAACAATACTTACCTCAAATATTTATTGTAGGTATTACATGAGTTAGTACATGTGGAGCATGTAAGGCAGGGCCTGGCATCTAGTAAATGCTCAGCGATGAGAGCTGCAATTATTTTTATTGACAATAATGAAGAGGATTCAGCTTAGTGGGCAAGACAAAATGTAAGCATATAAACATGGACCTCACTGTGGTTGTTCTGGCTGTTTCCAGGGTTTTCTCAAACCTTATTTGCCTTGACAATACAATTATATGAGGAACAGGTGTAGTACAGATCTGACCCAGCATTGGACACCTCAGAGACTTTAAACCAGTAAAATAAGGTCTTGGTCGAACCTCTTTCTCCCCTCCACTCATTTCCAGAGAAAACTTGGAAATATTTCTTTCTGAAGGAGACCCAAGTTTCCACCTCTCTCTATCCTAAATCACTTTTTGACTATCCTAAAGTGAACCTAACTATTAGGTTAACCCTGAACTTTTGTGTATTTGCTCTTTTTGTTTTTCCATTATTTGGCAATCTATAAAATAGGGGTAATTATAAAAACAACAAACATTTATATAATCCTATGAGCCAGACACTCTTCAAGTCCTTTGCAAATATTAATTCATTTACTTCTCACAATAACAATTATTATTCCCAATTTACTGTTAAGGAAATTGAGGCACAGAGAGATTAAGCAACTTGCCCAAGGTCCCACAGTTGATTAGCCAGGATTTGAAAGTGGTCAGTGCTCTTAACCACATATTATACACTGGTCCTTATCCCACTCCATCCTCACCTAGATAATAAATTCTGCCTAAGCCAAAAGTTCTGGTGTTTCAAGACCAGAAGTCCCAGGAGCTCCTTACATGGGACTGAAAAGCATTTGCTTTACCCAGTTTAACAAAGTTTGTGTGGTTCCTATGACTAAGCTCCCCATACATCCAGCCTGTCCAAGACAGTCTAAGTTTGCACCTATTGTCCTGATGATAATTATAAATAGAACCCCCTTTCACTTTCAGTGGTATCCACCTAGATAATTTAAACAATATGTCTGATATTTACCTTAATATGTCTGAAAGTGAGAAATGAGTCTGTGCATATGTGTGTGTTTCCCCTAAGATTCTGAGTTCTTTTTGTGTGTGTGTGTGTGTGTGTGTGTTATGCGGGCATCTCACTGCTGTGGCCTCTCCCGTTGCGGAGCACAGGCTCCAGACGTGCAGGCTCAGCGGCCATGGCTCACGGGCCCAGCCGCTCCGCGGCATGTGGGATCTTCCCGGACCAGGGCACGAACCCGTGTCCCCTGCATCGGCAGGCGGACTCTCAACCACTGCGCCACCAGGGAAGCCCTTGAATTCTTTATCTTTAAAATATTTTGCTGTTTTTTCTTGAATTTGTCTTGCACAGATTTCTATCTTTAAAACTAAATCAGAATACTCATCCATCTTAGAAGTCCCCTGGCAGAAGGGCTAAGAGGGTATAAAGGAGTAATGGACTTTTACACCTATGACACAAAGTGTTGATAATAATTTTAATTAGAACTCAGCTATTCTCCCATTTTCTGCTTAGTTCATGAATTGTTGTTGAAGTTATTTTGTAAAAGGCATTTGAATGTATCCTTGATCAAATATTGTTAGTCATTTTTGATTTGTTTTTTAATCTCTAGGTCCACATATTCACTTGCCTGGTCATTAAGTAAGACAGGAGCATCCTCTTCTGATTCATGAAGTTTCTGGGGGTGGTCTCAAGGCCTTCATGTATTTTTAGGGCATATACAAAGTCACGGATTACTGTTTCCCCTACTGAACTTTCATTTCTTATCGTTCTGTTTCAGTTGTCCTTGATGCTGCTTCATTTTATGACCTTAGCTTATCTTCTCTTAATGCAAAAATAAATAAAACTTACAATTAAATTTCTTTTATATGCCTTCTGGGTATCTTCTGGCCACTTAGCATTGTTTTAAAAACAGTTATATTCTGTTACAGATTATAAGTAGATTTCTGACTAGAATGCCCTTCTTGTCTTCTCCCTCTGGTGAAATCTTACCTATCCTTCCAAGTCCACGTCAAATATCTTCTCTTCTGCGAACCCCCTACAGAATTAATTGCTACCCCATCTGTGATACTGGGGTTTTGTTCATTTCGTATTATGATTTTGCCCTCATCTGTCACCTCCCTCAACTGTGAGCTCAGTCAGAACAAGGACACTTACTCAGTTTTATATCCCTCCCTTGGGCCTACCACAAGGTCTGAAATATATGTATTCAAGAAATATTTGATGAACGAATAACATTTTATCTTATACAAAGTTATTTCAAAAATATTACATTATCTTAGCTCTGTAGCCATCTTATATAAGATTATAAATGTCTCCATTTCACTGATGGGAAAGCTGAGAAATCCTAGAAAGTAAAGCATATGGAGAGAGGCTGCAAACCACTCTGTAGGTTTCCAACTAAATAGATTTATATAAATTATCCATGACAATTTTCCATGGCCATAAAGAAAATTTTGATTTAATAACTATTTGATTTGACAATTTTTTTCTAGCATCCAGAAAAGACTTTTGAAAATGGTTTTCTGGTTTTTTTCTTTATAGTAACGGAGTTATCAGATCTACTATGAGCTTCACTGTGGCAGCTTCACCTGACGCAAAATGTTCGGGCCACAGGCTATACTTCTGAAATGACATGCCAAGGAACACAGGCCTTGGAACTTTATTTCCCGAGTACGTTTTCCATTACTTTTAGAATGGCCTCCAGAGTTGACTGGCCTCCAGAGAGAAGACCTTGGTCAATCTTCATGATGCCAGCTCACCAGGAAAATGCCCAGGCAGCAACAGACCATAGCTTAGCCAATATGGGTAAGACTGCTCTCAGACATTGAAATTGTCTAAGCTCCCTTTGGAGGGGTCCAATCCTTTTCGCCTTAAATCACTCATTTATTTTTCTCTCTAAAGTTGGGATGCCAGAAAAATACATTGAAAAATAAAATGTCATTTGCGCTTGACCTCTGAATAAGAAGCAATGTGAATTTACTAAATTTATTCAACTTAATTACTAAATGTATTAAATATATACAGATGATCCTTGAACAACATAGAAGTTAGGGGCACTGACCCTTTGTGGGGTCCAAAATATTCATAACTTAGAGTCAGCCTTCCATACAGATGCAGTTTCTTCATATCCGCAGTTCCACATCCATGGATTCAACAAGCCACGAGTCATGCAGTGCTGTAGTATTTACTATTGAAAAACATCTACATATAAGTGGACCCGTACAGTTCAAACTCATGTTGTTCAGGTCTACTGCAATATATATAATATTGTTTTACATATATTATTATATATAAATAGATATTAATATATATTTTACCTTCTCTATATATTACTAATATCACTTTTAGTCTGTGAACACAAAATAAATTAAATATATAAGAAAAAAAAAAGATCAGCAAATTAAGTTGCATTGTGCCATAGTAAGAAGAGTTCTGAAATAGGCAAGTCAGGGGTGTTTGTTCTTTCAACCAGTGCTTACTGAGCACCTGTTAGGTACCAGGCACTGTGTTACATGTTAGAGATTCAGTACTAGGTGAAATAGACATGGTCCCTGACCTCACAAAGCTTACATTCTTAGAGAGAAGCCAGACTTTGAACACATAATTGCAATAAAGCATAAGTGTTAATATCCAAAGAAGTCAAGGGAGGCCTGAAGAAGGGATATTTAAGCTTGGATTAATGGATAAATATTTGTTAGTTTGGCAAAAGAGGGAAAGGAAGAGAGGGAAATGAGGAAGAGCACTTCAGGTTGGGAAAGACAAGGAGACTAATGCGAGCATACTGCAGCATTTTCCCCTTGCCTATGGGAGACTAAATCTGGCTATTTGAGTAACCAGAAGAAAATTAAAAATATAATAGGGAGAGAGTTAAAGCCTGAAGAGGTAGACAGAATACAAATCCCTTTAAGTACCTTTTAAGTCACGTTAAGTTGCTAGGACTTTAACATATTCAGAAACATGGTATGCATTGAAGTTTTAAGCAGGGTAGTGGCCTGATAGACCAACCATTGACTGCTGTATAAAAAGGGGATTAGGGACTTCCCTGGTGGTGCAGTGGTTAAGAATCCACATGCCAATGCAGGGGACACGGGTTCGAGCTCTGGTCTGGGAATATCCCACATGCCACAGAGCAACTAAGCCTGTGTGCCACAACTACTGAGCCTGCATTCTAGAGCCCATGAGCCACAACTACTGAAGCCCGCATTCTAGAGCCCGTGAGCCACAACTACTGAAGCCCGCATGACACGACTACTGAAGCCCGTGCACCTAGAGGCTGTGTTCCACAACAAGAAAAGCCACCGCAGTGAGAAGCCCACACAACATAGAGTAGCCCCTGCTCACCACAACTAGAGAAAGCCCGCGCGCAGCAACAAAGACCCAACACAGCCATAAATAAATAAATTTATTTTTAAAAGGGCGGGGGGATTGGAGGGACCAAGGATGGTGGTAAGGAAGCCATTAAGCAGGCTATTATAAAGTCCCAATATAATAGGTTGCAAAAATGGATGTAGAATATATTCCTCTCCCTCTATCCACAATCCTTGGTAGTGCCTTGTCACAATGAATTAGTGGCTCGTCATGGCATTAACAAATATAATGCAAACCAAGGCTTGAAAAGTCCTTGTATGTCAGGGCTTGTTCTCTCTTACTGCACTTGGAATCCTGAGACCACCATGTCGATGAGCCCAAACTAGCCTGCTAAAGAATGAGAAACCACAGGGAAAAGAACGTCGGCATCCTAGCCAAAAGTCATCCGGCTATCAGCTGACAGCCTGCCCACCACTAGATATGTGAGTGGGGCCATGGTAGATCACTAGGCCACCAGCGAACTCACTAGCAGATCACGGACACAAGAGAAAGCCTAGCAAAGATTAGCCAAACTTGTCCAGACGCAAAGCACTGTCCGGCTGACCCATATAATTGTAAGTGAAGTAAAATGATTTCTATTTTAAGCCACTAGGTTATGGGGAAATTTGTATTATGCAGCAAACACTAACTGATACACCTAGCAAGTTTCAATCAAAAGAACTCCACGATTCTGGGCTTGGACCAATAGGTAGATGGTAGGGCCTACTGGCTGAGCTCCAGGATAGTAAAGGAGAAAAAGATATGGGGATGAAGACAGCAAGTACAGCTGTGAATACACAGAACCTGAGGCGGTTGGAAAACATATAGACAAGGATGTCAAACAGGCCATTGGATAGATGGCTGGAGAACACCCAAGAGAGATCCAGGCTGCAGACACAGATTTGAGATTTGTTGTTGTAAACATTGGGATGGAACTCATGGTAGATAAACTTCCATAAGCATAAGATGGAGAGTAAAAAACCTAAAGGGCCCTGATAACTTCTATATATGTCATTTTGGACAAGTTACTCAACAGCTCTGAGCCTATTTTATCACCTGCAAAATGATGTAGTGTTAACTGACTTACTGAGCAATATTAAAGATTAAATACGATTTATTTTGTTTGAATCATCTGACACATATTAAGGCCAAAAAAATTTTAATTACCCTCCCAATCAAATTACCCAATGATATATTACTGTTGTTCTGCTCCCTGTTTTGTATTCTTGAATATCTGTGGATTAGTGATGAGTTTTAATCGCAGTAAGAATATTAGATTATTCTCCTTGAGAAATCCTAAATGTTGCTGCTTAAATTATATGCATCAGAATTAACTGTGGTGATTACTTCAAATGCAAATTCCTTAGCTCTGCTCTAGACCTTCTCAATCAGAAAGTCTACAGGATGCAAACAGGATTCTGAATTTTTAATAAGCTCCCAAGGTGATTCTATACACACACTCGAAAGGTGCATTACCCAAACCCTTCTCTGTGGCTCCTTAATAATAATATGAAAACAAGTAGAAGTTGGTGAAGTTTATTTAATATCCTATGATATTCACACACAAACGGCTAATTCCTAATCATCCTCCCAAAACTCTTCTGTTGCACTGATTCTGAGCCTCACCACCTGACCACCACTATCATAAGGTAAGACTCTACAAATATTCCTTCTGCCTGTGAGTTTGACTGGCCTTCCTGGAAATGGAAATCCCTGGCCTCCTCCTGAACCATTTTGTTATATTCCTAGAATAGAGTCTGACCCATTCCATGATCCCAAAGCTCCTTCTCAGAGCACACTTGATCTCCGCCTGTTGAAACACTGCTTTATCGCAGGCAGCTCTGCATGGTTTAATACACAGTCACATACATTATGTGGCGTCAGACTCATGAAATCAGTTGCTGATTAAGAATAAATATTGTCTCACAGCTGTTAGGAAGGTTCAAACACTTTAAACTGATTGCAGAAAGAAAATAGGTCCAATCTGTTCTGTTCTGCAAAATGTCAATAGAGACTCTTAAGCAGGCACGTCTGATACTTTGCTTTTGCAAAAATTACTGGGTAGACTACAAACCAGAATGGCATGAATAGAAAGGCATATTTCAGGAGAAAAAAGTCAGTGGCAAATCAACGAGCTGAACCTGTGCCGGTAGCTACTTGTCATGGGCTTCTGAAGCTCAGTTAACGTGAAGACGGAGAGCTTTCCTCCCCTTTCCAGAGATGGAGCTGTCTAATCACAGGGGCACTCTTCTAGGTACACGGTGTTGCGAACTTGCTCATTCTCAGCACCTGGGATCAAAAATGCAGGGTCCTTAAATACACTGTGTTAGTTTGCCTATTTCTCAGCAGCTGGAGCAGAAGGCAGGAGACATGCTAGGAAGCCACATGTTCTAAAATAGAGTTAAAAGCCTATGATTAAAATACCTTTAAATCTGTTCAAAAACACCACATGCCAGCTCAATGTGCCTCTCCCTCCCAACTCTCTCTCTGTTTCAACCCCCTCCTTCAGGGAGCCTGCACATTTACCGAATCACTGCAGAAACAAAGAAAAGATAATCCTTCTCTGAATAAAATCATTGAGAGAGTGAAAAAACCCCAATCTCTATGCTCCTATTATGAGGTCTGCTTTTATATTTCTGCTGGTGCATTGTGAAATGCATATTTTCAAATATGTTACCAGCAGGTTGTTGATTTATTCCCGAGTGAGTACTGCAGCCCCCCCAGACACCCAAGCTAAAGCACATCCTGGGTCCTTAACAGACTTTACCCCAAGTAACCATCACCGTGAGAGGTGGTGCTGCCCCCAGGAGATTGTGCGCCATTCCAATGTCCACCCTCGTGTGTAGAAAACTCTTTGGTCTTTAAAAAAAAAATTTTTTATTCTAAAAGAAAACAGCAGGCAGGCATATTTTTCTCATTCAGAGAGGGAGATGCTTAAAAGGAAAAGAAAACGTGTGCTTCTGTTTGCCTGTGGCTTGCTTTGACTCTACAAGCGCTAATGTCTTTGTCACTAATGGCAAGTCTTCCTGTGCACAATGCCCAGCTGACACTGGGCAACTCAAGGAATCGGCTGAAGGTCACACTTTCATTCTCAAGAGAACTTTTTTACAGGTCAGGTGAGACAAAAGGGATTGTTTATGTCACTCCTTCTTTTGATAATTCCGTTCTCTCTCATGCCTAGCTAAATCTAATTAACACGTAGGTTTCAGGAGTCTCTGATGGCTAAGGATCTCAAAATCTGACGCTTAAAAAAAATTATGCTCCAATCACGGTAAATTAAATTAAACTCATTCCAATGCAACTCAATTAACCCCTTCTCAAGACACTGTTTGATGAATGATTCAAATACATTTTGCAAGCTTTTTTCACAAAGATTTACTAATAATTGCTTTACAACAAAGTAAAATTATTAACCCCATTTTGAATACCATAAGAAATCTGAGGCTTAGAAAATTTAATTAAACTTACATAAAATCAAGAAGTTAGTAACACAAAATAATTCTGAGCCCACTATTCTTATTACTGTAAGTACATCATCTTGCAAGAGAGAGGAGCTCTACAGCAATGTCTTAGTCTGTTTGGGCTGCTATAACAAAATACCATAAACTGGGTGGCTTATAAACAACAGAAATTTATTTCTCACAGTTCTGGAGGTTGGGAAGTCTAAAGTCAAGGCATCGGTAGATTCGGTGTCTGGCGTGAACTCGGGTTCTGGTTCATTTCTTGTTCCTAGCACCTGCTAACTATAACCTCTCATGGAGGAGGGGTGAGGGATCTCTCTGGGATCTCTGGGAATAAGCACATTAATCCCATTCATTTGGTCTCTGCTCTCATAATCACATCCTAAAGTCCGCATTTTGGGGGATTAGGATCTCAACATATGAATTTATTTTTTTTAAGCTTGATTTGTCATTTTATTTTTTAATTTTTTTAACATCTTTATTGGAGTATAATTGCTTTACAATGGTGTGTTAGTTTCTGCTGTATAACAAAGTGAATCAGCTATACATATACATATATTCCCATATGCCCTCCCTCTTGCATCTCCCTCCTACCTTCCCCATCCCACCCCTCTAGGTGGACAAAAAGCACCGAGCTGATGTCCCTGTGCCATGGGGCTGCTTCCCACTAGCTATCTATTTTACATTTGGTAGTGTATATATGTCAACGCCACTCTCTCACTTCGTCCCAGCTTACCCTTCACCCTACCTGTATCCTCAAGTCTATTATCTACATCTGCATCTTTATTCCTGTCATGACCCTAGGTTTTTCAGAACCATTTTCTTTTTTCTTTTTTTTAGATTCCATATATGTGTTAGCATACGGTAATTGTTTTTCTCTTTCTGACTTACCTCACTCTGTGTGACAGACTCTAGGTCCATCCACCTCACTACAAATAACTCAATTTCATTTCTTTTAAAGGCTGAGTAATATTCCATTGTATATATGTGCCACATCTTCTTTATCCATTCATCTGTTTATGGACAGTTAGGTTGCTTCCATGTCCTGGCTATTGTAAGTAGTGCTGTAATGAACATTGGGGTGCATGTGCCTTTTTTTTTCTTTTTCTTTTTGTGGTACACGGGTCTCTCACTGTTGTGGCCTCTCCCTTTGTGGAGCACAGGCTCCAGACGCGCAGGCTCAGAGGCCATGGCTCATGGGCCTAGCCGCTCCGCGGCACTTGGGATCTTCCCGGACCGGGGCAGGAACCCATGTCCCCTGCATCGGCAGGTGGACTCTCAACCACTGCGCCACCAGGGAAGCCCTCATGTGTCTTTTTAAATTATGGTTCTCTCAGGGTATATGTCCAGTAGTGGGATTGCTGGGTTGTATGGTAGTTCTATTTCTAGTTTTCTAAGGAACCTCTATACTGTTCTCCATAGTGGCTGTATCAATTTACATTCCCAGCAGCAGAGCAACAGGGTTCCCTTTTCTCCACATCCTCTTCAGCATTTATTGTTTGTAGATTTTTTGATGATGACCATTCTGACCAGTGTGAGATGATACATCATTGTAGTTTTGATTTGCATTTCTCTAATGATTAGTGATGTTGAGCATTCTTTCATGTGTTTGTTGGACATCTGTATATCTTCTTTGGAGAAATGTCTATTTAGGTCTTCTGCCCATTTTTGGACTGGGTTGTTTGTTTTTTGATATTGAGTTGCGTGAGCTGCTTGTATGTTTTGGAGATTAATTCTTGGTCAGTTGTTTCATTTGCAAATATTTTCTCCCATTCTGAGGGTTGTCTTTTCGTCTTGTTTATGGTTTCCTTTGCTGTGCAAAAGCATTTAAGTTTCATTAGGTCCCATTTGTTTATTTTTGTTTTTATTTCCATTTCTCTAGGAGGTGGGTCAAAAAGGATTTTGCTGTCATTTATGTCATAGAGTGTTCTGCCTATGTTTTCCTCTAAGAGTTTGACAGTGTCTGGCCTTACATTTAGGTCTTTAATCCATTTTGAGCTTATTTTTGTGTATGGTGTTAGGAAGTATTCTAACTTCACTTGTTTTCATGTAGCTGTCCAGTTTTCCCAGCACCAGTTATTGAAGAGACTATCTTTTCTCCATTGTATATTCTTGCCTCCTTTATCAAAGATAAGGTGACCATATGTGCGTGGGTTTATTTCTGGGCTTTCTATCCTGTTACATTCATCTATATTTCTATTTTTGTGCCAGTACCATAGTGTCTTGATTACTGTAGCTTTGTACTGTAGTCTGAAGTCCGGGAGCCTGAATCCTCCAGCTCCGTTTTTAGTTCTCAAGATGGCTTTGGCTATTTGAGGTCTTTTGTTTTTCCATACAAATTATGAAATTTTTTGTTCTGGTTCTGTGAAAAATGCCATTGGTAGTTTGATACAGATTGCATTGAATCTGTAGATTGCTTTGGGTAGTATAGTCATTTTCACAATGTTGATTCTTCCAATCCAAGAACATGGTATATCTCTCCATCTATTTGTATCATCTTTCATTTCTTTCATCAGTGTCTTATAGTTTTCTGCATACAGGTCTTTTATCTCCTTAGGCAGGGTTTATTCCTAGGTATTTTATTCTTTTTGTTGCAGTGGTAAATGGGAGTGTTTCCTTAATTTCTCTTTCAGATTTTTCATCATGAGTTTATAGGAATGCAAGAGATTTCTCTGCATTAATTTTGTATCCTGCTACTTTACCAAATTCATTGATTAGCTCTAGTAGTTTTCTGGTAGCATCTTTAGGATTCTCTATGTATAGTACCATGTCATCTGCAAACAGTGACGGTTTTACTTCTTCTTTTCCGATTTGGATTCCTTTTATTTCTTTTTCTTCTCTGATTGCTGTGGCTAAAACTTCCAAAACTATGTTGAATAATAGTGGTGAGAGTGGGCGACCTTGTCTTTTTCCTGATCTTAGTGGAAGTGGTTTCAGTTTTTCACCATTGAGAACAATGTTGGCTGTGGGTTTGCCATATATGGCCTTTATTATGTTGAGGTACGTTCCCTCTATGCCTACTTTCTGGAAGGTTTTTATCATCAATGGGTGTTGAACTTTGTCAAAAGCTTTTTCTGCATCTATTGAGATGATCATATTGTTTTTATCCTTCAATTTGTTAATACAGTGTTTCACATTGATTGATTTGCATATATTGAAGAATCCTTGCATTCCTGGGATAAACCCCACTTGATAATGGTGTGTGATCCTTTTAATCAACATATGAATTGTGAGGGGACATAAACATTCAGTCCATTGCAAGCCAGATCTATACATTAAATAAAATAGTTGATGCTAAAGCTAGAGGTGAAAGTTCACCTGATTCTTATGAACTGGTAGGTACACTTAGAAATAATCTAAGTGGAAAAATCTCTAAGCCTTTGAACAACCTCAATCTCTATTTTCAACCAGAAGCTAAAAGTGTATTATTTCTTGACAATCTAAACTATAATGATTTTAGTGCAAAATTGTATTTGTCATTTCTATATTTTATAGCAATTACAGTAAATATAGCTATAAATTTCAATTGCAAATTTGAGCTGTGTTGAGGTATCCATGTACCTATCATGTCCTCAGCGCCCTCCTGTGAGGAAAACAACTGTAGAGAATGTCTTCTATTAAAGCTGTTTTGTCATGTGACCTCTCTGTATGGGTCACAGCTGGCTGAACTAGAATGCCCAGAGAAAGAATTCACAGAAGCCTACTCCTGAGTGGATGATAAAATAGCCAGGTCATAGGAATTGCTATTTGGTCTTGGACCTATTGTGTTTTTTTTGTTTTGTTTGTTTGTTTTGTTTGTTGTTGATGTTGTTGTTGTTTGCAGTAAATGGGCCTCTCACTGTTGTGGCCTCTCCTGTTGTGGAGAACAGGCTCTGGATGCACAGGCTCAGCAGCCATGGCCCACGGGCCCAGCCGCTCCGCGGCATGTGGGATCTTCCCGGACCGGGGCACGAACCCGTGTCCCCTGCATCTGCAAGCAGACTCTCAACCACTGCACCACCAGGGAAGCCCGGACCTATTGTTGAATCTTGAAAAATGTTCCAATTTTCCATAGACCTGATTTCATTGTGAAATTTGGAAAACAGTTTTCTATGCCTCCTCATTTCTCCATGCATACTTAAAGTAAATCCCTACTACTTGAAGGAGGCAATTCACCAGAGCCTAACTAGCAATGTGTTCATCACTATTACCATAATTTTTAACCACTAATAGGAAGAACTTTTAAAATCTGCATTTAAAGCCGTGGTACACATGATCCAGCAATCCCACTCCTGGGCATATATCCAGAGAAAACTCTAATTCGAAAAGATACATGCACCCCAATATTCACTGCAGCACTGTTTACAATAGCCAGGACATGGAAGCAACCTAAATGCCCATTGACAGATGAAAGGATAAAGAAGATCTGGTATGTACATATACAATGTAATACTACTCAGCCATAAAAAAGAATGAAATAATACCATTTGCAGCAACATGGATGGACCTAGAGATTATCATACTAACTGAAGTAAGTCAGAAAGAGAAAGACAAATACCATATATCACTTATATGTGGAATCTAAAATATGACACAAATGAACTTATTTACAAAACAGAAACAGACCCACAGACATAGAGAACAGACTTGTGGTTGTCAAGGGAAATGGTGGTGGGAGAGGGATGGATTGGGAGTTTGGTGTTAGCAGATACAAACTATTATATATAGAATGGGGGTAAACAACAAGGTCCTACTGTATGGCACAGGGACCTATATTCAATATTCTGTAATAGAACATAGTGGAAAAGAAAATAATAAATAAATAAAGCCATGGCAACAACAATAAAAAAATACTCCTAAAAATAGCTTAGCAATTTTATATGGTCTGTAAGTCTACCATAAATAATCAGTAAAAACTTTCCATACTATAGGAAAGTCCTGAGAACAACTAGGCTATCACTTCTCTCGCTGTGTGATCTGAAACAAACAGAATGGGTTTAAGTCTGGTTCTGCTCTTACTAAACAGGTACCTTGAACAAGTTACTTTGCCTGTCTGATCCCAAATGTTCTCACCTTTAAAATGGGCAAAAATTAGTTCTTATCTCATAGGATTATTATAGGGTGAAAGAGATAAGATCTGTAAAGCAGTGAAAACAACTCTTAGAACATAGTTAATACATTTTTTTTCTTTTCTTTTGAACTTCTTAGTCTCTAGGACTGGCTACTAAGCAACTACAACCACCACGAACAACAAATGTGTTCTCTGACATATCTCACTGGAGTCTTCATTCTGAAGCACATTAAAAAATGGTCCCCTTTCCCTGAATTCTCCAATTCTTCACCACCTCCCCTCCCCGCCACGTCTCCACATTCCTAAAGTGAGCTGCAGGACCAGTGTATGGAGAAGAGTGCGAATGTAAAAGGTACAGTCTGATAGAAAGGCTCTTCCTCCCTCCCCTGGATAGTGGCAGGGATTTATGCACTCAAAAGATGAGGCAACAGGAAGTTAGATGAGGATATGCCCATTTCATCACAGGACCATTCAGTCAGTTTCTGAAATTTCCTGGTCTCTGCATGTACCCTATTTCTAGATCCACAACCATGGTTCCTTTCAAATGTGTACAAAATGTCATAGCAATAAATAAAAACCCAACTGCCCCTGGCTGCCATTTCTACCTAAGGGACATGGTTAGATATAGGAAATGAAACTCTGGCTGACAGGCGGTCAAAGGATCATTTATTTTCATTCTCTGCACATAAAAGAAAGAGCTTATGAACCTATGAAACATGCCAATATGTACATTGAAATAAAATCTTCCCCATTAGAAGTTTGACTTTCGAAGCAATGTAAAGATCATGTATCAAAATTAAGCAGGTGCAAAGAATCTCAAGCCATCAACAATTCAACTCTAGAAACCTGAAATGGTTCAATAAAATGAAATATCCATATTTTATTCACCAAGTGAAAAATATTTTTGACTCCACAGAAAATGGATGACTGACAAGCCAGCTAACAAGTGAAGCCTGAGACTTGAAGAAGCAAGTCAAATTACCTTGAGTTATAAGTGATATGGAATGAAAAACCACAAGTTAGTCTTAGGAAACAGATGCGGGGGTGGAATTTAGCCAGTTTCTTAATGTAGTAGAAACACCTTCTTGGTGGGGCATAAGTAAGGAGCAGAGTGAGGAAATCTGTACAGACTTCAGAGTTAGAAACCGGGTACATTTTCTTTGGCCTGGTAAAATGTGATAAGGTGATTTTTTTAAAATTACTAATCTCATATCAAAGGAATGAAAGATGATCCTTCACACACCTCTGCCTCCTAAAAAGAAGTCCATTAGACCTTTCTGCTCACTGCTAAGGAGCTAGTTAAACATTTTCTTGTTGTTAAAGACAAAAAACGTTGGTAAGACATGGTTGAAAGTAGAACTACTTTGGAGAAAACTCCCACTAAGACCTCTATGTGGAAAGATCTGGTCCATGGATCTCATCAAATATTTATACAAGTCAAGTCAGTAATAATAAAGAAATAATAAAGAATAATAAAGAAATAAAGCAATAATAATATAAAATAAAAACACCTACAAAGCACTTACTATGTGCTAGATATGGTTCTAAGTGTCACACATACACTAATTCAGTTAATCCTTACAACACCTTTATGAGATAGGTGTCTCTTATGTATTTGCAATGTAAAGGTGGGGAAACTGAAATACAGAAAGGCTAAACAACTTGACCAAGCCGTACAGCTAGTAAGTGGTGGAGCTTGGATTTAAACTTGGACAATCTGATTTTTGGAGTTGGGAGGTGAACCACAAATGTAGGAAAAGCAACAGTGAAAGAATGATGACACAGATGCTCAGTTGTATTGTTGGGAAACAGTAGGGAGTAGTGGAGACTAGCAATTGGAGAAGAATCCCATCTGTGAATCGAATTCAATCCTTAGATCACTGGTTTGCAGCCTCAGGCCTTACGAAGACAAGGACTGCATTGCCGAAACAGGACATGGTAGAAGCTGTAGCCTTGAGAATTGAGCAGGGTAGTAGTTCAAAGCCTCGTGGTAGCTTGATTCCCAAAGACTGAGGAGCTGGATAAAAGTGGGTTTTGTGGAGTGGCATTCACTGGCCTATTTATTCATGGCATCATGAAAAGGACAGGATCTAGGACATCGACAGCTACATGAATTCCTGTGGAAATGGAGACAAATAGAGCCTTGGCAAAAGTTCCTAGAACAGCACTTGGTTCTTGAGAAAGGATGCTACCTGCAGAGCCAGACACTTTCAAAAATATCTTACGATCAGACAAAAAGCAATGTTCGTGGTGATGTCCAGAAACGGAGAGCCAGGGATTGCTCTTATTTTTCCTGGATTGTGTAAATCACAGGTTTGGACTAACCCAAGACATAGGGCAGGACTTGTGAAAAATGAGTGATATGAGACTTCATCCTTGGACAGTGAAAAATAGAAAAAAAACTCCAGTAGGGCAAGACCTTGTCTGCCTGCTTTCCCAAGAATATCCCCAGAATTGAACACGTCTGGCATATAATGGCCGTTAAATGATTATTTGTTGAATAAATAAACCAGATTTAATTTTACCTAAAAAAAGCCTCCTTGATATTTCTTACATCTCAAGTTTTAGAGCAATTCTTCCTCTACTTACTGCCGATTTATAAATTATTTTTAAGCTGAAAGGGACTTCTGGAATTAACCCTATATTTTATGGATGAGGAAACTGAATGACCCAAGAACTCAGCCAGTTAGTAGGGGAGCTAAGACTAAAGACTCACCCAATCCTTCCTCACTCTCACAATATCACTATATACTTTCCTTCTCAGAAGATCTCATGGGATCAAAATAAAACTGCTGGTTGAGTCACAAAATTTCAGACAATTACTGTCCTTTTGCATTACATACTTTCCACTCACCCACACTACTGCGGTCATATAAAAGTAATGTTCACTTTCTATACATGTCCTTTGTGGCCTCACCTTCAACTTTCACACATGCCATTTACTTCTACCCAGAATGCTTTCCCACACTACTCCTTTATAGGAAAAAGTCCCTCTTGGAGCTCAAACTCTTCTCACCATGGAGTCTTCCTTAACTACATAATTCTTTCATTGAAAGTTTACCCAATTACAACCGAGAGCCACCATCTGGCCAAAGGGCCCTCCCCACGTTCTAAGAGGCAATTAGGGTCACTCACTCAAAACTACGTTAAGTGAAACAACTTTTCTGTATAGATAATTCATTCAGTTGTTTTTTTGCTTATAATTCAGTAAGCAGACATTTCAGAGCACAAGTCTCTTACCAATAAATTCTAGTGAATCCATGTTTTGTTTATTTTTAACTCACTTGGGTGGGCCTAATCATTTTTTTTTTCCTTGACTGAAGTTTTAGTGTTTTAGCCTTTTCTTACTCAGAGGTATGAGAACTCTTCCTCCCCAGTTGGTTTTAAAGGAAACTTCTGGAGACAAGAAGAAAGCCACAGAAGTGGAGGTGCTAAAATATAAAATCGCAGTTAGAAGTCACATCACCATCATGGTAGCGTAAGATGGCCCGCATTGTTTGGTCCCCACCTCAAAGGAGCAGTGTGACTCCAGCTGTGACACCATCTCCCAAGGTGGTACAGCTTGGAGCCAAGAAAGATATTCCTCAGCCTGTGATTTATCCTGTAAAGGAAAAGGAGGGCATGTGAGTAAGCACCCAACTTCCCCAGCTGTGTGGGAAGCTACCAAAGGAGGCCACCTCTCTCTTGCCCTGTCTAGAGTGCTAAATCCAGAGCTCCATTATGGGGGCGGGGGGCAGAAAGAGTCTGGGAGAGCAGCACAGAGGAATCTCAGAGACTTCAGCTGTCAGGTAGAGGGAAAATGGGAAGCTAGCGGCAAGTTTTGAGCGTAGAAATGACACGACTGCTAAGAAGAAATTCACAGTGGGCAAGAGAACAGAAGAGAGAACAGTTAGGAAGCTACTGCAATAATCCTCAAGCAATAGCTGTTTGTTGCCTGGTTTATAATGATAGCAGTGGTGACAATGAGAAATGGTCAGATTCCGGATATTCTCTGAAGGCAATGCTAAGAGGCAATGCTAAATGATTACATATAGCATGTCAGAGAAAACAGCTTCAAGAATGACTCCAAGGCTTTGGGCTGGAGCGAGTGGTATGATGGAGATGTCACAAGTAGCCTGTGGAAGAAGTCTTGGGGCAAAAATCAAGTGCTCAGCTTTGGACATATTACATTTAAAATGATTATTAGATCTTTAAGTTAAAATGTCAAATAGGCGGTTAGATATGAGTCTGGATTTAGGGGAAGTATCCAGGTTATAGCTACAAATTGTTTAGTCATCAGTGTACAGATTGTTTTTAAATCCACCAGAGTTGTTAAGACCTTGGGCACAGAGAGAAAAGAAAGTTCAAGTGTAAGTTCTAGAGCACTACTACATTAAGTTTGGTAAGATGAGGAAGAACCAGCAAAAGAAACGGAAAATGAAGGGTCACTGAGATAAGAGAAAAACCAGAAGTGTGCAGTGTCCTAGAGGTTGAGAGAAAAAAGGAGTAATCAATGGTACCAGTGCTGAAGATACATGAATAAGCTGAGTACTGAAAAGTGACCATTGGATTTAGAAACCTAGAAATCATTGGCAGAGGTTGGGTGGAATGACGGAGGCAAAAACCTATTGCAGTGGATTCAAGAGAGACTGGGAGGAGAGACACAAAATATAGAATAATATTTCAGAGGACTTTTCTCCAAAGGGAAGTGGAGGAATGCGGCAGTAATTTGAGAGTGAATGGGGTCAGGACAAAGTTTTTCGTAATCTAAAGAATTAACTGCATGAATATTGGTGAAAGGTGTTGCTTTGAATTTATATAGAAATTAAAATTTCCCTTGATAATTAAGAGTTAATTTTTATCTGATTCATCTTGAATAGCTATGTTTAAAATTGGCCTACACTTTCTTAACAAGAAGACAAAGTTGTGGAATCAGTTCAGTTTAGGGATGCAGAGTAGTGTTAACATAATTCTAATTGGATAAAGTCCTCAATTAAATATTTCCTTTAATATCTTAACTTGAATGTAAAGAAATTATTATTGTTTCCTTTGATCATTACAGATTATTCGATTTTTTTTAAACTTAGTGTAGAGTCTAGAGTAGATGTAAACACCACAGAACATAAAACTGGGACAATAAGCAGAGGATAAAAGGTTAATACCTCTAACAATATGAACACATGTACTGAAAGTGCTATAGAATTTACTGAGACATATTAATCAGTAACTTCTATATTTTTCATGTTAACTTTTATGAGGAAATGATTCTTGGCTTGTATCAAAAATGACTATGAATTAATTTTAATTATATTGAGTTATATATTAAGGTGTGAGAATAGAATTACATTCAAAATTGCTGTGGTGTGCAGGCTGCTCTAGCATATGAATGGTATGCAACTGAATTTATGAATTATCTTAGTAGAATAAATGGAATTCTCAGTTCTGAATTTGACTGACTTCTGTGATGTGTTTCTTAAGAATGTACATGTCGATATGGTATGTGGCAGACACCAATGGGCTGTTTGCCAAAATCATTCGTCCTTTAATTTTAGTGCCAGAATCCCCCAAATTTAGCTAAGCACACAGCAGTTCAAAATGTAGACATTTTCCCTCTCTTCGTGCAGCTAGGTGTGGCCATGTGACTGAGAGCTGGTCTGTGTGAAAGTGATATGAGGCATCTTCTAGGAAGCGTTCTTGAAGAGAGGGTGCTTGCCTTGATTTATCCGTTTCTACTTTCTGACTGGACTGTAGCCCTACTGGACCATCCAGTAAACTTGAGAATGCTAACTATGCATAAGAAAGGTAGCAAGGAGATAGAAGCCCAGATTTTTCCCTAACCCTACGGAATGCCATTCAGTCCTATGCTGTCTCTTCCAAATTTCTCAAATGCAAGAGAGAAATATACTGTTCAAGTCACTATTAGTTGACGCTTCTCTCTTGACCATGTTACATGGGATAATATAGGCAGGCCCAGAAATTAATAGCTTTGAATGGTGTGAAGTAAAAATAGGGGACAGCAGTCCCAGGAATAATGACTGAGAAACTTTTTAGAAAGAGAAATGATGACTACACAGATTCATATGTGGAATAATTGTCTGAAAGAATCTCTTTCTCTCTGGTTTTATCTAAGATGTTTATTTCTTAAAGCAATGACTAGAAAGGCATCTGTGCTGTCTTAAGGCCCGTTCATGACCACCCATCTCCAAATAAGAACAAATGCTCGGGCTTCCCTAGTGGCGCAGTGATTAAGAATCCACCTGCCAATGCAGGGGACACGGGTTCGAGCCCTGGTCCGGGAAAATCCCACATGCTGCAGAGCAACTTAGCCTGTGCGCCATAACTACTGAGCCTGTGCTCCTAGAGCCTGTGCTCTGCAACAAGAGAAGCCATTGCAATGAGAAGCCTGCGCACCGCAAGGAAGAGTAGCCCCCTCTCGTCACAACTAGAGAAAGCCGGTGCGGAGCAACGAAGACCCAGGGCAGCCAATAAATAAATTAATTAATTAAATAAATCTATTATTAAAAAAAAAAGAACAAATGCTTTATGAATATCCTTGTACCCTGCATGCAAAACATAACTTTGTCCCTTACTAACGGAGTTCAAGCGCCCAAACAAAAGTGAAACCATGAATATTGGTTGAGCAAGAGGATAGATCGTTAGCTGTAGTGATAATTGTCTTGAAAGAAATTTATCACAGTATATTAGAGAATACTATCAGGCTACTATAAGAAGAAGAAAGAATTTAATAACTCTTACTAAGAGAAATATCTTTGATAAAAGAGACAAAAGATAGGAAATATGATCCAAGAAGGAAACTGATGATAAGTTTCCACAAAGAAAAACTACTTGTCATATAATGCTTTTTGAACCACATAAATAAAAAGTGACGCCAAATCAAGATTTTTCTATAACTTCCAAAGCCAATATTTTTTTGTCTTTTCTTCTTTTATTGTTTTTATTCAAAAGTAAAGATGTTCCTCTTATGGTAGTGAGCACTGTGGGTAGAACAGTGTTAATTCTGGCAACTTTGTGTGAACTTGAGAACATAAAAGGAAATAGAATAATTGTCCACATTTGACTCTATTTCACTCCCACTTGAGTGGTGAAAGAGGCAAGGGGTGGGGAGGGGGGCATGGATGTGAGGGGATATAGCCAAATTTCTGCTTCTGCATTTCAGGCATAGAGCACAAGAACCTGGTTTTACTTCCATCAGTTGGAAGCGTAAAATACAAGTATATACTAAGACAGGTGACTACCACAGGCACAGACCTAATACAACTGAACATAATCTATAAGTATTATTGGATCCAGTAGAATGAGCAGCTATGCTACTGGAAGATGAGGCTGGTAGGAAGACCCTGTAACAGGAATATGCAAAGGCACTAAGGAAGATGCACAGACGGTAACTCTAATAACAACAAAACACAAACCCAGTTCAGTTTCTGACTAGATGAACTCAATCTCCATGGAAAAGGCTTAGCAAAGTAAGAGGTATAACAATTTCCAGGCTTTTATTCCCAGATTCCACTTACCTCAGTCTCTACATTCCTACACAAGATTAATACAACGCATGTAAAACCTAAAAGGTACATGAAGAAGCAATTAAAAAAAAAATACTGTCAAGAGACAAAGTAATCAACAAAACCAAACTCAGATATGACTGAGATGTCTTAGACAGGGAATTAAAAACAACTATGCTTAAAATACAAACATGGGAAAGTTGGACAGCGTGCATGAACACATGGTAATTTCAGCAGAGATACAGAAACTATAAGAAAAAATTAAAAGGAAATGCTATAAGTAAAAAATACAGTAGCAGATGAGGATTCTGTCAACAGGTTCACTGGTAGATTTAACACAACTAAGGGAAGAAGAAGTGAACTTTAAAAGAGGTCAACAGAAATCAGCCAAAGTGAAACATAAAGAGAAAAGGTGAATTTGTTTTTAAAAACAGAATCACAAAGGAAATTAAAGAAGATTTTAAATTGAACGAAAATGAAAACACAGCCTATCAAATTTTGGGATGACTGGAAAGTAGTGCTTAAGGGAAATTCATAGCACTAAACACTCATATTAGAAAAGAAGGAAAATTTCAAATCATTGATCCAAGTTTCCAATCTAAGAAAACTAGAAAAAGGAGAGTTCAAATAATCACAAACGAAGCATAAGGAAGGAAATAATAAAAAGAGCAGAAATCAAAGGAATTGAGGACAACAACAAAAGTAATAAATGAAACCAAGTGCAGTCAGCAGGATTCAACAGCCAGCAGCTTCCCCGGCACCTCCCTTGGGTGGTTGTGTCATGAAGTACCTCCAGTGAGACACTTCCTCATGAACAGCTTTCCCTGGAACCCTAGATTCAGATTTCCAGCAAGTTCCACCTGTGCAGTACCCCAGTGAGTTCTCAGCCATATACTGACCCATAACTGTGTCTTCAACAAAGTGCACCTCAGCCCTACAGGTAGTGGCTGCTCCTTATATATGCTATTCTTATCGTTTTTAGAGCTTTACTTTATACTATCTAATCTCTCCTTACTCGAATCCCCTGTTATAGTCGACAATTCTTTATATTTAACTTTCCCTGTTCAAATAACTAATTACTGTGTGGTTTCTCTCTCCTGACTGGACACTGACTGATAAAATCACAAGTCATTCTTCCTTCCACCTGGTGGCTTGACTCTCACACAAAAGGCTTTATACTACCCTCCCTCTAAGGATCTTCAGACTACTTCACTGCAATGCCTACACTCAACCCCACTCGAAAAAAGGAGGGGGGATCTATTTTTTTCTTTTCATACAGGAAATTATCAATATGGCACCTGCATATAACATGTGAGTCAGACACCCAAAGAAGCTTGCAATTTTCTTTTTGCCTCTTGAATGGAAAGCAGAATAGAAAGAGCACTTGTGCCTCCCACAAATTCTTCATTTAATCTATCCTTTGGGACCACCCAGGCTGGGGAAAAGAATTGTTCACTATATGAATAAAGCTTCCCGTTGATGGGAAAGCACAGCAGGAGAGTCAAATTCCTGATTTCTCATTTCGCATGACACCTAAGACTTCATTACAAGACTGCATCTCTTTCCAAGCTTTAAAAAAGTGAAATTCTGTGCATGGTCTTCCAAAATTTCATGTGATTTTTTTTATATACCTACTATTTTAACACCATATAATTTTCTACTTGGAGGTTATTCCTTCTATTTCCCTAGCTGGTAGAAGTTAGAAGACAAGACCAGAATCTACAATAATAATGAGAATAGGTAAGAGAGAGAGGAAAGATAATTTGCTTTTTGTACGTTGATTCATTTGAATTTGACATGTTCGAAAAATTCTGACTGGCTAATCAACAGATCTGGAAAAAAAAAAAGGCAAAATCACAAAACCACAGACTATGGATAAAAAGGAGAGTTAGAATTCATTTATTCAGATCATTCCCTAATATTTGAACACCTTGTAGAAGTCCCACTTACGTGACTGTCTCTCATCATGGAAAACTCAGTGTCAACACTACAGTCCATTCTATATATGGACAACTGACTGTTAGAAAGTTCTGCTATTTATTTTAAACTGAAGTCTATTACCATTGTTCCTGGTTTTATTCCTTGGTTTTACAGAGAGTAAGTCTCAGTTCATTTTCATCCAGCAGTCTTTCAAATAGCTAAAGACATTTGCTATTTTCTCCCTTACCACACTGCCTATGTACCTTTGGTAATGATGAACTTTGGTTCGCTCCCAGAACTAGGCTCCTGAAACAACAAAGATAGAAATTCTAATCAATGATGAGACGAGACAGAGTTCTCCTCACCTTACTCCCACAAACAAAGAGAGACTGAACGCTAAGGTCCAACCTCACTAGAGTCTGAGAGGAATGAAACCAAAGCACATTTCCAAAATTCCTCCTAAGCAGGAGCCACCTCAGCCCAGAAATGCTTCCTTCTATCGAGAGCACCTCTTAGAGCCCCAGAACCTCTGAGATCCCTGTACTTCTGGAGACTGAGTCTCTGATCCCAGGATCTGGCTGAGTTTTTCACAAAGAACCTCACTGTGTACAGCTAACTTGGGATGTGAAGAAATATATTTTACTCTGACATTCTACATTTTCTCTAATGGTCTTCTCAATTCATTTTAAGTAGTCTGTTAGCTGATGTGTCTTCCTAAAAATGTATTTCTCTATTGGAATACCAAAGTAAGCATTGATAGTATACTGTTTGCAGAAGTTGGTTAGAATATACATGCAAGGTTAAGCGTTGAGTTCAAAGACCCAGTATTTTTCATGCAATCAATAATGGGGGTGGACGTCACATGCTAACACTTGCGTCATATTTTGCACCAGCAAAGCAGAGATGAAAGGGTTCCAGATACCACAAAAAAATGACTGAAAAGTAACATCTATGGAATCTGGGTTCAGAGCTCATACCTGGGGCCTTCCACACTAATCTTGGTTCTAAGACATAGACCCCAATCACTTGCCCCCAAACCCAAAATATAGTCATATTTCTTCTTTCTTAAATGTCCAATGTTGATAGATATTACATTATATACACTATTTAAGGTAACATATACATGTCTCAAAGGAAGTTCAAAATAAGAGATATCCACCATTTATGTTTATTCTGTGAAATAGGATACCAGGAACTCTAATCACAGTTGTGAGCACCAAGTGTACAGATGACATCAAAACCTAAAGCTGGCCTAGATTATGGAAAAAAAACAGTTCCATGAATGAGTTCCTCCTTTACACTGGAAGGGAGGGGCAATATATTTCAATACACGACAGCAGGTGCTAAATGCCAAGATAGAAATAGCTACATACACAAGAAGGGAGAGATCTTTAGGAATCCAGCAGATGGGGAAAGCTTCCCAGAAAACATACCCCTTATCCTGAGGCCATGAAGGAAAAGTAAGATCTAGATAAAGGAAAGGGAGAGAACAAGGCATTTCAGATGGTGGAAACTGTATGATCAAAAATGCAGAGGCAGGAACGTGCAGAGTATCTCCATTAAACGGTGAATCCAATTGGACTGGAGAAAAGGATCAGTGAGAGATAAGTATGGAAGACAGACAGGTTAGAAGCCAGAGGGTAAAATGCCTAATTGATAAAGGAAACCTCAATTTTGTTAGGAACAGAGGAGTTTCCAAGAAGAAGAGTACTTTATCAATAGCATGATTTAGAATTGTTGGTGCAGAGTGATTTTAGTTGGTATTATTACTGTTTTTAAACTCTCTACAGATAATGCATCTCCTTTCTGCCTGCACCTGGGAGTTACCTGCTCCCATCTCCCCCGTGGAACCCCAGTGGTTTAGAATAAGTTATAGAAATTTCTTGTGAGAGATCATGCTCATATTTGATATGGGTCATTCTCTCCCCTACCCCGAGCCCTCTCTCGCTCTCTCTATGTAAGTACTTACAATTTTCTAGGCATGGGTTAAACCTTTTACCTACATTATCTTTCTTAATCTCCAAACGACCATGTAGCTATTATTATTCCCACTTTACAAACTGAGGAAACAACACTTAAAGAAATTAAGTGTCTTGCCTGAGTTCACACTGCCACTGAGTCAAATTCAGGTATCTCTAGCACTGATGTATATGTCCTTAACCAGTTTCCTTATTTTAATTGCCATCCATAATTTGTAGTTTTTGAAAAAAAAGTTGTTTTTTTTTTTATTTGGTTGTGCCGGGTCTTAGTTGTGGCAGGCAGGCTCCTTATTTGTGGCATGCAAATCCTTTTTTGTGGCATGCATGTGGGACCTAGTTCCCTGACTGGGGATCAAACCCTGGTCCCCTGAATTGGAAGCACAGAGTCTTAACCACTGCACCACCAGGAAAGTCCCCATAATTAGTAGTTTTGCAACTATTTGCAACATATTCATATCATGTTTTTAAACCATTATTTTTCATAAGAGTTTTTTCTTTCACATTCTCTGCTGCCACCATCTGGTCTCTTGAAAAATTTTCAAGCTTTTCTTCTCAAGTCATTTTCAGCCTTATAAGAGTTTTTCATTCCCTTGAAAAAGAACTGAAATGTGTGTGGACTAGATTTATTTAACTGAAAAATCCCTAAACTTATCAATGGACTCTACTTGTCTACAATGTGTTAGGGTCATAAATTAATTGGCTAATAAATTGTACTGGAAAAGAAATTGACAGCAAATCAGCCACTGAGCCAAATGCTGCTGAGGGGCTCTGTCAGTTCTGGATTCAGAGAACAAAGTGAGTTTGATGCATTTTTCCCTTGGTTGACTATGGGAGCCCTGAATTAACAAGGGAAGGTAGGCAAATACCAGAAAATCAATAAGGCTATGAAAAAAAGGTTCAGAGGGCAGGGAAGAAACCAGCAGAGATTTAGCACATAAGTCATGGACCTCTAAAAGGTTGATAGCTGTAATCCTATGAAAGATAAAACAGGTTCACATTTCATAGAATGAGAAAAACAATAAAACATTTGCCAAGTCCTTACCATTATCCTGTTTCTTTTGCCTATCTCTACCTTCTACAAACTACTGATTGTATTGAATTTGATTCTCCCTCATGTGGGAGGGAAGGGAGAGAAACAAAAGAGTGTATGATAAAAGGAGAGCTAGTCAATGTGGAAGATGGAGAGATAGGGAGTTTGCAGTCCACTCTGATCTGGCCTCACAGACCTGTCCACGAGCAGTTCAGTTGGTTGATTTCTGAGTGCTTTCCCAATTCTCACACTTTGAGCCCTTCTTTGAGCATATAACCTTAGTATCCTATTGAGATTATGGGAATATTGAGGATGGAAGAGGAGGCAAATGATGTTCGGTGCCTTCTACTTTCCAGGCACCATGTAAGGTTCTTCAAACCCATTGCTTCATTTTGTTAATCCTCACAATAACCCTATGAAGTAGAGATCATTAACCTTATTTTACAGTTGAGGAAACTAAAGTTTATGAGCTCAGAGGTAAAATAAGTTGCCCCAAATCATGCAAGCTGGTGGCTAAAGGAACCAGGATTTAAATCAAGGATTTTTATAACTTTATTCATATGACCTTTCACATCTGCAAGCATACAGGACTAATTTCTGATACTGAAATTATTTATTTGTAAGTTTGATTAATATTGCAAATTACCTTGCATAGAAGATGTTCGGTTTACTCTCTGTGAGGATTAAGTGATATTTGATATACAGCCAAGGTGGCATTGGCAATCAGTGGAAAAAGGAAAATCGCTTTAGATGATGTTGGAACAAATAATTATCCACATAGGACAAAAAAGAAAGAAGATGAATTTCTACCTCACATAATATACAAAAATATATTTACAGACAGATTAAGGATTTAAATTTGAAAGCAAAACTTTGGCACCTAAAATAATATAGTATTTCTGGTTTTGGTTAAATGAAAGATTTCCCAAATAGGAAAAAGTTTCCCCAAAAGAAATAAAATTAAAGTTGTTCAATTGGACTACACTAAAGTTAAGAATGCTGTTTAACAAAATACACCATAGTGTTACAGAAAGCAAGAAAATATAAGAAATGTAACACATTATCAATTATAACAATATCAACATATTGTTAATTATATATATATAATTGATATATCAATGAAGTCTGAAAAGGAATGTATTCTCTTTTTTAACAAAATAGATAATTAACTTGCTGTGTTTCATTTCCCACCAATCACTGGGACTTTTGTTCCACTTGAAGCCACTTGTCAGTCAAAGGCAAAAAGGCATATAATAGTAATTAACACTCACCCAACACTTACTATGTGTCAGGCACCATTCTAATTAATCCACACAATGCCCCTATGAAGTAGGGACTATTACTGAACTGTTTAACAGATAAGGGATGTGAAGATAGGAGAGAGTAAATAACTTGCCCAAGATCACAGTTAGTAAATGTGGGGCAGAGCGTTAGACTCCATCTGGTTCCAGAGTCTGTACTCTTAACCAGTACACTATAACACCTAACACCTCTTCAATACACACACACACACCTTCACATACACATACACGCACATGTGAACACACAGTCTGACTTACTTCTTACACAAAAAAATGGACCTATAGAGCAAACAGATTTGGTGTTCAGATGTTTTGGGACACATCAAACTCTCATCATCCATTGTAACACCCCCTCTCTATTTACCTAACAAGAAGTCAGAGGAAACAGAGAAGCTCATAAAAGTTGTTTACAGATATCAGGGCTGGAATTCATAAAACCTCCCAGAAGAGTGAAGACTTGTCTTGGAATTTCCATAGCTATGGCTCTACTGTATTGGTTTGCTAAGGCTACCATAACAAAGTACCACAGACTGAATGGTTTATAAAACAGAAATGTATTTTCTCACAGTTCTGGAAGCTACAAGTCCAAGATCAAGGTGCCAGCAGGGCTGGTTTCTTCTGAGGCCTATCCCCTTGGCTTGTAGGTGGCAGTCTTCTCCCTGTGTCTTCATTTGGTCTTTTCTCTGTATGTTTGTGCCCTAATCTCCTCCTCTTATAAGAACACCAGTCATATTGGATTAGGGCTCACCCTGAAGACCTCATTTTAATTTAATTATCTTTTTAAAGACCCTATCTCTAAATATACTCACATTCTGAGGTACTAGGGGTTAGGACTTCACATATGAATTTGGAAGGGGTGGAGTGGGGAGAGACACAATTCAGCCCACAACAATTCCTAAAACTATAACAACATTCTAACAGTTCAAAAACTAATTATGTTCAGAGGTAGGTGCTTCTTAGTGATGCTAACATAAATTGTCTAGTTCAAGTGAATATTGCTATTACATTAATCATGTTTAAAATTGCCCTTTTACCTGTTATCTCTATAACAAAGTGAAGGACAAACAATTTTAATACATGAACAAAATAAGATACAGAAATTCTTAAATAGTAATTATGAGAAATTAATTTTTATTGAGAAATTAAATATTAATTTTTAGAATGTTTACTCTGCTGCCTCACCAAAAACAAGTACAATGTCTGATTTTTCTAGAAATAAAGTTCTGCTTCCTTCTATAACAATTCTCAGCATAATTTAAAATCTGTAGTTTAAACTTTGCAGTAGAAAACGTACTTGGACTTAGTGACTTACAATTTAATATTAGTTATATTATAAGAAAATTTATTTCAATACAAACTGATTCTAAATATTTTTTTTTCTTCTGGTAAATGTGTGTTTGATTGCTTCCATAGCAAAAACAAGATTTTTCAAGGAAGTAACAGTATTATTATGTCTGGAATATCCTAGCAACAGAAGATCAAGTTTCAATGTATTTAAATACTTAGAATGAACTTCTGTTTTTCAAAACAAATAGGAAAGCCTCAGTAATCAATTTTTTAATTAATTAAATATTCATGCATATAATTGTCAATTTCACACATTTAGTACAAATGAAACTGTCTCAATATAAGAGAAATTGCTAGTAGGTAGTAATTATGTCTATTATACTTACATTTTAATTTTTCATGACTAACACTGAAAAGGATAATAAATAGATCCTCATGACTAACACTAAAAAGAATAATAAACAGATCCTCAGAAAGTAAATTTTACCCTAAGAATTGAAATAAAATAACAGAACTACTTTCTTATTCTAACGGTATACATAGGCCTGGCTGAGTTTTAAAGTTTGTTTGACTTCATTTCTTCACATGAAACCATAAAAATAATAAGCCCCTGAATAAACTACTAGGTGATTAGCTCACTTGGTCAATTCCAATGTCACCAGGAAAAGCAGGTGAGATATCACACTGATTTGCAGATCTTGAAAAATCCTTGCATCCCTGGGATAAATCCACTTGATTATCATCTATGATCCTTTTAATGATTGCTGGATTCAGTCTGCTAATATTTTGTTGAGGATTTCTACGTCTATGTCCATCAGTGATACTGGCCTGTAATTTGCTTTTTTTGTGGTATCTTTGTCTGGTTTTGGTTATCAGGGAGATGGTGGCCTCGTAGAATAAGTTTGGAAGTGTTTCTTCCTCTGCAATCTTTCGGAATAGTTTCAGAAAGATAGGTGTTAACTCTTCACTAAATGTTTGATAGAATTCCCCTGTGAAGCCAGGGGAATGATGTCTAATACATCATTTAGGGTCTGTGTTTCCTTATTGATTTTCTCTCTGGATGATCTGCCCATTGATGTAAGTGGGGTCTTAAATTCTCCCACTATTATTGTGTTACTGTCAATTTCTCCTCTTTTGTCTGAAAACATTTGCCTTATATATTGAGGTGCTCATATATTGGGTGCATATATATTTACAATTGTTATCTTCTTGGATTGATCCCTTGGTCATTATGTAGTGCTGATGAAAGAAACTGAAAATGACACAAACAAATGGAAAGGTATACTGTGTTCTTGGACTGGAAGAAACAATATTGTCAAAATGACTATACTACCCAAGGCAATCTACAGATTCAATGCAATTCCTACCAAATTACCAATTGCATTTTTCACAGAACTAGAACAAAAAAATTTTTAATTTGTATGGAAACACAAAAGACCCTGAATAGTCAAAGCAATCTTAAGAAAGAAAAACGGAACTGGAGAAATCAGGCTCCCTGGTTTCAGACTATACTACAAAGCTACAGTAGTCAAAACAGTATGGTACTGGCACAAAAACAGAAATATAGATCAATGGAACAAGATAGAAAGGCCCGAAATAAACCCATGCACATATAGTCAATTACTCTACAACAAAGGAGGCAAGAATATACAATGGAGAAAAGATAGTCCCTTCAATAAATGGTACTGGGAAAACTGGACAGCTACATGTAAAAGAATGAAATCAGGACATTCTCTAATACCACACACAAAAATAAACTCAAAATGGATTAATTACCTAAATGTAAGACTGGATACTAAAAAACTAAAGGAAAACATAGGCAGAACACTCCTTGACATAAATCACAGCAATATCTTTTTTGATCCAATTCCTAGAGAAATGGAAATAAAAATAAACAAATGGGACCTAATGAAACTTAACACTTTTTGCACAGCAAAGGAAACCATAAACAAAACAAAAGACAACCTACAGAATGGGAGAAAATATTTGCAAATGATGCAACTGACAAGGGATTAATCTCCAAAATATGCAAACAGCTTATACAGCTCAATATCAAAAGAACAAACAACCCAATCAAAAAATGGGCAGAAGATCTAAAAAGACACTTCTCTAAAGAAGATATACAGATGGCTAACAGGCACATGAATTGATGCTCAACATCGCTAATTATTAGAGAAATGCAAATCAAAACCACAATGAGATATCACCTCACACAAGTCAGAAAGGCCAGCATCAAAAAATCTACAAAGTGAATGAGAGAGTGTGGAGAAAAAGGAACCCTCCTACACTGTTGGTGGACGTGTAAATTGGTACAGCCACTATGGAGAAGAGTATGGAAGTTTCTTAACAAAAATAAAAATAGAGCTACAAAATAATTCTGCAATTCCACTCCTGGGCATATATCCAGAGAAAAACATAATCCAAAAAGGTACATGTACCCCAGTGTTCATAGCAGCACTATTTACAATAGCCAAGATATGGAAGCAACCTAAGCGTCCACTGACAGATAATGGATAAAGAAGATGTAGTGCATATGTATACAATGGGATAGAACTCAGCCATAAGAAGAATGAAATAATGCCATTTGCAGCAACATGGATGGGCCTAGAGATTATCATACTAAGTGAAGTAAACCAGACAGAGAAACACAAATACCTTATGATATCACTTATATGTGGAATCTAAAAAAAGGATACAAATGAACTAATTTACAAAACAGAAATAGACTCACAGACACAGAAAACAAACTTATGGTTACCAAAGGGGAAAGGCTGGGGGAGGGATAAATTAGGAGTTTGGGATTAAAATATACACACTACTATTTATAAAATAGATAACTAACCAGGACCTACTGTATAGTACAGGGAACTGTACTCAATATCTTGTAATAACCTATAATGGAAGAGAATGTGAAAAAAGAAAAAAAAAAAAATATATATATATGAATCACTACACTGTACACCCGAAACTAACACAACCTTGTAAATCAACTATATTTCAATAAAAAAAAATTTTTAATTAAAAAAAGGTGAATACTTTTGTGCAACTAATAAGTAGCATAGGAATCTTGGTTTTCTACAAAATTATGTCAGATTTAACTTTAAAAAAAGAAGTTAAAGCCAAAATTAAATGTCTATTTAAAAGAATACAAACACAAAATCATTTTCTAGATGCCTATTATGTGTGTGGTGGGCTCTGTGTCAGGCACTGCTTCCTAAGCCAATGTTTCCGAAAACAGAAGGTCTTCAATCATCAGTCTAAGAAAGACCTATGGAGAAAATCAGGAGAATCTACCCAGACAACATTTGAGTCCATATGATAAATAACTTGGTCTGCATCTCTAAGAGAAATTAACTATTGGTGCTTAGAGTTAACAGTAGAATTAGGTAAAGATCTTTTGAATTCAAAATTCTTCCATAATGAACTAATTTTGACCTAATACAACATAGTCAAAAAGCTTTTTAATTCCTTTTTAAAGATCAATTAATAGAGAAATAAGTACAAGAAAAATTATAGTAAAGGGCAGATGAAACGTATCATCTCTTAAAATACTAGAAACTGCCCATCATCTCCCATGTGTTCACTAAATTACATTACATTATTTTCGCCAAGCCTTAGTTATACAGCTTGGTGAACAAATTATTCAGATCTTTTGCCCCACCTCTTTGCTTCTAGTAAAAATTCTTTGAGCAGGTCACAAATCACCATTATCAAAATGGAAAATAAAGTTTTAATACATGGAGTTATATCAGTTTGCAATTTATTAGCCATTCTGAAAAAAATGTTTGCTTTTACTGGAAACTGATCCTTGTATAATGGCTTTAAGGTTTGAGACTGATTATTGGTGGATGCTCATTATGCGTGATACCACTAAAGTTAACGCAGATAGTTCATACTTTCCTCTATTTTTAAAGTACTATTTTTAAACATCTACAGATGTCTTTGAAGATTTTTGACCTCCACTCAAGTTTCCATATTGGATTACCCAAGATATTTATGTATTTAATCTTAAGGTATCCTGCATGATAATGCTTCTAAAATACTGAGTTTATTTCTATTGAAGTAAAATTCGTACATAACATTATATAAGTTTCAGGTGTCCACCATTATAATTTGGCATCTGTATACACGACAAAGTGATCACCACTAAAGGTCTAGGTACCATCACATCCCATACAATTGACCGTCTTCACCCGTTTCGACCATCACCCCCAAATCCCTTCTCCTCTGGTAACCACCGATCTGTTCTCTGTATCCGTGAGTTTTGTTTTGCTTTGTTTGTTCTTTTTTTTTTTTTAGATTCCATATATGAGTGAAATCATATGGTATTTATTCCTAAATGAGTTTTTCAAAGTTCTGCAAAATGAATCATTATAGACAGTCTGTTTTTAAAGCAATTGTTCAATTTATACATTTCTGCAAAAGAGGCTAGCATTCCAACTCTCTTCAAAGTTAGCACCAGGTCCCCAGCTCTCACTTAGATGGCTGGAGACAGAAATATATAGTTTGGAACGTCAGCCAGTGATATTTTCTAATTTAGGGATTGACATAAACACACTGTCTTCTTATTTTTCTGGCCCTTGGAGATATTTCTCTTTAGTGACAGAAAGAGTGTTTTGAACCCTGCCAGACTTGATCCATTTCTCCTACTTTATGAGAAAAGCAAAACCAACAAAATTCTGCTTGTTTCTCCAGACTTTGTATGTTTTCGGGAACAGCAGTTGCTCCAACATTTCTCTTAGATCTGCACGACACAGAAACTGACTTCCCAACAAACTGGCCTCTTAATTTCATCTTGCTCTGACAGTAAAAGAACAAGGAGCTCAGTGATGCTGAAGCAACACTCTCAACCACCAAAAAGAAAACCTTGGTGCCCATTCTGTCACTCACTGAACCAGGTTCAAGACTAATGAATTTCTGCCACACAGTGAAGTGCTTGCTTGTGTTTAAGTCATGGTAACCCTTGGAGTAATTCCTTGTGTTTAAGTCATGGTAACCTTGCCAAGCAACAGAGGATCAACTTATGAAAGGATATTTATATCTCAGTTGTTTTTGTTTGTTTTTGTTTGGTTTTCAAGTGCTCTATGTAGAGAAGAAAATGGAAGAGTTGGAAGTAACCATCCCATTTTTCTCCAGTAAATTGCCAATTTTCTAAGATGACAAGTCTTCCTTTACTTTCCTTTTATTACTCCTCTTGTAATCTGGCTTCTGGACCCAACCATTGGGGCCTGAGAGTCATCAGACACTTTCTGATTCCCTACTGTATCATTTACTATGAACACATACAATAATTTCCTACTTACTTCTCTGATCCTCAGTTTTCCACATCCGTAAATGCAATCATAATAATAGTACTATTCTTTTAGGTTTGAGGAGATTCAATTAAATAATGTTTGAAAAACATTTATCAAATTCATAGTACCTGAGTTTTTCAATAAATATTATTATTAGTAGTAGTTCTAATTTCAATAGTCTTTGACGGACAAAATTAAAAATGAATCAGCACTAGAGATCTTAATCAGAAAGGGACAGTTGGATTTTAAGTTTCTTGCAACTTTGGGAGCCAGAAAAGACCACTGAGTCCAGGAGTCAGCAAGCTATACCCCGCAGGACAAATACAGGTACGACCTGTTCTTGCAAATAACCAGTTACTGGAACAAAACCTGTTAATTAATTGATGTATTATCTATGGCTGCTTTTGTGGTTCAACAGTAGCACTGAGTAACTGTGAAAGAGACTGCATGTCCTGCAAAATCTAAAATATTTCACAGGAAAAGTTTGCTGACCCCTAATCTATTCTCACCCCCTTCATTATCCTGATGAGAATATTAAATACAATCATACAATTGAATATTGCTAAGAAATTTCCTAATGTATCATCTTTGTTCGTTACAGGAAACTTCTGTGTATGCAGACTGCTTACTGATAGAAATAAAACCTGCTTCATTAACGTGTTTTGTTGTTTCTGTGACACAGTGATGGTTCCTGGGAGCCCTACAGAATGTGGGATTTTATTCTAGCACTTGCACTATGGAAAGGAAAGTATCAATAATTCCCACTAGGACCAGAAAAACCTGAGGTTAAAAAAAGGCAGCATAAACTCATGCCAAAAGCTGAATTTTATTTAATATAAAGAAAGGTGGTAGCTTCCAACTTCAGCATAAAGTAGGAGTGTCAAATTGCTGCAGAAACTGCTGTCTTCTGGAGACTGATGACCAGAATGACCCCAGAGAAATATTTTATTCTCATGAGACGGCTTGCTTAGATATTTCTGGGAAGAAGCAATGGGTCTTCAGAAAGAAACATGTTGTTTCTTTCCTGGTAACTGCTTGCCGAAGTTGGCAGGAGTCCGTGAGACCAGACATAAATCAGGAATCGGGTAGGGCCATGGCATTGAATCAGTGGCTATAGAGGGTATCAGCAGATTGTCCAGAAAGAGGGACGTTTCATGGGTGAAGCTTTGATTTGCTTCTATTATATTCATGTTGCACTAAATACAGTATGAATATCACAAATAGAAACCACTCCTCGGGTTCCCAAGGGTAAAGCTTAGCTTCAACCTAAAGCTTTCAAAAGTGATATATATGCACATCTAGCAGTGGCATCAGGAAGACAGAGAAAAATAAAACATCATTTCTCTTTTAGGGAAACCAGCTCTATTTTCTTCTATGCCATAGGGAATGGCATTAATCCTAACTAAATAGCACATGATGTTTAAAGGATGGAGAAATAACCTATAGCTTTTGCTTCCAGGAGCCTTCACGTGTAATCCATACGGTGTTGTCCTATAATCACCTATTTCAGAATTACCAGCGTAGTTGCTAAAAATGCAGATTTCTGGTCCCTGCACCAGACAGTGTGGATCAGCACCTGTATGTGTTCACACCCAAGCACAAGCATTTTCTACAAGCTTCCTGCATGATTCTACTGCAAACTATAGTATGGAGACCACGGGTCCACTGAAGAGGAACTAGCGCTAAATCTCGTAGTTTTGCCATTGTCTAGCCTTGTGACTTTGAGCAATTTACTTAAAATGAGTGTAATGTGATCTATTCTGCTAGCAAACAGATTCATTAATTTTGAGAATTAAGAGGGAAGAGCCCAAGGTGTCATGTCAGATGGAGGTATAATTACCTGGAAGAGACTAGTGCAGTGATCTACAACAGCTAAACTGCTTGAAGACAGGGATGTGCAGACGGTAATGTTGGATAACACGGCTTTTTTTTTAATGTACTCAGGGAAAAGCATTTTAAATTTATAAAATGTAAGCTAGCTTTTCATGTTATGTTGTCTCTTCCCTTTATCCCATAAATTTGGGTAATGTCTAATATGTATTTTCACGAGGAGGAAGAAAATCTCAAAAATAAGCAGTTTACCGAAGATTCATGTAGTTCTGCCCGTTCAATATATTCTGCACAATTAAAATGTCTAGGGGCAGAGCTTGAGCTACCCCAGATGAGAAACCGTCTAAACATTTGAATGTTGCTACAGACTAAACTAATGAATATTTTACACTCACCAGCTGCTTCATAATCCTTCTCCTGCCTAAAAGCCATGAGATTACAAAATGCAATTTCACCTTCTCTGGGGCTTTGTATCACTGTATATACAACAGCCAAATCTCTTTGGTATTTTACTGACAAAACAAAAGGCCGCAAAAGAAGCCGTAATTGAAGTCACTGCTACTAAATAAATCCCAAACCTGTTCTTTTGCTCTTTTCTGCTACAATATACAGTTCAAAACTGGGCCTGCACTTCTGTCCTCTTGATGCTGTAATAGCTTCTGGGATCAAGGAACTAAGTGGCCACTAAAATTGACGTAGGTATGCTGGGAAGCAACATCCCCTCCCACTCAGTTTAGAAAAAAATGATTCATTAAAAGATATACCAGAGCATATTTTTAATAATGATAACCATAGGTAACATGTATTCATTATGTAACTGGCCTTTTAATACACCATCCCACTTAATCCTCACAACAAATCCATGACGTAGATATTCTCCCCATTTTATAGATGAGGAAAGTGAGAACGAGCTAAAGATTGCAATGAATATCACAGTACGTATACAAAATGTCATGTTAGGCAGTCAGCCACGGTCTACCTGGCTCCAAATATCGCAATTTTAACTGTTACAACAAGATAGACCTGATGGCGCTGATATATCTATCTCTGTTAGCAAACTAATTCTTGTTTGAATTGAATCAGATTTCTCTGTTAGTTGTTATTTTCATTTTTCTTTCAAATCTAGGAATTATCCCAATTTAAAGGACTGTATCTTTAAGGCACGTAGTAAGGTGCTCAGCAAATATTTGCTGGATGAATGAACACCTCAGTACTTAGAGGAATACTGCCAGGTATTTTAAACCCCAAATACTCTTCCTTATAATGAACAACCATCAGCATTATTCTCACACCAGTTGTTTAGCAGTTCTTCACAGGTAACTTGTCACTATTAGTAATTACAGAAACAGTTTATAAATCATTTACTTTTTGAAAGAGTGTGGAGTTACGGGGCAGTCCACCAGACCACTCTCACTTCTGACACCAACTGCAAGTCCAGGAGTCCCCAAGACCACACCTTGGTTCAGTAATTCACTAGAAAGACTCACAGAACTCACTAGAAGCTCTTATACTCGTGATTATGCTTTAGGATACAGACTAGGTTAGGTTAAAAGATACAGTTAAAATCAGCCAAGAGCAGAGGCACATAGGGCAGAATCTATGAAAGATTCAAACAAAGAGCTTCAAGTTGTTCTTTCTAGATGAAATCATGGACATCATTTTCCCAGCAACAGTATATGATGATATATATGGAATATTGACAACCAGGGAAGCTGAGCCAAGTCGTGGTGTCCAGAGTTTTTATTTGAGCTCTATGGTTGATCGCCCACATGGCTGCCCTCCATTTCCAGACACTCTGGAGGTCAAGCTGATACCATATGACTCAAAGCTTCTACCATAGATAACATTGTTAGACTGTTTGGCATGGCCCAAAGCCCCCAGTCACACAAAGAAACTCCTATCAGGCCCGGCATTGCAAGGGTTTAGAGATTACCTCCCAGAAGTTGAAGGTAAAGGGCAGACCTCTCTTAGGTAAGGTTTAATTCTTCACTACACAAAGGGTTTAAAGAAAATCCAAGGTTTTTCAAGAATACTATTTTTACTTGCATTTTGATATATTTTCTGATGTAGGAGATGTAGAGGCCCAGTTATAGTTTTAGGGCCAATATGCAAATGTGAACGTCATCTTCCAGCTATGTTGTTACTTCATAAACATAGGATTTTGAAAGGAAATAGAGATGATTTGGAGGGCAGCCAAGGACTACAAGTGTAAGCATAGATTAACATCAAGCTATAATAGAGACCAATGTGCAATTATATCATGTGATCAAATTAGAGAATCTAAATATGGAGATAAATTTTAGAATTTCTTTAGTTTAGGATCCTGTCCAATAACTACACTTTGAAATCAGCCCTCTTTTACATAGTTGTTCCCCCAAATCAGTCTTCCTCTTAATTCTACCATCTTTTCCTCCAGCCATTCCAGACTCCTTGCTGTTCTTTCTTTTGACCACCAAGGAAACATGTGGTTTGTCCATCTGGGACTACAAGTTTTGCTCCATTCTGATCATCTCCAAATATGCTGAAGTGCCAAAGACATATATTGTTCCAATTATTTTAATTATTAGGTCTTTGGGTTGAAAGCAACAGTACTTTAATTCCAATTAATTGGGCAAAAATGTTGGACACAGACACACATACAGGGAGAATGCTTTGTGATTTCTGTTGCTTAATCCACCTAGTACGTGTTACTTTGTTACAGCAGTCCTAGCAAACTAATATATAGATTAAATATGTATTTCTGGTCATTTGAATGTCATGTTTTGTAGTTGCCTCATCTGTTTAGTCAAAGTGCAGTACAGTTTCACAAAAAGAATTTCCTCTTTTGTATATGCAACTTCAGGCTCTTACATTTCTTTGCTATTCATCAGCCTACACCTATTGGTTTCTATGTTCATATCACAGATTTTATCCTATGTGACAGATAAATACAATTACCAAGAGATTCTAATCAGTCATATGTCAGACATAAAGACCTTAATTTCAAATATTCTACTTTGCAGACCCATCTCTATAGATTCTTTTAATAGGTTCCAACTTTCTGTTAAAATAATCCATCTTTTTATTCATTTTGATCATCTTTTCCTTTATTTTAACATATTGTGATTATTTTGAACTCCTAACATTATAGTCAATATTTATATCACCTCTAGGTCCTTATTTATTTTCTGTTTTATCTTTTATTAGTCTCTTTTTCTGCTTACTTGCATGTCTAATACTTTTTTATTATATGCTGGGCATTATAAATGATACATCATAGATGTTCTTGAGCACGTTATCTTCTTCTAAAGAGTGTTAAGTTTTTATCTGGTAGGCAATTCAATTAGTGGAGGATCTCCCTGATCCTACCATAGCTTGATTTTAGTCTTTGTTAAGGTGGGTCTATCTCACTTTTGTCCTTTCTCCTAGATTCTAGCCCTCACTTCTAGCATACTTGTAGCATTCTAACTTCTAGGATGTGATATTTCAACAACAATGACAACAAAAACTAAGGTATTCACCAGCTAGACCCAAATTTTAATGCCCCCCGAAACCGTGAAACCTCTGAAATTTCCTGATTATATTTTAGCCTCCCTGCATTTTTCTCTGTTACATCTCTTGAAATTACATTCTATGAATGCACAGCTTTCTGAGTCAGCCAAAAACCCAATGTAAGTTCTTATGTAGATTTTTGGAGCTCCTTCTCTGAAACTCTCTCCCATCTAATACCTTATCCCTCAAATCCCAATCATTATGGTAACTCCAAACACCAGTCTCTGTTTCCTCTGACAGCAAAATTTCTATTTTCTTCTTGGGCTATTCCCCATACAATGGCTTGGAAATTGCACCCAGGGAGAAATCAGGGTGAATGCAGGATGTAGCTTATGTGCTTCCCTTAGCTCAGAGATCTCAGCCTTGCATTGGTTGCTGCCCATTTCCTGCACATAATTGTTTTACATATTTTTCCATATGTATATACATTTTGGTGGAAGGGGAAGCCTGATACAAGCTAGTTATTCATAGCCAAATTTAAAAGTCATGTGTAAGGTTCTTCAATACAGAGTTAGGTCCTCATGATTCATTTCTTTGCTCTTCCCTATTTTTAACTCATTAGGAATACTTGTTTCCAGTTTTTTGTTTGGTTTTGGTTTGCTTTTGTCATTTTTTGTTGTTGATGTTAACTGGGTTTATTTGCTATATTACAAAAAAGATTTTGGTAAATATTCTGCACAAAAATCTTTTTATGAATCACTAATTCCATAGATGAGATTTCTAGAGCTGAAATCATTGGATCAAAGGGTATGGACTTTTCTAAGTCTTTGCTAACATATTGTCAGATTCTGTTCCTAAAGTATTGTACTTGCCCACAATGTTGTAGTAAGGTTCAGCTAATGTAAAAGAAAACCAATTTTATGGTAGCCTTGTCATGATTACCTATTTTAATTATTACCAATATCATAGGCAACGAAAAAGAGCATCTCTTTACTGTTTCATGATTACTAGTGAAATTGGAAAATTTGTCATGTTTATTGATTTTAATTATTTCTGCCATGAATTCTCTCTTCTTGTTCCATTTTCAATATTTTCTTTATTGGTATTTAAGCACTATTTATACTTTGAGAAATTAATTTCTCAGTTTTCATAACTCATAAAATTTTCCAAATTTGTCATCTACATTTTAATATTGCTTATGATTTTTACATTGTGAGTTTCTAAGTTTTTTAAATCAAATTTACCAGCCAGTTTCTTCCATTGCTTTCCTTTTTTATACTTTGTGAACTAAGTAGGGGGAATATCTCTGGCATCTATACCATCAATTCATTCTTTTAATAAGAACAAGTCCCTGATATTCAAAGACTTAGCAATCTAGAATTGGCACTAACCCAGACACAGCTCTATTTATAGGCCACTCAGATACCTCCTGTGCTATGGCATGTAGCCAATGGTGAGCACCCAGAAATTCTGACACTTGGAAAAAAGAAGGTCTGTACTGGTACATCTGTAAGTCAGAGGGGGTCAGGCTCAGGGCTATTGACACCACGGAGAGGGTAGGAACAGGAACTAGAACAATACCAAAATCAGTTCTGTTAGAGAAGATTGGTTTGCAAATGTCTGAGATACAGAAGCTATAATTTAAAATGTGACTCTAAAAGGAGTTCAGTTTATATCCCAGTTCTAATGTTCTCTTGTTTCACTGTTCTCTGACTTTATTTGACTCTGTACTGAGTAAGGGCAAGCTTCTTGCTTACCATACATCTAAATTCTACACTTCTGTCTTTAGAAATACCCCTGAGTAGGCAAACTCGCATCTTCAGCAGCATGAATATTAATCATGGCTAATAAAATTAATAATAATTAGCATTGATTAGGCTCTTACTATGGTCCAAACTCTCTTCTAAGCCCTTTATATTCATGGAAACCTTCAAACCACTTTGAACTGTTTAGGAACTATAATTTTCTTCATTTTAGAGTTGAAGAAACTGAGGTACATAGAAGTTAACTTACCCAAGGTCACACACAACCACTAAGAAGATGAACCAGGATTTGACAGCAAACAGCCTGGTCCCAGAGTTGGCACCCTTGTGATATTCAATGATATTCTGTATTTATTAATGTAAATCTTGAGAATAAGTATTAATTATAATTAACATATGTGGAAAGATGTATACATATATATTTATACATACGGGAAGATGTATAAATATTATTCCCTTCAGTACCTGTTTTTATTTATTATGGCAATGGAAGGGGGGAATTAAGAATTAATTTAAGAATTCTTGGATTATCTAAGCTTTTGGCTTTCCCAACTTCCAAAGCTTCTATCAGAAAACAAAAATAGAACAAAGGAAAAACACATACATGACAGTTTTTTTAGTTTGATGTTAGTTCCACTGGAGATTGATTTAAAAGGGAAACCAGACAATGTAATGATCGAAGTAAGATCAGGTTTATACACCACCTGCAATATTCCTACTATCATCAGTGCTTCCCCCCAGTTCCAGCTTAGAGCAGAGCAGTGGATGGTGCAGAGCTCGTATGGGTGAACTCCCAACAACTACACAATTTGAGCTCTCCCTGAGCGAGCCTTGCCAGCATAATTGATGGACTCTTGTCCCTACTGTCCCTTTCTCTTTTCACTTTGGTACCCCACTCAGACTCGGGGTTTCTCATGGCTGCAATTCCAGGACTGTTCATGGCCAAGTCACTGCTAGAGGCCTCACAGAGTGACTAGGAGAGGCTGCTCCACTGCTGTTCCGCTTTTGCCTCTCATCCTGTTCCCTTCACTCCACCCTCCACAGCACTGCTAGACTGATATTTTTAATGTGTGAGTTCAGTCACGTCCCTCCCCTTAAAATCCTTCCGTAGATTCCCACCTCTTATGAGACAAAATCTAATCTCCCTAACATGGTGTACAAGACGCTTGATGATATAGCTCCACCTGCCTGTTTGCCCTCTCCTGCCCTCACCACCTTCAAGTTTGTATTCCAGGCTTAATGGCCTACTTGCAGATCTTCAAATATGCTTTACCCTCTCATGGGTCCATGTCTTTGTATATTCTGTTTCCTCCCCTGGAGCATCCTCCACCTACCCTCACCACATCAACATACACTTAAATGATTCACATATTTCGGTCTCATTTTAAATGCTGTCTTCTCTGTAAAGCCTCCCTGACGGCTTCAGGGCACCTTAAGCGGTTCATAGAAACTCATAGTGTTCCAACCTGCTTCCCTCAAGCACTCATCACATTGTATGGTAACTGTTCATTTGTGCATCTGTATCCCACTTACACCACATCCTATCAGAAGGAAACCCTACTTTTCGTCTATGCAAATGGCACTTGATAAATATCTAATGGATGAGTGGATGAGTGGATGAATACATGGCTCAATGAAAGAATCACTTTTACAACAGTGATAATTTTTTATACTGTTCCTTAAAATAAACAAAGGACCCCAATATATATTATCTTATTTAGACATGACAACAGATTTCTGAAATAGATGCCACTGACAATTTACACATGAAGAAACAGGTTCAGTAAAGAGACTTGCCAGATATCACATAGGTTAGTCACACCAAAACTCGGGGCCTTTCTAGTATGTCACAGCTCTTTCTCATAATACATTAGATGATTAAAATGAAGTCATTACTGGTCCATAGACTTATGGAGTTTCACAGCCAGGAGACTTCCCTAGTCAACACTTCTTAGTGGAAACATGAAAAACTGTGGCCCGGAGATATGAAATGGCCCAAATTATATCACTCATTAGTGGCAGACCCAGGGATGACTTCATGGCTCCTAATTCCCACTTTGTAGGTTCTTAAATCCAGGTTCTTCCACTCATTGTGAGACTATATGACTTTAACCTCTTTGTACCTCAGTTTCCTATGTTGTTAAATGGGCTAATAATGTACTTACCTCATAGAGTTGTTGTGAGGATTTAAATGAGATAATCCATGGGAAACTCTTAACAAGAGTGACTGACAACCATGAATGCTTTAAAAATGTTAGCTATTAGCCATCATCATTTCACTTGGCTGGGTTCTTCCTCTTTCATAAATCAATAGCATCAAAGAAGTGCCAATGTAGTGATAGCAGTCACACTCAAAAGAAAAAAGGTAAAAGACAAAAAGCAATCTAATGCATGTGCAGAAATGCAAATAGTAAGTTATAAGATGGAAGATATTATGAGTGAACGAGAGAAAAACCCTATCTTGAGGTCACAGGCAAACAAATTGTGTTAGGCTTTTCCTTCCATGAAAACTACCCACTTTCTGAGGGAAGCAAATTGATATAAATTGCATTGCATAGTTGAAAAATAATAAAGTAATAGGTAATAATTTTTCATTACTTATTTTCCCCTTCAAATAATTAATTTATGCCTCTCTCTTCTAACTGAAATAGATAAATGCACAAATATATACATAAAATATAACCAGCAGTGCGTACACTGTCTTATCTACTGAAGGACAATTAGATTATAATCATTGCCTCTCCTATTGAGTTCCAGCCAGCTGGTTTTCTCTGAATGGATTGTCCACAGTTCTCATTCATCAGCCTCATCAGAATTGCATTTACTCATTGACGTCTTGCCATCCTAGCTTTTAGCAGCAGTCAGATTAGGCAGGGCTATGCTATAGTAACATACAAAATTGCATTAGCTTGCAAGAGCAAGAAGTCCATCTCACTCATGGCTCATGTCAAGGAAGATTGACTGCAGGTCTCCACCTCTTCTCATTCTGGAACTTAGCCTGAAAGAATAGCCTCCATCTAGAATATCACTGGCATCACAGCAGAGAAATACATTGTGGCAAAGAATGAACCCACTCTCAAAGCTTCTGCCTCGGTGTAATGCACATCACTTCCACTCACCTTCATTGGCTAATGGAAGTCACATGTCCAAACCAGTCTTCAGTAGGGTGAGGATACAGATATTGATCAATAGGAATATAATCTATGGCATATTCCTATTGCAACCGTATTGCTTCTATTTTTTTCTACTGAGTTTCAATGGATTCTTATTTTTCAAGGTAAATGTAAATTGTCTTTATCATGCTTCCTGCTTATTGCTCTGTGACTCCTAATTAGTTTTGTAAAGTCTGGAATATAGTATTACTGTCCCAAAGAGGATTCACATTATAAAAATGACTAAAGGATTTTTGTTTTGTTTTGTTTGCCACAGCTCGGTTATCAGATTACTACATGAATTCATTCTGACACAAATTCTCATGAGTTTATTTACTGTTTCTCCAACTATTAGAGCAGTAAATGTATCTTCAATCTTCTAAATCTTTTGCCCCATGGGGCCTGGCACTTACAGTAATTACACCATTTGTGTTTTCGTAAATACTTGCTAATAAAATGATTAAAATAAACAGAGAGCATCTCCTAGACTAAAACTAATAGACTTCAATCCTAGCTCTACAGTCAAACTGTTCTGCAATTTTTTAAAAAGCAGGTCTATGTCTTTGGGTTTAAAAAGTGATGATGTCAGTCTTAATGGAATTTGTGAGATTGGAGAAGAGAGTGCTCATTATTTAATGACTGTAATGGGCTCTGAAAGCATCCTGCAATCCATGTGCCTTATAATGCCAAGCCGCCAAAATAAAGGGGAAGGAAAAAATTACTGTGGAAGTCATTCTTTCCATGAGTCAGGAAAAGAAACAACTTTTGTATAATTTACCTCACATACAGTTTCCAAAATTACATTAACAATTTGAGTATGTGGAGTATTTTTACTGAAATTACCTAGACCCACCTCAACGCAGTACCCTATCTCCATGATATGGACCAGAACCAGGACTTAAGTAAGGCAAGTTACTTTCTTCAGAGGGCTCCATAAAATTCACCATTTTGCCAGAATCCATCTATAGCAGTGTTTCTTAACCTTTTTTTCATTGTAATCCCCTTAAGAAATCTTTTCAGATATTTTTTGCTAATCACCCACACACTATTTTACTGCCACCGATTACTGTGTGTCTGATTATTTATTGTATGTATATCTGTGATTTACACATAAAAATGTAAGAACAGGGCTTCCCTGGTGGCTCAGTGGTTGAGAATCTGCCTGCCAATGCAGGGGACACGGGTTCGAGCCCTGGTCTGGGAAGATCCCACGTGCCGTGGAGCAACTAGGCCCGTGAGCCACAACTACTGAGACTGCACATCTGGAGCTTGTGCTCCGCAACAAGAGAGGCCGCGACAGTGAGAGGCCCGCGCACCGCGATGAAGAGTGGCCCCCACTCGCCGCAACTAGAGAAAGCCCTTGCACGGAAACGAAGACCCAACACAGAAAAAATTAATTAATTAAGTAATTAATTTTTTTAAATGTAAGAATTTTTTTACCACCTTAGGAGTAATATTGCCCCATTGAAAATACTTGATCTTTAGGACCGATGCCTTTCCTCTCCTACCACCTCTATCCATCTTACACTTAAGCCATAATGTTCTGCTCTTCTTCCTCAACCATGCCCTTTTTCATTTTCTCATCTCTGGATTTTTGTTCATGCATGTTATGCCTTCTCTCTGGAATAACCTCTCCATTTCTGTTGAGTCCAACCATTTTTCAAGGAACAGATCATGCCCTACTTCCCCCAAATAGCATTTTCCCAGATACTAAGTCAGCCTCCTTCCCCCCACAATATTTACCTTTAATAGAAGACATTTTCTTTACTAGAATAAAGTATCTCAGTCTATTTTAAAGTTATTTAAGTTCATGATCCCCTCACTAGCTTGTAAGCTGTTAAGTGGCAAAGACTATTCATTATTGGCTCTCCCACAGTTCTTAGCACAAGACTTTGTACAGAGAGCACTCAATAAATATTTGTTGTATGGAGTTTATTAATTTATGGCTCTATTTATTCCTGCTAGCACCTCATAGGAAATATAGACTTCAGCTGCCAAAGAGCTCACATTGTCATTTAGGTGAACATAAACACAGATGCACACACACACGTGCGACATAACTGGCATGGGAAAATGGGTTATTCCTTCAACCGTTCATCCTCTGCAAATCAAAAGTGGGGTTCCTCCTTGGAAAGTACCCTGATCAATAGCACCACTCTCATGGCACAGTCTCAAAATTACAGAGGAACTTTAACTCCTTCATCTCCCCATGTCTATCAATAAGTAGTTGCCCAAATTTGTTGATTCTTCATTTTCCATGAATCTTTGATTTTTGCTTTTCTCTAGGAGCCCACTGTCAGTGCCTTACTCCAAATCCATGACATCTCATCTGTAGTCAGCTCCTCCCTCCATAGTTTACACCTTTCCACATCACTAGTTATAATCACTCTTCAATCATTCTTACTATAGATTATCTTCCTGAAACATACACTGTGATCTTATTCTGCTGCACAGCAGCTTAAGAACCCGCAGACACTTCAGAATAAATCCAACCAACTCAATATGACTGCTATGAAGTGAACCGTGTCCCCCAAAATGCATATGTTAAAGCCTTAACCCACAATGTGATAGTACATGGATATGGGGCCCTTGGGAGGTCATTAGGTTTAGATGAGGTCAGAAGGTAGGGCCCTCATGATGAGATTAGTACCCTTATAAGAAGAGACATCAGAGAGCTTGCTCTCTCTCTCTTTCTCTGCCACATGAAGACACGGCAAGAAGGCACTGTCTATAAGCTAGGAAGAGATCTCTCACTAGAATCCAGCCAAGCTGGCACCCTGATCGTAGACTTCCAGCCTCCAGAACTGGGACAAAATTAATTTCTGTGGTTTAAGTCACCCGACCTATGATATTTGTTATGGAAGCCTGAACAGACTCATGTAATAGACTTCAGGATTCTGCTTTAAATGGCCTTACCTGATCAGCCCCAGCTGCTAAGGCTCCTCCCAAGGAATATGCAGATCTACTCAGGCCTTCATTCTTTCACACACACAAACTAGGAAGACATTATCTCTACTTAGATCAGTTAAAATGTTTTTCAAAATAATTGGTTATAATAAGGATTGTTATTGTTTATACACTTTTTCTAAAGAATGTTCTTGCTAAAGTGATCTACAAGCCTCAACAACTGTGAAATGTGTAGTCTGCCCTAGTGCTAAGAGAATAGTCATTGTATTCAAGTTCAAAATACCTTAACTTCTCATATCAAAAATAAATTAAAAGAGAGAAATTTGACCATTATATTCATGCATTTGACAAATATCATTGTTCACCTATCATAAGCCAAGTCCTAAGCTAGGTGCTACTAACACAATAGTCAAAATGGACAGTTTCTACCTTCCTGGAAACTGCAGTCTAGTCTGCTGGATGAGTCTAGATCTTTTCTATAAGCAAGTGTGAAAAATTACTTTCATTTGCTTGAGAACAAATGTGCATGTGCTTTCAGGTCTGAGCCATAGAGAAATAGTTAAGTGGCTTGTTCGTTACATCTCTCATTTCATTCCATCCCTGAGGCTTCCTGTCTCTCTCTCTTCCTCTGTCTCTCTTTTCTGCACTAACTTCTTATGTTAGTGAATGGAGGAATGGAAGGAAAGTTCTCCCCACACAGAAGTTTTCCTCATTCAACTACAAAAGAGCAGACTGAAGTGACAACTCTCCACTGCTTCAGCAGGAATATCCTGACAGCCAATGGGCTTTCTGGGAAACTAGAGCAGGGAGCTGTGACATGAGGCTAAAGAAGGTTTCCTTGTCTGGGGATTCACCCACTATGGACTTTTCAAAATAAACTGGCTAAGGAGAATAGTAGGGAACTAAGAAAGTAAGTTTGTCCTATATCTTGGAAGATAACTTTTCTCTTTCTAAAGTTAAAACCTGTGCCCCACAAAAGATTTTAATTTAGAGAAAGTAGTTTTAAATTCAAATCCATGGATTTTGGTTTTGGAGTTAATGTAACCCCAAACAAATACAATTGTGTTTTATTTCCCTTTGTGAGAATGCTATGGCGTATTTTATGTGTCCTCCAATGTCACAGAGCAGCATTTTATTCATTTTGATGATGTAATCTTCTACTTAGCCAATTCTTATCCAAAAATTAAATGCTAAACTTGAGAGGTTTGCAGACAGTTGAGCACATTTCCAAATAGACCCTCAGTTCCTAAAACAGGTTTTTATTCTTAGTTAAAATAGGACCACGTCATTCACTACCCCACTGAATTTTAGGCGCTTAAGATCCACCCACATGGGCACACTTCTCACATCACACGTCTTGCAGATCTTTGTGGAAGACCTTATCTTTCATCAGCAGACCTGAGGTCCCCACATGGGGGAGACCTCACTATGCAGCAGCCCTGCCATTTTAAAGTCATAAATTAAATAGAACGTACATGGATTTCACAGGTCTTACAGTCCCATGGAATTAAGGGTAACAAAACTGTTCTGAGAGAAGAAACACAAATGCTGAAAACTGGCTTTCCATTGAGCTATGCACCACAGCAAGCAGAGAACGAACAGAGAAAAGCAAAACATCTTGCTCCTAGAGACCAAATTCTTAGACAACTTTAAGTCTTTGGCAGCTTCTTGTATCATTTTTCTCTTTTCCGAAATAGAACTAATAAAAGTTTCTCATTCCTAGATGGCCTGCTAAGAGCAAAGCCTTAGACTTTTTCAGAAGGAAGATCAAGCTACTTGAATATTTTCAATATATTGGAACTTAAAGGGTATATTTATTTTTTAAATAATAGTTATACATTATTTAATACTTTCTGAGTGTCATATCCTTTGTTAAATTGTGTTTCATCTTTCCTATAACCCTATGAGTGGATATTATTATCCTTATTTTACAGGTTAGAAAATTGGGGCATAGAGAGGATACACGGCTAGTAAATATCGAAGCCATGATTTTCACCAATACTTTGTATCACCACACAATATTGCATCTCCATAATTTTCTTTAGGTGCTTCATTACCATCACCAGCTCCAGTTCCAGCCCCACAGCCAAACTCACTAGCTCTATGCCAGAAACAGACAGAAGTTGTTCAATACATCAGGCAGAACCAAGTAGGTGAAGTTGCATAGCATATTGGTTAAGAATTAGACTGTCAGCTCCAGCTTGCTCCTATGGGAGCCCAGGCAATTTATTTGGCCTTCTTGTGTTTTATTCTCTGATATGTGAAATGGAAATGATAATAATGATATCTACTTGAAGCGTTAGTATTAGTATTAAGTGAGATAATCCCCATAAAACACTCAGTGTCTGTCACTTATATCAGTCTTTTTTGTGTTAACACACGAAAACTATCATTTTAAGCTTTGTATTCTCAGTGCCCACTTAATGCATGACTTATGGCAGGTTCTCAGTAATTGTTTGATAAATTAATAAAAATAAAGTAGGTCAGGGTTCACTGTCAAGAGAGCGTAAGCCTATCCCAAAACTAGGTTTTGTAGCAAATGTGAAGTCAGAGAGATAACCAAGGTCAGATACTTAGTAACTCAGAGGAGAGTTACACATGTAAGCAAACATGAGCATTGGGACTAAGAACAAAATCAAGGTCAAAGCTGACAGAAGCTAAAGGAAGAGAAGCAGGGCATTGGAAAATGGAGGCATGCACCAGAATATAAAAGGTGACTTATCTGCCTTTCTTCTTCCCTTCCTTCTCTAAGCAAACATTTGCTGGGGTCTCTCTATGTATCCAGAACTGTCCTAGGCTCTGAGATTACAATTAATAAAATCATTAGAATTACTTAATTTTCTTATTTCCTTATCATGCTTATTTGAAAGCAAAGAAGGTTGTTAGAGGGAGATTTCTCTTGCCTTGATTTCTACTAAGGTACCAGTATCTATTTCATATGCCAAACGGAGTGTGGGACAGGTTGCCATACTCAGAATCTGTCCCCACCAAAGAGGTAAGAGAAGTAGTGTCCTAAGTCATGAATCCACCTTACTCACTTTAAAAATATAAAAAGGGGAAAGGGAGAGAGAGAATAAAAATGGAAAAAGATTTAAGAAGACATTTCTTCCTCCCACTTATTCAGGACAGAAGAGTGTTCTGGTATTTTCTCATGTCTCTCCAGCTAAGTGAATAGACTCTCATGGCAGCATTTGAAGAACTAGGTATTCCCTTGCATCTAATGGGCACAGAAAACTGAAGCTTGACTCAGGTGTGAGCTAGTCAGACTGACCTGTGTCAGGCTCCTCAATGGGTTGATCCTGTTGTGACTGACCTACTCTCCCAAATATTTGATGGGACAAAGGTTGCATAAATGTTTATGGTGGGTGAGATGCAAGTCCCTTGGTAGAAAGAGCTGGCCTGGCATCAAAGTAGGTCCTGTGAGGTAAAGCCACCTGGAATAGCAAAGGAATCCCAGGAACAAGAAGGTAGAAGATCTTGATTCCTGGGGACTGTGGAAGGGAGTCAAAATGACGGTGCACTACAGAGATGGATCTGACAGGTCAAAAACGTTGAAAGTGAAAGGTCTTCAGGGATGAGAGAAAGACCACAAAATGCTCACCTGGGAGACAATCACCTTAGAAATGTACCCAACCCAGAAGGGCCAATTTATAACCTTTTCTATTCCCTTACTCCTGACCTTTCAAACCTCAACAGGGACAGGAACAAGCTCAAAAACTGGGACGAAAAGATTGCTATGGAGGAGGAAAGCACAAAGCATAGAAAGACAGACGCCAACCATGCCAATCCCACCATGTCTATCAACAAGAAGAAGGCCTGAGTTGGAAAAAGGGAAAACATCTGATGCTGAATCAAGTTCAGTTTGTATTAACGTCTTAGACTTGGCAACTCTGATTCATTCACTGTGACTAGGCTTCTTTCTTAAGAGACATGGTAGGATACACTAAAACCTATACGTGAGCTAAAAAGTTATGGAACCTACCCAAGTTCTGATTCAGCAGCAGGAGATAATTATTCTCACCGAATATCTGAAATAAGGCTGAAGGAGACAATAATAAAGTTGTGTTTTCATTATATGTCATGAGTCATGTTTTTCCACAAAGGCCTGAATCTCACAACGAATCTATCTCAATCTCTTCCTGTCTTCTCTCTCTTTCTCTGACTCTCTCTCTCTTTCCTTCTCTCCCTCTTTCCTTCTTTCTCTCTCTCCCTACTGTATGTGTGGCTGTCCATCCTTCTCTTTCTCTTTCTCAAGAATCTTTGGATTTATCATTTAAAGAAACTGAAAAGAATTGATATTGTAACGTACGAAGATAGATAAATGACATTCTCAACACAATCCAATTTGGACCCTTTATTAGTCAGCGTATTATTGCAGACAGCAATAGCACTCTGCATAAAGCACACGTAAAGCACTTAGTCCAAACAGAGCCTTTCACACAGTAAGCGCTGAGTGAACAAAAGCTGTTATTACTTGAAACACCACTTCTTGAGCATTGCTGAGGGACAAGCTTTCTTGGGAATCACTCCCTTTTTTCAAATGTTGTTCTGCTTACTACTTACAAAGAAACATATTGTATCATGAATTCTCTTTCAATTCATACCTTTATTTGCAGATACCAGGCCTCTTTTCAATCATTAGAAACAATAAATCACACTGGCACATTCCAAACTCTAAAGAAGGTTAAATATTTACAAAGTTCTGCATGCCAAATAAAGAACAATATATTGAGACAGGCCCTGTGAGAATGATTCCTTTATACATTTTTGCAAGACTCTATCAGAAATTTGGCCTGGACATTATAGCAATAATTCTTCTGAACTTTAATGTTATCACTGCTTTTAACTTCCTCAGATCCATGCAAGAATAAAATGCAGCAAGACCAATCTGAGCTGCTAGTTAAGCTAGTATTTTTCTAGAGGCTAAACTTTTGATAGTGCCAACTGCAATCACCTGGAAGACACAGAAAGGTGAAGCAGATTTTTTTTTTCCATTTTCCTTCTGCCTTTCCTTGCTCCAAAATCAAATGGTAAAAACTGGTCAACATTTCAGGCATCCAATATTACCAGAAAATTCCAAATTTTCTGGATTTTTATGAAATCATGCATCTACAAAATCAAACATCCAAATAATAATTAACAATATTATAAGTCCTTGTGCCTACGGAGCACTTCCACTGTTCATCACTCTTGTAATGTTCCTCCTCTCATGAGCTAGGCTTATTCCTAGTTTGTAGATTAGGAAACTAAAGCACAAGGCCAACTAACTAGTAAGTGCTGGGTTATAACTCAACTATTAGATTTCTGAACTCAAACTCCTTGTTTATTTCAGTATCTCATGCTTTCTCAGCCTCTTCAAAGAAATTATTTTCTTATTCTTATTGAAAGTTGGTCATCTATAAGGAAGAAGAGTTATCCAACAGTTAGGACACACGAGGACGACAGAGGAAACCTGATTCTTCTCTTATAGTTACAGATGACTAGGAGATGCAGCAAATACTCTCTGGGCTTTCAGATTTCCTCCTAGGAAATAAACATTCTCATCACCTTCTAGGGAAAATAGTGAGAGCGAGAAGGCAACAGATGAGGGTGGGGAAGTGTATCACATGGTAACTGATCTTGAAAAGAAGTAGAGCTGACTTGAGCCTTTCCAAGTGTATAGTTTAACATAGACCTTGGCAGATGGCGTGAGAAAATTCAGAGAGGCTACGGAGAAATGATTAGGAAGATCTCAGCAGAACCCTCCAACGCATCTCTTGTAGCTGCAAATCCAGGATTAGGCAGGGCTGGGCTGCTTCACACAGTGAATCTGTTAGTCAACAACTCTGGTTGAATTCCCACTGTGGACTGGGTAGGTACAGATGCACGTGGGTTTATCTGAGAGAATAAAGGATCTAAAAAAACAGAAAGTGCCCATGAAGTGCTTTGAGCTCTGTAAAGATAAACACTCCTACTCTGAGGTCCATCAGCAGTGACTGTGGTACTAGAAGGGAGATGTTAATTGCATGTTATAAGTAAGCTTGTTTTGCTTACACCTACAAGAATAGTGACTGATAAACCTGACTCACCAGATAGACACAGTTCGTAATCTCACTCTCATTAGTATTCAAAGGGAAAGTTTTTAATAGCATTGTTGGCTCTCTTTCTACTCCATACCTTAAAGATTGGTCACCTTCGTTAGCTGCATTGTGAGCTGTGTTCTTCCTTTTATTCAAAGGCCTGCAATGAAGAGAGCTCTGCTTCCAGATATGATCTTGCCTCCTTCCCCTATTAGCTACTACCTCACCTTCCTTTTACCTAACAGCTACTTCCCGTTGACACTCACAGCATTAAACACATATGACCAAATTTTTTGAAGTTTAAGAAATAGAAAAAAATTTGAATTTACAAGTATAGTAATCATGAGTGATGTTTCTCAAATATTTCTTTAATTTACAAAAGATTAACAGTCTTGTAAATATTTTTCAAAGCACATTTTAAATGTATTTAATATATTTTTAAATATATTCCCAAGTACTTTTCCAATTACATAAAATGAGGCTTACTTATATTATTTTTGTTTAGCGAACCACTGAGTAGCAAAAAAAAAAAAAGAATCAGAATTAAGAAGCCTTAATATTATACTATCATATTCTTCTATTGTGTTGGTCTCAGCGATGCTATGAAATGGATAATGCTAGCTCAGCCAATGGACTTCGTGCAAGTTGTAGCTAAGTCATAATTTGGGCTTCACTACAAAGTACATTTCAGGCCCTAATTACTTTTTGGCATGGGACAATTTTATATTTGTGGCCTACAAAAAGCCATACAACTCTTGTCATTCTTCAAAATTACAAGTAAACCCTTTGTGAAAAATACTCTGGAGGAAAGCTTTGAACAGTTATTTCCTAACTCTTTTCAAGGCAAATGTGTCCACTCCTGTGACCTACATTAATTTACCCAAAACAAGGTAAACTTACAATCAAACTACTAATTCCACTAATTGTGAAGACTGAATACATAAAAATCGATAAAACAAAACTTTTTCTTCTCTCACAAATTTTTTGAAATGCTCCTAAATCCCAAGGCAGACTCTTCCTTTAAATCTTTATTCTGATAAATGTCAATAAGATTAAGAAAGAGGGCTTGTAAAGATTATTTAGCTCCTACACATCTATCAAAGCAATGTAATTATGTGGTCAAAGGACCCAGATCCAGAATGGATTTTTGAAGTTTCATCAATAAGTTTCTGAAAAGTAAGCTCCTGAGGAGGTGGGATGGGGAAATGGTATGACCAAGGCTCAGAAAGACAAGATTTTATTTTTAGTTTATCAATATTTTCTATAAATACAAACTCATCATGAAAAGAAAGAAACCCAGAGAAGTAAGGCCTGCATTCAGGGCCACTTTTTTTCTGGAAACTTCTGCCTCTTTTAGGAAAAAAACTGACATGCTGAGCAGACAATTTAAAAGCCTCACAGGCTAAAGGAATGAACTTTCTCTGGTTAAATATCCTATATTTTGTGTTATGACTCCAAAGGTCTGAGCCCTAGGGGTAAGGATAAACCAAAAATAGTTCAACCTTTGCAGAGACTGAAGCACAGCTTCATATCGTATAATTTCTATAATTAGAATGAGATGATCTGGGATTGCTAGTGTTCCTAGGCTCTTGCCAAAAGAAAACATACGATTAATAAGCTCTGGGGTAACACTATCATATGCTTCAAATTAACAGTTTTTCATCATCTACTTTTTAGCACAATCAAAAGTAACCAGAAAATGTAACTAAAAACCAAAAGTAATAAGAGAAAATAGATTTAGAGCTGCAGGAGATCCAAATGATGAAGGTGTTATATACAGACTTTAAGTCTTTATTAATATGTTTAAAAAGACAAAATACAACATTAAGAATTTTGACAAAGAAATAGAATCTATAAAATAAAACCAAACAAAAATTCTGGACATGAAAAGTATAATAAGTGATATTAAAAATTCATTTCATGAGTCTAAAACTATATTATATACAGCTGATGACAAAATTAGTGAACAAGAAGCAATATTGGAATAAAATCATCAACGTGAAGCATGGAGAGATGAAATACAGAAAATACAGAAGAGAGAGTAAAAGATATAGGAGATACAGTGAGAAAGTCTAACTACTTGTAACTGAAGTCCCTGAAAAAGAACAGAAAATGAATGGGGCAGAAAGTCGCTGAGCAAGTCTCTTTCAAAGCAGTTAAAATCAGCTAGGTTTAGCAGAATCTTCTGCAATAATCTATGCTAAAAGAAAAGAAAATGATAGAATTCTCAGTCATAGCCCAAGAATGTTATAACTAGCCTAACTGCAATTTGCCCAAATTCAAAAGCAAACTATGAAAGTTACTTTCCTTAGTAAACTATTAACTAAAAGAAATAAGTAGAGAAGTGTATGACTTCTATAACTATATTAATGTCTTACTTTTTAGTGATAAAACTGGTTTTAATGTATTTTATATTTTTTGCTTTAGAACTTGTTAATAAGATCCTTATTAGCCTACAAAAATCCAAAGGAAAAAGTATCCTACAATTGCTTTACGTAAGCTTTCAAAAATAACAAGTTTCAAGGAACAAGACAGGGCAAATATTTGGTATGCTCCTTAGTTAAATATTCTTATCAAACTAAATGTGACCAAGAGGTAACTGAACTCTGGGGAATTTTTGCCCAGTGATGTGGCACTGAGTAATCAATTAGAAATAAAGTCAGTCCCTAGGGAAATTTTTAGTTGTAAAATATGCTCAAATATCACAAAGATTCTTTCTCAAAAGTTGATGAAAACTCTGCAATTCCCAGGCTTTACAGAAAGATGTCTCCTGTGGAAGTCAGTTAACCTAGGGTTTACTTGGATTCTATTTGATATCACATAAAATGACTGGACTGGTACCTAGCAGCACGTGCTTTTGAAATTGAGGGAAATATGATCAAAAACTGCTTAACTCATTTAACAATACATGTCTCCAGGATACTGCTTAGTGTCAAAGTTACCTGAAAGGATTCAGTTACCTCTAAAATGTGAGTCGTTTACTACCCACTCACTAGTCAGATGAGGTCAATATTGGTAAAGCTTTTCCAATATTGTCTTAGTGATATTCATTCCCAGATTAACTGAGAGGAAGAAAAAGTGTTTTGATACACAGTGCTTCTGGATAATTGTGCTTTATTTTATCAAACTTGATGAATTATGCTCAAAAATATAATACACAAATAAAATTTCTTTACAATTCCAACACATTGTAAAAGGTCACAGGATTCCACAACAGTACTGGGTTGACCTGATGACAATAACAAGGGGTCTTTTATATCACGTGATAAAGCCATTGTTGTACAGAGAATGAAATTTAATGCTGAAATAATTATACAGGCAACTCCATGATAACAGTGATTTAGAAAACTATTCTCTTTGGGAAGCTGAAATATTTCTTGAAGTCCTGTCAGATCAAAGGGGAAAGAAAGTAGAATTCTGAACAGAGAAAAAGCAAATAGCAAACCTAGCCAGAGAGCACAGTTCACGTCAGGACGAGCAGACAAGAGTCCACAACACTAGAACTAGAGTCCAAAACAGGGTTCGCAAGTCAGAACAAAAGTCAAGCTAAGAAAGGTAAGTAGCACCATTCAGATTCTTTCCACCCATAAGCATGAAACTATTAGATGAACAAGGACATTAGGCAATCTGTATCCTTTATGAATGGAGAACTGACAGATAGCCATAGCCTTTGGATGATGTCAGTGTGGGTCATTAGGTCACCCTGCTCCCATCAATCAAGGGGCCATATCTGGCACTTGGACACTGGCAGGACAATGTTTTCAACGTTAGTTGAATGATATTAGGTGTTGTACAATTTCTCCTTTAATGCAAAGCCTTTTTCGTTGGCAAGGTAATCTAGTCAAAATAAAAAGTAGACAAAGCATGCAATTAGAAGCAGTGTTTGCTGGATTTGACTAAATTAACAGGTTCACCACAGCATGTACTTAATGTACATTTCTTGAATACAGGCTGAAGAATAGAGAACCCACTCACATTCAGGTAATCACAACACAGGGACATTGGAGGACATCAAATTCTAGCTCTCACCCGTGGAAGGGATAACTTTTAACACCTTCCTTGGTTAATGGGCATGCACACTCAACCCAACACTGCCAGGGAAGGGAACAGATAAATTCTTAATCATGCCAATTCTACTTATTTTTTTTCCTTTTTTAAAAAACTTGGATAAGTAATACATTCACAGGGATCAGACTGTTTAAGTTATAAAATGATACTAGTAAAAAGCCCCCTCCAATCCATCTGTCCATTTCTGCAACCACACCACCACTGTACCCCACCTTGCAGCAAAGAACAATCATAATAAATTTCCTATTTGTTCCTCCAGAGATTTCATGCATATAAAAGTGAATGCAAATAGAGTTCCACTATATATCCACTAGTTTTTCTAGTACCACTTTTAAAGAGTTCCATTTGGCTTCCTTCTGTTAAGCAGAAAAGTTATAGCAATCATGGTCAAAGACATTAAACTGTATTATATCTGAACATGTATGAGTATTTGCACACTACCCTAAATGCTTTACAGATATTATGCCACATTATTTTTATAGAAATCCTATAGTGTGGGTATTATTATCATTATAAAGGTAATAAGCACTTGATACATCAAAATCAGAAAATTGCAATATCCTCTGATCTCCTCTCTTCATCTCCCCTAATGCTCACATCTTCATTCATATCTTCTTTTTCCTCCTAAATTCTGCCATGATCCAATACTCGGCCTCACAGTTCCTTAACCTAGCAGACTTTAACATCGACTTTGGAGACAGACAGACAGATCTAGATTTGAATCAACTTTCACTCTTCACTAGTTATGTGAACGTTGAATTCTTTTCTTACCTCTCCGAAAGTAAGAAATTGGGTATGGGCTGGGGTGAGTGTGAAGGAACATGAAATGGAAGACACTCTATAGATTTTTGCAACCAAAGTGTTACAATTCTCAACCATAAGTGGGCCTTCAACATTCTTTTACTTAGTCCCTTTTTTATATATTCTATGGTAGTTAACCCAAACCATTGTCATTTTTTTCCTTCTTACCTCCTGTCTATCACCCTCATTATCAGCATATTAACTTTAAATAAAACCATACAGGGGACTTCCCTGGCAGTCCAGTGGTTAAGATTCCACACTTCCACTGCAGGGGGCGCAGGTTCCATCCCTGGTCCGGGAGCTAAGATCCTGCATGCCACACAGCGCGGCCAAAAACAAACAAACAAACAAAACCATATAGGCAAGTGTGACATAAGAGGAAATATATATTTGACCAGGAACTTTTGTTTCTGGTTCCTGACACAGAGCTCCTAAAACCCTTGTAATTCCCTGAGTGATACAAATGCTAGGAGCATCTTTTTTCCTGATACTTGGGTTTTTACTCCAGTTCCTGACACAGAGCTCCTAAAATCCTTTGGAATTTCCTAGGTGATAGAAGAATGATAACCATTCTTTTAGAGTAGGTCTGTTAATGATAAATCCTTAGTTTTCCTTTAACTGAGAATGTCTTGATTTCCCCTTCATTTCTTTTGTTCTAATGAGGCAACTCTTAGTGGGCTCCTGGATAGTTTCAGGGTGGGGGCTGGTAACCAGGAAGATCAAGCCATGATTAGAAGCTTGGAAATTTCAGCCCCACCCCCCATTTTTCAAAGAGGGGAGAAGGTCTGGAGATTGAGTTGATAATTGATCATGCCCACACGATAAGGCCTCTGTAAAAATCCCTAAACTACAGGGTTCATAGAGCTTCCAGGTTGGTGAACACATCCATGTGCTGGGACGGTGGTACACCCCAACTTCAAGGGGGCAGAAGCTCCTATGCTCAGGATCTTTCTGGGCCTTGCCTTTTGTGCCTCTTCATCTGTATATAATAAACTGTTAAACATAAGTAAATGTTTCCCTGAGTTTTGCAAGCCATATCAGCAAATTTTCAAATCTGAGGGAAGGTTTTGGGAAACCCCAACTTTGTAGCTAAGTTGGACATAGGTGTGGTTCCCCTGGGAACCCATTACTTGCAACTGGTTTCTGAAGGGAGGACAGTCTTGTGGGACCGAGCCCTTAGCCTGTGGAGTCTGACACTAACTCCAACCAGTTATTGTCAGATTGAAATAAATTATAGGACACCTAGTAGGTGTCTGGAAAGTTGAGAAAGTGGTTGATGTGAGGGGAAAAAAAAAATCACACATTTGGTGTGAGAAGTGTCCAATGAAATTTCAACAAACTTAAGAGAACTGATATCATACAGAGTGTATTCTCCAACCACATCAAATTAGAAATCAGTAAGAGAAACATAACAGGAAAATATCAAAACTTGGAATCTAAACAACACAATAATCCACAGATGAAAGAATAAGTCTAAAGGGAAATAAAGAAATATGCTAAACTGAATTAAAATGAAAATATATCAAAATTTGTGGGATACAACTAAAGCAGTGCTGAGGGAGAACTTTATAGCATGAAATGTATACATTAGAAAAGAAAAAAATGTTTCACATCAATAATCTAATCTCCCACTTCAAGAACCTAGAATAAGAGCAAACTGAACTAAAAGAAAGTAGAAGGAAAGAAATAATAAAGATAAGAACAGAAATCATTGAAATTAAGAACAGGAAAACAATAGAGAAAATCAATGAAACAAAGAGCTACTTTTTTTAAGAGATCAATAAAATTGACAAATCTCTAGCAAAACTAAAGTAAAAAGAGAAAAGATATAAATTACAAATACCAGTAATGAAACATACGACATCACTACAGACCCTGCAGACACCAAAAGGAAAATGAAGAAATACTATGAATAAGTCTACATACATAAATTTGACAAAGTAGATGAAGTGGACCAATTCCTGAACCTAGCACAACTGAACTAATCTGAATTAGATAATTTCAATACCCCTCTAACTAATAAAGAAGTTGGATTCACAATTTGAAAACTCCCCAAAGAAATCTCATGGTCCAGGTGGTTTCAATGGAGAATTTTAACAAACTTAAAAAAACAATTAACACCAATTCTGTACAATCTCTTTCAAAAAACAGAAAAGGAGGAAACTAGTATTTGGTGAAGATAATATTGCCTGACAAAGACATTACAAAAAAAAGAAAACTATAGACCAATATTCCTTATTAACATAGACATAAATCCTTAACAATATATTATTCAGTAGAATTCAATAATATATAGAAAGAATTATATGCTGTGACCAACTGAGGTTTATTCTAGGAATGCAAGGCTCATTTGATATTTAAAAATCAGTCCATCTAACCCACCATGTTAACGGGCTAAAGAAGAAAAATCATTTGATCTTATCAATTGACGCAGAAAAGGCATTTAGAAAAATCAGTATCTTTTCATGATAAAACTCTCAGAAAACTAGGAATAGAGGGGAACCTCCTCAATTTGATAAAGGACATCTGTTTTAAAAAAAACCTACAGTTAATGATGAAAGACTAATGTACAGACCCCCACCATCACCACTACAACCACCACCTAGATCAGGAACAAAACAATAATGTCACTCTCACTACTATTCAACATAGTTCTGGAATTTCTAGCTAATACACTAAGGAATGAAAAAAAGGCATAGAGGTTGGAAAGGAAAAAAATAAAACTGCTCATATTCTCAGATGACATGATTGTCTATGTATAAAATTTTAAAGAATCTCCAAAATAACTTCTAGTACCTCCTAGTACTAATAAATGAGTTCAGCAAGTCATAGACATAAAATAAACACAGAAAAATCAATTATATTTCTATATGAACACATAGACACTGAAATTAAAAATGAAATACTTAGATGTGAATTTAACAAACACAAGTACAGGGCTTTCATGCTGAAAATTACAAAACACTTAATGAAAGAAATCAAAGAAGAGCTAATAAATTGAGAGACATACTGTATTCATAGATTGAAAGACAACATAAAATGGTGTCCAGTTCTCCCCAAACTGATATGCAAGGTTTAAGAGGATTCTTATCAAACTTCCTCAAAATTACTTGTAGACATAGACAAGACTGTTCTCAAATTTATATGGAAAGGCAAAGAAACTGGAATAGTTAAAACAATTTTTAAAAAATAAAGTGGGAAGACTCATACCTGAATTCAAGACTTATAATACAGCTACTGCTATTAGTAATCAAGACTGTGTGATATTGTTGGAGGGATAAGCACATAGATCAATGGAACAGAATAGAAAACCCAAAAATAGATACCCACAAATATGCCCAAATGATTGTCGACAAGGGCACAAAAACAATTCAATGGAGGAAAGAGTGTCTTTTCAACAACTCATGCTGAAGCAATTGGACAGCCATAGGTAAATAAATAAATAAATAAAGATAGGAGAAGAAGGAGAGGGAAAGAGGAGAGGGGGAGGAGGAGAGGAGAAGAAAGAAACTTGACCTAAACCTTACCTAGTACAAAAATTAATGCAAAAAATTGTAAAAATTGGACTTAAGTGGAAAACATAAAACTATAAAACTTTTATAAGAGTATATATGAGAAAATCTTCAGAACCTAAGACTAGGCAGAGTTCTTAGAACTGATACCAAAAAAAAAATGGATAAACTGGACTTTATTAAAACTAAAACTTTTGTTATGCTAAATACCTTGCTAATGACAAGCTACAGACTAGGAGAAAATATTTGCAAACTGCATAACCAACAAAGAACCAGTATCTAATAACTAGAATATATAAATAATTCTCAAAACAAAACAGGAAAAAAAATCTAGTTAATAAGCAAAAGACATGAAGAAACACTTCACCAAAGAGGATATACAGATGGCAAATGAGCACACAAAAAGATGTTTGACATTATTAGCCATTAGAGAAATGCAAATTAGAACCACAGTGACATATATCTACACACCTGTGAGAATAACTAAAATAAAAAATTGTGATAATCCCAGACTCCGGTCAGGATACAGAGAAACTGGATCACTCACACTTTGCTACTGGAAATGTAAAATAGTACAACCACTCTAGGAAACACTTTACCAGTTTCTTCAAAAACTAAATGCAACTATCATACGATCATAGAGAAATTGCACTCTTAGGCATTTAACTCAGAGAAATTGAAGACTCACATTCACATTAAACCTGTGCATGAATGTTTGTAGCAGTTTTGTTCATAATAGCCCCAAACCGGAAATAACACACGGCACTTTGTGCACTGAAATTATACACTCGGGGCATTTTAGTTATTTGTTCCATGTCCTCTCCAACTAGAAATTGACATGTTTGAGAGGTCTTATCTACCTGTGAGATATAGTATAGAGTATGAAAGGATGACAACTCTGGAACCAGACCATGTGGGTCAGATACTAATGCGGTAGCTGACTGGACTTGCCAAATTATTTGATTTCTCTGTGTCTGTATTTCCTCACCTGTTCCTGGCACATAGTAAGCTCTCACCACATACACTTGGCTTTTGGTACTTGGTCCAGAGCCTGGGAACGAGTAAGTGCTTTAATAAACATTTTTTGAATGAATGAATAAGACAGTGAATGAATGAATGATCACGGTCTTAAAATATTTTGCCCACAACTGTTTAAACTGTTGCCCTTTCACTATTACTATAAATCTAATCAAGGCCCTTATCATGTCTTCTTATACTAATATAATAAACTCTGACATAATAAATGAGATCATGTTTAAGATACTTAGCCCAATACCTGACACAAAATCAATACTCAATAATTATAGCCATAATTAGGTTACTAAAGAATTGTGGATTTCTTCACAATTTTACTACAGGGAATCATTCTCTACTTGTTCTAAGAATAAAGTAAATCTCTTAGCATAACATTTAAGGCCTTACAATCTGATTTTAACCTAGTTTCATGTACCAACAAAGTGCTCAATAAATAATAGCTATAATTATATTTACTATCTTTCTCACTAGATTCTTTACCATATTCTAGAGTCAAATCCCACCAAATTTCTATTTCCTGAAGAAGCCATGGCTCTATCTAAAATGTATTTTCTCTCTTCCTTATCTGACAAATATTTTCTCTTTAGTAAACCTTCCATGCCATCATCTACCTCTACCCAAACCCCACCCATCCATCTATCCATACCCCATCCAACGTCTAAACCTTTCTTCAAGCATTCATTTCTTATCTTTTTACACCCGGGGGCCAGCACAGTGCCTGGCACACGGTAATGCTTATTAACGTTTGTTAAATTGGATGGAGGAAGAGAGGGAAAAGTGCTAAAGCCACCAGTTTTCCAAACTCCTGAAACCTGCACTGGTTTCTTTGGAACGGAAGCATGATAACTGAGTGCCATGTGCAATATTTGGTAAAGTGCTTCAGTTTCTAAGAAGGAGGATGTTTAGTTTTAAGACGTCATAAAAAGTTGCCACATGAATCTCCTAGGAAACCCTGAGGGTGTGTCTCTAAGAAGTGTATCTAAGCCGAGTGTGAAAGGAGGCTGCACAGTTCTGACCCCTTCTCTCCCTCATTCTCTGCCCCCCACTCCATCCAGGAGCAGTCCTCCAGACACCGTAGCCCATGCTGTCAAAGCTCTCAAGCACACACATCTGGGTCCACATTCCCACTGTGTCCTTTCCACCTCTTTTAGCAACCTTCTCATCAAAAATTCCAATTCCTAGGGTCCTAGTCTCAGCTATTTTAAATGATACTAATACCTTGACGACTAACAACTCACAGTTTTTCCTCAGCATATATCCCTGTCACATCATTTGAGCACTTGAATATTTTGAGGTAATTCCTTGTTTGACTTCACAAATCCCAGCCAGGAATTTTACCTCATTCTTCATATTACTGCCACCAAATAGACAGGGCCAGTGATGAGAATATAAGCTTTACAGAACACTGAGCCTAACTTTGTATAAACCTGACTTCATTTCAAAAATTAAAGACATCTACCTAAAAAAGAAGAAATTTATATTCATTATATAATTGAATCAAATAATTCTGAGAGCAAAAATACCACTTTTGAGGTATATGAATCTACCAAATACTTTTATTTACTTAATTTTCTGTGTAGTAAAACTTTCTGACAAGATTTTGGCAAATGTTTCTAAATAGATTTTTCCAACAGATTTTTTTCCACACCTTTAATGAGCTAGTTCTTTTTGTAAATTAACAATTAGTCTCTGACCAAAATTGGTCTACAAAGAATTAGAGTGCTCTTTCCCCAGCTGGTTTTTACCTTTAATCACTGTTTCACACTGACTCCTTATTTTACTAAATCTTCACCTCTCCACTACTCAGGTAATAGAAATATAATTGAATTTTAAAATCTATGCCTTTGTTTTCTCTTTCCTTATATTCTACATCATATCTGATCATATAAACACATTTTCTAATTGCAACCTCAGCTAATTCCACAGATCCCCCCACCTCTTAACATAGAACTTCCAGCCCCAGGCAAACTCCATGTTCCCAAACTCCCACCCACCCAAGGCTGCTGATACACAGGTAACTGGGGCTTCTGAAATGATCTATGGAGGCTTGTGAAACAATGCTTCTCTCCTACTTGGGTTGATCTCTAAGGTTAGGAATCTTCAGAGGTGCTCCTCAAACTTCGCTGTTTATTTATTTCAGTGAAACAAATTTTTCTATTTTTACTTATTCTCTTTCCCTGTCAAAAGCCAAGCAATACACTTTTATGTTCAGAATCATTTTTCCTCTTCAATGTCTAATGCTTTATGGCTCAGCCAAGCATAGTGTCTGGCTCTTTTTGCTTTTAGAATGAAGTTTCCACCTAGACCTGTTCAGCCCGTACAAACAGTTCTGTGAACTGCCCCAGTATCACATCAGACATTAGCCACAGTGCCTGAGCCCTGGAAGGCGCAAAGCCCAGGTTCAAGTGATTCCCCACTAGGGGAATTAAAACTAAGTGAAGGAGTAGGACAAAAATGCGTTGTATTAGACCCTCTTATAGATTCTTTCTGTTTAAAAGAGAACATCTGGGGCTTCCCTGGTGGCGCAGTGGTTGAGAGTCCGCCTGCCGATGCAGAGGTCACGGGTTCGTGCCCCGGTTTGGGAGGATCCCATATGCCACTCCGCCTGCGCGTCTGGAGCCTGTGCTCCGCAGCGGGAGAGGCAACAACGGTGAGAGGCCCGCGTACCGCAAAAAAAAAAAAAAAAAAAAAAAGAGAACATCTGAAAATGGTAACACCTTAACCTAAAGAAACAAACGCCTTAGAGCAAAACTTCCAACAAGGAGACAACAGGTGAGGAGATATTTTTAGAGATTTCTATCAAATCATACTCTAAACAGGATCGCAGAGGTAGCCTCCCCCCATCCCCAAAACAAACAAAAAAATCCAGGCCTTTCTTGCTCACACACAGGATGGCTCTTGATGTGCACTACCAACCTACCAGACAGCCTCAAGCCCAGGGTCCTAAGTAGCCCAGACTGTATCCTTTCCCATCTCTAAAAAACTCAGATATGTACACTCAGACATGGCCAGCTGCCACCAAAGAGAGAAGCTTCACATAGGTTTACTGTGGGAATTTTCAGATCCAAAAACAACCTGACATTTAAGTTCTGCCACTAATTAAAACCCACTGTTTTTCAGGGGGTTACCTCAAGTTTCTTTCATTTCCATCCAAGCTTTCTTTTTGAAATAAGTCATTTCCCACCTGACTGTTTTTGCTTTCTATCTGTCCAGATTTGTGAAAATATTTCCTCTAGATTTATTTTATGTTAAAAGCCAGCTAAGGCTGCTCTCTATCCTACTGTGGGAAGGCTTCTTCTCAAAGTGTATAGACAGTGGTTGGTCATGCAGCTGTTACACTGAGCATTTGCTCAATGTGGGGAAGGGAGAAATGGGGGTATTGACAGTTATAGAGCATTATACTGGGTTCTTTACACAGACGGGAAAGCCTCACAACTTTCTTTGAGGATAAGTGGTACTGCCTTCATATCACAGATGGAGAAATCGAGGCACCAAGAGGCAAAGTAATATGCTTAAGGTCATACAGCTCTTACTGCACAGAGACTGGGTTTAAGCCCAGGTCTGTCAAACTCCAGATCTTATTCCTTTTTCCCTATACCAAAAGCCTTCCATGAATCAGAAAGAGAGTTCCACAGATGGTTCTCTCCACACCAGGCAGGGCCCTGCCTTTAAGTTTAGCATTTCATTTCCCAACACACCTTTTAATGAACGTTCTGGTGTTCACCATGATACAGGAATATTTCTGCCTTGTCTTTGTCTCCAAATAGATGTCTCCATTATTTTGTCTCATTTGTGTATTTTTTGTATCTCAGAGGTGCACAGTTCTAGAATTAGTGCATACTTTCTTACAAAGTCCTAGGCTGTAAATGTACTCTGTCCTTCCTATAGACTACTCATTTGGATGGAATTACTTGGGAACATTTAGCCAAATTACAGTTATTACTGAGGTATGAAATGAAGTTGAAAGATTTAAATCTGCAATCTCAAAAACTCTTGCTTCTTGTTTATAGGGTTAATTAAAACATTCTTCAGTTAGTTGAGAAATTTCTTGATATAAGATGATTTTAGCACGATTGATTGGAAAAATAGTGAGCTGTAAAATCTATAACAGTTTGATAAGCTGCAGTGAAATTGACAACTAATGTTAATATAAATTGGTAAATACCAATCAGACATACCAGGTGAAGGTTACACAGAGTCAAATATCTGTATAGAACATGCCTAGAACTCCAAGTATTTAACTTTCCCTTTAAAAACTCTCCTGAATTTTGATTTGTGTGGGCAGCTTAACTGAAGAATTCTACAAAGAAATACTTAACAAGTGAGGTCAGCTTAGTTAAATATCTGTGAAAAGAATGAAATGTGTATACAAGAATATAAATCGTGAGTCAACACCACCAAAAGAAAACACAGCAGCTATGTGTAAACGAAACTAGATGATTTCGAAATCCTAAAGAAATTTGCAACATTATTACCTGGTTACAATAGCCGACATGAGCATCCTGCATATAAAGGGCAAAGTGGCCACGGTCTTGATGGCATGCCACCTGCTTTGGGTTGATCCTCATTTATAGGATTGAGCTCTATAAGCAAATAAAATGATTTAAATTCTACTTTTAAATATTTTCTCTCTTTTCCTTACATTCAGAGCAGATTTGTGGTATATCAGCACACCCATGCTCAGCAAAAACAGGCTCCAGGGGAGAGGGGGAAGATGGCGGAAGACTAAGACGCAGAGATCACCTTCCTCCCCACAGATACACCAGAAATACATCTACACGTGGAACAACTCCTACAGAACACCTGCTGAACGCTGGCAGAAGACCTCAGACCTCCCAAAAGGCAAGAAACTCCCCACGTACCTGGGTAGGGCAAAAGAAAAAAGAAAAAACAGAGACAAAAGAATAGGGACGGGACCTGCACCAGTAGGAGGGAGCTGTGAAGGAGGAAAGGTTTCCACACACTAGAAGCCCCTTCGCTGGCAGAAACTGGGGGTGGCGGAGGGGGGGAACTTTGGGGCCGCGGAGGAGAACGCAGCAACAGCAGTGCGGAAGGCAAAGCAGAGAGATTCCCACACAGAGGATCGCTGCCGACCGGCACTCACCAGTACGAGAGGCTTGTCTGCTTACCCGTACTCACCAGTACGAGAGGCTTGTCTGAGGCTCGGGCTTTGGTCGGAGCGAAGGGAGAGGACTGGGCTTTGCGGCGTGAACACAGGCCTTCAGGGGGTTAGTGCACCACGGCTAGCCGGGAGGGAGTCCGGGGAAAAGTCTGGACCTGCCGAAGAGGCAAGAGACTTTTTCTTCCCTCTTTGTTTCCTGGTGCGGGAGGAGAGGGGATTAAGAGCGCTGCTTAAAGGAGCTCCAGAGACAGGCGCGAGCCGCGGCTAAAAGCACGGACCGCAGAGACGGGAATAAGACGCTAAGGCTGTTGCTGCCGCCACCAAGAAGCCTATATGCGAGCACAGGTCACTCTCCACACCTCCCCACCTGGGAGCCTGTGCAGCCCGCCACTGCCAGGGTCCCGGGATCCAGGGACAACTTCCCCGGCAGAACACACAGCACGCCTCAGGCTGGTGCAACGTCACGTCGGACTCTGCGCCGCAGGCTCGCCCCGCCCTCCGTGCCCCTCCCTCCCCCCCGGCCTGAGTGAGCCAGAGCCCCCGAGTCAGCTGCTCCTTTAACCCTGTCCTGTCTGAGCAAAGAACAGACGCCCACAGGCGACCTACATGCAGAGGCGGGGACAAATCCAAAACTGAACCCCGGGAGCTGTTCGAACAAAGAAAAGAAAAGGAAATCTCTCCCAGCAGCCTCAGGAGCAGCGGATTAAATCTCCACAATCAACTTGATGTACCCTGCATCTGTGGAATACATGAATAGACAACTAATCGTCCCAAATTGAGGAGGTGGACTTTAAGAGCAAGATTTATTTTTTTTCCCCTTTTCCTCTTTTTGTGAGTGTGTATGTGTATGCTTCTGTGTGACATTTTGTCTGTATAGCTTTGCTTTCACCATTTGTCCTAGGGTTCTATCCGTCTGGGTTTTCTTGTGTTTTTTTTTACTTAAAAAAATTTTTTTTCCCTAATAATTATTTTTTATTTTAATTATTTTATTTTATATTACTTAATTTTCTTTTATCCTCTTTCTTTCTCTCTCTTTCTTTCTTCCTTTCTTTCATCCTTCCTTTCTTTCTTTCTTTCTTTCTTTCTTTTTACTTTTTCTCCCTTTTATTCAGAGCCATGTGGATGAAAGGTTGTTAGTACTGCAGCCAGGAGTCAGTGCTGTGCCTCTGAGGTGGGAGATCCAACTTCAGGACACTGGTCCACAAGAGACCTCCAAGCTCCACGTAATATCAAATGGCGAAACTCTACCAGAGATCTCCATCTCAACACCAGCACCCAGCTTCACTCAATGACCAGCAAGCTACAGTGCTGGACACCCTATGCAAAACAACTAGCGAGACAGGAACACAACCCTACCCATTAGCAGAGAGGCTGCCTAAAATCATAATAAGTCCACAGACACACCAAAACACAACACCAGACATGGACCTGCCCACCAGAAAGACAAGATCCAGCCTCACCCACCAGAACAACGCACTAGTCCCCTCCACCAGGAAGCCTACACAACCCACTGAACCAACTTTAGCCACTGGGAACAGACACCAAAAACAATGGGAACTACGAACCTGCAGCCTGTGAAAAGGAGACCCCAAACACAGTAAGATAAACAAAATAAGAAGACAGAAAAACACACAGCAGATGACGGAGCAAGATAAAAACCCACCAGACCTAACAAATGAAGAGGAAATAGGCAGTCTACCTGAAAAAGAATTCAGAATAATGATACTAAAGATGATCCAAAATCTTGGAAATAGAATAGACAAAATGCAAGAAACATTTAACAAGGACCTAGAAGAACTAAAGATGAAACAAACAACGATGAACAACACAATAAATGAAATTTAAAATACTCTAGATGGGATCAATAGCAGAATAACTGAGGCAGAAGAACGGATAAGTGACCTGGAAGATAAAATAGTGGAAATAACTACTGCAGAGCAGAATAAAGAAAAAAAGAATGAAAAGAACTGAGGACAGTCTCAGAGACCTTTGGGACAACACTAAATGCACCAACATTCGAATTATAGGGGTTCCAGAAGAAGAAGAGAAAAAGAAAGGGACTGAGAAAATATTTGAAGAGATTATAGTTGAAAACTTCCCTAATATGGGAAAGGAAATACTTAATCAAGTCCAGGAAGCACAGACAGTCCACTACAGGATAAATCCAAGGAGAAACACGCCAAGACACATATTTATCAAACTGTCAAAAATTAAATACAAAGAAAACATATTAAAAGCAGCAAGGGAAAAACAACAAATAACACACAAGGGAATCCCCATAAGGTTAACAGCTGATCTTTCAGCAGAAACTCTGCAAGCCAGAAGGGACTGGCAGGACATATTTAAAGTGATGAAGGAGAAAAACCTACAACCAAGATTACTGTACCCAGCAAGGATCTCATTCAGATTTGATGGAGAAATTAAAACCTTTACAGACAAGAAAAAGCTGAGAGAGTTCAGCACCACCAAACCAGTCTAACCCAAATGCTAAAGGATCTTCTCTAGGCAAGAAACACAATAGAAGGAAAAGACCTATAATAACAAACCCCAAACAATTAACAAAATGGGAATAGGAACATACATATCAATAATTACCTTAAATGTAAATGGATTAAATGCCCTCACCAAAAGACACAGACTGGCTGAATGGATACAAAAATAAGACCCATATATATGCTGTCTACAAGAGACCCACTTCAGACCTAGAGACACATACAGACTGAAAATGAGGGGATGGAAAAAGATATAACATGCAAATGGAAACCAAAAGAAAACTGGAGTAGCAATTCTCATATCAGACAAAATAGACTTTAAAGACTATTAGAAGAGACAAAGAAGGACACTACATAATGATCAAGGGATTGATCCAAGAAGATATAACAATTGTAAATATTTATGCACCCAACATGAGAGCACCTCAATACATAAGGCAAATATTAACAGCCATAAAAGGGGAAATCAACAGTAACACATTCATAGTAGGGGACTTTAACACCCCACTTTCACCCATGGACAGATCATCCAAAATGAAAATAAATAAGGAAACACAAGCTTTAAATGATACATTAAACAAGATGGACTTAATTGATATTTATAGGACATTCCATCCAAAACCTACAGAATACACATTTTTCTCAAGTGCTCACGGAGCATTCTCCAGGATAGATCATATATTGGGTGACAAATCAAGCCTCAGTAAATTTAAGAAAATTGAAATTGTATCAAGTATCTTTTCTGACTACAATGCTATGAGACTAGATATCAATTACAGGAAAAGATCTGTAAAAAATACAAATACATGGAGGCTAAACAATACACTACTTAATAACGAAGTGATCACTGAAGAAATCAAAGAGGAAATAAAAAAATACCTAGAAACAAATAACAATGGAGACACAACGACCCAAAATCTATGGGATGCAGCAAAAGCAGTTCTAAGAGGGAAGTTTATAGCAATACAATCCTACCTTAAGAAACAGGAAACATCTCGAATAAACAACCTAACCTTGCACCTAAAGCAATTAGAGAAAGAAGAACAAAAAAAAACCCACAGTTAGCAGAAGGAAAGAAATCATAAAGATCAGATCACAAATAAATAAAAAAGAAATGAAGGAAATGATAGCAAAGATCAATAGAACTAAAAGCTGGTTCTTTGAGAAGATAAACAAAATTGATAAAGGATTAGCCAGACTCATCAAGAAAAAAAGGGGGAAGACTCAAATCAATAGAATTAGAAATGAAAAAGGAGAAGTAACAAGTGACACTGCAGAAATACAAAAGATCATGAGAGATTACTACAAGCAATTCTATGCCAATAAAATGGACAACCTGAAAGAAATGGACAAATTCTTAGAAATGCACACCCTGCCAAGACTAGATCATGAAGAAATAGAAAATATTTCTCCACTCTCAAACTCATTCTATGAGGCCACCATCACCCGGATACCAAAACCAGACAAGGATGTCACAAAGAAAGAAAACTACAGGCTAATATCACTGATGAACATAGATGCAAAAATCCTCAACAAAATACTAGCAAACAGAATCCAACAGCACATTAAAAGGATCATACACCATGATCAAGTGGGGTTTATTCCAGGAATGCAAGGACTCTTCAATATACACAAATCAATGTGATACACCATAATAACTAACTGAAGGAGAAGAACCATATAATCATCTCAGGAGATACAGAGAAAGCTTTTGACAAAATTCAACACCCATTTATGACAAAAACCCTCCTGAAAACAGGCATAGAGGGAACTTTCCTCAACATAATAAAGGCCATATATGACAAACCCACAGCCAACATCATCCTCAATGGTGAAAAACTGAAACCATTTCCACTAAGATCAGGAACAAGACAAGGTTGCCCAGTCTCACCACTCTTATTCAACATAGTTTTGGCAGTTTTAGCCACAGCAATCAGAGAAGAAAAGGAAATAAATGGAATCCAAATTGGAAAAGAAGAAGTAAAGCTGTCACTGTTTGTAGATGACATGATACTAAACATAGAGAATCCTAAAGATGCTACCAGAAAACTACTAGAGCTAATCAATGAATTTGGTAAAGTAGCAGGATACAAAATTAATGCACAGAAATCTTTGGCATTCCTGTACACTAATGATGAAAAATCTGAAAGTGAAATCAAGAAAACACTCCCATTTAGCATTGCAACAAAAAGAATAAAATATCTAGGAATAAACCTACCTAAGGAGGCAAAAGACCTGTATGCAAAAAATTATAAGACACTGATGAAAGAAATTAAAGATGATACACATAGATGGAGAGATATACCATGTTCTTGGATTGGAAGAATAAATATTGTGAAAATGACTCTACTACCCAAAGCAATCTACAGATTCAATGCAATCCCTATGAAACTACCACTGGCATTTTTCACAGAACTAGAACAAAAAATTTCACAATATGTATGGAAACACAAAAGACCCCGAATAGCCAAAGCAATCTTGAGAATGAAAAATGGAGCTGGAGGAATCAGGCTTCCTGACTTCAGACTATACTACAAAGCTACAGTAATCAAGACAGTATGGTACTGGCACAAAAACAGAAATATAGATGAATGGAACAGGATAGAAAGCCCAGAGATAAACCCATGCACATATGGTCACCTTATGTTTGATAAAGGAGGCAGGAATGTACAGTGGAGAAAGGACAGCCTCTTCAATAAGTGATGCTGGGAAAACTGGACAGGTACATGTAAAAGTATGAGATTAGAACACTCCATAACACGAAACACAAAAATAAGCTCAAAATGGATTAAAGACCTAAATGTAAGGCCAGAAAGTATCAAACTGTTAGAGGAAAACATAGGCAGAACACTCTATGACATAAATCACAGTAAGATCCTTTTTGACCCACCTCCTAGAGAAATGGAAATAGAAACAAAAATAAACAAGTGGGACCTAATGAAACTTCAAAGCTTTTGCACAGCACAGGAAATGATAGACAAGACCAAAAGACAACCCTCAGAATGGGAGAAAATATTTGCAAATGAAGCAACTGACAAAGGATTAATCTCCAAAATTTACAAGCAGCTCATGCAGCTCAATAACAAAAAAAACAAACAACCCAATCCAAAAATGGGCAGAAGACCTAAATAGACATTTCTCCAAAGAAGGTATACAGACTGCCAACAAACACATGAAAGAATGCTCAACATCATTAATCATTAGAGAAATGCAAATCAAAACTACAATGAGATATTATCTCACACTGGTCAGAATGGCCGTCATCAAAATATCTAGAAACAATAAATGCTGGAAAGGGTGTGGAGAAAAGGGAACACTCTTGCACTGCTGGTGGGAATGTGACTTGGTACAGCCACTATGGAGAACAGTATGGAGGTTCCTTAAAAAAGTACAAATAGGGCTTCGCTGGTGGTGCAGTGGTTTAGAATCCGCCTGCCGATGCAGGGGACACGGGTTCGTGCCCCGGTCTGGGAAGATCCCACATGCCGCAGAGCAGCTGGGCCCATGAGCCATGGCTGCTGAGCCTGCGGGTCCGGAGCCTGTGTTCCGCAACGGGAGAGGCCACAACAGTGAGAGGTCCGCGTACCGCAAAAAAAAAAAAAAAACTACAAATATAACTACCATATGACCCATCAATCCCACTACTGGGCATATACCCTGAGAAAACCATAATTCAAACAGTCATGTACCAAAATGTTCATTGAAGCTCTATTTACAATAGCCCGGAGATGGAAACAACCTAAGTGCCCATCATTGGATGAATGGATAAAGAAGATGTGGCACGTATATACAATGGAATATTACTCAGCCATAAAAAGAAACGAAATTGAGCTATTTGTAATGGGGTGGATAGACCTAGAGTCTGTCATACAGAGTGAAGTAAGTCTGAAAGAAAAAGACAAATACCGTATGCTAACACATATATATGGAATTTAAGAAAAAAAAAATGTTGAAGAACCTAGGGGTAAGACAGGAATAAAGACACAGACCTACTGGAGAACGGGCTTGAGGATATGGGGAAGGGGAAGGGTGAGCTGTGACAAAGCGAGAGAGAGGCATGGACATATATACACTACCAAACGTAAAATAGATAGCTAGTGGGAAGCAGCTGCATAGCACAGGGACATCAGCTCGGTGCTTTGTGACCACCTAGAGGGGTGGGATAGGGAGGGTGGGAGGTAGGGAGACGCAAGAGGGAAGAGATATGGGAACATATGTATATGTATAACTGATTCACTTTGTTATAAAGCAGAAACTAACACATCATTGTTAAGCAATTATACTCCAATAAAGATGTAAAAAAACCCAAAAAATACACAAGCTCCAATTTTTTCAAAGTCCTGTCCTTTAGAAAATGTTTAACCATTTTTTATAAACATAGTACAAATGCTATAATGTCTAAAATTATTTTGAACTGTTCAGTGTATTATACATATCATTCCTTAATAATTCTAGGATGTTATTTCAATCGAAATGTTTTAGCACATATTAACCCCTCTATAGTTGCCAGATAACATTGCAGTATAAATCTTTCTAAAGCTTTGACTTTCAGGCATTGGTTCATTTGCTGCTTTGGCAGAGCTAACAAACATTCTCTAATTTTATTATTCCATTTCCTTTTCAATGATCCAATGCCTTTTATATTTTTTTCATTTTTATATTATGATATAGAAATTCAACTGACATTCAGCATGTACTTAATTCTAACCTTGAAAAATCCATAAAGCAAGTAAATGGTGAAACTGACAAGCATTCTGTACCTTACCATGAATTCTGACTTTCTTTGGAAGCATAGAGGGATATATACCAAATCAGTACAAGAAAACCATGACAAATTAACTGATAGGGAGAATTTTCCAGTTTTTTAAAAGGTATCAACCTTTAACAATGTAAGACTGTAATAAGCTTCGAATAAAAGCTGAAAGCATTTTCCTATCTCTATCCATTATGAACTCGGACTATATCTGGTCTGGGGAACTTGACCTTTACATTACCGCAAAGTGTAATCTCTTTGTAATCCTCAAACAAACATGGTGGACTCCTAATAATGAACAGGAAATCCGGCATTCAACTTGGTGCCCAAACCCCTGCCCAGATCTCTAATATTCATTAACCTTGAGTTGAAGCACCATTTAGGAAACTTCCGTCCCACTGGAAATTTTGAGATAAGCCAGAACTGGGAAGAACGTTGTGAGAGAACCCAACAGACAACTCTGAAGAGGAAATCAGTTTCACAATTGAGCTATCAAACTCAGGCAAATTGAGACCAGTGACAGCTTTAACAGAGGAGAAATATCAAGAGAAAATCCCAGTGAGAAGAGGAGTAAGTGTGCCATGGGAAGGGAAGCAGAAAGTGGAAAAGGTGACTAAGAAACTAAAAGGAAAAGGAGGTGAACAAGGCCAAATCCGAGAACTTTGTAGGAGGTAGGAGGGCAGGGAATCCCGTCTCCCAACTTTCAGAAAGCCATTTCTTACCCCAGCTTTCTCACACACACGTGCACACAAACACACACCACACACTCTAAGAAGGTTAGATTTCCAAAGAGCATTGATTACAATAATCCACACTGAGATGCTCGGCTAAGCACAGAAAAGTGGCAAGAAAAGATCCTTGCCCTGCCCAGTGAGGCGGGGGGGGTGGGGCGTGGAGATGGGGAGATCAGGACAAAGGGATGAACTGGTAGGGGAGCTTGGAAGGGCACCAGAATGCCGTCAGCATCTTCTTTTCTAGCATCTGCCTCATGAGCATGTGGCTCAACATAACTGTAGGAGGGAAAGCTGTGCGCAGGTGAAGACGTCTGTTTGGGGCGGTGCTGTTCCCCTCCCCTCCTCCAGTTTACATCAAGCAAGATAGGCTAATAGAGATCTCTCTTTCTAAAACCTTACTCAGACTTTTAAGCAAATCTGCCAAGTACTTATTAATATTGCTACTTTGGTAACATAAAAGCTACAGTTGATATACTCCCAATTTATCCTAAATGAGGAGGGTGTGAGCACCCTCCTACCTGAGGAAAAAATGACAGCCAAACTATAGTTCAATAACCTCCCACCAAAAAATGCAGATTTTAATGCAAATTAGGGGAAAAGTTCCTTAGAAAACACAATCAAAAATAAAATAGATTGCCTTTTATGAGACAGAGGTCTTCACTACTTCTTCGAGCAGAATCTGGTAAATCATGAGAGAAGATTCATGAATCAGGCAGTTCAGTGAAATCAAGTGTGTGTATGTGCACGTGCTCACGCACATGTGCCCAGAGAAAGAAACGTGGCAAAATGTTAGCAATTATTGAATCTAGGTGGAAAATATAAGAATATTTACTGTGCTTTCACCTTTTCTGTATGTTTAAAATTTTTATAATAAAATGTTGAGGAAAAAAACCTATGCAAACTTATATGCACAACCTGAGCATTCCCAGTCAAATTATTATATTATACCATAAGTGTTGTTTTGTGATCTTTTTTCACCAAGTGTAACATGGATATTCCTCCATATCAATCAATGTATGTGTATAGTATTATTTGCAAAAGTAGTCCATTGTATGGCTTTGCTTTAACTTTTTAAAACTAATTCTCAATTACAGATATTTAGGTGGTTTCCATTTGTTGTTATGTTAAATAAAGCAGCAATGAGCATTTTACATACACGTCTTTGCTTGTATGTGATTATTTCTTTAATCCCTGAAAGTAGAAATACAGAGTCAAAGAATGCACATTTTTACATGTTGAGACAATGGTTGCAAGATTACTCTTCATACAATTTGTACCATTATATATTCCCTCCCACGGTGCATGAGAGGGCCCGTTTCCTCACAGTCTTGCCTAACACTGGTTATTACCAATTTTTTAAAATATTTTCTATTGATAAGATGGTAAGCATTCTTTTTTTTTGTTTTTTTTTGTGGTACGCGGGCCTGTCACTGTTGTGGCCTCTCCTGTTGCGGAGCACAGGCTCCGGACGCGCAGGCTCAACGGCCATGGCTCACGGGCCCAGCCGCTCCGCGGCATGTGGGATCTTCCCGGACCGGGGCACGAACCCGCGTCCGCTGAATCAGCAGGCGGACTCTCAACCACTGCGCCACCAGGGAAGCCCCTAAGCATTCTTTTAATTTGCATTTCTTTCATCATTGGTGAGTTTAAGTTTTATTTCACATGTTTATTGGCCATTTGTAATTTTCTTTTGTTTTTCTCCTGGGGTATCCACAATTTCCTTATGGATTTCATAAACCTCTTTTATTATACTGATTTTATAAACCTCATATAATAAAGCCATGTATTTTTGTCTTTCAACTTTGCTTATAGTGTGACTTCCCTGGTGGTCCAGTGGGTAAGACTCCGTGCACCCAGTGCAGGGGGCCCGGGTTCGATCGCTGGTTGGGGAACTATATCCCGCATGCATGCTGCAACTAAGAAGTCCGCATGCCGCAACTAAAGATCCTGCATGCTGCAACTAAGACCTGGCACAACCAAAAAAAAGAAATAAATAACTTTGCTTATAGTGCTTTCTATCATGGAGCTATTTTCACGTAACCAATCTATGAATTTTCCTTTGGATTTGGCTTTAGATGTCACTTTTAGGGAATGTCCTTCCCTATCCCTAGGTTATGAAAATCTTGCCTATATTTTTTCCACTATCATTATGCTTTTTCTTTTTACATTTAAATTATAATCTATTTGGAATTTAAATTGACATTAAATAGCCAGACTTTTTATCTTGTTCTGGTTTTCCCCAAACTGAGTAGAATAAGTACTTTTCTTCATGACTCCATGTCTTTCCTGAGTCATTCACCAGTACCTCAGGATTATTAATTCTGCATCCTAATTCAATTTACTCTCTACTCCCAAGTTTCTTACCAATTATAGCCATTTGAATTCAGAAAGTACTACTGACACAAATATTCATGCAGTGATATTTCAGGACATTCATACACATTTCTGAAGTTCTGAAAAATCACTTTAAAACCACGCAAGTCCCCCTAAAGTATCAACTTTCCTGCCACCCCACTGGCAGGAAATGTGCTACGGGTCTCAGCTCAATTAAGAAGTGAGTGAAGTAAAATGTAACATTTCTAGCAGTCTTGAGAGTTTATCAAAGTCTCCAGCTCACAGAAACGGACTGAATTTTCTCCCAGGCCACTGTTTCTTCACTTGCTCTACACATGTGACAAGTCAGAGTGTAGCGTTTCCTTACAAAGGCTTTTCAGGTATCCTCTGATCACAGACCTGACGTTAGAAAGACAGGGAAACCTGAAGCCAACGGTAAAGAAAAGGAATCTGTCCCACTGTTTTTATTCATGTTTATCTATAAAGGTTTCCTCCTCACTCAGAGATAACTGTGAGTCTGGAGTCTCTCCATATTTGGCAGAAATGAGGTGAGAAGAGGCATGTTTCTTTTTCTACAGAATAAAGTAGAAGGCCCTTTCCATTTTTTTTCGTAAAATGGTTAATGAAGTACTATAAAAAATAGATTTCCATGAATCAGGCAGAATAAACTCAATGTGTTTGCTATTTCCAAATCAAAATAGCTCCGTTTTCTCTCTCATCTGAAGCCAATAATCACAGTGTTTCACATCAATGAATTTGTTTTCTTTTGAACCAGCTACTTTAAGCCTAAGGTTAAAAATTGCTCTGTGAGTGTTAATCACAATTTTATTTCATCTCTTCCAAGCAGGTCATAACCTGTCCCTCCAACAATACCACCCTCTCCACCAGTCTCTCCAGGGGAACGGGCATCATTCTTGCATATGCTAGTCTTTTTTAAAATTTTTTCCCAGTCACTGGAATAAGGGTGAAGTCATCTGGTTAAACAGGTTTATTTTTTCCCAATCAAGAAAAATCTTCCGTAAGATAACACTGTGAGAGCTGTGGTCATTTAGAGATCTATTACTGAGCATGTGACCTATGAAAGAACCAGAAGCCACTAGAAATGTTACCCCATTCTACTCACCTGTTCAATGATGTAAGCAAGTACTAAGTCTGTGAAACTTAAGTGCTTATCTTCTATAGTCTAGTTGCATTCATGAAATTCACCATTTGAGGATAGGAAAATTAGCATCAAATAGGATATCTATGATTATTTTTTGAAGTGTAAGCTATCAGTCAGTCCACCACTCCCTCTGCACCTGAACTGTTTTTCTCACTTTGGGTTTTGCCTAAAAAGTGCCAGTCCAGACCATATTGAAATATTGGCAGAGCTACACAAGACAGTTGGGAGGTACCATACCTTTTGAAAAGGTATGATTTAGTCATGTGGAATCTATCCTGTTTCAGGTAGGGAGCTTGCAAGCGTTGGCATGTCTCCTTGTGCTGGTCTGCCAGGCTCTACTACTATGTTTTGAAAGCACTTTCTCCAACTGCCGCTGAATTGGCAGGGTGGACCTCCTGTGGATCAGTTTTTCCATTCTCTCAGTCCTACTTAAGCATGGTGATCTGTTGTTATCAACCTTCTATTCTAGACCAGGCCCTGCCCTTGGCCTGCTGGAAAATCTGGGAACGGTTAGAAAAGAGAGAGCCCTGTTAATGGTGTGGACCATAAAGCCAGACATCTGAGCCTTCCCCACCTCTCCAGCCACATACCACTGGCTCTCAATCAGCCATAGGCAGGGGCAGAGCAGAGCGTATGTGATCATTTGGTTTGTGTAAACCATATTCCTTTACTGAATGCTTACTGGTCTCCTCACATATCCTGTGCACATGTGATATGTAGCCAGAATCCCTTTGTTCTTCATGAAGCTCAGGGATCATCTCTCTAGACCCAGCCCAGAGCTATCAATGACATCTCATGAGCTGTCCTCTTGATCCATGCCAAAGAAGGAATATTATTTTAATCACCTTCCAAATAGAAAGTAAAATCACCCATTGTTTATTGAGCACCAGCTCTTTGCCCAGCATCATCTAGAACACTCAAGTTAGTACAATTGTGGTATAAGGCATGATCCCTGTCTTCAAGCTACTTCAAATTCTATTAAAGAGACAAGACCACACCCAGAACCATATGAGAAAAACAAGTAGTGATAAATTAAATAGTATGTTTTGGCCTTAGTAATATGGGAATTTCAAGAAGAAGAGATATGAGTGAGATGAAAGTGTTGGGGAATACATCATGAAGGAAGTTGATCTCAAAAGATGAATTGATAGTATTTTGCTTTGTAGAGAAAATCAGGAAGTAGGAAAACCAAGTGCATCATGATGAAAGGCTTTTGATGTTTTCAAGGGATAATTGAATAGGGAGTGACTATTGCCAAAGAATATATTTTAATAATAGGAAGAGTTACCCTGAGGGCTTACTATGTGTAAGGTGTATGCACAGGCTATTGTCATATATGACATGTGCACAGGCTATTGTCATATATGACATAATAATGTAATGCGCAGGATATTTTCATATATGACATAATGTGTAATGGCATTTAATCTACACAATAAACTCAGATACTATTGTTAACCTCATTTAAAAGACAATGAAACTAAATTTTAAGGTGGCTAAGTAGTTTGCTCAGCATCAGAGTAAGCAGCAGTGCTAAGATTCAAACACAGTTCTACTGGACTCCAGAACCAAGACCTTGACCAGCTTCACCCAGACCTCATGCTGTACTATTATCGCCCAGGAAAGGACAATGCTTGAACACTAGGTGGTCACAAAATTCCCAGTCAGAGCCCACGTTGCTCAAGGTTCCTAAAACCTCCATCCCTGAGTGATATTAGTTTAGAGTGATAAACTAAACTATGATAAACCCATGAGAGCAGTCTGCCTAAGGAGAGCACCAGACTACTTGGCCATGTGTTTTCATAATAAACAGACTGCAGTGCCCTGTTGGTGAAGAACCTGGATGCTGTGGGGCCTACAAGGTTATAGTGCTCCTCCTTACAGTCCAAAGTAGTCCCAGAATTTTCAACCTAGCCTTATGTAATTGGAAATCAAAAAAAATCCCTTGCCTGGTGTATGGACAACACTTACAGTCGTCTCCCCTGACCCCCAGGGATGAGCTCCAAGACCCCCAGGGGATGCCCCAAACCTCAGGTAGTACCAAACCCTAAATATACTGTTTTTTCCTATACATACATACCTATGACAAAGTTTAATTTATAAATTAAGTACACTAAGAGATTAACAACAGTAGCTAATAATAAAATAGAACAATTATAATAATATACTGTGATAAAGGTTATGTAAATGTGGTGTCTCTCTTGCTCTCTCTCTCTTTCTCTCTCAAAATATCTTACTGTACAAATATAATGCCTGTTCCATCTTAACTAAGCATTTATCACATTCTGCAGCCATAACTTTTGCAGTCTGAGCTGCAATAGCAAAACTAAATTTCTTTTTCCATCTTCACAATTTCACAGATAGAAGATTCGTTCTTATTGTAGATCTCAGCAAACTTAAAGTCAGATTTTCTTTCTTTCCTTGTTAAGTCAAGAACTTTCCCCTTTTCACTTAAAGGAAGCACCTTCTGGCTTCTCTTTGGCATATCCAAATTGCCAGCATCCCTACTCTTGTAGTTTGGGGCCATATTTAAGTAAAGTAGGTGTTACTTGAACACAAGCACTGTGATACTGCGACAGTGAATCTGATAACCAAGACAGCTACTGAGTGACTAACAGGCGGGTAACTTATACAGTGTGGTACACCGGACAAAGGGATGATTCACTTCCTGGGGAATAAAGGAGTGACACAGCATGAGGTTTCATCATGCAACTCAGAATGGCATGCGACTGTTTATTTCTGGAATTTTTCACTTAATATTTTCAGTCCATGGTTGACCATAGGTAACTGAAACTGTGGAAAGCAAAGCTGCAGATAAGTGGGGGAATTACTGTACTTAAGTCTCTACCACGACCTTACAGATTTTTGGCCTGCCTTAGAACAGATGCGAATACTTCAGGCCCGCCTACTTGTGTCTAGGCCCAAAGATCTCTCAACAGCTCTACTATGGGGCAGAACCCAGGCACCATCCACTACCTAAGCCATCTTCTACATAAACTTCAATAATGCCCACCATGAATCCACGTGAGTCTTCTCTTAATGTCCAAGTCATAGTATAGTAATTTGTTCATTTATTCAATATACACTTATTAAGTGCCCACTATACACTAGTCCCTGTTCTGCCACACAAGTGGTAACAGAAAGGATTCTTTTTCATTTTTTCCCTTCTTGTCCTTCTTTATCCTCCTCCCTAGAGGTTAGTTGCCTAACCTAATAACATTAAAGTTATGCTATGAAAGGTGATCAGTATTTAGTAAGATTTATTGTTGGCTTGCTGGAGTTGCAATCTAATGCCTACAAGGCTATATCTTAGGTTTCCTAGGACTGAACCAAACATGTAACCCACTGGTCTCAAATATATCTTGATGGGAGCAGGATGGAGCCAGGAATGTTGGCAGAGGGATATAAGAGGAAGGTGGAGAATGGGGGGAACAGATGGAAGATGAGATTTCCAGGGTCCACCTGTTTTAGTTATCTGTTGCTACATAAAAATTTACCCCCAAAACTTTGTGACTTTAAACAATAATAATTATTATCTCTCAGGGTTTCTGTGGATAAGTAACACACAGGGCACAGTAGGGAAATGGCTTGTTTCTGTTCATGGTGTCTGAACCTCTCCCTCAAAAGTTGGGAGACTCAAAGGCCAGGGGATAGAACACCATCCTGTGGCTTTTCCATGTGGCCTTGTCTTCCTCACAACTGGTGGCTAGGTTCCATCAGCAAGTGTCCTGACAGAAAAACAGAGGAGCGAGAAAAAGGAAAGGCAGAAGCTGTATCTTTTTTATGACCTGGCCTCATAAGTCACAAACATCACTTCTGTCATACCTGATCAGAACCTAGATTCACAGAATGGGGACCTAAGATGCACCTCTTAGGAAACCCATCTGTAGGTGGTGTAAGTCACACTATAAAAAGAGCACATGGAATTGAATAAACCTATTAGTATGACCATCTTTATAAAATACAATCTACCATACCACCTACAGGTAAATCTGAATGGACTACTAGATGATACAATGTGTATGGTGACTAGAAGTTTTTGTGGTCTCCCCTGAACTCTAATGATGTTGGGCATTTCTTGGCAGTAGACTGTACTAACACACCTTTCCACACGCTGTAGAATAGTGTTATTGTGCTGGATCTTCCTATTATCAACATCATTAAGCTGGAAACCAAGGTCCTCAGAATCCTCTCTCGTATGGTTCCAGAATAGAGTTGGCCAAAAGAGAAACTTGCGTGGGATTTGGTAGGCGGAAGTGAAGCAGTGGTCATTACTCTGTGAAAGCCATTGAGGTGAGATGTAGTGAGGGACAGAGTTACCCCGCAGGTCCCAGCTTGCCTTTGCTCTCCTCCACCAGGCATCCAGCTCTTCTTCCTCTGCCTCGTGCCCACAACCAGGTGTTTGGTTGTGAACCCCAGAGGCAGCAGCTGTACAGATCAGCAGCTTTCCATAGACATTACACAAGTTCTCAGTCCTGCTTCAATGGCTGGACATACATAGATTCTAAGATTTTTTTCCCTACAACGCCAACTTCTCCACCTGTGTAAGTGCCTTGAGAGGAAATCGTCACTTGTCTTATTCTCCAACTCCCTCTTTTTGAAGTTCACTCCCTCAGCTCCTCTTACAGTTTTTTAAAATTCTAATTTCTACAATAAACCCCTGATTTGATAACACTCATAGTGGCTCTGTTTCTCTGCCTGGACCCTGACTAATAGAGTTCATATGTTAAATTCATGGGAGTATCTAGGTCAGTGACAGCAGCAAATCCGCATCCTTCCTGTTTAGATAATGTGAACACTGGAACACAGAAAGAGCCCAAGCCAAGAAGTGGAGGTGACATCAAGCCTAATAAACAGCCCTCTGGATAAGGCCGTCAGGTTCTGCACCTCTAGCTCCATGACAGCCACAGGTAGAGAGAGGTAGTTCTCTTTTGGTTTTTTTTTTGTTGTTGTTGTTGTTTCTGTTAATAATGCCTGCATTCTAGGACTTGAGACCCTATAAAACTAGGAAATGTATAGAATCATGAAGAGAGGGAGTGTTTCTTGACAACGGACTAATCTACAACACTGTCACTCATCAGCTGTGAGTCCTGAAGGTCGCAAAAGCCACAGCTTAGTTCACGTGGTCTTCTAATACCCAAGTAGAACAGCACACTCCAGACCTTAAGGGAATGACCTGCCTAACAAAACAAGGACAACAGTGAGTGTCTGTTAGAAAAAGCTTCCTCTATAATACAAAGAAAACAGAAACAAGGGCTTCTGTTCCCTTGGGAGAGGACACGCTTCCCTTGGTTTTCCTACCTTCCAAATCTGGTTCCACTTCCTCAGGCTGTACCTCTTTGATCCCTGCCAGCAGGCATCAGCTAAGCTGCCACCTTCCAGACACCCACTGAGCACTCTGTACAACTATCCCTCTTTATGGGAACACAGCAAGTGTCTACCACTCACTCAGACCTCAGTCCAGGACCAGAGAAGTTTGTGTCTTAGCCCTTCACCTACAGGAATAGAACTGCTTTTCTTCACTGCAAAACGTCAGGTCAAAACCAAATGTCAAATAGATAGCTAGTGGGAAGCAGCCACATAGCACAGGGAGATCAGCTCGGTGCTTTGTGACCACCTAGAGGGATGGGACATGGAGGGTGAGAGGGAGATGCAAGAGGGAGGAGATATGGGGATATATGTATATGTATAGCTGATTCACTTTGTTATAAAGCAGAAACTAACACACCATTGTAAAGCAATTATACTACAATAAAGATGTTAAAAATAAATAAATAAAGTACCTAATTAAGAACAACAACAAAAAACAAACCAAGCCTCGGTCTTAGATTTCCTGAAAGAATGAGTAGAGCACCCAGGAAGGGGCTAGATTAGTGAAACCCTAATGCATTAATCAAGATGTTTTTCTAGCCCAGTCAGAGCTGTTGGGAGAAGTGAAGAGCATTTTACACAACAACCTCAGCCTCCATGTCTTTTCCCCAAAGCCATAGCTTGACAGCATCATCCTATCAACAATGGGCTGGGTGCAGGTGGCATTTATTAAATGAAACTATTTATGAGAGTAATATTGTATCTTAGAGTCAGTCCTGTCAAAGGAATTAGAACAAGAAAACATCACGGACAAATCACAAGTATTCAAGCCTTCTACTGTTAATATGCTTCCACTGCCCTCAAGAACATCCTTCCAAGTCACACGTGATCTGAAGCAACTAACATCAAAATCAGACAATATCATCTTGAAACCCTTGCTAACTGAATGCATTGGAAATCCAGTGCTATAACAATACATACTCAAATGATAAGTTAAATGAAAAATCTGCGTAAGTTTTCTTCATGTATGTAAAGCATCAAGTACTGATTTTACACGACCAAGGATGAGATCCAGACAGGAGAAGGAGAGAAATTCACAGACAAGAACAGTAGTTCTCAGCTGGGTGTGACTTGACCCCAGGGTATATTTGACTAGATCTGAAGATATTTTGGGTCATCACAACTGGAAGGAGGGGGGCTGCTGCCACTGGCATCTAGTTGATAGAGGCCAAGGGTGCTGCTAAATACTTTACAATGCACACAACATCCCCCCTCCCACTAACAAATAATTATCTGGCCCAAAATGTTAATAAGTCTTAGGTGGGGAAATCCTGGACTAGAGCCACCAAAAATCAACCTAAATTCTTTTCAGCAACCATGAATTTTAAATATAGTGTACCATTCATCTAAGTTCACACTTTGAGCCCTCTTCATCATCCCTAAGCTCGTGTTCCAACCACAGCATTGATAGATAATATATGGAATGAGGACATCAAAAACACAGAACTCTGTTTACAATCAAGATAAGCATCTCCGTGAAGCAGAACCAGAAAGCAACGTGAAATAGAGAGCCTTCCAGACGCTGGGTATATGTGCAGTGGCAGCCAGGAGTTTAGTTCCTGTACACAATGGAGACATGCGAATGGAGCAAGTTTCACTGTATGAAAGCACGTTCTGAGAATAAGTTGAGGAAAGCTGCTACACGGAGCTCTCTGAAGCAACTGGCTTGCAGGAAGCTGGATGCCCGAGGTAAAGGAAATATACATAGACATTAACCAGGACCTGAGCCTAGCCACTCAGTGCCTGAATCTGTGATATCCTTAAGATCAGCCTGAGACAGGAACTTGAGCCACCAATATAAGAACTAGTTCTGGGTCAGTAACAGCGCCTACAAAAGTACAGCAGAAAGGGTGAGAGAATAAATCAACACATCGAATTCCAAAATACATGAAGAAAATCAACACTAAAAAAAGTTACTTTAAAAAATCAACAGAGCATAAATTCACTCTAGATCAGTGAACTGGTTCTCAGTTGGGGATGATTTTATCTCAGTTGGAGAGATTTGGCAATGGCCTGTAACATTTTTGTTTTTTTGGTTTTTTAAGTTTGTTTGTTTTTTTTAACACCTTTATTGCAGTATAATTGCTTTACAATGGTGTGTTAGTTTCTGCTTTATAACAAAGTGAATCATTTGGTCATCTTAACTGATGGGGGTAGGCATGTCACTAGGCATGTAGCAGATAGAAGCAAGGGATACTTCTAACCATCTTACAGTGCACAGGACAGTCCTCCAGAATAAAGAATGATCTGGCCCAATGCCAGTAGTGCTGAGGTTGCTAGATGAAACAAACATCATGAAAATGTCTAAAGTTTTTGAAAAGGTAATGGAGGCAATAGTATCCATTAAAATAAAGAGAGAAATTTTGAAATAAGTTCAGAGAAATAAAACAAGGGAGTGTGAAATGAATGTATTAAAATCTTAGAAATGACAAATATCACCATTGATATTTAAAAACTCAAACATGATAAAGTCTAGGCAGCACAGAAAATTATTAAACTAGCATATAATACTGGAAAATTCACCAAAATTCAGAATAGCATGATGAAAAGACTTTTTTAATATGAAAGAGTAGTTAAAATGCAAAGGACAAACTAACAGTTTCAGGAAGGGTATTAGAAGGAATGATGTTGATGCAATACTCAAAGACAGAGTAGATAAAATGGCTTAAAATATGAAGAAGACTATGAGTGCTCATTAAAAGAGCACTCTAGGGCTTCCCTGGTGGCGCAGTGGTTGAGGGTCCGCCTGCCGATGCAGGGGACGCAGGTTCTTGCCCCGGTCCTGGAAGATCCCACATGCCGCGGAGCGGCTGGGCCCGTGAGCCATGGCCGCTGAGCCTGCACGTCCGGAGCCTGTGCTCCACAACGGGAGAGGCCACAACAGTGAGAGGCCCACGTACTGAAAAAAAAAAAAAAAAAAAAGCACTCTAGGTAAAAGCAGAATAAACAAAGACAAATCTGCACCGAAACACATCATCAGAGTAAATCAGAAGAATATCAATACGTAAAGAGAAATCTTTTAAGAACTACCAGGGGAAAGGAGAGGATACCTAAAAAGTAATGACAATAAACATGTTTCTTAATGTTTTCATTGTCAGTAGATTTCTCATCAGTAGCAATAGATGCCAGAAAATAACATAGTGATACCCTCTAAAACCTTAGGGAAGATAATGCCTAACTTAAAATTCTATACTCAGCCAACCTATCTTTCAAGTCTAGAAGCAAAATAAAAGTAATTTCAGACATAATAAGAATACCCATAGACTCTATATAAACAAGGATCGCTGTGTGTATAGAGAGACAAATGTGTTTACATGTGTAATGTACATGTAAAATTATATATAATCACATATACTCTATAAAACACATGTGCATTGCATGTATATATGTGTGTATATATTTATATAATTTTAGCTTCTAAACCAGGAGAGGAACAAAAAGAGAGAGTATGTATAAAATTCTGTCACAAGAAGAAAGAAAGAAAGAAAGAAAGAAAATGGAGAAAGAGAAAGAAGGAGGGAGGGAGAGAGGGAGGGGCAAAGGGAAAGGATGATAACCAGAAAACACAACTGAGATAGTACAAACAAATCCAAATGTACCAATAATCATAATAAATGTAAAAAAGAGTAAACCACCTATTAAATAACAGAGATTATCAAGAAAAAATATACAGTTTACAAGAAACGCATTCAAATAAAAGTACACAGAAAATTTGGAAATAAAGGACTGGAAAAGATATATCACGAAAATATTAAAAGAATGCTCATTGGGACTTCCCTGGTGGTCCAGTGGCTAAGACACTGAGCTCACAATGGAGGGGGCCTGGGTTCGGTCCCTGGTCAGGGAACTAGATCCCACATGTCACAACTAAGAGTTTGCATGCCACAACTAAAGAGCCTGCATGCTGCAAATAGGAGATCCCGCATGCCACAACGAAGATCCCATGTGCTGCAGCTGAGACCCAGCACAGCCAAATAAATAAATAAAATTAAAAAAAAAAAAAAAAGAATGCTCATGTTTCAAACATCAGTGTCAATTTCCTTCTCTGTAAAATAGCAATAATGACGCATCATAATGCTGGTCTCCCAAGATTGCTGTGAACATTAGATGACATAATGTTCAAGTGTGTAGCACAGGCCTGATACATAATAAATACTCAAACCCTGTTGGATTTAAATCTCTCATCCTGAAACAGTGTGCTGAGAGCTCCCAAACCAGCTAAAGACTGTTCCTCCTCTTACAGACAGACGCCTTATCCTGGGAGCCAGCACCAGCCTTTCCTGAGCTGGTGACATCAGCTTCTGGAGCACTTTATTATTTCCATACTGGGAAATTAGCAGCTTAGATTCAGGAATAAAGAGTCTGTATTAGGTATTAATGCCTACCAGGGTAAGGTATTCAGGGAATTTCACAGGTGCATCAGGAAGATACAGAGACTAAAATCAGAGCTCCAGCGCCCTGGGATTCTGAAGGGAAAGATGTGTGTTTTCTTTATATTACATTCTCAGCAGTGTTTAATATTCCTGGGAAATGAGTACACTAGAAGAAATGACTTCCATGACTGAAAGAAGCTCTAAAAAGAGATCTGACCACACTGTTATTTACAAAATGGGGTAAAATCCTAAAATCCTGCTAGATGAAAAAATATAAAATGTAAAATATTATTATAGCTTTTAGAATTTTCAAACAGCAATACCTTAAATTCAAAACAGTGGCTTATAATTTATCCTGAGTGTTTCAATTTATAATCTTCAGCATAATAGTTCCATAATAATAACATTCAGCTACGCTTGAAGGGCAAAATTTGACCACAAATATAAGGTAGAGTTTGGTTTTGACTTTAAATGATATGAAAGTTACACCTGCTTAGATATAAGGGGTACCAGCCCTTTTGATAGCATTTTCTATTTGTTGCTTTGTTTTTTCTTTCTTATCTTCTGAAAAGTTCCAAACCAGATACTTTCTCTCGTTATCATGTTTAGCAAGAAAATATTTTCCAGCACTTTCTCCCAACCCAGTGTCCAAGCAGCTGCCACTCTGAATCAACACTTCCCAAAATCTTGGAGCTAGCGTGCAATGAGATGCTGGCTTTCACACCAAACCTACATGAAAATTTTAGCAAGATGTCCTCTGCTTCTTTTTGATGCAACAAGGGGAAAAGATGACTTCCCTCCTGGGAACTGGGAAAAGAATCAATAAAAATCAAAGGAAATCTTTTCAGTGGAAGGAAAAGGAACACATCACATTTGTAATGTCTTCTCTTTTGCTAGACCATAAGCTCCGTGAAGACAGAAACCATGGCTAAACTGGTGATAATAATAATACCTTCAACAGTAAAGTTCTGTAACAGACAGCAGAAAGCACTCTGGATGGTAAAAGAACAAAGAGATTTACTAGGAGGTATCAGGACCTTATAAAATTATTGGAAGTCAATAGATTCTAGACTTTTAGGAAGCACCTAGACCCTCAGAATCATATTTCCTCTGCAGGAAGCTACTAATGCAAGAAGATGCTAACCACAGGACTACACTGCCTCTGTGTCTCAGTCAGAGAAACAGAGCCACTAAGAATGATGCAGAATATGGGAGTTCTTGGGGCTTCCCTGGTGGCACAGTGGTTAAGAATCCGCCTGCCAATGCAGGGTACACGGGTTCAAGCCCTGGTCCAGGAAGATACCAGATGCCGTGGAGCAACTAAGCCCGAGAGCCAGAGCTACTGAGCCTGCGCTCTAGAGCCTTCGAGCTACAACTACTGAAGCCCATGCTCTGCAGCAAGAGAAGCTACCACAATGAGAAGCCCCCACACACAGCAATGAACACCCAAGACAGCCTAAAATAAATAAATTTAAAAAAAAAAAAAAGAATATGGGAGTTCTTGTGGGGATTTTACCTTACACAATTGTGTGGATGTTTCAATGACTTTTATATGATTATTGCTCCTATACCTGGTGTTGGAGACTGACCAGCAGGACAAGCAGAGCAAGCAATTAGGAAGGAAAGATGGATGTGAAGTAGAAGAAAACAAGGATAACATAGAACCTAAGAATGAGATGGAGCCTGCGAGAAAACCCAAGACCCACATTCGTCTCTTACCACTTCTAAGCCTCCATCTTCAATAGTGGGGTGTCTTGCAGGAGAAGCTGGCACCCTTTCACATACAGAGCTGGCCCAGGAGTTGGAGGAGCTGATGGAGGGGATCTAGAGTTGCTTTGGGCTCAGCTACTGTCCCGCACCAACAAGATGAACCAGCAGATAACCACAACATACACAAACTGCAACAGTGCTACAGCTTCATTTCCACCTTCCAAATTTCATGCAAGATCACATAGCCATGCTAACCCAGAATCATGCAGGGAAGGGAATTCTGAGAAATGCAGTTCAATCTTAGTAAAGTTAACAGAGTACAAATCCACTACACTGTGCCATGAAATGGATGCCCTGTGCCTTCAGTTCAAAGTCAAGACTCAAACAGCTGCATCTGACAGAAAGACTCTAAATCATATATGGTTCCTAAGCTGCAAGGGAGTCTAGGCAATGCAGTTCTTCTAGCATTATGGAGAGGCATACTAGAAGGAGATTGGAAGAGATGTTGAGCTAGCCAACACACAATGTCAGTTACAGTAACCAACATTTATTGAACCTTGTCTATGTGCTATGCGCTTAATATTTTACACTTATTATTATAATTTATTATAAGGCATAAGACTGACATGGTCATGGAGGCTGAGAAGTCCTACTCTCTGCCATCTGCAAGCTGGGTATGCAAGAAAGCCCATGGGGTAATCTGAAGGCCTGAGAGCCTGGGAGCTGGAGGACCAATGCTGTAGATTCCCATCTGAGTCTAAAGCCTGAGAACCAGAAGTATAGAGGACAGGAGAAGATCATTGTCCCAGCTCAACCCATCAGGCAGAGAGTGAATTCAACCTTCCTCTGCCTTTTTGTTCTATTCAGAACATCAGTAGATTGGATGATGCCCATCCACATTGGGGAAGGCCATCTTCTTTACTCAGTTCACCAATTCAAATGTTAATCTTCTCTGGAAACACCCTCACAGACACTTCCAGAAATAATATTTAATCAGAGACTGGGCATCCTGTGGCCCAGTCAATTTGACACCATCACAGAGCCTGATCTGATAAGTGCCAATTAGCAAACCCAGATGGGATTCACTTGGACCAACCCTTCCTTCCCGATTTTTGTAATTGTTCACTTCCCTGACTCTACTGAGTCCCCTCCCATCCCTCTACCTATTCCCTCATTCTCCCTTTAAAATGCCCAGTTACCTCTTTATAAATCAAGTTGAGTTCATTTCTGGGCTCTTTTTCCCTATTGCAATCGTATGTCATTGATTAAAATCTGTCTTTACCGCTTTAACTAGTGCCTGGCTTTATCTTCGACAGGAGTTAAATACTAAAGTAAAATGACTTTCAAAACTGCCACCTTAAGAAGTAGAACCATCCCAGTTTTTAAGGACTGTACAAGAAAATCTATGAAGGGAAAAAAGGAAAAGGAGAAGGAGATGTTACAGAAAGCCATACTGGTTATTTTGACTTTAAATTGTGTAACACCACTACGTTTATAATGGAAATTTTGATGCTAATAAATGTGAATCTTTTTGAGCTCCTCTGGAATGGAGAATATTAACATTGCCTCAGAAGTAAATACAGAGAACCACTGCAAGCCTGCCTTCCTTCATTTATCCACTCAACAAATTCTACTGAGTACCTAGAATATCAAGAACCAACGAAGCAGACAGAATAACCTGGCAGCAAAAAGCAACATAGAAATTAGGACCCAAGCCTAATAAAAGAAAAGAAAAAACAGAAACAAAACAGGGTCATGCATAATTTATTATTATATCTTATTAACATTTATTGAGAACCTAGGAAGTACCAGCACTGTGTTAAGTACATACATATACTATAGAAAGACATGCCCATCCCCAGATCATTTTATCAAATGAAACTATTTCAGCTTCTGAACACTCACTTCTTGTATTCTTTCACGTAGCTTCATGCTCTATTGTTTCTCTCTTATCAACAAGAAAAAGAACATGGCTTGTTAAATTGTTCCCTTTACTGTATATCAAGTCTGGTACCATTCTGATAAAACCTTGGGTTAATCTAAATTTATCTGACCTGGGAAAGCCCACTAATACTGTCATCAAATTCAAAAGATGAATAGCATGAACCCTCCATCCTCCATAGTTAGCTTCCTCATGGCTATAAAATCTTCATTCTTCTTGCTGGACCATGTTCCTAGGAATGACACCATCGCTGCCAGTTTTCTGGAATGACCAGCTGCCCAGGCCCATTGGAGGCCAGGCAGCTGCACTAATCTCCTGCGGTTTCTAACGCCAGAGGGCCACGCTGGGGCATGGACCAGCTTTGCCATGCAGGATCCTCCACTCCCACATCTGCATCTCTGGCTGCCACTCTGAGGACCAGCAATTCTTTAAAGTTACTTTTCTGGTCGCCCTAAAGACTCTCTTCCCAATACCTTTTCTTTGTATTGGTTGAAAAGCATTGATATGAGGGATAAAACAAGAGGGCTACTTGCTCAGGTTCCTGGGCCTTCCAAGTTGACCAAGTTCTAAATCCAAACACTAGAATCTTAAGCAAAATCCAGCACAGAGGTCAACAATCCTTACTGTATTGATCTTGCTGTCATGTTAGCAGGTACTATGACACAGACCACAAGAGAAAGCTTTGCAACATCACTACTTCCTCTCTAATGGGGAAGAATTCCCTTGGAAATCTCAAACAACACAATATTTGAATTAGTACTGCCAAAATGAGGACCCTTAGCAATCTTTAGTGGAGGAATTTGATTTACCTGAAGAATAAAACTAGATTTAAATTTTTTAAAATTTTCTAAAGAAGAGGTAGTATCAGACTGCCAAGTCCTTGAAGACCAAGAGAAACATATTGAGGACTGCGGTCTGAAAAAGAGAGAATTCATAGAAGAAACTCTTGGGGATGAAGAAAACAGTGAACACAGAGGAGAGATCAATCCAATCCTGCAGCTTCAAAGAGGACGGCAAACCAAGGCGAATTCTGAGAGGGAAATATGAGAAACTTCATCATAAAAATGACTGAACTTGAAGATGTCAAGGGGAGGGGAAGAAGAGAAACTAGTTCAAAAGAAACTGAGCTTTTCTCCACAGAGAAAGCACACAGTTCTTTGGAGAGGTCCAAAATTTCACAAGGAAAAGGTTAGTATTATTGTTTGTTCTTTCCTATCGCAGCAGCCTAGCTGGAAAGCAATAGAGTCAGCTAGAAAAACACAATGCAGGCTTCTGTGCTAAGGGAAGTGGAAAAAAAAAAAGAGGTCCAAGGTTGCCTCCTTCTTACCCACTCTTGAGGCACATTTTCATACCATTGTTGGAGTTTGCAGTTTTCCTCTGGTTGCCATGGCATCAGAGAGACAAATGCCTTGCTTCCATTTTAAAGCTGCATTGCCTTACAAACAAAATTGTTTCCATTTGAGAGTATTCTCACCCTCACACTCCATCAGAGCTGCTTTCAAAAGAACGTGTCTTTTTAAAAATATGGATGTAAATTCATTGCATTCTTCTGATTGGGGGAGAAATATATAGTTCTTTTTTAAGAACTAGAAAATGCAGAAAAATATTTTTTAAATGAAGTTAAATGCCCATATGAGCTCTTCACCTACAGGTGACCAATGGCCCACATTTGGGCATATCTATTTCAGGTCTTTCCTCTATGTAGATATATTGTTTATTTTATATATTCTGAAATTGCAGCCCTATTACATATACAGTTGTGCATGCTTCTTTTTCTTCCCTTTATATCCTATGAATGCACTCTTCTAAAGCAGGGTTATAAAATCCAGAGATTGTCTTTACAGAGCTTTGGCATTTTTCTCATTTGCATCTTACATATTTCTATCTAAAGAAGGATTTAATGAGACAGCAGTCTGGCCTTTTGTGTCCCCATGAATCTAAACGTTTGAGAGAAGTTAGCAGCAGGGAAGGATGAGTTAACTGTGTTAGGAAATTCTTGGAAATTCTTGTTTGTTTTCCATTAATTCATGCCATTAAAGAGGGAGTAGAGATAGCTTCATGTAGCTATTTGGTTTTTTTGAACCAAAAAAATCTGAGAAAGTAACTATAAGTTTTTTTTTTTTTAATAATATGTGTTCTCTACAAGTATCAGAGTACTTTACAATTAGCAATTATTTAGCCCATTCATTCTTGCACAACAGGTCAAGATTACCAGGCTAGTCCCCTAAACCAGGAAACTGGACTCTGAAGGGTATAGAAACCCCAATGAAGAAGTGTGCTATAGTAGAAACTGTATCAGTTTTGAATCAAACAAATGTGGTTTCAAATCTAAACCCTGCAATTTAGTAGATGTATGACCTTGAACATGTTATTATAATTCCCTACATCTCAATTTCCTTATCTCTAATAGTTTGGATTGAAAAACTACGCAACCACAGGACTGCAATAAAAATTAAATGAGATGAAATATGGGGGAAAATGCTTTACATCTATGTCGTGCCTGACATAGAGTAGGTGCCTGGTAAATATTGATACCCTTCTTTCAATGGCAACCTGAGATGAACTTAAAACTTTACTTCAGAATTACACCATTTCTGTAAGCAGTGGTGTTTACGTTGTTTGTTATATGAGTGATTAGTGATTCTATGTTGTTTTTCTACATTAACAAACATTCTTGGTTAACCCTGCCTCCATTCTCCTCTCATTAGAAGTTACGCAATGTAAAAAGTTTTCTAATGAAACCTAAGAGTCAGGAAGAAGAGGAATGTTCATATTTCCAACAAGTTTCTTTTTCTGAGTTCCCAGCTCAGTAGAGGAAACGAGATAATTTGTGTACCACCAAAACCAGAAGAGAAAAAAAGACTTCCCCTGTTCACTGTTAAGAAATCTCCTTAACTATTCTACCAGGACTCTCAGAATCAAGATTAAAAAGAAAAAAAAAAAAAATGATGTTTCCACACGTTTCATATCAATAGAAGGATGTTGAAATTGTTCTGGTAAACAGGGTAAGGAAGCAAAATCCTCATTAGAGCCTAATTGTTTTATAATTAACCTACTGAAAGCAGATGCGATCAGGAGTTTGCTCAAGAGATTTTTGAAGATTAAAAGATTAAATTAAACCAATTATTTACTAAACCTCCTGAAAATATATAGCAAGCACCAAAAAAAATTCTCATTTTTTAATATTGCTAGGATTGGTCTAAGTCCTAATAAATAGTAAAAGTGTGATTATTTTTTTCTTTTGGATATTATATTTATTTATTTAGCATGTTTCAAAGTAACTAAAATGAAAACCACTTGTATAGGTAAATCAATGTAACATTGGAAACAAATAATTCATATCCCATATTTATATTCACCCTAAGTACAAACTACTACTACTACTACTAGAAGACTGATGATTAGATAGATAGATATATAGCAAAATACTACTTCTGAACCATTTTTTAAAATTAGTATTTAGATATATATCTGCCCTAGGCTGCTGAGATACTCTGTAAGTTCCTGTAAGTCAGTGTCATTTTACAAATGAAGAAAACAATACACAGAAGTTTTGTGATTTGGCTAATGATCTAAAGGCTTGAAAACCAAAAAATTACAAATTAAAGACTTGAAAATGAAAATTGATGTGTTTGGATTTTTTCCTGGGACAGCTATGAGTTATTGATAGTTTTTGACCATGAAGGTCATTATCATCTCTAGGATGTTTTAGGAAGATCATTCAGAAAGTAGTTTGCAGAATAAACTCAAGGAGGGAGAAATTAGTGACAGGAAGGTAAAACAGAAGACTAACAAAATTATTCAGCAAAAGGGTAATTTTAAAAAGAGTGTTAAATGACAGGTTTGCTTCCACTAAAAGTGGTTTTGTTTGTTTTGGTTTGGGTTTTGGTTTTTTTGTTTTTTGTCTCCCCTACCCCATTAGAAATTCCTTTTCTATTGTCTCTTTTTCTTTAGAGGAAATCTGGCCACTGCTCCACCCCCTTCCTTCCCCAGTGCATTCTTGGAAACTCCTGCCTTGTGACATCTTTTTACTGCTTTAGATTCCAGCCTCTGGTTCTAAAACTTCTCTGTCTGTAACTAAAGGAGCAGATTTCATGATTAGGCATGTTTCATATTCACCCCTCCAACCTTTCCACTTGAAGTACACACAAGTTTGGGCCCCTCAGAGAAGCTGCCTTCATGTACAGCCATTGACTATAAGTCCTTCGTGAGATTACATCTCAGCAAAAGAGACACAGAATGTCTGTCATCCAGCATTCCCAAATAAGTCTTGACTTTTAACCCACAGGATCCTTCAAACTGAGGTGGATTTCTTTGCAGTGAGAAATCACAAATCTACAAAAAGTGCTTCCTTTTAAAATATCCATTCCTGAGGGTTTTGAGAGCTAAGGTAGGCTGGCTAGGCTTGGCAAGAGTAGAGTCTGTGATTTAAGTGCTGCATTTCAAGGCCCAGCCTTATTATGAAGGGAACAAGATTTCTCATTCTTTTGAGGTGCACTGCCTGCCTAAGGAAATATAAGTTGTTGTTGTTGTTTTTTCTTTTTCACTATGAGAATATCTTTCTTCTTTGGGATACATGTTTTTACTTGAAGTAAACTGACAAAATAGGAATCTTGATGATGGAAAAGGAAAATATAATGATGTTTATTTTTATGTGATCAATAAGTAAACCTTCACTGAACTAATTAAAAGCCAAGAAAATGCCACATATTTGACAAAGCTCGCTGACTTTTTTTTTTTTTTTTTTAATTGGCTGCGTTGAGTCTTCATTGTTGCACGTGGCTTTCTCTAGTTGCAGCGAGCGGGGGCTACTCTACGTTGCGGTGCATGGGCTTCTTATCACGGTGGCTTCTCTTGTTGCGGAGCTACTACTGTTCAGTAGTTGTGGCACACAGGCTCAGTAGTTGTGGCACACGGGCTTAGCTGCTCCCCAGCATGTGGGATCTTCCCGGACCAGGGCTCGAACCCACGTCTCCTGCATTGGCAGGCAGATTCTTAACCACTGCACCACCAGGGAAGCCCTGACTTTTTAAATTGAAAGATATTTTTAAGAATGTATTGGCTAACTCTTCATTTTATATATGAAAAAGGGAAACAGCTCTCCACTTGGTAAGGGCATAATTCCTTGGTGAACAAAGTATACTAAACTAAAGAATATCCCCAAATTTATCTGATAAAAATTTTTTTAAATACCTGGCAAATCATTCAGAGTTTAGAGATTATCCCATATGAAAAATATTCAATAGGAGTATTACTCTTGGACTAATATGGTTTCTATGTTACAGTATCCAGTTAGCATGCCATACTTATTAACTTCAATATAGGAGTTAAAAATATTTTTTAAACCTCTGGCACTTTCTCAAAGTGCTTATCAAATTATATTTGAATATAGACTTCCCTGGTGATCCAGTGGTTGAGACGTCACGAGGGTGTATGTTCAATCTCTGGTCGGGGAACTAAGATCCCACATACCATGTGGCCGAAATAAATAAATAAATAAAGGGTTTTTTTACAACTATATTTGAACTCACCTATTGTCTCTATCCTTCACTAAACTGTAAGCTTGGGGAGGACAGGGACAACATCTGACTTGTTCATCACTATTATTTCACTTACCAGAGATTACAGCTTTCAGTAGCTCCTTGTTGAATAAATTAACTAAACAACCAATTAATCAGTTAAGATTTTTAACATCAGGGTTATTTTTTAAGTAAACCTTTGATTTTTTAATAATTTTAGGTTCACAGAAAAATTGCAAAGATAGTACAGAGAATTCCAGTATGTCCTTATCCAATTTCAGTTTGCCCTGATGATATCATCTGACTGTGGTACATTTCTCAAAACTAAGAAGCTAGAATCAGTGCATTACTATGAAATAAACTCCAGACTTTCTTCAGATTTCAATAAATTGTCCCATTAGTGTTCTTTTTCTATTCCAGAACCTGATACAGGGTACCACATTGTATGTAGTCTGCATGTCACCTTAGTGTGACAGTTTCTCAGTCTTTCCTTATTTTTCATGACCTTGAGAGTTGTAAGGAGTACTGGTTATGTATTTTGTAGAGCATCCTTAGAATTAGTTTTGTCCAATGTTTTTCTCATGATTAGTTGGAGGTTATGGGTTTTTGGAAAGAAAACTGCAGAGGTGAAGCGCCTTTCTCATTATATCATATCAAGGATACATGATATGCACGTGACAACACTGGTGATGTTAACCTTGGTCATGCAGTTGAGATAGTGTTTGCCAGACTTCTCCACAATGAAGTTACTATTCTTCCCATTCCCTACTCTGCCCTTTGGAAGTAAGTCAGTAAGTCCAACCACACTCAAAAAGTGGAGCGGGGAAGTACTACATAAATTATTTGGAATTCTTCTGTTAGGAAGATTTATCTCTTCTCTCCTATTTACTTTTTTATTCAATCATTTATGTATATCACTATAAATGTAGGTACATTTTATATTTCATATTATAATCCTATATTATGATTTATTTTGCTACTCAAATTATTCTTGTTTGGACTATGGGCATTCCTTCAGTTTAGTTCCTTTGACATGCTCTATCCTTTAATTTTGAGAACATTTCCTTACTCTTTAGCACTACAAGATGCTCCAGGCTCATCTTGTATTTTCCCTAACCAGCCCTAGAGTCAACCATTTTTCCAAGGACCCCTAGTTGCTTTTATAGCAAAAAGACATTTAGAAATCAAGATCTGTGCACTGAGAGTGCTTGTTTCTCCTGAGATGTCATTGCTTCTAGACTCTCAGTGGACTCTGTCTCAGAGTCCACTGAGACAGAGCTAGGTGATACATGTATATGAACCCAGGTGATATATGTATATGAACCTAAACAAACACACATCTAAAATTTTTTGGTATTAATCCACCTGTGTGTATATTAAGCCACATGTGAGTTCATACTGATGTCTTCAACTGTAATCCAGTACAACAGGGCTCATTCTAGCTTTCCCCTCTTGCTTGCCTGTAACCTTCCACTGCAACAGTGAGAAACATGGTACCCACCATCCACCATCCATTTACTTATTTGTGCATTACCATTGTAAATGTAAAGCAGTTTCATAATTATTAATTTATACCTCCATGAGAAACAAATTTACCAACTAGAATACAGTGTTCATATATAGTTCTTTTGGTCTTCACCCTTACAGTTTTCAGTCAAAACACTGTTTTTCAACTTAGCTCTTTTTCCTCCCACACCCTTTAGTGCAGTTATGTTGTACATTTATCCTATAGTTAGAATCACAGGCCAAAGTCTGCATTCCACCTTGGGATATCTAATATCTTCACTGACTTTTTTAGTTTGCATACATTAAGGTTCACTATATGTGATATGCACTTCTATAGATTGTGGCAAATGCATAGTTATGTATCCACCATCTCAGTGCCATACGGAATAATTCTATTACCGTAAATTCTATTTAGGGTAGAATAATTATAATTCTATTACCTGTGCATCCCCTTTGTGGTCAACCACTACTAGACCAATGCCTGGCAACCCGTGATCTGTTCTGTCTCTGTAGTTTTACTCTTCCAGAATGTCATATGAATGGAATGATACAATATGAAGCCTTTGTGATCTGGCTTCTTTCACTTAGTAAAAGAAGATTCATTTTTCTGATGAAAGACATCTTGGTTAAATCCAATCTCTAGTGAATATAAATAAAGCCTCTATAAACATTTATTTATAGGTTTGTGTTTGAATAGAGGTTTCAATTCAGTTGGGAAATACCCAGGAGTGTGAATACAGAGTCATATTGTAAATCTGTTTCACTTTATGAGAAACTGCCAAACCGTCTTATAGGGACCTTTTAAAATAGTATAATACAGACTGCAGAATAAAAATAATTTTTAAACCAGTTCAGCTTATAAAATTAGATTGTTGCATTAATAGTTTATTATTGGGAAAGTGGCCAAGATGGTAGAGTAGGAAAACCCTGAGCTCGCTTCCTCCCATGCGCACACCAAAATTACAACTATTTACAGAGCAACTATCAATGAGAGCAACCTGAAGATAAGCAGAAAAGACCTTTTACAACTAAGCTATAAAGAAGAAACTACAATGAGACGGATAGGAGGGGCAGAGACATGGTATAATCAAGACCTGCAATCCCAGGTAGGCAACACAGAAAGGGAAGGAATATCACAATCACAGAAGTCCTCCCCATGGAGGAAGGGGTCCAAGCCCCACACTGGGCTCCTCAGCCCAGGAGTCTTGCACTGGAAGAATGTCTGGCTTCGAAGGCCAGCTGGGCTTGCTTTCAGGAGACCCAGAGGGCTGTTGGAAACAGAGACTCCACTCTTAAAGAGTGCACACAAAATCTCACACACTCCAAGACCCAGGACAGAAGTGGGTCTGGCTCAGACCCACTTGCTAATCTTCAAAGAGCCTCCCAGAGAGGCAGGAAGCAACTGGGATTCACCTAGATGATGATGACAGCCACTTGGGGGAGCTCACTGTACCATAAGGACTCTGGGGCTGGCAAGCGCCACTTTGGGGTCCTCCCTCTAACTTATTAGCACTGGGATGTGGCCACCCCACCCACCAGCCAGTCAGCACTTGTCCTGGGATCCCCCCAAAGTCAAGCAGTCAGTCACATGGGGACAAAGCCCCACCCACCAGCAGGCCAGCCCTATCCCCAGACCTGGCCTCACCCACCAGCTGGAGGAAGCAGCCTCAGAACCTCCCCGGCCCCAGCCCCACGTCAGAGAGATACAGCATATATATATATATATATATATATATATATATACTGGAATATTATTCAGACATCAAAAAGAATGAAATCTTCCCATTTGCAACAACATGTGGACCTAGGGGGGTATTATGCTAAATGAAATAAGTCAGACTGAGAAAGACAAATACCATATGATTTCACTAATATGTAAGATCTAAAAAACAAAACGAACAAACATAACAAAACAGAAACAGAGTCACAGTTACAAAAAACAAACAGGTAGTTGCCAGAGGGGAGAAGGGTGGGGGAAAGAAAGAAATAGGTGAAGGAGATTAAGAGGTAAAAACTTCCAGTTAGAAAATAAATGAGTCATGGGCATGAAATGGACAGTGTGGGGAATACAGTCAATAACGATGTAATATCTTTGTATGGTGACAGATGGTAACTAGACTTAACGTGGTGATCATTTTGAAATGCATGGAAATACTGGTTCACTAAGACATGCACCAGGAACTAACATAGTGTTGTGGGTCAATTATACTTCAAAAACACAGACAAACTCATAGAAAAAGATCAGATTTGTGGAACCAGAAGTTGGGGGTGGGGAAGGGGAAACTGGATGAAGGTGGTCAACAGGTACAAACTTCCAGTTATAAGATAAATAAGTATACTAGGGATGTAATGTTCATTGTGATAAATATAATTACCACAGCTGTATGTAATATATGCAAATCCTGAGTTCTCATCATACGGAAAAAATATTTTTTCTATTTCTTTACTTTGGTGTCTATAGAAGATGATGGATGTTCACTAAACTTACTGTGATAGTCATTTCATGATGTATATAAATCAAATCGCTATGCTGTACACCTTAATTTACACAGCACTGTACACCAATATAGCTCAATAAAAGTGGAAAAATAGTTTATTACCATAATTTTAAAAACCATTCTAATTAAAAGCTCATCTAAAAATGTCTACAACTACTGGACTGGAGGACCTCAGGCCAATTATGTGCAGCTAACATCATCTGTAAATAGTGTTGTATTACTTAAATATAAAAACTACCAGGTTAAACGGTCTTTGTCTTGAGGATGTTTGGAGCCAATGTAGCTAATTCATAAAGACAAACTAATTTCAGATGAAGAATGTGGTAATTCTCTAGAAAGCTTATTAAAATTCTGTAAATATTAATGAGCAGCTTGATTGTTCTACTTTAAAGCATCATACCTCTCAAAGATGAGAGCCCTAGACTATTAATTTTAAGAAAAACTAAAAGATGATCTCTCAGAATTATCAATGAAGCCCTTCTTTTGTAGATCGTATATCTTACATGGCACTTTTCCATTGACCTCCTGATTTATGTAAATTATTCCTAAAATATTTGGAAGTTATTCTTATATCATCCTCAATCTTCTTTAAGCCCAACCACACACTTTAAGTATTTTTCTAAATCTGTTTGCTGAAATATAAACTAAATTGTCATTTCTTCGAAAGGCAAGACTGTTTCTTTCATTTATTTACTTTAACCTACAGCTCCACAAAGTCCAAGGACAAGTAAGCAGACATTTTCAAATACTCAGCTGTGTCATTTACATGCAGCCTATCTTTTATCCTCTCCCTCAAAGGGAGAAGATGAAAAAAATAGTAGATTACCAATATAAATAAAACATATTGTCATGTTCCTATTACCTCCTTTGTCCATGAAGTCAACATGCAGTTTCTGAACAGCTGAGCTAATTATGGACTCCAATTCTAAATGCATTTATTAAAATACATTTCTGCCACTCTTGTCTTCTCCCACCAAGAAAATGACAAAATTGTAGACCTAACCACTCTAGAACTTGTCTGTGCCTATAAATTTTATGCAGACTAAAACTTTTAAAATTTTAATGGAACTTTGCTTTTCACCCCACAACCTTATTAATGGGAATAACCTTTCAATCTTTATAACAAGCTATCTTCAACGTAGATCAATAAAAACAACTGAGAGAGGTCATTACTTCTCTGAGTTCAGGATCCAGGACCAATTTCAGAGGCGTGCAACCTTGTGCAATCACAAAGGCTCCACACTTACAGAGGCCCCACGTTTGGTTTAATGCTCTGCTGTCTCTGTCTTGAAATTCTTAATGATTTTTGAATTATTAAGAGGCCCCTCGTTTTCATTTTGCACTGAACCCTGAAAATTATGTAACCAGCCCTATCAAAATCATATTTTAATCAGTAATCAAGACACTGCAAGGGCATTCTTCAGTACATTCTTCTTCAGTACATTATGTACAAGCATTCTTCTTGTACATACTTTTTCCTTCTACCAGAATCTATTTTTAGGGTAGTAGTCTCCTGAATCAGCCAACTTGGTTCTGCAAAGACTACAGTTCTATAAATTCCTCTCTCCTTAGTCGTCAGGGATGAGGGTAGGGTAGGGAAAAGTGGGGAGGGGTGTTAGAGTCAAAAAGCTTCTTTGCAGTGTTTATATTTAGACTGGACCTTTCTAATGGTCCAGACTAATGAAGAGGCTTCTGATTTAAGCAGCTACATCTGGCAATCTGTGGTGCGATGGACGAGATTTGGCATTAGTAGATTTGGGTGTGAATCTCATATTCACTGCTCACTAGAAGTTATTTAAACACTAAGGCTCAGTTGGTTTTGTTCTTTTTTTTTTTTTTTTTTTGCGATACGTGGGCCTCTCACTGCTGTGGCCTCTCCCATTGCAGAGCACAGGCTCCGGACGCACAGGCTCAGCGGCCATGGCTCATGGGCCCAGCCGCTCCGCGGCATGTGGTATCCTCCCGGTCCGGGGCACGAACCCGTGTCCCCTGCATCGGCAGGCGGACTCTCAACCACTGCGCCACCAGGGAAGCCCTGTTCTGTTTTTTTAATAGTAGAGATAATGATAACTCTTTGCGAATTTTTGTAAAGTTAGAAAAAAACATGGTTTATACTCAATATTATTGTGGAACTATCCTGTCTATAAAAATACACACCCTTGGGTGATTAAGACTTTAAAGACTCCTGTCTTTGGACCATTCTCACTTCTGGGTTCTTTTCTACTTTGTCGTGTTACCATCAAAATTCATCACATGTATTTATATCCTAGCTGAAAAACACAAAGGCATTGAGAATAGGTTCCAGCACAGAGGTTCTTTACACTTGACAGACGTTTTATTAAATTGCTTGGAAATGAATAAAAAGATAGGGAAGTGCATCAAAAACCACCTTTATTCACAATTTTTCAAGAATTGACCTAGCTGCCTCACCAAAGCCCTATAAATCTACACCTCTCCTGCTTGCACTGATTGCTCTGAGTTTCTCCTTCTGCTCACTATTTAAGATAGTAGAAATAGAGGTTTTTTTCAATCTAAGTTTTGCTTATAAATCTTTACTTCTCTTTGGGAAAAAATTAACTATATCTGAATTCACCATCATTCCTGGGAATACTAAATAACATGGTTTACTCCATTTAAAAAATATAAATTTTCAATGTCTGTATACTGAAGAAATCAGGTTAAAAAATGTTTCATGCTATTATCATCACCAAATGATGTAACTAAATTCCAAAAAGATGCCTTCACAGAGGACATTCAATGTCAAAAGTGTCCAGAGTTATTTATGATTAAGTTTCAGTTGATGAAGTTCATAAGTAAACAATCTAGATGCTTTAACAAATTCCACCATCAAAACTTACCCTGCCACAGTCGCTTAAGCACTGAAACTTTGACTCAATGGCTTTCACTGTGTGTGCCTATTGGCCCTTGAGAGGAAATTATATTAAACAAGGGACTGGTGTGCCAAGGGGCACAGCCTTAGAGCCAACCCTCTCACCCTACCTCAAAAAGTTCAATTCACTTAAAACCAGTTAGAAGATGTTTGTCCTGTAAGACTCTGATCAAGATTCTGAAGCTACAATAGGTTGTTTCAATCTACTTTGCAAATTTGTTCATTTCTAATATGACCGTGTATTATTTCCCAGAAGAAACACATCAATCCTGTTACTCAATGAACCTGTTTTCCATTAGAATTGTCATTGAATTTTAGACTTAATACCTCTGGAATTATCTCATCCATCCCCTTTATTTTACAGTCCAGAAAACTAAGACCAGAAAATTTAAGTGACTTGCTTAAATCTTGCAACATGTCAATTGCAGATTTGGAGCTAGAACTTGTCTCCTGATTCCAGGGACTAGTGTTCTTTTCATTAGGAAGTGAAGCCACTCTAAAGTTTAATATACCTGCCTGTGTCCTTTGCTAAAAAACTGCCTCTTGCTCATTTGCATCAGAATCTACTCATGAAGCAAGAGCCTCAAATACAGATGACAATCTCAGATACAATAAGGATAAACATTCTTCCCCAGATGGGACCTTCAAGATGGCAGAGGAGTAAGACATGGAGATCACATTCCTCCACACAGATACATCAAAAATATAACTACCTGTGGAACAACTTCTACAGAACACCTACAGAATGCTGGCAGAAGAGCTCAGACTTCCCAGAAGGGGCTTGGTGCTACAGCCTGGTGTCAGGCCTAAGCCTCTGAAGTTGGAGATCCTAGTTCAGGACACTGGAGTACCAGAGACCTCCTGGCTGTGTGTAATATCAATCAGCAAGAGCTCTCCCAGAGATCTCCATCTCAACACTAAGACCCAGCTCCACCCAATGGCCAGCAAGCTCTAGTGCTGGATGCCCATGCCAAACAACTAGCAAGACAGGAACACAACCCCACCCATTAGCAGAGAGGCTGCCTAAAATCATACTAAGTTCACAGACACCCCAAAACAAACCCCTGGACACAGCCCTGCCCATCAGAAAGACAAGATTCAGCACCACCCTCCAGAACACAGGCACCAATATCCTCCACCAGGAAGCCTACACAACCCACTGAACAAATCTCACCCACAGGGGGCAGACACCAAAAACAACAGGAACTATGAACCTGCAGGCTGCAAAAAGGAGACCTCAAACACAGTAAGTTAAGCAAAATGGGAAGACAGAGCAATACGAAGCAGATGAAGGAGCAAGTAAAAACCCACAAAAACCGAACAAATGAAGAGGAAATAGGCAGTCTACCTGAAAAAGAATTCAGAGTAATGATAGTAAAGATGATCCAAAATCTTGGAAATAGAATGGAGAAAATACAAGAAACGTTTAACAAGGACCCAGAAGAACTAAAGAGCAAACAAACAGTGATGAACAACACAATAAATGAAATTTAAAATTCTCTAGAAGGGATCAATAGCAGAAAAACTGAGGCAGAAGAATGGATAAGTGACCTGGAAGATAAAATAATGGAAATAACTACTGCAGAGCAGAATAAAGAAAAAAGAATGAAAAGAAATGAGGACAGTCTCAGAGACCTCTGGGACAACACTAAATGCACCAACATTCGAATTATAGGGGTCCCAGAAGAAGAAGAGAAAAAGAAAGGGACTGAGAAAATATTTGAAGAGATTATAGTTGAAAATTTCCATAACATGGGAAAGGAAACATTAAATCAAGTACAGGGAGTGCAGAGAGTCCCATACAAGATAAATCCAAGGAGAAACATGCCAAGACACATATTAATCAAACTATCAAAAATTAAATACAAAGAAAAAATATTAAAAGCAGCAAGGGAAAAGCAACAAATACCATACAAGGGAATCCCCATAAGGTTAACAGCTGATCTTTCAGCAGAAACTCTGCAAGCCAGGAGAGAGTGGCAGGACATATTTAAAGTGATGAAAGGGAAAAACCTACAACCAAGATTACTTACCCAGCAAGGATCTCATTCAGATTTGATGAAGAAATTAAAACCTTTACAGACAAGCAAAAGTTAAGAAAATTCAGCACTACCAAACCAGCTTTACAACATATGCTAAAGGAACGTCTCTAGGCAAGAAACACAAGAGAAGGAAAAGACCAACAAAAACAAGCCCAAAACAATTAAGACAATGGTAATAGGAACATATATATCATTAATTACCTTAAATGTAAATGGATTAAATGCTCCAACCAAAAGACACAGACTGGCTGAATGGATACAAAAACAAGACATGTATATATGCTGTCGACATGAGACCCACTTAGGACCTAGGGACACATACAGACTGAAAGTGAGGGGATGGAAAAAGATATTCCATGCAAATGGAAATCAAAAGAAAGCTGGAGTAGCAATTTTCATATCAAACAAAATAGACTTTAAAATAAAACTATTACAGGGCTTCCCTGGTGGCACAGTGGTTGAGAGTCTGCCTGCTGATGCAGGGGACACAGGTTCGTGCCCCGGTCCGGGAAGATCCCACATGCCGCGGAGCAGCTAGTCCCGTGAGCCATGGCCGCTGAGCCTGCATGTCCAGAGCCTGTGCTCCGCAACGGGAGAGGCCACAACAGTGAGAGGCCCACGTACCGCAAAAAAAATAAAATAAAATAAAGACTATTACAAGAGACAAAGAAGGACACTACATAATGATCAAGGGATCAATCCAAGAAGAAGATATAACAATTGTAAATATTTATGCATGCAACATAGGAGCACCTCAATACATAAGGCAAAGGCTAACAGCCATAAAAGGGGAAATTGACAGTAACACAACAATAGTAGGGGACTTTAACACCCCACTTTCACCAATGGGCATCCAAAATGAAAATAAAAAAGGAAATACAAGCTTTAAATGACGTATAAAACAAGATGGAATTAATTGATATTTATAGGACACTCCATCCAAAAACAGCAGAATACACTGTCTTCTCAACGGCTCATGGAACATTCTCCAGGATAGATCATATCTTGGGTCAAAAATCAGGTCTTTGTAAATTTAAGAATATTGAAATCATATCAAGTATCTTTTCTGACCACAACACTATGAGACTAGATATGAATTACAGGAAAACTGTAAAAAATACAAACACATGGAGACTAAAAAATATGTTACTAAATAACCAAGAGATCACTGAAGAAATCATAGAGGAAATCAAAAAATACCTAGAAACAAATGACAATGAAAACATGATGACCCAAAACCTACTGGATGCAGCAAAAGCAGTTCTAAGAGGGAAATTTATAGCAATACAATCCTACCTCAAGAAACAAGAAAAATCTCAAACAACCTAATCTTACACCTAAAGCAATTAGAAAAAGAAGAACAAAAAAAAAAAACCTTAAAGTTAGCAGAAGGAAAGAAATTACAAAGATCAGATCAGAAATAAATGAAAAAGAAATGAATGAAACGATAGCAAAGATCAATAAAACTAAAACCTGTTTCTTTGAGAATATAAACAAAATCGATAAACGATTAGCCAGCCTCATCAAGAAAAAAAGGGAGAAAACTCAAATCAACAGAATTAGAAATGAAAAAGGGGAAGTAACAACTGACACTGCAGAAATACAAAGGATCAGGAGAGATTACTACAAGTAACTATATGCCAATAAAATGGACAACCCAGAAGAAATGGACAAATTCTTAGAAAGATACAACCTTCCAAGACTGAACCAGGAAGAAATAGAAAATATAAACAGACCAATCACAAGCACTGAAATTGAAACTGTGATTAAAAATCTTCCAAGAAACTACAGCCCAGGCCCATATGGCTTCACAGGCGAATTCTATCAAACATTTAGAGAAGAGCTAACACCTATCCTTCTCAAACTCTTCCAAAGTATAGCAGAGGGAGGAACACTCCCCAACTCATTCTACAAGGCCACCATCATGCTGATACCAAAACCAGACAAAGATACCACAAAAAGAAGATAACTACAGACCAATATCACTGATGAACATAGATGCAAAAATCCTCAACAAAATACTAGCAAACAGAATCCAACAGCACATTAAAAGGATCATACACCATGATCAAGTGGGGTTTATCCCAGGAACACAAGGATTCTTCAATATATGCAAATCAATCAAGGTGATACACCATAGTTACAAACCGAAGCATAAAAACCATATGGTAATCTCAATAGATGCAGAAAAAGCTTTTGACAAAATTCAACACCTACTTATGATAAAAACCCTACAGAAAGTAGGCATAGAGGGAACTTACCTCAACATAATAAAGGCCATATATGACAAACCCACTGCCAATATCGTTCTCAATGGTGAAAAACTGAAACCATTTCCTCTAAGATCAGGACCTAGACAAGGTTGTACACTCTCACCACTATTATTCAAGATAGATTTGGAAGGTTTAGTCACAGCAATCAGAGAAGAAAAAGAAATAAAAAGAAGGCAAATCGGAAAAGAAGAAGTAAAGCTGTCACTGTTTGCAGACGACATGGTATTATACATAGAGAATCCTAAAGATGCTACCAGAAAGCTACTAGAGCTAATCAATGAATGTGGTAAAGTAGCAGGATACAAATTTAATGCACAGAAATCTTTTGCATTCCTATATACTAATGATGAAAAATCTGAAAGACAAATTAAGGAATCACTCCCCTTTACCACTGCAACAAAAAGAATAAAATACGTAGGAATAAACCTACCTAAGAAGACAAAAGACCTGTATGCAGAAAATTATAAGACACTGATGAAAGAAATTAAAGATGATACACATAGATGGAGATATATACCATGTTCTTGGATTGGAAGAATCAACATTGTGAAAATGACTCTACTACCCAAAGCAATCTACAGATTCAATGCAATCCCTATCAAACTACCACTGGCATTTTTCACAGAACTAGAACAAAATATTTCACAATTTGTATGGAAACACAAAAGACCCTGAATAGCCAAATCAATCTTGAGAAAGAAAAACGGAGCTGGAGGAATCAGGCTCCCTGACTTCAGACTATACTACAAAACTACAGTAATCAAGAGAGTATGGTACTGGCACAAAAACAGAAAGATAGATCAATGGAACAGGATAGAAAGCCCAGAGATAAACCCATGCAAATATGGTCACTTTATCTTTGATAAAGGAGGCAAGAATATACAATGCAGAAGAGACAGCCTCTTCAATAAGTGTTGCTGGGAAAACTGGACAGCTACATACAAAGGAATGAAATTAGAACACTCCCTAACACCATATACAAAAATAAACTCAAAATGGATTAAAGACCTAAATGTAAGACCAGAGAATTTAAAACTCTTAGAGGAAAACTTAGGTAGACACTCTTTGAAATAAATCACAGCAAGATCCTTTTTGACCCACCTCCTAGAGAAATGGAAATAAAAACAAAAATAAACAAATGAGACATAATGAAACTTAGAAGCTTTTACACAGCAAAGGAAACCATAAACAAGATGAACAGACAAGCCTTAGAATGGGAGAAAATATTTGCAAATGAAGCAACTAACAAAGGATTAATCTCCAAAATATATAAGCAGCTCATGCAGTTCAATATCCAAAAATGGGCAGAAGACCTAAATAGACATTTCTCCAAAGAAGATATACAGATAGCCAACAAATACATGAAAGAATGCTCAACATCACTAATCATTAGAGAAATGCAAATCAAAACTACAATGAGGTAACACCTCACACCAGTCAGAATGGCCATAATCAAAACATCTACAAACAGTAAATGCTGGAGAGGGTGTGGAGAAAAGGGAACCCTCTTGCCCTGTTGGTGGGAATGTAAATTGATACAACCACTATGGAGAACAGTATGGAGGTTTCTTAGAAAACTAAAAATAGAACTACCATATGACCCAGCAATCCCACTACTGGGCATATACCCTGAGAAAACCATAATTCAAAAAGAGTCATGTACCACAGTGTTCATCGCAGCTCTACTTACAATAGCCAGGACATGGAAGCAAGCTATGTCTCCATCAACAGTTGAATGGATAAAGAAGATGTGGCACGTATATACAATGGAATATTACTCGGCCATAAAAAAGAAACAAAATTGAATTTTTGTAGTGAGGTGGATGGACCTAGAGTCTGTCATACAGAGTGAAGCAAGTCAGAAATAGAAAAACAAATACCATATGCTAACACATATATATGGAATCTAAAAAAGAAAAAAAGTGGTTCTGATGAACCTATGGGTAGGATAGGAATAAAGACACAGACATAGAGAATGTACTTGAGGACATGGGGAGGGGGAAGGGTAAGCTGGGACGAAGTGAGAGAGTGGCATGGACATATATACACTACCAAATATAAAACAGGTAACTAGTCGGAAGCAACTGCATTGCTCAGGGAGATCAGCTCGGTGCTTTGTGACCACCTAGAGGAGTGGGATAGGGAGGGTGGGAGGGAGACACAAGCGAGAGGGGATTGGGGGATATATGTATACATACAGCTGATTCACTTTGTTATACAGCAGAAACTAACACAACATTGTAAAGCAATTATACTCCAATAAAGATGTTAAAAAATAAATAAATAAATATTCTTCCCCACATTTGGGACAAGATTAGGAAAATAGTATTTATTTAAAGTATGAAAATTTCCCCCAGGGATTTGCAGCACTTTTAGGACACCACATGTCTAAACACCAACAGATTGCAAGGACAGGGGTGCAGATATCAGCTGCCACAAATATGCAATACTCCACAGCAAAGTATCCTCCATATTGCTACACCCAGTTGGCAAGATGTGAACTTCTTTTCCTCGTGTCTTCACCATTTCATCAAGGTGTGGATATGCATTCATTCAAGAATGTCTTGGTTGGGCTTCCCTGGTGGCGCACTGGTTGAGAGTCCACCTGCCGATGCAGGGGACACGGGTTCATGCCCCGGTCCGGGAAGATCCCACATGCCGCGGAGCGGCTGGGCCCATGAGCCATGGCCGCTGAGCCTGCGAGTCCGGAGCCTGTGCTCCGCGACGGGAGAGGCCACAACAGTGAGAAGCCCGCGTACCGCAAAGAAAAAAAAAAATGTCTTGGTTTTTTTGCCAAAACCAAAATACACGTGGAACAGTCTTGAGATCCACTTAGAAACCCATAAAGCTAATCCTGGGCTGTAGCAGGATGTGTGACACCAGGCCCAAGGGAGACATCCAAATGTTTAAAACATTGGTCTTTCCCCCAAGTCTCATTATTACCATAGTCCCATGCTTAGCCTGCTCTGGATCAATCTCTATCCCCTATCCCTAGCTCATCACTAAAGACCTTTGGAGTCTAGCATCACATGGGAACTTGTTAGAAGTACATTCTTAGGCTCCACCTAGACCTACTGAATCAGAAACACTGGGGGTGGGGCCCAGCAATCTCTGTCTTAATAAGGCCTCCAGCTGAGTCTCAGTCACTCTAAGGTTTGGGAGCCACCAGTCTAGCCTATATCCCTTCACTTTAATTGTCATTGGTAATAGGAGAGAGAAGCATGAGGCAATAATAAGGGTTTGAAATACAATACAATAAGGATTTAGAAAAAGTCTAAAACAGCTGCTGCCATAAATTTACTGAGAACTAAATACGAGTTGAACAAGTGAAAAAACAACCATTCTGTAATAACAAAGATTCAATTGAATTTAGTTAATCCAATGTGCAAAAATTTTGCATCTCATTTTATGGTCCCTGCAGTTGAGAAGAAGTAAAGAATGTACAGGGCAGGGAAAAGACAAGGTAGAGAACAGGCAAGTGTAGCGGATTTGTACCATGTCAATTGAAGTAAATTTCCAAGAATTCCCTTCCCTACATAGCACAGATGAGTTTGGAGCACAGAAGACATTTGCATGACATTTGAAAGGTGAAAAAGAAAGAGCTGTCATCTTCCTTTCGTGCTGTGAAGGTCAGTGCCAGGCTCAGGGCACTGCTGCAGCTCCTTGGCATTTTCCTTCTGTGCTGCTCCCCTGATTGGCAGCAGCCAAGCACACTTCTCCATCTCCTGCTAGATCTCCTTCTTCAGCTTCTCCAAATCCTGGGCAGGTGCACGTTTAGCTCTGTGACAAAAGGTGCCAGCTTCTCTTGCAGGATATGCCCATCACCAAGGTTAAAGGCTTAGTGTCAGGAAGTCAGTGAGGATCTGTCTTTAGAACCATTTCATGCTTTCAGCCCTTCCCAACTGCCTGTCCTGCAAGCTTTGGGTTCCATTACCAGACAAAAAAACAGAAACCTCATATAAATTGTGTGATTAACTCCCACAATCGCATAAGGTCAAATTTCTAAAATAAATCCCTTTATAGTGTGTGTGTGCTGATTTTTATAAACTAAGAGATATAGAGATCGATATAGATTATACAGACAAGAGAGAGACACAGAGAGAGAGAATGGTTCTCTGATCAAACCCTAAGTGATACAGATTTAAGTACCTGGAAATGGGATGCTACTGCAACAAAAATGTAAAACATGGGAGAGTGGCTTGAGATGAGGTGACATGTAGAAACTGGAAGGATCTTGAGAAGAATGCTAATGAGAGCCTAAGGGACTTGGATGATACCATTAAATGAAAGCCTGATGTGCCTCAAGGAGGCTTTCAATGAGGGTTTCAAAGAAAGTGAGTAAATGGATAAATAAACTGTGGTTCATCCAGACAATGGAATATTATCCCACAGTTTTAGAAAATGAGTTATCAAGCCATAGAAAGACATGAAGGAATCTTAAATGCATATTACTAAGTGAAAGAAGCTAAATCCAAAAAAGCTACATATGGTATGATTCCACGTGTATAACATTCCGGAAGAGGCAAAACTATGGAGAAGGTAAAAAGATCAGTGGTTGCCAGAAGTCAGAGGGAAAGGAGGGACACACAGACTAAGCACAGAGGACTTTGGGGCAGTGAAACTCCGCTGCCCGATACTATAGTGGTGGATAAACGTTATTATACAGTTGTCAAAACCCATAGAATATACAACACCAAGAGTGAATCCTAATGTACACTATGAACTTTGAGTGATAACGTGTCAGTGTAGGTTCATCAACTGTAACAAATGTATCACGTGGTGGAGGATGTTGATAGTGGGGAAGCGGTGCCTCTGTGGGGACAGTGGGGACATGGGAACTCTCTGTACTTTCCGTACAACTTTTCTGTGATCCTAAAATTGTTTAAAAAGTAAAGTCTAGTTTAAAAAGAAGAAAAAAAAGAAAAGGAAAGGTGGAAAATGTTATTGAAAGCTGGAGAAAAGAGTATCTTTGTTATGGAGTGGCAGGAAATTTAGTAGTCTGCTGTCCGCAGTGATGGGCAAAGTAGAAGATGTACCTGATGAACTAGATGAACTAGCTAAGGACATTTCCAGGCAGGGTGCTAAAAGTGCCACCTGGCTTCTTTTTGCCCCTCATAGTAAAATGTAAAAGGAGAGATGAGCTGACGAACAACAGTTAAGTGTATAAAGAAGCCAAGACTTGCTGAGTTCAAAAATGAAACCTTCTCATTCTCAGCCCTTCCAAGCTTCTCAAATTAAGAAATGACTTCAGAACAGAGATCAAATACAGTGAAGAATTATAAGATCCTTTCTTAAGACCTTAGAAAGATCTAAGGCAGTACCTGAGAAAACTATTCAGTCAGACTTATACCTTCTAAGGTCTAAGTCTCAAAAATTCACTCCTTTAAACAAAAATCCCTCTAAGACCCTTCAAGGTGATGTCTCTCAGTAGCCTCACAGGAAGATCCAGGTGAAGAGAGACCTGTCTTGAAAAGATATGTACGTGCGCCTTTTGTCTAACAGAGTGGATTATAAATGGATTCACTAAAAACCCACAAAATTTTAAAAGGAATTATGTCTTCTTGGATTTAAAGGACTGACACAGTACAAAATGAGAGGGCTCTGGATCCCTGAACCACTATGGGCAAGAAGCAGGTTGAGAAAACCACTTGGGTGCAAATACTGGCCATTTCTTATAAAAAAGGAAGACTCAGACGGTAGAATCAAGAGCCCAGAGTCTTGGAGAATCCTTCCCAGGCAGTAGTACTCATCAAGGAATTGGCAATGTGTGCCTGGCTATCTGCCAAAGTGCCATAGACCACTGGCTCTGTGTGTTTCCTGTTTTCTCCCTTTTTGAAGAGTTTGGAGGATAAGAATTATTATTACCAAAATATTACCAAATAAGAATTATTTTGGTAAACAGCAGACACGGGAGAAGCTCTAAAAACAGAAGTTACCCTTTTTTAAGGGAAGTTTTTAAGTTTTTTAAGTTTTTAAGTTTTTTAAGTTTTTAAGTTTTTAAGGGAAGTTTATATTTTTAAAGAAAATCACAATTTGTAAAGACATCTCCCCCTATTTGTACCAGGAAGAAAAGGATACTCTAAATGGCAAAAGACTTGTCAATGGAGAAGACACTTACATCTGCATAAAAACCTTACCCTTGCTTACTGTGCTTTTCCTTCCCTCCCATAACTTGCCTGTCCCTTTTTCTTTGTTTTAGCTGAAGATGGTATGTAAGCCCCAATCCTAACCACCTCTTTGAATTACTCACCCCTAAATTTCTCCCATGTATATATGAGATATTGAATGAGTTCAGAATGAGCCTTCCCAAAATGTGCCACTTTGGCATGTAGACTATTTTGAGCTGAAAGGAATCAAGACCCAGCAGACTCAAGAAAAAATTTACCTCTCCTTAACCACCTAAAAGAATTTAGATGGGGGCCTAACCCGGAAATAGAGTTATTACCAGAGAGAACTTCTTATCTGAATGACCTATCTAGATGGCAAGACAAACATCTAATTACCAAACATCTGCTTTTCTTATTGTCCTGTGAATTGGCCTCCTCCCCTTTGAAGCCCCAGGCCCCTATCCTGTTCCTTATCTCAAGAGGACATACTAGCCTCAACGGCCAGACCTGCCCTTAGGTCTCATTGTCTTTGGGGGTCCCTGTATATATGTAATTAAATTTGTTTTTCTCCTATTAATCTCTCATGTCAATTTGATTTTTAGAACAGCCAAAGAACCTAGACAGGTAGGCGGAAAAAAAAATTTTCTCCCCAACAATATACATGTTAATAAACTTCTGTTTGTTTTTCTCTTGTTAATCTGTCTTTTGTTACAGGGGACCCAGCCTAGAATTTAGAAGCTGATAGATAGCACATCTCTGATATGGCTTAGAACTTAGAAGGAAAAGAGATTTTCCTCGTCTACGATACCATGAGGAAACTCAAGCAGCCCCATGGAGAGGCCCACGTGGAGAGGAACTGAGGTGCATGGGCAACAGCTATGTGACTAAACCATCCTCCAGCCCCTGTTAAACCCTACATGATGGGAGCCACACCTGACATCTGATTGCAATGTCATGAGATGCTCCTAAATTCCACCAAACAATGAGAAATAATAAATGATTATTTCATGGCATTACATTTTAGAGTGATTTGTTATGCAGCAATAGAGAAAAAGACAGCAAAACTGGACATGAAGGAGGTCAGCAGGGGAAAGACTTGAAGGTGATTGATAGCACACCTCTGGTGTGATGCTGACAACAGGGGCCAGGCTGCCTAAGAAAACAAACGTTGCTTAGAAGGAAGGTCATGGTTTTCACCGAGAAGTTTAAAATGAAGACTAAGTATGCTAAGATATTCTGCCATCCCTAATAAAGCTACTGGAATGGCATAAATTCCTGCATTAGAAAAGTATGCTTGCATAACAGTTACTCACTTTAAAAAGACTTTATGAGCAAATATTCTTAATAATTTACATGTGTTTGGTCTTTGCACACTTACTTTCACATACCCTATCATGTTTCATTTTCACAGTAACCCTGTCAGATCGTGACCATTAACTTCATTTTATAGATGAAGAAGTTGAGGCTTGAAAAAGTCAACTAAGGTCACAATTAGGAAATGGCAGAGCCAGGACTGAAATGCAGGTCTTCCTTCAATGCATAGCTTTCCCCCCTTTGATCAAAGTTGCCACATGGAGAATACAAAAGAAATGTTAGTCCTGTAGTCCTATCCTCTCAGAATGTAAAGCTTTGTTAAAAAGAAAAGATATAAATATGCAAAGTAGGTAATTCATGATAACTAGCACTTTATTCTCATGGAAACAAAGGAACAACGTGGATAGCAAAGGCAACAGGAATTTAGAGAGGGAAGAGATGTGCTGGCACTAGAGAAAAACTTCACAAAGAGCAGGGGGTTTTAGTGGAGGAGTTTAATATGGATAGAGAGGGGGGAGAAGTTATTCCTTTTGAAGGTACAGAAGAAATGTTGAGCAAAGCTTCAAGTAGGGAAGCACAGCATATTTCGGAAACAGAAATGAGACTACATGACTTACAACGGTTTTACTTAACAATCTTTCAACTTCATGATGGTGCAAAAGTGATACACATTCAGTAGAAGCCATATTTCAAATTGTGAAATCTTGATCTTTTCCCACGCTAGCCATATGCAGTAGATACTCCTTCCTGATGCTCGGCAGTCATCGAGCCACAGTTGCTGGTCAGCCCACGATCACGAGAATAAACAACCAACACACTTAACCACCATTCTGTACCCATACAACCGTTCTGTTTCTCACTTTCAGTACCTTATTCAATAAATTTCATGATATATTAACATTTTACTATAAAATAGGCTTTGTGTTAGATGATTTATCTAAGGGTAGACTAATATGAATGTTCTGAGTACATTTAAGGTAAGCTAGGTTAAGCTACGATGTTCGGTAGGTTAGGTGTATTAAATCCATTTTCAATTTACGGTATTTTCAATTGACGATCCGTTTATCAGTACATAACCCCACCATAAATTGAGGAAGATCTGTACTTGTATTCAGAAGGTCCATGTTGGATCCCAAAAGAACATCTAGAGGTGAAGTACATTGGTGGCTGGCGTGAGGAATTTAAGTTTGATGCCATATGTAATGGGAAGTCACTGGAGATTTCTGGACAAGGCAGTGACCCATAGAAATGGATATTCATAGAGATAAGACCCTCTTCCAGCTTCTGGCATAAATATAGTCACACTTCCTTTACCTTTCCAACTTGTTGCTAGAAACTGTATCTGCCCTAGCAGGAAGTCTAGCATCTCTCTCCTAAAAATGGCAACCCATCCTAACGCTGAATTGTCCAAGAATTCTAAGAGCTTTCACAATTCAATTCAGGGATCATTTGTCCTTCTAAATGCTAAGAGAAGAGAATGGAAAAGCCCATTAGTCCACTAGCACCATAGCTTGGTTCACTGTCAGAGTCCCTGCACTATCTGAAAGACACTACCCACTGCTAAGGTGACATCTTTACTGGACCAGATCTCAGTCATGGCCATAGTGCTTCCCCACCCTTACATCTCAAACTTATACTTCTTTAATCCTCACATGCTTAGCCATTGTCCCCAGAACAGAACCTTGTGCCAGGGCAACTAGATCCAAAGGGTCATCCACCACATGATGTTCAGAATCAATCTCCCCTCCTTTAACTCTTGGTCCGTGCATTAAACCCAGAGCACTAGCCATTCAGCCCTTCCATTGAGGTGTTGTTGATAGGACTCAGCTCACTGGGTTGTTCTGAAAATTAAGTGTGAAGCATTCACACCATCTGGGGCCAAGGAAGTTCTCACTAAATGTTAATACCACTATTATTTTACATTCACGAATACATCTCAAGGGGTGGAAAACTTCTTAGAGACACAGGCTAAGCATATTATTGCTTTCAAAATGATTTCTAGCTCTTGCTAGCACCTTAGAACCAAAATTTGCTCACTATCCCTTTCCCATAGCAAAGACTGAGCACTGTCAAGAGGCAAATATTCAGTCTAGGCAGTTATTAAAAGTGAGAATGGATGAGTCAGGATTTCCAGTCCACACTAAGCTACATGTGTTATAAATAGGGCTTTTCTGATGGAGTGAGCAAATCAGGGCAAGGCAACTTTTGTCAAGAAAAAGAAAAAATTGTGTTTTTAAAAAAAGTTCTAGTGTTGTAGAATGAGGGATGGAATCACAGAGGATAAAATACAACTAATATACTATATGTATTTTCTGTGCTGACACTTTAACATACAAATCCCTTTTCTTACCCTATCTTCTAAACTTCGCTCAAGTTCTGCCTGTTGGTGTACATCAGTGAAACTCTAAACTCCTAAGAGTACGCCAAGTATCTCTGCCGTAAAAAACCATAAACGGGACTCGGATGAAGCAAGTTTCCTCAAAGAAATCTTGATGGGTGAGCATTCAGGGCTACAATGCTGTGCTGTACACGCTGCCTTTCAAACAGGCCTCCTTTATTTGTAAAGTACCATCTCATCCCTAGCAGTAATGATTCAACAAGCCTACTTCCTGAGGATTAACCGTTTGGAGGCGGGGAGGATTTTAGGAACTTGCCAGGCCCTTTGACAGCTGTGACCTAAGTGGATGCTGCCAAAGTCATTTCAGTTCTAATTAAACTCAACTCCCCACGTTTACCCTTGGGCTAAAACCATAGTTTAACTAAAAATCTATATTCCAAATTCTTTCCCCGCTGCCTTCCAATTTCATTCTGTACCACAGAGACAGCACTATTTCGTGTTGAGAAACCTTGATCCAGATCATCACTTCTCTTTTATTAAGACTTTATTTGCCTTCATTGGGGCTCTTTAGTGACACATCATGACTATTTTCTTTATAATATTTCACCGGGTTTCAGTAATAAAGCTTCCTTAGTAACGAAGAAAACAATACTATAATCAAGTGTGACTGTGGTTGTCTGCCAGTCATACAGAAACAAAGAAGAAAGCTCTGGAAAAGAACATGAAACTTAATGAGTTTGCTCTGCAGGTAGTGTGCTGAATTCCCCTAAGCCCTCACTCTGAGAGTATTTTCCTGCCTGTGTCCCGGGTGCCAGCACCTGTTGCTCTTTCCTCTCCCCCGTGGCTCCACAGGGCTCACTGTGGATTCATGTGTCTGAGGCTGTCTGTCCTCTCACCCTCTGGGGACAGTGACTGACCAGCTACAAAGCAGGGATGACTGACAAGAGATGGAAGGACCCCTGTTTCAGAAGGTGTTTAAATTCCAGGGGACTATCTGTGAGCTGGAAAGGAAATGCCAGGGGGCCAGCACCTGATAAGCAGCTGATCACGTTCTCGATGTCATCATTACGGTGTGTCATCTAAGCGACAGGACTGGAATAGTTAGACTCCCTGGAACCAGAGGGTCAGATCCAGACAAAATTACCTCGGCTTTGTATCAGGGTAATGAGTGTAATCTTTTGCATTCCCCAGAGGGCTTTATAGTCAAGGATCTTAGAGAGAGTTTGCCAACAATTAATCTCAGCAGAGGCCAGTCTGTTTCGGGATGGACACTCTCACTTACTTCTTTCTAGTCCATAGTGTGCTCTCACGTGGACCGCTTGCAAGGACTGAGACTAGAAAACTATCATAGTACTAACAATATTACACCTTTTAATAAATGATTCTATCAAGGACTCAGTGGTCCATGCTGAGTCCAAAAGTGGAGAAGCACATGCAGAGTGGCTGTGAAACAATGCCTTTACCAAGAGTGGGAAACACACCAGCATCTTTCCACCAAACTGCCCAGCAGTCCCAGTTTGGAGCTTGAAATCCAAGCACCTAGAAACTGGGCCTGAGACTGACCTGTCTTCTATGAAATGTGCTATTGGCAGAATACTAGTTTAGGTCCAAATAATATTCCTTAGAGAGAGAGATAACAAAACAAAAAGGATAATTCCACAAACATGGTGAAAATGGAAGTTTTCTCAAGAAAGTTTATAATCAGTAGTTTTCATTGTGCCCAGAAAAGAGAGGATCATAGAATTACAAGATTCTAGAGAAGGAAGAGATCTTGGATGTCATCTAGACCAATTTCCTTATTTTAGCAAAACAAAACTGTAGACTAGATTTTTTCCCCCAGCAATCAGTCGGTTAAGAACAGGTTTCCACTGAAGGGGAAGGAGCCAGGTAGGGACAGGAAATAAGAATTTCCTGAGGAGGGCAGAGCTCTGTGGTATTCCCCATGACCAAACTGGCCATGAGGATTAAGATGCTGAAAGGGGAAATAAGAACGCTGGAAGGGCAAATACAGGAAAACCAAAACCAGCATCATTTCGTTTCCCAGATTCTACTAGACTGTCCTTGAATGTACCCTGGAAGGTTACAAACAAAAATGAGGATCCCAGGTCTAAAATGAATTCAATAAATTATAATCCAATGTCAAATAAAATTGCCACATGCATTTCTGGGGTGCCTTGAAGGTACTCCATAAAACGTGGCAATAGGGACTTCCCTGGTGATCCAGTGGTAAAGAATCCACCTTACAATGCAGGGGACGTGGGTTCGATCCCTGGCCAGGGAACTAAGATCCCACATGCTGCAGGACAGCTAAGCCCGCGTGCCACAACTACCGAGCTCGCGCACCTCAACTAGAGAGCCCACATGCTGCAAACTACAGAGCCCATGCACTCTGGAGCTTGCACGTCACAACTAGAGAGAAGCCCACGCCGCAGTGATAGATCCCGCATGCCTCAACGAAGATTCCATGTGCCGGAACTAAGACCCAACACAGCCAAAAATAAAGTTAAAAAATAAATAAATAAATTTTAAAAAGTGGCAATAACAACATGCCTTTTACCAAATATAGACCTTACCCTATGTTCCCTCATAATAATGTTAAATAAGATATGAATGAATAGAGAATTAATGAAACTGTGAGGCAGAGTCCTACGAGCTTTCCACAGATTTCCTTACAAATTTCGGATAATAAAATATATAACTAAAACTCTGTACTGTTTGACAATTAAAGACTGCCATTTCCCAAACTCTTTGACAATGCTGTAGTCTCACACTGCTTCTAAAAATTCCTTTCACAGTTGCCTCTATAGAAGTTTATGTTCTGCACTATTCTTAGCTCTCAGCTAGGTCTCAGCAGTTGGAGAATTCCGGGGAGTCCTCAACGCCAAATTCCAGGACACAAAGCTAATACCATGGCTTCAAACTTCTCTTTTTAAAACGAATGATTTTAGGTTTCAGTTATCAAAAGAATGTTGCTTTTAAATATAATGTAGGCTAAAACAAATATTTCTCTATAGCAAACTCAAAATAGCAACCATTTCAATGAAACCTTATGACAGGAGAGGTAATGGAGGTGATAAAGATAAGTAGGTATACTTATATATATATATATCTTTTAAAAATAAGTTTCAGATTTAATATATGATTCAAGTACCAAACTTTCAAAGAAAATTGATATTTCACACAGAGCAATTTGATTGTTAAATTTATTAGGCTATACTGGATGCATTTCTCTACTTCTCAGATTAATTCATTGATCAAATATTAATTGAGCACCTAAATGCTTATGCATAAAACAGAAAAAAATCCCAGGCTTCATGGAGCTCACACTGTAGTGGAAAGAGACAGAGTAAAAAATAAACATTAAAAAACAGCAGGTAAACAAATGGGACCTAATGAAACTTCAAAGCTTTTGCACAGCAAAGGAAACCATAAACAAGACCAAAAGACAACCCTCAGAATGGGAGAAAATATTTGCAAATGAAGCAACTGACAAAGGATTAATCTCCAAAATTTACAAGCAGCTCATGCAGCTCAATAACAAAAAAACAAACAACCCAATCCAAAAATGGGCAGAAGACCGAAATAGATATTTCTCCAAAGAAGATATACAGACTGCCAACAAACACATGAAAGAATGCTCAACATCATGAATCATTAGAGAAATGCAAATCAAAACTACAATGAGATATCATCTCACACCAGTCAGAATGCCCATCATCAAAAAATCTAGAAACAATAAATGCTGGAGAGGGTGTAGAGAAAAGGGAACACTCTTGCACTGCTGGTGGGAATGTGAATTGGTTCAGCCACTATGGAGAACAGTATGGAGGTTCCTTAAAAAACTAAAAATAGAACTACCATATGACCCAGCAATCCCACTACTGGGCATATACCCTGAGAAAACCAAAATTCAAAAAGAGTCATGTACCAAAATGTTCATTGCAGCTCTATTTACAATAGCCCGGAGATGGAAACAACCTAAGTACCCAGCATTGGATGAATGGATAAAGAAGATGTGGCACATATATACAATGGAATATTACTCAGCCATAAAAAGAAACGAAATTGAGCTATTTGTAATAAGGTGGATAGACCTAGAGTCTGTCATACAGAGTGAAGTAAGTCAGAAAGAAAAAGACAAATACCGTATGCTAACACATATATATGGAATTTAAGGAAAAAAATGTCATGAAGAACCTAGGGGTAAAGCAGGAATAAAGACGCAGACCTCCTAGAGAACGGACTTGAGGTTATGGGGAGGGGGAAGGGTGAGCTGTGACAGGGCGAGAGAGAGTCATGGGCATATACACACTAACAAACGTAGTAAGGTAGATAGCTAGTGGGAAGCAGCTGCATGGCACAGGGATATTGGCTGGGTGCTTTGTGACAGCCTGGAGGGGTGGGATAGGGAGGGTGGGAGGGAGGGAGACACAAGAGGGAAGACATATGGGAACATATGTTTATGTATGACTGATTCACTTTGTTATAAAGCAGAAACTAACACACCATTGTAAAGCAATTATACCCCAATAAAGATGTTAAAAAAAAAAAAAAAAAACTACAAATAGAACTACCATATGACCCAGCAATCCCACTACTGGGCATATACCCTGAGAAAACCAAAATTCAAAAAGAGTCATGTACCAAAATGTTCATTGCAGCTCTATTTACAATAGCCCGGAGATGGAAACAACCTAAGTACCCAGCATTGGATGAATGGATAAAGAAGATGTGGCACATATATACAATGGAATATTACTCAGCCATAAAAAGAAACGAAATTGAGCTATTTGTAATGAGGTGGATAGACCTAGAGTCTGTCATACAGAGTGAAGTCAGTCAGAAAGAAAAAGACAAATACCGTATGCTAACACATATATATGGAATTTAAGGGGAAAAAATGTCATGAAGAACCTAGGGGTAAGACAGGAATAAAGACACAGACCTACTGGAGAACGGACTTGAGGATATGGGAAGGGGGAAGGGTGAGCTGTGACAGGGTGAGAGAGAGGCATGGACATATATACACTAACAAACGTAAGGTAGATAGCTAGTGGGAAGCAGCCGCATGGCACAGGGATATCGGCTCGGTGCTTTGTGACCGCCTGGAGGGGTGGGATAGGGAGGGTGGGAGGGAGGGAGACGCAAGAGGGAAGAGATATGGGAACATATGTATATGTATAACTGATTCACTTTGTTATAAAGCAGAAACTAACACACCATTGTAAAGCAATTATACCCCAATAAAGCTGTTAAAAAAAAAAAAAAAAAAACAGCAGGGCTTCCCTGGTGGCACAGTGGTTGAGAGTCCGCCTGCCGATACAGGGGACACGGGTTCGTGCCCCAGTCCGGGAAGATCCTACATGCCGCGGAGCGGCTGGGCCCGTGAGCCACGGCCGCGGAGCCTGCGCGTCTGGAGCCTGTGCTCCGCAACAGGAGAGGTCACAACGGTGAGAGGCCCGCGTACAGCAAAAATAAATAAATAAAATAAAAAATAGTAAAATTATATATATATTGTATTTTAGAAGGTGGCAAACACTATACAAAAACAGAACAGGGTGAGACAACCAGGGTGGAGATGCTATACAATTTTATTTTTTTTAATACAATTTTAAATAGGGTGACTCAGGTGTACATAATTGAGAAGGTGATGTTTGAAAGGCTTTCAGCAATTGAAAGAGCTGGCCATGGGGGTTTCTAGGGGAAGATGATTCCAAGCAGAGGCCCATGCAAAGGTCCTGAGGTAGATAGAGCACATCAGCTTTGTGAGTAGGAAGGGAAAAGCAATAGAAGACGAGGTCAGAGATTAATAGGGGTCCTTCGTGCAGGGTTGTGTAGGCTGTTACTAGTATTTTGGCTTTTACACTGTGGGTTATATGTAGAAAAGTGACATGATCTGACTTAGGCTTTACAAGGATCAGTCCTTGTTGAAACAAATGATAAGAAGCAAGGATGGAAGCAGGGAGACCAACTAGGGGGTGAGAGACAACAGTGGGCTTGTACCAGGGTACTAATGATAGAGATGATAAGAATTGATCAGATAAAGCACAGAGTTTAAAAGCAGGGCAAATGAGATTTTCTGACTGGCTGTGGGGCAAGAGAGAAAGAGAAGATCAGAGGTACCTCTAGGAACTTGGCTCTGAGCAATGAAAAGGGTGGTGTTGGCATCAACTGAGATGGAGACAAATGAAGAAGAAGTATTGCAGGCGTGAGGATCAGACATTCCATTTTGGATATATTGTTTGTGATATTGATTAGCTCTTTTAGTGGAGATTTCAAGAAGGTGGTGGATAGATGCAACTATTTCAAAGAGTTTTGCTGCAAAGGAAAGCAAAGAAGTAGAGTGGTAACTGGCAAGGATAGTGGAGTCAGTAGAAAGCTTTGGTTTTCATTATTTGTTTCAAGATAGAAAATACAATAAATAACATATTTGTATATTGGTAATAATGTTCCAAGAAAGTGAAAAATTGAGGAAGCAGGAGAGAGAGGGGAGAATTGTTGGGGCAACGATCTTTGGCTGGTAAAAGGTGGGACCTAGCACACAAGTAGAAAGATAGCTTTCACTCTAAGGAGAAACAATAGAAACAAGTGCGGAGGGTGGAGCTAAAGGATGCAGTTGCTGCAGATGGGTAAAAATGGGGGTTGGAGGCTGGGGAATTTTCTTTCAGTTGTGATTGAGGATGATGGAGGAGGTATTTGAGGTTTGAGGAGAGATGTGAAAAAATTAGCTAGAAAACTGGGAAAGCCAATAGACTAGGGAAACCATTTCCAGGCAGCATTAAGGATGAAGTATAAAGCAACAGAGGCCCAGCTGAAGTAGACAGTCATCAATTTACAGTGGGATAAATCTGTGCAAATTATATAGTGAGGCAAGGGTTTTTGTTTTTCTCGTCATATTCTGATGGATTGGTGTAGGTGTGTAATAGACAGATGGATTTAGTGGCTTTTGCGAGGAAGAACACTGAAGCCAAAACAGGCAAGGGAATTGAGGGTATATGCACGAGAGTGACTATACTGATCGCAAATGGAATTCAAGCTTGGTCAAGAGTGAAGAGAGGACATCAGGAGGGTGACAGGGAAAAGGTAGTAAGATCAGTGGGTTGCAGATCTAAGTGGAATCAAATTGTTGGAATCATCGTTCTAGAAGGAGGGAGCTAGAAGATAGGAAGTAATGGTCATAGAGTGGGAAGAGATTATGGAGATATTGCAATTATGGGTAATGACAAGATTCAGAATAATAATCTTTACCCAGAAAAAAATTATAATAGAGAAGAAAAATAGAATGTGACAGGAAGAAAATGAGAAAGGATTAAACCCAGAACTGTTGAAAGGATCTGCAGCTTTTCAGAAATGACTGCTAAACTGCTTCTTTGGGAATTTTGTGGGTGTGGAGAGAAAAGTGACAGGTAGCAGCCAGTATAAGAAAAAGGCACCGGGAAGACTTCATTTCTCAGAAAGAACTACCTGCAACCATCTCCCTAGTTTGAAGCTTACTTGAGTTATAACGCTCTTCTTTTTTTTTTTTTTTTTTTTTTTTTTTTTTGCGGTTCGCGGGCCTCTCACTGTTGTTGCCTCTCCCGTTGTGGAGCACAGGCTCCGGATGCACAGGCTCAGCGGCCATGGCTCACGGGCCCAGCCGCTCCGTGGCATGTGGAATCTTCCCAGACCGGGGCACGAACCCGTGTCCCCTGCATCGGCAGGCGGACTTTCAACCACTGCGCCACCAGGGAAGCCCATAACGCTCTTCTTTTAAAATGCATTTAGTACCTTAGTCACCTACCCCTCAGTATGAATTACGATCATTAGACTGTTCTAATGCTCTCCTAGCTCTGGACTTAGAAATGGGGAAGTGGAAATTCTGAGTAGAAAAATGAAAAGATGGACTAGAAACTTTGAATGATATTCACATCGACATTATTTTTAATAGCCAAAAAGTGAAAATAACTGAAATATCCTTCGACTGACGAACAGATAAATAAGATATGGTGTGTTCAGACAATGGAATATTATTTGGCCACAGAAAAGTCCCAAATTATGCTACAACATGAATGAACCTGAAAAACATTTTGCTTAATAAAAGTCAGAAACAAAAGGCCATATATTGTACACTTCCATTTATAGGGAATGTTCAGAATAGGCAAATCTATAGAGACAGAAAGTACATTAGTGGTTGCCTAGTGCTATGGGTACAAGAAGATTGGGGGTGATGGCAAAGGGGCATGGGTTTCTTTTTGAAGTAATACAAATGTCCTAAAATTGATTGTGGTGACGGATGAACGCTGAATATACTAAAAATCCACTTTAATGGGTAAATTATATGGTATGCAAATTATATCTCCATAAAGCTGTTTTTGAAAAAAAAGAAATTTCGAGTGAGTTTGGGTGGGCTTTGGACAGCTGGAAGGCAGCATTATAATAGACTATAGGGAAGAAAAATTTGGAAAACATTAAAAGGAGCTTTATCTTTCCTGGGATTTGACCTAGAGTGCTATCATACACCATGGGGCTCTCTTAAATCAGCTCTGTCTCCAACTTGGGCCTTCCCAGCAGAGACATGCGCTGACCAAACACCTAGGAGAGTTTTCGGAGCACAGTGTTTAAAGTTCAGTCTCTAAATTCAAGCAGAAAAGGACTGAAATCCTCATTCTGCTGCAGGTTGTGTGTGTGTGACTTTGGGCAAGTCTCCTCATCACTCTTGGTCTCAATTTCCAACGGAAATCATAAAACTACCTTTCTTCTAGTATTGTTGTAAGAAGTCAGTGAGATAAGAATGGCATAGCACTTACTGAAGTAGCTGGCACACAATGACTGCTTAATCATAATAATTCTAAAACTTAAGGAATAGAGAGAGAGGTGGCTAGAGATTCCAACAGGTTTGAAGGTGTGTGCTCCAGCACTGCATTTACCCACTTCCAGGCCAGGCAAACTGGAAAGGATGGACATGTGTCCAAGAGAAGTATGTTTTCCCCCTTCCAGTACTTCCCCTTTGGCATATATTCCTGTCTCTGGGTGAACTGTGTCCTTGCTGCCAAGAAGAAATGGTAATGTTGCAAGGGCAGCTGTATTTCCACCCAAATACTCAGGCCCAATGCAAAAGAATTGCTTTATCGTCATCTTTTATGAAAAAATTAGGCCCAATGTCATCAAATGGCTTTCATAAGCCTGTAAGAAAAATTCTCCAAAAATATATCTTATGAGCTTGACACTAAGAATTAAATAATATTCTTTTCCATTATGGTTTATGAGATAAACCACAATGGAAAAAATATTAAAAAGAATATATATATGTATGTATAACTGAATCACTTTTGCTGTACAACAAAAATTAACACAACATTGTAAATCAACTATACTCCAATTTAAAAAATAAAAAAAAGAAAGAAAGAAAGGAAGGAAGGAAGAAAAAGAATTAAATAAAAATTTACTGCCAGATGACTAAAACACTTTTGGAACTTGCAGATCTCATGTTTTCATGGGCAGACAGATTTCCAAATACATTTGAAACTGCAATTTATTGAGTGGTATAATAAAAGCAGGTATCATGGGCTATGGAGGCACATGTGAGTGAATAATTAGTTCTACAAATCCAGGTAGGCTTCAGAGAGGAAGAGTCCTTTCAGCAGGCCTTGGAAGGGTGAGAAGTTTCAAAGCTGGGGAAGAAAGGAAGGACAGAGTGACTTCATAGGTACATTTCATATGCAGGGACTAGTAAGTAAAATGGAAAGTATGGGAACAGGTAGATGAGGACAGACTGCCAAGGGCTTTGACTGCCAGGCTGAGGTTCGGACTTTATTGTGTAGTTAAAGGCGGCCAGTGAAGTGGTGTGATATGATAAGATCTATGCTTTGAAAGAGAACTGTGGAATGTAACTTAAAAAAAAAAGATACATCCTTTACAAAAGCAACAAAAATATACGGTGCCTAGGAATAAATCCAATAAAGATTTTTCCTAGTTGTCCTCCCGTATCCATTTTTCTTTCTTCCCTGGTAATAGTGTCTCTAGCTGAGCACATGGCCAAACAGAATGAAGGCTGCCTTCCAGCCTTCCCTGGACAAACAGAAAGTTGAGTGGAGAGGCACTGCAGACACCTGGGGAAGAATGATATCCCATACATATGCCATCTCCCTCCTCCGAGCAAAGGCCAGGCCTTCTATCTGCATTCAGAGTCCCAGACTCAACTTTCCAGCAACTTTTCTTCTTTAGCTATCCTTTCTTTCTCTTACAAAATTAATTGCTTACCCTCCATAGGATCATTCCCATTGGCTTACAAATATCTTCCAATATCTACAGTCATGAAAAACAAGAACGTTCTTCTCTCCATACCCACTTCCAGCCACTGCCCTATTTCCCTGCTCCCATAAATCACCAAATTTCTTGAGTTTTAGATACATATTTACTCCAGTTCCTCATTTTCCATTCTCTCTTTAGCCTATTCTGAACTGTCTTCTGAACTCATGATACTCAGAAGAAAGAAAGCTACCGGAGACTTCCATATTGCCAATTGTGTCATCTTCTAATTTAGCCCCAAAAGCAGCATTTCGTGTAGTTGTCTCACTTCCTCCCCCTTTAACACTCATCTTGCACACTTTCCTGCCTTTCCTCCTACCTTTCTAGCTGTTCCTACTCAGTGTCCCTTGCTTGCTTCTCCTCCTGTTCCTGGCCTCTCAGTATTGGATTTCCATAGAGCTCAGTCTTGGACATTTTCTCCTTTCTCTACAATCTCTCCCCAAAATGATCTCATCTATTCGCATGGCTTTAAATACTATCTATAAAACATGATGACTCCAAAACTGATTCTCCAGCCCAACCTCTTCTCTGAGATCCTATCTAGTAAATCCTGGTGTATGTCTTCCTCCATGTGGATGTCTTAGATACTTCATATTTATCAAATTTAAAACCACACTCTTAATTTATACACAAAACAAAAACATACCTGTTTCTCTCTGACCAGGAGTCACTCAAGATAAAATTCTGGATGTTGTCTATGGTGGCCATGGATGCACCATTCAGACCTCCCTTCAAGAAAACCCATCTCACAGGGCACTTCAGATCTGTCTCAAAGTTCACTCTGAGGCAATGCTTCCTCCTGGCTGTTCCCAGAATGACTAAATGCAGTAGGAGAACTAGAGCCAGGCTGTTTTGATGTGGGACTCCTCTAACAAACAACCTTGACCCAGGAACTCCCCATCAGCCTACCTAAGATGCTTTCAAAATTGCACTGAGCTCTGAAGCTCCTTCTATACAATCCTTATTCCTTGCCGCTCTCCTTTCACAGGTGGCAGACCTGCGTCACAGCCTGAAGTCTCTCTGCCATGCTCCCTCTCTAAATATCTGTGAATGAATGAGTCATAAATGAACCATACAGTTAACCACCTGTGTCTCATTCAAATACTATCTTTCATAAACTTTTTAAAGGGTCTCTAAAGTTTTTCTGTTTTGGACCTATATTTTTACTTAATTCCTTAAGAGGAAAAGACCAGGACTGGGTGACTTCCAGGGCAAGCCTCTAGTAGAAATAAACTCAGAGCTCTCATCCCTAGTGGATGTTTTCTGAAGCATTACAGGAGGGGCCTTGAGGACAGCAACTGCCTGATACCCACCAGGAAGGCAAGGCGTAATTGACCAGTACTTCAATATCTCAATATCTATCTACTGGGAGCTATCGGTGTTGAAACATCCACCCCAGGATCCAATAACCCTTGTACCTAGTTAAAATGCATAAAGAACGAAGGTCAAGCAAGCTGATTTGACAATGAAGACATTGGGTGGGTTACATTTTCTGAGGAGGCTAGTGGCTCTACCATAGCTGGAATTACTAAATTACTTCTCTTTTCACATAGCTAAATTCTGAAAGGACTGAGATAACTTCTTTTGTCACTTCTTTGATTGAGAAGCCATCAAAAAGACATACCTCTCAGGCCAACAGTGTTGGGATGGGTTTAACTACATAGAGTTACTAAAAGAAAAGTGGTTTTTCATTGGGGGAAAAAAAATCTATTATTGCTCAAAAAAAATATGCTCATAGCTAAAGTCTGGCTATTAAAGTCATGAGGCTATTTTTTTTAACAAGTATCACCTGTTACCTGGAGGGAGTTTTTTTTTTGTTTGTTTGTTTGTTTGTTTGTTTTTGTTTTTTTTTAAGTAGCTGTGAGATATTTATGGTAATTCTTAAAAGGAAGCAAACAAACTCTCCCCTATGGTCAATTTGCAAGCTTATTAAATGTTTCTATGACAACAGCAAAAAGGTTTGGCTAATTGAGAAAGAGCAAATAAAAATCAAATAAGTATTCAGCTAAATCTCATAAATCTAGAACTATGAAAAGAGGAATCTAATTCAAAACGATCCCTGAGTTTTCAACGTGGAACAAGTTAAATATTATCTCCTCAGGGAGACCTTCGTTGACTGCTCAGTCTAAATTAGCTAAACGCCCTACCACTGCCACCACCCATAACCAGTAACTTTACTGAAATCCCTGCTTCGTTTTCTCTATGGCACTTAACACTATCTAAAACTGTGGTTACGTGTTTGCTTTTCTCATGTCTATTTTCACCACTGAAATCTAAGGCTCAGGAGAGCAGAGACAGTGTCTATCTGCTCAGAACCCTGTCGCCAGCCTCATGTACAGTGCCCAAGTCACGGCAAATACACAATGAATACTGGCTGAGTGCATGAATACAACCATGCCACAACAGTCATTTCTCTAAGGTGTACAGCATTGAAAAGCTTCACACTGTGAACAGAGTTTTAAATCTCAAAAGACCCTCAGTAATCATTTGATTCCCATCAACATGTTTGAACCAAGATTTTGTCATTCCAAGTGATTTATCTTTCCAACCAACCACAGAGGCACCAACGCAACACCAGCTGACACACAGGTGATATGCAGACTGTAATTCCCACAAAAGTCTTACTGATTTCAAGCTAGTGCCTCAGGTGAAGGGTTACTTCTTTTCGTACATGAGTTGACCACTCAGTAAAACTTTAATGCTTAACCTTACGTCCCATTTAGACTATAGGAAGTGTTTTCATCCCTAAATATATCATTCAGATTGACCTAAACACTTTGAGGGGTGGTAAATTAATAAATATACCTAGACCCATTTGGTTATGTTCCACCTAATAATAACAATTCTTAGGGAGGTTAAAGGGAGGAAGGAGAAAGGGAAAGGGACAGATGAAATTTATTTAGGTAGTGAGGATACAGGTAATAATCAAGAGCTCTGTGCACTTTTGGATGAGACAGAGAAAGTAATACTGGCCATGATATGGGATTAGTTATGCATGCTGCTTGAATCACAATGCTGGCTATAAGCTTCAAATGTGTTAGCACTCATTGGTTTGGTGGAAAGAACCAAGGGCTATTGGCAGAGACAGGAATAAAAGCTGCAGTAATATTGCTGTGAGAAGCAAGGGCTCTCAACTATTATTCTAATACCTTACCAAAGTGACTTTAGAAAAGTCTAGTCTCTTTTCAAAAATGTTATTTCTGTAGAGTGTTGAATTTACATTTTGATATTGGAATAACCACTATGTACTAAAAGATCTTCCCCAGGCCACACCCATCCTAGAGAGCCAGGGAGACCATCAAGGATATAGTAGTCATTGCAATTATCTTTGATGCTGGAGCCCCCAGCCCATGAGGGCACTCCACTCCTAAAAGTCTAGGTCTTTCCCATTCCCTTGGATCCCTGAAGTAGAGAAACACCATACTGAAAAAAAGAAGGAAGGGAGGGAGGGAAGGAGGGAGGAAGGAACCACAGGCAGTGGTTTGGGCTACGGTAAATACAAAACAAAAACAAAACTAACAGTGAATCAGCTAACATTTAGGACTTCTCTGTAGGAGTCAAATACTTCTCCCAAATAGAGAAGTCAGTGGGCTGCCATGTGATATCTATTCAATCAGCTAGAACATTTTGCTCTTTAGTATAATGAAACTTGTAAATAAAGCTAAGCCTCTGGATTGGTTCCCAAGGGGAAGATCATGCAGTTTGCTTTGGTGGAATGTCAAGACATAAGGGGAAAAAGTGATCGTCAATAAACAAATGCACAGAACTGAATCACCAGATTCTTTTTTGTAGACAAACCCTCTCTATTTTGAGCCCTATGTTAGGAAGTCTCTTCTCCTCGTTATAAATAACTTGGCATTTGGGGACTCCCATTTGTACCGACGTATAAGAGCCTCTCTGTGCGTTTCACCCATTTGTGTACCCATGGCATAGCATTTGTTTGCATTCCATTTGTCAGCATATGCATTTGTACTTGGTAGATTTGTGGAAAGAGGGAGAAGACCCAGCAATCACACAAAGCTTGACACAAAATTGAAAGTGTTTACATTGCACTGTTGGAAGTGAGCTGACTGCTTTCAATAGCTCCAGGAAACATAATACTTACTTCATGAGGCCATCATAAAATGCATTTCTGGCTTCTTCACACACACACACACAGATTTGGTAAATTCAAACAAAGGAAAATGAATCTGCCCACACCCCAAAATGATGTGATTTTTATTTCATTCATACCCATTTCCGAAAGGGATATGTAATTAAAAGAGGGAGATAAGAATACAGCTTGATAAAAATCAAATGTCAAATGGGCAAACCATAGTAAGTTAATAAAGCCTTGGACAAAATTAACCAGAGATAGTCACCTGGCTTGACCTTTCTTTCCCAACTGAATTACTATTCTTTCCCTATTCAGGGGCTGCCTTTAGAGGGCTGGTTACTATTGTGGTACCGTATTGGCTTAGGATTTCATTTTTAACAATTCCAATGTCTATCAGGAACAGAGTGGACTGCTCTTTGGAATTTCACTTAGAAGGAAATTTTTAGCTAAATTGTTAAATTTCTCTTCCAAGAATATTTTTATAAGATTAAAATTAGATATAAATACATTGTAAATCAACATACTTCAATAATAAATTTTAAAATAAAATTAGCTATATACAAAGGAATATTTTTGTTGCTGGGATTTTTTTTTAAACAGTGGGTGTTGGACAACCGATGTGGGTATAAAGCGGCAGCTATCTTTGACACTATTTGGACTATACTCTAGAACTTCACATTTCACAGGAAATAAGGACGCTAATTAACCTCCAGCTCTAAGGGAGGTCCTATAAATCTGTTTGTGGCAACTATATTTCTTGGAACTTAGTGTTCTCTTAAATTCTCACCCCACCTACACCACTGCATGACTGCATACTGCAATTCTTTTGGTCTTTGCCCTGGTCAGGCATTAAGCAATCTAACTCTTACAGTTAGAATCTCACCAGAGAGAAGAGGAGAGGGGAAAGGAGAGAGGAGAGAAGGGAGGGGTGGGGGTGGGGGAGTTGGAGAGGAAAGGATCTAAAGATGACAGATCTAATCACAAGATAACGATGTTTCATACTATGCTAAAATAGAGTAAAACTTCTAAATGAAAATGTTTGGGGTTTTTTTGGTTTTGTTTTGTTTAGGTTCTTTTTTAAAGGCCTAACGCATGCAATAATCACTGGCTCTTACAAAACATCCATCTCTCCAAAGAGAGACCGATTAAATATTTTAGAAGTAAACTTTCAGTTGGCATCTTTCAAAACACTTATTTCTAAAAATCTTCAGGTTAGAATTGCTATTGTCTGGAATCCAATGTCAGTAGGCTAAACCTCAGAGCCTTCACTCTCAATAGTAAAATGGACTGAAGGGTAGACACACTGACAGCTGGCTCATTTCTTGCTTTGCCATGTAAATCTTCTTTAACATAACTGGCTCGCACCCTAGCTTTCAGAGTGATGGCTCTACTAGAAGCCAATCTAATTGGATAAGCTTCTAGCATATTTCCATAATAACAAAGAATCAGACCAAGACTTCCAAGATTTCCACAGACAGTCGAATGAAAGGACTGCTGCACAGAATAGCTAACATTTAATGAACTGGCTCCCTGCCCCAATCAATCAGTCCATCTAAGCCTCAGTTTCCCCATGTTGGAAATGAACCCATCTGATAGCTTCTTGGTTCACACAGAAGGATGAGACTCTGGTCTTTCTCCTGAACAAGTCAATCACAATATTAGGTTATATGTGTAGAAAGATGCATTCAGCAAATGTGAAAGCACTGAAAAAAATAATAATGTGCCTGCAAGATTTAATAGACCTGTCTAAGAAATTGACTTGTACAATAAGAAGTTTAATAATAACAGTTGCCGTTTATTAAGCAACTATTATGTTCCATTATCACCTTTACCTAAATATTCATTTGACTTTGGTCAAAATATTTTATGAGAACTATAATTACTATCAGTTTACACCTGAAGAAACAGACTCTCTGAGAATGATTTTTCCAAGTTCACTCACCTAGTAAGTGGAAAAGTTGGAAAATAAGCCCACGTCTCTCTGACTCAAAACCACCTATATTTATTAACTTTCTAATTAAGAAATAAAGATTTTGATATATGTGAATTAGTTAAGGACATTAATAAATATATATGTAGACAAACATTTATATGTGTGTATATATGTATACATATGTATAGTCTGTTTCGGGGGGGTTAACATCTTTATTGGAGTATAAGTGCTTTACAATGGTGTGTTAGTTTCTGCTGTAAAACAAAGTGAATCAGCTATACATATACATATATCCCCATATCTCCTCCCTCTTGCATCTCCCTCCCACCCTCCTATCCCACCTCTCTAGGTGGACACAAAGCACTGAACTGATCTCCCTGTGCTATGCGGCTGCTTCCCACTAGCTATCTATTTTACATTTGGTAGTGTATATATGTCCATGCCACTCTCTCACTTCGTCCCAGCTTACCCTTCCCCCTCCCCATGTCCTCAAGTCCATTCTCTACGTCTGTGTCTTTATTCCTGTTCTGCCCCTAGATTCTTCAGAACCTTCTTTTTTTTTAGACTCCATATATATGTGTTAGCATACGGTATTTGTTTTTCTCTTTCTGACTTACTTCACCCTGTATGACAGACTCTAGGTCCATCCACCTCATTACAAATAACTCAATTTCATTTCTTTTCATGGCTGAGTAATATTCCATTGTATATATGTGCCACAACTTCTTTATCCATTCATCTGTCGATGGACAATTAGGATGCTTCCATGTCCTGGCTATTGTAAATAGAGCTGCAGTGAACACTGTGGTACATGACTCTTTTTGAATTATGGTTTTCTCAGGGTATATGCCCAGTAGTGGGATTGCTGGGTCATACATACATATAGTCTTTGAATACCACATACCTTACAAAATAAACTCGGGACTTATAAGCCTGTATGTGGACAACTTGGTAAGTCAGTCATTCTATCATCTGCTAAGGAATGTGTATCTGGGGAGGATATTCAGTTTGTCTGGGATGATCCAGAAAATCAGGGACTGTGACTGTACTATTTCCCCTTTGCTTCCCCACCCTCCAACATGACTCATTCTCTTGATTAACTCCTAATTGTCCAAATCTAAAAGATTCAGACACTTGGCTCAGCTGTCATCTCTGCTAGGATGACTTAGTTGAACTCTGGTTTTCCCTCTGCCCTGAGTCTGACTTTAGTGACCAGCACTTTTCACACAGAGTTTACTTGTCTTCTATCTCCTGTCTTCTCCACTGAAAAGAGCTCATTGTCTTATTCATTTCTGTCTCTAGCACATAGCACAATGTCAGTTGCATAGTCAGATGTTTGACCAACGTGTGATGTATGGATAGATGAATGAACAAATGATCAGAACTCAGGGTACTTGGGCTCCCATGTAGTACAGACACCCCTTTACAATTCCACACCCAATTCCATAATTTCATTCCTGTGATGGCCAAACTGTTCTCTGAACATTCTCAGGGAATACAGGTGTTTGAGATTTAAATATGAGAACCAGGAATTCCCGAGTCTAAATTCAAGAGTCTAGCAGAATTAGGTCATCAGTGACTCCTTTATGGGGAGGATAACTCCTCAATGATCAGTTTCTCTATTTGCATATATGATCCCAATACATATATAAGGTTATTTATTTTGCTATACCAACAAAACCTGAGATTCAAACTTAAGGAGAAAGTAAAAAGGGAATGCGAAAATTTTAGTAAATACAAAGGACCCCACTCAATATTTGTGCAAATCTAGGGCAAAAAAATCCAACTACTCAAATGTTAAAACTTATAGATACTCTTTAAACTAAAATCACAAATTTGAGTAGAAAAATACAAAATAATTTTTCAAAACAAGAAACAAAGAAAGTTCAAACTTTTCAAGTTTAAAAAGCAGCTAAGTACACACAGAGGCAAACTGGACAATTTAAATATACAGTTGGGGGAAGATGGCGGAAGAGTAAGGTGCGGAGATCACCTTCCTCCCCACAGATACACCAGAAATACATCTACACGTGGAACAACTCCTACAGAACACCTACTGAACACTGGCAGAAGACATCAGATCTCCCAAAAGGCAAGAACCCCCCCCCCCCCCCGCCACGTACCTGGGTAGGGCAAAAGAAAAAAGAATAAACAGAGACAAAAGGATAAGGACGGGACCTGCACCAGAGGGAGGGAGCCGTGAAGCAGGAAAGGTTTCCACAAACTAGGAAGCCCCTTCGCGGGCAGAGACTGCGGGTGGCGGAGGCGGGAAGCTTCGGGGCCGCGGAGGAGAGCACAGAAACAGGGGTGCGGAGGGCAAAGCGGAGAGATTCCCGCACAGAGGATCACGGCCGACCGGCACTCACCAGCTCGAGAGGCTTGTCTGTTCACCCGCCGGGGCGGGCGGGGCTGGAAGCTGAGGCTCGGGGTGGGAGAGGACTGGCGGCGTGAACACAGGCCTTCAGGGGGTTAGTGCGCCACGGCTAGCCGGGAAGGAGTCCGGGGAAAAGTCTGGACCTGCCGAAGAGGCAAGAGACTTTTTCTTCCCTCTTTGTTTCCTGGTGCACGTGGAGAAGGGATTAAGAGCGCTGCTTAAAGAAGCTCCAGAGACTGGCGCGAGCCGCGGCTAAAAGCGCGGACCCCAGAGACGGGCGGGAGACGCTAAGGCTGTTGCTGCCACCACCAAGAAGCCTGTGTGCGAGCACAGGTCACTCTCCACACCCCTCTTCCGGGGAGCTTGTGCAGCCCGCCACCGCCAGGGTCCCAGGATACAGGGACAGCTCCCCCGGAAGAATGCACGGCGGGCCTCAGGCTGGTGCAACGTCATGCCGGCCTCTGCCGCCGCAGGCTCGCCCCGCCCTCCGTGACCCTCCCTCCCCCCTGCCTGAGTGAGCCAGAGGCGCCGAATCAGCGGCTCCTTTAACCCCGTCCTGTCTGAGCGGAAAAACAGACGCCCTCCGGCGACCTACACGCAGAGGCGGAGCCAAATCCAAAGCTGAGCCCCTGGGAGCTGTGAGAACGAAGAAGAGAAAGGGAAATCTCTCCCAGCAGCCTCAGGAGCAGCGGATTAAATCTCCACAATCAACTTGATGTACCCTGCATCTGTGGAATACATGAATAGACAACGAATCATCCCAAATTAAGGAGGTGGACTTTGGGAGCAAGATTTATGATTTTTTTCCCCTTTTCTTCTTTTTGTGAGTGTGTATGTTTATGCTTCCGTGTGAGATTTTGTCTGTATAGCTTTGCTTCCACCATTTGTCCTAGGGTTCTATCCGTCCGTTTTTTTTCTTTTTTTTTACTAATTATTTTTTTTATTTTAATAACTTTTTTATATTTTATCTTACTTTATTTTATTTTATCTTCTTTCTTCTTTTTCTCCTTCCTTCCCTCCTTCCTTCCTTCTTTCCTCCCTCCCTCCCTCCTTTCTTTCTTTCTTTCTAACTCTACTAATTCTTTCTACTTTTTCTCCCTTTTATTCTGAGCTCTGTGGATGAAAGGCTCTTGGTGCTGCAGTCATGAGTCAGTCCTCTGCCTCTGAGGTAGGAGAGCCAACTTCAGGACACTACTGCACAACAGACCTCCCAGCTCCACATAATATCAAACGGCGAACATCTCCCAGAGATCTCCATCTCAACACCAGCACCCAACTTCACTCAACGACCAGCAAGCTACAGTGCTCGACATCCTATGCCAAACAACTAGCAAAACAGGAACACAACCCCACCCATTAGCAGAGAGGCTGCCTAAAATCATAATAAGTCCACAGACACCCAAAAACACACAACCAGACGTGGACCTGCCTACCAGAAAGACAAGATTCAGCCTCATCCACCAGAACACAGGCACTAGTCCCCTCCACCAGGAAGCTTACACAACCCACTGAACCAACCTGAGCCACTGTGGAGAGACACCAAAAACAATGGGAACTACGAACCTGCAGCCTGCAAAAAGGAGACCCCAAACACAGTAAGATAAGCAAAATGAGAAGACAGAAAAACACACAGCAGTTGAAGGAGCAAGATAAAAACCCACCAGACCTAACAAATGAAGAGGAATGAAAAAGAATGCAGAATAATGATAGTAAACATGATCCAAAAATCTTGGAAATAAATGGACAAAATGCAAGAAACATTGAACAGGGACCTAGAAGAACTAAAGATGAAACAAACAATGATGAACAACACAAAAAATGAAATTAAAAATACTCTACATGGGATCAATAGCAGAATAACTGAGGCAGAAGAATGGATAAGTGACCTGGAAGATAAAATAGTGGAAATAACTACTGCAGAGCAGAATAAAGAAAAAAGAATGAAAAGAACTGAGGACAGTCTCAGAGACCTCTGGGACAACATTAAATGCACCAACATCCAGATTATAGGGGTTCCAGAAGAAGAAGAGAAAAAGAAAGGTACTGAGAAAATATTTGAAGAGATTATAGTTGAAAACTTCCCTAATATGGGAAAGGAAATAGTTAACCAAGTCCAGGAAGCACAGAGAGTCCCATACAGGATGACTACAAGGAGAAATATGCCAAGACACATATTAATCAAACTATCAAAAATTAAATACAAAGAAAGCATATTAAAAGCAGCAAGGGAAAAACAACAAATAACACAAGAGGGAATCCCCATAAGGTTAATAGCTGATCTTTCAGCAGAAACTCTGCAAGCCAGAAGGGACTGGCAGGACATATTTAAAGTGATGAAGGAGAAAAACCTGCAACCAACATTACTCTACCCAACAAGGATCTCATTCAGCTTTGATGGAGAAATTAAAACATTTACAGACAAGCAAAAGCTGAGAGAGTTCAGCACCACCAAACCAGCTTTACAACAACTTCTAAAGGAACTTCTCTAGGGAAGAAACACAAGAGAAGGAAAAGACCTACAACAATGAACCCAAAACACTTAAGAAAATGGGAATAGGAACATACATATCGATAATTACCTTAAATGTAAATGGACTAAATGCTCGCACCAAAAGAAACAGATTGGCTGAATGGATACTAACACAAGACCCATATATTTCCTGTCTACAAGAGACCCACTTCAGACCTAGAGACACATACAGACTGAAAGTAAGGGGATGGAAAAAGATAGTTCATGCAAATGGAAACCAAAAGAAAGCTGGAGTAGCAATTCTCATATCAGACAAAATAGACTTTTAAGACTATCAGAAGAGACAAAGAAGGACACTACATAATGATCAAGGGATCGATCCAAGAAGAAGATATAACAATTGTAAATATTTATGCACCCAATATAGGAGCACCTCAATACATAAGGCAAATACTAACAGCCATAAAAGGGGAAATCGACAGTAACGCATTCATAGTAGGGGACTTTAACACCCCACTTTCACCAATGGACAGATCATCCACAATGAAAATAAATAAGGAAACACAAGCTTTAAATGATACATTAAACAAGATGGACTTAATTGATATTTATAGGACACTCCAACCAAAAACAACAGAATACACTTTTTTCTCAACTGCTCATGGAACATTCTCCAGGTTAGATCATACCTTGGGTCACAAGTCAAGCCTTGGTAAATTTAAGAAAATTGAAATTGTTTCAAGTATCTTTTCCGACCACAACACTATGAGACTAGATATCAATTACAGGAAAAGATCTGTAAAAAATACAAACACATGGGGGCTAAACAATACACTACTTAATAACCAAGAGATCACTGAAGTAATCAAAGAGGAAATCAAAAAATACCTAGAAACAAATGACAATGAACACATGATGAGCCAAAACCTACTGGATGCAGCAAAAGCAGTTCTAAGAGGGAAGTTTATAGCAATACAATCTTACCTTAAGAAACAGGAAACATCTCGAATAAACAACCTAACCTTGCACCTAAAGCAATTAGAGAAACAAGAACAAAAACACCCCAAAGTTAGCAAAAGGAAAGAAATCATGAAAATCAGATCAGAAATAAATGAAAAAGAAATGAAGGAAATGATAGCAAAGATCAATAAAACTAAAAGCTGGTTCTTTGACAAGATAAACAAAATTGATAAACCATTAGCCAGACTCATCAACAAAAAAAGGGAGAAGACTCAAATCAATAGAATTAAAAATGAAAAAGGAGAAGTAACGACTGACACTGCAGAAATACAAAAGATCATGAGAGATTACTACAAGCAACTCTATGCCAACAAAATGGACAACCTGGAAGAAATGGACAAATTCTTAGAAAGGCACAACATGCCAAGACTGAATCAGGAAGAAATAGAAAATATGAATAGACCAATCACAAGCACTGAAATTGAAACTGTGATTAAAAATCTTCCAACAAACAAAAGCCCAAGTCCAGATGGCTTCACAGGCGAATTCTATCAAACATTTAGAGAAGAGCTAACACCTATCCTTCTCAAACTCTTCCAAAATGTAGCAGAGGGAGGAACACTCCCAAACTCATTCTACGAAGCCACCATCACCCTGATACCAAAACCAGACAAGGATGTCACAAAGAAAGAAAACTACAAGCCAATATCACTGATGAACATAGATGCAAAAATCCTCAACAAAATACTGGCAAACAGAATCCAACAGCACATTAAAAGGATCATACACCATGATCAAGTGGGGTTTATTCCAGGAATGCAAGGATTCTTCAATATATGCAAAACAATCAATGTGATAAACCATATTAACAAATAGAAGGAGAAAACCCATATGATCATCTCAATAGATGCAGAGAAAGCTTTTGACAAAATTCAGTACCCATTTATGAAAAAAAAAAACCCTGCAGAACATAGGCATAGAGAGAACTTTCCTCAACATAATAAAGGCCATATATGACAAACCCACAGCCAACATCATCCTCAATGGTGAAAAACTGAACGCATTTCCACTAAGATCAGGAACAAGACAAGGTTGCCCACTCTCACCACTCTTATTCAACATAGTTTTGGAAGTTTTAGCCACAGCACTCAGAGAAGAAAAGGAAATAAAAGGAATCCAAATTGGAAAAGAAGAAGTAAAGCTGTCACTATTTGCAGATGACATGATACTATACATAGAGAATCCTAAAGGTGCCACTAGAAAACTACTAGAGCTAATCAATGAATTTGGTAAAGTAGCAGGATACAAAACTAATGCACAGAAATCTCTGGCATTCCTATACACTAATGATGAAAAATCTGAAAATGAAATCAAGAAAACACTCCCATTTAGCATTGCAACAAAAAGAATAAAATATCTAGGAATAAACCTACCTAAGGAGACAAAGGACCTATATGCAGAAAATTATAAGACACTGATGAAAAAAATTAAAGATGATACACATAGATGGAGATATGTACCATGTTCTTGGATTGGAAGAATCAACATTGTGAAAATCACTCTACTACCCAAAGCAATCTACAGATTCAGTGCAATCCCTATCAAACTACCACTGGTATTTTTCACAGAACTATAACAAAAAATTTTATAATTTGTATGGAAACACAAAAGACCCCGAATAGCCAAAACCATCTTGAGAATGAAAAACGGAGCTGGAGGAATCAGGCTCCCTGACTTCAGACTATACTAGAAAGCTACAGTAATCAAGACAGTATGGTATTGGCAAAAAACAGAAAGATCAATGGAACAGGATAGAAAGCCCAGAGATAAACCCATGCACATATGGTCACCTTACCTTTGATAAAGGAGGCAGGAATGTACAGTGGAGAAAGGACAGCCTCTTCAATAAGTGGTCCTGGGAAATCTGGACAGGTACATGTAAAAGGATGAGATTAGATCACTCCTTAACACCATACACAAACATAAGCTCAAAATGGATTAAAGACCTAAATGTAAGGCCAGAAAGTATCAAACTCTTAGAGAAAAACATAGCCAGAACACTCTATGACATAAATCACAGCAAGATCCTTTCTGACCCACTTCCCAGAGAAATGGAAATAAAAACAAAAATAAACAAATGGAACCTAATGAAACTTAAAAGCTTTTGCACAGCAAAGGAAACCATAAACAAGACCAAAAGACAACCCTCAGAATGGGAGAAAATATTTGCAAATGAAGCAACTGACAAAGAATTAATCTCCAAAATTGATAAGCAGCTCATGCAGCTTAATAACAAAAAAACAAACAACCCAATCCAAAAATGGGCAGAAGACCTAAATAGACATTTCTCCAAAGAAGGTGTACAGACTGCCAATGAACACATGAAAGAATGCTCAACTTCATTAATCATTAGAGAAATGCAAATCAAAACTACAATGAGATATCATCTCACACCAGTCACAATGGCCATCATCGAAAAATCTAGAAACAATGCTGGAGAGGGTGTGGAGGAGAAGGAACACTCTTGCACTGTTGGTGGGAATGTAAATTGATACAGCCACTGTGGAGGTTCTTTATAAAACTAAAAGTAGAACTACCATACTACCCAGCAATCCCACTACTGGGCATATACCCTGAGAAAAACATAATTCAAAAACAGTCATGTACCACAATGTTCATTGCAGCTCTATTTACAATAGCCCGGAGATGGAAACAACCTAAGTGTCCATCATCGGATGAATGGATAAAGAAGATGTGACACATATATACAATGGAATATTACTCAGCCATAAAAAGAAACAAAATTGAACTATTTGTAATGCGGTGGATAGACCTAGAGTCTGTCATACAGAGTGAAGTAAGTCAGAAAGAGAAAGACAAATACCGTATGCTAACACATATATATGGAATTTAAGAAAAAAAATGTCATGAAGAACCTAGGAGTAAGACAGGAATAAAGACACAGACCTACTAGAGAATGGATTTGAGGATATGGGGAGTGGGAAGGGTAAGCTGTGACAAAGCGAGAGAGAGGCATGGACATATATACACTACCAAACGTAAGGTTGATCACTAGTGGGAAGCAGCAGCATAGCACAGGGAGATCAGCTCGGTGTTTTGTTACCGCCTGGAGGGGTGGGATAGGGAGGGTGGGAGGGAGGGGGACGCAAGAGGGAAGAGATGTGGGCACATATGTATATGTATAACTGATTCACTTTGTTATAAAGCAGAAACTGACACACCATTGTAAAGCTATTATACTCCAATAAAGATGTAAAAATAAAAAAATAAATATCCAGTTGAGTATGTGTAGTATCACATATTGTGGACACCATTCAAAATACTTTTGACTTCAGGAATATTCTTGATCCAAATATTTTAAATATTGAATTGACTGAAAACGAAAGCATCAAGTGAAGGTATCACAGTGGAGCAGCATTTTTGAAAACACCCAAACCCGAAAACAATGCCAAGGGAAGGGCAGCTTCCTTACACTGCTAACAAAGGCAGGAAAATGCATAAGGCAAACGGTCCTCACCAAATGCTCTGACTCAAACAAGTACACTTAAAATTCAGCTTAGATGGTCCTTTCATCCCCTCTATGGTACACACTATACACGGGTATGAAAGCCACTAGGTTTTGATGTGTGAGTGGTGATTTGATAGAGGAGAATTCATTGTGCTGAGGCACCTACAGTCCTTGATCTTGCTGGACTGATAATTGTAGACTCTTTAGACTCTGAAGTTTTTCAGAGTTTTTGGTGAGGGAGGAAGATCACAAAGGTAAAGTGCCATTCCCATCACATCATATCAAGGGTATGTCCTCTCAAGATGACTTATCACTGGTGATGTTGACGTCAATGCTAACATTTTTACGATGCTGATTATCTTCATGTCCATTTGTAAACTGAGTCAGAGGAAACTAAAATATAAGATCCTAAATATGTTAAATATTAACTTCTCATTTTATGTGCACATGAGAAAAGAAATAAATTATGGAACACTTGCATTTTGTTTGATGGGTGTTTGGGGGGATTTTTTTGCTCTGTATGTTTCATTTGTTAATAGGTAATTTTTTGTCTGTGGCTATTTTTGATAGGCTATTATATAACTAAGGCTGAGTTCAGAAAACAGCTGCTTCCTTCATCTCCAAAAAGTCCAACAATTGGTTTAGTTAAATATTCTTTTCCACTAAATTAAGTTGTTGTTTGAATCCTAGGAAACTCAGCCTGAAAGAACTATGAGTTGTTCAAAGAGAAAGCAGCATGCTTATCCACACACACACTTTAAATATCTGCTAGTAAATTTTTTTTTTGATACTGGTATACCTCTGAAATACTTCACTCACAGAAAAGCTGTAGTCTCATTTTTAAACAAATCCCTAAAGAAAAATGGTTATAGATTGTGTGCAGTCTTAAAAACTCAATTCCACAAATTACCAAAATGACCAAGTTAGCTCCTCATGCATAATGTGTTATTCTAGGCATGTAATAATATATGTCGTTAAACCTGGTACTATGGTGTCTCATTCCAACTGAGGAAGAATAGAGGTAGGATGACATAGTGGACTGTGGTGGAGCTTTGGGACAAGACAATCCCAGATTTAAAATCCTCGTCTCATTGCTTACTGGATATGTAACCCCTTGGTAGGTTACTGAATCTTTTCAAGCATTGATTTCCAAATACAGACAAAACCCTTCACTATGTGGAAGTTGCCCCCATAGTGAAAGAAGAAAGACAATAATCCAAGCAACCAACAAACAAAAAAAGTGCATTATATAGTATTGTAGAAGATGATAAGGCTTATGGCAAAAAATAGGTCCAGGTGAGGGGGATTGCTAGAATCAGAGAGGTCTGTGGTTTTCTATAGTGTGGTCAGGGGAGGCCTCACTGAGAAGGTGACATCTTGGCAAAGACCCAAAAAAAAGGTGAGGGAATGAGCCATGTAGGTATTTGGGGTAAGTGAGTTCTTAAGATCCTAGGGCAGAAGGGGAGTCTAAGCTGTAGGTACAAAAAAATGCAGTCTTGGCATATAAATAGAATGAGATAAAATGAGATCTCTAGGGAGTGAGTAGAGAATAACAGAGAAGAAATGAGAACCAACAACTGAACCCTGGTGTTCAGGTTGGGGAAAAGAGAAGGAACCAGCAAAGAAGGCTAAGAAAGAGAAACTAGTGAGGTGGGAATAAAATCAAGAGTGCATATCATGGCAGCCAAGTGAAGAAAGAAGGAAAGAGGAATCAACTCTGCCCAGTGCCATGAACAGTTCAAGTAAGATGAGCACATGCACCATAGATGGTCTTGAAGCCTATTGCATTTTCCCCATTTAGCCTCAAAACCGTAAAGCTCAAATTACCTAACAAAGAAATAGGCATATTGTCAACCCAGCTATATAAACCAGTATATAAACCAGTATCAGGAATATAAATATAATATAAACCAGCATCAGTAATCTCCTGGAATTTATGTGATCACCCAATTTACATACCTGTCTGTTACTTGCTTATAGCAATTAAATACCATCCCACATACTAGAGAAGGAAAGGATGTGAAAGTAAGAGTCAAGGGCAACAAGAATAGAGACAGACTGGTTATCACATAACAAATCTGAGAATCAGAATGTTTTTAATGATCTTTCAGAGATTATAGAGGTTTCAAAGAACAGTTTGGTGATCATAGGGATACAATTATGGAACTAGATATGAAATTGTAAAGGGGTGTCACTACTACATGGGAGCCCAAGTACCCTGAGATCTGATCATTTGTTCATTCATCTATCCATACTTCACACATTGTTTATACATTTACTGACTATGAGAAGGAAACTCTCTCTTTAGGCAGACACCATTTCTGGCCTCCAGAAGTCTGAGAAGTCATAAAGAAAGAAGGGAAGAAAGAGAGAACAAGAGAGAGAGGGGTCAGAGAGTGAGCACCCACTTTTTTAATGGGATCTGGCTTCAGAAAGGCTCTAGAAAATCTTTTCACATTATTTACTTCCTACCCTTGGTTTCCTTCAATGTTCCTCCTGCCATTATTTTATTTGGATTTTATTTCTCTGTGGTTTGCAATCCAAAATCTCTAATCTAAGGCTCTATTTTGTCCATAATTTGGAACCTATCAAATTCTCATGCTTCTAATTTAACCCTCTTACTGAAATTTCTTTTGGATTTCTCCCTTATAAATCATTCCCATCACCATCATCCTTGGGTTTTTAAATATTTGTATTAGCACCTTAAGTACTACTCCACTTACTTTGTCCTACTTATTCATTTACTCCTTGGCCTCTGGAGCTTAGAAAAAAGCCTGAGCACGCTTCCTTTTACAGAACATTGGCAATTTTTTAGGCTCTATCCAAATTACTCATATTTCATACTTCCTACCTTCCTAAAAGACCTTCCTACCTAATCTTTCCCTCTTCCTATATGTTCTGAAAAGAGTTGACAGTTTTATTCTTCTGAAATATGAATTTGATCTTTCTTCTCCCACTCCCCTAATTCACTTTCCCTGAACATCAAATCCTATGTATGGATATATATTTCTATCAGTGTTTCTATCTAATTCTCCTCTCTGCCCCAGGTAAGGACAATTTCCTGTCTGGTCTTTGAATACATTGTATTTCCCTCCCTCTGACACTTAGAAATGACTTCTCTGCTTTTAAGTTCTGCTTTCTCCCTGTAGTAGCTTTCCTGCAACTCACATTAATTTCTATCTTCTTCAACTTATTTTGCACTTACTTTTTGTGCCATACACCACTATTACTAACCATGCTATACTATCATGGTCTCAATTAGTGCAATAGTTAGCACTACGTTTTGTCAGAATACAGTGACTGTTTGTTTACTATTCTTTTGTCCTCTAATTGTTTCAAGCCTATGTCTTACTTCTCCAACCAGAAAGCAAATTCATTTTAAGAAAACGCACAGTCTCAGAAGCTCTTATGTCTCTTAACTCCTAATATAAGGTAAGGTAATGGACTGTAACTTTTAACTCTTGCCATCCTCATTTACATTGGTTGGCAAACAGCAAAATATTTAGTAAAATTACTTTAATAAGATAATTGAGAGCAGATAGAGCTCTACTGTGTATTTTACAATGACTGAATTTGGTCATAAATATATATTTAACATTGAAGAAATACTAGTTCACTAGATTATGCTGCCTTGTGGACCATAATTCTAGATATTTTGTGATCCTACTTACTACCAGAGATAAAATAAATTTTATAAATCCAGATGAGCCATCTTTCCTGAACTCCAAACTCATATATCCAATTGTCTATTCAACATTTCCACATGATAACTAATCCACTTGTCCAAAACTGAGCACTTGGTATCCACCCTCTTCCTCAAAAAAAAATTATCTCACAACTTCTGCATCTCAATTGATGGCAACTTCCATTTGCTCAGTCCAAGGGTCTTAGAGTTATCATGAATCCTCTCTTTCTCTCAAACCCTGTATCCAATCTCAGGAAATACTGTGGGTTCTACTTTAAAATATATCCACAGTTTAACCAGTTCCCACTACCCTCATTGTACCACTTTGGCTCAAGCTACCATCATTTCTCAGCTGAATTACTGCTGTAGCATCCTGCCTAGTCTCCCTACTTCCATCCTTGCAAAACATGCTAGGTCATGTTACTTCTCTGCTCAGAACACCTCATTGGCTTCTTACCGCACACAGAGCAAAAGCCAAAGTCCTTACAATGGCCTAACAAGACCCATTCATGGACCGAGACTAGTAACAATTCCAATCACATCTCCTGTTATGCTTCCCTTCAGTCCCAGCTGTCTAACCATACTGGCCTTGCTCCTAAAACATGCTACATAAAAGTCCACCCAAGGCCCTTTGCACAGGCTTTTCCTGATCGGCTCTTCCCACTGATATCCTCATGGCTAAGTCCCACCTCTCCTTCAAGGTCTTGTTCAAATGCTCCTCTCTCATGGATGCCACCTTAAGAGCCCAATTCTAAACTGCAACTTGCCACCCATTAGAGATCCTTATTCTCCTCCCTTGCTCTATTTTCTTTCCACAGCATTTATCACTGTGGCTGTCATGAGAATGTGCCTCTCAGACATCCAACTATGAGAATAAAATCGACCAGGGGTCCCAGCTGTTGTACTCTGAAATCCATCCCTGTATTTGCATTAAGACCGTGCCACTCAGGGGTTACTCCCAGCCATTGATTGAGTCTGGCAGGAATGCTAAAATAGGCTCATTCCTCAGAGACACAGGACCTCTCTGGTAGCTGACTTTGGCTCCAGCACTCTCTGATGGCCTTGCTGATCCTCCTTACACTGCACTGCAGGTTGGACTGTTTTCACCCAACTTTCCCTCCCTCTTGCCTTCAGTCTGGTCAAATATGCACCATGGTCTGACCACTCTCCCAGACCTTCCCAGCTCCAACCTTTGCTGCCTACCTCCCCATTTTTTCTCATACTGTCATTCTCCTAATAAAATCAAACACATTTAATCCATCTTGGCATTTGTTTTTCAAAAGGACTCAGACCAACATAGTCATCTTCTCACCTCCTATATTTTGCTTGTTTATTATATTTATCTTTTACTGCCTTCTAGAATATAAGTTCCAGCAGAGCAGGAATTTTGTTTATCCATGTATCTCAAACATCTAGCACAGTACCTGACACATCATAGGGGCTCAACAAATGTGTGCAGAATAAATGGATAACAAATGCTGAAAATTAGCAATTATTAGTATTATCAGCTAAATAAATGAATAAACACATGATGATCCCAATCAGTTATTACAGTTTTGCTCCCTCCTAAATTCCCTGATTCTCTTATTTAATCTAGTCCTCCCCTTACACTAGAAAACACTTGGGTTTTCCCATTACAGAAATGAGATTTAAGAGGTAAATTGGTTTTAGGAAAAGATCCAGACTAATAATTGGATGGCTGCCATCTGTTCTGAGCAGCAAATATGCAATTCTGACTGAGATATTTATCACTACCGCTCTCTTGTCTTTAATTTCAGCCAGGATCTGCAGATAAACAAAATAAAAAATTTTAAAGGTTTGATCTTTTAAGCTTAAATATCCATCCAATAGCATTCAAGCTTGGCCCACACCTGGTCAATTCTCCCATTCTCTAGTCTCCCTAAATGTCCCTTGAGGATGTATGAGTAAAGACAAACTACACTCATGTATGACTTCAGACTGTGGAAACTGGTGAGTTTCACCTTAGGGTTCTATGGTAGGGTGACTTTAAATGACAATATGGGGAAATCTTTTCTCACTAGGGCCACAAAGGTCACCCAGAGGAGATCCCCACAGAGTTCTAACTAAGGGGTTTATAACCAGCTCTAAGTGTTCTGGGAGCTAGATGGAGGAGGAGGCTGGGGGCTCAACTCTTTCTCATAACGACTGATGTAACCTTCAGCCTGTGTTTCACCTTGCCCTGTTTCTTGGGCAGAACTGATAAATGGCTATTAGAAAGTCCAGGTTCCAATCCTGGCATTGCTACTTATTACCTGTGTGACAAATGACCTCTCTGAGCCTCAGTTCCCTCATTTTTAAAATAGGGCTAATATCGCCAGCACCTTGTAAGAAATATCCAACGTAAAACATTTGCCTATAGAGAGTACTGAACAAATGTTAGCCATTATTATTACTGATATCAATAATGCAAAGGAAATAAGAACATCTGTTCAATGTTTGGGGTGTCCTTTTAACCTCTTCAGCTGAATGTTGATATGAAGGTGCCTGATAGCATCTAAACATGTAACAATGAGGTAGATGGTAATTAGGATTTATTACATCAAAATTTAATTAAAGAAATGGTAGGGGAAAGAACAAAGTCAGTCATAAAGCTTCCCAGCCTCTGCTTTGACCTAAGAGTTTCGCTGGACTTGACTTCCTCTTTCTAAAGGGCCAGGGAATACTCACATGGTGTCAGACTACATGAGTTACAGAATGTCTCATCACACTTTCAAAGTCTCATTCCTTTCTATTGCATAACTGGTGAGGTCAAGATGGGCAACTTTCTGAGTGTCATTGCTGAATAGGATCCAAGAAAGAACTGCATTCCATAGAAATCCAAGACAAGAAATAAGGGAGGGTGGTGCTTGACATTTAAACCACACTGAACACAGCCGGTGGACCAAGTTCTTAACAGAGTCACGTTAATGCCTTTAATTTCTCCATGACCTAAAGATTCCAAAATTTGAAACAAACTGCTGAAGTAGGAGGGGAAGGGAAAGGCAAGGGCAGCCTGACGTAAGTTTACCACTATATTAAATTCTAAAGTTACTCTAGAATTTTGTATTCTTATCTAAATGCAATTAAAGGAAGAAAGGCAAGCAAGTGACTTGACCCAGTCAAGGTAAGGCTTTGTCTTTGCAACTCTGGAGGACAGTACAGGTAAACAACTTTGTACAAATACACACAGACCCCCACATGCAGAGATTTTCTTGTGTGTGTCTAGAGCAGAGGCTGATTAAGCACTCAGTGCATGGGCTTCTAGCGCTACTCCTAGGAAAGAATGAATTGGGTAAGGAACAGTTAATAAGAAAATGTGCCTTGCTAACTGTGCACATTACAACAAAGAGCTGGCAGCTCCTGAAGGAAAAGGGCTTGTACGGCTGCCGTTCAAACTTGTCAGTCAGCCCGTGCTAGCAGCCTCAGCGTCTGCTTCCCCAGCACACCCTCATTACATGTGTCTGGCCTGATCTGTACATCTGCTCAGAGACGCTCCTGCCGAGTCGGGGATTTCTGCTTTTCTCCACCGCTGCCAAAGCGGATTTCTCCCTGCTTCTCTGTCACCTCCACTCCTCTCCCCAAGGAGGCTCCTGCTTTATGGTAGTTTTGGACTTCCCTCACTGGCTGCCTGTCCTTGACTTCTAGAATGGAAGAAGCTGAGCTGGTGAAGGAGAGACTCCAGGCCATCACAGTAAGTCTTGCATACAGTTATAACTCATGGAGGAGGTTGCTCATACAAACAACAGAAGCGTTGCTAGCTGCCCCGGCCGCTGAGCCCCGTAAGTGGAAAAACAGAACTGTCACCTTTCATGGACGACGGGTCTCTGCCACTCTCTTAACCCTGGTGACCCTCTGTAACTCTTGGTTTTCCGAACCTGAGTACAGGGCAAATGTTCTTGATTTCCACAAAAACTGTGCCTATGTTTTAAATAGCAGTCAGAAGCTTTTAAGGCAGTTTGGTTAACCTTCTATGTACCTTAAAAAAAATGCAGATTTTCCTTAAATTTATATTCAACAAACAGTAGATCAAAAAACAGATCCCTAACTTGGAAACTTTTTTAAACAATTAATTCACCAAAAAGTTAAAATCTTTTAAAAGGAGGAGAGAAAAAGAAATAAAACAAATGACTTGAAACTTTTTATTTGTAGTTGTGGAAGTGTGTCCAGAAAGCCTAACAAAATTAAAATGAATGTCGTTGTATTTAAGCTAAGCATTAAACAAGAGAAAAGTAGGTAAAAGCATGTATCAGATTAATTCTAAGATATCAGTTTCCAGCAGAGTCACAAACTGAATAAGATCCTGATAAAGGAATGCAATGCATGCAATGCAATGGATTTGGAAAATATTTCGTTAATACCGGGAAGGAGAATAGTGCATTTTTTATGTTTGTTCTGGGAAAGAGTCAAAGTGTGAAATGAATTACTTTCCTTAAATGATCCAGCTTTTTTTTTTTTTAATTTTCCAAAATCCTCTATTTGGCAATAACCTGGAAATCTCTGGCACAATCACTTATCATTAGCTACAACTTATAATTTTTTTAAAGAAAAACCACTTTGGAAATCAACATCCCAATTTTTTCAGCATTTTCTGCCACTGAAATTAACCGTCAGGAGTACTTTTTAAAAACTGATGCATAATATCACAGATGCGGATTTATTAATTTCAATGTATATTGGACATTACTATCTATAAAAATAACTCTTCATTGCCTTGTGGAAAGAAAACTGACGCAAAATCAGGGTGGGTAGAAAGATATTACTCTTTGCTCTTCAAAGTCCCACAGCATAAATTATTACTATGCTAAGCCCAATTTAGAATTTTTATTAGAAGGATACAATGTTTCAGTTCCACCCAGAAAGATGCAATAACTTGAAATATTTTCTCAGCCAATGGTTAGGAACCAAAAATCCACAGATAAAATTGGCACTTTTCCATAAGACAGTGTTCTCAAAATGTCCAACTTCTAATTAGTACATTTTCCTTTCAGAAAAACTTGGTTTGGATTATTGTTTGTTTTGCTTTGTTCTTTTTTGTTGTTAAACTCAGCCACCATTTCAGCTGTCCCGCTTTAAGGGACAGGAACTGGGCCCTGCTCTGTTGTTTTTGGCGTGGGCCTTTTAGGTTACAGCTGTTGTCTAAAGGTTACTGTATTAGACTGTGTGACTTGTGTGGGCACAAGCTCCGCTTTTCCTGATGCTTCCATCTCCTAATTAACTAAATTAAATCATGTATCCAATGAAATCCACAAGTAGCCCCTTGTTCCACATTTTCCTTTTTGAATCACAGCCCACCCTTGCTTCCACCCTTTTTACACCCAGTGCACCTTACAACTCGTACTAAAGTGCATGTGTTCTAAAGGTATGACTGCATACAGTTGTTCAGGAAAACTAGGAATTTTCACAGAGGGTTCCAAATGCAAATAGAACTAGAACAAAAGTCATAATGCCTTAAATGCCTTACAAGCAGACAAGACAATAAATAAGTTCTTGAATATACTGGTGTGTGTTTTTATGATCATTTAAAAAATAAAATAAAATAACAACTACTTTTTGGAATATTTCATTAGCTTAACCATATCCCATTAGAAAGAATTAAGCAAATCTCCAAAGTAAAATCACAAAGTAATTCTATTTTGGAAGTAAGATACTTGTATAAAGATTGTAGAGAAAAAATTGAGAAGAGTTTGTGGGAGCAAATCTCCAATAGTGTACACCTCACCAGACTAAGTCCAGTCACAATGGTCACCACCTAAAAGGAAAAAATGGAGCAGTGGTGTGTCCATGGAAACAACACATCCACTCATCTCCCCTGAACACCCTGGGAAATGCCAGCTTTCTCCACCCTTGCCTTACGCAGGAAGCCACCTCAGCTATTGCCCTTCCCCCTGGGGAAATGAAAACACACAGTGTCCAGAGAGTTTGCAGGGATTGTTTCACTTTTGGAAGTACTTAAAATCTTCAAAATCTCTGACCTAGACTAAAACTCAGAGACAATATCCTAATTTTAACTGTTTTCCTCTTATTTCCCTACACTGAAATAATTTTTATATACTTTATAAAATCATAAGACAAAATCAAAATCATAAGACAATTGCCCAATGTAACCCAACACAGCAACTCATAGGCACTTTGTTAGAAAAAATAAAAAACTTTTGACAGTCTAAGAAAGATCTATTTGATTATTATACTAAAAGTTATCCCTCCAATTCCTGGCTGTGTAATGAAATAAGCTTCACTGTTATATTTATTCCACATGATTTTGAGTGTCCAAAAAGTCATTATTTCCACTGCAAGGAATTTAAAAAACAAATGTATATGCTTATAACTTGACAGACTCAAGTGCCAGTCTTATTGTTCCTCTTTTTAAAAAATCAGATTAAGCGTAGTAAGTAGATGGAATGTGACACCAGGCTCTCAAACTGAAAACAAAATTACTGTGATGGTGACATTCATTTCTCATATCAGTAAGTTGAATTTTAGATTAGTCAGAAGTCCTTCTCAAAGACTTTAAGAGGGGGAATTCCCTGGCGGTCCAGGGGTGAGGACTCTGTGTTTTCACTGCCGAGGGGGTGGATTGGGTTGGGCAACTAAGATCCCGTAAGCCACAGGGTGAGGCCAAAAAAAAAAAAAAAAAAAAACTTAAAGAGAATAAAGGCAAAATTATGAAAGTACACAGAAATGGTTTAAAAGAAGGCACCTCATTTGGGTATACCAAATATGGGTTATATTTTGTACACTTACTCTCATGTTTCTCCTTCATTACTTTATCCATGTACAGGCATACCTTGGAGATACTGCAGGTTTGGTTCTAGACCACTGCAATAAAGCAAATATCATAAAAAAGCGAGTCACACAAATTTTTTAGTTTCCCAGTAGAGATAAAACTTATGTTTGGACTGCATAATACTATTGCATAACATAATACAGTAGTATTATGTCTAAAAAATAACGTATGCACCTTAATTAAAAAAGACTTTATTGCTAAAAAATGCTAACCATCATGAGTCTTCAGCGAGTTGTAATCTTTTTGCCGTAGTAACATCAAAGATCACTGATCACAGACAAAGAAATACTGTATGTTTTCACTTATATGTGAAATCTAAAAAATAAAACAAACAAACAATTATCACAAAACAGAAGCAGACACAGAGGAAAAACTAGTGGTTACCAGAGTAGGGGGAGAGGTGAGGGGCAAAATAGGCAAAGGAGATTTTAGATTAAATCTAAAAAATAAAACAAACAAACAATTATCACAAAACAGAAGCAGACACAGAGGAAAAACTAGTGGTTACCAGAGTAGGGGGAGAGGTGAGGGGCAAAATAGGCAAAGGAGATTAAAGGTACAAACTATTAGGTATAAAATAAATAAGTTACAAGGAGGTAATGTACAGCACGGGGAATACAGTCAGTATTTTATAATAAATTTGTATGGAGTGCAATCTATAAAAATATTGAATTGCTAGGTTGTACACCTGAAACTAATATAATATTGTAAGTCAACTATACTTCAATTTAAAAAAAAGACTGCTCACAATGAAAAAAGCCAAACAAAAAGATCCCTGATCACAGATCACCATAACAAATATAATAATAATGAAAAAGTTTGAAGTATTGCAACAAGCAGCAAAATGTAAAAGTGATCAAATGCTGTTGAAAAAACGGCGCCAATAGACTTGCTCCGCGCCCGTTGTCACAAACCTTCAAACTGTAAAAAAAGAGAAAAAAGCAGTATCTATGGAGCGAAATAAAAGTGAAGCACAATAAAATGAGGTACACCTGTACCAACTCTTCACTTACTAAATTAATGGTCAAAGTATATCTTAGCCAAAGAGTTTAGCTTTCAACTCTAAGTGGAAAACAGGGTACTTCAAACTAATTAAATAGTACATTGATTAAAAGGTCTCTTGAGGCTTAAGTTAGTACATAGTGTTTTAACAAATAGCGGATTTTGATACAAAAGTAGAGCTACTGAAGTAGGTGATTGGAAATGTGCTTTGAATATCACTGGAACTGATAATACCAATGTCTCCAGCGTTCTCAGAAGAGTGAGATGAAGGACTGAAAGAGTTATCCCTACAGGGTTCCTCTCTGGAAGTAAACATGGTCCACACCAAAGAATGATGAAAAGGTGCAGGTAAATTTCCCTCAGAAAGAGCAAGATCCCCTTATGACCACTAATATCCTATACTGCTCACATCCTCCTCCAACAAGGAACACGTTTTCTTGTCTCCACTCCGATGGTGACATTAGAAAATACTGTTACTAAATACCATGGGGAGACTCAGACTGGAAAACTCCTAGATCTTAAACTGGCTAGAGATCATAGATTCACAAAAATAGGACTGTTTGGGGTGAGGGGGTTGAGCTCAGAAGAATTCTGAGAACTAGAAGCAATGTACAGAGAACAAACCAGCTGAGGAGAAAGGGGGTAAGAATAAAGCTGATATTTTTACTCTTTTCAAAGCTTAACCTTTAATGTTAGAAAGGCATGTTATCCACTCATTCTCTCATTCCCTTTATTCAATTTATGGTTATTGAGCACTTACTCTGTGCCAAACCTCACGCATTCACATTAAAATAAGTGAAGAAAAGGGAATCAGGAGTGTCAGGAGTGGTATGGGATGGGTTGCAATTTGCAGTAGCATGGTCAGGATGGGCCTCATGGAGAGGGTGACATTTGATCATAGATGAAGGAGGTGAGCTTGGTCAAAAGTTAGACAACAGCAATAATCACAAGGACAAGCACCTGCCTAGGACTGACTCCTTTTGGTAATGAACCACTTAAAGGCCTGATGCTGGAATCTGAGCAACAGATTTGCGGCCAAATCTGCTCATGACGCAGAATTATCAAGAGCTCTCACATTTCCCCGGATCCACTCCCTATTTTGTTCCACTCCCAAGGAATTTTTTCTCGACTTGTAAACATAGGAATGTAGGAGGTAGAAAGCTCTTTACATAAAACAGAAATCTACCCAATACAAAAGACCACTATTAAAACAATAACATAAATACACACAGGTTCTATTAATAGTTACTTCCTCAGCACGTTTCCTCTCACTAGACACCCCACCTCATCTCGTTCTCTTTTTTTTCAATATCTGGAATCTTCTAACACTTAATAAAACAGTTAATGACCTCAAAGCAGGACCTGCTACATAATTTGTGAGGTCCCGTACAAGATGAACATGTGGGGATCCCTGCTCAAAAAGTGTTCAGAATTTCAAGGTGGTAACAGCAGAAGTTTAAAAGCATTCAGACTAAACACTGGGCCCTTCTGAGCATGGTGCCCTCATGTATGACTTCACAGGTCACATGTCCAAGAAGCCCAGGCTGCTGGCCAGGTACATTTTTTTTCCCTGTTCATTCTTCCTGTACAAATGAGAGCATGAAAACAAGTGCAAGCCAGCCTGGATCTTGACAGAAGTTAGACCTTAACATGTGTTTGGATCGCTGTGTTATTTAGAGCTCTAAGGACTCCTTAAAGTAATAATGACTAAAAGGAAGCATAATGAACCATTGTTCCACTGTACCTCGCGGTTAAGACAAAGTTACAGGAAGAGTTCCCAATTTGTCATGAGCATCCCAAGACATTCACATAAAGATGGTATGTGGAGATACAGGAATCTCCTAAGTAAAGATGTCCTGTGCCACTATATTCAAACAATAAAACCTCCGCACAATTTTCCACAGTGCTATACTGAGATTACATGTTTCTTCCAGAGAGGGAAAGGTTTCTTCAAACAAAAGTACTATACCACATTTCTTTGCCAAACATAATAGCCCACCCACAAAGGAGACCATGTGATGAGGTATAATAATTTTGATAGCTTATTAAGGAAACTGCCTTTTGATAACCAGGGGTGGTTTTTCCAGTGTGCTACAGAGCGATAATGCTACTTTGCAAAGTCCTCTACTGACAAGGATCCCCACGAACTTTCTCGACATTACTAGAGGGTGAAAAGGAAAAGCTTCTTTTATAGAAAACTGTGATTAAAACAAACCAGAGAGTAAGTCTAACGAGAGTCTAAACAAGTACAGCATAGTTCAGGCTAAAACCAAAACAGAGCTTCCATTTCCTAATCTAAAGTCTCAAACTACCTAGCTTCTCTTGAAATAAAATAAGAATATTTTAATTTTTAATTTATTTAAATGGCAGTGGTGTCATTCTGGGGAGCTCAAGAAGTTTCCTCACCAGGAACCCTGTGACATGTCTATTTTTCTAAAACACCATAGGAGCAGTTTGAGTGAGATCTGAACTTACGGTTTTTATGTAAAACCCCAGTGACTGGATTCACTCTAACCATTTCAGACATAGAGCCAGGTTATTTTCTGAACCTCTGGCTTCTGTCTTAAGCATCAAGTTTTCAATGTGTAACTGCATCAATGATTGATATGGGGTGATACAACATGTTAAAAGGAGCTACAAGAGCTACTCAAAATCAATCTATGCTAACAAATATAGATATAAAGACATATCCTAAGCACAAGAATTCTGCGATTAAAAATAATAATAACACCAAACTCCCAGTCCATCCCTCCCCCATCCCCCTCTCCCTTGGTAACCATAAGTCTGTTCTCTATGTCCATGAGTCTGTTTCTGTTTTGTAAATAAGTTCATTTGTGTCACATTTTAGATTCCACAAATAAGTGATATCCTATGGTATTTGTCTTTCTCTTTCTGACTTACTTCACTTAGTATGATAATATCTAGGTCCATCCATGCTGCTGCAAATGGCATTATTTCATTCTTTTTTATGGCTGAGTAATACTCCGAGGTATATATGTACCACATCTTCTTTATCCTTTCATCTAATGATGGACATTTAGGCTGTTTCCATGTCTTGGCTATTGTGAATAGTGCTGCTATGAACATAGGGGTGCATGTATCTCTTTGAATTATAGTTTTAGGAGTTTGGGGTTAGTAGATGCAAACTATTACATATAGAATGGATAAACAACAAGGTCCTACTGTATAGCACAGGGAACTATATTCAACATCCTGAGATAAACCATAATGGAAAAGAATATTAAAAAGAATATATATATATATAAGCTGAATCACTTTGCTGTACAGCAGAAATTAACACAACATTATAAATCAACTGTACTTCAATTTTTTTAAAAAAGATGGAAAAAATAGGGCTTCCCTGGTGGCGCAGTGGTTGAGAGTCCGCCTGCCGATGCAGGGGACACAGGTTCGTGCCCCGGTCCAGGAAGATCCCACATGCCGCGGAGCGGCTGGGCCCGTGAGCCATGGCCGCTGAGCCTGCGCATCCAGAGCCTGTGCTCCTCAACGGGAGAGGCCACAACAGTGAGAGGCCTGAGTACCGCAAAAAAAAAAAAAAAAAAGATGGAAAAAATAATAACAGTTTGGGGTTAACATATACACATTACTATATATAAAATAGATAACCAACAAGGACCTACTGTGTAGCACAGGGAACTATCCTCAGTATCTTGTAATAACCTATAATGGAAAAGAATCTGAAAAAGAATATATATATATAAATATATATATATATAAAACTGAATCACTTTGCTGTACACTTGAACACATTGTAAATTATACTTCAATTTAAAAAATAATAATAACCTATTCTTGCATAGCATTTAGACTTTAAAAATAAAAACAAAAACTTTCACATTCATTATCTCATTTGTCCAAACAGTCGTATGAGTATTTTCAAAAGCAGATGTTGCCATCCCCATTTTATAGGTGAAAAACCTAAGACCAAGGAAAGCTAAGGGATTAGTTAAATAGTAGAAAATGGCAGAGTCTCTGCTCATAACATCACAATAAATTCTAGTAAACTTCAAAACCATAAACCTCACCCTTGTTCAGAACTTCCTCTGTTGTTCACTCTTAATAAAGTTTGAAGTGGAACAAAGAGAAGAATCTATGGAAGTTCTACTTCATGTAATCCCCTTTTTTAACCCAAACCAGTCCTTCACACCCTGAAGTCTCCTCTCCTCTTCCCCAGGCTGATAGGAGTAGAAGTGGGAAAGGAAAGAATGTGATGCCATTGCAGAAGCATTTGTTATTGCTTTAACAGGATTGGGACAGAATCATTTTTCGGAGCATCCCATATTCTAAGCCTCGGTTACCTTCTCCCCATCCCACTTCCACTACATAGTCTCTTCCCTTCCAGCCAGGATTTCTTAAGGCAAAGACATTGTTGCATCTCTCACAGCTCCCCCCAACGCTGAGCTCCACATTAGCTGGAGCCCAAAAAACCCATTATGAATAAGTGAATGAGTGAATACCATCAAGCTGAAAGGAGGGAGACGGCTAATGATTGTCCACCCAGCTAACAGATTTTTTTTTTTTTACTGAAGACATGGCCAAGTTTACCATCACCCTTTGATTATTCAGGAGTTTGTTTTGTGTTTATCCTTGTTTTGTTTTGTCACAATTCATTAGAACAAACAGGAAAGGGTAGACAAAGGAATAAAAGAGTAGAACATAAACCACATTCTATTTAGAGATCTGTCAGAATTTGTTGTAAAGCTGGGAAAGAAGACTAAATTTACTAAATAAAATGAGGCTTAGAAAATTTGTGCTTTTTAATTCACCCCATAAGTAGCAGTGATAACTACATCCAATTCCCATGGCTAACATATGAATTAGGGTTTTTCAAAGCTAAATTCAGAAATAATCATAGGACCAGGAGAAAACTTAGAGATTTCATCCACATTCCCATCCGCATTGTACCATGCTCAAGAGATGCTCATCCAGTTTCTCCTTGAGCACTTCCAATATCAGGTGGATTAATACCTCCCAAAATACCCTATTCCATTTGAGAACAACTCTCTGTGTTAAGAGTTCTGACATAATGTGGCAGAATCTAGTTTCCTTTAACTGCTTCCCAATCATGACTCTAGCCATTGAAGCTGTACAGCTTTATTTTCTTGATTTCAATCATTCCTCATATCACAGGCTCATTCTAGACACTCTTTTAAATGTCAGTGTCACTCTTAAAATTTGATGCTGAGAGTTAAACAGAACACTCTGACCAGTACAGAGACCTTACTGCTATAATTTCCCTTGTTTGGCTAATCGTATTTCTACAGATATATTTGGGAAGTGATAAGGAGTAGTATAAGGAGCATTATATTTGGAATTATAGAAAATTAGGATCAATAGCAATTCCAACACTAGACCAACTTTATGACTTGGGGAAGCTGATAAACTCTCTGGTCCTCACTTCAGTGTCTCTAAAATTAATAATGAATTAACCTGAAAGCTCAGTATTCAGATACACAATGAATATACAAAAATCAATAGCTTTCTGAAAAACAATAATTAGTCAGAAATTGTAATATGAAAACATCCCATTCCTGATAGCTACATTTTTTTTTAAACTGTTGAAACCTAAAAATAATCCTATTTAGAAAATGTGCAGAATTTATATGAAGAAACCTTTATGTTTTTATACCTACTAAGGAACTGTGCAGGATATATATAGTGAAACTTTACTAAGTGATATAATATATATGTCTAGAGAAGCACACCATTCCTTGAGGTAAAGTTTGAATACAAAAAAGCTGTCATATATTTTCAAATTTATTTTAAGCTTAATGCAATTCTGATCAAAATCTCTAACGAGGCATTCTTGTTCACTTCTGATGGCACCATGAAATTGCTAAAACAGGATGATTTGGCAATTGGTAAAAGAAAACTCAAAAACTGTTTTACCCTTTGACCAAGAATTTCATTAACAAGGAAATTTATATAAAGAAAAATAAGAGATGCATACAAGATGGATTCCTAAGATGTTCATAGCATAATAAAATCCTTTCTTATAGTATATAGTACAAAAGTGGAAGCAAATTCAACGTCCAAAAATAGGCACTAGTTGAATAAACACAGTGCAAATATATATGTGTGTATATATATGCATGTATGTGAAATAGAATAATGTGCATCCATTAAAAATAATTTAGAGGGCTTCCCTGGTGGCGCAATGGTTGAGAGTCCGCCTGCCGATGCAGAGGACACGGGTTCGTGCCCCGGTCCGGGACGATCCCACATGCCGCGGAGCGGCTGGGCGCGTGAGCCATGGCCGTTGAGCCTGTGCGTCCGGAGCCTGTGCTCCACAACGGGAGAGGCCACAGCAGTGAGAGGCCCGTGTACCGCAAAAATAATAATAATAATAATAATTTAGAAAACTATTTAATGACATGGTATATCATTATGTTCATGATATATTAAAAAAATAAGATTACTAAGTGTGTAACATACAATTCAAATTTTATATGAGCTATAATATATCATGCAGATGTAAATCATATATAACAGTAGCGATCTCTGATTATCTCTGGATAAAGATAATTACTATTAGAAGTAACTTTTAAAATTCCATCAGGGTGTGTGGTTTTTTTGTTTGTTTGCTTGTTTGGTTGCTTGGTTGTTGATTTTTTTTTTTTTTTTTTGGCTTGGTAGGGAGTGATGAAGCATAAGGAATTGGTTGAGTTTTCAATTTAGTTTCTATTGGAATGTAACAAAATGATTCCAAAGTCCAACTGGAAAAATAAACTACTGCTACTAATTAAGACATTTTAAAGAAAAGCAACAAAGGAAAGCTTGCCCAATAAAATGTTAAATTATCTCATTGGTGCTACATAGTACCAAAATCTATAACTAAAGACACTATACAGATAACCTAGAGCCAGGCCCTAATGTACATTTTTTTGTGTGTAAATGATAAAAGTTAGTAAATGATAAAATTAGTTAACAAAAAAAGTAAATCAATAGGAAAGAATTCTTTGATAAAACTTCAGATTTAGTTTAAAATTTGGGGAAAAAATATTAGACCCTCAGCATTTACCATAAATCAAAATTAATTAGGCTGGATTTAAGAGTTTTTTTAAACTCTTTAGGAAACTGGAAGAAAATATGAGTGAATAATTACTGTATCTCAGATAGTAAAAGATATTAAAAACATAAAAGCAATAGGAAAGGGCTTCCCTGGTGGCTCAGTGGTTGAGTGTCCTCCTGCCGATGCAGGGGACACGGGTTCGTGCCCCGGTCTGGGAAGATCCCACATGCCGCGGAGTGGCTGGGCCTGTGAGCCATGGCCGCTGAGCCTGCGTGTCCAGAGCCTGTGCTCCGCAACGGGAGAGGCCATAACAGTGAGAGGCCCGCATACCGCAAAAACAAAAAACAAAACAAAACAAAAAAACGCAACAGGAAAAATCTTTCAGTAATTCTAGGAACACCATAAATAAAATTTAAAGGCAAATAGGAAAAATTATTTACAACTAGTATGGCAAACAAAAGGTTACTATTCCTAATTCAAAGAGTTCTTACAAATTGTTGATTAATTAATAAGCTTTACCCAAAAATAGGTAGGCATCACAAACAGGAAATTTTAAAAAATAAATAATACAAATAGCCAAGAAAATTATGAAAAATATTTGACCACACTAATATCAGAAATCTGATTAAGACATCAAGATAAGACACTATTTTTGCTCTACTTATATTGCTAAAGGATCTTTTACTTATAATATTCCTAATTAGAGTGAGGTAATGGGCACTGTTTTGCAGAAATATAAGTTAAAATAACTCTTCATTGAAGTTCTTTTACCAATCCGCATCAAGAATTTTTAAAACAACCGTACCCCTTGACGAGCTAACTAAATTCTAGGGACCAATAGTGAGGAAATAATCAGACAAAAGTGGTCAAAATTTTACAAATAAGGAACTTTATCATACAACTACTTATAACAGCAAAAGATTCAAAACAACCTAAAAGGCAGAAAAAGGGAGACTGATTAAGCAAATTACAATATTCTGAATAAAATTCAATATTTTTATTAATAAAATTCAATTAAATGAGAAATGCTCATTGCACAATATTAAGTGCAAAAGGTGGAACGCAAAACTGTGTGTATTGGTGTCCTTGCGTGGTTTTCACATGTGTGTCTGTATAAATTTGCATATCTGTGTTTTGGGTACACTGAAGAAACATTGGAATAAAATGCACCAAAATGTACATAGTAGTTACTTCTAAAGTAGTGGGAGTATAGGAGATTTTTATATTCTTCTTTAAAGTCGTCTAGATTTTTCAACTGTTCTGCAATTAACATATCCTATAAGTTTCATAGGGTACATTTATTAATAATAAAATTAATCATTAATTTGGGTCCCTTTTTCCTACCAGACAAGATGTTTGAAATCTTGGATTAGTCATCTTCTATTTCATTGGTTCCCAAACCGGGCTGTTCATTACAGTTGCCTGGAGCAGCTTCTAGCAACAAGTCTTCCAGTGCACACCCACTTCACCCTTGAAATTCTGGTTCAGAAAATTAGCTAAATATGTTTATGTTTACTTTTTTATTGGGCTTAGTTTTTGTTTTTTTTTTATACAGCAGGTTCTTATTAGTCATCAATTTTATACACATCAGTGTATACATGTCAATCCCAATCACCCAATTCAGCACACCACCATCCCCACCCCCCCACCGTTTTCCCCCCTTGGTGACTATACGTTTGTTCTCTACATCTATGTCTCAACTTCTGCCCTGCAAACCGGTTCATCTGTACCCTTTCTCTAGGTTCCACATATATGCACTAATATACGATATTTGTTTTTCTCTTTCTGACTTACTTGACTCTGTATGAAAGTCTCTAGATCCATCCACGTCTCAACAGATGACTCAATTTCGTTCCTTTTTATGGCTGAGTAATATTCCATTGTATATATGTACCACAACTTCTTTATCCATTCGTCTGTCGATGTGCATTTAGGTTGCTTCCATGACCTGCCTACTGTAAAAAGTGCTGCAATGAACATTGGGGTGCATGTGTCTTTTTGAATTATGGTTTTCTCTGGGTATATGCCCAGTAGTGGGATTACTAGATCATATGGTAATTCTATTTTTAGGTCTTTAAGGAACCTCCATACTGCTCTCCATAGTGGCTCTATCAATTTACATTCCCACCAACAGTGCAAGACGGTTCCCTTTTCTCCACACCCTCTCCAGCATTTGTTGTTTGTAGATTTTCTGATGATGCCCATTCTAACTGGTGTCAGGTGACACCTCATTATACTTTTGATTTGCATTTCTCTAATAATTAGTGATGTTGAGCAGCTTTTAATGTGCTTCTTGGCCATCTGTATGTCTTCTTTGGAGAAATGTCTATTTAGGTCTTCTGCCCAGTTTTGGATTGGGTTGTTTGTTTCTTTAATATTGAGCTGCACGAGCTCTATTTTTTTTTTTTTTTTTTTTTTTTTTTGCAGTACGCGGGCCTCTCACTGCTGTGGCTCCTCCCATTGTGGAGCACAGGCTCCAGACACACAGGCTCAGCGGCCATGGCCCATGGGCCCAGCTGCTCCATGGCATGTGGGATCTTTCTGGACTGGGGCACAAACCCGTGTCCCCTGCATCAGCAGGCGTACATCAACCACTGTGCCACCAGGGAAGCCCCTGCATGAGCTCTTCATATATTTTGGAGATTAATCCTTTGTCTGTTGATTCGTTTGAAAATACTTTCTCCCATCCTGAGGGTTGTCTTTCCATCTTGTTTAAGGTGTCCTTTGCTGTGCAAAAGCTTTTAAGTTTCATTAGGTCCCATTTGTTTATTTTTGTTTTTATTTCCAATACTCTAGGAGGTGGATCAAAAAAGGTCTTGCTGTGACTTATGTTAAAGAGTGTTCTTCCTATGTTTTCCTCTAAGAGTTTTATATTGTCCTGTCTCATATTTAGATCTTTAGTCCATTTTGATTTTACTTTTGTGTATGGTGTTAGAGAGTGTTCTAATTTCATTCTTTTACATGTAGCTGTCCAGTTTTCCCAGCACCACTTATTGAAGAGACTGTCTTTTCTCCATTGTATATCTTTGCCTACTTTCTCATAGATTAGTTGACCATAGGTGCATGGGGTTATCTCTGGGCTTTCTATCTTGTTCCATTGATCTAAGTTTCTGTTTTTGTGCCAGTACCATACTGTCTTGATGACTGTAGCTTTGTAGTATAGTCTGAAGTCAGGGAGTGTGATTCTTCCAGCTCCATTTTTTTCCCTCAAGACTGCTTTGGCTATTCAGGGTCTTTTGTGTCTCCATACAAATTTTAAGATTACTTGTTCTAGTTCCGTAAAACATGCCATTGGTAATTTGATAGGGATTGCATTGAATCTGTAGATTGCTTTAGGTAGTATAGTCATTTTCACAATATTGATTCTTCCAATCCAAGAAAATGGTATATCTCTCCATCTATTTGTATCATCTTTAATTTCTTTCATCACTGTCTTATAGTTTTCTGCATACAGGTCTTTTGTCTCCCTAGGTAGGTTTATTCCTAAGTATTTTATTCTTTTTGTTACAATGGTAAATCGGAGTGTTTCCTTAATTTCTCTTTCAGATTTTTCATCATTAGTGTATAGGAATGCAAGAGATTTCTGTGCATTAATGTTGTACCCTGCAACTGTACCAAATTCATTGATTAGCTCTAGTAGTTTTCTGGTGGCATTTTTAGGATTCTCTATGTACAGTATCATGTCATCTGCAAAGAGTGACAGTTTTACTTCTTCTTTTCCAATTTGTATTCCTTTTATTTCTTTTTCTTCTCTGATTGCCGTGGATAGAAGTTCCAAGACTATGTTGAATAATAGTGGTGAGAGTGGACATCCTTGTCTTGTTCCTGATCTTAGAGGAAATGTTTTCACTTTTTCACCATTGAGAATGAAGTTTGCTATGGGTTTGTCATATATGGCCTTTATTATGTTAGAGGTATGTTCCCTCTATGTCCCTTTCTGTAGAGTTTTTATCATAAATCGGTGTTGAATTTTGTCAAAAGCTTTCTCTGCATCTATTGAGATGATCATATGGTTTTTATTCTTCAATTTGTTAATATGGTGTATCACATTGATTGTTTTGCATATATTGAAGAATCCTTGCATTCCTGGAATAAACCCCACCTGATCATGGTGTATGATCCTTTTAATGTGCTGTTGGATTCTGTTTGCTAGTATTTTGTTGAGGATTTTTGCATCTATGTTCATCAGTGATATTGGCCTGTAGTTTTCTTTCTTTGTGACATCCTTGTCTGGTTTTGGTATCCAGGTGATGGTGACCTCATAGAATGAGTTTGGGAGTGTTCCTTCCTCTGCAATTATTTGGAAGAGTTTGAGAAGGATGGGTGTTAGCTCTTCCCTAAATATTTGATAGAATTCACCTGTGAAGCCTTCTGGACCTGGACTTTTGTTTGTTGGAAGATTTTTAATCACAGTTTCAATTTCATTACTTGTGATTGGTCTGTTCATATTTTCTGTTTCTGCCTGGTTCAGTCTTGGAAGGTTATACCTTTCTAAGAATTTGTCCATTTCTTCCAAGTTGTCCATTTTATTGGCATAGAGTTGCTTGTAGTAGTCTCTTAGGATTCTTTGTATTTCTGCGGTGTCTGTTGTAACTTCTCCTTTTTCATTCCTAATTTTATTGATTTGAGTCCTCTCCCTCTTTTTCTTGATGAGTCTGGCTAATGGTTTGTCAATTTTGTTTATCTTGTCTAAGAACGAGCTTTTAGTTTTATTGATCTTTGCTATTGTTTTCTTTGTTTCTATCTCATTTATTTCTGCTCTGATCTTGATGATTTATTTCCTTCTGCTAACTTTGGGTTTTGTTTGTTCTTCTTTCTCTAGTTTCTTTAGGTGTAAGGTTAGATTTTTTATTTGAGATATTTCTTGTTTCTTGAGGTAGGCTTGTGTAGCTATAAAATTCCCTCTTAAAACTGCTTTTGCTGCATCCCACATGTTTTGGATCATCGTGTTTTCATTGTCATTTGTCTCTAGGTATTTTTTGATTTCCTCTTTGATTTCTTTGGTGATCTCTTGGTTATTTAGTAACATATTGTTTAGCCTCCATGTGTTTGTTTGTTTGTTTTTTGTGTGTGTGTGTGGTACGCGGGCCTCTCACTGTTGTGGCCTCTCCCATTTGGGAGCACAGGCTCTCCGGATGCACAGGCTCAGCGGCCATGGTTCACGGGCCCAGCTGCTCCGCAGCATGTGGGATCTTCCCAGACCGGGGCACAAACCCACGTACCCCGCATCAGCAGGCAGGTGGACTCACAACCACTGCGCCACCAGGGAAGCCCTGTGTTTGTACTTTTTACGTTTTTTTCCCTGTAATTCATTCCTAATCTCATAGCATTGTATTCAGAAAAGATGCTTGATATGATTTCAATTTTCTTAAATTTACTGAGGCTTGATTTGTGACCCAAGATGTGATCTATCCTGGAGAATATTCCATGCGCACTTGAGAAGAAAGTGTAATCTGCTGTTTTTGGATGGAATGTCCTATAAATATCAATTAAATCTATCTGGTCTATTGTGTCATTTAAAGCTTCTCTTTTCGTATTTATTTTCATTTTTGGATGATCTGTCCATTCGTGTAAGTGAGGTGTTAAAGTCCCCCACTATTATTGTGTTACTGTCGATTTCCTCTTTTATAGCTGTTAGCAGTTGCCTTATGTATTGAGGTGCTCCTTTGTTGGGTGCATATATATTTATAATTATTATATCTTCTTCTTGGATTGATCCCTTTATCGTTATGTAGTGTCCTTCCTTGTCTCTTGTATCATTCTTTATTTTAAAGTCTATTTTTTCTTATATGAGTATAGCTACTCCAGCTTTCTTTTGATTTACATTTGCATGGAATATCTTTTTCCATCCCCTTACTTTCAGTCTGTATGTGTCCCTAGGTCTGAAGTGGGTCTCTTGTAGACAGCATATATATGGGTCCTGTTATTGTATCCATTCAGCAAGCGTGTGTCTTTTGGTTGGAGCATGTAATCCATTCATGTTTAAGGTAATTGTCAATATGCATGTTCCTATTACCATTTTCTTAATTTTTCTGGGTTTGGTTTTGTAGGTCCTTTTGTTCTCTTGTGTTTCCCACTTAGGGAATTCCTTTAGTATTTGTTGTAGAGCTGGTTTGGTGGTGCTGAATTCTCCTAGCTTTTGCTTGTTTGTAAAGCTTTTGATTTCTCCATCAAATCCGAATAAGATCCTTGCTGGGTAGAGTAATCTTGGTTGTAGGTTCTTCCCTTTCATCACTTTAAGTATATCATGTCACTCCCTTCTGGCTTGTAGAGTTTCTGCTGAGAAATCAGCTGTTAACCTTATGGGAGTTCCCTTGTATGTTATTTGTTGTTTTTCCCTTGGTACTTTCAATAATTTTTCTTTGTCTTTAGTTTTTGCCAGTTTGATTACTATGTGTCTTGGTGTGTTTCTCCTTGGGTTTATCCTGTATGGGACTTGCTGCGCTTCCTGGACTTGGGTGGCTATTTCCTTTCCCATGTTAGGGAAGTTTTCTACTATAATCTCTTCAAATATTTTCTCTGGTCCTTTCTCTCTTCTCCTTCTGGGACCCCTATAATGTGAATGTTGTTGCATTTAATGTTGTCCCAGAGGTCTCTTAGACTGCCTTCATTTCTTTTCATTCTTTTTTCTTTATTCTGTTCCGCAGCAGTGAATTCCACCATTATGTCTTCCAGGTCACTTATCCGTTCTTCTGTCTCAGTCATTCTGCTATTGATTCCTTCTAGTGTAGTTTTCATTTCAGTTAATTGTATTGTTCATCTCTGTTTGTTTTTTCTTTAATTCTTCTAGGTCTTTGTTAAACATTTCTTGCATCTTCTCGATCTTTGCCTCTATTCTTTTTCCGAGGTCCTGGATCATCTTCACTATCATTATTCTGAATTCTTTTTCTGGAAGGTTGCCTATCTTCACTTCATTTAGTTGTTTTTCTGGGGTTTTTGTCTTGTTCCTTCATCTGGTACATAGCCCTCTGCCCTTTAATTTTGTCTATCTTTCTGTGAATGTGGTTTTTGTTCCACAGGCTGCAGGATTGTAGTTCTTCTTGCTTCTGTTGTCTGCCCTCTGGTAGGGGCTTAGTTTTATTTTTCTGTCCCTTATAGGGCATTGGTTTTTTTAAAAAACACATTAAGACAATCACTTTCAAATAAATATTCCTCTCTCTTCACATTTACACAAATTTCCAAAAGAAAAATAAAAAGAAATTTTGTCAAAAGTCATACTAAAACCAAGATGTACTGAATTCCCATGATCTAGGTTCCTGTGCTCCTCAGTTTCTTTACCTGCATATGGGGGATAAACATGGTCCATACTTCCTAGAGACTTGGGGAAAATTAAATTGATACATTTAAGTGCTCTAAATAGTTCCTGACACATAAAAATCTCTCAATAAATGTTACCTATTGTTACAACCATCATAGTCATCATCATCAGCAGTTCTTAAAAAATTAAGCAAAAGAAATAGTCTTAAATGCTTTGTTTTCAATAACTGAATGCTATCTCTTAGACATTCCTTGTCTAAATACAAGACTGTTTAACAATTCATTCTACAACTTTGCCAGGTATTAACCAATACATTCACCAGTCATTAAATATTCATAATTGACCTTTTTCTCTCTTCAAAAAACTGGGTCATTTGCCACTTTCAGCCTTATGGTGCCTCTTCACTTCACCCAAGATTCCAAGACTACTTGATAATATTTTCCTGTCGTGTCTATAAATTTTTCTGCTCCCTGAAATGAAACCCATTGGAGTCTGAGCAGTTCTGTCTTTAGTGCTTTATATCCTCTTGGGCTTTGATTTCCCTTTAAGCATATTTTTTCTACCCTTTCCAGGATCAAGATTATTCTCCGCAATCAAAAAGAATGGAAGTAAAATAGGAGTGAAGTAGTTCTAGTTTATCTCTGACATGTTGATATTACACTCTGTATCTCAGCAGTAGTCCTTTTGCTCTCAACATAACTTAAATATTGAATATATATATATGTACTTGTACACACATGCTTTTTGTGTCCTCAGTGTTTTTCACATGCTTCACATCTTGTCAGCCTGTATTTGTACCTTATTTACATATTTGTACATATTTATACCTATTACAAATGGGTACCACCTGTTTATCTGTATTCTTGGTTTCACGAGCTTTGGGGAAGCTCCCAGTGATATTAAGCTATTTAGTTTGGTTTTGTTTAGTTCTCTTTTCTTTTTACTTGAGATCATTTTTTAATGGGGCATCAACATTTCCATTGGTAAATTGCCCATACTTCATGATCTATCTTCCTTCTTAAAATGCTTGCCTCTTTTTCAAGAAATTTTTAAAATAATTTTTCAAGAATTTAAAAAATCTACTTTCATTGAAATGTAGTAAACCTCTAACTATGCTCAGGATTCAATTCTAGGAGCATTGTGTTAGCACATCCCTTTCCTTCAAGGTTATCATTATATACATTTCACCAGGAAGTTTTGCATTGTTGGTAGTATTTAAATCCAAATAGTAGCTTCTATTATTGTTCTTTTGAGACCTTAAACAGTGAAAATATCAGCAAAGGTAGTCAAGAAGTTACAAGATACTTCTATCAGAATGAATCTGAAACCATTTGCCTAATTCAATTCACAAAGTTCTATTATCAATAATGTCTAATTAATCCCAAAATAAATTTCCATATGGGTTCCCTTCCTCCAATACCTCTTAAATGTAGGTGTTTCATGAAGGCTCTGTCTTTAGCTCTCCTTTACATAAATATGTCTCTTGTCATGCTCTGATGTAGTCTCCTGGCCTCAGCTACCCCTTCCAAAACTCTGGCATCTTTATCTCTAGCTCTGACTTCCCTTCCGATCTAGCTCCATCCAACATTTCAACTACCTGCCAGATTATTCCACCAGGTTGTTCCAAAGACACCTCAACCTTGGTGTGAATCATCATCTTCCCTCCCAAACTCTCTTTCTTCTCCTGAATTTCCTATTTCTATTAGTGATTCTGTTCTCCTCTCAGTTTACCTGGATATAAAAGCCTTATACCCCATTTGACCTCTTCCTCTCCTGCATCCATATGTCATCAGTTGCCAAGTCCTGCTAATTTTAACTCCTTGGTATCTCTGACATCTACACCCTCTGTTACCTCTTGTTCAAGCTCTCTTGATCTTATGTATGAGTTGTAGCCTAACTGATTATCCCTTTCAAGTTGTCCTCCTTCAGTATCTATAAATCAGGCTATTTTAAACTTCTTAAAACATGGTTTTAATTCTATTATTCCTCTCCCTCTGAAAACCTTTCATTGCTCCCTATCTCAATATGTAAATAAACTCTAAACTCCTTTCCCTGCTTTTTAGTATTCTCTATTAAGGATTTATCCTCATCTCATTTTCTTATTTCGTTTCCCTCTACTCTCTGTATGACAACTTGGATTCCGGACTTGCTATTCCAAATAATGTCCCAATTTTCTACAACAGGCCTTTGCTCACAATGAGCTCTAGAGGAGAATGCCCTTCCTCCCCACCCCCAGCCCTCCAGCAACTACCCAACATACTCTATTTGGATGCTACTTGAAAGCCTCTCCTAACCAGATCATCTAGAAACAACCACTCCCTTTCGCCCCTCAACTCTCACAAGACCTCACTTGTGCCTTAGTAATGACATTTATCACTTATTTCTTAGACTATAGTTCCTTGCACAAATGATTTTCCTTCTTAAAGACAATGTAACCTCCTTGGTGAAAGTATCTACTTCTGAATAATTTTCAAACATAGCACAACTCTTAACATCACCTTAGCATAGCATTTATAGAGAAGTTCCTAAGTGCTGAATAAATTAAAAATTATATAACTCAGGATCAATCCTGCCTTCTTGATAGATTCAAGCATTTTAGAATATTAGCTAATCATTAATCAATAATATCTCTAAAATACTCACACTCCTAAGTATTGTGCTTACTTTTATCAAGTATGTGATTGTAGTAATATCAATGAATCATAGATGGTCACAAAAGCTTTATAGTTGTACAATTTTACTAAATTAATTTTCAAAACAATTAAGAGCTAGGCTTTTACAGAACTGGAATCTGTGGGTGTCAGCTGCTAAAATATTCCAAGTCAGACAGCTGAAACTCTAGGCAATTGTTCATTGAACAAAACGTCTTTACTAGTTGAACACTGAAGAAGTAAACAGGACTTCTCTGGTGGCGCAGTGGTTAAGAATCCGCCTGCTAATGCAGGGGACATGGGCTCGAGACCTGGTCGGGGAAGATCCCACATGCCGTGGAGCAACTAAGCCCGTGCGCCACAAGCACTGAGCCTGCGCTCTGGAGCCCGTGAGCCACAACTACTGAAGCCTGAGCGCCTAGAGCCTGTGCTTGGCAACAAGAGAAGCCACCACAATGAGAAGCCTGCGCACCACAACGAAGAGTAGCTCCTGCTCGCTGCAATTAGAGAAAGCCCGCACATAGCGACGAAGACCCAACGCAGCAAAAAATAAATAAATTTATTTTAAAAAAAAAGTAAACAGAAATATATGTTATTACGAAGTGAAAGAGTGGCATGGACATATATACACTACCAAATGTAAAATCAGTAGCTAGTGGGAAGCAGCCACTTAGCACAGGGAGATCAGCTCGGTGCTTTGTGACCACCTAGAGGGGTGGGATAGGGAGGGTGCGAGGGAGACGCAAGAGGGAGGAGATATGGGGATATACGTATATGTATAGCTGATTCACTTTGTTATAAAGCAGAAACTAACACACTATTATAGAGCAATTATACTCCAATAAAGATGTTGAAAGAAAAGAAATATATGTTATTCATAATGGTTAACGGTAATAAATATCTGACGTGCTGGATTATGACAAGTGTATATAGAGATGCTCAAGCTTCTGGGAAATTCTGGGAAGCAGATGGTATTTCAATAAAAATCCATTTATTCCATGATAATTGGGAAGGAAGTAGCTGGCTATGATAACTTTTGGTATACTAGCAATAGAACTACATGTAAAACTTATAATTTATTCTGCCATAATGAAACTAAATTGTTGCCATATATTTTTCAGTAATGCTTATAGATCTTTATGAAATTTGGCAAAAGGATAATAACTTGCTGCTGATGAATACCTTATGAGGAAAAGTACTCCTATGTTAAAATAGAGTCATGCCCATAACATTATAAAATTACCTTCTTAACTTCCTAGACTGATATGAGACAGGCATCACATTACCTCTGAGTGACAAAACATTGGTATTCCTTAGCAACCCTTCGATAAGCATCGTGTTGCCAAAACACTTAGACGCCCTGCCTCTACCCACAGCTTTCATTACCTTATCACTAACCTCAGGATGAAACAAACAACCCAAACTGGTTACCGGCAGTGGTGGGGAAGTGTTGCTGGGTTCAGCAGTCACAGTCACACACACATAATGTGATCTTTTCTATGGGCTGTCCACTGAGAGAGATGGGCGGTTGCAGGGAACTAAAAATGTGCTCCTTTCTAATGAGGGGCCCTCCTCCGGCGCTGGTTGTGCTGGCCTCCAGACCTCAGTACTTCCCGATAGACAGGGCAATGGGGAAGGTGTGAGAAGCTAGACTAATTTCCCACTCAGGGAAATGGTATAGTGAATTGGCTAAGAGGCTGAACTCAGATTGCCTGACTTCAAATCCTGGCTCTGCCACTTACTAGTTGTGAGAACCTGGACTGGTTAGTTAATCTCCAGAAACTTCCATTTCCTCTTCTATAAAATGAAAATACTACAATATCTCTTTATTGTCATGACTATTAAGTGTAATATTATTATATCTCTGTTATTATGACTATTAAGTTAAATAGTGCCTGAAAAATACTTACCAAAATGTTTGGCACAATAAGTTTAAAATATTACCAACATTTGCTCGGTAACAGTTTTGAGATATAATGGAGAACTGACTCACAGAGGTCTTCATAGTTTTTATTCCTAATGACCAGATTTCATCCAAACAAACAAGTGAATCTGAATATCGATGCGTGTTGCCTAGCTCTTTTTTTTTCCAAAAGAGCTGTTTATGAAAGTTAAAAAACAATACAGGCAAGGTCATATACACTTCTTACACACAAAGAGAAACATGACATAAATTTGGACAGCAATGTATTTTCAAATGAATGCTGTTACATTCAACAAATATACCTGAACTTATGCATCAAAAAGGAGATTTACCTTCAAAAGAGTCACATCAGGAAGCCATGCACTTGTTTCAATAATGCTGCCAAATATTTTTGGAACTCTTCCTTCTAAATTACCTCCTGAGCCTGCTTCAAATTCTTTTAGATGTCTTCATTGGAAACAAATGTTTACCTTTGGGAGTTTTCAATTTTGAAAGCAGATTTAAAAACAACTCATAAATAAGATGGAGGATAATGTCACCTCTGGTCAAAAAATAAGGAAATAAGGGCCTTTTTGCATGGCTTGTAAAACATCTCAAACAACTCCAGACAGGGAATCTCTAAAACATTTCAGACCAATGGAACCATTATCAGAATTAGTGTGTTGCTTTCTGTGTGATTAACAGATTACATGTTTATTTACTTAATTGTATTAAACAAATACTTGTAGAGCACTATGTGTCAAGCCCTGTTCTAGGAGCCTTTGCATATATTAGCTAATTTAATGCTCATCTTATGAGGTAGATGTCCTTATTACTTCCATTTTACAGATGAGGTAATGAGGCACAAAGTTAAGGGTTTTGTTCCAGGACACACAGCTAGTTAATGGCAGAGCCAGAAATTGAAACCAGGCTTTCTATATAGTATAGAGGCTATATTTTCTAAAAAGTACAACTTCTGTGTATAGATAGTTATTCTATCTGGGATTTTAAGGTATTGAAAATTTAAACTTGGTGAAAGATACTATACCTCTCCATGAATTTTTTTAACCTCTGCTAGAAGCCCTCTTAGTGTTAACATGCATTATCTGATCCTTCTTTTTTCTCTCTCTCTCTGCCCATAGCAAGGTTTACAGGAGGAAACAGTCTCACTTTCTAGTTTCCTCGTGTTCTATTGCTCTGTAGGCTATCCTGTTTTCCCACATAAGCAGATCTTTTACCCAGCAGTTTCTTCAGCCTTATGCCAGGAACAGTCTCTCTCCTCACAATGTTTCCTCATGCCTATTTCAAAACTCCCTCCTTAAAATTCACATTTTCCATTGCATCTCTAAGGAGCTCAATCTTGTTAGACTTAATGGGGAAGATAGAAAAGATGAGTGAGGAAGGAAAGACATTAAAATATTTTTAAATTCTCTTTGAAAAAGCACCTTATATCATTTTCCATCAGTAAAATGTTTTGAATGTCTCACTTTGCTCTCCTTTGCCTTGAAATAGGAGTTTCCAAAGCAGCTTCATACCAATGCCAAGAGCATACCACTGGTCAGCCATTCGATAATGACAACATCCCCAAGGAAACATACTTAAGCAAATTGAAAAAAAATAGATTATGCTGGAACACTTTTTATTTCAGGATAAAAGAAAAATACAGGAAGAAATCTCACAGAAGCGTTTGAAAATAGAGGAAGAAAAACTAAAGCACCAGCATTTGAAGGTAACTTATGACTTTAATTTCATTTCAATGATTTTGCATTCAAATATTCTAATTGCACTCAAATTTCAGTAGTAAAGATGCTTTAGGAAGGAAAAAAATTCCAACAGTTATACTAACACCCTAATAACCATAAGGGAAGCCAATAAGCTAGTAATATTTGCATATGAGACTAATACCTCCTGGCAAACATGTGGAAAATTGAAAACATGTTTTTATTACTTTTACCCTTTTTTACTGAATTTCCTCACTTTCTTGGGTAACCTTGAGAATTCAGTCTTGATAGTTTGGCCCTGAATACAGTCTTGCTTAACATCCCTTGGGAGTGGATCCAGCTGGGAAGTCCATTTTGAAATCAATGAAAAGCCAGCCCTTACCCAGGGCATGCAAAGCAGACAGTGTCTGGCCTGCTCAAGGATGCTCGTATTCAAAAACTCAGTGCGATGAATTCAATGTTGTTTGAGTGTGGTTCAAGGTTCTGTTTTATTTTGTTTTGACAGAACATGAGATCATAACCAAAAATAAACCTCCATTTTTAAAATCAGACTTTACATCTTTCATGGGTATGGTCATTTTGTAATTTAAGCACACTGAGTCTCACATTTTATTATGTAGCTTAGTCATAGGGTGCAACCAAATGACAAACAGGAGCTCCTTGTGAACAGGCCCAAGCAGGAAACTACCTACCTGGCAGGGCTTCTGTCGATAGATGTAATAAATCCCTCAGTGAAACAATGCCGCACACTCGTGGGGTCTACAATCTTTTGGTAAACTTGCCGAATTCAGCTAAGTCCATCTTTCTGATGGATCAAGTAACCACCTCTTGAGAGAAAAAAGACACATGTTAGGATTCCAATTAGCCTCAGCGCTCTGGATTCTGTTTGCTTCTTTGCTCCTATACAAATTGACATTTCTAATGTTTGATGAATAATTTCAATACGTAGTCAGCCTGCTATCCTTACAGTTTGTCACATTGAATTTACATGAGTAGGAGACATAGCCAAGACATGCCGTGTGTACTCCCAGAAAAATCAATGAAATAACAAATTTTACCAAGTCATTGTGATACAAGTCAAATGAAGTCAAAAGCAAGTCTACAACAATTTTTGAGATAGGCAATTTCTAACTCCAAAATCTCCCTCTCTCTCTCTCTCTCTTTCACACACAAACATACACACACACACACACACACACACACACACACACACACACAATTTGGATCTCACAGTGAACTAATTACTACTGCTTCTGAGTAATTGCTATCCTTGCAGAATGAGTAGCCAAACAACATTAGAGTTCACAGTAGAAAAAAAGTTTTATATATCCTCTCTGTTCATTCTAGGAAGTAAGTTTCACACAGGAAAACACACATTCTAACACACTGAGAGGTCCATTTCTGAAGTGACACCTCATTTCAATACTTAACAAAAACAGTCCGAAAAGTAATATATACTGTTCCCTATAGGTTTGCTTTCTGGATCCCAGAAGACCTCTTCTAATCCAATCCAGTCAAAGCATGTATCATGCTTTGGACTGCAGTACACAGTTGTGCAGATGGTATACTGCGTAAAGTTACCTGAGACAGAGCGGTGCTGAAATCCTGCCCATACTCCCTTGGAACAGTGCACTCTGGCACAGGGCTGCTTCTGTCTGGAGGACAAAGTTTCTTTCTCTCTGCACAAAAGTGCTGTCCACCTTCCCAAGCTGTGCACTGACCTGAAGGAGTAGGAGTGGGGAACTGTACCTTTTCCTAATTTGCATATTAATGCCTTAGAGACCAGCGGTAGCCTTGAGAGTTGTAGCCCTTCTGCTTGCAACCTACTGGGAAATTCAAGGTTAAGTAAATAATTAGTACAAGTTAAAGGATGATTTTTTTTAATTTAAGCATAAGTGTAAGCATTAGTAATTCTTTAATCTGGGGTGGCCAAAAAAAGTTCTGTTAAAGGTGTGGGATTTAACCTGAGTCTTAACTGATAAGTAGAAAACCTTCAGTCAGTAAACATTTATTAAGTACCTATTATGTGCAAGGTACTAAGCTGGACATGAAGAATATAAAATAAGTTTGATCTGTGCCCTTAAATGGTAACTGACACATAAACTCATAATGACATTTATACTGTGATGAACACTATATTCAAGGCATCAACTGCAAAGGGAACATAGAGGAGAGAATGGCTGTTTCAGTAAGTACATTCTTCCAAGTTCTGCAGAAAATGGTTGGCTATTCCAACAGCAACTAGGCACAATTCCAAAATAGGGTTCAAAAATGTGCAGAAGTGTTCTAAAAATTGATTCCAAAATATCTTCACCAAGTCAAAAAAGCTCTGTTGGCTTCTGCAATTACCAGCCTTTCTTTTTATTTTCTTCTTCATCCATTTGTCTCCATTCCAGTGACTATCCTCACCACTTTCCCGATTGCAAATTATTTCATTACATGTCAATGACTCACTTTGAACAACACAAATGTAAATATTTACAAAGTGCTCCTTCTGTGTGAGCAGTACACACACTTCAAAATAGTTGTGGTAACTCACTCTAATATCCTTTAGCTCTGGAACCTGACATTCATACCAATGACATCCTGGAAAGGGAGTTTCCACGGCCATTAACAGCATTCTCACATTCAAACATTCTGAGACTTGTCCACTCTTGATCTTTTTGCCTAGTACTCAACCTAGAAAACTTTTCTGGAAGTCCATTTAAATCATGGTATGAAAAACTAATTTATTCTTAATGTCTCCTGTAACTGCTGTGCAGAATATAGAAGTGTTTCAAGAAAACCTTTCCCTAAAAGACTGCCAAAAGATCTACTACCTGTGTATCACTTATATTTTTATTTAGTTACTATGGCTTTTGATTCTGAATGTCATTGTTGTGAAATAGATTTTAGTCTATTCCTCAATCTCATAGACTAAAGCATAAGTCTAAACTGTGACATAAAAGCAAAATAACTGTCTTGTGGTTACCACAATATGTGATTATACCATATCATTCTGATTGTACATCTAAATTATATATTTTATATTTAGAGGCAAAAAGTTCTCTGCCAGAGTTAAATGACAATTCCTGAACTATGAACAAAGCTTATAAGGCTAAAATTAAAATTATTCTTAGTCCTAACCAGACTAAGAACCAAGAATGAAGCCCCAAGATAACATAATTATGTCACAGGAGCCATTCTCCACCCTCTACAACTCAGCATCATAAGACCATCCCATCTGAGTGTTTCTTACAGTGATATGGATGTAATTGACTGAAACTATCCTTGCAGGTGGTTTGTAAGAACTGTAATTTACTTTGATGGATGTCATCTATATTATTTACTGTGCATTAGCTATCATCATATTCCATCAAATAAAAATAAACTAAAATCAAGGTAAATTCTTAAATGCTGATATATTGAGATTTTCTTGGCATATTATCAGGAAATAAATCTTGACCTTTATTAATAATATTTACTGTGTCTGTGGGAACACATTTTTACAAACAACTGAACAGCTATAATTAAGGGAAAAGATAACATTGTGGGAAGGAATCTGGCTACAAACTGGAATAATACAAACTGCTTTTATGGGGTGTGTTGTCCACATGAAATTTCTTGAAACTCTGAAAAAAACCAACACAAATATGATGATCTGGGTTGAGATAATTACTGACTTAATCTAGTGGTTTTCAAACTGTGTCCCATGCATCTGTAGGCTTCTAGGCCCCCTCATTGCTTCAACTAGAGCAGGCCACATTTCATCTATTCTACAAGTTATAATTCCAAATAACATTTATTTGTAATCAGTGTAATATTTTTAATGATTTGAAAAAAAATTGCCTTAGTTAAAATAAACTTCCTTTGGTAATTATCTAGCCCAATCAACCTTATTTAAATTTATTTTAAATTCAGAGGTATTTACATTCCAGTTGTATTAATTCTGTTTTAAAAAACAAGCATGTTTTTTAAAAAAGACAAATATTCCTCTTACTTGCTTTCATTCTAATCATGGTGTTAGAGAGAGAAGTGTCAAAAAAATAAGGAAAATTCCCATTCTTCTCTTCTCACCATTTTAGAAACAGTAAATTCCCAGGGAATAGTTATTGAACAAATAATTTACAAAGGTAGATAGATATATAGTGACAATACTTTTCTTCAGGAAGAAAAGAAGAAACTCAAACACTTTGAAAATAGTATCTAACAGTTTTCCCTTGAGACACAGACAGGATGCTAGCTAAAGCCCCCTGAAGTTTACAGGTCTTCTTCATTTGCTTTGTCTTCTTAGGTTCAAGTCCAGGAATGTAATTATTTCATGCAAATTCGAGGGCATTTTTTTTCCACCTGATGAAACATAAATCTTTTTTGTTTTATTAAAGTTGACAAAAATTCAACTCACAAATATTTAGACAGATCGGTGAATTTTATGTATCATATGATTGGGACGAGTAGGGAGCTGAACGTAAAGGATATCTAGAACCAAGGAGGCTCTCAGAAGAAAGAAGGGGTACTGGGTAGGCAAAACAATAAATGTCAACCACAGAGACTAAGACTGTCATTGAATTAGTTTAAGATACAATAGCAATCTCTTGTTTTGCCCACCATTCCAATTAATCCCACAAAAGATTTTATTTTTTTTTGGAGGGGTCACTATGTACTGTCACTGGGATGAATAGCAAATGGCTTCAAGGAGCTTGTTACTTTGACACAGATATACACCCATCAACCCAACAAATCATAGTAAGGCATCATCATGATGAGGTCCCTACATGACTGTTAAAAATACAGTAAATATACAGTATAGGTAAACATACACTGCTGTGTGATTCTGAAGAAGGAGAGTTCCCTGGGGGTGAAGTGAGGCTGGGGGTGGGGTGGGGGAAGATGCAGAGGTAGGACAGGGATCTTCATAGAGAAGGAGGACCTGAACTAGACCTTAGGATATACATAGGATTCAGATACATAAACCCTGGCTTTAGAAAGGGGTCAAGAAGGGTGCAAAGTAGGAAACTATCAGATTTATTCAGGCAAGACAGTGAGAGAAAACAATTTCTCTTTAATATTTCCACCATTGAAATTAATAAGATTTGAAAGCATTCAGATTTTGGAATTTTCGATTGATATAAGAACATATATTTATGTTTTCTGATATCAGAAAAAGGCCTTGAGGGAGAAATGGCTTCTAGATGGAATCAGCAGTGGAAAAGAACAGGAAGAGATGAAGAAACAAAATCAACAAGACCAGCACCAGATCCAGGTTCTAGAACAAAGTATCCTCAGGTATGGCCCTCTCTGAGATACTCCACAACTACCTTTATTTTGACTTTGTCCTATGTTAAATGTATAAAGGCCATTCTCCTTTTTAGGGGCACAATCAGATCTTCCATTTGGATTTCTAAGACTAAGAAAACACACCAGAAAGCAACAACAGAAATTTTGCTGTAAAGGTCCCCAAAACATAGCAACACGAGACTCATTTTTAAAATACATATGGGTCGGGCTTCCCTGGTGGTGCAGTGGTTGAGAGTCCGCCTGCCAATGCAGGGGACACGGGTTCGTGCCCCAGTCCGGGAAGATCCGACATGCCGCGGAGCGGCTGGGCCCATGGGCCATGGCCGCTGAGCCTGCGCGTCCGGAGCCTGTGCTCCGCAACGGGAGAGGCCACAACAGTGAGAGGCCCGCGTATCGCAAAAAAAATAAAATAAAAAATAAAATAAAATAAAATACGCATGGGTGACTTACCCATAGCTCTCTGAGCCCATTTCCTCATCTACAAAATGGTAGTAACAATATCTATCTTTCAGAGTTGTTGAACAGATTAATAAATGCATGTACTAAACTACTAGCACCTACCTGGCATTTGGCAAGAGAGCAAAAGCAGTTCTTCACTGCCTCAACCCCCTCTCTCATCTTAGGACAGGTGACAGTTATAAGAGTGTGTGCATACTCTCCCCCCATCACACCTCTTCCCAGGCCCTCCTTAGCCTCAGCCATGATATTTTGGAAGAGAAGACACTGTAGGACTACTTCACTAACATTTTCTCTCTTCTACTTCTCTGATTGGTCACAGGGGTTGACTTCACTTCTCAGTGTCCTTTCCTGACCATGAAACACAATTAGTACAGACTCAGCAACTTTGGATATAGCAAGTAAAGTTTTTTAATTGCCTTGGCTTAAAATGAGGTGCTGGACCTGAAAAAAATTGGAAAGCTCAAATACAAGATAGGATTATTAATATTATCACAAAGTATAGATAGCACAGAAGAAAAAGGTGTGAGAAATGTCAGCATCATTTTCTAGCCCACAATGGAAAAAAGATGGAATTTTTTGTGGTATGATAATGACAATAATTTAAAGCCTACACATCTTTGAAACATAGGTAACTTTCAAAGCCTCACTCACTGCAAATTTGTTATCTTTTGTGAGGACCATAGGAAAGACCGGGAAGATAAAAATATCCAATAGCTGTGCTATGACCACATTTTGTCCATACTCACCACACTACGTAAACAGATTGCATTAGGCCTTAAATTGACAACATGGAAAAAGAAAAACAACTTTCTTTTTGCAACTGATTTTTATTTTACTAGCTTAATTTCATACACTTGTATATTTAATAGCTAAAATCATTGACTGCTCATTCTTATTTAGATGTTTTTAAATTAACCATTCTTTTAAAGTTATATTTTATAACTGAAATGTTTATATTTATAAACTCCTCAGTTGTTTGTTCAAAGATATGTACTGCTGCTGAATGGAAGATAGTAAATACTTTTTAAATAACTCAATAAATCAACTCTACAGTTTGGAAAACTTGATTATTCGTAAGGCATCCCTTAGCAAAAGCTTCCTAACAAAGTCTGGTTTAGCTGAAGATTGCTTTCCTCACCCTTCCACACACAATCCTTATCTCTCAAGGAGCTCTGAATTTAATCCCTGTAAACCCTTGCCCTGCACAGACACCTCCTTTCTTCCCCCTCAGAGCCCCTTCTTTGGAGTCTTTCCACATACTGAACACCTACAACTTTCTCTGCATCTGATGATAAATGAAGTAGTTACATATACTCAAAGTCCATTAACGAGTTTGGGCTGCTTTCTGAGTAATCCAAGAGAATTTACTAGGACTATACTGATGGCTTTCAGGCCTTGCCTGAATGCTCTGAGAATCACATAAGCTTCTAGGAGTTTTGGTAGTGGCTTGCCTAGTTAGGGCTCCTATGTGACGAAAGAGAGAGAAAAAGAGGGAGGGAGGGAGGGAGGAAGGAAGGGACAAAGGGAGGAAGAAAGAAGAACAAAAACAAGGAAGAGGAGGAAACCTATTTGCTGAGCCATATTATGCACCAGGCACTTTGCATATATCATCCCATTGAATCTCCATAACCCTATAAGGCAGGTGTTATGATCTTCACTTTTTGCAGAGAGATTAAAGAATTCGCACTGTTAGGAAGTGGCAGATCAGAGACTACTTAATCTGACTATCCAATGCTGCCTATAAAATAATGGCACACAGCAACCTCTGTGGACTGAAAATTCATTACCTTGTAAGAAGTCTTTGAAGCATGTTCTGTCCCTTGGTTCTGCTTTCTCCAAACAGCCTTTACCACAATCAGGATCTTCTTCCACGTCCAATTAATGTCTTTGTTAAACTATCAATTAAATGTCTATTCATTACCCAATTTCTGGCATCTCACTGCGACTTTATTTTAGATCTTTAGGATGTCATTAACCCATCAGTGCTCCTTTATTAACACCAAACAATTTTAATCCCCAAATATAAATAATAATAACAGTAATGGTTCATTTTTAAATGGCCTTGTGCAATTTACAAAGCAGTTGCACTTCCATTAAGTCATTGATTACTCACAGCAACCCTAGAAAGAAAGCATCAACACCTCCATTTCATAGATGAAGAAATACGCTCAAAGAGGATAAGGGACTTCACTAAGATCACAGAGCCAGTAAAGGATAGATTTGGGTCTCAAAGTGAGTCAAATTCAGTGCTCTCCAGCTGTAAATAGAGAGCTATAGGTGTCAATGCTCTGGAAGTAGTAAAATACCTGACACCTAACAGCAAACTGCATGGTTTAAGGAGTAGTCCTAAAAAGATGTATATGCAAAGAGCTAGTAAAGAATTTGCACCATCATGACCCATAAAGGCATATTTATCTCAAAAATGTGCAGGGAACAGAACATTCTAAAGCAACATACATACGGAGACAAAAAATAACAGTGCATTGTCAGTATTAAGCAGCCTCCACTACTGCCTAGCATTATAGAAATCACGTTGCCAAAGCAGCTTTACCTGATAACTGAACATTTTTTCCTCAGATATTTCTAAAGCTGCTAAATAATCAGGTACATGTTTTAAAATTCATTCTTTTTCAGAAACAACTACCCACAGTGCTTAAGAAGCTTTTATTACCAGCTAAATACAGTGCATTTTCCCGTAAGCTCTGAATGGCAACCAAGCCAACGGATGAGGTTTGAAGTAGGCAGAGCCATCCTCCTTCCCTAAGCAGAGAAAGTATCCCAATCCCTGAATGTGATTTATCACCCTACTTAGGTGCCTGCTCAAGGGTAACATTTGCCATCTGCCAGGCCTCTCAGCTACAGGATAAGATTTTAATAGGCACATCAGAATAGAAATGTTGCTATTACCTCAGAGTCTGTAGCAAGGCCAGACTGCCCATGAAGTTTGCATTCCTTTTACTTCCACGGTTTCATGAGATGAACTGAAAGAGCATGGTCTTTGTCATTCAAATCCCTGTTCTGCCGACCACAGTTCATAAGCCTAGCCATGTTCTTTCATCTCTTTGGGCCTCAACTTCCTTGTCTGTAATAGTGGACCATCATAAGCCACTTCACAGGACTGGGATGAGTGAAACAACTTCATGAGTGCCTGACACATGGTAGGTGTTCAGAAAACATTAGATACTATTTCTTATAAGGAGTCAAAAATAATTAAAAGAAGGACACTGCCTAGAGCTTTATCTGGAGATTTTCATCTTTTGGCTAAGAACTCTCATTTCTTTATGCTAGTGCAAAGAATCTTTTTCTTTGAGTAATCTTAGGTTATCCCCCAACTAAGATTCTTTCCATATGGAAAATAATTGATGGATTTTCTTTATGGTTTGAAGACTAAAATGTTAATAATATCAGTTAATTTTTACAGAGCATTTGTTGTAGACCCTCAGGCACTGTACTAAGCACTTCATATATATTATTTCGTGAATTCTCACAACCATCTTATGAGGGAGATAACATTTAACAGGTGAGAAAACTGACATTTATAGAGGCTAATTTGCCCCATGTCATACAGCTAAAAAATTAAGAGCCAGAATTTAAAATAGAATTAAAACTCCTAATCATAAAAATAAATTGTGTCTTGGATCCATAACAAAATTTTACAAAAGTTAAATCCTACAAAAGCTATGCTCTACAGCATTTTTAATTTCCAATCCATGCTATCATTTCACTTTTATATGCATCATTTTATAGAGACATTCATGTGACTCTTTATCATATTAAAAGCACTCAGAGTTTCCCTGACTCACACATAACCTTTAAGTAAAGTATGTCTTCATATTTATCCTCTCATTTTTCCTTTCAAAGAGAGGCAACATTTCAGAAACTAAGTGGGTTTCCATAGTTCTTGTTTCTGAGTCACACGTTAGCTCTGGAACAATATTAGTGAGCACTTTGACTTGTGCCCTGATTAATACCTTAGGAGAAAACATTCCCAGGGGGAAAACTCTATTGAACATCTTCTGAATCACTTTGCTCAAATTAGAGTTTCAATTTGCCTCCCAAATGAGCCCTGCTCTTAGTGTGACCACTGAACCCTTTACTTCCTGATTGTAGGCACAGGTGCAAATCCAGCACTGACTTCTCCATCCAAATATTAATGTGCACAGATTTATAGGCTGAATTAGAAATCCTGTTCTATCGCTTCTGCTGCTTTCCTCCATCCAATACCTACCCTCAAAAGACACCCCAAGCACCCTAAGAAGTGTCCAAGGGAGCTATGTCATTCACTTGCTAGGTTCCTCTTTGCTATCTAGCTACCCTGCAGTTCTCCATGACTCCCTCTGCCAAACTGCCTTGCATCAAGCTCCCTTCCACATACTTGCTACTTTTTGTACTGTGTCCAAAGACCTCTGGCTTCAATTGGAGTACACAGAGTGCCTGAAAGAAATGTCATAAGCTTAAAATGCAAAAGGTTAACTGCCAAGGAGACTGATGCAAATATACTGCATTTCCTTTGAGAAGGATTATCTACTTCTGATTAAATGTTCCCTAGTAACATTTAATATTCCAAAGTACCCTTCTGACCATCTGCCTTTCTTTAATGCACTTTCATTTGTCTCCAAATAGGCAGAAACTGCCTTCCATGTATCGTACTCAGGGGAAGGTGCATGTGAAGCTTGGATTTCTATGTGATTGAATGTCATGAGAAAAGCTGGATAGTGGGCTGTTATAGCAGCTATAGCTGACTCACATCACTTAAGGGAAATCCCTCCACAAGTGGAGATGGACAACTAGAAAATGCACTCTGCTCAACAGCACGTAGAGCAATAAACTACTCAGTTAACTCAAAAGATAGCAGGCAAGATTCAATTTCAAAAAGGAACCCAAAGTACTGCTATAGAAATATAAAGGTTAAATGACTTTGTCGCTGGTTATGGTTTATCAAAGTTTAGCTCATTATTATTTCTATCCAAGTTTAACCACTACCTAATGTTCTTATCTACCTGTACAAACCAATTGTACCTTAGTGAAAATAATGTCTCATCAAACACAGTGGCACATGCTGCATGGAAAATATCACAGGCTAAATATTTCTGTTTTCCTGCTCTGACCCAACCAGCCACATCTAACATCACATTGCACGGAGATAGACAAGCTGCTCTTCTGTGACAACATAAGAGAAGATAAAGGGGGAAAAGGCAAAAAGGGAGGGAAAAACCCCACCATTTGTTTCTTCTTAAATTTGCTGTTGCCTAGAAACACACAAGAAATCATTCTGAGGCAATTATCTGAGTCAAAATCATTCCAAGCATGTTTTTCACTCTGCCAGTATTTGACTAACTGGTTTACCAGATTTGTAAGAGTTCATCTGTGGTTATTTTTAATTTCCCAGATATTCTGATTATTTTTAATTCAGGAGCTTTTTTAATTTAACAAAAAGAGCTAAGTTAACCAAATTTCCAGCATAAGGAAAGGGGGAAAATTTATCTCCCCCCACAAAAAAATACAATTCCTAGCACATAGTAGGAATATCTATGACTACATAGCTTAATAAATGAATGAATGATGGATGGATGAATGGACTTGAAAATACCACATATTTAAGGAGACCAGATGAAGATCAGACAGTGATTTGAATGTTAGTAAACTACAAAGGAATATCTTGAAATTTTTTAAAAAATAAAAAACAAACACCCAACTATCTTGAGTCAAGGGCAAAGTTACGTGGCTATAGTGCCCCTGGTTTTTGAGGCAATTGTTGATAGCATGTTTTATCACCTCATCATTTTACTTTCTCACTTTCCCCCTTCTTCATATGCTCTTTTATTTCCTTATCCCTGCCTTCCAGCATTCTCTCTTGCTCATACCTGCCAATCTCGTTTATATGTTAGTAGAAATAAGGATTAAATGGTTACCTAGAATAAACACTCCCCCACCACAATGGTAAGCTGAAAGGTAGATTAGAATAACCTGAGAGTCCTCTCCTCACCCGACTGCAATTCAGTAACAACAGCTATCCTTTACAGAGTACATATTATGTACTAAGCATTATTTTGAGAATGACAGTTCTCTGAAGGAAGTCTAATTAGCCTTGTTTTACACATACAGACACTAAAGCACAGAAAGCTATGAATCTTTTAACAACTGACCTGTAAGTCACACACAGATCTTTCTGATTCCAGACCCTTTCCATCATGCTTCACCCTGCTTATTCTGGATTCATTTCAATGAACATTTATTAAGAACCTGCCACATATAAGTCTTTGTTCTTCTAGAGGAGATTTAAGAATCATAAACTCCTCAAAGCAAATTTTTATTTGTTTACCTCTCTTTACACCCTTTAACTTTTCAATGTACTTTTACATTAAATATCTCATTCAATACAATATTCGGTAACTTGAAACACAAGTTTAAGGCAGTTAACAGGGATGTCATAGATCTTTGGCTGTATTGGCATGAGTAGAGAAGGAAAAAAGGAACAACTGAACAATCCAGAAAGTGGAAGGAGAGTTTGTTTCAGTGATCCAGCTTCCAGGTGGCGGTCATGTTCAAAAGCAGAGACTCATTGTGTTAGAGAAAGGGTCTGTGCTGCCATAGGGCCTAGGCTTCCCCATTCCCCAGGAGAGTCCCCAGACACTAAATTTATAGCTCAGAAAACTTCCACACCACCCCCTTGCAATGCAACTTTTGTCTGACATAAAACAAATGTCACTTAGTTCATTTAGACCACCCCAGGCTAACTGGTCTTTGTTGGTTATTCTGTGTTATACTGAGGTTGGAATTTACATTTTTGGTGTTCAAATAATAAGAGTCCTGTTCGTGGCATCAAATATGAACAATTAACACTAGGCGCAAAGTCATAATGAAGTGGATAGAAAGTAGAAAATATAGTGGCTGCTCTATAATAGTGTCAGAGATAAATGTTAAGGGTTACAAGACACTAAGCCAGTAATTATTGCTGAATGGAGAGAGTCACTGGCTGTATACATCACTGAACATGTTTTGTCATTTCATAATATGGTTACAAGTAGTATATTCACTAAAATTAGTTTTCCCCTACAGCTTATTTTTTTTTAAGAAAAAAAAGCTTTCCAAAATCATGGATAAGCATATCTGCAGTTAACTTGCCACGACCTGGCTACGACAGTATTTGAAGGTCACTGGCAGAACATCTGAGAAGCCCATAACTAACCAATTTGCCATATCACACCAACCTCCCGGGTGTACTTCTATTTGTGTTCGTTTGAAAATCACATGTGTAACTCGCACATAAAAATAGCTTATTCTCTGAAAACCGGTTTGGATTCTTGTTTTTCATGGCAAATGCATACATTAATTTACAAAATATTATTCTGAATGAGAGGGTTTGGTTTTCTACTAAATCACTCTCTTGAATGCCTACCAGGCAGTTTCAAATCGTGATAGTATTGTCTGCCCAAAAGATAATTGTTAATATTTACAGTTATATTAGGAGACGAGATTCACCCCTGTAAAATCTGCTCACATGTAACTATAAATTATTCAGCTTTTCTAAACATCTGCTCTGTTCCCAATTATCAGAGCAAACTGACACTTGTTTCAATGTCACTGTTGGGCCAGCTCTCTGCTTCTAGTTATCTTGAAGCTACTGTGCTGTATTGCTTGTCCTGTTCTTCAGTGCTCAGGGTTAGAGGCGGTAGATCTGACTCGGGGCAAACAGCGTTTGCTGTATGCCAAATGCCCTTTAATTCTCTGGCAGGCTTACCCGTGGCATGTGATTGTTTGCACTTGTGGGTTAGAGCTTTCTTATTATACATGCTCTTCGGCAAGGGCCGATTGAAAGGCAATTCTTGTCCTATGTCCACGCATAGGAGCATTCTTCATCTTTTTTGATATACTTTTATTTCAGTTTGGTGAAAAAATGTGCCTGACATGTAGTAGGTGCTTAATAAAAGTCTGTTAAATGTTTGATGAAAGTTATTGGACCCCAACTTTAAAAATAAAACAAAACAGCTTACTTCCTACCTGATTACATACTCCTAATTTTATTTGGAAAATATAGTTTGACATTCCCATTGGCCACATTATCTGTAAAGATAAAATATCTATAACCTCTGACCCATTAGTAATAATGTATCTGCCCATTACATGTGATCAACACACAACAGTCAAGAATACCTGATTAAAGTCATCAACTATGTGTATTCAATAGTATCCATTGCAATTTCAGAGCAAATTTTTTAGATGAGTTATGATTAAAAAATAAAATGACTCCCTTTTTTCATTGCAAACTTTAGCCATTCAATATTAACTAGCTTATGTCAACACAAACCATGTCAGATTTGATATATCATTTAGAAACATGTAAATTCTTGGAAACATGTAACCACTTGGAGCAAAGACTGATTTATTATTCTATTGCTACTGGTGAACTACCTGAAATGCAAGATACTAATGATTAATTCTGCAAATCAACAAAAAAAATTATGAAAAAATTTCATAAAATTTGTCACACCAAGACTCATCCTCCAGAAGGTTATACAATAATTAACATACTGGTTTTTTTGCTTTAAAAGCCTCCAGAAGAACAGTGGCTTAAACAGGATTAGAAAGGTTCATTTTCCTCCTACACATAACAATCCTAGCTGGGAGAAATTCAAGGGAGGGGAGCGGCAACATTACATGAGATGATCAAGAGACCCTGTTTCTTTCTGTGTTATTGCTTTGCTACCCCCTAAGGGATGCCCTTGGTTGTAAGGTTAAAGGCAGCTGACCATCACCACATCTGCATTTCAGCTTAGGAAGGGGAAGATAAATGGAGGGCAAAGAGCTCTAGTTTAAGGATATGACCTGAAAATTGCAGAGGTCACGCTTGCTAATACGCTATTGGCCAGAATTTAGTCACATGACATCATTTCAATGCAAATAAGACTGGGAAACGTAGTCTGTAGGAGGGCAGCAGGGAGACACATAAAACTCAGGGAGTTCTATTACTAAAAAGAACAGGAGAAATGGATTTGGGGAGAAATCAGTGGGTTGTCAAAGCAAACTAGCATATTCTTTCTTTAATTAAATAGACATTGTTTATTAAATTGCATTTATTAAATAGACACTATCCCCATAAATGTTATGAAAATTCTAATAATGCTGGAGCACTGCTTTTTCTGTTCTGTCTAGAACAGTATTTTCAAGGACAGGTGTGTTTCTTTTTTTTTTTTTGGAGTGGAGCACATTTTATTTTATTTTATTTTTGGGGGGGTGTTATACATGTTTATTATCTTTTTTTTTAACCTCTTTATTGGAGTATAATTGCTCCACAATGGTGTGCCAGTTTCTGCTTTATAACAAAGTGAATCAGTGATGCATACACATATATCCCCACATCTCCTCCCTCCTGAGTCTCGCTCCCATCCTCCCCATCCCACCCCTCTAGGTGACAGGTGTGTTTCTGATGCTATATTAGCACCATGCTTGCTCTAAAATCATTGCTTTCAAGGTTGAAGATCAAATCCAAAAATGGACCCGGTAGGTTTTCTCTTTCACTGGAGTTGTCAGAGAGGGCCCTCCTCTCCCTAGAAAACTGAGGAAGAGTAAAGGAGTAACTAATCATTATTTAGGAATTCCTCTATGTCAAGCCCTGTGCTAGAGACTTACAAACATTATCTCATTTACCTCCTCAAAACAACCCTTTGTGAATATTATTCCTTAAATGAGAAAACTGAAGCTTGGAGGGGGTCAATAATTATGCCAAGTGAGTTAGCTTTGATATGAGCTTACTTTCTGTTTCCATGGGTAGAGCTGGGGAAAAAAAGTGGACCTCCCCCCACCAAAAAAAAAAACCCTCACGAAACATAGGTAAACCACCAGTCACCTCCTGTTCTCCCAAGATTCAGTGGGGAAGAAAAGAAAGAATCTCTGGCCCAAGGGAAGAGTCAGGGATTACAACTGCTTACAACTCCACGTTGAATTCAACACCCTGTTGGAGGCAAACATATCTGAGAGCCTGTAAGTCCCAAAAAAGAAACTGGGTCCTTCTTTGTCTAGCCTGCGGTGGGCTTGGAGAGATGGTCCTAGCACGTCCATCAACTGGTCTCAGAGGTACATCAATAGTGGCACAGCCTGGGTCTAAGAACTGCTGACTCAGGCCATCCCAGAGAAGTGGCCATTTGGCGCCCTCTCTATGTAGTCCTGGCTTTTAATAAGAGAGCTTGAGTTACCAAGACATAAGTATTAATTCATCAGTCCTTTCAAAGTATATAGCTAAAGCCAGTCATAAATTTAATTTCAAACATAGCATTGGTGGTTACATTCAAATTGTGGAGTTGTAATCAAATTGTATAACCAGCTTTATATTTAAGACCTAAAGCTTCCATTATTTTGAACAATAATCTTGTGTCCAAGCAAAGAAAATCTCTCTATAAAGTAGCACTAGGTTGGAAAACCTCAGACTCTTTGAAAAAGACTATTCTAAGAACTCCTACCAAAAACCAGACTCAAGCAGCCAAAGAGAAAAATGACAAAGCCTGGACTTTAATCCTGGTCGTACTGACTAGACCACCAAGCAGAGAAGTTCTCTGCACAACAAAATCACTCCAATGAAGACCAGGAGAGAAATATTAGCTTTACAGGTAATGAGTCAGCACTGTTACATTGTGGTAGACCCCAGCTAGCATTTCAATCTTCACTTTATTATCACAGAAAGTAAAAAAAAAAAAATCCTTTTGTACTGTTGAGCAAATGAATGTTGTTTGTAAGTTCATAAGAATCCATTTTTTAAAGTTTTGTTCCCATCGTGGCTAATCAGCAGGGAGTTCAGAGCTCAGGCTCTCTTGGCGGAGACTTGATTTCAAATTCCATCCTGTCACAGGCTACCTGTAAGCCTCTGGACCAGTTGTCTTTCTAGGTGCCCAGTTTGCTCACCTGTTGAAAGGAACTAATAACAGTACTCCTGGGGGGTGTTGTGAGGACTAATTAGGCCAGTGCCTGGTACGGTGTAAATACGCAGTACATATTAAATGTTGTTATAATCGCTAACAAGTGAAGTACTGTAAGGTAGGGCATAAACTTTTGAATTTTTTTCTCCTGATTTCTCGTTTGTTTGGCGCCTGATAGCAAACCCTGTCAGGTTGTTAATCCTTGTTAACACCACCAAAAACTGAAAGAGATAAATGGACCCTTAGCAGCAGAAAAATTGCCTTCTGAAATAACCCTTTCTTGGTGCATGCAGTGTTAATGTGCTGTCCTTTTTCTAAGACAATAACTTGCATGTTGGAATTGGATTGGGGATATTATCTCATGATGATTAAGGAAAATTATTGCTAGAACAGTGCATGAAATGAAAGCTACCTGCTTTCACCTAGGGAGCTCTTGAAAATAACCCTCTTTTTCTCCAGCAAATAAGCAAGGAGAAGAAAGATTCCAATAATGGATAGCATTACAAATCCTTTTTCATGTACTTTGCTTATCTAAATTGGCACATGATGCCTGCTCACCATCTCTCAGAAACTGAGAGAGGTACTAACTCATCCATCAGACCCCGCCTAAGAGCCCAGGAGGCACCAGGAAGGATATTTCTCTTTCTCTGCTGCCTGTTTCTCACCAAACTGAATCAGCATTTCTAGGAGCTTAATTCCCATTCGGGAAGGTAATACCTTCTAGAGATGGGGGTGGTAGCACTTATGGAAATTCTAACCCATCAGCTGAGAGATAAGTAGATCAAAGTTAGAGAGTTATCCCCCAGCGACCTACCCGAAGCTTTCCAAGTAAAAAAAAAATTAGTTTTACATATGCATGTATATACATATAAATTTATATTTTTATATGTAAAACTAAAATTTTATATATGCACACACAAAAATACAGACATACATATATACATATATGTGTATACACGAATGTACCCATACACACATACAGATATATAGATATATATTTCCCCAGTTCTTCACTTATACTTGCTAAATTTTCTCTCCACCCGAAACCTTTAGAAAAGGATTGGATATGAGGCCCTAATTTAAGCCCTGCATTTTGTTTGGTTTTGTTTTCTTTTGGGCTGCACCACACGGCTTGTGGGATCTTAGTTCCCCAATCAGGTATTGAACCTGGGCCCTCAGCAGTGAGAGCACGGAGTCTTAACCACTGGACTGCCAGGGAATTCCCTGCATTTTTGGAGCTTCAAATCAGGGTTAAGTATACTCTCAATTATGAATGGTCACTGAGCCAGGAAATAAATATATATTTATATATAGAGAGAGAGCAATTTGAAAATCAAGTGAACCCAAATGATAATTTTAAATAAAAATAGGATGATCAAATTCTATTCAAAAAATAATAAGTTTGGATTCTATATTACAGCTAAATGGAAGAGAGAAATAATGAGGAAAAAGTAAAAATATACCAGAGGTAGATATTTCAAAATCTCTTGTAAAGCATGTATCAAGCACCTATACTACACCAGGCACTGTATTAGGTGCCCAGCGTTTCTCCACTTCAGCACTATTGACAGTTTGAACCAGATAAGTGTTTGTTGTGGGGGACTGTGCCGTGCATTTAGGATGTTTAGCAGCATCCCCAGCCTCTACCCACTAGATGCCAGTATCACTTCTCAAGCTTTGACAACCAAAAATGTGTCCAGACATTGCCGAATGACCTCAGAGAGGAGACTGCCATCAGTTGAGACCCACTGTACTAACGATACAAAGATAGCACCTGCCTACCAGTTGTAATTTTTGTTTTATGTTCCTTAAGAATCCTCATTCCTCAAAAACTTGTTACATCATCTGGTGTAGAGGTTGTGAGGACTCTTCTTCTACAGCTGGGCTACCACAGTGCCTGCCCCTCCGAGTTCTGGTCTTTTGAGAGGGTAGGCTAGAGAGAAGCCGGTTCCTTATCTTCAATTACTATTTCCTAGGTCTCCCATTACTTCCACTGACATTCTAATCTTTTAGAAAGTTTTGTCAGAACAAAAAACATCTAAAGTTTTTCTCTTAATAATATTTATGTTATCCACAAATAATATACAGAAGTATCAAATCAACATATAAAAATAGCACATTGGGGGCTTCCCTGGTGGCGCAGTGGTTGGGAGTCCGCCTGCCAATGCAGGGGACGCGGGTTCGTGCCCCGGTCCGGGAAGATCCCACATGCCGCGGAGCGGCTGGGCCCGTGAGCCATGGCCACTGAGCCTGAGCGTGCGGAATGGGAGAGGCCACAACAGTGAGAGGCCCGCGTACCGAGAAAAAAAAAAAAAAAAAAAAAATAGCACATTGAAGTGAGAATTTTAAGAAATGCTCTATGCCAGTAAGCATCTCCTGGCAGAATTTTGCAATTCTAAGTAATTAGCACCAAGATACTTCCTTATTAACCTATTTAATGGAGAGTTGGTTGTAATTGTTATAAAGAAGAGAAGGGGGTGCGTGTTTGTTTCTATTTTGTTTTCACAAACATATCATGATGTGTCATTCGAGGACAACCTCATATTAATTCAGCTTTCACTGAGGACTTGAAAACCTTCAAAAACATTCATTAGCAGATACTCTGACGAGGTTAGCAGGCTTTCAACCTCATATTCTTACAATATTAGTCTAAAGATATTCATGAGAACTACATGACATTTCGTTATGCATGGGCCTCTCTACAGAGGAAAACAACTACCAATACCAGCGCATTTCATACTTCCCTGAGATGTAATTGCCCAGGCAGATCAAAAGCTCTATCTCTGTGCCCCAGGAATAGAAAAGGGCAGAGACAGGAGGAAACTAGCATTTGCCAAGTGCTCGCTATTTCTTTTATTTTATTCCTTATTAAACCCTACGAAGTAGATAACATTGCCCAGACCTCTAAATGCTTAATTGCCCCAGGATTCAGTCCTTGGAATCCCTAACTTTCTAGGAAATCTTATCCACCCCTATGGCTATAAATACCAACTCCCAACTTTATATCTTCAAACCCAGACTTCACTGAGCTCCCAACTTTTATATCTGTCCTCTCCATATCACCATTTGACTGTCTCACATTTAACACTTCCCCACCAAGCTCCTTCCTTCTCCTTTGCAGGTTAGTTTGGTCAATTGCATTCACATTTTTTCAATTATTCAGATTACAAACATTGGAATCACCTTTGACATCTCTCTTTCTCTCACTTCTCACATGTAATCTATCAACATAGCCCGGCAGCTCTTCCTTTGAAATATTTCCAGCATCCAATCACTTCTCACTCTTCTACCAGCAAGGACCCTGGATTAAGCCATCTTCGTCTGAATTATTTCAACAACTGAAACCTCCATGTTTGCCCCCCTCCAGTCTATTTTCAACACCGCAGCCAATGTAATTGTTTAAATTTCATGTCTTGGCATGTTTCTCATCTGCTCAGAATTCCCAAAGGCTCCCCAAAGGCCTTACCATGCCGAAGGCCCCCCATGATCTGGCGGCTACCCCCTCTCTGACTTTATTTCTCGCCACTCAGCTCCTTATTCCCTTGCCTCTCATTTCAAGTTTTCAAATTACTCTTCCCTCTCTATGAAGCACACTCCCACGACACCCTTGTGTGTCCCTCCTTCACTTCCTTCAATCTCTACTCAAATGACACTTTGTCAGAAAGACTCCCCATCACCACACTCTGTAAAATAGAGCCCCCTCCCCAGGCACTCTCCGTCTCCCTTATTCTTCCGTTTATAGTCCTTATGCTACTTTTTTCATGGAAACATTTTTCTTCATAAATAAATGTATATATGTGTGCATATACACATATTTGTTTATTATGTATATATATTTGCATATATGTGTGTTTATAAGTATATATATGAGATGTGTATATGTATATATACGTATATGTATATATATATAAAGTCCAGGGCTAGATTTGATCCTGGGTCATACACACACAACATTTACAGGAGTTGGCAAATCTAGCCCTGGCCTACTTTTTATATAGCCATGAGCTAGAAATTGTTTTTATATTATTAAAAGGTTATAAAATGGAAAATACGAAAGATGAATATGCAACAGAAACCAAACGTGGCCTGCAAAGCCTAAAGTATTTACTATTTGCCGACCCCTGTGTTAGTGTGTTGTCCACTAGAATGTAAACTCCTTGAGGACAGGAACTCTGTTTTGTTCACTGTTATAACCCAGCAAATAGGATAGTGCCTGGTATAAAGTAGATGCTAAACAAACATTTTGAATGAATGAATGAAGACAATGAGACTTAGCAAGGTCTGGTGACTTGTCTAGGGTCACCCAGGAACTTGACAGATGAACCAGAATTCAAACCCAGGTCCGCCTGGTTCCACAGCTGGATCCTGAGGTCCCAGAACTTTATACAGCAATGACTTGAAACTTCTTGTTTTCTACCCAAAAGCCCCTTATTAGACTGTCTCTAACATGCTGTCAGGTAAAGGACCCTGCAGAACAGGACATGGAATAGACATGGTGTATTGCAGAAAACCTTTGATAATTATACCATAATAACATTTACATCTGATATCAATTATATGTAATGTGCTTTCAAATACATCACTGCTTCTTAGCTTCACCATGTTTCTGTATAAAGTAAGGCAGGTGCTATATTCTCATTGTACATGTTACAAAACTGAGTTCCAGGCCAGTTAAAAGAATTGGCTCTCACAAGTCGTGAGTAGCAGAAACAGAATAATCCAGATACATCACTTTCAGTATAGAAGTTTCTACTGTACCAACCAACATATATCCCCACAACTCTACTGATGGGCAAATGTCCTCCATGGATGTGGAGGGAATTTAATAGAATGGCATCACATCTCAGTAACTTCTGAGAAACCAGAGGTACTGCATTTTACTTGGAGTTCTATGATATGCAAGAAAACCTCCTTAGCTATAAACAGCCAACTACCAACAGCTAGGGGCAGGAGGAAAGTCAGAATTTTGAAACGAAACCAATAAGTAGGAGAATGATCTGCTTGGACTTGTATTGGTGTGACAGTGGCACAGGAATTTTGAGCTGCCAGATGCATGACCATCTTAAAGAAGGAAGTCAAAATAACTGACAATTATCTTAGCTGACAGTAATACCCACAGCTGTCATCTCCTGAACTAGCGCGCTTTATCGAAGCAGCCATCTTTTGAGGCAGCTTATTTGAGAGCTAGGAGTATTTGGCTGAGAAACTACGTGCGTTTCATGGCTGCCCAGGGCCAGCTTTACTAACTTTGTGAATGCTAGTGGTTGTGTGTTTTTATCCAGGATAGAGGTCACGATGCCACACCCTGGAATTAACTTGAATCAGACATGTAGCTCTAAACTAGTCTAGATACCAGCTCAGAAAGCAACAATCTAATTTCAAATGTCTGTTTCTGTCCCTACGAGTTCCCTTATACTTTGTCAGGCCATGTGATAACATTTTTTTTTCTAGGAAACGTAGTCTCCATAAACAGCAGCAGCTGAGGCCACTGTACTAGATTTTGTCCATTTCTCACCTCTTCACTCTACTCTCTATAATATGGTACAACTTTTAGAGAACTGTGAAATTAAAATGAAGTGTCATTCTCAATGTTAGGATATGCAGGGTTTTTAAGTGTTAAATATCTATGATTTTAAATCAAATTTAATAATTATAATGTTACAAAGTGTTGCTTGGCTAGAAAATAAAATTATAATGTTTTCTCCAAACAATTTATATGAAAACTTGTGTAAGAAAAATTAACAATCTGAAGGATAATGACAGATGGACCATTCCTTTTGGTCCAACTTTAAACTTAAGTCTCTTTGTAAAACAAATCTCTGTTTCATGTGGAAGTAACATTAGTAGTCGCAATGAAGAAAATGGGACCAAGGGTCAAATATTTTACCTAAGAATCCCCTTTGTCAAAAATAAAAAATAAAAAAACTTTAATTGAAAATTGTTGAGCCAAATTCAGGTATTGGGTATCTTCTATGTACTTAATGTGATGTTTGGTGTGATGCTACGTTCTTAGAAGGTATCTGGATACTTACATTTAATATTCCAAGTAAAGTTTGTGTATGGGGAATATATATTTGAGAGCTCTGTATTTGTACTGTCTTAAGTAATATAAAGTATATCTTTTTGTTCAGACTTGAGAAAGAGATCCAAGATCTTGAAAAAGCCGAACTGCAAATCTCAACCAATGAAGTGGCAATTTTAAAGAAACTAAAATCAGTTGAGAGGACAACAGAAGACATAATACGGGTAGGCATTAGCTAATTTAAAAACTGAATCCCTCCCAAAGTGATTCCACAAATAGTATATAATTCTTCAAAGTATATCCATATTTAGAATTTATTTTTTAAACTGTATTAATCATGGAGAATTCTTTTTTCTTATAGTCTGTGAAGGTGGAAAAGGAAGAAACATCAGGAGGTATGTTTTTGAGCAACCTATGCTATGTCTAACTGAGATATTTTTTGACAAGTCCACTGAATTTTTCCCTTTATTGTAAATATATTCTAAATATATTTTAAATTAATATTGATTTTACAGAGTCAATTGAAGACATCTATGCTAATATCCCTGACCTTCCAAAATCCTACATACCTTCCAGATTAAGGAAGGAAAGAAATGAAGGAATAGAAGATGATGAACAAAATAGAAAAGGTATACAAAAAATCTGTCTTCAATGGTAGGTTCTCAAATTCAGATTTTACAACATCAAATATTAGCAACTTGCTGTGACATTCTATCCTTCCAGGTTAAGCAATGGTCCATTTTACAAAGTTCCATGAGGTATGTGAGTCACTTACAAAAGTAGGGATAATGGGGTTACAATATTTATTCCACGCATTTCATTCCCCTGCAAACTAGGTAAGAACAGGGAAGATAAAGGCCTGAAGGAAACAAGAAGCTCTTAAAGCAAAGCTCCCCTGCTCAAAAATATCTCTCCCAACATAGTCCATGTAGTAGACACTAGAATAAAATGAAATGAAATGAATGAAGTGAAAATATTCCCCTTGAGAAGTCTCGGCATTACTTACCCCCATGTGGGAATGATTTGCATGACACTAATACTTCAAAGCCCCAGGGAAAATGAAGGCTTGTATTGGAGCAGAGAGGGAACCTTTGAATTTTAGAGGGAAAAGAGAAGCTACACTCTACCTGCAGGAAGTAGTCATTCATTCATTCATTCAACAAATATTCAGTGAACCCCCTACTCTATGCCAAGCTCAGTTCTCACACTAAGAATACAGTAATGAATAAAACAAAAAATCTCTGCCCTCATAGAGCTGACATTCTAAGGGAGAAAATAGATTAAAAATTAGGTAAACAAATAAAATATATTAGGAAGTGAAAATGTTAAAGAGAAGAAGAAAACAGAGAAGGGGGATAGGGCAAGTGTGGGTGAAGGTGTTGCAGTTTTATTTGGGTAGCCAGGGAAGGCCAAGAACCACTGGGCTACGGAGGAGAGATGACATGCAAGATGCATTCACAGAGGAAGGCGGGAGCACACAGTAAAGCAGGCAGTACAACGTTGTAATTTTGCCCAGGATCCCATTAGCTTTACTCTGCCAGTTAAAATCACAGCCCTCAGGATCTTGCCAGGGACATGAAGCAGATTTCAACTTCCCCAAAATCAACCAGTTCTCCCCAGTTCAGTTGTTTTAGTATAGCTGATAGTGCTCTATTTTTAGCCCTTCTTAAAAATGGGAGTGAAAATGAAAAGAAACATAAGGCAAAATGAGAAGCATGTGATTCTAGCCTACTCCCTCCCTCTTCTATACCAGTTCTACATTTAACAACCTCCCAGTTGGGAAAATTTTAGAACACTCCTCTCTAATTTCAACAGGCTGCTGGCCTGTGCAGCAAGGCTGTAACAATAAAATATACAGTGCTTGGCCTTTTATCTACAGTAATGCACAGAGCGATATATTCTTCCTCACTAAAAAAAAGATCTGATCCCTGAGCAATGTAAAGAATGTGAATCTGTTGTGTTGGATTTATTCATTAGAAAGGGGATATCTTTTGGTTCCCCAGTGAAAATCCTTACCGTTAGGAACCATCAGTTTCTTTTCTCCAATCAGCTTCTCTTCTTCAATCCTTTCCATTTTTTCAGTAATTTCATACATCCTTACACAAAAACCCATGTCATTAAACTATTAGTCATTATAGAATTAATGAATAAAATCAGAAATTTTATAAAGACATCTCATAAAAGAACACAAAGGCGATACTTAATATAAAAATAAACACTGTGAAAGCTAGCTAGTTAACAAGAGAAAAAGTTAACTAAATCAGGGATCAAATTTGTCTCTCGACAGCTTTGTATGCCATGGAAATCAAAGTTGAAAAAGACTTGAAAACCGGAGAAAGTACAGTCCTGTCTTCAATACCTCTCCCATCAGATGACTTTAAAGGTACAGGGATAAAAGTTTATGACGATGGGCAAAAGTCAGTATATGCAGTAAGCTCTAATCACAGTGCAGCATACAACGGCACCGACGGCCTGGCACCAGTTGAAGTAGAGGAACTTTTAAGACAAGCTTCAGAGAGAAATTCTAAATCCCCAACAGAGTATCATGAGCCTGTATATGCCAATCCATTTTGCAGACCTACAACGCCACAGAGAGAGAAGGTAACTCCTGGACCAAACTTTCAAGAAAGGATAAAGATTAAAGCTAACGGACTGGGTAATGATGTGAATAGATCCACACACAACACGGACAATGGACTTTCAGAGGAGAGCGGCAACAGCTTCAATCACATCAGTCCCGTTCGGCCAATACCTCAACCCCGATCGATGCTTCAACAAGCAGAGGAGACACCCCACACCCAGCAAAAGAGGCTGATGACTCCTTGGGAAGAATCCAATGTAATGCAGGACAGGTATGCTCCCTCTCCAAAGGCGGGACTGAGTCCCAGCGAAGCACTAGTTGGGAAGTCAGAACGCCAGGGTTCTTCACCTACTTGCCAGGAGGATGAGGAAGACATTAGATATAATATTGTTCATTCCCTGCCTTCTGACATGGATGAGAAAGAACCCGTGACAATGATTTTCATGGGTTATCAGCAGGCAGAAGACAATGAGGAAGAAAAGAAGCTTCTGACGGGATATGACGGGGTCATCCATGCTGAGCTGGTTGTGATTGATGAGGAGGAGGCGGGTGAAGGAGAAGCTGAGAAACTATCCTACCATCCCATAGCCCCCTACAGTCAGGTTTTCCAGCCTGCCAAACCAACACCACTTCCAAGAAAGAGATCAGAAGTTAATCCCCATGAAAACAGAAACCATAAATCTCCCCACAAAAATTCCATATCCTTGAAAGAGCAAGAAGAAAGCTTAGGCAGCCCTGTCCACCATCCTCCACTCGACGTTCAGATAGCAGGAGATGGGACTGAGGATCCCTCCCTAACAGGTAACAAAAACGACAAGGTTTGTCACTGCTGTCTAGTCCTGTGATAATCTTCTCTTTGTGTTGTTACCAAACCCTCGTGCTTTCAGCTTTTTTTTGACCACTTCATAAGCTAATACATGCTAAGATTTTTTTATTAATGCTGATATGAACTGTTATCATCATAAGCAAAGTGACTAAGTCACTTCAAAAGATAAAGAAAGTGAAACAAAAATTTGTTGCCTTATTTGGGTACTGCATTGATTGACCTTAGTAACTTGAAATTCATCTTCTGGCATGGTATGGGTGTAAATGTATTTGAATTACTATCATGTTGGATCAATATTAGATCGTTTCCCATGAGAATCGAAGCCAGCTCTTTTTTTGTGTCTCTCTGTGATTTAAACTTCCTGCATAAGTTAACAAATTGCCTTAATTTTGCACAAAAAAACAAGAAACAAATTTTACTTTCAATGTGATATTTTATTACTTTGTTATATCTTGTTTCTCTATACTTTTATAATTTTATTAACTTTATTTCCTTAATTTTTCTATATTTTAAAAAAGAATATCAGTTTATTCTACATTATCTATAACATTTAGTGTCACATAATCTTCCCTAACTTAGAAATTTCATTCTTTTATTTTCTAAACATTTGCATTCCACATATTCTCATTCTCTGTAAAGTTTTAGAGCTATCTAGCTTTTCTAGCATTGAATAGAAAATAACACTTTTTCTACAAAACTAATAGCTCATCAATTTTAGATTCTTTATTATCACTTGAATATTGTTTTCTACTTATTTGTAAACAATAAATAAGAATATGATAAAATTAATTATAATAGCTGATAAAATGAATTATAATAGCTAAAGACATAAATCAAATTACCCAGACATACGTACTAGATCTGTGAAAGGAACAGTAATTTTAAATGTTCTAATAGAAGAATTTTCATTAAAAAGCAATAACTATTGAGTCCCAGCTAATCCAGCAATCAAAAAACCTGATAATTCTACAAAACTGTTGGTAGTACCTGCACCGTTCAGGAAGGATTCTTCCTCTGCAACCAAGAAACCCAGTCTTAGGTTGCCAATAATACGATAAAATGGACCTCTTCCATTTTTTAAGTAGTTAAATTAAACATACCTATTGTAAATTTAATTATCTGAAGAATTTCTAAGCTCTTGGTAAGTGCGCACTTATATTATCTTCCTAAATCAGAGTTGAATGGTGTGTCCGCACAACGGAAACCTGATAAAACTAAAATCTCCCTTCTGTTACGAGAATGATCAAACTTTGCAGCTTAAATTCATTTTTTAAACAACAACACCAAAGACTTAGAAAAGAGGAGCATGCTGTTTATGGTCAAGAGCAGTGACATTACACACTATAAAACCTCCCATTTTTTAACTTGGATGTTAGCCAGCTCCTCCCGAACACCCTTATTCCTTCTCCCCTACCCATGTCAACACATATATCCCAGAGAAAAAGACAGGAAGTGACTAATGTTTCCAGACAACACTAATCATGCCACTGAACTAAAATAATGAAAACAGGAAGACCTTTTGCAGACAAAGTAACAATACAAATGTTGTACTATCAATCAAATCATCTTATAAACAGAATGCTCCAAATTCCTTGCCTTCTGTTATGACATCATTTTACATTCCCATTTTCCAATTCACCATGTGGATTACAGAACTGATATTTTTAATGGGTTTTTTAAAATAAGTATATCATATTGACATATGCCTTCAGGGTACATCCATATTCATAGAATATATAGCCACCTATGCATTTCAATTTCACAAGCACCAACTAGGTTGAGCTTCTCCCTCTAAACGCCTCCCCCCCAAAAAAATACATATTGATACTTGAAAATCCACCATTTCAGTCCATTCCTTTATTTATGGTATAGGTGCCCTACTATATATAAATATTCCTAGTAGGCACAATAGTTAATAAGTGTAAGTCTCTTTTCTCTTAGTGTAAATGCTGTTATCAAAGCCTGACCTAAGAGCAATTTTTAACTTGAAAAAGAACATGAAGAGGAAGAAAGATGGAAAAAGGTGGAGCCTGGAGACCCTAAAGATCAAATTTTTAAGCCAAAACTTTGAAAAGGATAAGACACAACAAGAAAATTTAGGCAAATTTATGTCTATTTATTTATGTATCAATAAATATAACAGGATCATGTTCAAAATATCTGGCTCAATGCCAAATGCATCTAACAAGTGGCCCCTGTAAGATTTTACTGGGACTCCCCTACTATCCCCACCAGCCAGACAGTTGACTCCCTTTGGTAATCCTCACCAACCTACTTTTGTACTCCTTTTAGCTCTGTTCTCCCTTCTTACAGATGTCAGTGGCATTTCAGGATGAAGAGGTAGGGAAACTCAGCTCCGGGGGATTCAAAAGCTATTGGTGGCAAAATTGCCAACCTGTGGCAACCATTAGAAGCCAAGGGACACCGAGAGTAAGGAGGCAAGCTCTCTTCCCTCAAGTTAATACCAGCCAAAACTGTGCCTCTGAATTGCTATGAGGAGAGGAGATATAGAACAGAGAAGAACAGAAAGGAGAAGTAAAAAGGAGAGCTGATGACTCAGATCTTTTAGCTGCTACACCAAGGGGCCTTCCCATTGCCAGAAGCTGTGTCCCCACACATCTACTTGGAACTCACACCATCTACTCACCGTAGGCCTAAAGAAAGGAAGAGCAGATTCTAACAATCTAGAATTCTTTTTTCCCCCTTAAGAAACGGGACAGTGAGTTACTGGATTACCCCACTCCTGAGGATGCAAACCTCCAGGATGTCCTTTAAGAACTTCACTGAAAATCCACAGCACACTGGCTATGCCTGATTTACTGAATCTAAGTTGAGGAGTAGCTGTAGGGAGGAGGATTTTGCCCCAGCCTTAAAAGAGACCTTCAAAAGTCCCTTAAGATGAACGTTTCCTCTGTTTTCATTTTTGGTATGGGCAAGATAGAAGTCCAAAAATCCCAAAGTAAAACCTATAAAGACTTGCCTTCTGCCTTCTGCCTTCTTGCTGTGGAAGCACAGTCCTGTCCTTCAGTTTCACCGTCCGACATCTCCCAGCAATTGACACCATCCTCCTGGCTACAGAGCAAAGGAAATTCTCTCAGCTGGTCCTGAATTCAAGGGAATATTCTTGATCCTGCCACTGGAAATAATCATTTCCCTTAAAATTCCAAGGGAAATAAAGCTCTTTGACTTCATTTAAATGAAAACATTTCATATATTAGAGTGAAAATAAAAATGACCATGGCCTTCTTACAATATTAGATCCCCAACCTTCTCGTATTTGTGAAAAAGAGCTTCTTAGAAATAGGGTCATTTCATTTGTTGATAGACAACTAATATATGGCTGTGAAATAAGAAAACATGATTTCCCTTTTTGATTTTTTTTAATTAAACAAAATTTTTCAAACAGTTAAATAGCTGGTTCTTGGGCCATATTACACATGGTTGTAATGATCAGTGCCTTGAAAGCATCTCTCAACTTTTGGAACGTGACTGAGACAGCTATACTCTGTTCTTAAATATTAATGGCATGATACCAGAACATCAGAGAAATGTTATGAATTTTAAATCTACATTTTTAAAATGGTTTCTACATCCAATATACCATTAGCAGTGAAATATTCTCAAAAAGATAAATTTGCCCTTTGAAAGCACATATAACATATCTTGACAAAGACATTTTATCATGACTTCAACTCCTAAATACTGGTTTGTATCGTTTCATTATTAAAAATTTTGTTCTTGCTATTCTATATCCAAGGATGAAGCCCTTTGGGATAACCAAGTTTGATGAGTTAAAAGATAACCCAACCATCATGAATTAGGGTTTATGTCAATGCCTTTTTTCTCTTTAGTAGTACATAGCTCAGAAATATGCACAAAACAGTCATTGACCCATAGCTGTTTACCTATGGCTAATAGTGATACTGTGCACTAATCCTGTATTTACTCAATTTATGCTGTGTTTGCTCTTTTAATTTTTATAGAAATAGGTTCCTTCTAGTTCTGAACCTGCTTCTTCCCTAAGTTAACCATAGCTTATTATTTCTACTATCTTTTTATGCTACTAAAACAATGCTCACATTGTTGGATAAAATCATCTGAGGTATGTTTCAAACTTTCCTGCAATCTATGTAATGGTCATTTAGAGTGAAAAGTAAACCTTTTTTTTCTATAACTCTCTCTCTATTTTTTCTTTATTTTGCAGCCTTAAGGATGAGAATGGCAAAGCTGGGGAAAAAAGTTATCTAAGAGGTGTACCATCTACGTAAACACCCTTTGAAGAAGAAACTAAGAAACATTTGCAAATTTCTCTTCCGGATATTTTGTTTCTTTTTCCTGAGCTACAAAAAATTATAATTATACCCATATTAAGCCATGTGAATAAGCAGTAGTCATTATTTGAAACAAATACCAAAAAAGCTGGGGAGAACAAATACTTACCTTTTCCAGTTACTTGACATGATTCAGTGGGGGGAAACCAACATATTTTTATTGTATTGATACCAAAGCATTTCTAATAAGAGCTTGTTAAATTTAAGAATAAAGTTATTTAAAATAGCCCGACTATATTTTATTAACTGACCTTGTAATTTTGCTGACACAAAGATTGAAAGATCATAGGAAGTCACTGCACCTCATCACAGAAATATTCATCTTCAACTCTGACAAGTAAACATGCCATCCCAAGTCAACAAGGCTCTAAGACAACTACATCCTCCTGCTAAGGACCAATTCAATTGAGACTTAAAACTCTTCGCATACATTTTAAAGGTGCATGCAATAATTATCCTCATATTTGGGGACTGGATTTGGATTATCTTGATAGCGTACATGACTTTACAGTTGATAACCAATATGTTCAGTTTTCTTGAAATATCATCTTTTCTTTCATTCAGTTCAATGTGAATTCCAGGGTACAATGACTGATTATGACCCAAGACTGTTGGATGGAGGACTTCCCAAATTCTCAACACAAATCTGATCTAATGTTTGACCAATTCTTGTAAACAAGTTAGAATCCTAATATTAAAACATTATAAGAAAGTGTACAACATTTTATTCCTAAGTATTCTTGCCAGGATATTAAATCATGATTTGAAGGAGAATACTCCCATACCAATTATTTCCTGCCTTACCTTGTTTACTGCCCTCCATCCAACACCCTCAAAATCCACTCAAATACATCTTCCCCTGGATCGTGCCAGTGCTAATTATCCAGGTCCTGACAAGTCTTTCAGTGAATGGTCTGTTTTCCCTTGGGAAAACACTGAATTGCCCTGGTGAGACCATGATGAAATTATCTTAGCTACTAGTGTGGAGGCAATGAGAAGTAAAACAAGCAGATCCTGATGAGGGCAAGCATTACCTGGAGAGCATCAGCCTCAGATGAGGTGTCTGCAAGGGGCAGTTGTTCTCTAGGAGGAAAGAGCTCCTCTGCTGGCCTGGAATGTTCCAGGAAATCTGGAAGGTCAAATTTCAGAAGCACTTTAATACAAACACCCCTATCCCAGGTCCAAGGGTCCCATTCCTTCCTTTTCATGCTTCTGACTTTAGCATAAGTGACTTGTCAAATCTGCACATTCTTTTGTAGCTCTGCCATCCTTGTGATTAAATCACTGGGTTTGGGTTTTGGTTTTTGTACACAAAAGTTTATTAGAACACTGCCTGGCACCTAGTAAGTGATCAATAAGCAAATGAATGAATAAGTGGTTCAGAAGGGGAAAGATGTAGTCTGCAAGGGGAGGCTGTGTAACACCAGTTGGGTTCAAGCAACATAAGCCTGAATCTGTCTGGCAGATCATGAGGCATGGACCAGGGCTTGTATGCAGAAGTGGCCCAGCATGGCCAGAAGGTGTGGGAAGTGGGAACTGGTCTTTTGCCTGGGGATAAAGCGGGCGCTGCTGCAGAACTGGCTGCCAGGTGGGCAGAATGGGGTCTGAGTGCAAAGCTGGAACCGGTCAGTCAGGGCTGCTGAGGTGAGTCTGGACCATCTACACACCAATCCACTGGCTCCTGTGCTCAGGGAAAAGGAAAGAAAGCTGGAAAACCGAAGTGAGGTGCCTTCTTGCTGCTATTGCCATGCAGCATCCCTCCAGTACCCTCTACTGGCAAAGGCTAACATTGCTTCAGCTGGCAAAGAAGAAATGTTTACATCACAAAGCAGGGCAAAGAAGGGTGGATTTGGAGATGAAGCATTAAATGATGAAGATAAAGATGAAGAATTAAACTGGCACTGTCCACTCATTTTTCTACCCAGCTTCCGTGTTTATCTTTCTACATACTGTTGACCATTCAAGCAACTAAAAAACAACTGTTTCCATCTAATAAGATGCAGCTATCCTTTAATAAAAAAGATCTCACCTTCTCACCCAAATGAGGAGACACACACTCCCGAGTTATGCTACCCACAGCTAACTATATTCAACATTAAAGAACAGTTTTAGATTAAGAGAAAAATCCAAAACATAATACAAAGTTCCCATATACTCCACACCCAGTTTCCCCTATTATTAACATCTTACATTAGTATGGTACATTTGTTATAATTAATGAACCAATAATGATACATTATTATTAATTAAGGTCTTATAGTTTATTCAGATTTCCTTAGTTTTTACCTAATGTCCTTTATTCAGTTCCAGGATCTCATACAGAAAACCACATTACTTTTAGTTGTCATGTCCTCTTAGGCTCCACTTGGCTGTGACTGCTTTTCAGACTTTCCTCGTTTTTGACAAGCTTGACAGTTTTGAAAATTATTGGCCAAGTATTGTGTAAGATGTCCCTCTATTGCAAATTGTCTGATGTTTCTTTCATGATTAGACTGAGGTCATAAGTTTGGGAAAGGAAGACAAAAGAGGTAAATTGCCATTTTCATCACATCATATCAAGGGTACATACTTTCAACATGAAAGTGCATACTGTTAATGTTGACCTTGATAACCTGGCTGATATAGTTTAGTCAGATTACTTCACTGTAAAATTATTCTTTTTTGCTGTATGCTTTGGCGGGAACTCACTATGCACAGCCCATACTTAAGGAGTAGGGAGTTAGGCACACTCTCCTTGAGGATAGAGTATCTACATCAATTATTTCAAATTCTTCTGCACAGGAGATTTGTCTATTCTCCCGCATTTGTTTATTTATTCAATCATTAATTTAAATCAGTGTAGACTCATGGGTGTTTACACTACACTTGAGTTATAATCCAACACAATTTGTTGCTCAAATAGCTCCAGCTCTGGCCACTGCAAGCTCTTTCAGTTTGTTCCTATGCACCTTTGACATACACCCATAAATGTTTTGAACATGAGATGACTTTCCATTTCATCAGATCTTCTTTAGTTTCTTTCAATAATGCGTTGTATTTTTCATTGTACAAGTCTTACATCTCCTTAAATTTATTCCTCTTTTATTCTATTTGATGGTTGTGAATGGAATTGTGGGTTTTTTTTAACATCTTTATTGGAGTATAATTGCTTTACAATGGTGTGTTAGTTTCTGCTTTATAACAAAGTGAATCAGTTATACATATACATATGTCCCCATATCTCTTCCATTTGCATCACCATCCCTCCTACCCTCCCTATCCCACCACTCCAGGCAGTCACAAAGCACCGAGCTGATCTCCCTGTGCTATGCGGCTGCTTCCCACTAGCTATCTACCTTACGTTTGGTAGTGTATATATGTCCATGCCTCTCTCTCGCTTTGTCACAGCTTACCCTTCCCCCTCCCCATATCCTCAAGTCCCTTCTCTAGTAGGTCTGTCTCTTTATTCCTGTCTTACCCCTAGGTTCTTCATGACATTTTTTTTTCTTAAATTCCATATATACGTGTTAGCATACGGTATTTGTCTTTCTCTTTCTGACTTACTTCACTCTGTATGACAGACTATAGGTCTATCCACTTCATTACAAATAGCTCAATTTCGTTTCTTTTTATGGCTGAGTAATATTCCATTGTATATATGTGCCACATCTTCTTTATCCATTCATCTGTCGATGGACACTTAGGTTGTTTCCATTTCTGGGCTATTGTAAATAGAGCTGCAATGAACATTTTGGTACATGACTCTTTTTGAATTATGGTTTTCCCAGGGTATATGCCCAGTAGTGGGATTGCTGGGTCATATGGTAGTTCTATTTGTAGTTTTTTAAGGAACCTGCATACTGTTCTCCACAGTGGCTGTATCAATTTACATTCCCACCAACAGTGCAAGAGAGTTCCCTTTTCTCCACACCCTCTCCAGTATTTATTGTTTCTAGATATTTTGATGATGGCCATTCTGACTGGTGTGAAATGATATCTCATCGCAGTTTTGATTTGCATTTCTCTAATGATTAGTGATGTTGAGCATTCTTTCATGTGTTTGTTGACAGTCTGTATATCTTCTTTGGAGAAATGTCTATTTAGGTCTTCAGCCCATTTTTGGATTGGGTTGTTTGTTTTTTTGTTATTAAGCTGCTTGAGCTGCTTATCAATTTTGGAGATTAATCCTTTGTCAGTTGCTTCATTTGCAAATATTTTCTCCCATTCTGAGGGTTGTCTTTTGGTCTTGTTTATGGTTTCCTTTGCTGTGAAAAGCTTTGAAGTTTCATTAGGTCCATTTGTTTATTCTTATTTTTATTTCCATTTCTCTAGGAGGTGGGTCAAAAAGGATCTTACTGTGATTTATGTTATAGAGTGTCCTGCCTATGTTTTCCTCTAAGAGTTTGATACTTCCTGGCCTTACATTTAGGTTTTAATCCATTTTGAGCTTATTTTTTTCTATGGTGTTAGGGAGTGATCTAATCTCATACTTTTACATGTACCTGTCCAGTTTTCCCAGCACCACTTATTGAAGTGGCTGTCCTTTCTCCCCTGTACATTCCTGCCTCCTTTATCAAACATAAGGTGACCATATGTGCGTGGGTTTATCCCTGGGCTTCCTATCCTGTTCCATTGATCTGTCTTTCTGTTTTAGTGCCAGTACCATACTGTCTTGATTACTGTAGCTTTGTAGTATAGTCTGAATTCAGGGAGCCTGATTCCTCCAGCTCCGTTTTTCATTCTCAAGATTGCTTTGGCAATTTGGGGTATTTTGTGTTTCCATACGAATTGTGAAATTTTTTGTTCTACTTCTGTGAAAAATGCCAGTGGTAGTTTCATAGGGATTGCATTGAATCTGTAGATTGCTTTGGGTAGTAGAGTCATTTTCACAATGTTGATTCTTCCAATCCAAGAACATGGTATATCTCTCCATCTATTTGTATCATCTTTAATTTCTTTCATCAGTGTCTTATAATTTTCTGCATACAGGCCTTTTGTCTCCTTAGTTAGGTTTATTCCTAGATATTTTATTCTTTTTGTTGCAATGATAAATGGGAGTGTTTTCTTGATTTCACTTTCAGATTATTCATCATTAGTATATAGGAATGCCAGAGATTTCTGTGCATTAATTTTGTATCCTGCTACTTTACCAAAATCATTGATTAGCTCTACTAGTTTTCAGGTAGCATCTTTAGGATTCTCTATGTATAGTATCATGTCATCTGCAAATAGTGACAGCTTTACTTCTTCTTTTCTGATTTGGATTCCTTTTATTTACTTTTCTTCTCTGACTGCTGTGGCTAAAACTCCAAAACTATGTTGAATAAGAGTGGTGAGAGTGGGCAACCTCGTCTTGTTCCTGATCTTAGTGGAAATGCTTTCAGTTTTTCACCATTGAGGATGATGTTGGCTGTGGGTTTGTCATATATGGCCTTTATTATGTTGAGGAAAGTTTCCTCTATGCCTACTTTCTGCAGGGTTTTTATCATAAATGCGTGTTGAATTTTGTCGAAAGCTTTCTCTGCATCTATTGAGATGATCATATAGTTTTTGTCCTTCAATTTGTTAATATGGTGTATCACATTGATTGATTTGCGTATATTGAAGAATCCTTGCATTCCTGGAATAAACCCCACTTGGTCATGGTGTCTGATCTGTTTAATGTGCTGTTGGATTCTGTTTGCCAGTATTTTGTTGAGGATTTTTGCATCTATGTTCATCAGTGATATTGGCCTGTAGTTTTCTTTCTTTGTGACATCCTTGTCTGGTTTTGGTATCAGGGTGATGGTGGCCTCGTAGAATGAGTTTGGGAGTGTTTCTCCCTCTGCTATATTTTGGAAGAGTTTGAGAAGGATAGGTGTTAGCTCTTCTCTAAATGTTTGATAGAATTCGCCTGTGAAGCCATCTGGTCCTGGGCTTTTGTTTGTTGGAAGATTTTTAATCACAGTTTCAATTTCAGTGCTTGTGATTGGTCTGTTCATATTTTCTATTTCTTCCTGATTCAGTCTTGGCAGGTTGTGCCTTTCTAAGAATTTGTCCATTTCTTCCAGGTTGTCCATTTTATTGGCATAGAGTTGCTTGTAGTAGTCTCTCATGATCTTTTGTATTTCTGCAGTGTCAGTTGTTCCTTCTCCTTTTTCATTTCTAATTCTATTGATTTGAGTCTTCTCCCTTTTTTTCTTGATGAGTCTGGCTAATCCTTTATCAATTTTGTTTATCTTCTCAAAGAACAAGCTTTTAGTTGTATTGATCTTTGCTATTGTTTCCTTCATTTCTTTTTCATTTATTTCTGATCTGATTTTTATGATTTCTTTCCTTCTGCTAACTCTGCTGGTTTTTTTGTTCTTCTTTCTCTAATTGCTTTAGGTGCAATGTTAGGTTATTTATTCGAGATGTTTCCTGTTTCTTAAGGTAGGATTGTATTGCTATAAACTTCCCTCTTAGAACTGCTTTTGCTGCATCCCATAGATTTTGGGTCGTCGTGTCTCCATTGTCATTTGTTTCTAGGTATTTTTTTATTTCCTCTTTGATTTCTTCAGTGATCATTTCGTTATTAAGTAGTGTATTGTTTAGCCTCCATGTGTTTGTATTTTTTACAGATCTTTTCCTGTAATTGATATCTAGTCTCATAGCATTGTGGTCGGAAAAGATACTTGAAACAATTTCAATTTTCTTAAATTTACCAAGGCTTGATTTGTGACCCAAGATATGATCCAACCTGGAGAATGTTCCATGAGCACTTGAGAAAAAAGTGTATTCTGTTGTTTTTGGTTGGAATGTCCTATAAATATCAATTAAGTCCATCTTGTTTAATGTATCATTTAAAGCTTGTGTTTCCTTATTTATTTTCATTTTGGATGATCTGTCCATGGGTGACAGTGGGGTGTTAAAGTCCCCTACTATGAATGTGTTACTGTCGATTTCCCCTTTTATGGCTGTTAGTATTTGCCTTATATATTGAGGTGCTCCTATGTTGGATGCATAAATATTTACAATTGTTATATCTTCTTCTTGGATCGATCCCTTGATCATTATGTAGTGTCCTTATGTGCCTCTTCTAATAGTCTTTATTTTAAAGTCTATTTTGTCTGATATGAGAATTGCTACTCCAGCTTTCTTTTGGTGTCCATTTGCATGAAATATCTTTTCCATCCCCTTACTTTCAGTCTGTATGTGGCTCTAGGTCTGAAGTGGGTCTCTTGTAGACAGCAAATATATGGGCCTTGTTTTTCAGCCAATCTGTGTCTTTTGGTGGGAGCATTGAGTCCATTTACATTTAAGGTAGTTATCGATATGTATGTTCCTATTCCCATTTTCTTAATTGTTTTGGGTTCATTATTGTAGGTCTTTTCCTTCTCTTGTGTTTCCTGCCTAGAGAAGTTCCTTTAGCAGTTGTTGTAGAGCTGGTTTGGTTGTGCTGAACTCTCTCAGCTTTTGCTTGTCTGTAAAGGTTTTAATTTCTTCATCAAATCTGAATGAGATCCTTGCTGGGTACAGTAATCTTGGTTGTAGGTTTTTCTCCTTCATCACTTTAAATATGTCCTGCCAGTCCCTTCTGGCTTGCAGAGTTTCTGCTGAAAGATCAGCTGTTAACCTTATGGGGATTCCCTCTTGTGTTATTTGTTGTTTTTCCCTTGCTGCTTTTAATATGTTTTCTTTGTATTTAATTTTTGACAGTTTGATTAATATGTGTCTTGGCATGTTTCTCCTTGGATTTATCCTGTAGTGGACTCTCTGTGCTTCCTGGACTTGATTAACTATTTCCTTTTCCATATTAGAGAAGTTTTCAACTATAATCTCTTCAAATATTTTCTCAGTCCCTTTCATTTTCTCTTCTTCTTCTGGAACCCCTATAATCTGAATGTTGGTTCATTTAATGTTGTCCCAGAGGTCTCTGAGACCGTCCTCAGTTCTTTTCATTCTTTTTTTCTTTATTCTGCTCTGCAGTAGTTATTTCCACTATTTTATCTTCCAGGTCACTTATCCATTCTTCTGCCTCAGTTATTCTGCTATTGATCCCCTCTAGAGTATTTTTAATTTCATTTATTGTGTTGTTCATCATTGTTTGTTTCATCTTTAGTTCTTCTAGGTCCTTGTTAAATGTTTCTTGCATTTTGTCTATTCTATTTCCAAGATTTTGGATCATCTTTACTATCATTATTCTGAATTCTTTTTCAGGTAGACTGCCTATTTCCTCTTCATTTGTTAGGTCTGGTGGGTTTTTATCTTGCTCCTTCAACCGCTGTGTGTTTTTCTGTCTTCTCATTTTGCTTATCTTACTGTGTTTGGGATCTCCTGTTTGCAGGCTGCAGGTTCGTAGTTCCTGTTTTCTTTGGTGTCAGTCCCCAGTGGCTAACGTTGGTTCAGTGGGTTGTGTAGGCTTCCTGGTGGAGGGGACTAGTGCCTGTGTTCTGGTGGATGAGGCTGAATCTTGTCTTTCTGGTGGGCAGGTCCACGTCTGGTTGTGTGTTTTTGGGTGTCTGTGGACTTATTATGATTTGGGGCAGCCTCTCTGCTAATGGGTGGGGTTGTGTTCCTGTCTTGCTAGTTGTTTGGCATAGGATGTCGAGCACTGTAGCTTGCTGGTCGTTGAGTGAAGCTGGGTGCTGGTGTTGAGATGGAGATCTCTGGGAGATTTTCGCCATTTGCTATTATGTGGAGCTGGGAGTTCTCTTGTGGACCAGTGTCCTGAAGTTGGCTCTCCCACCTCAGAGGCACAGCACTAACTCCTGGCTGCTGCACCAAGAGCCTTTCATCCACATGGCTCAGAAGAAAAGGGAGAAAAAGTAGAAAGAAAGAATTAGTAGAAGTAGAAAGAAAGAAAGAAAGAAGGGAGGGAGGGAGGGAGGGAGGGAGGAAGGAAGGAGGGAAGGAAAGAAAAAAGAAAGAAAGAAGATAAAGTAAAATAAAATAAAGTAAGATAAAATATAATAAAGTTATTAAAATAAAGAAATAATTATTAAGAGGAAAAAAAAAAAGACGGATAGAACCCTAGGACAAATGGTGGAAGCAAAGCTATACAGACAAAATCTCACACAGAAGCATACACATACACACTCACAAAAAGAGGAAAAGGGGAAAAAATCATAAATCTTGCTCTCAAAGTCCACCTCCTCAATTTGGGATGATTGGTTGTCTATTCATGTATTCCACAGATGCAGGGTACATCAAGTTGATTGTGGAGCTTTAATTTGCTGCTTCTGAGGCTGCTGGGAGAGATTTCCCTTTCTCTTCTTTGTTCTCACAGCTCCCAGGGGCTCAGCTTTGGATTTGGCCCCACCTCTGCGTGTAGGTCACCGTAGGGCATCTGTTCTTCGTTCAGACAGGATGGGGCTAAAGGAGCAGCTGATTCGGGGGCTCTGGCTCAATCAGGCCAGGGGGAGGGAGGGGCACGGAGTGCCGGGCGAGCCTGTGGCGGCAGAGGCCGGCGTGACGTTGCACCAGCCTGTGGCGCGCCGTGCGTTCTCCCGGGGAAGTTGTTCCTGGATCCTGGGACCCTGGCAGTGGCGGGCTGCACAGGCTCCCCGGAAGGGGGATGTGGATGGTGACCTGTGCTCACACACAGGCTTCTTGGTTGCGGCAGCAGCAGCCTTAGCGTCTCATGCCTGCCTCTGGCGTCCGCGCTTTTAGCCGCGGCTCGCGCCCGCCTCTGGAGCTCCTTTAAGCAGCGGTCTTAATCCCTTCTCCTCGCGCACCAGGAAACAAAGAGGGAAGAAAAAGTCTCTTGCCTCTTCGGCAGGTCCAGCCTTTTCCCCGGACTCCCTCCCGGCCAGCCGTGGCGCACTAACCCCCTACAGGCTGTGTTCACCCCGCCAAACCCAGTCCTCTCTCTGCGCTCCGACTGAAGCGCGAGCCTCAGCTCCCAGCCCCGCCCACCCCGGTGGGGGAGCAGAGAAGCCTCTCGGGCTGGTGAGTGCCGGTCGGCACCGATCCTCTGTGCGGGAATCTCTCCGCTTTGCCCCCCACACCCCTGTTGCTGTCCTCTTCTCCATGGCTCTGAAGCTTTCCCCCTCCACCACCCACAGTCTCCACCCGTGAAGGGGCTTCCTAGTGTGTGGAAACCTTTCCCCCTTCACAGCTCCCTCCCACTGGTGCAGGTCCCGTCCCTATCCTTTCGTCTCTGTTTTTTCTTTTTTCTTTTTCCCTACCCAGGTACATGGGGGGTTTCTTGCCTTTTGGGAGGTCTGAGGTCTTTTGCCAGCGTTCAGTAGGAGTTCTGTAGGAGCTGTTCCACGTGTAGATGTATTTCTGATGTATCTGTGGGGAGGAAGGTGATCTCCGCGTCTTACTCTTCCGCCATCTCCCCGGAAGTCTCCAGAATTAGGTATCCTTTGATCAGCAGCAGCATCTTTTGAAATTGAAGTTGGATAGATTATATGGTGATCTGCCTCTCTTCAGAGTTCGACTGGGATATATGAGCCTTGGGAAAGGTGATATCCAAGATCCAATGGCTCTTCAGTTCCACAATTCTACAAGCTCCTAGAAGATTGGAAGTGTGGGCAGAACCTCATCATAAAGAGGAAATCTTTTCAGATGAAAGCCTTTTAAGCCGGGTCCCACAAGGGTCCTCCTGCCGGGTGTTGCTGGCCCCAAGGGAAAGCTTCGCTCTTTGATGAATGAACACGGAGACCGAAATATTTTGTATCAGTCTCCTTAAAGGAAAAGTTAGCTAGCCCCTGCTTTGGAGAATGGGCCAGAGTTTCTTGGTTCTTTTTATGTCAGGTAATTTTGGATTGTCGTCGGTACATCATAAAATAAAATACTGGATTCTCTTATTTTTCACCAATGAATATGGCTTCTTTTGTTTTAGCAGGCAAATAACTGGGTTGGACTGCAAACTCTGTTTCTTGTGTTCCAGCTCCAATCTCAAGTTAAATTTTTTTGTTTGGTCTAGCTGCTTTGCACCTGCGTTATGCATGTGAACATATTCAGGGATCAGTCAGAGCTATGGGAAAACAGGATTTGGGATGCCCTCTCTAGTGTTTTCCTTTCCAAGAAAGGAACTCCCCTCCCTTCACCCCACTCTCTTGATAGCTGCAGTTGACCAGCCATCAGTCCTCTGGATTTCTAGGCCAGAAACACTGCAGTTCCCCTGCCACCCCACACCACATACACAGTTGACTTCAACTGTCCTGAAACTAAAAACAGTGAAAACAGGGAACTCCAAACAATTTTCCTCCTCTGAGTGTGGACACCTCATCCAAATCTTCCTGCTTCTCATCACTCTCTGGGGCTTTCAGACAGCTGCTTTTTGAAGCTTACTCTAGTTTTCTGAAGGAGAGTCTATTTGGCAGGATCTTAGCCATTACTGGCAGTGGAAATCACATATTTAGAATGTATGGGTTCAGGAAATTCTTATCCACAGAGCTTGATTACCATGTCTGAGTACCTGATTGGGAACCAAAAATTTGTTTATGTTCTTACAAGAAACCCAGAGTACAATACAATTTCTTTTATGTGTTTATAAGATATATGAAGAAGATATACTTCTAAAGATATCACAGGGAGATCAGCTTGGTGCTTTGCAACGACCTAGAGGGACAAGATAAGGAGGGTAGGAGGGAGGCTCTAGAGGGAGGGGATATGGGGATATATGTATGCATATGGCTGATTCACTTTGGTGTACAAAAGAAACTAACAGAGTATTGTGAAGCAATTATAGTCCAATAAAGATCTATTTAAAAAAATAAAATAAAAATTGGGGGAAAAATCACTACTTAAGGTTTTTGGTAAAAAATAAAATAAGTAAATTTTAAAAATTAATAAAATCCATGAAAAACCACTGGAGAAAAATAAAGATGTGTTCTAGGAACTGTCTCTCCTCTAAACCAGAGTTATATGACCAGGCATTATATAAAATGACATTAACTTATTTGATAACGAAATAAGAAATTAAGCTGATACGAATTTTAGGGCAAGCAAACCTCCCAGATCTTTCCACCCAAAGATATAATCCAAGAGTAGTAATCAGATAAATATTTGTTTTACTGAGGTGAAATTCACATAACAGAAAATAATCCTTTTAAAATGGCATTTCTTATATTCACAATGTTGTACAACCACCACCTCTATCTATCAACAAAATATTGTCAGCACCACAAAATAAAATCTTATGCCCATGATGCAATTACTCCCCATTCCCTCCTCCACTCCCTCCCCTCAAGGCCCTGGCAACCACCACTCTGCTGTTGCTATGCATTTACCTATTCTGGATATTTCATATAATCATAATATGTGACATTTTGTGTCTGATTCACTTAGCATAATAGGTTTTTTGTTTGTTTATTTGCTGTTCCTCTTCTTATTCCAGCCCTTTGATGTCTCTGGTAGCCATGGAGAAGCATAATGTTCTGAAGGTTCATCTATGTGACAGCATGCATCAGTACTTCATATCTTTTTATGGCTGAATAATATTTCATTGTATGTATGTACCACAATTTGCTTATTCATTTATCTGTTGATGGACATGTGGGCTGTTTCCATCATTTGGGTATTGTGAATAGTGTTCCTATAAACATCAAATTTTTAATTATTTTTTTATTGTGGTACAATATACATAACACAAAATCTTCCACTGTAACTACTTTCAAGGATACAATTCAGTGCATTAAGTACATACACAGTGTTAGGTAAGCATCACCACTATCAATCTCCAGAACAATTTCATCATCCCAAACAGAAATTCTGTACCCATTAAATAACAGCTCCCCATTCCTCCCTCTCCCCCAGTCCTGGGTAATCACCCTTCTACTCTCTATGAATTTGACTAGTCTAGGTACTCCAAGTAAATAAATCATATAATAGAGGTCCTTTCTTGTCTGGCTATTTCACTTAGCATAATGTTTTCAAGGTGAATATCAAATTTTTTATCAAATAAAAACTACACATTCCATAGGTAAAAACTACTAAAGTTTAACACTGTAATCAAAAGCAATGACATCATCAACAACATGTACAAAGCACCTTTTGCTGGTACCACTTCCTTCCTTCCTCATAACTGCCCTGTGAGATGGGCTTTACAGATGAAGGAATGAGGCTCGGAGAAAATGAGCAATTTGCCCAACGACATGAGTCTTATAAATCAGACAAGCATGCTTAGGTCTTCCAGCTCCGCTCCCAGACTCCCAGTCTTTTTTATGTACAGGGTTATCTGCCTCCCAGCATACCATTTATAAGGATGGTCAGGAGACACTTATGTAGAAGGAACAGTCAGGGAAGCCTCCAAAAACAAGAAGGATTTTTGAGCCAGAACTTAATAAACTAGTTTTTGCTAGAAAGAAGGGAACAGAAAGGGCATTCCAGGCAGATGACCATCAGTGACCTGGGTGCAGAGATGAGCCTGGTGGGTATTGGGCAAGAAGGAAAGAAGCAGGGTGTGCACAGTGACAGTGTGTAACCTAATCTGATTTGAAAAGAGCTTAGAAGAATCCTTTCTTTCATTCCCATCTACAATGGATTATCTTAAACAAGGACCTTTGTCCTTTTTTTTTCCTTGCTTCACCAGAATATACAGACAAATAAAATTTCAGCCAAAAGCTACAGGTCCCCCCTAGGGCTTCCTGGCTGGCATCTGCTGCATCTGTCTCTTCCCACCACAACCTGGACTGGGACAAGATGTGGAGGGATGAATATCACTTAACACACATTAGAGCCAAAATCCTAATAACCAAGTAGGCACTTAAGTGTTATTCGATAACTTATGCCATAGGCTACCCACGTCCTTAAGACTGATTTCCAAAGATAAGAAAATAATAAAAACAAAAATAGCCTCAGTTATGAATGCTACCCCAACCACAACTTTCTAGAATTTGTTTCACTTTTTTTTCAAAAATAAATAGTTATTTTTATTTTATAGAAGAACCCATCTTTAAGAAGAAAACTCATGATTTTGCTATTTGAGGCAACATTGCTGAAGATATAAAGGCATTTCGTTTAACAATTACGCCTATCAAAAGATATCTTTAGGGCTTCCCTGGTGGCGCAGTGGTTGAGAGTCTGCCTGCCAATGCAGGGGACACGGGTTCGTGCCCCTGTCCGGGAAGATCCCACATGCCACGGAGCGGCTGGGCCCGTGAGCCATGGCCGCTGAGCCTGCGCGTCCGGAGCCTGTGCTCCGCAACGGGAGAGGCCACAACAGTGAGAGGCCCGCGTACTGAAAAAAAAAAAAAAAAAAAAAACTTTAAAAAAACAGATTGTTTATTACAAAATCAAGAAGGAAAACTGAGAGGAGCAACGAATAGGCATTTTCAATTTGTAGATGTCAACCATTCATAAGCAGAAGAATCATAATTTGATATTAATGAAAAGGTTTGTTGGTCTACTAAGGTTAGATGACAAAGACTTCTTTGGACAACTCTGTATATCAATTGATGATATATCAAAATAGTGCCAACAGATGAATCAATGAAAAAGAAAAGTTAAAATAGGTTAGCCTCAGCACTGGAAATCCAGCAAGCTCACGAATTTGAAAACGAAACCCACCAAGGTTCATCTTCTCCTTAAACAAATCTTTCCTTGTCAAATGTATGATATAATTTCTTAAGAGAATTTTATTAACCTTTAGGCCCCTAATAATTGAAAGTTAGAGGAAAATATTTTAGTATACATTTAACTTTCTATACTAAACAAAACGTTTTTAAATAAAGGCATTCAAAAGGAAAGTTTAGACTGTAAATAGCCTGGCACTTATAGAACATAAACACGGAAAGTTCACATCTCAAACCCTAAGCTACTTATGATAAACACCTGTATAAAGAACAAAAACATATCATTCTACCCAGTGAAAGATGTAAGATACATCGCTGAGGCTATTATTTATGCCAGATAGAATTTAGGTCCTTGGACCAATCAGAAAGAACACATAAAAAAGTAAAATATGCCTCCCTAAACTTTTTATTTTAAGAATGTAGAGTTTTGCTTGTTTCCTCTGCCTAAGATAGTTATGTTCATTTGTTACAAGGTCACGGGAATGTAAAGGGAAGTATCAAACAACGGTTATAAACAATCATGGTTAGAAAACAACTAGAATTGAAACCAGAAAATAACATTGGTCCCTAATTTCAGTTTGTAACCTATAACTGTTAGGAAAAGAAAAAAAGAGAGAAATTTTTCAAATAAATATTAAGAGTTGGTGAATTTTAAGAGAAATGCCATCCCAAGATATTATCTAAGTACTAAAAATGAATCAACACAAGTGAACAGTAACAAAGCAGTAGTATTATGGCGCCACCCACTGGCTAGAAGTCCTCATAGCAAACATGGGACCCAGTCATAAAATAGAAATTATTGGAACCGGAAGGGAAATAACATTGATAATTCTAATTCATTATAGCATCAGGATCTTCTAACAAAACAGTACCACCCATATTATTTTATTACCACAAGGACAAAGAATAACTCTTAAATATGTTCACAAGAGTGAATTTTATTAATTTTGAAATGCAAGTCTACAATCTCCAAAGGCTAAGACAACCTCAGAGTCAAAACAATTAGCATATAGAATGCCATTTTAGCTCTGTAGCTGAATATATAAAGACACTCTTAATCAGAAGATGCACACTTGCATTTCACTGCTAAGAAAGAAATTATAATATTAATAATATATTTAAATGTTAATGAAATGGTGTTAGCCCTACTTTCACCTTTACCAGGGAAGTAACAAAATACATGAAACAAAGGATATGTCCAAAACACTGGACCGAAAACGTGTTTCCAAAAAATTTTTAAGAAAGGGGGTAAGGGGAAAAAAATCCTAAAAAAAGACCATTCAGATAAACTAGTAAAAATAAATGTTTTCTTTAAAGTACCACAGCACCTTTATAGTCCAAAATATATTTACCTTAATACTATCTGCATTTTATCCTATGACATCTTTTATGTTTTTCCAAACAGTTATTTTCTTACATGCTAACATTCTTAAAACTTCAGCATAAAAAATATTTGAGTCATTTCTCCTCAAGTACAATCTTCCCTTTAAGACTCAGAATAATATGTAAAAGCTTGACATCAGTTTGTAGCCCATAGGACCCTAGTGAATGTTGATCTCTAAAGACCAGACTTCCGAATTTCTCTACAGACATGGCCTGGTCTTCCTAATTAGAAGTCATGAATACACTCCAGTCGATACAGGCATCAAGTTTTTTGGCTTGATGATAATTATCACCTGGTCTGCAAAAGCCAAGGTCTTCGCTCGCTCATAGATGGTTGATTGCAGATAAGAACATAGTGAGAAAAGTCAAATTCCCACAGACATAGATTGCTAACACCGCCTTTTTAAAAGCATAACCCTGAAAGAAAAAAATTGAGATATGAAAAAAAAGAATAACTATCATTAAGGTTTGTGTCAATAAAGAAGAAAAAAAGACTTACTTCTGCTTCAGCTGCAGTAAATGACTGGAGGATCTGAATTCTATCATCATCCAATATTTCATCTGTCAAGAATAAGAACATAAGTTTGTAAGGCCAGTGGGTATGCAGATAAACTAATTCTCAAAAAAAAAACAAACAAACCTGATTTGTAGCGTTTGCCGATTTCCAGGATGTTCATTCTCCCATTTCAAGTGACCAAATGTTGCAAACTTCTTGAATACTTAAGGCTCTCACAAATTAGGTCAAGCTGGCTACAGCATACATTTGTTAAAAGACTTTCTCCTAGTCAATAAACACCATACCAAACTCCTAACAATCCAAGTTTTAAGTACATATGTATTTTAAATGGCAAGCCATAATCTAGCGATCAAAAGTCCTTTAAGACTCAAAACCCATACAATATTGTAAATCAACTGTACTTCAATTAAAAACATCAAAGAAAGACTCAAACCCTATATATGTGACCCAATCAAGAACCAAAAAATGGTAGGACAGATATTTAGTACTCAGTTCCTAAAAGCTGCCCAGGCTCCTAGATTCACAGCACACACACTAGACAACAAACAGGTTTTGTTTTTAGAAGGCCACCTTTACTTATTTGAGGGGCTGAGAACTAGATAGGACACAAAAGACAGTCAGACTAGAAATCAAGCTAAAATATCACTGATTCTCTACTAATCTCTTCTAATGGCTACGGGTATCTTACCCTGCCTAGAGGTGAGACCAAAACAGACCTTGCCACTAGAGAGCACCGGCAAAATAAATCCTTCCTATCTAGCATGCTGGTTAGCTGGCTACATATGATGTATAGGGCAACCTAAGTGACAGCACACAGGAAGTTTGTCAAATAGGTAAAATTTGTCTGCAGCTTTGCCCTGTGTTGACCATGGGCATCTCTTCTTCCTCCATCTCAGGGTTCTCTCAGCTCCAGGCATTCAGGGCTCTCAGTGCATTCTAGCCCCAAGTCAGACCAGCATGAAAAGTAAAAAGTACCTACAAAGAAGGCCTCTTCCCTAAAACCTCTTTCCCTTGCATTTTACTCACTGATTCTAATACTAATGAATATAAAAAACAAACGCAGAAATTTTCCACTATTTTTACCACAGACTGAGTAATCAAAAGAGAAACTTTTAGTAAGCTACCATGTAAGGGTCAACAATTAGTGTCAAGAAACTAATTATATTCCAACAGTTTGTATAAAAGTGATTCTACATAACACTGCTCTTTCAACAGGTTACCTTTTCTAGAGAGTCGGTAAGTGTGTACCTCCAGAACAATCTCTGTCCCAACATGCCAGGCTACAAATCCAATCATTGTATAGGTTTTCCATGGCCCAGGAAGATTCAATCCTGGTAAATCCATTCCCAGGAACATTGTTGCCACTACATTCATAAGGAATAAATACATATACTCAAATGCAATTCAAGAGGTAACGTGTATGCATGTATGCATGTGTGCTAATTATATCAAGTAAAATATACTAGAAGAGTTTATGATATCAATTAGATTAATATTTAAGACCAAATAGTTAATTTAGTCTTTTTTTTAATTTTAACACCAGAAAGGCTAAGATGGGAAATTATAATTACAATCTACCAATTGTTAAAAAAGAGGTACCCAAATTTTTCAAAATGTTTTAAGTCTGCAATGTAGGAAGGGAGAAACGTATGGAAACCATTTCTGATTATACCTCCCCTTCCACGAATTTCTATAGACTGTAGAAATGTGAGGGTAGGAGGTGTCAGCTTAGATATTTCTTACATAAAGCATCAAAGTACACTGGATAATTATACTTGACTTTTGAAAAACACCTTTCCCTGGAAGGTACCATCCCCATGGAGAAAACCTGGAGACAGAGGGCTGGGACCCTGTAGCCCACTTCAGCCCAACCCACGACTGACCCTCAAGTTGAGCTGCTTAAATGTTTGGTCATCAGCATAGCTTATTCTGTTGGCAAAGGCAAATGCTAAAAAAAAGTCTCAAAAGGAGAGTTTTAAAGTCATTTTAAAAACCTTGAAACTGAAGTAATGGCTTAAATAGTTACCTCTAGAAATTACTTTCTGGATTTCAATGTTTGACTGATTTCTCCTCAACAGCAAATTACTCCAATTACTAATGCATCTAAAAATCATTTAAGCCAAATTACAACTTGCAATATAAACAACCTGCAATTATATATGAATAAGTAGCATCACAATTACTTACCTGCTATTATTCTAGCAGCTGTTCCCATACTCCAATGAGTCCACTTAAACATTTGCCTTCTACCAAATAAAGAACCAGTCAGTATTCTTGAAAGTGATGGAACTACAATTAATTCCTAAGAGAATAAAAAGCATGTAATTTCCCTATTGCCTAGGAATTAGATATCTGAAATACATTTTAAAACCTTTTAAAGTAAGTATAATTTATCACTGAATTTTATAAGATGCAAAAAAGGAATTGGTTTCCCAACTAATGACATCTACATTAAAAGCATTTATAAATAAAGACTTAAGTACCTTGGGTCATGTAAAGGTGGTCTGAAGGCTGCCGAAAGAAGCTGAAGAACTGCTAAAATCATCACTATACAACCAAGGTATGGGTGATAACCTGCATGCTGAACAAAGTTATATCATTTTAATGGTCTCAATCTTGCCGATCGATTAAACCCTCAGGTTAAAAATAATACACACAGATGTATTCTTAGCGTTTTTCTGTAGCTTTAAACATTTAATAATGATAGTTATAATAACAGGCACCATTCACTGAGTGTCTATACCAGGCACATACTTTATACATATTATCACTAATGTTCACTATGATGCTTGACAGTTATCAATATCCCACTTCTACAAATGGGGGAACTGAGGCTCAGAGATATCAAGTAATGCATCCAAGGCCACACAGTGTGTAAATGGTTGTGGTGGAATCCATGCACAGAATGCTGCCTCTTCCCACCAGGATGTTAGATGACCATCAACACCAGCACAGCCATCTGAAGCCCACCTAGGACTAGTTAGTATCTGCATGTCAGGAACAATCAACCCAGTGTATTTTAATTACTTGTTCAGACCTCTATGTTTCCTGGAGCTGAAGGTTCTACTTGATTCCTTGTAACCCATATGCTTAACAGAGCCTTAGTCACTCAATAAATGTTTGCTGATCAAGAGAACAACCTGCACAACCACTGTATTAAAATCTCATCTCCTCTGTTCAGAACGAAGGTCTAAACCAAGAAAAATCATCAACACAATATCTCAACAGTTTCGGTTACACTCCTCCCTCAGTGATGTGTGCCTGCTGAAAACAGCAGACAGTTGGATTAGACCACTTTGCGCAATTATTTCATTTAAAAACTTAAGAGAAGAATTAAGAAGATGCTCTAATACGTTACACGTTTAAATAGAGGGATATCACAGTCTGTTGTCACTGACTCCCATGCTTGGGAAGGCTCTAAAACCTGTGATCTAGAACAAGGACATAGTGGTTTCCAAGCCAAGATAGGACGATTTTGCAAATTAGGAACTAAAAGTTGACAGAAGAGCACTATAAAACTTTCAAGTCATGGACTCAGTTATACACAGATAAGTTATAACCTGGACCCTGGAGATGGAAAGTGCCTCTCTCTAATAAAAAACAGTAACAGCAGCAACAAAATTCTTATATATTTAGAATGTGCTGGGACTATCCTAAGTGCTTTCAGTTAATTAACTCTCAACCCTCAGAAAGCCTATAAGATAGCTACTCTACTATCCCCACTTGAGTAAACCGAGGGACAGAGAAGTGAAGCAACTTGCCCAGGGTGTCCCAAGTAATAAATGATGACATGAGGATTTGAATCCAAGCAGTCTGGCTGTACAACTGTGCTCTTAACCTTTTTACTACCATAGTCATAAACTGCAAAGACTACAAACTACAAAGTTTACAAAATAAGTATTACGCTTGTCCAAGTACCTGGATAAAATAAAGTTTCAATATCTTGAGTCATATCAGAAAATCTTCATAATTTCCTTTAAAAAAAAATTAGGTTGGCCATGGAGGTTCCTTAAAAAAACTGAAAATAGAGCTACCATACCATCCAGCAATCTCACTCCTGGGCATATATCCAGAGAACAGCATAATTCGAAAAGATACATACACCTCAGTGTTCATAGCAGCACTATTTACAATAGCCAGGACATGGAATCTAATCTAAATGTCCATCAACAGAGGAATGGATAAAGAAGATGTGGTACATATATACAACGGAATATTACTCGGCCATAAAAAAAGAATGAAATAACACCATTTGCAGCAACATGGATGGACCTAGAGATTGTCATACTGAGTGAAATAAGTCAGAGAAAGACAAATATCATATGATATTGCTTATATGCGGAATCTAAAAAAAGGGTACAGATGAACTTATCTACAAAACAGAAATAGAGTTACAGATGTAGAAGGTAAACTTACAGTTACCAGGGGGTGGGGGAAGAGGGGTAAACTGGAAGATTGGGATTGACATATACACACTACTATATATAAAATAAATAACTAATAAGGATCTACTGTAGAGCACAGGGAACTCTACTCAGTACTCTGTAATGGCCTATATGGGAAAAGAATCTAAAAAAGAGTGGATATATATATATGTGTAACAGATTCAATTTGCTGTACACCTGAAACTAACACAACATTATAAACCAATTATACCCCAATAAAATTTAAAAAAAAATAGGTTGATCAATCTATAAACTACCTAAAAAGCAGAAAAGAGGTTTCCTAATAATATTGTGACCCAAGAGTCATCAATCTTAGCCCTTGTAGCAACAGCCCAAACGGAAATATTAAATTTTAGTATCAAATTCTGACTGGCTCTTAAACTAGAAGAGTATAATGGAAGCACAGGCTCTGACCTTAGGTACATCTCCAATTCTCAATAAGCCTCATTCATTCATTCCATAAATATCTACTGAATATCTCATGTGCCAGAATCTGTTCTGGGTGTTAGAGATACAGTAGCAAACATACCAGTAAATATCCTGTCTTCTCATGGAGTTCACATACTAGTGTGAGAAGACGGACAAAGAAAAGATATAATATTTAAGTAAATTATCTGAAACGACGTAAGGTAAAGATTGCTTCAGGAAAAAAAATGAAGCAGAGCAGGGCTCTTTGAGAAGCTATTATTTGAGCAAAGACTTGAAGAAGGTGAGGGAGTAGAGGAGGCATGACCAAGGCAGAAGGAAGAATCTTTGCAAAGACTATAAAGCAGAATAAATAAATTAATTAATTAAAAAAAAAAGACTATAAAGCAGGAGCATACCTAGCATTAGCCCAGTGTGAAATGAAATGAGCTATTGGATGAGGAAAAGAGCAGATCAATTCAGAGAGTAACTGGGAGCCAATCATGGAGGACTTTGGTTTTAACTTTGAGAAAAACTGAGAGGCATTAGAGAAACCAGTTTGGGGCACAGGAATGACCTCATCTGATTTACATTTTTTAAAAATCGCTCTGCTTCTTGGTTGAAAACAGATTGTACACGAGCAAGGGTTGAAGTAGAGAGATCAATTAGGTGCCGCCTGCAAAAAAGTCCAGGCAGAAGATGATGGTGGCTCGAAGCCACATAGTAGTGCCAGTGATGGTGAAAAGTGGTGTTTTTGACATGTAAAGCCAATGGGATTTCCTGACGGATTTGACATGGGGCGTGAGAGCAAAGTTAAGAATAATTCCAATGTTTTGGCCTAAGAAGGGAACTGCAAACAACTAATATGGGGATGGCAGCACATGGAGCAAGATTGGGAGGAGAGGTCAGGAACTCCGATTGAGGTGCCTTAGACATGCAAGTTGAGTTCCTGAGTAGACAGCTGTTTGTGTGAGTCTCAATCAGGGTAGAGGTCCAAGCTGGAGATACACATTTGAGAATAAGCCTCAGTTTCTTCATTTGTGACATGGGATTATTATCAATAACAACTTCATTTGAGGTTTAAATTTGATAACACATGTAAAGCACTTAGCACAGTTTGTTCAGTAGGAATGCAACTAATGTTAGCTTAGTGATAGTCATAGTATTAGTTAGAGAAAACCACTTACAGTGTTCATGTTCCTCAGATATAATGCTTTCAATTTGTACCATTCTATAGCAAGAAAATTTATTAAAGCTATATAGTGTATATTTAAAATTTGAGGCAGTCTAAAAGTACATTCCATTACCAAGTAATCTGCACTTACATTCTCACTTCATCCCTGACCACCAACCATGTGAAATAGTCATCAGATGATTCAAAAAGGAAGGAAAGAGGGATACATGCAGAAATATCTTTTTACCCATCATCTGAGAATAAAACAGCAATCTCCTTTGGCACCAAAATGAATTTTAAACATATAAATAGAATAAAAACATTCTTTTTAAGATCTACTTACCCAATTCCAGCCTCCTCTGTAAATAAAAGGCAGAAGAAAAGCAATGAAAGTGAGGGCAGAAGTAGTAAGCATGAGCATTCGATGTACCTGCAAGGATGAAATCACAAATGAGAAGAGAGTTAACTACATAAGAGAAAGGAGTTGACGTCACTATGAAGGTCATGGGATGAGATTCACAGAAGGCATGCATTCAATTGACACCTAGCCACAATTTGTGGTCAGTTAAAAACAAAAATCTTACTATTCCACTGAACTTTAAAGAAAAGCCTAAGCTGCCAACCTCATCATTCTAAAGCATCTGCCAAGAATCCACCTGCCCAGAACAGCAGGAATGGATGTTTCACACACACAGAGCACTTACTTGCCAAGTCCATCATTTTCTTCCAAACACATTTATTAAGTTCCACCACCAAGCACAGTGCTTGGATACAATGAAACTGCAAGGAAACAGAACGTACTGTTTCCTGGGGAGTCTGGGATTTAATTGAGCAGATAAGAGAACATATTTGAAATGTGTAATTCATTATCCAAATGAGGAGAATACCGAGAGTGAAAATGGGCACTGTTAGTTGATTATGTGAGGATAACTGGTGCAAACAAAAACTATCCCAGAGAATGTAGGACATATAATCACTATATACACAGATAGATAGATACACACACACACACACACACACACACAGAGACATATATGGGGGGTGTGTGCATATATATATATACACACATCAGCAGAAAGTAGAACATATAGTCACCCTATATACATATAGACACCATAGTTTTAAAGACAGTGGAGGGTTTGAATTGGTAAAGAGGAGACATAAAGAGTTTTCCAGTTGGGAATATCCACATGAGAAGAGGGGAGAGAGAGAGAGAGAGCAATCAAAGGCAGAGACAGGAGCAAGGATATAGCAGTCATTACTGAGAACAAATAGAACAGATTAACACTGCCAGCCAAAAGTGAGAAACAATTTTAGATAAGGTAAATCTTAAAAGCTACAAATTTATATAAATTTTCAAGAATACCTCTTATAAAGTCAAAACTGTTCCAATAAGCAGTATTTTTTTCTATAAGCAGACATGTACATTCTATCTCAACACATAGTCATTGATCTTCCACTATATGTGCAAATATCTATACTCCATGACAAATGAAAGATAAAGGTTTGTTTTGTTTTGTCTTGAGGGGTATTTATTGACTCTTGCTCATGTTTCTATTAAAAGACTGCCTCCTCATCCCACGGGAAGGGACAGCATTAAAAAGGACACTTTTAATTTCTCTTCCCATCCACACAGGAGATACATGATCTTGACTGGTGAGCTAGGGACAGCCTAACATTCACTGGCCCATCAACCAGAGGACAGACCACTGCTTTGCAACATAGTAAGCACCCACTATTTCTTTCTTCTTCTCTGCTGCCTTCCTCAGCCCATCTGTACTCAGTGCAGTGGGTAAATGTCCTTCTAGTCTCTTCTTCTGCAACTAGACATGTAACTCAAGATCGTTTGGGTCCCAAAATCCATGTTCCAAAGAAACGCACATGGCACTGATACATTCTCCAATCCAGCCTGGCCCTTCATAGAGCTGTCTTTATTTTTTTTTTCCATCAAGTACCTTGTGTCTATTCTCAGTTGGTTAGGAAACCAAAGAGCAAAAAGAAATTATGAGGATTCCAAAATTACAACTATAACCATACATAAACAAAAAAAAAAATCCGCTTACTTCATGTGTTTTCATGTTGCAATGTTCAAATAATATGGAAATTGCATTAACCTTTTTCTCCACCTACCTGAAACCAAGCTGCATCACCAAATAAAGGCTTTAACCAAACAGGTTTGAAGAACCGGGCAATCAGTACACCTACGCTAACTGTAGTCATCCATGCCACAAACATTAAGGCACCTACAGGTGAGAAAATGCAACGGTTGACAACACAGTCTAATTAAGCTGTCTCTTAAATGACCAAGCTAAATGCATAGAAAATGTAAATAGCCAACAAAAATACATTCAGCTGACATAAACATAACCTAAATATCAATGCTTTTACCACCACCACTACTACTTCTAATAGCTAACACTTCCAAAGCTCTTATTTCGTGCCAAGCACTGTCTCTGAGTGCTTTATGTGTATTAATCTAATTGATCTTTACAACAATTCCTATAAAGTATAATTATTATTCCAGTTTTGCTGTATGGAGAAGGAAAGCACAGAGAAGTTAAGTAACTTGCCCAAGGTTACTGAGCTGGAATTTGAACCCAGGCTGGTTTGAATAACTGTGCTCTTAATAATTATACTGTCTGAAGTTATACAGCCTTTCTGAACTTATCTCAGAATCTTCTCACATTTCACTCCAAAAAATAATGGAAAACAAATAGGCACATTACTTCTGAATCCAATTACTGTTCAACTAGAGCTACTGGTAGAAGCAAAATAGCAACAATAAAGATAGCTTCAAGCTTTATTGAAACTCTCACTAGAATGGATAACTCTGGAGAATATAAAGGAAATACACCAATTAAGGAAAGTTCCCACCAATATTAATACATTACAATAGTATAGTATAGTATACACTTACACTATTTCCCTATTTTTCAATCCCGTTTTTCAATAATCAACTGGACTACTTTTCAAATGGAATCAACTTTCACTTGTAGAACCAGAGTACATCAGAGCCTTATTTCTAGGCTACTGCTCTTCCAACTTGGTTCCCTTCATCACTTTAAGTATATAATACCTAAGTATAGCACTGAGTTCTTTGTATACCCTCAAATACTTGTACATTGATCAGTTCTTCAACAAAAAAATTGTATTTTTGAAACCAAACTACTATTATAATTAAACAATCACAAACCACTCTTTTATTAGCAATTTTTAATAAATGGTATAATTAATGTCTCATAAAAGTTAAATTAATTAACCCAATGATACTCAATCCTGGCTGCAATTAGAGATGACTATCGTACTTTTTAAAAATTACAGATGTCTTAAAAACTCCTCTGGTGATTTTAATATGCAGTCAGGGTTAAAACCACTGAATTATTCCTACTCTTCATTTTTAATAAAAATTATCAAACATTAAAATAGATAATGCTACCTGCAAATGTTATTGTTTATGCTACCTACAAATGTTATTGATTTATGAACGTTTGCTAAATTATGCCTGGTACCATTCTCAATCTAGCCAGCACTAAATTTATTCCACAAAGTTAAGTATATTCCACAAAGCAGTAATAATATTACACATGTAACTTACCATGAACCTTCAGAAGGAATAAAGAATGGGATCCTCCTATGTTCTCTGGATAGCCTGTCACATTGTATTTGTCATATGTAATCAAAGGCTGCTGAGAATGCTTATGAATCCGACCTGAAATTTAAAAACAAAAAAAAAGAAGATGAATTACTTTCTCAGGAGAGAAGGAATGGAGAGACAATGGCATGGCATGGAAACAAAATTTCTTAAGGTAATAAAAAATAAATAAATTTCAATAGACATGATAGATATATATACTATTATATATTGATATTATATTAATACACATGTATTAATATAATATAAATATATGTAGTATTAGTATATAATAATATTCATTATGTATAAAATTAAATCTGTGCATGTATAGAATTATTTCAATTAGTCTGTGTATATGGGTATGTATGGGTGTGTGTTCATTCTGGGGATCTATCTTACAGAAATATTTACCAAAGGTATATTTTTAACCAAAGGTATATCTATAAGCATGTTAATAGATACTTTCTTTTTACACTGGCTAAAAAAAAATTTAAACAAGCTAAATGTCCATCATTAGGAGAATGAGTAAATAAATTATGGAAAATACATTGTTTTTAGAATACAATGCAAGTGTCAAAAAGAATAAAAATAATTAAGAAATTTGATATGAGATATATATGAATCTTTATTTCAAACAAATAAGTGTTAGATCACAGACTACATCTCAATGATTTCCAAAAAGAAATATTTATATAGGTTATATTATCTATCTAAAATGAAACAAATTAACAACAGAAAGCTAGGAAAAAATGGTCCAGCTAGATATTTAAGAAACTCCTCTTCTAGGGCTTCCCTGGTGGCGCAGTGGTTGAGAGTCCGCCTGCCGATGCAGGGGACACGGGTTCGTGCCCCGGTCCGGGAAGATGCCACATGCCGCGGAGCGGCTGGGCCCGTGAGCCATGGCCGCTGGGCCTGCGCATCCTGAGCCTGTGCTCCGCAACGGGAGAGGCCACAACAGTGAGAGGCCCGCGTACCGCAAAAAAAAAAAGAAACTCCTCTTCTAAATAACCCTTGGGTTAAATAGGAAATCAAAACTTAAATCACAAGTCTTCTTAAAACGAGTAACATTGAAGGCACTTCATACCAAAACACATGTGATGTAATTAAGGTACTATTCAAAAGAAGTTTTTAATCATCTTAAAAGCATTTCCTTAAAAACATATAAAAAGACTTTAAAGTATTGAAATAATCATTTAAGTCAAGATGTGTTTAAAACAAAACATAACCCAGAAAACCAAAAAGGAGGATTGATTAAAAATAAAGGTAGAAATTAACAAACCAGTAAGTCTAAAAATGAGAAAAATCAATTCTGTAAAAGGCCAATAAAATCGATTGATTTTTTGACAATCTGACCACAAGGTAAAAAGAAATATCACAAACAATATTAGAAATGAAAACAGTGACGTAGCTGCTGATATAGAACATATTCTTTAAAATTATGTGAAAATGCTATATACAACTTTAAGTCAGCCAAAAATATTTCAAAATCTAAATAAAATGGACGAATTTCTGAGAAAATCTAGAATTACAAAAATTGATCAAAGTAGTAGTAACTCTGGAGAATTATAACAATAAAAATTTATTTTATTAGTCAAATATTTCCATTCCTAAAGTCTCAGGCTGTTATGTGGATGAGTTCTATCATACCATTTAAAAATTTTTTTAACTTTAAAAATTCATGTTTATTTAAACTCTTCTTGAGTTCTTTCTATGAGATTATCATAACACTGAAACCAAAATGAGGCCAACATGCACACGCACACAAACGCACAGAATCCTATGACCATACACCAAAATCATTTATGAATATAGATGTGAAAAGCTTAAATAAAATATTGGTGAATTAAATCAATTATGCAATAATAAGAATAATAAGACATGACTTTCATCCCAGGAAAGTGAGGATTGTTCACCATTCAGAAATCTACAAAAGTAATGATAAACTTCAGCACACATCCATGACATGAACTCTTTGTAACATTAGGAACAGAATATTTCCTAAACACAATAAAATATATCCACCAGAAAAATATGACACGACACTGAATATCAGAAGCATTCCCATCAAAATCAGGGATAAGATAAGAATACTTACCATATCACCACTGCCATTCCACATTTTTCTGGGAGAAGTAAGCAATGCAGTGAGACAAGGAAAGAAAGAAAATGAGGGCTACTATGCCTGTCATTATTTGCACAAGATATGATGTTTCATCTAGAAAATCCAAGACCATCAACTGGAAAACTAGGTGGCTACATTCAAGATAAGCATTCAAAGATCAATAACTTTCCTATACACCAACAAATTTAGAAAATGTAAGAAAAAATAATCCCATTCACAATAGTTTGTATTAGAAATCTATAAAATACATAGGAACAAAGTAACATAAATAAATAAGCCCTACAGGAAGATATGAAGAAAACCACAGGATCTGAATAAATGAAATATCCCAATATACTCCTGGATAGGAAGACTCAAGGACGTTGATTATTCCACAAATTAATCTAAAATTTCATTTCAATTCCAGTCATAACTCCAATAGGATTTTTAATGAAATTTGATAAATCATTTCTGAATTTTATCTAGAAGAGCCGATACACAAGGAAGAGGCAAGAATTCCTGAATTCCTGATAAAGAAGGCTAGGAGGGGTATCATGCTTTATCAAAATTCACAACCTATTATTAAGCTATGGTAATTTCAACCAGTGCATAATAGACAAACAGATCACTGGAAGAATAAACTATAAACAATTTGATTTACTGAAAGATTCTTAGTGTATAATAAAAAGGCTTTTGAAACAGAAGAGAGAAAATGGACTATTCAAAACTGCTGTTTGGATACCAGGTTATTCATTTGGTGAACTATTATATCATGGCTTGTTATTACAGAGAAGATCCGAGATAAAGCAGAAAACGAGAAGAGTTTTATATCGTGAACACCTAGAGACCTGTATCAAGAAGAAAGAGACAATAACTATCAGAAGCTACAAAAATGTCAAAAAGAAAAGAATGAAAAAAACTATTGAAAATGACAAGAAACTCACTGAAGAATATAAAAATACTGTATTAGTAGAGTGGTAGTGATAAAAACCAGACCACATTCCTAACAGCCTGAGAGTCAAGTTGGAAGAAAAGTGTTTTTAAACTCTGATTCACCATGGAGCCATGGGCTAAGATGAACTTAACCTTCATTAAAGCAGAAGTCCATCATAATTTTGAAGTTCCACGGTATGGCTCCATTATAATTTAGGCGTTATGCTCTAAGGAACGTTGGGTTCATGTGTAGTACACGGCTCCACAGTATTATTCCTAAATTGTCAAAATAACAGGTCATGTGATAACAGGGTCTCTACTTCATTAATTATTTAAATTGGTAGATTTCCAAATTGGGAATTACTTATTCACCCAAGTGAGTTCTATCTTTCAGTTCAAACACTCAGCATTTCACATGACTGCTTATTTCATGATAGGATAAAGTCAGCTTTCTGGGGGCAAAACAGCAGTTAGAAAAACGTTTTAAATTTGTTTTACTAAATATGACAGTACTTTCAACTCTCAATTATCTTTAGTTTGCTTCTGACCCCTCTTCCTAGGTGACTTTTCCCATTGTGGGCCATTTCTCAACATTTTCTTTTTAAAGGAAAATACATATCTTGTTTCTTTTCATTGATCAGGTCTGTAAATGTGTGCTGAAAAAAAAATCAGAGTTTATTTATAAACAGAATAATTTACTCACAGGGAAGGTTTTTTTCCTCACTGACTTTGTGTAATGCATTAATTCCATTTGTCACCAATGGATTTCACCAGTCTTGTTTACAAGGGAATCGGGTAAAAATTTATACTGTTTTGTTCGTTGCATTTAGTAGACATGAATGTTCAATAGTTATTAAATTGTGATGTAAAGAAATGTGACAATATTCAGGTATCTGTTTTCTGAATGTTTCAAATTCCAATCTATGAGCATTGTTGACACCCAGAGAAGAGAATAAAATTACCTGTGAAAGGGTGAAAAAAAACCTCAGCAGTTAGAAAAAGAACAGAAAGATAATTATGTGCTAGCTTACAGCAAAAATAAGGATAACATGAAAAATTAGTAGAAAATGAAAACCTGAAAAGTTATCTGAAATCTGAAAATGTTAAGCAATTTGCCCTGTATTTTAGTTTTGATCACTCTTGCTGAATCACTTTTGCATATTTGGATGAAGAAAGTAGTTAATTTTTCTATTTTTACTAATAATGTAGCATCCTTCAGAGCTTGGCATAGTCTTTAAGAATCATCTGAAGCATCTGACTCACCATGGTGTTCCCTCTGACCTTCAGACTGCCAGTAAACAATGCCTCCTGAGAAACAGATTTGCCCAGGACGACCTCATTCTACATTAATATGGGTTACAGAGATTATATGACTGCTTTGAAAAATGGTTTCAACCTCACAAAGTCTCACTGCTTTTAAGCAGTGTGCAGCATATAAATGATCCACATACATATGACTAGATATCAGAAGTGACAGTTGATTTATGTGGTAACTGTACTTTGTTCCCCAATACAAGGGAACTAGAAAGTGAATTCCCTGAAGCGGTAACGTTTAGATTTGTTTTTTTGAGGTTTTGTTTTGTTGCTTTGCACTCCACCAGTTAAAAAAAAAAAATGGGGGGCTTCCCTCGTGATGCAGTGGTTAAGAATCCGCCTGCCAACGCAGGGGACACAGGTTCGATCCCTGGTCCGGGGAGATCCCACATGCCGTGGAGCAGCTAAGCCTGAGCTCCACAACTACTGAGCCTGTGCTCTAGAGTCCACGAGCCCCAACTACTGAGCCCGCGTGCCACAACTACTGAAGCCCGCGTGCCTAGAGCCCACGCTCCACAGCAAGAGAAGCCACGACAATGAGAAGCCCACGCACCGCAAGGAAGAGTAGTCCCCGCTCGCCGCAACTAGAGAAAGCCCAGGAACAGCAACAAAGACCCAACACGGTCAAAAAAAATAAAATAAATAATTTTTAAAATTTAAAAAAAACAAAAATGAGTCTGTGACATATGTATATTTATGTTAATAAATGTATTTATGTACTATTGTTTTAACACATTATGAACATGATTAAAATAGAAATTTTTAGTGAGATAAAATAAATCTAAGAAAAAAGTTCTGGTATTGTTTTCTGTATCCCCTGGACTACCTTACAATATGTACACCTTCGTTGGAAGAACATTGTCCTAGAGCAGTAAGTTATCGAACCACAGTATACAGAACAATTACCTGAAATGCTTGTTAAAATGCAGATTTCAAGCACAAACAACAGAGAGTGTGGGATGGAGCTAGGGAAACTGCCTTTTGAGCAGTCATTCCAGATGGTTCTGAAGCAGGTTATTTGAGCCCCATGCTTTGGGAAACACCACAAAACACAAGGTAGAGATTCTCCCTGCCATGCCACGAGCACAGCAACACCAGCAGGAAAGGGAGATAAAACAGTGCTCTATTCTGTACATGAATCATCCACAAACTAGGTTTTTCCAGGAAAATGTTAGAACTATTACTTAACATATTGTTTCTATCAGAAAATGCATTCCAAATTCTACAATGCTGGCCTAAGAAGAAATTTTTGGCATCACCATACACCCAAAACCACACATAATTTATTGCACAACAGAATTCACCCATTTAAATGACACTGCTTTTCTTTTAAAGTATAAACTTTTTAAGTATAAACTTTTTTAAAGTACAAATGCAAACTGTTAAAATCTCCTAGCAATTTGTCATCCATTCAAGTCAGTAATCATTTATGGAGCACCTATAACATGCTGGGCACAAAAGGAAGCCGTTTGATATGATGAAAAGGGTACAACTCCTGTAATTGCAACAGAGTTGGGTTTAATTCCTGACTCTGCTACTTGTTTGATTTTGAACAAGTTACTTCACCACTCTAGGCCCCAGTTCTCTTATCTCTACAATGGGCAACATAATATCTATTTACAAAGCCTCTGTGAGAAATAAGTGAGATATATGTAATATACAATAAGTGACAGCTGCAATAATAACAATAAGACAATAACCTGCATTTTAGAAATATTTGTTTAAAAATGCAAATATTTGACCTTCTCCTTAAAAATTCATTTCCCACATTTCTCATGTTAGAAAGTGAAACACTTGGGCTCTGAGGTCAAAGAGTTCAGGTTCAAATTCCAACTCTACCATTTACTTGTCTGGGCAAATGACTTAACCTCTCTAAGCCTGTTTCCTGCCAGATAAAATAAGGTTAATAATAGTACTTATCTTATGTAGGTTTCTATGAAGATAAAAATGAAAACCTTAATGATAGTGCTGAGCCAGCAACTGGCACTCATTAAGTACTAAGTAATTTTTGTTCATTATTATCATTTAACCAGGAAATTATTTCCAGCTACATTTGCTGTTGCTGGTGCAAGTAAGAATACATGATTTGACTAAGATAACCAAACATATCATCCACAACTAAAGCTGCAAATATTCCTAAATTTTCTCTAACACTGAGTTGATATTTTGTCCTGCTTTAAAACCTTTTGAATCCCTACTTTACTTATAGTACAAAATTTAAACCACATGAGAGAATATAAACTACTATATATAAAATAGGTAAACAACAAGGTCCTACAGCATAGCACAGGGAACTATATTCAATATCTTGTAACAAACTATAATGGAAAAGAATCTGAAAAAGTATATATATATACATATATATATATATATATATGTATATATATATCTGAATCACTTTGCTATACACCAGAAACTAACACAACATTGTAAATCAACTATACTTCAATTAAAAATAAACCACATGATTGGGCTTCCCTGGTGGCGCAGTGGTTGAGAGTCCGCCTGCCAATGCAGGGGACACGGGTTCGAGCCCCAGTCCGGGAAGATCCCACATGCCGCGGAGCGGCTGGGCCCGTGAGCCATGGCCGCTGAGCCTGTGCGTCCGGAGCCTGTGCTCCGCAACGGGAGAGGCCACAACAGTGAGAGGTCCGCGTCCGGCAAAAAAAATAAAAAATAAAAAAATAAACCACATGATAGAATACGCAAGGCTTTTCACAATTCTGCCTGTACCACATTTCTGTTCCTGCTCCTCTTTTACCTCACCCTCATCCTTCCATTCTATATGCTCAGCTTTTCACCATTTTCAAAGTAGGCCATATGCTCAAAGTCTGGGGGTAGTATTATCTCCAGGGAGATGAGTCACTACATATTACACTACCTTGGCATTTCCTGCAGTTCTTCAGAATATCATTAGCCAAGACCTTAAACAAAATCTAATTATTCTTATTAATATGTGTTGCAGTACCTACCAGGGCAGTCTTAAGTATAAACTAAACATTCAAACTCATAAAACTACCTTAGGCTACACTTGGCATCAGACTGATTGAGAAGGACATGGGACAGGAAACACAGCACACCTGCAGGGCACCATGAGGCATTCTTTTTCAAAGGGAGGTCCTGTGGAAGCTCACTCAGCTGTCCAGGAGCTATTCTCTTTACACCTCTCTACCTCCCTGGAGAAAGCTCAGGTCCAAGGCGGTGAGATTCATACTGGATAGGGCATCCACAAGAGCCGATATCTCCGCAATAACCCCAAAGTCCTGCTTCTAGCATCCCTGCAAAGGATCTGCCAATGTCACTGCACTCAGGGAAGCCCAAAGACATGGCTTCTTACTAGGTATTTACTCCTGGTCCAAATGCAGTCTACCAGCCAGAAATCACTTTTATCATAAGCAGATTGCCTTATAACCCAGTAAACACTACCTTTACCTAGTTTCCAGGGGAACAAAGCTAGAAGGTCAACCAAAGTCAAATTGTCAGGCAAAAATGGAAGAGGGTTTAATAACTCTTTACCCACAAATGTATATCTTAAAAAAGAGCAATTACCATAGTCTCCCCAAAAAAAGAGGGAAGGGAATAAAGTGAGCGAAAAAAACCTTTAAAAGGTAGTTTTTTATCAATATACTTACCATGATCAGCTGCACCATCTGCTAGAAATATGTAGTAGCTTGCATTTAGATCAAATCTATTCTTAACCCCAGGAAAGGTAATGCTTCTTCTGAAAGAACACTGCATAACACCATCCGCCAACCTCCAAGCCATATCCTCAAGAGGATCCTGCAAACACATACAATGGGTCTTCTCAGCACCTTCCAAAGATTTGCTAAATATGATATGATCAATAAGATATGATAAGATATGATCAAAATCCTGACCTGTTCAATTTCCTTTCCCTAAGTTCCCCTGTTCATGTTTTGTCTGCAGCGTCATTGTTTTCCCACTTCCTCTTTGAAGAGTACAAGAAACATATTCTCCCAGTTTATTTGTCTTTATCCCACTTGGCAAAGATAGTATTTTTACTACCTAGGCTAGAAACTTTGGCAGATGTACTAACTTCATCTGGCCACCAATATACAATCAACAACACTGAGGAAACACTTAGCAAGTGTAATACTCTCGTGGCCAAAATGCAACATGCAAATGGGGAGAAGTTCCAACCCCATGAGAAAGCTATGCAGAGAACAAAACATGTCATTAGATGATAGCTACTGCTCCATCAGAGCTCATTTGCTTGTCAGTTGCCATGTGAAAATGACACTTCTCTACCAGAAATAGGCCATCTTTGGCACAGGTGCCAACAACGGGCACTTAAGACAAGTGCCCAAGGCACTGAACCAGTACCTACCATATGTGCACCTCTTTCTCACCAATCAAGAAATTCTGTGTCACTTACATAAGCCTCTTAAAAATCTGTCTGTAAGTTTTGGAAATGGGGCTGATGACCCTCTTAATAAACCATAAAATATTTTTTGTAAGATGCATTAATAAAAGGATTTAAGTAACACAAGCAAGAATTCATCTTTTCCTCAAAGAGAAACTTTTCTTATGCTTTCTAAAGCATAGAAAAAGGGCACAGTATCTGTAGTTAATACTGTACTATATACTGGAAATTTGCTAAGAGAGAAGATTTCAGGTGCTCTTATCACAAAGAAAAAGTAACTATGTGAGGCAATGGATACATTTATTAGCTTGACTCTAGTAATCATTTCACTATGTAGAAGGATATCAAAACATCATGTTGTACACCTTAAATATACACAATTTACATATATATATATGTTAAAAATAAAACGCAGAAAGGCTTCTCCCAGATTATAGTAAGAGAGGAACCCTGCTGCCAGGCCCCTGTTTGGTCTCTGCTGCTAACTGCAGGTTTGGAAGCTATCTTGCAGCATAGCCATGCCACTGTCAGCCATATAGCCAGAAGGTGGACCGGCCAGATGGAGATTCTCAGAATTTTCACACCTACCCTGGAGTCCATTACAGGGTGACTTCGCCCTGTCAGATGGGAAGGTTGTATGTGCACAGTCTGATCTTCAAGAATACACACATAAGCATCATCATCACCCTGAAAAACAATTGCAAGTGAGAAAAAGTTCAAGGGAATTTCATTTCTTTAAAAAAGAAAAGTCCCTGGGGCTTCCCTGGTGGTCCAGTGGTAAAGAATCCGGCTTCCAATGCAGGGGATGTGGGTTCAATCCCTCGTCAGGGAACTAAGATCTCACATGCCACAGGGCAACTAAGCCCGCGCGCCACAACTACTGAGCTTGTGCGCCTCAACGAGAGAGTCCACGTGCTCTGGAGCCCGCACGCCACAACTAGAGAAAGAAAACCCTCATGCCATAACTAGAGAGAAGCCCACATGCTGCAACTACAGAGAGAAGCCTTCAAGCCACAACGAAGACCCAACGCATCCAAAAAAAAAAAAGTCCCTAATGTTATCAAATAGTATTCGATGCTTTTAAAACATAATTTACTGACTCAATCTTAAAACGATACCACAAATTCTCAAGAATTGGCTGTCTGATATATTAATTAAAAATGATTGTTATCATGCAAAAGCAATAAAATTTCAGTGTATTAAAATAGACAATGGTTATATGCCCATAACCCATCATCAATTGAACACCACTGTTAATGCTTTTGTATATATTCATCCGAACCTATTTGTATTTATAACCTATTTTTCTCCCCAAATGGGAAAATATGAAGTTTTGTTACCTTTTTCACTGAACTTTTCATAAACATTGCTCTGGATATTTATTTGTAAATAAATGTGTCCTACAATTTTAATAACTGTAAGTGCACTGCATTCTATTGGATTTGAGGGGGTAACTTTTAAGATGTAAGGTACTATAATCAAATATTGCTAATATTGTACACACTTAATAGATTTACTACTGCATATTGAGACCACAGTATCTGAGCTCAAGGGGGCATTCTTTGTCAGTCTAATTTTTATCTATCCTTTAATCTCCAACATTCCTTAGCTCTAAAAATTAAATCTTATTTAAAGTGACTATCGGAGGGCAGACTGCATCTTTAAAGCACATTTAAGTCACGGTACAAAAGAATAATCTGGATTTTAAATTCTTGCGTATAGTTTTGGTTCTTTCCTCTATTCTAAACTGCTCTCCATAAACTATCTAACAAGGTCTTTTATGTGCTTTAGTCACTAAACTCCTTAAACAAGATCCAAGACTAACCAGTTATGATTTAAATTTTGCTATGAATACCAATATGATATTCTAACACGTTTTAAATTTATTTTTTAAAGTTCCAGTTTTAACTCTCAAGTACATAACCTTAGCAAAGAAATTATTCCCTGTTACACATCTTATATTCAAATCAGAATTAGTGCAACTCAAGATAAGAAACTTGTAGTCGTCATAATTTAAACCGCTACACACTACAGCTCACAGACCAACCAACTTCAGCCTGATGCTTGTTTTTGTACAGCCCACAGGCTGAGGATGGTGCTTACATACTAAATGTGTTGTTTTTTAATTAAAAGAATAATATTTCATGACAAGTAAAAATATATTAAATCCAAATTTCAGTGTTTATAAATAAAGTTTTATTGGAATACAGCCACCAACTTACGGATAATCTACAGCTGCTTTAGCACTATCACACCAGAACTGAGTAGCTGCAACAGAGACCATATGGCCCACAAATTCCCAAGTGGTTGCTATCTGGACCTCTGCAGAAAAAGTTGGCTGATCTCTGATTTAAACAAACAATGTGTGTTTTCTAGAATGTTTAGCATCAGTGAGGTATAGGAATTTTCTTGTTATTTAAAACAAAATTTAATATAACAGAATGGTTGATTTTGAGGCAAAGTGATGATAAGAAGTCAACTGAGTCATTAAGGCAGACCTCCCAAATACTGGAGAGGATGACAGGGATGGAGAAGAGGAAACTCTCAATTCTCACTACTCTACAATGAGGGTAAGACAAGGAGCTACGACAACCTTAGGCTCCAGGCAGCTGTAGAAACCCCAAATTTGGAGCATGGAAGGACACACATGAGGAGCTTCAACCAAATCCCTGAATTGGACAGAACCTCTTACCCCCGTTTGTTCCTCTCATTCCAGCATTTAGAATGCACTCTATGAGAAAATATCATGTGGAGGAAATAAAGATGATAACATAGTTCTTACAATCAAAGACTATGTTTTAATAGAGGAGACAGTTAAAATAGTACATGAAATATGATAAAACAGAGATTTAAACACAGTACTATGGAAAGACAAATTAGGTAGGGCCAAAGGATTGAAAAGGCTTATCAGACAAGATAGCATTAACTAGGCCTTAGAGAATAAAAAATATATGTGGATAAGGTAGAGCTGCGATTAAGAGAAAAGTTTTTCAAACTGAGGAACTTCTAGGACCAAAGATACAGAAATATAAAAAATATAGGGAAACTTTAGGAAACAGGTAGTTTTGTGAGCTAAAATATATACAGGGTAAGGCCAGAAATGGACTTTGAAGAGTTTTGAAACTATGCTAAAGAAAAAAACATTTTCCTATAACTACTAAAGTTTCACCTTACCTACTAAAGGCTTTTGGGGCTAGGATTGAGATTACCTTAAATGTGGTCAAAAACCATATTAACCTGAGTCTATTGTAAAAATTGTGGGACACTCTACAAAACAACTGGCCTAAAAGAAAAAAAGGTAGGGTAACAGTTCTAAAGTAAAGGAGATTAAAGAGATATACCAGTAAAATGCATTGAGTGATAACTGATTAGTCTGTATCAGAAATTTTTAAAATATACATATACATATGACTTTACTGGGATAATTGGGGAAATTTGAATATAGGCTGTATTGCATAAAATTATTATATATTGTGATAGTGATCTTATAGATAATTGTAGGAGAATATCCTTCTTAGGAAACACATGCTGCAAACTAGACTTAAAATGTCATGATATCTGCAACTTAATTTTTCAAATAGTTCAGGGAAAAGAAACACGTGTTAATATACAGTGAATAAGTCAATCTACACATACACACACACACACAGAGAGAGAGAAAAAACAACAAATGTAGGTGAAGGGCTTACTGGTGTTCATTGTACTAGTCTCTCAACTTTCATGTAGGTTTAAGGCTTTTCAAAACAAAAAGTTGGGGTGCATGAGAGAAAGAAGCACCTGAAAGGTAAATAACAAAAAGAATCTAAATCACAAACGAAGTTTCCTTGAACACCAGAGAAGTTGGTGGCAGCAATGAATGAGATAGTCCCTAAATTGCCCCAGACAGTATCTGAAAAGAAGAAAGAAATCGATAATAGTAGTTGCTTTTTTTACTATTGTTGTTGATCATCAAGAATGGGAAACACAAAAGGACAGCAGGAGGGTAGATAATAAATTCAGTTTTACAGATGATGGTCTGTGTTGTCCAGAGTACTCAGCTGGAAGAGACCACCCAGCAGCTGGAAATTCCAATCTGGACACACACAAGAGAGGTCAGGATTGGGAACGTTCTGGAATTTGAGTGTTGAGAAATTATGTATAGAACGCAGAGAACGGAAGCTAATATAGTGTATATACTTGAATACTCTATCTCATATAGCAAAATTTCTGAGATGAGGAAGAGGTGTATACTTTGAATTTCAGTTAAAATTCAGATATTAGCAAGTCACTGTTAGCAAAAATATGGATAGTTGTACTTTCACCAATTTTAGTGATGAGCTCTAATACCAAAACAACTACTATCATTAATTTATAAACCAAACTGAAAAAGCTATAATTTAGGTTATCTAGTCAGTATTCATAACATCAGATACCTTCAGTATTTAAATTTACATTACATACTGATAAGAAATAGCAGGTCATAAAAATATCCTAAGATTTTTAAAATAATCAAAAATAGAAACAACCACTTCAAAAATATTTTTGACGATGATTTATTTTCCCCCCAATTTAGGCAAACAGGTGTACAGATGATTTTAATCATCAAATAGGGTTTCTCTGTAAATCAACTGCACCTGCATAATTAAGTCTTTTTTATAAACACTGTTGATGAGTACTATACTAGAAACATAAGATTTCTAAGTAAGATAAATATATCTTGAATTAGAGATAAAGGTTTTTGTGTCATCTATGCCTACAACTTAGAAATAACTGGTCTACTTGCAGGCGCCTCATCACAACACTCACTGCAACAATACTGTCTTTTCCTCTGGCTGACAGATTTTATGTGACCAGAAAAGGAAATGTGTTAGTATACTTTTGCATGAAGTTTGGCTACAAAGTGACTAGAATATTTTTAAGGAAGTGACTAGAACACCTATCTAAATGTGTACCCTACCTTAGACATGCACCATAATGAAGCTACACACTTATTCCAACAAGGCTACCATTGTTAACCCTTGTTGGATTCATCTTCAGAGTTTCCTTCAGAGCCAGTTCCATTCACACAACAAGCCACCAACTTTCCTTATTGCTTTACAGTCATATTTTATTTTTAACCCAGCCCCCTTATGCACCTTAGGCATAAGGTTCATTTTTGCCAGAATTGAGAATACCCAAAAGGATATGCTGTAGGTCTGATGGTAATTACAAAACGGAAATGGGCAAAATGTTTTGAACAATTGCAACATCATTTGAACAAGTATAAAATTTCCCATAAAATCAACTTTAAAAAGGAAAGAGTCATAATTTATATGCTCTTTTTAGAAGTCGATGACATGTCTTCTATCTCATAGGTTTAAGGTATACCCTTCATTGAATGAAAAAAGATAATGAGCGCATTCTGGAACTATATAGTAAAATATACAGGTCATATCGTATGTTACAATGACATCCCCCTAAAAAAGTTACACCTGGCTCCCTGCAATATTTGCAGCCAGCGTAACAAGGACCACCATGATTAGAGTGCACTTTGAAGGAAAATATTTGTTCTTCTATCACAGATTCTCAGAGTTCCTTTTCTCTTTTATTGAAATAATGATTTCCTTAAAAAGTGATGTTAAGTTTAAAACCTGACAGGAAGAAAACTCTCAAGAAAAGACGCCTTGCATTTGCTAATGTGGAAGTAAAAAGCCTTCTCCATTTGTAGTCATCCCCCTCCACAGCCAGCTCTGCTGGAACGGGACTGTCACATGTCCTGGCCTTTACACCCTTCTTCCCTCTCCCTGGGAAATCAGAACGCTAATGCAGAACTCTGCTCTTCCACACCACAGCACAAGGCTGCCACCTACAGAATCTTTTAATCCATTGAGCACTACCCAAGGAGAGGGAGAATCAGGTGAAAATAAATGCTGCCTTCTGTAGACCTGGTAAAGAATCCATTTATGCCTGGACATGCCAGGTTTAATTTTCTGTTTGGGAAATGTGCCGATGGTGGGGGGCAAGAAGATGAGCACCCCATGCTGTCGTTGCTGGCCACTTGAGAAAACTAGGAGTTGAAAAACATCACAAACAACATGAGATGGTATGCAGAGCAACTTTTTCTTAACTGCACTTCCTGTTTATCACAGAGATAGACAGACAGAGGTAGACAGATAAAGTGGCAAATCCACTGAAAATCCAACTAACTTTCCTAATGTCCTAACTTTCCTCAGGACAGCCTTGTTCTTAGAGGTATGTAATTGCCCAACTCAAAGCTGCTTAAACTTAGAATCTAAGTTAGTTTCTCTGCCCTCCCTTTCCATTCCTCCCTTAAGTATGATAACTTGACTCTGGAACAAACAGCTAAACTGCTATTGATGAGAGCTCACCCCAGTGACTCTCATTTCATTATCACTTATGTAAGTGAAAGGTACAAACCATCCATTGGTCGTGAGAAAATGCAAAGGATAAATAGCCTTTACTGGGACCGCTCATTTCAACCATCACTGACTTGGCATCTCGTGTGAAGGACAAGAAGACACAGGCAAGCTCTTTCTCCGGGTCACAGTTCAAAGGACTCCTAATACAGAACTTCTTGTTCCCACAATCTGAAGCATTGAACTAGAAAAATGACAGGGGGAGAAAGTCAATTATCAAACAGGCAGTTCATTTCCAATGACAGAAGAGCTACTACTTTGAAGTATGGGTTTTAATAAGAATACGTTTTCATAATAAGGATTCAAACAAGGGAACAAAGACACATCCCAAATTAGAAATTATCAAAGCAGTAGTTAGGCTGTGAACTTTTAAACTTAATTAATTTTAATTGAACTTTAGAAGACACAACATTAATTGGACTGTAATTATGCATGAGTATTAAAATCCCTTTAATACACAAAATACTTCATGTTAATTATGTTCTGGAGCAAAGTTTCTGGTAAATTTTGAGAATTTCTTAGGGAATATTTACATCCGCATTGACATTCTTGCCTAAAGGGTATCCTCTAGTTTTCAGAGATGGAATTTTTAAAAGCAAACCCTTAGCAAGTTTTATATTTAGATCCTGGACTCTGCTTCTAGAATTCAGGTTCATATTTGACATTAAGATAATGTAAGAAAAAATGGTTACTCCTGGGCTTCCCTGGTGGCACAGTGGTTGAGAGTCCGCCTGCTGATGCAGGGGGCAGGGGTTGGTGCCCCGGTCCGGGAAGATCCCACATGCTGCGGAGCGACTGGGCCCGTGAGCCATGGCCGCTGAGCCAGCGCGTCCGGAGCCTGTGCTCCGCAACGGGAGAGGCCACAATAGTGAGAGGCCCGCGTACCGCAAAAAAAAAAAAAAAAAAAAGTTTACTCCTATATATACCACCACTCCAAATAATAGTAAGAACAATTTAGTGGGGGAGAAACAAAAATAACCTACAATGATTTAATTCAGAGTTTCTTGGTGTGGCAAATAAGAAAGAGTATTGAAAAAATGTCAGCTCTACAATCTGACAGGGCAAACAAGCAGTTATCTTGTGTTAGAATGAGCTGTGACACGACATTTCAGAAGAGAGCTAAACATTACTTTAAGTAACTAGATTTAATGGGAACTGTACAGAAAAACTCTCATTTCTCCTTCTACTCTACCAATACTTCTGGCCACCAAGTGGGTGCGGCTATTTCCCACACTAAGCAATTCTGCAATTCTTTGGAGACATCAGCTGTGTGTCCTACAATTCAATTCTGTTCTGACACTATCTACCTGAAGTTAGTGTCAGATCCCACAAGTGAAGGGCTCAGTCCCACAAGACTGCACCCACTTCAGATGCCAATCACAGATGCCAACCACAAGTCCCAGGTTGTCACCTGTACTTCTGAATGGTCGGCCATAAATTGGAGGTTTCCAGCACCTAATCCTCAAGTTGGATAATTTACTAAGATGGCTCACAGAACTCAGGAAAATAGTTTACTTAGTAGATTACCAGTTTATTACATTGATAAAAAGATAACCCAGGAATGGCAAGATGGAAGAGATGCGTAAAGCAAGGTATGTAGGAAGGGGCACAGAACTTCTGAGGCACCACCTTCCCAGCACCTCCACGTGGTCAGGAACCCAGGAGCTCTCTGAAACCCATATTTCTGGAATCATTATGGAGGCTCCATCACGTGGACATGATGGATGTTTAGCTCAATCAGCCTCTCTCCCTTTTCTGGAGAATGGGGGGAGGGGGCCTGAAAGCTGCAAGCTTCTAATCATGGCTTGGTCTTTTTGGTGACCAGCCCCCATACGGGAGCCCACCAAGAGTCACCTCATTAGAACAAAAGATGCTCCCATCATCCAGGAAATTCCAAGGGATTTAAGAGCTCTGTATCAGGAACTGGGGTCAAAGGCCAAATATTAACAGAAACCAGGCAGAAGCTGTTTTATTTTTTTCCTTATTTATTTCACAGGAACTTAAAGAGAAATCCTAGTCGAGTGGAGAGAACAAGCCACGAGGAGCTAGGAACCATGGGTTTTGATCTCTGCTCTCCCCTTTACTCCATCACGTTTGCTAAAGAACTTATTCTCTCAGGGTCTCTTTACCTTTAACTATGCAGCAGTGACCCTGAGGTCTCTCCTAGTTCTCTACAAATGCCATCATCCTGTTACTCTGAATGAACCTCTCTATAATTAGAGATTATAACCTTGGTGCAGAGATACAATCAAAAGCTCCAACAAGCGCTAAAGCCTTTTATATGAATTTATGGAAAGATAATAATCCTGTCAACAGATTCCTACTGGGAAGCTCAGGTCCAAACTGACTGTGGACTCGCCTAAAGCAGTTTTTAAATAAATAAACATTAACACTAAATAAACTGAGAACTAGCGCAAATAATAGATCGAATTGTTTGGTCAAACAAAAGTTCATAATAATGTAATCAAATGGCTCATCATATATTGCATAATGTAGAAAAGAAGGAAAACAAAATGAGACACTGTATTGGAGTACAAGAGCTTTATATAGTATGAAGAAACAAAGAGTTACAGGGCTTCCCTGGTGGCGCAGTGGTTGAGAGTCCGCCTGCCGATGCAGGGGACACAGGTTCGTGCCCTGGTCCGGGAAGATCCCACATGCCGCGGAGTGGCTGGGCCCGTGGGCCATGGCCGCTGAGCCCACGGGCCATGGCCGCTGAGCCCGCGCGTCCGGAGCCTGTGCTCCGCAACGGGAGAGGCCGTGACAGTGAGAGGCCCGCGTACCGCAAAAAAAAAAAGAGTTATAAAAAGACAAGAAAGGGAAGGAAGAGAAAAAAATGAAATAATATTTACTGAATATCTATTAAGTACAAAGCCATTAGAAATTAGTTCTCATAGTAATACTATGTAAGAGCTAGATATTATTTCTCATTTTACAGGTGAAGAGACTGAGACTTTAGGAATTAAGTAATTTTTCCAAAGTCAAACAGAAATTAGACAAATCAGGATTCAGGCCCAAATTTGTTCTTGCAACTGTAATAACCTACTTTACGACATTTTTCATTATATTTACTTCTGAATTGATAAGTATAATTTATCAGAATTGCTTTCAGTAAAACCTTTCTAATGTTTCTAATATGCATCACCCTTTCTAAGGTATGTTTTTTTAACAGTAATTCTTTTGAATCAGAGGGCTTAAATGGAATTCTAGCTGATAAGCTTGCAAAAGCGTTTCTGTGGTTCAACACACAGAATTCCCCAGTACTCATTGGCCTTAATCAAATAAGACTGAAGAGTGATATCACCATTTCAAGATTCTCCTCCAAATCTTGTCTAAATTTAGCTTAAGCTTGAAGTTCCCTCTCCATGTGTGATATTTGGCTGTGTTTTTTTGTTTTTTTTTTTTAAAAAAAAGAATGGAAGAAAGCTGCTGCTTCAGATTCACTTTCAAATGAAAACATCTCCACCGCTAGTACAGACTACATGTGAATGTCATAACCACACTTTGAACATGCAGGGTCTTACGCTCCTCTTATTCTAACCTATAAATCATAAAGTTACAATGAAGACTTCCTCTTGATTTCCTGAAGGGAATTCAAAAACTTGCTACCACAACCCAGGACAGCTACTTCTCTACACACGTTGCCAAGCACAGACCCACAATTTCTAAGGAAGCTGTTCCTTTAGATTGCATTTGGTGAAACCATAAAAATGTTACTTACTGATTTTGTTAATTGGGAGACTGGAGGTAATGTTGGCATAGGTGCTATGGTAGCTTTAGGTGTTGTAAAAGGAAGGACGTTTGGTTGTGAAATTATAGGACCAGGAATCATCACCCAGTAGATATTGTACTTCTCAACAACTGTGGCTCTGAAATGCAGTACCAGCGAGAGTGAGATTAGACAGAACCATGATTGTGGCCCACCATAATCAAATCGAAAAAAAAAGAGTAATGAACTAGGGACATACCACTTAATACAGGTATACCTTGGAGATATTGCAGGTTCGGTTCCAGACCACCACAATAAAGCGAATATCACAATAAAGTGAGTAACAGAATTTGGGGGGTTCCCAGTGCATATAAAAGTTATGTTTACACTATACTGTAGTCTATTAAGTGTGCAATAGCACTATATCTAAAAAAAAAAATGAATATACCTTAATTTTAAAATACGTTATTGCTAAAAACTACTAACCATCATCTGAGCCTTCAGCAAATTATAGTAACATCAAAGATCACTGATCACAGATCACCATAACAAATATAATAATGATAAAAAGTTTGAAATATTACAGCAATTACCAAACTGTGGCACAGAGACACAAGGTGAGCAAATGCTGTTGGAAAAATGGTGCCCACAGACCCACTCAATGCAGGGTTGCCACAAATCAATTTGTAAAAAGACAGTATCTGTGAAGCCAAATAATGCAAAGCACAATAAAACAAGGATGCCTGTAATACCTGACAGAAGTTCGTGTGAGGCAAATCTCTAATGACTCTCTTCCACTTCACCACCAAATGAATTTTAATTACTCTCTCTCTCTCTCTCTCTTCTCTTACTTGTCTGTTCTCTGGGCATATTCACAGCAACCAGGAATGTCAGACCCCGGGACTAAAGTGCACAGATTTCCACTCCTGACATAAGAGAACATACCACTACTACTACACTTTTCATAGTGGTCAAATTATTCTAAAAGCCACATGTAACAGGCAGCTACAGCAAAAAGCTATATAGAGGCTGCATAAGCAACCATCAGTTCTTACTGGGGTCATATTCCCTTTCTCACATTCCACTCAACACACAGGTGCAAAGCTGCATTACTGTGTGCCGGTGACCTGTGCACAAAGTGAAGCAGAAAATAGTGCCAGGCCAGGAAAGCAATTCTCCCTTTAAAATATGTCTATAACACCACTCAGGAATCATTGTATGGCTTTATGACATTCCATTTCCCCCTTGCATGTAAGATTAAGAGAGAAGTACTGTTCTAATTCTACTGAATTTCATAATTCTGAGGAGCACACATGATCTTACTTTTTTGACAATCTAATCTGCAAGTTGTGACACTGCAAAAAAAAAGTCATCCAAATTTCAGGACTGCTTCTTTTCATATTCTCATACTAATACAGGAACAAATCTATAAAAAAGTATTAGTCCATATACCCTATAGACTCAAGTATTAATTGATGGCTCTCATTAGTGTGAAGGCACTACAACACTTCATTCACTCAACAAATGTCTATTAAGTGTCCATTAGGTCCTTGGTCCTGTGCTAAGTGCTCAGTATATATGCTGAAGAAAAAACAAACAAAAAAGCAAAACAGCCACTTACATCAGTAAGGTGGTGTCATTACTACACCACACCGCTGCCATACAGGTGAATGTCCAATAGGTATAAAAAAAGATACAGACTATCATTATTTCAATTATACTAGTTACTGAGTTGTAAACTCTTCTACTCACAGAAACTTTATGTGGTTTGGGGCACTGCTTGGAGCATTCCAATAGACTTTAATTTCTCTTTTATTGGATGGACTTGTGTGACTCACAGCTGATCCCTGAAATAAAATGGAAAAGAACTACCATTCAGACACTCAATAGCTCAACATAGCTGGAACTACAGCCATTTTGCAAAGTAATTTACCATTGCATGACCTTGGCATTGTGGTAGACTTTTATTTAGAACAGGGACTCAGGTGCTCAATAAATACATGTTGATTGATTGACACCAAATTAGCAGCCGGCTCTATGAACAAACTAGAGTCAGCAGAAGTTTAAGAACTGTAGAGAGTTATGAATACTGTGTGTTGATGTTATATAAAGCCTGCTCATTATTTCATTTATACTGTAAGTTTATTTTTTTATCAATAGATGCAAACAGAATGCATAAGATTCATCAAAAGAAAAAATTCCTGCCTCCAAATATGCAATATTATATTTTAGTAATTCCTTTCTCTTGAACAATCTTGTTTCCCACATTCTTTCACCTGGCAAATTCCTACGCATTCTTTGAGGTCTAGCTGAGATAATCTCCACTCTCTCAATTCCCTCCAGCCTGTGTGCAGCACCTCTGCTATGCTTCTCACCCACCCTGTGTATGGTTCTAATCTAAGTCATCATACTATTCCATTTATGTGTCTGTCCTATATCCATACGTTCTACTTATGTGCCATACAGTATATGCCCATATGCTTTACTTATGTGTAAGGCTATGAGCTCTTCAAAGAACAAGTCCTGTCCATCACCACAATCCATGCAGGAAAGTTCCTGGGATAATAAATGTTCATTAAATTAATTAATTACAAAAATTAGACCTCTGTTCCACTCTAGAACTCTATCTTCAATATTAACATCTTTCGAAATTCAATATAATAGGAGTCTATACTATATAAAATATCAAAAGCCATAAACTCTTCAAGCTGCAACCCTACCTTTTCTAGGATGTTGTATAAAAATATCTTGCCAGGGGCTTCCCTGGTGGCACAGTGGTTGAGAGTCCGCCTGCCAATGCAGGGGACATGGGTTCATGCCCCGGTCCGGGAAGATCCCACATGCCGCGGAGCGACTGGGCCTGTGAGTCATGGCCGCTGAGCCTGCGCGTCCGGAGCCTGTGCTCCGCAACGGGAGAGGCCACAACAGTGAGAGGCCCGCATACCACAAAAAAAAAAAAAAAAAATATCTTGCCAGTAGAAAAATTAGGGAGAAAGTCTGATCAACATGAATGTACTCAGATGTCTGCAATGCATGGGTCATTGTTTATCTTGCAAACACCACCTTGTAGTGAAAAGACCCATGGAAACTGACAGAAATCAGTTTCAAACTAAACACAAACCTGTATATCTTCACAGGTCAGAAGCTGTGACACTTGACTGTCAATCAATGTGAAGGAGCCAATAGGAGGGCCAGTCAAATTCTCATCACGTGCTTCTAAGAGAAAGCCTTTAAATGGTGGCCCTGACAAAGTAACTAAGAAACAAACAAAAAGATAAGTTAAGAGTTTAGCAACATCCCCCAAAAAACACTGTTTAAAGGAGGTACATCACCAAATCAGGTGTATATATAGAAAGCTACTCCAGGAGAGAAAACAGTAGAGATCATCCTATAGTCAAAGAAATTCTAAACCGTGTTCCACAGGACATTATTCCATGAGATGTAATAGCCATTCCACAGGGAAGAAAAGGTAGGTTATGGTCAGAGTGTGGTCCATGAGGCCAAAGTAGTTTGAAAAATGCTGGTTGAAAGTAAATACTTTTGTCTTTACTGCAAACGTCTCAGGCCCTTTAACATTCTACTGTGCAGTATGAAACTCTAAGAAATATAATATATATAACAGAGTGTTCCAAATTTATTTTTCCATATACCCTTTTTGCTAGAGCGTATCTATTAATATTCTGCATTTCTAAAGTTGCAGAAAATAAAATTTGTAAAATGCTTTTATAGATACATCCTTAATAGACTATTAAGTTTCAGCCTACCTTTTGCCAGAATTAGGGAAACACAAGAGATTATACTATGTCAAGAAGGATAAGGGTTTAACATCTTAAGCCAGATAAAATAAGCTTTATTTTATGTATTTCTATTGAGTAAATAGTACTGTTAATGAAGATATATTAAATAATGACAAAAACATATTTTCAAACCTATTCTGGGGAATTCCCTGGCAGTCCAGTGATTAGACTTGGTGCTTTCACTGCCAGGGCCGGGTTCATCGCTGGTCGGGGAACTAAGAGCCCGCAGGCCATGTGGTGTGTCCCAAAAAAAAAAACACCTATTCTGAATGGATAGTAAATATACTACTTAAGTAATATAATCATCTGTAGTAGTTAAACACAAAAATGAGAAGTATAAGATCATGGTATCTTATAAAAGCAGATGAACAGATTAACTGAAACTGTATAAATCCAACAGTAATAAAGATTCAATTTACAGTAAAAAAGTGAAATTCAAAATGTAAATTGTTAATACCAGCACAGTACCTTTGATCTGCTCTCCTGGCCTGAATGTCGTCTGACTCACTGAGATGTAGCAAGGGGGATCAGACTGTGGAGTACGACCATGTTCAGGAATCATTCCATGGCATGACTTTGTTACTTTTCCACTGGGATAATTAGCCACAGAACTAACGAGCAACAGAAGTATGAAGGCACCAAGGGTAAATCCAGGAACTGCCATCTCAAAAAGAAGATTAAAAGCACATTATTTTTAAAGGTAATTAATTAAAATATAAATGCTTTCACATCACAGGATAGTAAGTTCTAGACAACTATTTACTTTCATAGGCAGTTAACCACATTCTCAAATATATGTACTATAAAGAATGAGATGTGTGAAGTTTGTCCTGGATTTGTATCTCAGCTCTACCAGTTACCAAATGTGAAACTTTAAGCAAGTCATTAAGTCTCATTCCTTACCTGAAAAATAAGGAAACGAAAACCCTCCTTTCAAAACTGTTTGAATAAAATTTAGATACAGCCAAAGGTCTGACAAGGAAGATAATAAATGTTAGCTTTCATTAGCATGATGGGGAAATAATAAAATAATCCAGTAAAAGCAAAAGGTTTTGCTCCACTTCATCCTAGAAAGCTTAAAGAACAAATAAGAAATGTTTCTTCTGGATTTAAATATCATCACCTGAATAAATCTCTGATATGATTTCTCCCAACTTCTCATTAAACTAGTCATGGTGACAATTTAATTTGCAACACCGAAAACTGAGGCTAACAACCAATTGCAAGAGACAGTATTTCTATTACCTATAGCCCAAATACTTCTGAATTAAGAAACATGATTGTTAACCCAGGCAAGTTTCTTCTCTCATCCAGTTTATCTGCCTCTTACCATCTGCCTAACAGAAAACCAGTCCCACCCTTGTCTAGCTCACTTTGTGCATATATGCAGAACCTGCAAATCATAGTATTTAACAAGGCTAGAGGTAGATGGGTAGGGACATGTTATATGGCAGTAAAGTCCACACGGTGGACAGGCTGCAGATGGGAAGAGCTCAAAGGCAGTTCATTCTCCACAGAAATGGGCATTTTCTATACATGGTCATAGACAAAAATAAAAACATCCTTAGAATCACTAGAACAAATTATCCTTTTATAGTCATGTAAATTATAAACCCCACATTGGACCAGAGCTAAACTATAGAAATTCCTGCTAGACACCAGAAATTGTGCTGGAGTTATACTCTTTAACCAGCCCTGCACATTACACCAGTAGCTACCAAGTAGATAGCTTTGGGTCCAACTCTATACCCCTATCTTTCATCAAACATTGATGCTAGATAGAATTCTTCTTATTTAAAGATAAGCAAAAGGAACAAATGAACCATTCAAGAGCTTCTGAAAAATTCTATATCGTAAGAGCAGCATAAGATTTCTCTGTAGACTCAGAGGAAAAGCATAACCCTGAAAATAGTTAATTACGATAGGAAACAATATTTAAGAAAATAACTGCTAAGGAATGGAGCAATAGAAAATCTTCTGTTCAAACATGGCTTCCAGGTCCTTTTGTTAGGGGCAGACCTGATTTTAGGACCATACAAGGTTTACTGGAGAAGATCAAGGTAATTATTTTAACCATGTGATCTTGGCTAAGTTATTATGAAAATTAAATGCAGAAATGTGCCTCACTCAAAGAATGGTACAGTGGGAAGAGTTAGTTTGCTTTAACAAATATTTATTTGGCACTGACTTCCTGCCAGGTGAAAGTGGAAACAAGACTTTATTTCTAGTCTCTGTTATGCATTAAGTAGCTGAATAACATCAATCAGGTCACTTAATCTCTGTCTCAGTTTCTTCATTTGCAAAATATAACAGATGAACTGGAATAAATTCAGGGAAATACTAACATTACGATTTTAGGATAAAGCAAAGTGGAAAAGCATACTGGGAATTATTAGAGCATGAAGTATAAGATGGGAAAGGGAAGTGACAAAGACACCACTACCTGTCATTCATTAGGAAAATATAACAAACAAGGTCAGCGAGAGAAGTAGACAACAGCAATTACTTTGTCCTTAGTCAGATACTGACCACTCAAGGTAAAGTTCTATTTTCATAACAATGGCCAATGACGGTTTCCCAGTTAATGATTTAAGGAAACTTTTTCAAATGAACATATTAATTCATTAGGCAATCTATGCCAACAGATTGCATAGTTATGAAAAGGAATAAAGAGTTATACGTGGAAACATTTAAGCTAAAATTATGGAATGTGGATATGAGCTATTACATTACGAGATCATTCTTCAAGCCCTGGAAAAACTTGTATGATTTTTGTATTTTGTATGATTTTGTATGATTTTTACAGGTATGTAAAATTTTGTATGATTTTTGCAGGTTTTTAATATTTTGTATGATGTTTATAGGTTTTTAATATTCACATTCTACCATGAGTATAATATAGAGAAATAAAAGAAAAGATATCATAACTTGCATTTTGTCATCCCAGGACAAAGACAGACCTATTAGTTTAAAAGGTTAAAAGAGAGGTTCTCCTGATTCTCTAACTGAAATATTACCAAACCTGATGAGATTTATACAGTTTTCTTTCTTGCCTGAAAGACAGGCACTTAGTAAAACGGTATAACAACTGCCTTTACCATGCGCTACATACATCTCACATGAAGATAAAACTTCAAAACGAGTGTATTCTTTATTATCTGAATACCAGATATTGATAGGCCACTCAATATGCTATTACTGAACTAGGCCCAGTTAACAGTTGCCAAAAGTCTCCAGACCATCTGTCTTACTAGTCTGTTATGGTCCAGGAAATGGTTCCCTCTTGTTGCTTCTTCCCACAACTAGAGTTAACACTATTACAATCAATGATCTTATAGTACTATATATTTGGTCAATTGTTTCAGGTTTCCTAATCATCACTAAATGTATCTGAGGTTCAGCCACACGTTGGTAATGCAAGAAACAATAATTGTGTAAAATAGGCAGAATACAAATAATACAGCTAGTAACATTTATAAGGTCATAAGTAAGAATTTAAGCTAAGAACTTCCATTAGGTATAGCCCAGTATCTCCCCAGGTCACCTGACCAGTTTGTTTTACACCAATCACCAATCACTATCTTTAAGGGAAATAATATATTGGCATCGTACATAAAGTTCACCAAAGATGTCTGCATGTACAAGGTGTGTGATGGGTAATCAACCCCTTACTGGATTGAGAAAGGAATGTTATTTTTCAAGGAGTTACATGACTGGTGCCAGAAGAAAAATCGATCTTCATGGTTGAGCAGGTATTTCTGCCTTTGGGGAAGTCTTGTTAACCCATAATACAGATGCATAGTGCACACTAGGAGGGAGGGAGGGGGGAGTGCACACACAAAGGGGCAGAGAAAAAATATTATGTTTAAATTTTTCTTGTATTGCCTTAAAACGTGAATATTTATTTCATCATAACCATAATATACAAACACTGCAATCCCTAAAGCACTTAAATGCTCCATTCAAAATTTCCATCAAGTACATACTACAAACAATGTATAAAGTAAATAACTACTTATTCTATATTGTTTTTATTTTATTACTAAAACTGCAATGGCATTATATTCTTTTACTTTGTTATAAGTATAAAATTTTCAATTAACTTATGAGTTAAACATGCTTTAGTTTCTGGGCTTTTGGCCTAGTGACAGAACCACCATTTATAATATTGCTTCCATTAAAAAATAGAATTGAAATTCCAAGCTGAATTAAAAGTTAATTTTGGGACACAGCACATGTGTAATTTCAGCATTTCATCTAGGATCTGGGGCAAACCTGGTAGGCCTGTGACCAAAACCTAGATGGACTGGGGTTAGAGGTACAAATAGATGTTCACTTGTACAGTGAGAGAATTAGGCAGAAAGTTTTAGAAAAGTAGGTAGAACCAGAGAAGGATAAGAAGGTTGATAAAATCAGAAAAGTTAAGACTAAGCACAAGAGATATACAGAAAGCAATGAAATTTCTATAACAATAAGAAAGGAAAGGATTACATTTTAATACGGGGTGGGGGCGGGGGGGGGAATAAAGGGGCCATAGTGTGAATAAGAAGAAAAAGAAACAGACATGTGGTGGGAAACTGGTAGATAGTACATCTAATGTAATCCTTACAACAAGCAGATATTATCATCATTTTAGAGATGAAGAAACTGAGACCAGGGAGTGTACCCGAAACCGTGTACACTTTTAGGATTAGAACCTAAATCTAACTCCAACATTCTCATTCTCTTCACTCCACATCATTGCTCCCTCCTTGGAGAGAGAAGGATGTGGAAAGTAAACAGGTACAGCAAGAATCCAAATTTCACAATGAACAATGTGAGTGGGGGCATGCTGTAACAAACATGAAATCTAAAATAGCCTACTTGGGCTTCCCTGGTGGCGCAGTGGTTGAGAGTCCGCCTGCCGATGCAGGGGACACGGGTTCGTGCCCTGGTCCGCGAAGATCCCACATGCCGCGGAGCAGCTGGGCCGGTGAGCCATGGCCGCTGAGCCTGCGCGTCTGGAGCCTGTGCTCCGCAACGGGAGAGGCCACAGCAGTGAGATGCCCGCGTAACGGAAAAAAAAAAAAAAAGTAGTACAATGCCTAAAAACACTAAGTTGCCAATAAATGGTTATTGCCATTATTTATAATCACTAGCAACTCTCCGCATCACCAGTATGTGCTAATTTCTTCTGAACACTATTGTGGTTAAACAACGGAGGTTTCCATATATTTCTTTCATCTGCATTTAACTTGTTCAAGCTTTCTGAAATATTTCAGAAAATTTGCTCCCCTTCTTTCTAGCAATTTAACTTTACATTCATAGAAAACTTCCACATCAAGAGTTAAATTGACTTTGATAGCTGGATCTCAAATTATAGGGAAATTGAAAAACAGGTCAAGTATTTCCACTTCCCCAGATAAAAATGTTTCAGACTCCATTTTCACAGCAGGAAGTACAGAGAAAAATGATTTTTTAAATTAAAAATTGGAGTTATGACATTTTCAGTAAAGATTCTAAAAAACATAGAGCATAAAAAATGGTGGCACAATGAGATCTGTCAGGTCTGACAACCTAAAATGGTTGAAAAGAATTCTGAAAAGAATTTAGAGTTTAAGTAAAAGGAAAGGTAGAGGAAACCACTGAAGAAACAGGAATTGGGAGCTCTCTGATATAATTCTGATTCCTCTAATCACAGCATCCTCAGAAAGCAACTTTTCCACTTTATTCATTCTCTGGAAAAATGATTGGAAGCAAATATCTTATTACACACAGAGCTTTCATCTGGATCATTCCACATGGCCCTCACAATAGTCCTGTCCTAAAAACAATATTAGGTGCTAAGTGGAATGGTCCCTTCTCTAAAGGCACAAAACTAATAGATGAAACAAAAGCAAATACCATTAATATATCATTTAAATGATGTTACTATTTATTGAATGCCTGTTCTATTCTAGTCAACATAGTAGGTGCTTCACATGTATGAACTCTAATCCCTGGAAAAAACAAAAACGTATTTTTATTGCATGGAAATTGAAGCTCACAGAGGATATTTAAAAAAAAAAAAAAAAAAAAAACTACTGCCTAAGATCACATAGGGACAGAACAGGAAAAAATCTGCATTATGGCAATTGAGAGGTAAAGGAGAATATGATAGAAGCGCTAAGGGCTCACAACATATCAGGCATCATGTCAAGGACTTAGCACACATTCCTCAAAACAACCCAGGAAGGTGTGAGGGGTATTATTGTCCCCAGTATGTAAAACAGGGCACTGATTAAGATTCTTGCCAAAGTCACAGCAAATGAGTGGTGAAAAGTATGATCTCCAGTCTAGTCTGTGAGGTTTTAACCACTAAGTCATCCACAGCTTCAAATCAGACACTAAAAGCTGACACAGTAATCCCACAGGAAAAGGGATTCAGAATGAGCACAGTTTGGGAGCAATAAAAGAAGTAGAGATAGAAAGAGCAAAGTGAGAATGGACTTTGGAGGGCAGTGAAGAATAGCCTAACTAGGTCCAAGGTCAAATGTTAGAAACAGTCGTTATAAAAAATACTATAAATCTGGTCCCTCTTCATGACCCTTACGTGAAGATATCAATCCCCAAGACTGTTTTCCTTGACCCCCACATTTCTCTACAGGCTATCCCTTCCATAGCTTCAATTATCACCCCTGAATAATATTTCCCAAGCCTTTCAATATTTCCCAAGCCTTTCATCCCACATCTCCACAATGCTTCAACTCAAATTTCCAGCTATACATAGATTTCTGTTTGGATGACATTAAGCTCAATTTTTCTGAAATGAAATTATTTTTTCCTCCAAACTAGTTCTTGAATCTGACTTTCCTATTTTGATGGTGGCCTATCAACACATTTCTAGTCAACAAGATTTGAAACCCCAGGACTTCCCTGGTGGCGCAGTGGTTGGGAGTCTGCCTGCCAATGCAGGGGACACAGGTTCAAGCCCTGGTCCGGGAAGATCCCACATGCCGCGGAGCAACTAGGCCCGTGCACCACAACTACTGAGCCTGCGCTCTGGAGCCCACAAGCCACAACTACTGAGCCCACGTGCCACAACTACTGAGGCCCACGCAACTAGAGCCCATGCTCTGCAATCGGAGAGGCCACCACAGTAAGAAGCCCGCGCACCACAAGAAAGAGTAGCCCCCGCTCGCTGCAGCTAGAGAGAGCCCGTGTGCAGCAGCGAAGACCCAACGCAGCCAAAAATTAATTGATTAAAAAAAAAAAAAGATTTGAAAGCCCAAATTCTCAAGATTTGACTCCAAACACTCTTTGGGATCCCAATTTCCAAATAAGTTCAGCAGATTCGACCTCCACCCTTCCGGACATCTACCTATCCCTTCTGTTTCTCTCTTCTACCTTCCATTCCCTCTATTACATCTGTCTGCAGTTTTCCATTCCGACACCACCTTCAAGTACAAAGCCTTCATTATCTGTCACCCAGATTCATGAAATACTCTCAATTGGCCTCCCTGTTTCTGTATCTCCATTCGAATCCTACGCAACACCACAAGACCATTTTCCTAAGGCACAATTCTCATCATATCACTCCGCTCACCAAAAACCTTCAACAGCTTCCCTGGAATTATTCAATTAAAGACAAAAGCATTAGGCATTTAATGTGTATTCAGCCCAATCCATGTTCTATCAACAATGTACCATTTGTACTTATTTCTGGAACAAGTACCTCACTTTTTTTCCTCCCCATGTTCTGTCTTCTAACTGGGACCTCCATTATGCCAACCATCAAATTCCTACCTATGTAAAAACAGATATATGTTCAATGGGAAGAAAAATAGATACAGAAAATATCTGAACACTGTGCTTAAACTATGTTAAAAATAAAGGTACATTGCCTATCATTTCATGTAAAATGCAAAAGACTGATAATATCCAACATAAGCAAGCATGTGGAGAAATAAGTGTGCTCATACACTGAAGAGTGTAAATTGCTACAATATTTTTGGAGGAAATTTGACAATTTCCTACTAAACTAAAATATGTTTAATCTTTGACTGAGGAATTTCACTTCTAGGAATTTATCCTATAAAAAACCCCACACGACAAACAGCACAGGGAATACAGTCAACATTTTATAATAACTCTGTATGGAGTATATTCTATAAAAATGTGAATTACTATGTTGTACACCTGAAACTAATATAATATTGTAAGTCAACAATACTTCAATTTAAAAAAAAGAAAGAAAAAGAAAACCCCCACAATTATGCAATGATTATTTGTAATAGCAAAAGTTTAAGACAATTTAGGTGGTTACAAAAATATACTATGCTATACCCAGACTCTAAAATACTGTGTACCCACTACTACAGATAACCAACAAGGATCTATATACAGCACAGAGAACTATATTCAATATTTTGTAATAACCTATAAGGGAAAAGAATCTGAAAAAGAATAGACATATACATATGTGTGCATGTAAGTGTGTGTTTGTGTGTATCTGAATCACTTTGCTGTACACCTGAACTTAACACATCATTGTAAATCAACTATACTTTAATAAAAACAATTTAAAAATAAAATACCATGTACCCATTTAAAAGAATGAAATAGAGTAGACGATGACCGAAATAACAGCTAATAATTCCTGACTGCTTTCTAAGAGCTAGGCATTCTTTTAAGTCCTTTACGAGTGTTAACTCTTTTCAGAAAAGCTTAGGACGTAAATCTGCCTGTACTTAGGTGGAAACATGCTCTTGTCACAATGAGGAATGAAAACAAGCAAACTACAAAATGATACATAATGTACCAAGTGCATATAAAAGAAAAGGGAAAAGAAAAAACACCATGCTTTAACCGTTCTCAATAGTGGTTACCCCCTAGGAAACTGTTTTCAATATGGGAAAAGAAGTGGACTTCTTCTTTTTAATCCTCTTTGAATTTTGCATATTTTTTAAAGCCTGTAGTGCTTTGTAATTTAAAAAACACTACAAGACATGCATATTTGAAGACTGTAAAGAAACACATTAAATTAATTGTAAGGTGTTCAGATTTTTTTCTTTTTTCTATTTTCAAACATTCTATATTACTTTTGCTGTTATTGTCATTCAAGGTCCATTTAAAATGCTATCAGCTACTCTGTCCTATGAGACAGTGTGTGGTAAGGACTTTGAAATCACACAGACCTAGGTTTGAATCCAGCAGGTACCACCTTACTGACTGACCTTGGACAAATTATTTAATCTCACTGGGCCTCAAATTTCTCATTTTGTTAGAGACAATGCTACCAATATGAAGGGATTTATGTGAAGATTAAATGAAATAACATCTACGAAACATTTAGCACAGTGCCCACCATAAAAGTCTTCCATTAAAATCCTTTCTTCCTTGGAATTTTGCCTAATTCCGCCAACTTTAACCAGTCTCTTCTGGGACGCTCCAAAAGCTTTGGTTTTTTTGCTAATAAAAAATTTTTCGGCCACAACTGGTTGACTTGTCTTAAGGCAAATTTCTGAAGGCAGCAAAGGCATCCTACTCCTTGATTTCCTTTCACAATGACTACCAGACAACCTTGAAAACAGCACTCAATGCAATGTACTACAATGTGATTTCCAGGGAATCTGACATTACCTAAGTGGACAGGTGTGAAACAGAAGGTACAGCCAGCAAAAAGAATCCACGTACTGGCTTATTAAAAGACTTAGTAGAACACATCCCTTTAAACAAAACCATCCTTTAAAAAGTCTAGCTCGTTGTTTTCAGTAAATCAATAGACCAAATTTTAGCCTCCCACTTCTCCACTATCCAAGTAAACATTCAAATCCTTCTACTTTTTCATTAATTCAGAGAAAAAAGAAAATATCTGAACTAAGAAGTTTAGCTTTATAAAGAAATACTTCTAATAATACATTTACAAACGGAAAACTCCCCTTTGCCCTTAGGGCAGCACAAGACAGGGCAGAGGTAACACCTAGTCACCCCAGAGAGTCTCTGAAATTCTAAAGGCACACCAGAGGTGGGGGTGAGGGGAGCTAAGATTTCTAAATTAAAAGACACTTTAAAAGCCAAATAGGGCTCTAAGTAACCTCCATATAGGTAATTACGCTATTAGCTTTAGATAAAAAGGGAGTTTCCGTTGCTTAAAATTAAAAACAAAAAATAAAAACACTGATGCATGAATAAAGTCAATGCTTTTCATGATCCCAGACACGTCTCTACTTACAATCACCCTTTTCATGTGATTAAAGCTCCGTAGTCAAAGTCACGTGTCTTATCATTAATCTAACTCGTTCGTGAGCACTCATTAGCTCAACACAAGCTCGCAAGCTCCAGAACACAGTTTGTTAATAAAGCATCCATCCTGCGTCGCCGACCGCCCGGGTCAGCACAGGCGCCTGCTCTCTCAGTACTGTCACCGAGCTGGATTCAATTTGTAAGCGCTTTGCGAAGAGCTCGGACATAAAGAAAACAGGAGACACTTACCTCGAGAAGCAAAGGCAGCCTATCCAGCTTCCGGTTTTGTTACAACTTATATCTCATTTCAGCAGCTGGGTGGAGCCAGTTTACCCGTAAAGAAAAGAGAACGTTTCCCAAACTGAAACGGAAAACTGGATTTGCAAGACCAGTGCTAGTCTTACGACTCAGTTTCTGAGAATTAACCATTCTATTTTACACAAAGGAACACTTTTTTCCAACTAATAATTGTTTCACTGAGAAAATTAAGTTCTTGTCTTTTACTATAAAACCATTTGAAAATACAACCTGTTCTATATAATGCTAAGTAAAGACAAACCAAAGAACCTGTTTGTGTTTAGGTTAGGGTTGCCAAATTTAGCAAATTAATGTATAGGATGTTAAATTAGAATTTCAGATAAACAACAAATAATTCATTAACATAAGTATTGTCCTATGCAATATTGGGGATATACTTATATTAAAAAGTGATTCATTGTTTTCCTGAAATTCAAATTTCTATTTTATATGGCAACCCTATCTAGAGAATAACAGTAATTAGCAAACTATTCCAATTAACTACAAAAGGTGTAATAGAATCAGACTGCATAGAAATGAAGCCTTTGAAAGTGTAAATGACATAATGCAAAAGAATTCTTTTATTATGCAAAATTTACCTTGGAATTTAGGAGTTCTGTTTGTTTTTGTTTCTTTTTAAGCCTTTAATCATTGTTTTCCCAAGATTCTTTTTGCAAAAAAAAAAATCAGGTCTAGGAAAAGATAATGTTCTGAAAATATTAAACACTTCAGACCATGACTAACATGTGCAGACTGGAAAACAGACTTTGTCACAGACGCCGTGACCTGTGATCACTGGTTGGCAATCACACTAGTAAACTCTAGAACCATTTCTAAAGGGGAGAAGAGTAGGGAAAGAACACCATCACTTTAATCTTTCTCTTTAGGAACTTGTCACAAGTAACAAAAGCCCCCTTTACAGGATTTTAGAGAGAAGCTTTATATAAAGAAGATGCAGCTCTGGTTTTCTATCCTAAAGCTGCTTGGAACGTGAATGAATTTAAACTAAGTCAGTTGATCTTCAGTCCTTCTATATAAAGCGCCAAGTGGTGACATAACTTTCTCTAGTTTTAGTTAGACTCTTTCCAGTAATAGTCCCCAGTGGACACTGTACATGCCAAAAGCATGATAAAAAGTCTATAAAACAAATAATTCTTAGAATATACTATCATAATCTTTAATCCTAAAGTACAGTAGAAAAAACTGAATGGAGAGGCTCAGCACTATCTAAAACTACCCTTTCCAGGCCTGTCATTTCCCTGAAAGTCCCCAGTTATAATTCCCCTTATCATTCCCTCCCAGAAGTTCACCTCTACGGGGTTCTTCATCAGCTACTTGTCAGCTGCCAGAAAGGAAACCCAATTTATTAAAGTCTACAATGGACCTTGGACTCTGAGAAGTACATACTAGCCTATTGGGGCCCGCTCTCATGTCTCTAAATTAGCAGTTCTCAAATTTTTTTGGTTTCAGGACCCCTTTGCAACTCCTAAAAATTATTGCAGCCTCTAAGAGATGTTTGGTTATGGGGGTGATGTCTGTCAATATCTATTGTATTAAAAAAAATAAAGTGAGAAATATTTAAATACTTATTCACAAATTCCACAAATTTATTTATGGACAAATGACAATAATGAACTCTACATGTTGACATGATATTTTTTTACTCTTGCTTTTATAAATGTTTTTCAAAAATAAGAATTTAGTGAGAAGAGTAGTATTGTTTAAATTTTTACAAATTTCTTCTGTGCCTGGGTTAATAGAAGACAGCTGAATTCTCATATCTTCTGTATTCAGTCTGTTGCAATATCATATAAGCACATCATGCAGCCACTGGAAAAATCTACTGCATACTCATAAGAGAATGAGAATGAATAAGGCAAATAAAGTATAGCAAGAACAATAATAACGATCTATTGAGCTTCTGTTTTGACCGAGGCACATGAATTATCCTATCCAAGTCTCACAAGGACTCTAGGTAAAAGGTATTTGTTATGGACATTATGCAGCTGAGAAGGCTAAGAATGTGCCTGGCTAAGTAAATAGCCCAAGGTCAGGCAGAGAAAAGTGACAGACCCGGTTCTAAGCCAGAGCTATTAACTCTCTACACTGTCAAGTGTGAATGAGGGCTGATGGGCCAAGCTTAAAAACGGGAGCGGTGTGTTTCACTGGTGGCGCAGTGGTTGAGAGTCCGCCTGCCGATGCAGGGGACACGCGTTCGTGCCCCGGTCCGGGAAGATCCCACATGCCGCGGAGCGGCGAAGCCCGTGAGCCATGGTCGCTGGGCCTGCGCGTCCGGAGCCTGTGCTCCGCAACGGGAGAGGCCACAACAGTGAGAGGTACCGCAAAAAAAAAAAAAAAAACAAAAAAACGGGAGGGGGAAGGGTAAGCTGGGACAAAGTGAGAGAGTGGCATGGACATATATACACTATCAAACGTAAAATAGATAGCTAGTGGGAAGCAGCCGCATAGCACAGGGAGATCAGCTCGGTGCTTTGTGACCACCTAGAGGGGTGGGATAGGGAGGGTGGAAGATGCAAGAGGGAAGAGATATGGGGACATATGTATATGTATAATTGATTCACTTTGTTATAAAGCAGAAACTAACACACCATTGTAAAGCAATTATACTCCAATAAAGATGTAAACAAAAACAAACAAACAAAAACAACCTTCCTATTATAGTCAACATTTCATTAAAAATTACATTGAAGTAAAACATCTCCAATTGATTAGACCCTGCCTCAACTCAATAAAATCAAACCCACTGTTCAGCCTTTAATTATGGCCATCTCATCCAAATTCATGCAAATTCATCCCCTCCTCTCTATCTCCACTGCCATCACTCTGGCTTAGGTCCTCATTACTTTTCAACTGGACTATGGTCATTATCTACTAAGTGCCTCCAGTTTCTCATCAACCTAATAAGCCATCCCACATGCTATCATATTAATCTTTCTAAAGTATAACTCACATCATGTAATTCGTCCACTCAAAAAACCTTCACTTACTACTTATTACTGAATGAATGAATGTCCAGATTCCACATACAGATGGTAAAATGAAATAATATCTGTAAATCACAGTGCCTGACACAGAAGTGTTTAAAAAATCATACTTAAAAGAAAAAAAACTTTTTTTGATTTGTGAATGAGATGCCCCATCTTCCCAGTGCTTCACAATAAGAAATTGTTCCAAAATTACCCATGAACTTCTAACCAAACTCTGTTCACTAAATCCATATTTCACATGTTCTCTGACAACACAAGCCATTCTCAGTATTAGATTAGTAGTAGCAACATTCTTCTTCATAATTTTCTTTCTACCAGTTCCAGGTCACTTCACATTATTCTCCTCTAAACACAGCCTACTCCTTAAATTACTCAACATAATGCGACTTCTCTATGATGAATGATCCTGAAGAATATCTGCCACTTCACCCAAACCCTGGCTAAAATTATCTGTGTCTTCAAAAGATAACTAACGTTGTGGAAAGCGTCCAAAACGTTTAGCTTATATGAAAAGGTTGTTTCGGGACAGCATTCTTGAGAACACGGAAATGTCCTCGCACACAAGAGACATCTGGCTGAAGGATTACAAATGGTTCCAGCACCTCTTTGAAGTGTTCAGAGAATTAAGCATCCTGGAACGACTTGTTCATGTTGTTTAAGAACAAGAAAAGCTTTAACAATTTAATTACTTTAATGGGTTCGTAAATGTTTTTGTACGAACTTGCCTGCAGGCCGAAACATATTTTGAAGCCGATGATCTGTATCTGATTTCTATTTTTTACTAGCTGAAAAACAAGCTCATTGTGTATCCAGTAAATAAATATGTGGACGGGCAGATGTTTGGGACTCTTGACTGTTGGAGTCCTGAGTCCCCTGCTGTTCATCTGTTTAAATCCATTCTCCTTGTCCGCCTCTTCTTTGGGACCCGAACGACAACACTAATGTTATTACTGAGACCCAATTTTGACTTCTCTGGATAAAATTAATCTCTTGAAAAAATCTTTACTTTCACCGTAATTTTTTTTACCATAAAAAAAATGGAGATGATCTGAAGTCATAAAAGTCTACTCTAATGTAAATACATAGAGGATAACTCTTTGTGGCATAGGACATTGCCTTCTAGTAATTATTTTCAATTGAGATATTTCCTTGTTGTAACACACTGTCCTGCTCATTGTAGAATGTCTAAGCATTCCATTATTCGAGCTATAAAATACAGAAACCCTGCTCTACCCATTAATAGTGATAACCCAAAAAATGCCACTACACATTTCCAAAGTTGCAGCAGGAAGCAGATATAAGGTATGAGAGTGGATCCACTGTGTAAAGCTGTGATTAGATGAGTCACTCTGAGTCCCTGTGGAATGAAGCATTTTGCTTTTGAAGAAAATAAATACCAACAGGAGAAAGACCTAGAGTATTACTGCATTTTAGTAATAGTACTGCTTCTTTAGGTTGACAGGTGAACTCAAAAGAAGCTTGGCTTAAAACGAATGTGAAAAGGCAAAGGAGTGTGGTGAAAAGAGCACTAGATCATTCTAGACAAATCACTTATCTTCTCTGTTTTTGTTACCTCAGGATTAAAAATGAGACTTCCCTGGTGGTGCAGTGGTTAAGAATCCGCCTCCCAATGCAGGGGACACAGGTTAGAGCCCTGGTCTGGGAAGATCCCACATGCCGCGGAGCCCGTGCACCACAACTACTGGGCCTGCGCTCTAGAGCCCATGAGCCACAACTACGAGCCCATGTGCCACAACTACTGAAGTCTGCGTGCCTAGAGCCTGTGCTCCGCAACAAGAGAAGCCACCGCAATGAGAAACCCGTGCACCACAACGAAGAGTAGCCCCCGCTTGCTGCAACTAGAGAAAGCCCACGTGCAGCAACGAAGACCCAAACGCAGCCAAAAATAAATTAATTAATTTTTTTAAAAAATTAAGAAAAGCAAAAGCGTAAAAATGAGGGATTACAACCGGAACCATATAACCTCTAAGGTTCCATGCCAAATTCTGAATGCAGGTTTCTGATGTCCAAGAAGAGACACATAATGGACCAGAAAAATACTAGATTTTTAGGGCAAAGGTCACTTAAAAAGAAAAGAATTATCACAATCATCCAACAAATATTTTGTTAAGTACCTACAATATGGCAGATATTGTGCTAGGCACTAACCTATATTTGTACAAAATGGTTCTACATCTACTCTAATATACTGTGATTTCTTAGGTGGATGAGAAAGAAAAAAAAAGAAAAGAAAAGAAAGAAAGAAAGAAAGGAAGGAAGGAAGGAAGGAAGGAAGAGAGGGAGGGAGGGAGGGAGGGAGGAAGGAAGGAAGGGAGGAAGGGAGGAAGGAAGAGGCACAATTACCTGGTAAACCCATGTGCCTACACACACGCAGTCTCCAGAAGCTGGAGAGACAAGGAACAAATTCTCACCTAGAGCCTGTGGAGGGTGTGTGCTTCTGCCAACATCTTGACTTTGGCCCAGTGATATTGATTTTGGACTTTTGGCCTCCAGAACTGTGAGAGAATAAATTTTTGTTGTTTTAGATCCCAAGTTTATGGTAATTTGTGTCAAACAATAATCAGTATTGAGGCAGCAAAGAAAAAACAGCTTTATTTGGGGTCTTAGGAATTGCAATTTGGGAGACACAGATTCAGGGAAAACCGAAAGAGTGTTCTGGGGAAGAGAAAGAGTCAAGGGCCCACAAAGACTAAAGCCACATGGCTGCCAAAGAACCGTGACCACCCCTGATGCACGTCAGGAAACGTCTGTCCTCCAGGAATCATGAGCTGCTCTAGGGCAAGGGCCCAAACAAGCAGACAGGCTGCCAGGAGCCACCCTAGAGTAACGGTCCAACAAGGATTCTGAGTAGGACAAGAATCAAAAGACCAGATTTCATCCAGGCCAAGATGCACACAAGTCACACCTCCTCAATGGCCTCCTGGCTCATTTTAGAGAGCTCTCTTAGCAACACCAACTCCATTTTTATTTTCCTTTAACATTTGTTACAGTAGCCACAGGAAACTTATCAACTCCCCTTTCCAATTTCTTCTTTATTTTTATCAATTAGTGGTACCCATTTTCCTCACCACTCAAACTAAACCTGGAGGACTTTCAACGTTTTTGTCTCTTTCATATTTTATAGCTTAGAGTTTTTCAACTCAGAGCCACAACCCATTTGTCAGTGGACTGTAAAATCTTTAGTGGTCACAATCAGAAAACTGTTAATGAAATAAAATAGAAAAAAAATCTGAGAAAATACCTTTATATGATAAGGGTAAGTGAATGCTATTTCATGAGCTTTTCTGATTATGAGTAGATATATCCTGGTTTGTGAGATGAAATGTATTTCTTACTGTGGGCAGCAGCCCAAAATGTTGAAACCAATTGCTTTTAATTTCCCCAAGTCAATTATCAGTTCCTTCTTTCTCAATATTGTTGGGAATGAAGAAATTTTACTCTACCCTTCTAGGTTCTTCTGGATGGTTTAAGAATTAAATTGACACGAAACAGAATAACAAGAGAAAATCAAACAAAAGTTTAATAACATGAACACCTGGGAGAGATCCAGGAAAACTGAGTAACTTGCCAAAATGGCCTAAATCCTCACCTTAAGTACCATCTTCAGCTAAAGACAAAAGAGGATGCTGGGGGTAGTAGTTTGGGCAATTTAAAGAGGAGGAAGGTAATTGACATAGAGGTAGAAAAGTAAATGTTTGGTAAATAAATGTTTGCTGGGCCATGCAGAGACTATGGGACACAGAGTGGACTCTGATCTCTAGGTCCAGCTGAGTCCCCATCCCTCCCCCTCCCCCGACCACATTTATATCTCTGGTGATCGCTCTATTCTGGGAACAGGCCCTTTATCTAAATTATTTAGGCAGCCAAGGAGAATGTAGAAGAGAGACTTCCTGAGTCTTCTGTTTCTTAAAAATAATCAGCTTCAATTAATCCTCATGCCAGAGAGACACATTTAGGGGTGGCAAATTTTGCTCCCCTACAATACTTATATGTAAGCCTTCTTCCCACAGACATTAGACTATCGAGGGCCAAAGGCAAAAACAGAATGTGTAAGAAAAAGGGGATAGGACAAAAAAAATAATAATAATAGGCAGTCTGGAAATAGTGAAACTTTTTGTCCATTTTTAGCATAAGCGAATTCACTGATAGCTAAAAGAGTCCAGTCTGGATGGTGTGCCATTGAGCAGGCTGGCTGGAGTCAACAAAGATAATAATTTCAGTAGTTTATGGATTCTCCAGGAAACTTTGATAATCCCTATGGAGCAAACAGGAGCAGCTGTCTCTTTATGATGGCTGCCATGTCTGTCCATTGGTCCCAACTCTGAGAGGCACTTCTGCACTCATCTAATACTCTCCTCTAGTCTCTTACTTCCCATCAGCCAACAGCAGAGCTGAGTACTGATCACATCAGTGATCTAAGTGCTTAGGAGCGTTGCTTAGTAACTAATCACTCCCAGTGCCTTCTCTGGGTCTAAATCTTTAACACACTGTTCTCTGCTGACCCCAGTAGGCCACGTTTGCTCTTCTCTAGCCTAAAATGGGATATTTTCTTTTAAGATGTTAAAAATAAGACTCTAAGTTCAGAACACTGAATAAATTCTTGACCTGAATTACTAATAACTTTACCTCTCTGAGAGCAAAGGAAGCAACAACCAGAACTTTATCTCTTGAGTCAATTCTGATCAACGGAGAAATTTTGATGAATCCAAAGATAGAAAACTTGAGGGAAACAGGAAGAAATTGGAAGTGGTGGCATCTATTTGGATGGGAAGATTGGTGGGAAACAGGGGAGGAGCAGGTTTGAAGGGTAGAAACCAGAGATGAGTGTTGGATATATTAGGTTTTAGATGCCATTAAAATATTCAAGTGGAGATATCTTTTCATATACATGTATGAAGATACACATTTGAGTCATTGGCACTATGGTGTGAGCATGGATGGAAAAAAGAAGAGGTCTAAAGAATAAGCCTCAAGTGCACTAATGTTTAGAGGTTGGAAAGAACAGGCAAGTTCAGTAAAGGAAATTGTGATTGATTGGCCAGTAAAGTAGGAAGATAACTGAGAGAGTCCCAAAATGTAGAAAGTGGTACCGGAGGTGGATGAGGTCCATCATGTCCAATGTTGCTGAGAGCTTGAATATACTGGAGACTAACAATTGACAAATGAGCATGGTTCTCAGAGTCACCTGTGGACCTCCTGCATCAGAATTACCTACTTATTAAAATGAGATTTCTGGGCCCACCTCAGACCTACTGGACAGACTTTGTAGGAAGGCACTCAGAACTGTGCACTTAAACAAGCATAGGGTTATTCTCACATACCCAAGAGTTGCTGTATTAGAGTTTTTGTCATTGGAATGATATCAGTCATTTCTCTAGACCCATGGTTCTCAGGCTTTAATATGCATCAGAATCATCTGATGGATTCCTTAAAACACAGTTTACTAGAACCCACCTCCAGAGTTTCTGATTCAGGAAGACTGGGGTAAACCTGAAAAATTGCATTTCTAACAAGATCCTGGCAATGCTAATGCTGTTAGTCTGTGGCTACAATTTGAGAACCACTGTACCAATTTTTTTTTAAAGGCCCTTTAAAAACAGAGTAAGAGGGGCTTCCCTGGTGGCGCAGTGGTTGAGAGTCCGCCTGCTGACGCAGGGGACGCGGGTTCGTGCCCCGGTCCGGGAAGATCCCACATGCCACGGAAAGTCTGGGTCCGTGAGCCATGGCCACCGAGCCTGCGCATCCAGAGCCTGTGTTCCGCAACGGGAGAGGCCACAACAGTGAGAGGCCCGCGTACTGCAAAAAAAAAAAAAAAAAAAAACAGAGTAAGAATATGCGTGATTCAAAATGTAGCCCCCTTCCCTGGCTAATAAAACTCTAAGATAACATGGTATTCGAGATAATAAATTTCTCTCAAGTTTTCTCTCTCTCACCATAGCTGGAATTTCTTCTTCAGGGAAGTCTCTGCTTTTAAGGCCTTTTAACATGCTCATCACTGCACCATGCTCACCCCAATATCTCGGACAATCTCCCTTACTGAAAGTCAACTGATTATGGACTTGAATCACATCTACAAAATACCTTCACAGCAACATCTAGATTAGCATTTGATGGAATAACTGGGGATTATAACCGAGCAAAGTTGTTGACATTAAACTACTGTATCTAAAATAGTGCTCCTTTTAACTCTCTACCCGTACCTTACTTTATCTTCTTCACAGAACTTATCACTACCTGATATTATGTTTACATATTTATTTCTTTATTTATGTATTGGCTAGCTCATCTGCTGGAATATAAGTTCTGTCAGGGAAAGAATTTTATCTTTTGGCTTTGCTTTTAACTACTGTATGTTCAAATAATCTCCTAATTTGGACATTGTGTTTCATTCTGCTGTTTTATTATTATGAACAACATTAATGTAAATATTCTTGTATATACATACATCCTGGGTCACTTCTTCAATATTTAATTTTTAAAAGTAATCTTTTTTAAATGTCATTTTTTGGTTAATTTTTTTCAAGTCATGTTTATAGAAGTATAATTCTACAAAGAGTGAAATTTTCCCTTTTTAGTGTAGAGTTCTGTGATTTCTGACAAACATGCAGTCATGTAACCACCACAATCAAGAAACAGCATTCATATCACCTCAAAATGTCCCGTTGTGACCCTTTATATTCAACATTTGCCTCACCCCCACTCTAGAAACCATTTGTATTAGTTTGCTAGGACTCCTGTAACAAAGTACCACAAACTCAATTGCTTAAAAAATAGAAAATCTACATCTCAAAGTCCGAAATCAAGTTGTCAGCAGGGTTGGTTCTTTCTGAGGGCAGTGGGGGAAGGATCTGTTCCAGCCTCTACCCTTGGTTTATAAATGACTGACTTCTTCCTATGTCTCTTTACATCATACTCCCTCTATATGGTTCTGTGTCCACATTTTCCTTTTTTATAAGGTCACTAGTGATGTTGAATTAAGGTCCACCCTAAAGGCTTCATTTTTAACTTGATTACCTCTGTAACGACACTACTCCAATAAGGTCACATTCTGAGATACTGGAGTTAGGACTTCAACGTATGAATTTTGGGGCAACACAATTCAACCCATAGCACCATTGATCTGTTTTCTCTCCTTATAGATTTGCCTTCTCCAGAATATCATATGAATGAAATCATAGCTTCTATGGACTTTTGCATCTGGTGTCTTTCACTTAGCATAGTGCATTTGAGATTCATCCATGTCCCATGTATCAGAAGTTCATTCCTTGTTATTGCTGAGTAATATTTCATTGTATGTATGTACCAGTTTGTTTATCCATTCACAAGCTGAAGGACATTTGAGTTGTTTCCAGTTTGCAGCAATTATAAGCATAGTGACTTATAAGTCTATAAACATTATAGTCATTATAAGTCACTATAAACATTCACATACTGGTTTTTGTGTGCACAAATGTTTTCATTCCTCTTGAGTAAATACCTAGATGTGGGATTGCTAGATCATATGGTAAGTGTATGTTTAACTTTATAAGAAACTACCAAATTGTTTTCCAAAGTGACTGCTCCTTTTTTTTCATTCCAACCAATGATATGTGAGGATTTAAATAATAAATAAAATTGTATTTTGTGACATCATTTGGTAATACTTTAGGATATTAATTCAGTATTGCAGAAATGATGGAAGCAAGGGATATAGTTTTAACTCAGAGGTTATCTGCCTACACCACTCCACCCCAAGAAAAGTTCTTTGTAAGTAGCCTATTCTGAGGGGGGCGGGGGGGGGCGGATTCTTCTAATTGCAACAAGTTGTTTATACATATTTAGTTCTTAAAAATTTTATCAAAATAAAACATGCAAATAGGTTTTTAAAAACCAAGTAGTACAGAAGCCATATAATGAAAAGCAATCATTCTGTGTTCCTCTGTCCCCTACCATCGGTTCCCTAACCTAGAGGCAAAATCTTTTACATATATCTGCTTTGGTTTTTTGGTTATTACCATTTTTGTTAATAATATACTCTTCCTACTATTTCTTGATACAATACCTTTAGACATTCTTTATTAATTTCCTGCCACTCTCCTCTGTTCACTTCTACTCTCTATATGTTCATATCACTATTATTAGCTCCTCTAACTGGCTACTTTTGTGACTTAATATAATACCCAAACTTCTGTCTACTTGTCTCAAACAAAGACATTATCCATTGAACTTCTCCTATAGTAGATGAGGATAATAGGACCTGTAGCATTCTATTTATATTCCTTTCCCCATCCCCTCCCATCTTCTGTCAATAACTTGGTCAAGGTGAATAACATATTTACAGTCTATTCTGTAACCCTAATTAGGTCTTCCCTGTTTTGCCTGTAAACTGATTTCAAAATTGAAAACTATAAAAATATCTACATTATGATTATTGATTATTTTAGTATTGTTCACTGAAGAGTCAAGATGGATTTCCTAATTTATGTCTCCAAGTCTTGATCCAAGTGCCACTCAATATGACAATGTAAAAAACGGATTCTCTTTTCTTACTTCCCACCCATTGTTAGAAATCTGACTACACTTTGTGTTGCTTCATGTTTAGAACATTGACTTTCCCATACTGTTTAATGTTTCTTTGTTTTGCTTTGGGGTTTCTTAGAATCTTTTTGTTTTTCTTGTAGGATAAAGAAGTAAATGCATTCCACCCAATATCTTTAATATCATCCAGTTTCTTATTCATTCCATCTGTTGCTTAGAATCCATATCCATTCCATTTTCCTTTAAGTCTATAGATTTCCTATTTTCCACTGGATTTTAGATTATGAGTTTCTTGTATAGTTTTTTTTTTGAAGATTTTAATTGTTTTTCCTTTCTTAAAAAAATGCATTGTATGCTCTTTGCCATGTCCTAAAGTTCTTACCTTTTTTTTTTTAACGGATTCAGTAGTTTCTTAAATTTTTCTGAGTATTGAAGGGCTTTATCTTGTTTCCAAATAGCTTCTGTTCTCTGAATTATCTATTTCCCTGAGAATCAGGTTTTTTCTTTCATTATTTTAGTTCCTCTTTTTTATATTGTAGGCTTCCTGCAAATGACAGGAGGTTCAGCTGCTTATTTCAATTTAAGAATGTGGCAGTGGAAAGTCTGACGAGGCCTCAACAGGAACAACCTCACTCTTCCTCCGGTGTGTGTCTCTCACTCCCACACTACTGCCACACTCACTTCTCACACCAGATGTGTATGCATTTTTCCTCACACCAAGCAATTCTCTGAGACACCATCTAGGTGTCCTACAATTTAACTGAATTCTGACACTATCTACCTGGAGATAGCATCAGATCCCACAGGTTAAGGGCTCAGTTCTACAAGACTTCCCCCCACCCTCCCACTTCAGATGCCAATCACAAGTCCAGGTTATTACCTAGGCTTCTGACTGACTGAACTGAAGGTTCCCATAACCCCCTCCTTGGGTTCAATCAATTTACCGGAATGGTTCCCAGAACTCAGGAAAACAGTTTACTTCTAAGATTACCAGTTTATTATAAAAGGACATAACTCAGGAAGAGCCAGATGGAAGAAATGCACAGGGCAAGGTGTGTAGGAAGCGGCACAGAGCTTCCAGGCCCTCTCCAGGCCAGCCACTCTCCCAGGACCACCACGTGTCCACCAGCCCAGAAGTTCCCTGAACACTGCACTTTGGGGGATGTTTGTGGAGGCTCCATCATGTAGGCATAATCAACCATGAACTAAATTTTCAGCCCCTGTCCTCTCTCTAGAGAATGGGGGTAGAGGGCTGAAAGTTCCAAGCTTCTAATCACAGCTTGGTCTTTCTGGTGACCGGGCCCCCTCCAGGAGCCCATCACATGTCAGCTCATTAGAACAAAACACATTCACAAAAATCCAAGAGCTCTCAGTGTCCACAACCCAGGTCAAACACCAGATATTGGAACAAACGACTGCTTAGGAAATTACAAGGATATTAGAAGCTCTGTGCCAGGACCTGGAGGCAGAGGCCAATGTTCATTGTCTCTATTGTCTCACGCCTTTTGTAAGAGGACAGGGCTTACGGTCAGATCGCTTTTGTTTTGGGGTGGGTAACCTATTGGAGAATCAGCCCAGACATCCTACTGGCTCCCAAATACCAAAAAGTTAATCAACAGGTCTAAATATGTAGCTGTAGGTAAACTTTGAACATTACTGAAGGCACAAAGCAGATGTAAAGAAACTTCCAGTGGGACCACTAGACCAGGCTGAAGAATGTAAGCAGAAGCTCTGTACAAGCCCCAAGTGGCAGCAGAGTCCTGGAGACAGCCAGGCTTAAAAGAGCTGCTGCCATTGCCACCACAGACCCAGAGTGGCTACCCATTCAATGCTAGGAGTGGAGAGTCATGAGCAGGACCCTCAGAGAGATGAGTTGAGGGGGCAGGAGGCTACCAGGACTCAGAGCTGCCCTTGTGGTGCAGGAGCTACATCTTCTTCTTTAGGCTATATTTTTGTGTTCACCCCCTTAACCTCGGCTCCAATAACAGTGCCTGGCACATAAATAGAAGTTGAAAGTCTCCCAAATGCTGAACTCTGGAAACATAATCAAATGTATCTCAGCGAAGAGGAAGAAGCAGCATTTGTGGCACACAACACTAATTTTTCCTCAGTGCTTATTCTTCCCTTCTCCTTTTAGTAATAGATACTCTTCCTCTTTTCAGCGGGGCATATGGCCACTCATCAAGGAAATACACTTCCCAGCCTCCCCTGCATTTAGGTTACATGATTAAATTCTCTCCAGTGGAATGTGAGTGGAGGTGACAGAAGAAACCAAGCCACTGGATGATCTTGAGAAATAAAACCAACAATAGGCCTTGGCTTGCCTGTCTACTATTGTGTAAAAGAAAAATAAAATTATCTCTTATTTTGTGCTTTCTGGTACAGCAAGTGTGCTTATCCCTCAGCCAATACTGTATTCAAACAACATAATTTGACTACTGAAGGAGCTCTCCAACAATATCAAGTTTGAAACCAATGACTATATAGAAATGGCACCAAAGCCAAAGACTTATGACAGAGAGACTAAAGCCCAGAGTCAACTGAAGTATTTTAATATGCCAAGAAGATTAATAAGGGCCTACCTGCTAAGGAACGCTTAAAGTACGAGATTGAGGAAGATACAATCTCACTAAGAGAGCCAGATAGTAAATTTAAAAATGGCAGTGGAAAATAGAACTATCAATGCCTATTTTACTTTTTTCTCAATCAAAGAGAATAATCTTGAAAGTGGAAAGATTAAAACAAACATGGTCAGAGAGAATAAAATGAACAAGAGAGAGAGATGATGAAGTGCAGCTTCTGCATCTTGGGCCCAAATTACTTCCAGCCACTGATGTCTTTTACCTGAAGCTTTGGTTCTCCCAAGTTTATAAATCAGAGAGCAGGTGTCAAACGCCAGACTCAGAGGTGCCTTAAAAAGACTAGTGAAAATATGCCCTTGGGGGTGGAAGGCAAGGCCTCGGAAGGTGTGGAACAAATGGCCTGATTTGTGAGAATTACTCGGATATGAATTCATTTGGTATTTTTTGTTTGTTTGTTTATTTGTTCGTTGTCTTCTTTCCACACACACACACACACATCATGCGTCAATTAAAATGTAAACAGAGACACTGTCAGTCTTGTTTTCCACTGTGCCTAGAATAGTGATTAATACACCCACTGAGAGGGTTGCTTGATTGACTCTCTTCAAGCTTGTTTCTGGCACACAGACATGTTGCTGTTTCTCCCCGCTTAACAAAAAATTTCCGTGACTCCATTCCCCCTGACCAAAACCATCCCAATTTTTTTTTTTTTTTTGTCTCCCTGTTACAACATAATGCAAGAGTTGCCTATACTCTCTGTATTGGTCTGCTCTGGCTGCCATAGTGAAATACCACAAACTGGGTGGCTTAAACAACAGAACTGTATTTCTCACAGTTTTGGAAGCTGAGAAGTCTAAGATCAAGGTGTCAGCTGATTTGGTTCCCAGTGAGAGCTTTCTTCCTGGTTTGCAGACTGCTGCCTTCTTTCTATGTCCTCACCTGGCCTTACCTCCATGTGTGCACATGGAGAGAGCAATCTCTCTTTCTTTCCCTTCTTATAAAGCCACTAAGCCTATTCTAAGGGCCCCAATCTCATGATCTAATTTAATCCCAATTACCTCCCAAAGTCCCCATCTCCAAATACCATCACGCTGAGAGTTAGGGCTTCAACATATGAATTTGGGGAGATACAAACATTAAATCCATAACATTCTACCCCTGGTCCCCTCGAATCCATGTCTTTCTCATATGCAAAATACATTCATTCTATCCCAACAGCCCCAAAGTCTTAATTCATTCCCACATAAGCTCTAAAGTCTAAGTCCAAAGCCTCATCTAAATAACATCTAAATCAGGTAAGTGTGAGTCTCCAGGTATGATACATCCTGAGGCATACTTACTCTCCAGCTGTGAAGCAAGGTATGTGCTTCCTAAATACAACACTGGGCCAGGCATAGGAAAGACATTCCCATTCCAAAAGGGGGAAGTAATAAAAAGGGAAAGGTGATGGGTCCCAAGCAAGTTCAAAACCTAGCAAGGTAAATTCCATCAGATCTTAAGGCTCTGGAATAATCCTCTTTGGTTCTTACTTTGTTCTGCGGCTTTGCTGGCAGTCGTGGGGGATGGGGGTTGTCATGCCCACAAGGCTCTGCAGGTGGTCCCAGCCCCATGGCTCCAGAGGGGACTCCTAGTCCCAGGGTTTTATTTGGAGGTCGGAGGCTGTCTGGCCTATTGAGACTGAGGTGGACGCCCTGCTGATCTCTGAATCACCTTCGGGGTCACTTTTCCCTCTTCCTGAAGAGCAGCACACATTCACAGCCAAACAGCTCTATTGTCCTGTCCCATCAAATCCAGGAAGTCCAAAAGCCTTCCTTCATTTCATCCCATTTCCATCCCATTCAGCTCATACTGGTAGTATTTCTATTTATATAATCCCATAAACTCTTTATCAAGTGAGAGTCCAGCCACATCCTTGGTATTCTCTTCAGAACACACTTTCTCGTTTTTTGCAATACGGATAGGCCAAGAATTTTAAAATCTTTAAGTTCTGATTCCTTTTTGCTTAACAATCCCTTCTTCAATTCATATCTCTCCTCCCACGTTTTACTATAAGCTGTCAGGAGAAACCAAGGCATTCCTTCAACACTTTGCCTAGAAATCTCCTTAATTTGTGAAATAAAATTCATATTTATGGCAAGACAAGAAAAATGTAAACATAAAAATTCTTCTCTGCCCTTTGGCCTCCCCTCTCCTCGCAGTGTGCACTGTGTATCCTCATTATGCATTGACCAAACCTCCCCCATCAGCAGGAATACCTTCTCAACCATAAATAGCAACATTCTCCTAGCATCAAGACAACTCCTTGGGACTTCCCTGGTGGCACAGTGGATAGGACTCCACGCTTCCAATGCAGAGGTCCTGGGTTCAGTCCCTGGTCAGGGAACTAGATCCCACATGCATGCTGCAACAAGAGTTCACATGCCACAACTGAGGAGCCCACGGGCAGCAACTAAGGAGCCCTGGAGCTGCAACTAAGGAGCCCGTCTGCCACAACTAAGACCTGGTGCAACCAAATAAATAAATAGATATTAAAAAAAAAATAGACAACTCCTTAAAAGATAACATTCCTTCTTGATCTTGTAAAGGGTCACATGACCCACCACGATGGCACTTAAAACTGGTTTATGTAAGCTGTCAATAATACGTCATTTAAAAAAAAAAAAAACGTCATTTAACGTATAGCCCTCTGTCTCAAAAAACTTATATAAACTGCGTCTTGACTTCTAAAGGGTGGAAAGGTTCTCAGAGCATCCTGAAATGGTCTTCCTGGTAATGGTAATCCTCAAATTTGGCTTGAATAAAATTTTCCAGTTCCTTCTTAGATGAACTGATTAATTTTTGTCAGCAGTTAAACGTCCAATTTCATTGCTCAAAAGGTCTACCTTTCACAAATCTAAAATACAACACAAATGAACATATCTACGAAACAGAAACAGATTCACAGACATAGAGAATAGACTTGTGGTTGCCAAGGGGCAGGGGGAGTGGGGGAGGGAAGGATTGGGAGTTTAGGATTAGCAGGTGCAAACTAGTATATATAGAATGGATAAACAACACGGTCCTACTGTATAGACAGAGAACTATATTCAATATCCTGTGATAAACCATAATGGAAAAGAATATGAAAAAAAATAAATATATGTATAACTGAATCACTTTGCTGTACAGCAGAAATTAACACAACGTTGTAAATCAACTATACATCAATAAAAAAAAATTTTTTTAAGTTCTACCTTCCACAGAGCACTAAAACGGGAACACAATTCATCAAGTTCTTTACCAGTTTATGCTAAGGATCACCTTTCCTCCAGTTTCCAATAATATGTTCTTCAGTTCTATCTGAGACCTCACCAGAATCACCTTTAATATTTGTATTTCTAGCATGAACCTCAAAATTCTTCCAGCTTTTACTCATTACCCAATTCCAAAGTCACTTCCCCGTTTAAGTGTTTGTTACAGCAGCTCCTCGCTTCTCAGTACACAAATCTGTATCAGTCTCTGCAGAACCAATAGGCTGTATATATTTATATATATATATAGTGACTCAATTCCTTATAATAAAACTCTTTATATTTCCTTTATTTTTATATTTAATTTTAAAATTTTGTATATTTTTAAAATTTTATGTATATGAAGAGATTTATTATAAAGAATTGAGTCACACAATTATGGAGGCTGAGAAGTCCCAAGTTGGGCAGTCAGCAAGCTGGAGAACTAAGAGAGTCAATGACACCATTCCAGTCTGAGTTCAAGTCTGAAGGCGGAGAACGCTGACATTCTAGCCCAAAGACAGTCAGACAAAGAGACTCTTCTCTTACTCAGCCTTTTATTCTATTCAGGCCTTCAATGCATTGGATGAGGCCCACTTTGAAGAAAGCAATCTACTTTTCTCAGTCTACCAATTCAAATGTTAATCTCATCCAGAAACACCCTCACAGACACACACAAAATATCTAGGCACCCTGTGGTTCAGTCAAGTTAACACATAACACTAACCAACACACTCCCTGACTCCAGCTCTTCTCTTCCCATTCTCAGCTAAGCCCACCCCAACAGGTTTCTGTCCTCAGCACTTCATGGAAACTACTTTTGTCAAGGTCACAGTGTCCTCTGCTCTGCTAAGTCCATCTTCCTCATCTAGTTTGACATATTAGAAGGATTTGACATGGTGACCACCCCTCTTCCTTGATACATTCCATTTGACTCCCAGGACAGCACACTCTGTGATTTTCTTTACCACACTGGTTCATTTTTCTAAGCCTCCTTTGCTGGTTTCTCCATTTTTCCATGATGCCTTTTTTTTTTTTTAACATCTTTATTGGAGTATAATTGCTTTACAATGGTGTGTTAGTTTCTGCTTTATAACAAAGTGATTCAGTTATACATATATCCTCATATCTCTTCCTTCTTGCATCTCCCTCCCTCCCACCGTCCCTATCCCACTACTCTAGGTGGTCACAAAGCACCGAGCTGATCTCCCTATGCTATGCAGCTGCTTCCCACTAGCTATCTATTTTACGTTGGTAGTGTATATATGTCCATGCCACTCTCTCACTTTGTCACAGCTTACCCTTCCCCATCCCCGTATCCTCAAGCAAATTCCCTAGTAGGTCTGCATCTTTATTCCCGTCTTGCCCCTATGTTCTTCATGACCCTTTTTTTTTTTTAATTCCATATATATGTGTTAGCATATGGTATTTGTTTTTCTCTTCCTGACTTACGTCACTCTGTATGACAGACTCTAGGTCCATCCACCTCACTACAAAATAACTCGATTTCATCTTTATTGTGGCTGAGTAATATTCCATTGTATATATGTGCCACATGTTCTTTATTGATTCATCTGTTGATGGACACTTAGGTTGCTTCCATGTCCTGGCTATTGTAAATAGAGCTGCAATGAACATTGTGGTACATGACTCTTTTTGAATTATGGTTTTCTCGGGGTATATGCCCAGTAGTGGGATTGATGGGCCGTATGGCAATTCTAGTTTTAGTTTTTTAAAGAACCTCCATACTGTCCTCCATAGTGGCTGTATCAATTTACATGCCCACCAACAGTGCAAGAGGGTTCCCTTTTCTCCTCACCCTCTCCAGCATTTACTGTTTGTAGATTTTTTGATGAGGGCCATTCTAACCAGTGTGAGATGATATCTCATTGTAGTTGTGATTTGCATTTCTCTAATGATTAATGATGTTGAGCATTCTTTCATGTGTTTGTTAGCAATCTGTATATCTTCTTTGGAGAAATGTCTATTTAGGTCTTCTGGCTATTTTTGGATTGGGTTGTTTGTTTTTCTGATATTTAGCTGCAAGAGCTGCTGGTAAATTTTGGAGATTAATCCTTTGTCAGTTGCTTCATTTGCAAATATTTTCTCCCATTCTGAGGGTTGTCTTTTGGTCTTGTTTATGGTTTCCTTTGCTGTGAAAAGCTTTGAAGTTTCATTAGGTCCATTTGTTTATTCTTATTTTTATTTCCATTTCTCTAGGAGGTGGGTCAAAAAGGATCTTGCTGTGATTTATGTCATAGAGTGTTCTGCCTATGTTTTCCGCTAAGAGTTTGATAGTGTCTGGCCTTACATTTAGGTCTTTAATCCATTTTGAGTTTATTTTTGTGTATGGTGTTAGGGAGTGTTCTAATTTCATAACTTTACATGTACCTGTCCAGTTTTCCCAGCACCACTTATTGAAGTGGCTGTCTATTCTCCGCTGTATATTCTTGCCTCCTTTATCAAAGATAAGGTGACCATATGTGCGTGGGTTTATCTCTGGGCTTTCTATCCTGTTCCATTGATCTATCTTTCTGTTTTTGTGCCAGTACCATACTGTCTTGATTACTGTAGCTTTGTAGTGTAGTCTGAGGTCAGGGAGCCTGATTCCTCCAGCTCCATTTTTCTTTCTCAAGATTGCTTTGGCTATTTGGGGTATTTTGTGTTTCCATACAAGTTGTGAAATTTTTTGTTCTACTTCTGTGAAAAATGTCAGTGGTAGTTTGATAGGGATTGCATTGAATCTGCAGATTGCTTTGGGTAGTAGAGTCATTTCCACAATGTTGATTCTTCCACTCCAAGAACATGGTATATATCTCCATTTGTTTGTGTCATCTTTAATTTCTTTCATCAGTGTCTTATAATTTTCTGCATAGAGGTCTTTTGTCTCCTTAGGTAGGTTTACTCCTAGATATTTTATTCTTTTTGTTGCAGTGGTAAATGGGAGTGTTTTCTTAATTTCACTTTCAGATTATTCATCATTAGTGTATAGGAATGCAAGAGATTTCTGTGCATTAATTTTGTATCCCGCTACTTTACCACATTCATCGATTAGCTCTAGTAGTTTTCTGGTAGCATATTTAGGATCCTCTATGTATAGTATCATGTCATCTGCAAACAGTGACAGCTTTACTTCTTCTTTTCTGATTTGGATTCCTTTTATTTCTTTTTCTTCTCTGATTGCTGTGGCAAAAACTTCCAAAACTATGTTGAATAACAGTGGTGAGAGTGGGCAAACTTGTCTTATTCCTGATCTTAGTGGAAATGGTTTCAGTTTTTCACCATTGAGGACGATGTTGGCTGTGGGTTTGTCATATATGGCCTTTATTATGTTGAGGAAAGTTCCCTCTATGCCTACTTTCTGCGGGGTTTTTATCATAAATGGGTGTTGAATTTTGTCGAAAGCTTTCTCTGCATCTATTGAGATGATCATATGGTTTTTCTCCTTCAATTTGTTAATATGGTGTATCACATTAATTGATTTGCGTATATTGAAGAATCCTTGCATTCCTGGGATAAAGCCCACTTGATCATGGTGTATGATTCTTTTAATGTGCTGTTGGATTCTGTTTGCCAGTATTTTGTTGAGGATTTTTGCATCTGTGTTCAACAGTGATATTGGCCTGTAGTTTTCTTTCTTTGTGACATCTTTGTCTGGTTTTGGTATCAGGGTGATGGTGGCCTCGTAGAATGAGTTTGGGAGTGTTCCCCCCTGCTATATTTTGGAAGACTTTAGAAGGATAGGTGTTAGCTCTTGTCTAAATGTTTGATAGAATTCGCCTGTGAAGCCATCTGGTCCTGGGCTTTTGTTTGTTGGAATATTTTTAATCACAGCTTCAATTTCAGTGCTTGTGATTGGTCTGTTCTTATTTTCTGTTTCTTCCTGGTTCAGTCTCAGAAGGTTGTGCCTTTCTAAGAATTTGTCCATTTCTTCCAGGTTGTCCATTTTATTGGCATAGAGTTGCTTGTAGTAATCTCTCATGATCCTTTGTATTTCTGCAATGTCAGTTGTTACTTCTCCTTTTTCATTTCTAATTCTCTTGATTTGAGTCTTCTCCTTTTTTTTTGGGTTCGCGGGCCTCTCACTGTTGTGGCCTCTCCCGTTGCCGAGCACAGGCTCTGGATGCGCAGGCTCAGCGGCCATGGCTCACGGGCCTAGCCGCTCTGCAGCATGTGGGGTCTTCCCGGACCAGGGCACAAACCCGCATCCCCTCCATCGGCAGGCAGACTCTCAACCACTGTGCCACCAGGGAAGCCCAGTCTTCTCCCTTTTTTTCTTGATGAATCTGGCTAATGGTTTATCAATTTTGTTTATCTTCTCAAAGAACCAGCTTTTAGTTTTATTGATCTTTGCTATCATTTTCTACATTTCTTTTTCATTTATTTCTGATCTGATCTTTATGATTTCTTTCCTTCTGCTAACTTTGGGGTTTTTTTGTTCTTCTTTCTCTAATTGCTTTAGGTGTAAGGTTAGGTTGTTTATTTGAGTTGTTTCTTGTTTCTTAAGGTAGGATTGTATTGCTATAAACTTCCCTCTTAGAACTGCTTTTGCTGCATCCCATAGGTTTTGGGTCATTGTGTTTTCATTGTCATTTGTTTCTAGGTATTTTTTGATTTCTCCAGTGATCACTTCGTTATTAAGTAGTGTATTGTTTAGCCTCCATATGTTTGTATTTTCTACAGATTTTTTCCTGTAATTGATATCTAGTCTCATAGCGTTGTGGTTGGAAAAGATACTTGATATGATTTCAACTTTCTTAAATTTACCAAGGCTTGATTTGTGATTCAAGATATGATCTAACCTGGAGAATGTTCCATGAGTGCTTGAGAAGAATGTGTATTCTGTTGCTTTTGGATGGAATGTCCTATAAATATCAATTAAGTCCATCTTGTTTAATGTATCATTTAAAGCTTGTGTTTCCTTATTTATTTTCTTTTGGATGATCTGTCCATTGGTGAAAATGGGGTGTTAAAGTCCCCTACTATGATTGTGTTACTGTTGATTTCCCCTTTAATGGCTGTTAGTATTTGCCTTATGTATTGAGGTGCTCCTATGTTGGGTACATAAATATTTACAATCTTCTTCTTGGATTGATCCCTTGATCATTATGTAGTGTCCTTCTTTGTCTCTTGTAATAGTCTTTGTTTTAAAGTCTGTTTTGTCTGATATGAGAATTGCTACTCCAGCTTTCTTTTCATTTTCATTTGCATGGAATATCTTTTTCCATCCTCTCACTTTCAGTCTGTATGTGTCTCTAGGTCTGAAGTGGGTCTCTTGTAGACAGCATATATATGGCTCTTGTTTTTGTATCCATTCAGCCAGTCTATGTCTTTTGGTTTGAGCACTTAATCCATTTACATTTAAGGTAATTATCGATATGTATGTTTCTATTACCATTTTAATTGTTTTGGGTTTGTTATTGTAGGTCTTTTCGTTCACTTGTGTTTCCTGCCTAGAGAAGTTCCTTTAGCATTTTTTGTAAAGCTGGTTTGGTGGTGCTGAATTCTCTTAGCTTTTGCTTGTCTGTAAAGGTTTTAATTTCTCCATCAAATCTGAATGAGATCCTTGTTGGGTAGATTAATCTTGGCTGTAGGTTTTTCCCCTTCATCACTTAAACATGTCCTGCCACTCCCTTCTGGCTTACAGAGTTTCTGCTGAAAGATCAACTGTTAACCTTTTGAGGATTCCCTTTTATGTTATTTGTTGTTTTTCCCTTGCTGTTTTTAATATTTTTTCTTTGTATTTAATTTTTGATAATTTGATTAATATGTGTCTTGGCGTTTTTCTCCTTGGATTTATGCTGCATTGGACTCTCTGTGCTTCCTGGACTTGATTAACTATTTCCTTTCCCATATTAGGGAAGTTTTCAACTATAATCTCTTCAAATATTTTCTCAGTCCCTTTCTTTTTCTCTTCTTCTTCTGGAACCCCTATAATTCGAATGTTGGTGCATTTAATGTTGTCCCAGAGGTCTCTGAGACTCTTCTCAATTCTTTTCATTCCTTTTTCTTTATTCTGCTCTGCAGTAGTTATTTCCACTATTTTATCTTCCAGGTCACTTATCCATTCTTCTGCCTCAGTTATTCTGTTATTGATCCCTTCTAGAGAATTTTAAATTTCATTTATTGTGTTGTTCATCACTGTTTGTTTGCTCTTTAGTTCTTCTAGGTCCTTGTTAAATGTTTCTTGTATTTTCTCCATTCTATTTCCAAGATTTTGGATCATCTTTACTATCATTATTCTGAATTCTTTTTCAGGTAGACTGCCTATTTTCTCTTCGTTTGTTAGGTCTGGTGAGTTTTTGCCTTTCTCCTCATCTGCTGTGTGCCCATGACCTCTTAATGTTGGGATACCTTAGGTTTCAGTTCTTGGACATCTCCTCACCTTACAGCCTTTCCATTGGAGATTCTATTCCATGTCATGTGTATAAACACATCTCTATGTCCACAATTCTTAAAGTTACATCTTTAGCTCTAACCTCTCTGCCGAACTCTCAGTTCATATGTTCTACGATCTCTAATAGACATATCAACCTCAGCATGTCCAAAATTGAACTCTTACTATCTCCCACCTTCAGACATGCTCTATTCACAGCCTTTTCCACCTCAAAAGATAACTTTCAGCTTACGTGATTTCCATGTGTCGTTGAATACTATGGGTCACGCCAGTTCTCTAGATATTTTCTTAGCTACTGTGACTCCACCTTCTCCTAGTATTCCTCTGATGGCCCTGGCACCCTGAACTCAGCCTCCTACATGGACTTCTATCTATACTCTTAAAGTTTTGGACTTAAACATTAAGCTTCCTCAGACTTTCACACACAAATCTGTTACAGGAAACAGATCTGTTGCAGGAAACCAAATGTTTAAGTTTAGGACTTAAACATTAAGCTTCCTCAGACTTCCACACACTAATCTGTTGCAGGAAACCAATCTGTTCCAAGGCCCAAGAATGGGCTCTTGTCTAACCCCAGAAATGTATTGTCTGAGGAGATGCACATGCTGGCAAGAGAATTTATTGGGAAGGGGGCTCCCACGCAGAGAGCAGGAGTGCAAGGGAGCCCAGGAGAAATGCTCTGCCACGTGGCTCACAGTTGGGTTTTATGGTGATGGGGTTAGTTTCCAGGTTGTCTCTGGCCAATCATTCTGACTCAGGGTCCTTCCCGGTGGTGTGTACATCTCTCAGCCAAGATGGATGCCAGTGAGAAGGATTCTGGGAGGTTGGTAGGTCATACAGACTGGTGTCTCCTCTCTCCTTTTGACCCTTCCCGAATTCTTCTGGTTGGTGATAGCCTGTTAGTTCCATATTCCTTACCAGGACCTCCTGCTGTAAGATACCTCATGCAAGTGGTTACTATCGTGTCTGGCCAGGGTGGGCAGTTTCAGTCAGTGGTTCCCCTAACAAATCTATTTTTCCAAATACCCATTCTCCAAGCTAGAAACCTGGTGCTCATCATAGTCTCCTTTCACTTATCCTCTACATTTTATTGATCATCAAATCAATACTATTCTACCTTCAAAATATTGTTCATATGCTTCCATGTTTTTCTACCTCCTCTATCTTAATCCAGGCCCTCATTGCTTCTTGCCTCCTAGCTGGTCCCCCTGCCTCCAGTCTTGTACCCCCTCTAAATCCATCTACTACAGTGGTTTGTATGTATTTTTCTAAAGTATAAATCATTATATCATTTCCTTGATTAAAATCTTTTCCTGTTTAAAATATTTTCCATATTGAAAATCTTCTGTTTTCACTATCAAGTCCAAGCTCTATAGCATAACACTCAAAGCCTTCTAGAATATGATTTCTGCTTACCTCTCTGGCATAATCTGCTACTTAGACACACTTTGCACTCACCATTGAAAACTCTTTGCAGTGCCCCACAGCCAAGCTTGTTTCAATTATGCTGAAAAGATAATATAGTACTTTCTGAGTTTAAGTTTATGTAAGCCTCTATACCAGAGCTAAATAAATACTGGTTTTCAAAAAGAGATATAAATTAAATTCTAGAAACTGCAGAGCTAGATGACAAGCCTCTAGAAAGCATTGGCTCTACAATAACATATATGAAATTTAGTGTACTTATAAAAAAACTCGTGGTTGTATTTTGGGATCAAGTTAATGGTCTATAATGACAGGGAGTCATTCCCTGTCCCTACCCTTGCCTTTTAGCACCACTTTCCTACCCATAGTCAAGTGTTTCATGGGGTAGGAAACATTTTTTAAATTAAGAATAAAGTTTAATATCAATCTAATAACTATAGCCACAATAGTGTAATACATCTTGAAGCTGACAAATTATCTGACAAGCTGTGAGCTCTCAGCTTTAGGCCAAGTTGTGCCACTGCTGGATTTAAGCCTGTCCAAGCTTGTTTGGGGAATGACATAGGCAGAACCCACAGAGCTCTCTTTGTGTGAGGAGCTGAGTTATCACCTGAGAGAGAAATTTTCCCAAAGGAATCAGGCCAAACAAGCTGATTCAGTAACAGAGCTTTGGTGGGAGGAGAAGGACAATTCTGAGCACAGCGTGGTGACTGTCAATTATATTTACTGCCAAGAACAATCTCCAAGGACTTACATTGCAGTCCTGTGAAGGGGAGAGTAACGTAAGCAAAACCAAAGAACTGTGTACTCATTATCTATTGTCATATAACAAATTAGCACACATTTAGTGGCTAAAAACAACACACATGTATCATCTCACAGAACCTGGGCATAGTTTAACCAGGTCCTCTGTTTCAGGGTCTCTCATGACGCTGCAATCAAAGTTTCTGGCATCTCATCTGAAAGCTCAACTGAAGAGGGATCTGCTCCCAATTTCACGTGCTTGTTAGCAGGATTCAATGATCTATGTCCTGTTGGGCTGGGGACCTCAGTTTCTTGCCTGCTGACAGCCAGTAGCTGCCCTCAGTTTCTTTTCACTGGGCCTCCCATACGTGGATGCTTGCTTCATGCATGCAAGCCCAGAAGGCAGTCAGGGGAGTCTCCTAGCAACATTGAAGTTTTAGTGCTATGTAATGTAAGTATGGAAGTGACACCCCATCACCTCTGCCATAGTCTGTTGGTTAGAAGCTAGACACAGATCCCACCCACAGTAAAGGTAAAATGGTTACACAGGGCATCAATACCAGGAAACAGATAATTGGGGACCATTTTAGAGTTTCTCTGTCTCAAACTGACTTATCAAAAACTCAAAGTCATTGACATATCAGCAGCATGACTCTAGTACTGCTTTACACAGTGCTACAAAAGAGAAGAGTATTTAATGATGGAACCTCATTGTGAGTTTGAAAGCACAGGGAACCTAGAGGGGACTTAGGAGACAATCTGAGGTGAAGAGCACTAAAACACACTTAAAATTCTTTGTATTTTGGCTTAGGACAAGCCTTTACGGGAAAATACTCATTTGAATTCAATAAATGTAAATACCCACACGGTGGCAGTAGATGCCAGGAAATTCTAGGTAATTATAAGCCAGCGAGGTATAGAAGAGCAAATTTATCTTCCTATATGGCAACCCATGTTTTCCTTTTTGTCTAATGCTTCTTTCTGAGAAGACTCAAGAATTTCCGGGTCCTCTTCAAATGGATGTGATAAGGGATTGTCTCCTTCTTTATGTATATTCTGCCACAGTCTCCTCAAGCCCCATAAGTCTGGGATATTCCAGAGAGACTCCCTCAGAAATCTCTAGACTAGAAATAGGCACCAGTCTCTATATTCATGTTTGCCCCAAATTCCAGAGGGTATAATTCAAGTTCTCCTAATAATTTCATCACCATACTTCCATGACAGCTCCAGGGGAGACCTACGTGTTCTGTGACTCAGCAAGCATCCAACTGAGAAATAAATGCCCCTCTCCTGCTTCTTGCAGGCTTAACGATCTTTTCAATTAACTGTCTTAATGCTCTCCTGGATAGATCTGATAGATTCAACCCTTGGGAAAATGGTTGGGGGAAGAAATGAAAAGAACAATGATTCTGGAGTCATGGTCAGTTTGAATAGACTCCTTTTCTATAAGAATAGCATGAGGGAAGTGAGATTGCCTATCCTCATAAATCAGCTACTGCTGGTGCTCCAGGTCCTAGGCAGCCCTAAAGCAAGGGATTTAGCCCCAGTTATGCAGGGAAAACTTCTGAATTGAAGACAGGTACCTCCAGGGCAGACGTCAACAAGACAGCATCAAGGTGGTCTGGATCAATCCCAACCTCACTCTCACTTGCTCCTAAGTACTGATAATAAGTACACAAGGATTTCTGGACAAATAAAAGGAGGGCCTTGAGGGAAATGGACCAGAACTGCTGCCAGTATAGGCCTGTAGAGCCTCATGTTCTGTTCTATATCACTAATGGGAGCTATTTCCACCCCAAATTATAAAAACATTAGCCTCAATTACTTTTTTTAAATATTAGGGTTTGTAAAGAAGATTTCACAACTGAAAATAAGTGAGCCAATGCAATGTTCTTCACACCCTCAGGCAGCCTCCTTCCATCTGATGCAGCTGTCTTCTGAAATATGCCAACTGGGCAGTTAAAAATAGATGGCAGCTCCCTTAAAGGAGTTGCATGATTGATTTCTATAGCCTTCCATATTTATTTGTCTAGATCAGTTGTCTCCAAATGTTTTTTCCTGTGTACACGTAAAAGAAATTTGAAAAACAATGTATCCTTCACGAATTTTTTAAGTTGACCATCTAATGTTTTTTAATATGTTTAAAAGTTTATTTGTCCTTGGGTTAATATTACCTTATTACTAGAATGAGTCAGGATTTAGCTATTCCTGTTTTTTGTATATTTATAGCACTAAAAAATCTTATTTTTATACATAAGTAGATGAGAATGAAAGTTTTGTTAGTAAAATTTTAAATATATTAAGCATATATTTTGCATCTGATAATCAGAATGATATATTAACCTCAGAGAGGGAGAACTTGATTTAATAAAGCTGGTTTTCTGAAGTTTAGGGTACTATATCATAGGTGACTTTTTTTTTTTTAATTTTGTTCTACATTCCTTATATATTAGTATAGGTCCTACTTTTTTAAAAGCATGGAAAGGAATCATGAGAAAAACAGAAAGACAAAGAGGAAGAGAAATAGAAAAAGTATCAGGTCCAGGGATGATTCAGGTTTTGTTAGCCTGAAGCCTATATAACATGAGGTGCAGACCTCTTTAAAAAAAGAGGACAACATTATAAATTTTAAAAATTAGAAAAAAAAAAAAAAGAAAAAAAAATTAGGTGGAAAAGTAAATATTTATGTAACATGAGAATAAAATCATGACAAATTATGCATTTTAAAGGATGATAAATTCCACAAACATCATATAACCTAGAAAAGTATAACAATATCAATAACAATATTAATTAATATCTCTATAACAATTTTTCTACACTTTCTGACTCAATACTTTTAATCATCTCTTCAAATGGCAATGCCTTTTTATACCATTTTCTATGGGAAAAAGATAATCGAGATTTTTCCTCAACATAGTTGGTACATTTTATAATTGATAGTTTAGAAAAGCTATTTTCTGCTTCATTGTTAGTGGAAGTTACTGGTTAAGCCACATCCACCATTTCCTCCCAGTTTCTTTCTCAGGAGGTGCTTCTTACCAGGGCAAGCCCTTAGAGACTCTAGCCCTTTGACTGGCCAGGCTAAAGCTCTGGCATGGGGGCCACAGCCCTGGGGACAGCTCTGCCAGGTCTCCTTGACCCCCTTTCTCACCTACCGCGTGAGAGTGCTGCTCTGATATGACTCCCTCAAGAGTAACTCATTATTTGATAATAGTGAGAATATGAAAGAGGTAAGTTAGTCAAACAACAAAAACAAGAATTGTCATTGCACCAGCTGTCCCACGCTATTGAATCTGGAACATCCCCCAAAGGGTCAAACTACCCCTTCACTAATGCCGTGCCTCACACTTACTAGACATTCATATTAGGCAGGAAAAGACAATGGTCTATGAAAGGTTTATGAGTATAAGAGGTTTCTCCAATAACAATATGTTGATTGTTCCTCTGAAGATTTTGCACCCCAGGGTGATGCATCATAGATGATTTGGGTGGATAAGAGGTATTTCTTTTGAAAAGTTGGGAAATGGTAACTGTAAAAGAGAATTTGGGCAAGGGAAAAGGAGAAACAGCATTAATATATATTCTCTGGTTGCTGGATATATTATTCTCCAAGGCTATACTGTTCTCTGATTCGAGCCAACATCGATACTGTTACTCCCATTATTCAAACCTTCTGTATCTTTTCTAATATTTTATCTGCTTAATCTATCATTAATTTTGTGATATATTTTGAAATAGTCTATTGTAATTGTAGAGTTATCAGTTTCTCCCTGTAGTTCTATCCACTTTTGCTTTGTAAATATTGAGTATGTTTTATTAGGTATACACAAGTTTAATATTGTTATATGTTTCTGGTGAACTGAATCTTATTCTAGCATTTATCCCATTATATTAATTACTAGTTCAGGAGCTTCCCTGGTGGCGCAGTGGTTGAGAGTCCGCCTGCTGATGCAAGGGACATGGGTTTGTGCCCTGGTCCCGGAAGATCCCACATGCCGCGGAGCGGCTGGGCCCGTGAGCCATGGCAGCTGAAAAAAAAAAAAAAAAGTACAAACTTCGTAACTCATCATTCAAATTTCCCAATGACCTGAAATTCACTCATTTTCTCCTCACATACTAGAAAAACAATCAAACTGAAATCCTCACTAGCCTTACACAAATCCTACATCCCTTCTGCTTTCCACATATAATATTGAGATCATGGTATAATTTCCCTTCGCACTCTGCAAGTTCAAACCCTTTAAAGTCAATCTTAAAAGCCTCTTCTGAAAGTTTTTGGCATATTCACCCAAATAAAAATATTCTCTCCTCCTTTTGAATGATGTTATGGACTGAATGTTTGTGTTTTCTCAAAAATTCAAATGTTGAAGCCCCAAACGCCAATGTGACTATTTAGAGACAGAGCCTGTGATGAAGTGATAAAGGTTAAATGAGATCATAAGGGTAGGGCCCTAATCTGACAGGGCTGGTGCCCTTATGAGGAAGAAACCCCAGAGCTCTCTCTCTCCACCATGTGAAGGCACAGTGAGAAGATAGCTGTCTGCAAACAAAGGAAAGAGCTCTCACCAGGAATAAAATCAGTCGGCACCCTGATCTTAGACTTCCCAGCCTCCAGAACTGTGAGAAATACATTTCTGTTGTTTAAGCCACCCAGTCTGTGGTATTTTGTCATGACAGCCTGAGCTGACTAACACAAATGACAACATACTACTTTATCAATATCTCTTCTTGGGTTTAGATTTTTTCCATTGAATTATCATTGCTCATGTGGCATGGTTTTTCTCAGTTATTAATGTCTAATAATTAATAATGATTCAAAGAACCCAGCAACCTCCATACCAAATAAATAATCTCACATGCATGCTTGCAGAACCAGGTTTACTTGTCAGATTTATATTTATTTGGTATCTTGTCATCAAAAACTTGAGTCCTTAAAAGTTTGTTTACAAGATCTTATGCGATATTTTAAAAACTAAAATGATTCTTTGTTACATAATCCTTAACCTCTGAGACTAAGATGTTTGTTTTCAAGGTTTGTTATGAAAAATTATGTCTACTTATGTATTTAATATAGGAATTTGAATATGTTCTTCAAATATAAAATATTTGAGTAATATTTTTAACTCAAAGGCTCTGATTTCACTGATTGTGTTAGAATGAATTCACCCAGCATAAAAATTGTTTGAATTCTCCTAGAATTAAAAAAGCACCTATTTCCCTTCTAGCATAGGTTGTGCAAGTAAAGTGAATGACTATAGTAGAATTATTTTTAAAAACACAATGCAGAATCTCTACTTTTTCATCTATACAAATGTGCTTTGTATTTATATGGCATTTCTTTTTCCCAAACTCTTTAATTTATACATTACTCTGACAGTTACTGCATGCCTGAAATGTGTCATGAACTGTGTTGGCACTGAGGAAAAAAAATGAGCAAAAAAGTAGAAGATTTGCGACCACCTAGAGGGGTGGGATAGAGAGGGTGGGAGGGAGACACAAGAGGGAGGAGATATGGTGATATATGTATATGTATAGCTGATTCACTTTGTTATAAAGCAGAAACTAACACACCATTGTAAAGCAATTATACTCCAATAAAGATGTTTAAAAAAAAGGTTACACTAATCTTTCTTAAATTCCTTAAAAATAAATAAAATTATAAGAGAAATTGATATTTCTACATAACCATTAATGGGATTAGAAACTGGAATAACTTTTTGGTAGGTGTGACAACTGTGATAATATGTGCGCCTAATTCTATGAGTAATTTGACTTTTAGGAATTTATCCTGCAAATAAACTTTCACAAAATGGGGGGGAAAAAAGTGGAAGAGACAGATTATAATTAAATTTTTTAAATTACAACTGATATTTACATAGTGCTTACTATGTTCCAGGCCCTGTTTTAAGCATTGTATATACACTAAATCATTTAAGACTCACAACAACCGTTAAAATAGGTTCTATTAGTATCCCCATGTTAAAGATAAGGAAACTGAGGCACCAAGAATTTAAGACCCAAGATTCCAAGCCAAGCAGTCTTGGTTTGAAAACCCTTGCTCAACTGTACTCACCTCACTAATCACACAAGTAAATGCAAAACTGCTACTGTACTATGCAGTAAGAAAGAGATATACAAAGGCCATTAAAGGCCTCCATAATGGGAAGTGGGAGCTGGTCAGGAAGAACAAGGAAGGTTCCCTGAGGAAGTCTGCTTGAGTTGAGATTGGAAGAATAGGTTAAGTTGCAGAGATGGGTGAGAGGAGTCTTCCTGGCAGACAGGGCAACAAATAAAATAGCCCTGTGGTAGAGCATGAACAAATGACTGAACCACAGCTAGTTGCCTCAAGCAGGAACACAGGAGGGATGATGATGGAGGATGAGATTGGGGAGGGTAGAGAGCTATGAGAGGTAAGGGTGGAGGCAGATCATTTAGGCCTATCTAGGCCAATTTAAAGAATTTCACTCATCTTTTTTTTTTTTTTTTCCCACTCATCTTTGTCTATGTTATTCTGATTAAGAGCTAGTTTTCTACTTCAAAAAGTAGAGCTAGAAGCAGATTTTTTGTTTCCTCTAAAAGAGAAGGCTGTCACGGAAAGACTCACAAGCTACGGATAAACTACTGTATCCAGCTTTTTGTTGTTGCTGGTGGTGGGAGGGTTGACCTGTTCACCATACGGAAGCTAGTTCATCAAAGCTTGACGCACAAGTATAAAGGTGAATATTAAAGCTCTGCATGGGGATGAGAGTCCCCAGAAAAAGAGCAGAGTAGAAGAGAGTGCCAACATTTAATTGTCAATTGGCAGAGGATGAGCTCAAAAGATTTAAAGAAAGAGAAAAAGAAGGGGTTTGGGGGAGAGGAGAAAGGGAGAGAGAAGGAAAGAAAGAGTGAAAGAGAGAAAGGAAGGAAAGAAGGAAGGAAAACAGGAAGGAAGGAAGAAAAAAGAACAATCTGAGGGGTAAAAGGAAAATCAAAAGAGTGTTGTCAATAGAGGCAAGAGAAAAATGTTACAGGGCAGGAGATGTTAACAATTTCAGATACTACTGAGCTACCAAGTCAGATAAGCAATGAGATTTAGCATCGTGAAAGTCATTGGTAACCTAACAGGAGCCATGGGAATAGGGCAACAATGCTAAACCAGAAGCAATTTTGCTTTGCAGGGGTCATTTGGTAATGCCTGAAAACATTTTTGGTTGTCACAGCTGCAGGGAGAGAGCTGCTACAGGTATCTAGTGAATAAAGACCAGGGATGCTGCTAAACATCCTAAAATGTGCAGGACAGTGTCGCAAGTATAAAACATTGGCCTAAAATGCCAACAGTGCCAAGGTTAAGAAATCCTGAGATGGAGCAATGTAGGCAGAAGTTAGATTGGAAAAGGCTTAGAAATGGCTAGGTGGAAAGAAATAGAAACCGTTTTTCAAAAATTTGAACAGAGGAAATAGGGTAGTAACTAGAAGGGAATGAAGAAATCTAGAGAAAATTTCTCTCTCTCTTTCCTTTCCTCTCTTTCTTTCTCTTAATTGGGAGATACTTGATCCTGTTTTTAAAAGCTCCAATTGAAGAGAGTTTGAATATTCAGACAAAAGATAATCCATAATTTCAGGTACCTTAGAAGGTGGGAGGGAGTAAAATAAAAGTACCAGAGGAGGGGTTAGCCTCAGCAAAAATAATTACACCCATACTGTAATCGAAGGAAACTAGAATAGTATGGACAGATAATGGGACAGGTGATGCAGTTCTCATTTAAGGGCTGCTATTTTCTCTATAAAATAAAAATCAATATCATATTCTGAGAATTATGGGTGATGAGAGGAAGAAGGTTTGAAGAAGCTTGAAATAATCATTATGGAAAGTGGGAGAGAGCTTGACTGAGAATCCTTACAGGATTGCTGTACAGTTTGAAGTTGCTTTAATTACTTTTTTGTAATACCAATAGGCCCTATTGTGTAACTCTCTCCAGCAGTGCTTGGCTGCTCAGGCACAGATGCAGAGAAAGCAGACAGTTGGTTTATCTATGGTTGCAGTCTTTGGCAGATGCCACAAAGAAGACAGAAGGGGAAGTTTAAGCTATTAGCAACAGTATTATTGAACAGTACATCATGGAATCTTGCTGGACAAAGACAGATATGAATAAGGGAGACATATGGATGAGAAGAAAATGCATGAGTTAACAGTCATCAATAGGAGGACATTTTATCCAAGGCAAAATGGGAATATGGCAGTGACTTCAATCTATGCTACAAATATACAAACTGAGATATGAACTCCCCCAAAGCAGGGTATGCAGAACAAAGCCTTGATTATCATCAATAAATGTGCTGTACAAGATGGGTCCCCTGAGGTTCACCAGAGCTCTGGGTGAATTTTACAATATCATATTAAAGAATATGCTTTATCGAGGAAACTCAAGGAGTCAGCAACAAGAAAAGTCACAGGTCCTTTGATTTTCCCATTTTTCCCATGAGGAAGTACGCAGGGCCCCTGGCCATCTGAAGGACACTTGGTCCAGTATTCTAGGGCAGATCCCCCACCTCACTGTTGCTCTCCTTTCTTACAGGGCAAGCATGATAGCAACCTTAATCAGAGGAGATAAGCACACAACATAAATGTTAGGCAGTCTGGATTGCATGCAATATATTTAAAGGGAGTAACTGTGAAAGCTAGCTGCCCAGCACCTGAGGACAGCGGAGATCATAGAAAGCTGTAGTTCCTGCAAGAGGGTAAAATAATGCCATCAGTCTAATAGGAAGCTGAGTTCAAGTGTGGCTTCTCGCACTGGTTGAAGGGTGATTCCTGGTTCCAGATAGCCCAGTGCTTCGGTAACCAAGAGTGAGCTCTCAGGGTTACTTTCAGACAATCCTGCCCCTTGTGCCATGAACTTTTATGCATTATTCAACAAATGACATTTACAATAGCTTGTTGTAAATATATTTCAGCAGACTTCTCTCACTTTATTTCTTCAACATCCTGTGTGGTTTTTAAAGAAAAGGAAGAAACAGAGGATATGGTTTCAAAGTGAAGAGAAGTCTTATGAAACAAACCATAATGTTGTTGGCACTTATCAACTAAAAATGTTTAAGTGTAACTTACAGAGAATATCTCTAAATGTGATTTTTGATACAGACACAAAAATAATATACATATAAATACCTAAATTTCATAATGGCAACATATTCCATGAGGGGTTTTTCCTTTTATAACAAAGATAGGGGAAAAAAAAAAAAAGCTAAGAAAACAGAGAACAGAAAATGTCCAATAAAAATTTTCTTTAATTGGTTTAGAGTTCTAGAATAAAATAACAGAATGTTTATCACTAAGACACAGAAAGTATAGCTATTGCCAAGAGACATGAAATTTCTGAGGTCCAAGATTTCTGTAATATGAAAAGTTAAACAAAACAAAAAGTTGAACACAGCAGAGAAAGCTACCAAGTAGTCCTTTTTGTGGTTTTATTTTATTTTATTTTACTCTAAAGCTACTTAAAAATATGCAATATTGATATTAGTGGCAACTCACATTTATGATTGAATTTGGCAGTAAACAGAACCTCATTACCTCAATGTTATTGAGAGAGATGACGTGGGAAAAAGTCTTCAAGTTGATCAGAGAGAGAATATGTCCCCTGGAAGCTAGAAGTGATGGTTTGTCTCCAAAAACAAAAATCATCAAGTGAAAAGAGGTGAAAAATATGGGGAATGCAAAAGAAAAAGTCCCTTCTCTGACAAAACAAGGAAGAGACAGCATAGGGCACACAATGTCACAGGTTTAGAATTTAAGAAACAACCAAATGAATTGGCTAGCTGATAGCCTACAGATTCCAGAAGAGTAGGAAGTAGAGTGTGCCTAAAAATAGAGGTTTAGGAAGGCATGACCTTGAGCCACAAAGGTATAACTAGTGCTTCTTAAACTTGAATGTGCTTACAAATCACGTGGAGATCTTGATAAAATGCACTCTGATTTAGTAGGCCTAGCATTAGGCCTGATATTCTGCTTTTCTAACAAGCTCCCAAGAGATACCAATGCTGCCTTGTCCTTGGATCACACTTTGAATAGCAAAGCATCACACTGATGACACCAACTTAATGTAGCATCCTGGGAACCCAAATAGAAACTTTCCACATATTTGTTCAGCCATAGAAATGTACAGACCTTCACAAGACTAGGAAATTAGTGACATGGAGAAAGAAGAGTTTATTAACTTTACATGTGAGTCATTGAATTAATTTTTGCTTTATGCTAACCAAACTTTTTTTTTAATTTATTTATTTTTTGGTTGTGATGTGTCTTCATTGCTGTGCATGGGCTTTCCCTAGTTGCGGTGAGCAGGAGCTACTCTTCGTTGGGGTGTGCGGGCTTCTCATTGCGGTGGCTTCTCTTATTGCAGAGCATGGGGTCTATGTGTGCAGGCTTCAGTAGCTGTGGGCTCTCGGGCTCTAGAGCACAGGCTCAGTAGTTGTGGCACACAGGCTTAGTTGCTCTGCGGCATGTGGGATCTTCTCGGACCAGGGATTGAACCTGTGTCCCCTGCACTGGCAGGCGGATTCTCAACCACTGTGCCACCAGGGAAGTCTTATGCTAACCAAACTTATTAACATAAACCTGTCATGAGAATACCTGTGCTATTTTTCAGATAATCCCAGAAGCACTGATAAAGCAATATATGCTCACCTGTCAACATTCTATGAAAATACACTTGGGACTTATTATAAAAGACAATAGCACCCATTTTACATGGAAACTTCACAGGTGTAAATCTGTGGACTTATGTGAGCAGAGCATCTCACTTAACTGTCAGGTAAAGCACATGCTTTATAAGTTGAACCATGTGTTCAGGTGCCAAAGAGCACTGTTTCTTGCCCCTGCCCACTTGAGCTCTGTCCAGCAGAGAGGACTAAAGACATCTGACCAGCAGATTGTGCCCTGCTAATGAGAATACCTGGAATATGTCAAAGCATCTACAATTAGCCTATTTTCCTTCTGTTTCACTTCTGGGGTGACATCCCCCAGCCTATTAAATAGCAGCAGTCTCCTCCCCAAACATCGTGCCCAATTCTCACTATGTTTCCCCAGTCTTTTAGATCTGAGCAGCTATGCCAGTCCTGACTTGTGTTCTAATTCTGCAGCTAAGACTGGAACCTGGCAAAAAATCCTAGATAATATGGCTTCTGGGGGCCCTGATATTATGCTTAAGTCCTTGTGACCCTTCCCCACTTCTTCACTGTAGATCTGTCTGTGGTCCAACTCTACCCCCAAGAACAAAGATCCTGACATTTGACTAAAAGTATTATAATTAAGGCTATTTTTACCATAGCTTACCCAGTCAGATTGAATCCTTGCCTATTTATGCCATCCTGGACAGGATTCATGGCATCTCTGAAATTGTACTGTTTTATTCTACAAAAAAAATAGCAGTGTGCTCTAATATGTTCCCTCTGTCTGTATGTAGTCCATAATACCTTGTGACTGCACCTAGAAATCAAAAAACTTAGAAATTAGTTCCCTTCTACCACTGACTAGCCAGACTATATTACACAAGTCACTTTACATTTCAAGACACCATTTTTCTTATCTATAACATAGAGTTAGTTACTATCTTGTCTTCTTTGCAAAATTGTTGTGAAGATTAAATGAAATCATGAATGTTGCAATACTTTGAAAATCTGTAAAGTACTGTATAAGTATCAAATATTATCACTGATATTGCAAGTTTAATTTAGCAGATGAATAAATGACTTTTAAAAGCAATTTTTCCAAGTCTGGATTAATAAGTGACAGTTAACATCACATTCTGCTGGGATTTCCCTGGTGGTCCAGTGGCTAAGACCCCACACTCCCAATGCAGGGGGCCCAGGTTCAATCCCTGGTCAGGGAACTAGATCCCACATGCCTCAACTAAGACCCGGTGCAGCCAAATAAATAAGTTAATTAAATATTTTTTAATCTGCCTCTTGAACCCAAAGGACTAAAGGGACAACTTGATCTGTGGTTATGCTGCCAAATAAAATGCAACCAACTTACATGGCTTTAAGTACTCTAGGTACTGACTAATAAAACATAACTACTGAACTAGTAGATGTCACAGTATCCTGTGGTTCACTTATTCTTTGTAGGAAAGCAAATTCTGTACTTCCATAATTTCTATTTTTTCTATTTTTGATATTATAAACCAATTAGATAATTATAAGATATCAAAAGGCAATTAGATTGTCTTGCACTGAGTAGGTTCCCAACAAATATAATACTAAATAAAGTATCAAAGAACTTTGTCAACCCAGAGATGATGCAACTCATGGTAAATCTGACCATATGAATATCTGACTATATGAATTATTCCTATAGTTTAATATTCATTTTCCAATATAGAAAATTTGGAAAAAATATATATAAAGTATAAATTGATTCCAAAGTATTCATACAAAAAATCATATTATTTCACTAAATATTTCTCAGTGTTGCTGAGAAATTCCATTTTGGTCCAAGCTCATAGTATCTCAAATGAAGAGATGGATACAAGACACCTAGGAGGCTAGACACTAAGTGTTAAAGCTTACAGTGGTAGTGAGAGTCCCTGGGACTGAGCGTCCAATTAGGGAAGAGGACAGCTGTAAAGACCATTCTTTTTTTTTTTTTTTTGGCGGTACGAGCAGGCCTCTCACTCTTGTGGCCTCTCCCGTTGCAGAGCACAGGCTCCGGACGCGCAGGCTCAGCGGCCATGGCTCACGGGCCCAGCCACTCCGCGGCATGTGGGATCTTCCCGGACCGGGGCACGAACCCATGTCCCCTGCATCAGCAGCGGACTCTCAACCACTGCACCACCAGGGAAGACCTGTAAAGACCACTCTTAAGCTTACCTGTAACCCTGCCTGATCCACAGTGGATGACGAGCTCCTAACAGGAGTATTATGTAGCAGAAAGTGCAACGCCAAAAATGGTCCAAGGATCAGAACTCTCTCCTATATTTATGGGTCCCACCTAGATCCCTCAGGATGCCTGTAAATTCTATGTGGGAGAGAGACATGTTAGAAGTCTCAACATCCCCAGAGACTCTCCTCTCCATCACCATCCCACACCTCCTTACCTTGCTGAGTGAGGGCATGTCAGTGAGGCATGCTTGGGCTTCCTCAATTTACTGCTCAGAAAACAGCTATCTCATGAGTTAGGTTGTCCAAGATCCCTCCCAGTCTTCCTGAAATGCAATATCATCCAACTATGTTTAGAGAAATTGCTCTGATTTCTGAAGTATGGATAGTTCCTCACTGTGCCTAATGCACATGTCCCCTATTTATGCATTCTAGCTTAGAGATCATTGTATCGACACAAAAATTAAGGCTCTAAGAGTGACTTGTCCAAACAACTAGTTAGTGACTCAGCAAAGTTTTTAATCATCCTATCTGATGTGCACTCTAGTGTCCTTCCTTTTGTGCCACCTTGACTCCTAACAGTCCAGAATTAACACAAGAATGTTGTTTGACATCTTGATTTTAATGATACTATTAAGATATAACATGAAGGAATCAGAAAGCACCTTAAAATTTCATTACTTTTAAAATTGTTATTTTAAAATATAAAAAAAAAGTCAGTAAGCCTTGGGAAGGAGAGAAAGAAAAGTCAAGATGGGACCTAGAGAATATGTTAAATGAATATGATATGATTTATCAGTTCAAAGGCTAAATATTGAATCTGTTCTGAACTTAGTATATATTTCATATACTTGTACTTCAAAAATACCATTATTATCAAATTTAAGCCTCACTTTTTTCTTTTTAAAAGAAGAGTTATATTTCATTTATTTATTTTTAAATATCAATTACTCTATGTATTTATTTATTTTCAGACCTAAAGCAGGTATACTTTGCTATCCATTTTTCCTTCCAGTTTCAACGAGATATAATTAACATAAAGCACTGTATAAGTTTAAAAGTTGTACATCATAATGATTTGACTTGCATGCATCATGAAATGATTACCACAGTAAGCTTAGTGAACATACATCATTCTATATAGACGCAAAAGAAAAAAAAATTTTTCCCTGTGATGAGATCTCTTAGGATTTACTCTCTTAACAACTTTCATCCTTCCCCCAACACCCTCCCCTGTCCCCCACTGCCTCTGGTAACCACAAATCCAGTCTCTTTTCCTGAGCTTGCTTGCTTGTTTTTTTGTTTGTTTTCAAAGTATAATTGACTTACAACGCTATATTAGTTCCTGGTGCACAACATAGTGATTCTCAATTTTTTTAAAAAGTAAATTTTACTATGTTTGAATCTCTAACTAAATTCTTTCCAGTAAAACATTAAAAAGAAAAAGTGAAAACTTATTAGTATTTTTCTATAATCAAAGAAGCAATCATTTGCCTTGACAGGACATGTTACCTATGTTCATGGAATAAACTTTCCAAAGTGCTGATTAATTTAGTCTTAAAGTTTTGCTGATTATCCACTATGCTACATTCATGATATACAAGCCCTTTATCACTGTGTAAGCAGTAAAATGACTCCCACAGTCACTGTAAATTGAGAAGAGGGCTTTTTTTAAACCTTAGGCAATTAAAATAGATTGGCCTTTGTAGTTATACCATTGACCTTTCATCAGAATTTACTTGATCATCAGTGAAATACTTGGGTCAAGTGTTCTGCTAAATTAGGTTATGTTGGTCATCAAACTGAGAGTCTATAAAGCAGGTGTCACTCATAGATTATACTTCATTTAATTTTATTTTTACACAGTGTACTGTGATGCTTTTCATAACATAAAGCCTACTTTGAAAAGTTAGTCAAAGTACCTCTATTTTCCAATTCTGGCTTTATATTACAGTTTGTACATCTACCCTCAGACAGCCTATCAACTTAACTTTTGAGAATTAAATAATGCATGAGCCTATACAGCTTTGGAATAAGAAAATAATCAATAGTGACATGGTTAAAAAAAAAAAGTACAATCCTCTCTTCATACCAAAATCTAAATATTTCAATTCAACAATACTAAGTCAAATTAAAATGCACAATTGCTCACTTTTGCACTATTTGCAGAACTTGCATACTTTCATATTTATACTTCACAATAAATTAACACTATGAAAGTTACTGAGTCTGATGCAATCTCTCTTCGGGAAAGGAGAGGGAATAAAGGGCAAGGGGAACACCGTTGTTCTTTGATACCCTCCAAGATGTTTTATTAAGTGTTTACTATACAACAATCTCCAGTTCCACGTAACTGGGGATAAGGGGAAAAGATATTTTCTCCCCTCAAGAACTCACTCTCTGGGTGAGGCAGACCTAAGACTGTTATTGTCAGGATATTTTATGCATTCTTCCATTTTGAAAGCTTTGTTCTGAGAAGTTTGTTTGTTTTCCACCATTTGAGCTGGGCTGTGGCTTTCCACCATGAAATCAGCTGTCCAACTGACTCTAATTCATAACTGAGAAAAAATTTAAACTTAACCAAAATTAATAATAATAATTAATTAATAATAAGAATACTACTTTTGAAAAGACAGTAAATGCAGCATTGTTAGCACCATGCTAGCCATGGACTTATTATAGTGTCATGAGAAACAGCAAATTCAAGCCCCGTGGCCTTTCCTATGACATTTCAAAAGGGAAAAGGAAATGCATATTCTTAAAAAGAAATAAAGGATCACCTCAATTGGTGCAGGAAAAAAGCATTTGACAAAAGTCAACATCCTTTTATTTAAAAATTCAACAAACTAGGAATAGAAGAAAACTGCCTCAACAAATAAAAGCCATGTATGAAAAAACCACAGCAAAATCATACTCAGTGGTGAAAGACTGAAAGCTTTTCCTTTAAAATCAAAAGCAAGGCAAAGATGCCCACTTTCATCACTTTTATTCAACATAGTACTAGTCCTAGCCAAAGCAATTAGGTAGGTTAAACAAATAAATAAGTAAACGGTATCCAAATAGAAAAGGAAGAAGTAAAATTATCTCTGTTCACAGATGTTATGATCTTATAGTCGAAAACCCTAAAGATTCCATGTACACACACAAAAAAGCAATTACAACTAATAAATAAATTCAGCAAAGTAGCAGGATAAAAGTCAACACAAAAAAATAAGTTGCATTTCTATACACTAACAATGAACATCTGAAAGAAAATTACAAAAACAACTCCATTTGCAATACTATCAAAAAGAATAAATAATTAGGAATTAACTTAACCAAGGAGATAACAGAATTGTGCAATGAAAACTACAAAATATTGCTAAAAGAAATTAAAGACATAAATAAACAGAAAAATAACCTATGTTCATGGATTGGAAAGCTTACTATTGTTAAGTGTCAGTACCACCCAAAGTGATACACAGATATAATGCAATCTTTATCAAAACCCAATGACTTTTTTTTTGCATAAATACAAAAATCTATCATAAAATTCATATGGAATGTCAAGGAACCCCAAATAGCCAAAATAACTTGAAAAAGAACAAAATTGGAGGACTCACACTTCCTGACTTCAAAACCTACTACAAAGCTACAGTAATCAAAATAGTATGGTAATGGAATAAAGATCCATGGAATAGAATAGGGAGCCCAGAAATAGATCTTCATATACATGGTCAAATGTTTTTTGAGAAGGGTGATAAGACCATTCAGTGGGGAAAGGACAGTCTTTCCAACAAATGATGTTGGGAAAACTATATACCCATATCCAAAAGAATGAAGTTAGACTCTTAACTAATACTACATACAAACATTAATTCAAATTGGATCAAAGACTTAAATGTAAAATTATATAACTATAAATGTACATATAAATATATATATATAAACTACAGCTATAGTTTATATAACTATAAGCTACAGAACTACAAAACTCTTAGAAGAAAACACGGGCATAAAGTTCAGGATATTGGATTTGGCAGGGATTTCTTGGATATGACACAAAAGGAACAGACAATAAAAGCAAAAAACAGACAAATTGGACCTCATGAAAATTAAAACTCCTGTGCATCAAAGGACACAATCAGGGCTTCCCAGGTGGCGCAGTGGTTGAGAGTCTGCCTGCCGATGCAGGGGACATGGGTTCGTGCCCCAGTCCGGGAAGATCCCACATGCTGCAGAGCGGCTAGGCCCATGAGCCATGGCCGCTGAGCCTGCGCGTCCGGAGCCTGTTCTCCGCAACGGGAGAGGCCACAATAGTGAGAGGCCCATGTACCGCAAAAAGAAAAAAAAAAAAAGACACAATCAACAGAGTAAAAAGGCAACCCATGCAATGGGAGAAAATATTTGCATATCTATATCTGATAAGGGATTACAATCCAGAATGTATAGAGACCCCAACAACAAAAAACCAAACAATTCCATTCAAAAATTGGCAAAGGACTTGAAAAGACAGTTCTTCAGAGAAGATATACAAATGGTCAATAAGCACACGCAAATATGCTCAACATCACTATTCATTAGGGAAGTGCAAATCAAAATCACAATGATGTATTACCTCACACCCAACAGGATCACTGCTATCAAAAAAAAAAACAACCCCAAGACAAACCAAAAAAAAAAAAGACAGAAAATAACAAGTGTTGGTATGGATGCAAACAAACTGGGAACACTTATGCATTGTTCACGGAATGCAAAATGGTAAAGCTGCTGGGGAAAACAGTATGATGGTTCCTCAAAAAATAAAAAATAGACTTACCATATGATCCAGCAATTCCACCTCTTAGTACATACCCAAAAGAATTGAAAGCAGGACCTTGAAGAGATATTGGTACGCCCATGTTCCCAGCAGAGGTGTAATCACTCCAACAAAGACTTAATGGATGGATGCTTTGGGCCTTGGACCAGGCTGAGAATATCTCATATATTCAAAGGAGTCTGTAGTGAAAGTAAGATTTCAAGGAAGGCTGAGATAGCAGGAAGGGCCTCTAGGCTCTGACCAAGCCAAGAAAGAATGACCAAGAAATTATCAGCTACATACATCAGTAGTTTTTGCCAACAGGATAACCAAGAATAAGATGAGACAGACATACTTCAGGTGATGCCAGTCCCTGCACAATGACCAGTTCAGGGTCATAGAGTTCAACTCCCACAATGCAACAAGTTCATGTGGGACCCTGCTCTGTGTGCCAGACACCATCTTAGAAGTAAGCAGAGGAAGAGGGGTTGAAACCATAAAACAATGATTTCAAAGAGACAGAGTTAAAGAGTTACTTAAATAACTGGATCAGAATTAGTTTTAAAACAGACTAAATTTTTTTTTTGTTTTCCATGCCTACCTAGCAGTTGGGGAATGGTAAAGAGATCAGAGCAGTTTGTAAGAATAAAGTATACATGGAAACAACCTAAGTGTCCATCAATGGATGAAGGGATAAAGAAGATATGGTATATATACACAATGGAATATTCTTCAGCCATGAGAAAGAAGGAAATCCTGCCATTTGCAACAATGTTGATGGACTTTGAGGGCATTATGCTGAGAGAAAGACAACTACTGTATGATATCACTTATATGTAGAATCTAAAAAAGCTGAACTTGTAAAAACAGAGAGTAGAATGGTGGTTACCAGGGCCTGGGGGAAGGGGGAATTGGAGAAATACTGTTTAAGGGTACAAACTTGCAACCAGTAGATAAATCCTGGAGATCTAATGCACAGCACAGGGGTTATAGACAACAATACTGTGTTATAAACTTCAAAGTTGCTGAGAGACTAGATCTTAAATTGTTCCCATCACAAAAAAGAAATGAATAAAATATGGACTGTAGTTAAGAATAATGTATCAATATTGGTTCACTAATTGTAACAAATGCATCTTACTATGTTAACAATAGGGGAACATATTGAAACTGGGTGTGAAGTAGTCAGGAACTCTGTACTTTCTTTGCAACTATTTTCTTAACTCTAAACTATTCTAAAATATAAAATGTATTAAAAAATTTTTTAAAGAATAAAGTATGGTTTTCTTATTGTATCTAAAAAGTGTAAATAACTTTACAACTTGCCATCCAGAGACAGAAAACACAGCCCCTGTCTAAGGGACCCCAGTGGGAAAGGGAGCTGTTATCATACAACATAACACAACATATACAACAAAGGATCATAGATAGGGAGCATCTACTCCAGACCCATGGGAGGGAGGGGAAGGCAGGGTAACTGAAGGAACTGTCCTGAGATGACTCTGTCTTAAATTAGCTAGAAAATCCATAGAAGCAAGAAAACAAACTCACTGTTGACACGGCCATAGATAAAGTAAGCAACATCCAACTTTAATTTCTAAAAACTTTATTGATTACCAGGCCATGGGGATAATGTTAGTGCCCTCAGATTTAGAGTTTACTGAACAGAATCACTGAGAATGCAATTGAAATCACATTCTTCCACTATCTGACCTTAAGCAAGTTACCTAAACTTGGGGACTCAGTTTCCTTGTCTTTAAGTTGGGGGTAATGACAGTGTTGTTTTGGGAATTAAATCAGTACATGTAATGGGCTTAAAACAGTGCCTGGTACCGCCTAGATGCTCACTAAATATTACTTGTTATTAGCTATTTATAGGGCATATATTCATTTTCAAAACATCTTATATATTTTATTTTTGCATATCCTTGGAAGAAAGATTACAGTTTAGGAATTGGGCACAAAAGAGGTTAAATGACTTGCATAATGCCTGAAGAAGAATGGTTTTCCCTAATTCTGTTTTCTTTAAAGAAAGGGCTTCCCTAAACAAACTCCTGGCTTCTCTTTGCTCTTTAACTTACTCCATTCCTGGGGAGGCAGAGTGACTTACCCGGTTGATGAATTTGGGAAGAATAACTGGGTGAGCTTGGCTCACCTCTGCCCTTCTTCCCTTTGGGAATAAACATGCAGTGAGCATGATTACCCCAGTCCTTTGTGACGTGAAGGGAAAGTTGGCCAGTTCTGAAGTTTAGTTTTAGCAAGCTCATTTGGCTGACAGATATAAAGCCGTAGTCTCCCGTTTGTTTTGTTTGTTTAGCAAGTGAATCATTGATTGATTCACCCCTAGGCTTTCTGACAGAAAACTGTGAGATGTTTGTGAAACATCTCTCAGTGCAGTCAGGCATGTTACATAATAAGTTTTTTTTTTCCCCCTTGGAGACATTCCTCCTGAGCCTTCCATCCCCGTGCTCCAAACTGTGTTGCTTTCTAATAAAGTAAAAAATAAAGTACCATGCAAACTGTGTCAGAGACTACTGGTTATCTGCCAAAATCCATTCTTTCTTTCCGTAATAACAGAACCCGGGTTTTGGGTAGTCTCACTGCTGACTAGATAAAGGTTGCATTTGCATGTACCTTGTGACTAAGTATTGGCTAGTGAGATGCAAGTGGAAATGTGTAGTATTTCCAGGAATTCTTAAAGGTAGGAAAATCACCCTTCTTCTCCTCTTCCTCCATTCTGCTCCCTGAATGTGGATATGATAGCTGGAGCTCTGGCAGCCTTATTGTACTATGATGAGTTCCACATAATAAGAGGAAGGAAGCTGTGAACTAGAGAGAGTCTGGCTTCCTGATGATGTTATAGAGCTGCCATGCCAGCTCTGAATTGCTCACCTCACCTATGGACTTTTATGTGAGAGAAAAATAAACTCATCTCTAGTTTAAGCCACTGTTGTTTTGTTTTTTTCTGTCATATGCAGCTGTAGTCACCCTAACAAACATAGAAAATTAACTTCAAGGTCCTCTTCCTTGTCCTTTCTCCTCAACCAGACTGCCTACTCTAAACCCTCCTATATGGAAACTCTGCAGCCACTATTTTAACAGAAAGTTAAATTTACTTGCAAGGGGAAATGATTTAGCATTAAATTGGAGACCAAAGAACTTTTTTTTTTTTTATTATTTTTTTTTTTAATTTTTTTATTTTTTTTGCGGTACGCGGGCCTCTCACTGTTGCGGCCTCTCCCGTTGCGGAGCACAGGCTCCGGACGCGCAGGCTCAGCGGCCATGGCTCACGGGCCCAGCCGCTCCGCGGCATGTGGGATCTTCCCGGACCGGGGCACGAACCCGCGTCCCCTGCATCGGCAGGCAGACTCTCAACCACTGCGCCACCAGGGAAGCCCCCAAAGAACTTTTTAAAGATCTAAGAATAAAGAAAAGATCACCACTAAAAATGCCCTCTTGAAGTTCCTCCTATCATGCTTTCCAAGCATTCCATGCACTGCTTTGGACTAATTTGTTATATCAATGCTTAGGAATTCTTTAATGACTTTTCCTATGTTAGCTCTAAGAGCCCAAGATATTTTGTTTCAATAGAAATACAACTATATTTCCCTCTATATATGTACATCTCAATAAATTTTCAAACAAATATTTACTATATACCAACTAACACTTACTTCATTCTTAGTCTCCACCCTTCCTCAGTTTTGTACAATTTAGGCTGAAAACTTGGGCTCTGACTTTGCTCTTTAAATTCACCTTTATACTTCATGGAGTAAGAGACCTTTCAGTGATGTCTTTTGTCTCTGCCATGCCCTGGAATCCTCTTCATCTACTTTGTCTGACGGCCATCTTTGACCCAGCAAAGGCAACTAGTCATCACCCCTTCTTTCTTTTTCTTTTTAATATTTATTTATTTATTTATTTATTTTATTTAAGCTGTGCCAGGTCTTTGTTGCGGCATGAGGGACCTTTAGTTGCGGCATGCGGACTCTCAGTTGTGGCATGCATGTGGGATCTAGTTCCCCCACCAGGGATCAAACTCAGTCCCCCTGCATTGAGAGCACGAAGTCTCATCCACTGGACCACGAGGGAAGTCCCCATCACCCCTTCTTTTTTAAGGCTATCCTTATTAAAAGCCTAATTTTTGCTAAATGCTAAATGACACTATTTTATTTTATTTGTTTATTTCTGGCTGCGTTGGGTCTTCGTTGCTGCGTGTGGGCTTTCTCTAGTTGCGCCGAGCTGGGACTGCTCTTCCTTGCGGTGAGCGGGCTTCTCACTGTGGTGGCTTCACTTGTTGTGGAGTATGGGCTCTAGGCACGCGGGCTCAGTAGTTGTGGCTCGCAGGCTCTAGAGCACAGGCTCAGTAATTTTGGCGTACGGGCTTAGCTGCTCCATGGCATGTGGGCTCTTCCTGAACCAAAGCTCGAGCTCGAACTCGTGTCCCCTGCATTAGCAGGCGGCTTCTTAACCACCGCGCCACCAGGAAAGTCCCCAAATGACACTTTAAATGCTTTCATTATTTCATCTCCTCTTCACAGTGACCCCACAAGTGAGGTGTTGTTCTCTCCATTTTATGGATGAATCAACTGTAATTCAGAGAGACTGAAACTAATCTGAGGTTTGTTTATCTCCAAAGGAGATGTTGTACTCTTTCCTTTTTGAAAAATCACTGTTTTTCCACACCTCTCTGACTTCAATTCTATTTCCTTTCCTATCTTCCCTTCTTCTCCTCACTGGCTGTATCTGGATATTTCAAAACATGCAGAATAAATTATTCACCTTAGAAGGGATTTTGGAAACACAGTTCCAAATTTTATAAGATAAAACTATTAATAATATCAGTATACTATTGCTACAAAACAAAATACACAGAAAACACTGTTGAATATAAAAACCAAATAAGGCAGCCCCTCTACTTCAGACCCAGAAGATCACAGAATTGGGACCTAACCATAAATAATACCCCCAAATAACTCCTTTCCTTTCAGAAAACATACACATACATACACAAACCTGAAGAAAGCCCCTTCTGACCACAGCCCTTCTCCCACTCGCCAGCTGCATTAATATCAATGTTTTAGAAAACACTAGAGTCTCTGCCAAATAGCTGAGATCATCCATCAGTTGTTCCTCAAGGAGAGTCTTCTCCTAACAACTCCAGCATGAGATTATTGTGTATATATAGCTCGCTGTCACGCACAGGACAGGCACATGACAAATGTTCACCAAAATGAAAGCGGCACACGGCACCACTATTGCCCTAGACTGCAAATTCACTGGCATTCCAAGAACTTCGCAAATAGCATGCCAGGGTCTTTTCTTTTTAAAAAGGATAATATGTTGCTTATAAATTTAATCTTAGAGACACATCACATTAAATCATAATGTTTTCATTACTTAACATTCTTCACTTTCTTTCACAACATGAAATCTCCCAAATTAAGGCCATTTGGATTAACAAATCTTCTTTTTAAATTTAAGCGTTTGTTTAAGAAGAATTCACTACTAAAGCAATTCACTTCATCAATCTGTTTTACTTCTTATACCTGGCTGAAATGCTGGGCACTGAAGTGAGTGTTTTGCTGGAGGAAGGACAGGAGGCAAGGCTAATTTTGGAGCCCTGGTGAAGAGTGATCACCAGGTGGGCTGTGCGATGAGACAGTAATAGGAAAACCTGAAATCCAAAGGGGGTATGGAAAGGAGAGACTGAAGACAAATATAAATGTGGACTATGTTTCACAACAGGGTCAGCGCTGATATTTGTACTTACACAGTACTTAGTATGTATTAGGCACAGTTCTTAGGTCCTTGTTTAATTAATAGTAGGTACTATTTTTATCCCTACTTCACAGTTGGAAAAACCAAAGCACAAAGAAGTTGAGTATCTTCCAAAGCTTCACAGCTAGTTAGAGGCAGAGCTGGGATTCAAACCCAGGCACCATTTCATAATCATGAATTATTACGACTTTACACAGCATACATTCTACAGCAGTGGCTCTTAAACTTGTTTTTAACCCTGACCCCCCAGGAGGAATACATGACCCAGCATATCAAAACATAAGTAATAGAAACAGAAGTTTTGTGAAACAATACTTTTATTAGATGCAGTGCATTCAGAGCTTTCTTATTTCTTTTTTAAAATTGCTGGTTGCAACAAATAAATCAATTTTACAACCCTTAATGGGTTACGACTCACAATTTGAAAAACACTCCTTTGGAGACCAGGGCTACAAATGGTAACTCAGTATCTCCACTTGGATGTTTGATGGTCATCTCAAGCAAGTGGACAGTCATCTTCACTTGCTTATTGACAGTCTACAACAACACTCCTGAATTTCACCCTCCAATCCTGCCCCTCCCCTTTGCTTCCTCTCTCACTAAATGACAGCTTCTTCTGCACTGTCCACATGCCACATGAAGCTATCAAGCACTTGAAATGTCGCTATCAGAATTGAGACATGCTGGAAGCGTAAAACATACACTAGATTTAGAAGACGGTACAAAAAAGGAATCTAAAATACCTCATTAATAACCTTTTATACTGACTGCATGCTGAAATCATGTTTAAGATACAGTTAAATACAATATATTATTAAAATTAATTTCACCTGTTTCTTTTTACTTTTTTTTGATGTGGCTACTAGAAGAATTTTAATTACCTATGTGGCATATTATATTTCTGTTGGACAGAAATAATGTCCTGGTTGCTCAGGCTAAAAAACTTTAAATCATCCTTGACTCCTTTCTCTCCACCAGCAGGTGGTGTAGGCTTCACCATTAAAATAGATTCGTAGTTCAACAACTTCTCTCCACCTTCACTGCTACACACACACACACACACACACACACACACACACACACACACACACACACACACACACACACACACACACACACACACACACACACACATATATACCACTATGTCTTGCCTAGATAATTGAAATAGCTTCCTAACAGGTCTCCTTGCTTCCTTCCTAACCACACCCTAAGGGTTATTTAGCTATTCCCTATAAAGTTGCCGAGTGTCCCTTTTAAAAGTCAGTCAGATTACGTCACTGCTCTGTTCAAAATCCTCCAATGGCTCTTTTCCCCAGAGCAAAAGCGCAGGTCCTTGCAATGGCCTACAAAGCCTTTTAGGCCACTCACCCCTCCCCATCTATCTGTCCTAACTTTTTACCTCTACTCCACTCAGCTACAGTGACCTCTTTGAATTCACCAAGTATGCTCCTACATCCCAGCCCTTGCACTTCCTGTACCTATGTGTATAACCCTCTGCCCTGGATATCCTCTACCTTCTTTCTCTGTTTTGGATCAAATGTCAATTTACCAGCAAGTCCTTTACTCATTATTGTACTTAAAACTGCAAACCACCCTCTCCTGATTCTTCCATAATTTCCCCTTCTTAGCTTTATGTCTTATGACCTTTAATTATTGTATGTAATTTACTTAATTTATCTGTCTGCTACCAATCACATGTAGGAGTTCCATGAGGGCAGTGACTTTGTTTCATTGCCGCATTCCCAGCACCTATGTGCCTGGCAAATTGTAGGTGTTCAATAAATGTCAGTTGAATGAACAAACGAGCTGTGGGTTTCCAAACTCAGTTTTGCACCACTTGCAACTAGCCATTCTCAGAAAACTACTGAAGCAAGCAAACATTTCAGTATCTTTAGTTTTTAACCCATTATTCTTCTTGGACCTACAGTAATTCCACAGTAAAGAAAGCAAGATTCTTCTCCACACTCCAGATCTTTTGTCCATTTTCTCATGATCCCTAGGTGCCCTCCAAAGGCCCTGAAAAACGGGCTTTCCTTTTCCCTCAGGCATAAAATCTCCTTAGGCATCTGCACCATGTCTTGAATGTCTGGCCTAAAATATGTGCAGCTATAGCCAATATAGATTCTTAGCCTCAGACGATCTTCAAGTCTACGTGGTGTACATTAGGTGCAACCAGACGTTGTAAACACACGTGTATTTGCCCCTTAGTCGTTCACAGACTGGCCACACTTCACCCACCTAGTCCTTACATGTCTGTATTCAGGAAGACGGGCCCGCTCTGTGATAGGACTAGAAATGTGGACACGCGAAGGATGTAATGTCTGAGACCGTAGCCAGGCCCCTCATTTTAGACACGGGGAAATCAAGGCTCAGGGAATTTAGGCCACGAAAACTTAGGCCACGTAACAAAGTCAAAACGAAGACACAAAACATAATGTGGTAGAAATGGCACAGGAAGCCAGGTGGCTTGCCTCCCGCCATTCAGAGGGTCCACAAAACGACGCTGTGGTGCAGCTCAACCTAGCTCGCGGCCCCCTACCGCGGCATTTTAACGTTCAACCATGCGCTCGCAGACTGTGAAAGGTGAGGTACGCACGCCCCAGCCGTCTCACCTTCCTCCGGGCGAGAAAAAAGGCAGCCAGCCGCCCGGTCCTCAGCCACCTCCTACACCCGGGCAGCCCGCGATCGGACTCTCGCGAGACTAGCGGTTGGGGCGAGCAGGTGCGGAGATTCCCGGAAGTGGGCGAAGGGACTTGTCAGCTCCCACCCAGGCTGTGGGCTCTCGAGGCCCAGTGGGGATCGAGGGGCTCCTCGGGGACCGGCGCGAGGCGGAGTCACGGAGAAGCTTTCTGTCACTCACACAGCGGCCTCGGCCCTGCCTCGGCTGCCGCCGCCCCTCCCTTTGCCCTTCACGGCGCCCGGCCCTCCTCGTCGGCGGCTTCTTTCTGCGCCTGGGCAGCCTGCCTTTTCCCTTTAACTTTCCTTTGCGTCTCCTCCCCCGACTGTTTTAACAACAGAGTCGCGGGCCCTGCAGTGTCCCAGAAGCGGCACGTATAACTTGCTCGGTGTAAGTGCTAGGAATGCCGCCGGCGTCCCGGGGAAATGCGTTCCTTCTATCTATAGCTCTGTATGTACGTTCTATGTCCACGGCAGCTATTCTAGGGACAACAACTGCTTCCTTCTGTTCTCATCTCCCCATTGGTGGCTTCCGACCCGAATTTGGGAATGGGGAGATCTCCCACCTGTTATCTTTGAGCGGGCTAATCTCTTGTAAGCAGAAGTGCCATATGAAAGTCTTTGAAGCCGGTTGGCTTGGGACTGGGAATTTTACCCCATCCCCCCCCCACCCAGCTCCAGGCTTTCCAAAATGTATTGATTATGTAAAAATACTTCATTTTTTTAAACTGTAATTTTTGCTTCGGTCTTGTGCTCGAAGGGAGGAAACAACTATCAATTTGCTTTTTCTGATCTTATGTATAAGATTCATTCTTTCTCGTTGCTCTGCTAGGGTTAAAACACATTTTGAACATGTAAGTGTGGCTGTCAGCCTTAGAGAATCTAAGGTACAGTTATTTTCTTTATCTTGATTCCTTTTTTGTTTCGTAGGGGTACCTCATTCGATTTCGGAGTTCTTTTCATTCTTCTGAAAGATTTCAAATCCTCTAGAAGCCAAAATGGGACACAGTAAACAGATTAGGATTTTACTTCTGAACGAAATGGAAAAGCTGGAAAAGACCCTCTTCAGACTTGAACAAGGTCAGTAGTAAGTCATTTGATTAGCTCTGTGTCTTTTACATTTTTAATTCATAGTCATGTTAAAATTTCTTTTAACTTTTAGACATCATTTCCAAGGACCTTTCTAAACCTGATTTGTGCGAAGACGTTGCTGTGTTCTAAACAATATCACTAATGAAAGTGGATTTTAGTTGAAAATGTTTTATTTATATCTGTCATGTTAGAATGAGAATAAAATTGTTCACTTTACTTTGCATTCTAACTTCTACTTAAGACAGAAGTTGCATTTATAATCGGAAGATTGACCGTATTATTTCCATTAGCATTTACTATTAAAACTTGGGAAATTGCTTCATAAGTAATTTTACTTTGGGTATATCTGTAGTTTTGCTTTTTTATAGCTCTCGCTCTTTTCCTTTACCAGACATTTGAATTAGTAAACTAGATCACAGCAAAAAGTAAACTATTATTTATGTTTGTCAAAAGCCTCTCAACTATGGAGAAGGTAAAAAAGCTGAAAATATTTTTTTGCTGAAAAAGTGAAATAACTGATCAGGTTGTGTTGCAATATATTTGAGCTGTGATTTAAAAGATCAAATTATATTTCTATAAGACTTATCAAATAGATGCTTTATTTTCTTAGACTTTATATTTTTCAGCATTAAAAAAAGCATTTCACACTCATTTATGTTAATATAACTTGTGAAGTAGTCAATAGAAGTTTAATGTATGAAAAATAAAATACAATCCCCTTTATTATTGTACCAAATGAATGTTGATAGTAGTAAACATTTGAAGAATTCTTTTTTCCCTGAATTTCTCAAGAGCTAAATTTTAAAAAAAAATTTCGTCCATCAAATGTGTTTCCTCCATGCCAAATCTTTATCTTCTTCCAACTTCAGCATTTAAGATCACTGAGTGCTTAGGCTTTCCTGACTCTGCAGTTTTCTGGTTTTAATTTTTTTTCCTACACTCTTAAGTATTCCTGTCAACTTGGTGGTGTCTTTTGCTGAGCTCTCTTCTTCCACATTTTAATTGTGTATATCTGCAAGGAATCCTTTCTTTTTCTGTTCTCCTGCCCTCAAAGAAGTATACATTCTCATGGCCTCAGCTGTTGCCTCCATACTGATGACTCCTTTTGGAAGAAAGGCCTTGAGCTTTGCTTGCTTCTTGGAAGCAAGCGAGTGTAATGGCAAGAGTAGGGAACTAGAATTTTCCTGGCTCTGCTGCTAACAAATTGTTTGACTTTGGGCAAGTCACATTAATTCTAAACATTAATTTATTTGTGATATGAAGGTATTAATTTCTGGTTTTCTACTTTCCTGAGTTTTGAGGCTCAAAATGAATAATAAATGGCTTTAAAGCCCTAAATAGATATAAAGCATTGCTAGATCGCTATAGCTGTCTATTCTCACCATCGATTCTTGGCTTCATCCTAGTATCATGCTATGGAAGAGCCTTAGGATAGCTCTAGTCAGATTTGCTTAAATTTAACATGTCCAAAACCATCTCAAAATTCTCAAATGTTCTTTATTTCTCAGCTTCCCTGTTTACTTTTCCATTTTCATAGTTTCCAAGGCTAGAAACTTTGTACTATTCTTTGATGATTTTTTCTCTTTAACTGAAGTCTCTTTTTAAGCCCTATAATTTCTTTCCAGATGTCTCCTCTTGCCTGCCTGTCTCTTCCATATGCCTGAATATGGATGCTGAAATAATCTTCTTATGCCATCTCTTCTCTTTTTATTAATTGGTGTTTATAAGGTCAAATTTAAACACCTCTGCCTGGCTTCCAGGACATTCTATAATGTCTATAATCTGCCTTCCTTAGCCAAGATTTTATCTCATTGTTCCTCATTATTGGTGTCCTATATCTTTCTAGTTCCCTTGTTAATTCCCTCCCCAGTGGCTTTTCTCATGCCTGTTGTTACACCTCCACTCCTGTCAGATTCCTGTATATCTATTAAATCCCTTTACTATCATTTTATGTGTTGCCTCCCTCTCAGCCTTCAGCTAAAATTCCACCTACTCCATGAAGTAATTTGTTATTATCTTAATAACAAATTTTTACTCAATGGGCATAGAACAGTTAAGTGCTTAAGAATGTAGCAGTGTCTAAAAGCTTATAGTGTCCAACTGGAGTTTAAGATCTGTGAAGATAGAAATTATTACAAACCTAATGCAGTGTACAACAGCTAATAAATCCTTGCTGGTTGATTACTAAAGTGCCATTTAAAGCTAGCCAGGCTATTTGAAGAGGGAACTCTGAAGGGTTTATAAAATAAGAATATGGTGACTCTGTAACTCTGGTTAAAGCCAGTAAATTCATCCAAATGATATAAATGAGAACATGTCGAATTTTTTTCGTGCAGTAATGATGTCATTGTATTATTTTAGAAGACAATTATACTGTGAAAGATGAAGAGAAGGGACATTGGAGACAAGAAATCATGGAGAAGGCTATTTTAAAAACATGTCTGGTTTAACTACATCAGGGTTGAAAAAAAAAGGGACAGAGTATGAGACATTTTAAAATTCATAAGACTTGGTGACCAATTAGGTGTAAAGAAAAGCTCTGGCAATTTTTGGTTCTTTCACCAAGCCCTTCTTCATTTTGCCTTCCTTTTCACTTTTCCCTAAGAAATGATTCCTGTGCATTTTCAAGGCTAATATCTCTATAGGCTCTTCTAATTTAACAAGTACAAGACTGCATAATTATCTTTTCTAGCCAAATGATAGCCTGGCCCTGTATTTCCTATCTCTTTTAGTGGCAAATAATGAATAAAATCATTATTCCCTAAACCTGGAATTCTTCCATTTTTTATATAGGTTGGTCAAATTACAATTTCTATTTTTTTAAAAGAAAATATTTATAAAGATTCCTTGATTAGGAGTCAAGTTTATATAGATTGAGTGGAGGGAATGGGGTAGAAAAACTTAGTTTACAGTAATAGTTTAATCACTCGTCTTGCCAGTTTAATTGCCTGCAAGAGGGAAATGGCTAATCTGAGTAAAGTATTCCGTGTGTATGAGGAATAAGATAAACACACCATCTGCTGCTGTGCTAAGCTAATTTTAGCAAACCGAGCAATTAATTATGGAAGCTGATACACTCTAGGTATTCTGATGTTTCATTTACTGTATATAAAAATTTTAGTTTCAGGGATATGGATTAGAGGTCTACAGAGTGGCTATATATATATATACCCTTGGGGGTATGCACTGACCTGTCTATTGGGATATAGAAAGAATAGGATTTATTTCTCTTTCTTTTCTCTCTTTCTTTCTTTCTGTCTACGTATCTACCTATCTATTTTTGATTTTTAAAGTCAACTAAGGGGAATTTCCTGGTGGTCCAGGGGTTAGGACTCTGTGTTCTCACTGCCAAGGGCCTGGGTTCGATCCCTGGTCGGGGAACTAACAGCCCACAAGCTGCACAACACTACCAAAAAAAAAATTCTATTTTAATTAAAGTAATTAAATTTTGCTAATATATGAATTGATATTGATGCTCTCAGTTTGTACGTCAGATGCGTTAATAAAAAAGATATATTCTGAGGAAAGAGTGGTGGTTATAGGTCTAGAAGAGGTTGACAGTCATACTGCACTGGTTTGCTTGCATTATGTTGCCATGAATTACACTTTTACCTAAACCAGGTTAAGTAGATATACAAGCTATATTATCTTAAATAGTAGCATCTTTACAATACTTTGTAATGAGAGGTAGTGTAACCGTACATGCCTCTTTTACCTCAAGAGGTTGTCAAACTTAAAGATGAGTTAGAAAGTGTTTGAAATTTGCTGTTTGAGTTTTGTCCTTTTCAGAAATGACACACAGCTTTTTCTATAGTATACTTAGAAAATATTATCAGAAAAAATAAACACAATCTAACTCTGAGGTAAACATGAGTGTGAAAGTAAACTGCTTTTGTTGGGAATTGATGCTGTAGAGCAGAGTTCAACACATTTTTTTCCTGTAAAGGTTCAGATAGCAAGTATTTTCAGCTTTGCAGGCCATATGCTTTCTGTTGCAGCTACTCAGCTCTGCCATTGTACTATGAAAGCAGCCATAGACAATACGTAAATAAATAGTGTGACTGTTCCAATAAAACTTTATTTACAGAAAGAGGGTATAGTTTGCCAACCCTTGCTTCAGGGAGAGCATTTTGAATATGTATTTTTAGTAACACTTTCATCATATGATTTTACCCATATAAATGAATATCTGCTCACTTTTAAAAGTTGATAACAAAGTTTTCTAATCTGTTTGAAATCTACCGAATAAAGAATTTCAGTTGGTTTTCAGATCATCTCTTCAATATATAAAATGGGACATCTTCTCTTTAGCTTGTAAAAGCAATTGATGTATGTCAAGGAAAATATTTATATTTACTAGCACATTTCAACAAAAATATTTACATAACTGATGAATGGAATTGAAAAGTTAAGGTCATGGACTAGTAAACATACCTACCAAGAACTTTATCCATTGGGATTTGGGTATCTTTATGTCGTATTTTTTTCAAATCTGAGGTCATTAAATCAAGTATCAAAATAAATAGGACTTGGAATCTTTAAATTACTTTATCAGACAATATTAAACCAAGACTTTTAAAATTAATGAAATTTATTTAATCACATTACTTTCATGACAGATATTACCAATATTAACTTTCAGTGAGAGCCAAAAGATTTGTTCCATTAATTAGTAAATAAAATTAATTATTTAAAATATTGTTTATTTTATTTACATCTTATTCTTATTTTTGTGTTTTATAAATTACATGATCTATTAAATTATCATACATGTATATTATATAAATAAATATTCAAATTTGGAGACTACTTGTCATTTTTTTTCTGAAGGTAGACCACTGATCCAAATACTGTTTTAGAGGTTTTGGATGAGTTTCAACCTTTGTTCTACAAGTTCTCTGAATCCTTGTGTAATTATAAAAACAATATTTGTATAAGCTGAACAAGGGACAGGTTATTTAGTTGTGCTCAGATGGCTAATCTCTGATATTTGTACTGTTAAAAATGACACCATTACTTCTGTAATAAATTTAATCATTCTTGCAAATATAAGTATGGTTCTCACAGTCACTTAAGTATTAAAACGTCGCATTTTAATTCTTTGGGCAATTACTTCTCAATCTATCTCTTCATAATTATAGCTCTAATATAAAAATGTTTCCCAATTTTATACCTTTTTATAAATTATAAAAAGGTATAAAAAGTCTTTTATTTATGCTTTTTGTTTCAAAACAAAATTGGGTTTATACTATCTAAACAATTTTGATACCTGCTTACAGTGTCATGGTATGTGAATTCCACCTCCCTGCTTACTGCCACATTTCAGTCATACTTTTTTCCAGAAAGGATTTGAAAGGATCTATATAGATGCATAAAATATAAGAAAACAGTAAAAGTAATCATGTTATTAAATATCCCTTGATAATATGATTTATGGTGGCTTTATACTATTCCTGCTTACAGAATACCATAATTTGTACCATAATTTAATCATTTCCAATCATTAGATATTTAGTTTGTTGTGAGTTTATTTAATTATAATAAACTGTGATGAACATCCTTATATATAATCTATATTTATATCACCGGTTAATTCCTCAGAAAATAAATGTCTTTATGAAATTATTGAGCCAAAAATCTAAACTTTATTAATATTCTTAGTATGTTTATGCCAAATTGCTTTATAGAAAAATTTGTGCATGTAGCTACTTGGAAAAGAAATTATTAGTTTCACTGTATAGTAAAAGTAAGAAGTAAAAATGAGTCCCTCAATTTTTGCAAAGTTACTTAATAACTACATTTGAATAATTTGTTTCTTGCTTGCTAAATCCATTTACTGTGACTAAATTTATATCCATATTTTGGTCCAATCCAGGAATATGGTTAGCAGGACTTATCACTAAATTATAATTTTTTCCAGGAATGCCTAGAATTTCCATTCCCTCATGTTATATGTATTGCAGTATATAAAACAGCATTCATACTTCTCTAGGCAAATACAGAAGTATTTAATTGGATTAGCATAAATTGGAAGAGTCCAGCATTCTCTTAATGTCTTATACTGATATCTTTTCTTCACAAAGAATATCTTACCCAATGTTTAATATTGTGGTGTAGAATTTACCACCTGTCAAACATCACTGTGAGAGATTTACTTCTATCAAAGAGCAAGTTTAGACATGACTGAAATATATCTATGTGTTCTCTATTTCAGGATTTGCCTTGAACCAAACTGACATTCTTTATATATAAATAAATAGCAGTTCACACTCATATTTCTGATTCATATCACCACAGCAGGGTTCATTGTAGCTGTCTCCCTTGCTTATTGGTAACATCTTTCTCTGACAGTGAAAAACCTGGCTCTTATCACCTTTGTTTTTGAAAGATATTTTCAACAGGTATAGAATTCTAGGCTGACAGTTTTAATCTTTCAGTACTTTTAAAGATGTTGCTCCACAACCTAAGTGTCCATCAACAGATGAATGGATAAAGAAGATGTGGCACATATATACAATGGAATATTACTCAGCCATAAAAAGAAACAAAATTGAATTATTTGTAGTGAGGTGGATGGACCTAGAATCTGTCATACAGAGTGAAGTAAGTCAGAAAGAGAAAAACAAATACCGTATGCTAACACATATATATGGAATCTAAAAAAAAAAAAAAAAAGGTCATGAAGAACCTAGGGGCAAGATGGGAATAAAGACGCAGACCTACTAGAGAATGGAATTGAGGATATGGGGGGGGGGAAGGGTAAGCTGGGACAAAGTGAGAGAGTGGCATGGACATATATACGCTACCAAATGTAAAATAGATAGCTAGTGGGAAGCAGCCGCATAGCACTGTGCTTTGTGACCACTTAGAGGGGTGGGATAGGGAGGGTGAGAGGGAGGGAGATGCAAGAGGGAAGAGATATGGGGATATGTGTATATGTATAACTGATCACTTTGTTATAAAGCAGAAACTAACACACCATTGTAAAGCAATTATACTCCAATAAAGATGTTAAAAAAAAAAGATGTTGCTCCACTGTCTTCTTGCTTGCATTGTTTCCCATGAGAAATCTGCTGTCATCCTTATCCTTGTTCCTCTGTACATACTTGTGTCTTTTTTCCTCTGTGGCTGCTTATAAGATATTCTCATTTTCACTGGTTTTGAGCAATTTGATTTTGATGTTCTTTGGTGTAATTTTCTTCATATTTCTTGTGTGGGGGATTTGTTGAACTTCTTGGATCTGTAAGTTTGTTGTTTTCACCAAATTTGAGAATTTTTTACCCATTATTTCTTCAAATAATTTACATCTCCCTTCTTCTCTCCTTTGAGGACTCTTTATGTTAAGCCATTTGAATTGTCTGATGCTCTTTCAAATTTTTAGATTCTTTTTTCTCTCTTCATTTCTTTTTGCATAGTTTCTATTCCTGTGTCTTGAAATTCACTTATCTTTTTTTCTGACACGTCTCACCATCCATTAAATCCATTGTCTGTATTTGTCATCTCAGACATTGTAGTTTTAATCTCTAAAAGTTTGATTTGGATCTTTTTCTTTTGTTTCAATATTTTCCATGTCTTGACCTAAATTTTTGAACATATGGAATGCAGTTATGATAACTGAAATCCTACCTTGTTTACTAGTTGAACATCTGTGTCACTCCTGGGTCCGTTTTCATGGATTGATTATTCTCCTTGTTATGGGTTTTGTTTTCCTCCCTCTTCATATGTCTCATAATCTTTGTTTGGATGCCAGACATTATTAATTTTACCTTGTTGGGTGCTGAGTATTTTTGGATTCTTATAAATGTTCTTGGTCTTTGCTCTGGAATGAAGTTACTTGGAAATATTATAGTCTTTTGAGTTTTACTTTTATGATTTGTTAAGCCAGTCTAGAACTATGCCCTTTCTAAGGCTCATTATTCCCCACTACTGAAGCAAGATCCTTCTGAACTTTCTACCCAGTGCCTCATGAATTATGAGTTCTCCCAGTCTAGCTGGTGAGAACAAGCACTGTTCCTGGTCTCAGGTGTTTTTCTCAGAGACGTGCACTGATCCGTACTCTTCTGAATACTCAAGGGAGACCTTTGGCAGATCTCTGGAGTTCTCTGTGCAGCTTTCTCCTCCTTATCCACAACTCTCATCTGAAAACTCTAGCTGCCTTCATCTCCACAGATTCTTAGTTCCGTCTCCTCAACACAGGAAGTCAGTTGAGGTCTGCCTGGGTTCCTTCTCCCTGTGCCCCAACCTGGAAACTCTTTCAAGTTAGTAAGTAGGCAGGGGCAATTGTAGGGCTCATCTTGTTTACTTTCCATCTCTCAGGGATCACTGACTTTTGTTGCCTGATGTCAGGGTCTTGAAAAATCATTGTTTCATATACTTTGTCTGGTTTTTCTGTTTTTGGTGGTGGTTTCTTTCTTTTAAGTTTCAGGGAGCGGGGTAAATCCAATCCCTGTTATTCCATCTTTGCCAGAAGCAGAAGTCTCAGTCCTTTAGGTCTCTGTTTCCTCTGTGCGGAGTGCCCTATTCCAGATATCTGTGTGGTCAACTCCCTCACCTCCTCTTTCTGTTTAGCAGTTTTTTCTTGGATGCTGGACATTGTGAATGTTCTGTTTTTATCTCTGGATTTTGTTGTCTTGCTTTAAAGGAGTGATAAGTTTTTATTTTAGAAGTCATTTACATTATCTGTGGATCAGCTTAATCCTTTTGAGGCTTGTGTTTAAGCTTTGATAGGATAGGTTTATAGTAATTTTTACTCTAGGGCTACTTTAACCCTATTACTTAAGACATGACTCTCTTGAATACAACAGGTGTTCAGCAAGGTCTCTTAACTCTGGCTGCTTAAAAATTGTAATGTATCCCAGGCCTGAGTGAGCTCTGAGAATTGTTCAATTTACAGCTCCCACTAGTTGTTCTTTTCCCAGCCTTATGTAGTCAAACCCTACTCATGTACAGTTTAGTATTCAGGCAGACTCAAGATGACTCTAGGTAAATTCCTGGAGCTCCGTCTCTGCATAGCTCCCTTCTTGTCATACTCTGCCCTGAAAATTGCAGTCTCTTCACTCTCCGAAACTCTAATCTCTGTCTCCTCAACTCAGTGAGATTACTATTCCTGCTCCCAGTGTCACAGTCCAAAAAGGTCCCCTAGTCTGATAACTAGAAGGTTCATAGAAATCATTCTTCTCTCAGGCATCACAGTTCTCTCTACCTGTTTTTGAGAACAGTTGTTAATGTAGTTCTTTTAGTTTTTCATCAGAGGGCAAGTCCAGTACCAGTTACTCCATTATGATCAGAAGCAGACATCTTCAGAAGGATATTTTTAACACACAAGATACGTCATGTCACTCCTGCTTAAAAATGTTCACTGGCTCATTTCAGTCAGTGCAGAAGCCAAAATACTTACAATGACCTTTAAGACTGCATGATCTGGCTCCCCTGTTACCTTTCTTTCCTTATATCCTACTATTACTCCCACAGCTTATTCCAGTGTAGCCATGCTGACCTTCTTGTTATTTCTGGAACCACCAGGCATGCTTCCATCCTAGGTCCTTTGTGCTCTCTGTCTCCTCTGCTTGGTCAGCACTTTCTCTCCATGGCCATGGTGAGCCATAAGGCTAACTCTCTCACTTCTCTCACGCCCTTCAACTTCTCAATAACCATCCTATTTAAAGCTGCTACTGTCTTCTCACCATCACTCCTTTCCCTCCTTTTTCTTAAACTGCTCTGATTTTTGTCCCTTAGCATTTATCCCTTTCTGCCATACTACTTTTTCTTATTTATTTGTCATGTCCATTGTTTAATGGCTGCCTTCCCCCATTAGAACTCAAGCTTCACAAGGGCAGAGATCATTGTCTTTTTTGTCCCTTATTACATCATATGCGCTCAGTACGTCATTTTTATTACTTTGTTGGATGTTTAATAAGTATCAAAAGTATAAATATTACTATACTTCTTTCTTCTCAAAAAGTTCCTTAAGCTTAAAGATTATAATTTAGCAGAACTAAATTTCCCTGCCTTCATCAGTTATTAATACCCATCATTAATTAAAATGTTACACCCATGTTTAAAATATATATGCCTGAATTTCTAATAGACTTTACTATAGTCAGAATTTTCACATCCTAACAATTATAATCAAGGTTTAAAGTCGGCCTTGAACCAATAAAAATTTTTCTTTCATAATAAAGTTATAACTGTAATGTGTTAACTTTTTTTCCTCTTAGGGCAAAATACTTGTAATACAGTACAGAAAATCTCAGATATATTTTAAAAGAAATAGCCTAACTAAGGCAAAAGTGAGAATGTTTTGGCTTTCAGAATTCCAAGAAGGGCTTAAGTAACTAAACCATGAACAGTAGGTTTAGAGGCAGTAGCATGCTGGAGTTGCTGGCGTTGTCTCACAAGAGCTGATCATGCATATCTCTTCCCAGTTCCATGTTCAGTGATGCCATGTTGGTAGCTTGAGATGGACCATGGTGAGACTTGTTTCCTCCAGAAGTCAGCAAACACTGCAAATCAGGGTTCCTCACCACTCCTACCCCCATCCCACTCAGCTCCACACAGCCACTTGTTAACCCTCTATTACCACATCTCTGGAGTTGAGCAGACATCAGGGACAACTGGTATCAGGGGCTCAAATGCCTCTAGAACTGTTAGAAATCTGAATTCTGCCTCTCTAGAGGTTGACTTCTCTCAGGGAAGACTGGCTTGCTCTATCTGGTAAGATAGTGTTCCACGATACCTCCCAACTTTTACGTACTATCACAGACTCTGATACCACAGAGAAACTCACTTTCTCTGCTGCAGTTCAAAAAATACCAGCGAAAGTCTCTAGTTAGATGCCCACCTCTGAGCAGTTCAGGAAGTGGAACGGAGGTAATCGTGGGAAATGGAATCATGTAAGAACTTACATATCCCAAAGTAGCCATGCGACTAGGAATCAGTTTCCAGGAGAAGAAGAGAGGGACGGTACACAGCAGACAGTTCTATGGTGTATACTGTATGTTAAAATACAAAATTAAGCTAAATTGAAATGCAAAGTGGTTCCAGAACAGCATTAAATATTTGAAGTTCTTTTAAACATAGTTGAGAAATCATCGTTGTATAATACTTTAAATAAACCATCTTTTTAATGTGGTAACTTAAGTCCTGCAATGAGTTTATTAAAATGTGCTTTTTGTTTAGGGTTTGAACTACAGTTCCGATTAGGCCCAACTTTACAGGGAAAAGCAGTTACTGTGTACACAAATTACCCATTTCCTGGAGAAGCATTTAATCGAGAAAAATTCCATTCCCTGGAATGGGAAAATCCAACAGAAAGAGAAGATGATTCTGATAAGTACTGTAAACTTAATCTTCAACAAGCTGGATCATTTCAGTATTACTTCCTTCAAGGGTAAGTCAGGCGTCCTGTATGTGAAAAAAAGAAGTTAATTTATTCTGTAACTTGAAGTTATCTAACTTGTAAAAAGTTACCATATGAACCATGGCAGTGCAATTTTTACAGGGCTTTCCTGAGATGCAAATAGAATATGATCCTTCGGTTTCTAGGAAGTAATTGTAAGCTTTTATTGCAACTTTTTACATGGTTTTATGTGCCTAGAAATATATTTTTAAATGGGACAATTTACTTTCCAATTAGAGAGTCAGACTATTAGATGAGAATTATTTTTCCTATCATTAATTGAGAAGTTTTTGTTTTTTCCTTAGAAATGAGAAAAGCGGTGGAGGTTACATAGTTGTGGACCCTATTTTACGTGTTGGTGCTGATAATCATGTGTTACCCTTGGACTGTGTTACTCTCCAGACATTTTTAGCCAAGTGTATGGGACCCTTTGATGAATGGGAAAGCAGACTTAGGGTTGCAAAAGAATCAGGTAATGTCAGCTTTCTTTCTTTTCTTCTTCTTTAAAATAAATGTAATTATCTTCTGTGATACAGATTTCAAAGGCTTTAATTCTTTTAATTTCATTCCTTAGTACATTTAGTAACATAAATAGAACTGTATGAAATTGTTGTTACTTGACCATTTTTAGCCTACAAAAATGGCAAATTTTATGGTTCAACTGAATAAATTAAGGAACTCTATGACAAAATAAGATTATTATTGTTTCTAAGACTTTACTTTGACATATAAAAATTAGTAAGCTACCAGAATGTGTTGGAATATATATTATCATGGACTTCCCTGGTGGTGCAGTGGTTAAGAATCCGCCTGCTAATGCAGGGGACATGGGTTTGAGCCCTGGTCCAGGAAGATGCCACATGCTGTGCAGCAACTAAGCCCGTGCGCCACAACTACTGAAGCCTGCGCTCCTAGAGCCTGTGCTCCTCAACAAGAGAAGCCACCGCAATGAGAATCCCTCGCACTGCAATGAAGAGTAGCCCCTGCTCGCCACAACTAGGGAAAGCCCTCGCACAGCAGTGAAGACCCAACGCAGCCAAAAATAAATAAATAAAATATATTATCATTATATATAATTTTAATTCAACAAGCCTTGATTAATGGTATTCCATGTGGAAGTCATGTGCTGCCATACATACCAAGAGTAAAATGAAACTTAAGGTGTATTTTACTCTTAAGTAAAGGGTAATGTTAATTTTCTACTTTCAACTTGAACATAGAGTGAAGAAAGAAGTGAGAAGTTCACTGACATAACTAAAACAGAATACAAGTACTATGGAACATTAAAACTAGGAGAAAGGGCTTTCCTGGTGGCGCAGTGGTTGAGAGTCCGCCTGCCAATGCAGGGAACACGGGTTCTTGCCCTGGTCCGGGAGGATCCCACGTGCCACGTAGCGGCTGGGCCCGTGAGCCATGACCGCTGAGCCTGCACGTCCGGAGCCTGTGCTCCGCAACGGGAGAGGCCACAACAGTGAGGCCAGCATGCCGCAAAAAAAAAAAAACCAAAAAAAACTAGGAGAAAGATGTACTGATATACTTGCATAGGATATATTTTCTACATATAAATATATCAATTCAAGAAATATAAATTGAACCCCTAATAGTAACTAGGCATTGTGTGTGATTTTTTTTTCAAATACATCATCTCATTATCCCTGTCTTGCATATGAGGACACTGATAATCCTGAAAGATTTAAGTAGACTTGCTTGAAGTCACTTGTGGTACAGCTAGGATTTAAACCCAAGTCTTTAACCCCTTCTCTGGTAGCACGGTTGCCTTGCCATTTAGAATTACTTATGGAAGTTTAACCTTACATTTTGCCTAGTTTTAGGTATGTTTTTTCTTATAGTGGTCTTTGTTTCTTTTCTTGTGTTGCAGGCTACAACATGATTCATTTTACCCCACTGCAGACTCTTGGACTATCTAGGTCATGCTATTCCCTTGCTGATCAGTTAGAATTAAATCCTGATTTTTCAAGACCTAATAAAAAGTACACCTGGACTGATGTTGGACAGCTAGTGGAAAAATTGAAAAAGGAGTGGAATATTCTTTGTATTACTGATGTTGTCTACAATCATACTGGTATGTGCTTCATTAACTACTTCTATTAATTTTAATGAGAATATTATATTCTAATTATTTCATTCCTTGCTGTTTTATATAACATAAAGTTTGAAAACACAAGGGATGATTAGGTGTCCTTCAATTTAAAAATCGCTTTATACAATACCACTTTTTTTCTTTCAAAGAAAACAGTGTTAGTTGAAGATATAATCAATATATAAGTATTTTACATGTGATGATTATAAAAACAGGAGTGTGATCATAGAAAAGACCACATATTTCAATTTACAGTATTAATACTTTACAGACCAACTAATGAATCTATATAGCCATAGCTCTGGTACTATAGCATATATTTGAAAAAACTGAATGGTGTTATTTGAAGAGAAAATTATTGGTAAATTCTTAGAATTTAAATTTGAAAATTATATCTTTTACATGTTAAAAGATATTATTAAAGTTAACCTGTTTGGGCTCCCAGGATTTCTTACCAGTATACAATTCTATAAAAATGTATCAGAGGTTTCCAGATGCTGATCCTCAGGAAATGACTACTTCCATCAGCTATCAGAGTAACTGGGTCTGGAGAAGCCTCTGGCCCTGATCAGCTTTCAGTTTAACCCAGTGTACCTTGCAGATGCTCTTTTCTGTTTGCCATGATGTAGAAAAGTCAGGAAACCACTGACTTACATATGTAAACAATAGGAATTCCAGGTGGTACAAAACATTTAACAACAATAACAAAAATCTCTGGTGTGTGTGTCATAAAATTGTTTTCCAAGTAACCATAGGAACTATGAAGATGTTCAAAAGCTCAAAGATTTGGTTCATCAATATAGATAATAATCTCTAATGATAATAATAAACAATCAAAATTAGGCAAAGAAATAGGAACATTCTAAAATTTGTTGTTTCTGCATGCACCTGGAAACTAAGCATCAGGGTCCACAGTGAAAACTGCCTAATGTCTAAGAATTCAGTATTCTTCGCTTGAAAATTTGACGTTATTGATAACTACTTTGACATCTTTAATACTATTCACATCAAATTTATCAAACCACATAATGGCAGCGTATGAATTATGATATGGCTTAGGCAGCTGTAACAAAAAGATAAAAATATAGTGACTTAAGATTTAAATTATACTTATTTCTTATAAAAGATTAAGTAGGCATTCCAAGACTGGTGTGGTAGCCAACCCATGATAGGGAACGAAGTTCTTTCTCTAATGCTGCTCTGCTGCCTCCAGCACTTTGCTTCCATCTCTTAATCAAATATGGCCCCTCCAATTCCTTATATCACCTCCAACCGGTGGCAATGAGGAAAGGGAAGTAATGTCCTTTAAGGGCATGATCTGGTGTATATATCCCTTCTGCTCACATTGCACCAGATAGGATTTTGTCTCTAGCTATAACGGAGCTTGCAGTGTAGTATTTTGTTTGTCAGCCATGTCTGTCGCTGAACCTTGAGAGTTCTGTTACTAAAGGAAAAAAGGGAGTATAAGGTTTGGAGTACAGTCACAGACTCTGTCAGAGACTGTATTTTCTAAAGCATTTGAGAGATTCTGTGTAATATAAAAGAAGTGAATGTTGCTTCCACCTTGCATGAAACGTGTTGAGTATCATAATGTCCTTTCTATGATGTAGGTTTTCATTAAAAAGTTACTATCCCGGGAAAGTCAGCTTCCAGAATGGCACTGTTAAGGGTTTCACAGACCCTCTACCCTGAAAAACAGCTGTAACTGATGAAAATTATTTTTAAAAAACTAAAGTCTCCGAAAATTGTCCTAAGGGCATTCAGCATATGGAGAGACATTTATGCAAGAATATGTACTAAACCTCAGAAAGGATAGTGAGAGTCTGTGACATTTGAACCACAACCTGCTCCTCCCTCCCTACCCTTCCCCAGTCAGAGTGATGATAGGTCTGTTCCGCAGGTGCTGCCAAGGACACCAGGCTCCCTTTCTCCCTGGCTCCCAGTCTAGGGCTGTGGTTGCAAGAGGCAGGCTTCCAGCGTTTCTCATTCCCCCCTTTCAGCACTATGTTATGGAAACTATTCTAGGCAAGAGCAGATGAGAGGCCTGGGGCTCCCTTCCTCTGCCCAGCCCCCACTCAGAGAGAGAAAGTTCTACTTCATGCATGGCAGGTCAAGAATACTGGACCCTTGCTCCAGCTTGCTTGTGGGGTCGAGGTTCCACACCTGGAGGGGAAAGCCAAGAAAACCAGAGGCTCCTACCCCTGCCACCACTGGTGGAGCAGTGACACAGGTGTTCTGCCCCCGGGAAGAGATGTGCAGTAAGAACAGAGTAAGAATGGAACTGACTTTATTTGGTACATAGCATGGGAAAGTTCAAGCCTGTGAGCACTGTTGAAAACAATGGAGACTTCGGTGGTAAACGATCCAAAGGAGGCTGGTATCTTCATGAGAGCAACATGCTAAACCATAGGCCAGCTACTGGTCTAACAGAGAGAACCAGGGAAAGAGACAGCTAACAAGAGCCTTCTTGGGGTCAGAACAAGCCTCAAAGACAGGCCTCAAGACTACCCATGGCAAGGGACCCAAATTTAATTGGATCATATTGCAGTGCAATTTATGCTCCAGAATATTATCAAAAATAATAGCACAGTCAGCCTGAGTAACAGCTCAGGAGAGAAATAGCTGAGTGTGATACCAACAGAAGCAGACAGCTTAACAGATTTCAGGGAAAAAGACACTTAAGAGAGCCCTGCTAAAAACCACCATCACCCCAGGCTGACTACCCATGGCCAAGGCTGCACCCTCTGAGTCGCAACATCAGAGTCTGCACACTGTGGGGGAAATAGACTTCCCTAAAATAGTCCAGACAAGTCACAAACCAGCAACCAAAAAGACCTGGAGGGGATGGGATCAGTATCCAGAATTGCTACAACATTACTATCTAAATCACCAATACTCAACAAAAAATTGAGACATGTAAAGAAACAGCAAAGTGTGGCCCTTACGCAAGAAAATAACAAGCAACAGAAATCACCTTTGAGAAGTCCTAGATGTCATACTTGAAATAGACTTTAAAGCAAGTATTATAAATGTATTTAAAGAATCGAAGGAAACCAAATTAAAGCAGTAAAAGAAGATATTATGATGATAGCCCATCAAAGAGGGAATATCATAAATAGATAGAAATTTTTAAAAAGAGCCAAATGAGAATTCTGGAGTTGAAAAGTAAATAACCAAAATGAGAAATTTCACTAGAGCTGTTCAGCAGCATGTTTGAGTGAACAGTGGCTATGCCGTGAAATGTGGGACATGGAAACACCAGAAGGAGAGGAAAGAATGGAAAAAAATACTTGAAGAAATAATGGCTGAAAACCTCCCAATCTCCAACATTAATTGACACATCCTAAAACTCAGGGACCTCCAGATAACATAAACAAAAGAGAGCTACACTCAGACACATCATAGTAAAATTTTTGAAAGCCAAAGATTTAGGGAATCTTGAAAGTAATGTCTTGAAAGGCAGAGATTATCAGAGTCAATTAAAAAATAAATAAATAAAACAAGATCCAAATATATGCTGTCTACATGCCACACACTTTAAATTCAAAGATACAGGTAGGTTGACAGCAAAAGGATGGAAAAAGATAAACCTGAACTGGTTAGTTTAGGAGTTCCCTCTCTGACTGCTGCAGAGATGGCTCAGCCTTGGGCATACACAAGGTCTTCCAGACTGCCAGAGGTGAATGGGATTTCTTTTTAAGGCTGGCTTCCTAGAAGTCACCCTAGGTCAGAGTGTACTTCGTTGTTCACTCGGTGTGCCTGCCTCTCCCAGAATGAAACTAACCCCAGACTGGGAGGTAAGGGGAGAGGGCATCTCCCATCTTGGCCACACCTGCCTGGAGTAGAGCACTGGGGTAGAGCTTCCATAACACGTGGTTGGTCGGGTGGGATAAGGGAGCAGGTTGTGGTTCAAGTGCCACAGACTCTTGCTATTCTTACTAAGAATTAGTAGATTTTCTTGAATAAATGTTTCTCCATGTGCCAGATGCCCTTAGGACAATTTCCAGAGTCTTTCTTTACTGTGCTACTCTGGAAGTCCATCTTTCATTTTTAATTTTGATATGTATTAAGACATAGTTTGGAGTTTAACTCCTTTTTCATATAGAATGAGAAAAAATACTTTTATTACCTAATGTTTAGAATTCTTTCATTTTACACTTGATTTTGTTTCATAAAATTGAGATAAGAAACAAAGTTTCAGGATTTTACCATGTAAAAAGTTGGGGTTGCCTTAGTATTTTAATAAACGAAAATCCAAATTGGATATAATTATCATGACATTTTTCTCTTATATAATCTTGAATTTCAATGACTATGGTGATAAATCTTGGGAAAACTATCTTGATTCAAATTTGGAGAATTATCAATTTAACTTTTATTACAACATCTCTGCTTCTTATGTATTTTGTCTATTAAATAAATACTAAGTAAATCAGTGACTTACTAAATGATTTATCATATACGTGAAACTAAAAATAATAATGATTTTAAAACTCTGTAAGGATTGTAATGGTTCTCAGCTGAGTGAACAAGGCATGACCACATTCATCTCAGCCATAGAGCAAAAGGGTTAGACTGCAGATTCTGAAGAGACTTGTCCAGTTCTTTTTCTGGCTGTGTGACTTTTGCTGAGGTACCTATCTCAGGCTTTCAAATGAACATAATAGTATGTCCTATATCATTTGGAAGAGCATGAGGGTTAATAAATTAATGCACTTAACAGTTCCTGGCATATGGTAGGTATTGAAAAATTGTTACTACTTTCATGTACATTAACCACTCCTGAGCATGAACTTACAGGGCATTAGTCCATTTTAAAGATGAAGCAAAATGTGTCTAGCTTTTATTTGTTTATTAATAAATTAAAACAAATTACCTCCAATGTTGTAAACACTTGAAATACCTTGCAAAACTCCTGATTCTGATTCTGAACTTACTGCTACAAATGGGTAATAAGATACAAGCTATACCCTTGTTATTGGAGTATATTTTTTTTAGCAGTTTCTCAGCCTCACTTGTATCAGTTTTATTGAAACAATATATCTTATTAACCTTTCAAGATTAGCTATACAAAGAGGCTGCCTATGAGAGAACTGAGTTTTCTTCCATCAGGATTGTCTAAGCAAAATTAAAAACAAACAAACAAAAAACCCTTTCTAGAATGAAGGCTCCATGAGCACCTGAACCTTGCTCCCTTATTTTCTACAGAATAGCTAGCTCCCAGAACAGTGCCTGGGATATATGACACTTTCAGTGTAGATATATGTGGACCTATGAATGGATTTTGAGTTAACAAGCTGTCCCCAGGCAGTGCTATCATCACATGCTTGGGTAGATGTGCCTGGGCCTCAGCTGGAGTCTGGGCCAGTTTGAGAGATGTACTGAGAAGAGTGGGTGTGAGGAAAGAGAAGGACTAAAATGTAGCAAACCTCCCTCCAGGGTTTAGGGGAGATGAGAAGGAAAAGAGAGGGCACGAAAGAGAGAAGCAAAAATTTAAGGCAACCAAGATAACGACACCTTTTGAAAATCAAGGAAGAGGTCTTTTGTAAATCACGGAAGGACTAATCAGTAATGACAAATGTAGAGTTGAAAGTGATGAAAATGAGAAAGTAACACTAAATTTCATGATTAGGAGGCTGGAGTAATCTCGGTGGAGCACTGGCTGTAGAAGCAGACTGTAGTGGGAGAAGGAATGAGAGTGTGGGGAGAAAGAGGAAGCAGTAGATACAGGTTGGGTTTTCAAGATGTTTGGTCTCGATACTAATAGACCCTGCAGAACTTAGAGAAATAACTGCATTTAGATAAGTTGTGTGTTTGTATTCTTAGCTTTGGGGAGATACAAGCATATTTAAAGATCTAGAGGAAGGAATCTCACCTCCCTCTCCCACTCAAAAAAAAAAAAAAAAAACCACAGGAATACATGATATGTAGGAGAAAAAGATATAAATGACATTTTGCATTCTAAGGATAGGTAAGAGAGAGAACCTAGAGCTTAGGTGGGGCCGAAGGAGGGCCCTGTCACTCAGGAGACCAGAAGTAAAAAGGAGAAGCTCCTGGGGAAAGTAAATGTCAGGGGGCTCTTCTGCCCTAGAACCTAACAGCCAGACGCTGAAAAGCCCAAACCAGAATTGAAGATACAGGTAACTTTCTGCTTTAATGAGGCCAGAGAACTTGAAGTCAGGGCAAAAGCCCAGTCTGCCTTAAAGGAAAAGATGTCCTTTAGGTTTAGAAGGAGCATTCCAAAATAAGTTCACCCAAGGAGCATCAAAAGAGGCCAAGGGGGCTTCCCTGGTGGCACTGTGTTTGAGAGTCCACCTGCCGATGCAGGGGACATGGGTTCGTGCCCCGGTCTGGGAAGATCCCACATGCCGCAGAGCGGCTGGGCCCGTGAGCCATGGCCGCTGGGTCTGCGTGTCTGGAGCCTGTGCTCTGCAATGGGAGAGGCCACAACAGTGAGAGGCCCGCGTACCGCAAAAAAAAAAAAAAAAAAAGAGGCCAAGGATAAGACCCTTCTTAACTCCCACTGCAATAGTGAACAATTTATACAATGGAAAACTCTTACAACAGGAAAGAAAAATATATGGTGAAATAGATGATAGGATACCACAACCAAAAAATTGTTTTCATACTACAATATCGTTATAAAATATTGATATCTAATATATAAGAAAATGAGTGATAGATGTTGATATTTTATTTTACCTTTAAACTTAACTTCAGTTTAATTACATGATATGCCTTTATGTTTCCTTTTTCTTTAAGCTACTAAAAGTAAATGGCTCCAGGAACATCCAGAAAGTGCATATAACCTTGTGAATTCCCCACACTTAAAACCTGCCTGGGTCTTAGACAGAGCACTTTGGCATTTATCCTGTGACGTTGCAGAAGGGAAATACAAAGAAAGAGGAGTAGCTGCTTTGATTGAAAATGATCATCAAATGAATGTCAGTATGTATAGAGGAATACCACACTAAAACAATAGCAGAATTTCTAAAGTGTAAAGTAAATGTGTGGTTGAAAATCATTTAGAACCTGTCTTTTAATATGCTAAATAATGTTTAGTAAAAAGATTTTAAATGTGTATATTTTAACTATTGATATTTTCCAGTGCATTCGAAAAATAATTTGGGAGGATATTTTCCCAAAGATCCATCTCTGGGAATTTTTCCAAGTGGATGTTGACAAAGCAGTTGAGCAATTTAGAGGACTTCTTACACAAGGTACAGGATATACACTAGAATGTTTCTATCGATTTTAAGAAATCTAGTATTGCTCTTGAAGCGATAACTCTTCTCTTGGTTAACACATTATTAAATCTGTTATTATTATATGATATTTGTATTGTTTTTGATGCTCTAAAACTATGATTCTGGAAGCTATCTTAGAGTTAGCAGAGATATCTAAAGGGCATGTCATAATACATACTTATTTCCCTCGGGGACTGTTTCTTACACTGATTCCTTAGCACAATGCTCAGAATACCGTAGAGCTCAATATGTATTTGTTAAATGCATGAATGGCAGGTAAGTAGAGCAGAGTATTTCAGCGGCCAAAGACTCAAAACAGTCTTTGAAACTGAGAGATGTATGTCCTCTGTTGGCTAACATAGGAATCTTAACTGAGGTAGAGGGGCTTCTAGCTGATGGCGCCTACCATTAAGGCTACCTAACCACTAGTGAGACTGACTCAGGTACTAGCCAGTAGCAAAGATAAAGAAACAGATCTCCCTGACAAAGTAGTATAGAAAAAAACATGCTGAAAGAGAAATTAGGGTTTTTTGGAGGCAAATTAGAAAAATTATAAAGAATGTATCTTCAATTAGTATAGGACAGCCTAACAGCAAGAATCTTTGATGGCTAGAAATCCTCTTCCTCATCCAGAAACTAGAGCTTGCGTAGGGCCCAGAAATACTGCCTTCAAAGTAGAAATCAGTATGACCTGAGGCCCAGGAAGCTTAGGGTCAGATTTACTCTCTCAACTTTCACAATTGTGTAACATCTTAATACATGAATTTTTTATATTAACTTTCCTTCATGTTTTATTTTACTGAAGATCTCCCCTTCCCTCTGATGTTTATAAGCTGTATTATTTATTTGCAATAATGTGCAAAAATATAATAAATGGAATGTGTGAGTTCCTCTCCCCCAAAACCTACTTACTAGAAGGAAGTATCAATTAATAGTTTCTTGTGTTTCTTTTCAGACTCTTTTTGAAAGAAATTCCAATTTTATCTAATTATATATATATAAATTATATTCGTAAGTTTTATATTTATATCTATTTTATACACACACAAATAAAACTATAGCATATGGATTGTTTAACAACTTGTTATTTTAGTTGACAGCATGATCTTATTACAGCTAATTATTTCTTTTAACCTCTAGATAGAATACACTGTTTTAAAGTACTTGAATTTCTTTAGCCTTTTAGATAGACTATTTGCAGTTCATTTCTCATTCATTCAATACGTATTTATTGAATCAACTGTTATGTGAAAGACACTCTTCCAGGCGTGGGGATTCAGTGGTGAACATAGTAGCAAGCCCTTGCCCTAGGAGAATTTATATTCTTATAAGCAGTACTATAGAAAATATATCCTTGTACATGTTATCTTTACTTGCTATGTGAGTAAATCTGTAGGACAAATTGTTAGACATAGAATTCATGGGTCAAAGGGTATACAGATTTCATGATAAATTTATGATAGATATTGTCAAATTGCTTTTCAACACAAGTTGTACCAGTTTACATTATCACTAACTATACCATCACCAATGTTAGATACCATTAATCTTTATAATCTTTGTCAATAAGGGAAAATATTCATTATTTTAATTTACATTTCTTTGCCTATTAGTGAAATATCTTTTCACATGTTAATTAGCCATTTATAGTTCTTCCATTAATTCCCTATTAATGTTCTTTCCCTATTTTTCTACTGGGTTGTTTGTCTTTTTCATATTGACTTATTATTCTTTGTGATTCCTTATTATAGTGGCCTCAAATATATCCTCCTAGTATGCTGTTGATCTTTTAACTCTTGTTTATGGTAGTTTTTCCCCCAGTGTAACCAAATTTGTTAATTTTTTCTTTTATGGCTTCTGATTTCACATTGTGCCTAGACCTTCAAACAGCAATCTATGTTTTCTTCTGATAATCTTATTTATATTTTACTTTTAAATATTTAGTATACCTGGAATTTATATAAAGAAGATATTTAACTTTATTCTTATTTTTAAAAATGATATTGAGTTGATAATCCATCCTTTTATACTGATTTGGGGTACCACCATGATACTTCATAATGTATAATCATACACTAAATACACATGGACCTGTTAGCTGTGCTATTCCAGTGATCTGTCTTTTAGTCTACCAGTACTAAAGACTTTTATAATGTACACTGATTGTGTAGCTTTTTCTCTTTTTTAAACACTTCTGGAATTTTTCATGTATGTTACTCATCTGGATTAACCTCAGAAAATACATATTAAAATCTATTTAATTTTTATCTTAGTTTGTTTGGGCCTTTATAAGCCATTGCAAAATCTTTTTAGAATAAGCTAGGTATTAATTAATATAAAATCAAACCCAGTGGAGGCAATCCTGTACCAATACCTGATTTATTAGGAACAAGTTCCAGAAGAAGAGTGAAAATTCCCCCCATAAAAGGTTTATTTACTTTTTTCATTTTTTATTATTATGTAAGAATATGCTTGTTGATGAAAAGGAAAACAGTATGAAAACAAACCTGTGTGCTTCTTTCAGAGAAAGTTAGGTTGTTAATATGACTTACTTTTTAGAATAGAAAGCAATCTTTGAGGAAAAAAAAGTCCTAATGTTAATGTATTTGGTAGCACCTGTGAAGAAAATTTGTACCATCAACATCCTTAATGCCCTAAAGAATATATAGAATAACTGAATGCCAACTGAGGTAGAAAGATGGGACTGAGGTTGAACTGGTAGGAACTGCTGTGTTTTTCTTTTATAGTGTTTTTGGGGTTTTTTTCCTCAGTCAGTCTCTCTCTCTCTCTCTCTCTCTTTCTCTCTCTCTCTCTCTCTCTCTCTGTGTCTTTCCTTCCGTGTGTGTGTGTGTGTGTGTGTGTGTGTGTGTGTGTGTGTGTTAGATGGTGTGCAGGAGGATGGACAGGGAGGTGGGAAGGATGCTTATGAAATAAACATATATTTTATTTTCCAAGAAAAAACTATAAACTAAAAATTTGAAATCAGTAACAGTTATAATCTCCTTATGCATAGCTGCATTTAAGATATAATATTTTCTTTCTTTCAGGAAATAGGAAAACAACAAAGCCTGATACAAAACAACACCTTAAGATTATTCAGGATCCTGAATACAGACGACTTGGCTGTACTGTAGATATGAACGTTGCACTAGCAACTTTCATACCACATGAGTATGTTTTATATTTTACTACATATTAAAGAGTACTATTACTTGTAAACCTTTATGGATAGTATTATTTTCATGCTACTGTTAAAAGCCTGAATATAAAATGAAAAAAAGTAATTCACCATAATTCTACTACTTCAAACGCATGACATTTCCCCTCTTGTCTGTGTGCTGGTCCATGTTCCTATACATAAATGTAAAAATGTATACAGTTGGAAAACTTCTTTAGCCATAATTAAGATCCTGATGAATATATTTAAAGTTTCTATGACCATTATTAGAAAATTTTTAAATGTAGAATTTGTAAAACCATTAAATAATGTTTGTATTGCTTTATCTGTTTCAAGTAATGGGCCAGCCGCAATTAACGAATGCTGCAGTTGGTTCCGGAAGAGAATTGAGGAATTAAATTCAGAGAAGCATCAACTCGTGAACTATCATCAGGAACAGGTTTTACCTACTTCTTTTGAACTGCTGTTTTTCTTTGAGTGTTAATACTGTTTCTTGTTGTTGTCGTTGATGTAATATAATTTCATGTTTTCTAGGCAGTTAATTGCCTTTTGGGAAATGTGTTTTATGAACGACTGGCTGGCCATGGTCCTAAACTAGGACCTGTCACTAGAAAACATCCTTTGGTTACCAGGTATTCCATTTTTGTTTTCTTCTCATTAAAGGTTAAAAATTGAAAATTGTATTAAACTCTTCAAATTAACCTAAATGTTTCCTTTAATGTGTGACTCAGTACATTTCTTAAATTGAAATAGAAGTTTTGATCTGGTAACTAAGCTTAATATTAATTAATTTTGTTAGGCACATCTTTAGTTAGAGAAACTATCATTATTATGAACCAATTTATAATCATTTACATTCATGTTTCTGGAGGACTGCATACTTACTAATAAATTCAACGTTAATCAAATTAAGCAAGCATTTAGTTCCTTATACTTTAAGTAATATACAACATAGATTAGGCAACTGAAGTGTAGTAAAAACCTTTGCAAAATAATGTCAATTCCTCAGTGATTTTCTTAGTAATTTTATGAGATTTTTAAAGTTATTATTTAGAATGTTAATCAGATATGCTATTTCTCAAATCCTATTAGGTTTACTCAAAATGTCTACTGACGATTTTTTTACCTATATTGCAGTTTATTTCCCATAAATGGTGTCAAACTAATCTTTTCTATTCTATTCACTAGGGAAGAAGTTTAATTTTAATAGTGCTAATTCACATTCTCTCCAAGGAGTTTCTCTGTATGGATTTCATACTTGATTGTATCTCCCTAGATATTTTACTTTCCCTTTTGAAGAAATGCCCCTCTCCACAGAAGAATCTATGATTCATGTCCCAAATAAAGCTTGTTTTCTGATGGCACATAATGGATGGGTAATGGGAGATGATCCCCTTCGAAACTTTGCTGAACCAGGTATATCATTTTTGTTAACTTCTCTATGGATAGGGAAATAAAAGTTCACGGCAAGCTCAAAATATAAATTGTTTATTGATTTTTCCCCCCACTATGCTAGTGTTTTTAAAACTATTTCATTACAGATGCCAGAGGTGCATACAGTTTGAGAGAGAAGAGAAGGGATTGACAGGATGGGATTCACCTTCTTCTTTTCCCTCCATTCCCTTTCTACCCCTTATCTCCTCAAACAGAATAGCTTTTATATATCTATTTTATATTGTGGTTCTGCCTAAGAGTTTATTTGGGCAACAATTTATTGCGTTTTTAAAAGACATTTGAAACCTCTATTATTACAACTATTTACTATAAGAGATATTTTCACTCATTAGCCAGAGGAGTATTTAAGGTATTTGAATGGCAGTTAAACTAGAAACCAGTTGTTTTTAGATTCCCTCTCACTTAATACTAGCATCTTATTTTTCTACAGCTATTTCATTGCCAGGAAGAATTTTGCAGGGGACCTATCAATATATTTATTTTTTAACATTTTAGAATTAGAAGCCTGTTTTAATGACATTAAATTTAATTCAGAAATCTCATTTTTAAAAAAAAAAAAAAGAGTGTAGCTTTGGATTTAAGTACCTCTGCCCTCTCCTTTCTAACCATTCTAAATGAAAAAAGACATTCTGCTCTACACCGTGGATTTAATGTAACCTATTGCCAAAAATTGGTAGCAAGGTGGAGATGGAGCTTTAAATGTTTTTGGTAGAACTGTAGCTTTAAAGGCCTACTATTATTGTTTTCCTTCAAGAAGTAACTTAAATTTTTGCCATTAAGCACACATTTTTAGAAGAGACAATAAGGTACAATTTTAGCAAAATAGATATGAGATCCAAATTACTATTAACTTTAAAAAATTTTATCCCATGCTATTTTAGATGTAATTTTAACCTATATATGGTTTGTGTTAGAAATAGTAAATGTGTTTTAAAAACAAGTTTTTCCTTGAAGTAAATGTTTTCATTTTGTTTCTCAAACCATTGAAAGCAAGCTCCTTTCTTAACAGGTTCAGATGTTTATCTAAGGAGAGAACTTATTTGCTGGGGAGACAGTGTTAAATTACGCTATGGGAAAAAACCAGAGGACTGTCCTTATCTCTGGGCACACATGAAAAAATACACTGAAATAACTGCGACTTATTTCCAGGGAGTCCGTCTTGATAACTGTCACTCAACACCTCTTCATGTAGCCGAGGTACAGAAAAACAATTCATCTACGTTAAGAAAAGAAATTCAGTATTCTCTCCTAGCTTTCCTTAAATAGAGTATACAAATATATGTTTCCTTTTGCTAGTTGGATACCAACATTGATTTGGTGGTAGTATTTAACACTTGCATAATTTGCATAGTTCTGACAATTTTTTGATGCAGCTGTTATGGAGTACTGGGCTATAAAATGTTTGAGTTAATATTTTTATTTTAAGTTAGGGAAGTACATTATATTGTCTCTGATAATACACACACAACCATATTGCTGTATATATATTATTAAAATATTCATATTTTAATATTAAAACAGAATTAATCTTATTAATATTTTAATATATAAGTATTAATTTGTCTTATTCTTGTTATTTTTAGGTTGCTTTCAATACATTAGTAGCCACTGTGAAGTTGAATAGCTTATTTCATATTATAATGATTATTTAAACCCTAACATTACAGCATATTGAAACTATTTTAGCCTCATTGATTCAATTTTTATTAATTGTTTATAAAAATGTAAATGTAAACATAAAAGTTTTCTATTCCTCTTTGGGTTTTTTTACAGTAACTTAAGCAATGCCAACACTTACAGCATTATCTTTTACCTTTTGCAGCTTTGTAAACACTTCAAATTTTCATTCTGTTTATAAGATCTTTGATAGTTTTCTAGTCACAAGTTAGTGTTCTTTGGAAATGTGTGCTTATCTGAAAAACATCTATTTCTATACTTTTAAAGCAGTATTATGATGTATATGTTTCAAGTCCTGTGATGAAAAACTGATTTGATTTGGAAGAATTTAATGAACATTAGTTAAGGTGGTAGACGTTTTTTAGCTTCAAAAAATGGCAGAGGATTTTTTGTGTGTGCCTTTATAGCAACATCAAAAAAAAATACACTTTTAAGATTGTTATAACATTATGGCAAAAGTTAGAATATTAAAATTTAATTTGCTTAATTTTAAGTTACATAATCCTCTAGGATCTTACTTGATAGAATTTCAAGTATTTTATTAGTCTTTGTGTAAATGTTATGTTAAAAAAAAACTTTTTGGAACTGATCTGATTTCTGATTAAGAGTTTTGGGGGGGAAAAAAAAAAAGAGTTTTGGGGAATTCCCTGGTGGTCCAGTAGTTAGGACTCAGTGGTTTCACTGCAATGGCCCCAGTTCAGTCCCTGGTCAGGGAACTAAGATACTGCAAGCTGCAAAGCATGGCCAAAAAAAAAAGTTTACTATCATCTGTAGGAAAAACTGGCTTCAGTCTGGTCAGACCTAATCTTTGCAATAGCTAAATGATTCACCAGTAGGGAATTTATCATGAATAGCTTAGTCAAGTGCCTGGAAATTAATGGTCTGATTAGAGGTATTAAAAACAAACATAAAACGGGGGGAAATCCTAGCAGAACTGCAGTGTTATGGTTTACATTTTTTAATGTGACACTAACATTTTTCTTCTTTCTTTTTTCCTCCCCCTTGTGTCCCTATATCTGCAAAATCTAATCTTCCCTTTTAACTGTTATATTGTCTTTATAAATTCTCTTGTTTCCTGTGTGTATTGGTCTGTTTTATGTTTTCTTACATATGCACAATTACTTTATTTGGAAATTCATCTTTTGTCTTGCTACATGATATTTTCCTTTGTCAAATCCATGCCTAATCTTGCCTCCTCTCCTTCCCCTGCACCATCTTGCTTTTCTCTTTCTGTTACATTTGTAACTGTGCTTTTTGCAGTACATGTTGGATGCTGCTAGGAAATTGCAACCCAATTTATATGTAGTAGCTGAACTGTTCACAGGAAGTGAAGACCTGGACAATATCTTTGTTACTAGACTGGGCATTAGTTCCTTAATAAGAGGTAGGCTTATTGAAAGTGTTTCTCCCATCTAAAGCTTTAGTTTTTGTTTAAGTAGATTAAAAGGCATTTAATAGCTTTATATACAGCATTTAATAATGTTCAACATAGTTACTGTTCTTTTAAATATTCTACTCAGAATTTCCTAGTATAACTTAGTCTGTTTTCATCAGTAAAAATTTCCACTTTGGGGTAAAATATCTCACTTTAACTTGAAAGAGCAGTGGAATGAACTGATGATTCATGAACAAAACCATTTTTTTGGTTGTTGAAAATATACAAATCTGTTTTTCATCTCCTACCTGCCTGTGTGATATAATCTTTAGATTTTTCTTCATAGATTTTATATAACCAACATCCTAATAAACAACATATGTTCCCTTTTACCTGCATGAACCATTTCTCTGGTTAAGTTACAGAGAAGACTTCCTCGTCATTTAAACTAATGGACATTTGTTTAAATGTTTAAAGCTGTTTTATTTTTTATAATATTTATGTGGTCTTTTTTTGAAAATCAGTCATGATACGAAATCTAATCTCTTCTTGGACATTGATAATGAAGATTGTTAAAATATTCTGTAATGCCTTGCAGAGGCAATGAGTGCGTATGACAGTCATGAAGAGGGCAGATTAGTTTACCGATATGGAGGAGAACCTGTTGGATCCTTCGTTCAGCCCTGTTTGAGGCCTTTAATGCCAGCTATCGCACATGCCCTGTTTATGGATGTTACCCATGATAATGAGTGTCCTATTGTGGTAAGTATCTAACGTGTTTCTTGTATTTACTGATTTTGCTGAATGTTTTGATATTTAGTTCCCTGCTATTTAGTGGTAGTAATATCCACAAAACTTCAAAATAGTGCCTTAGTGATTGTGATACAAAGGTTTTTGAGCGTTTTGTTATTTGTTATCTTATCAAATGTATTTATGCACTTATCCTTTTACTTCATTATGCTATAGGATGGCACTTTGCATTTGAAAGAAAATAAACTTTTGGGTTTTTGTTTGTTTGTTTTTTTATTATTTTCTAGCATAGGTCAGCATATGATGCTCTCCCAAGTTCCACGATTGTTTCTATGGCATGTTGTGCTAGTGGAAGTACTAAGGGCTATGACGAATTAGTGCCTCATCAGGTTTGTTTGTGTTGTTTTTTAAAACTACAAGGCAAAAAACTTTGATCATTTTTACCAAAAGTTCTCATTGTAATTAAAACGTACACATGGCTAAGTTGTAATTTTGTTCAGATTTCAGTAGTTTCTGAAGAACGGTTTTACACTAAGTGGAATCCTGCAGCATCACCGTCCAATTTCGGTGAAGTTAATTTCCAAAGTGGCATCATTGCAGCCAGGTGTGCCATCAATAAACTTCACCAAGAGCTTGGAGCCAAGGGTTTTATTCAGGCAAGAAACTAAATTTTCTAGGTTTCTTTCTTAAGGTTCAATTTTAGAGTCTTCCCAATTTGAGCACTAATGTGTTTTCTCTTTGTTTCTCAGGTGTATGTGGATCAAGTTGATGAAGACATAGTGGCAGTAACAAGACACTCACCTAGTATCCATCAATCAGTTGTATCTGTGTCTAGAACTGCTTTCAGGAATCCCAAGACTTCATTTTACAGGAAGGAAGTGCCTCAAATGTGCATCCCTGGTAATGGGATCTAAAAAGTGTTATTGTGATTATATTGTTAAATTGTTGATAATAATAATAATAAATATTATTAAATTGTTACATATCGTATATATTGTAACACAGTGCAAGTGTAGACGTAGTTGAGAAAAAGCATTAGAAATTTTTGATAGCTTATATTTTTACTACATGGAACAAAACCTGAAAATACTCTCAAATGTTAACATTTTTTGAGTTGTGAAGTGATTTTGTTTTCATCCTAATACATTCCCTTATCTCCTAATTTGTATAAAATGAACATGTATTTCTTCTATACCCAGGAAAATATATATGTATGTTCATGTGTTTGTATATATGTATATACATATATTCATATGTGTGTCCAAGTGTTTTTATGTATGTGTATACACATATTTACATATATAAACCAAAATGGAAAATAGTTTAATATTTAAGGCTCTTTATAATCCATCCTCACCTACCTTCCTGGCCCTGTGTCACTCCACTATTTCAACCAAATAGATATTTTCACTGTTCCCCAAGTAGTCTTACTTACACTTATTTATGAATTCTTTACATCTTTCAAGGACTAAAGTTTCACCTCCTTTGAGAATCTTTCTCTAAGTATTCAGTGAACTCTCTCTCCTCTGAACATAAAGTAATTATATTCTCTCTATATCACTCTGACACTTAGTTATAAAATACATCCTTGAGATATATCCTTAGTATTGCTTGATTTTTTTCTAGACGTGTATTTCATTTCCTTCCTTATTATTATATATAATATATTATGGCATAACATGCTCCTGTGCATACAGCAGCTGTCCAAGTCTGTTGATTAATTGAGTGAATGAAGATTCTCATAAAAATCATCATATTCTATATTGGTTGCTAGTTGCTAAATATTCATAACTCCCATTTTTAGAAATTATCAACTTGAATAGTTTCAGAGTCAAATGTTTATTACTTTTTTTGACTAGTCACATGTTTATATTCAGTAATCTTATTTGGTTGTTGCTAATATACATACATAGTTTTACATGGCTGCACTCAGTGTATACAGTAGTTTCTCAGGGGTTTTTTTTTTTTTTTTGTCAGTGATCATCCTTAAAACATTTTCCACTTTATCAGTCCACAAAATTGTGATTTTCATTATGTTAAATATTTCATATTTTATTATGTTAGTATTCCATTTTTAATATTTTGGGGTATGTTTAGCAGTGTTCTTTAAGATTTGAATATACACTAGGAATAATTCTTTTTCTTTTGAACAATTTTCTTAGTATATATTTCCAGAAGTAGATTTCTGGATCAAAAAGTCTTTCATTGTCAGATTAATGGTTCAAATTATTTAAATAATTTAAATAATAATGTTGCAGTTTTATATATCCTTTGGTCCAGCAATTCTATTCCCAGGTATATATCTGAGAAACTCTTCTGCATTTCCATTAGGAAATATGCACAGAAATATTTATTGTAACATTATTTATAGTAGCGAAAAACAATAACAATGTTAATAAAATGAATGCATTTTGGTATATTCATACAGTGGAATACTATTTGGCATTTGAAATAAATGAGGTAGAGCTAATTTATATTAGCTGAACAAACCTAAAAAATACAGTGTTGTCCAATAGAAAGGAAGTTGCAGAAATGTATATATAACTTGAATCACTTAAATAAACTTGGACATATGGAGAATAGTATATATTTGCTTAGGGAAACATACATATGTAGCAAAAATGCACAGGATCAATGAACTCCAACCTTCAGGTAGTGGTTGCCTCTGAAGGGGGAGAAAGGGTACACAGGGACATCAGTTGGATTTGGAATGTTTTCTTAAGTGAGGTAAAGAGATCTGGGTGTTTTAAATTTTTCCCTATTTTTTCTGTCTTTGAAATATTCCATTTTTTAAATGTAAGCCTTTCAAGTGATCTACTTTCTCTCCACTCAATATTAGGAAGGTTGTATATTGTTCCCCAGAGCTAAGCCATTATTACTTGATGAGATCTCTTTTCAAATAAAGCTTTGTTAATTAAGTTGTGATTTTTTTTTAAAGCATTGTGTAAAAGCTGCATCTTGGGTAGAATTATCTACTTTCAGACTGGTTTTTTTTTTTTAATTAACTGATATTTCATATTCAACTTTAAGTTAAGTGATTTAAAACCTCTTTACCAATTCTTAATTTCAGATGGTTTAATATGAAGTTTTGCTAAAGTTTTTATATATTCCTAGGCAAAATTGAAGAAGTAGTTCTTGAAGCTAGAACTGTTGAGAGAAATACGGAACCTTATAGGAAGGATGCTAATTCAATCAATGGAATGCCAAATATCACAGTAGAAATTAGAGAACATATTCAGGTATTTGGGACTCTTATCCCACTACTGTGTTTAACATTTTAAGGACATTAGAATTATTTATTGAACAGTTTTATATAATTTTTTTCAAGCTTAATGAAAGTAAAATTGTTAAACAAGCTGGAATTACCACAAAAGGACCCAATGAATATATTCAAGAAATAGAGTTTGAAAATTTGTCTCCTGGAAGTGTTATTATATTCAGGTATGTTAATTAGAGTTCAAACTGTTAACTTTACTTATATTTAAAGTGTTTTACATATCCTGTTAATTTTGAATAAATTACTCCTAAAAATTAACTATATTTTAATTAATGTTTTCAGAGTTAGTCTTGATCCACATGCACAAGCTGCTGTTGGAATTCTTCGAAATCATCTGACACAATTCAGTCCTCATTTTAAATCTGGGAGTCTTGCTGTTGACAACACAGATCCTATATTAAAAATTCCTTTTGCTTCGTAAGTATGCCTTATTTTATGGAGATTTGCACTTTAATAACTGATAAGTTACCGCAAGCCTGATTTAAGCAGTTTTAAGAGTCCTGTATATCCTTGTTGCTTAAAGGATGGTCTAAGGACCAGGAGTATTTTCATCACTTAGTGTTAACATTTTGTCCTGTGGCTTGTGCCTGTGTATGCAAGCATGTGCTCTCACTCATACACTCCCAGATAGATAGATAGATAAACATGTATACATATATATGCTATACATATCTATCTATCTATATACACGTCTCTGTATACATATACACACAGGTTTTCTGAACTATTTGAGACTAAGTTGCATACTTCATACTTCTTACCACTTCATTTATTTAATGTCAATGCATTATTCTAATATATGGCTATACCATAATTTATTTCATCAGTCTACATTTTTTGGACAGCTGAATTGCTCCCAATTATTCCCTATTATGTATGTCTTTGTACATTCATCTTTGCATAAATCCTTTGTTATTCCTTTACTAATCAGATTAGCCCTTGCTAGGTGGTACCATATAGTACTAAAGAGTATGGGTTTTGAAATTTAAGGCTGTGTTTAACTCCAGCTTCACCGCTGTCAGTATGATCTTGAACAAATTATTTAGACTTTCTTCATCTCAGTTTCCTCATCTGGAAAATGGGGCTTATAATAGTTCCTACCTCTTAGATTTTGTAAGGATTAAATAGGATAATGCATATAAAGCACTTAACACAATTCATGGCACATAACGAATACTCAATATATGTTTGATATCATGAGTACTAGGATAATTTCCAGGGTTGGAATTTCTGAGTTAGACTGTCTGTATATATGAGGCTTTTAATACTGCCAAATCTGCTCCAGAAAGATTATATTAATTAATATTTTCAGCTCTATGTAAAAGAGTCTAGTATCGCACATCCTTACTAATACTGAGTATATATTATTGTAATGTTTAACAGCATAGAGGATGCGACTAGACTGCTAGGGTTTGAGTCTAATTTCAGACTCTTAGCTGTAAGACGTAAGACCTTGGGCAAGTTACCTAAGATATAATTATAGTGACTCACAGAATAGTGTTTGACACAGAGTGAGTGATCAGTAAGTGTTAGCTATTAGTCAAATTGGTAAACATAAAATACTTTAAAATGATATCTCAATTTATTTTAAATTTTAAGCTAATTTTTTTGTTCATCAGCCATTTGTATTTATTTGGTGATATGTCATTTTACATATTAGCTCATTTTTCTGTTCCGTTCAATTGTTTTTGTTGTTTTTTAAGAGCTTTTATTAATAAGGGTATTAACTCTTAATTCAAACCATACTTAGTAGTTACATTCTAAAGAAAAATCTGTGATGAAGCAGTTTTGTGTTTCTATGGAAGGTTTATAAAATGCACATTCCTCATCAGAGCTACTTAGATTATTTTGGGACAAGATCAAGAAATCTACACTTTAATATGCTTTGCAGGTGATTCTTATGCAAGGAGTTCACTGACTACATCTTGAAAAATACTGCACTAGAATGGACTTGGTACTGAGGCTACTGATAGATTTGACTCACTCTTGATTCACAAATTGCCAAGGAACGGTTAGTCCCAGCTGGGAGGAGGGAGGCTAACAAAGACCGAGGGAACAAAGCACAGCTGACAGTTTTCTAAGCTCAGAGGATATGTATTCAGTTATATAAAATGAAATTATATAACTGAGTAGTTAGAAGTGCAAGAAAAGAAAGTAGGGTTTCAGCTGCATTCAGGTGTAGTCATTTACACAATCTCACTGCTAACTGGACAAAGGGAAACCAAGGCAATGATAGTTAAACACTTCCTTCTGCTCATTATCAAGAAACATCTTTATCTAAGAACATCTGGTTTCTTAAACAACCAAGCTGAAGGGTAATGCAACCTTAGGAGCTGAAAGGAGAAGAGGAGAGGAATGTAGCAGTAGAGTAACACATGATTTCTAAGGTCGTTAACTGTGACTTTTGATTATCCTTTTATTGGTCCTTTGATAATTATTTTGAGTTTAAGATAATTAGCATAAAAAGTTCTTATTGCCCCACATAGGAGAATATAAAGAAGAGGAAAAACTAAGTCTGAACTATAAAGATTAAAAACAAATTTATAAGATAAAGGATATAGCAACCAAAAGATTTTTCCAGTATACTTCTAATTAATAAAATTTAGCACTTGATTATTTCTTTGGCTTGGGGGAAATGTTACTTCTAATTGAGTTTTTAGCATGTTTATCCTCTAATTATTATTTATAAATGTATATTGTTTACAATGTATAGTATAATGCTGAGTTCCTAAAACATACATTGCTAAAACATTTTTTGTTATGATTCATATTTTCTTTATTTTTATTGAGAGCAAGTGAAATTTCAGTATGTTTAACCAGTTTTCTTTATTTTCCAACTTTTAGTATTGCCTCTAAATTAACTTTGGCTGAGCTAAATCAGGTACTTTACCGATGTGAATCAGAAGAACAAGAAGATGGTGGAGGGTGTTATAACATACCAAACTGGTCATCTCTTAAATATGCAGGTCTTCAAGGTAAGCAAGTATAAGGATAGTGAAACTTTTCGGGGTTTTTTGTTTTTGTTTTTGTATTTAAGGGTCATATGGTGTCTTCCTTATAGGAATAAGAGTATGGGCTCAGAGTTCAACTGCTTTGGCAGTTGAAATTATGGCTCTGCCACCTACTCATTGACCTCTGGCAAGTAACTTAAATTCTCTGTGCCCCAACTTCTGCCTCCATAAAATGTGAATAATATTGTCTGATTCATAGACTTTTATGAGGGTTAAATGAGTTCATTCGTTTGGGCTCCAAATGGGACTAGGTTGTAAATATATTCATCTTCCTTTTTTGTCTAATTGGAAATATTTTTTTGTTGCATATTTGTTTTAACCTACAAAGAGAACTTTCAGTTAAATATTATGCAGTTAGAGTAGTTGTAAAGTGGGATACAGGAACTAAATATTTAACTATCAGTTTAATTCATTTGGCTGGTAATATTTTCTTAGATTTTTATCTAGGAAATTTGGTTTCTCACACATGTGTTCCTGGTTCATATAGTTTCCCACTTATCAAACCTCCTTTTCAACTCCTTATTTCTCTGTCCATCTAACCCATCTTTAAGGGCCAATTCAATTCTTAACATCTTCCACAAATCTTTCCTTAACTATTGCTTTCACAGTAATTTCTTTGTCCTCCAGACACCCATTGCATTTATCTATTATGTCTCTTATTAGCCCTTGGAATTTACTGCCTTATTTTAATAATAAATATAATTTTTGTATGAATCTTTATTATGGTGGTCAAGAAATAGGCTTTAGAACCACACTTTGTGGGTTGCACTGACTAGCTGTATAACTATATGGTAAACTCTCTGTGGCTCAGTTTTCTCATCTGTAAAATGAAGATAAAAACAGAATCTGGGCTTCCCTGGTGGCGCAGTGGTTGGGAGTCTGCCTGCCGATGCAGGGGACACGGGTTCGTGCCCTGGTCTGGGAGGATCCCACATGCCGCGGAGCGGCTGGGCCCGTGGGTCATGGCCACTGAGCCTCCGCGTCCGGAGCTTGTGCTCCGCAGCGGGAGAGGCCACATCAGTGAGAGGCCCACGTACAGCAAAAAAAAAAAAAAAAAAAACAGAATCTACCACAAGGGGTTACTGTTAGAATTAAATGAATTAATACATGTAAAGTACTTAGACAATGCTTATAGTTCATAGTAAGTATTCAGTGATAATTAGCTTTAAAACTCCACTACGTAGACTGTACCTTGAGAAAGAACAATGTTTGCCTTTTGGGGGATTCTTGGTTTTTAGCTTTCATACCTTCTACAAAATCAAGCACATAAGAAGCTCTCAATAAAAATTTGTAAGACTTTTTGTGCTTATGACATTTTGTTTTTTTCTAAAATATTCTCATTTTCAACAAAAAATGTTTTGTGCTGTGAGTAAAAAAGCAATATATATCTTACCACTCTTAAGCAGATACCTACCATTTTCACTCTGAGCTGTTAAACTCCTTCTGTTTGCCTGAAAAGACCATACTTGTGTGAACTTCTCTTCTGGCCTTTATGTTTCTTAAAGTTACGTCCGGTTTTTTACTAATTTCTCTTTACCTTCTCATGAAATGATTTTTCTCATTCTTTCTAAGTATAATTGCCCTTCCCTGATTTATTTTTTACTCTATACCAATCCCTTTACCCTCTGGCAATTTAGTATTTCCAGCAGCCACCTGATATTTCCAGCAGGCTGTTAATAGCAACCTCAGATTAAATCACACTTAACCATTTCACTGACCTTTCTCTCCTCTAACCAAAATCCCCCTTCCCTACTTCTTGTAACAATACATATTCAGTCATGTTGGAATCCAGGAATCCACTTTTGGACCTGCCCCTTTTATCCTCAACATTTGATCAATAATTAATCAAAATTATTGTATATGTGTTCACCCCACATCAATAATCATGACTTCTGAATTTTTTTCTGTATTCTCTTTTGGTATACTATTTCCTTTTTATTTCCACGGTTATCATCCTGTCTAGGACTAAGTCCTGTCTACAAAACCAACTAACCAGTTTTCCAACCTCTTGATACCTTTTCCACAAATCATACCATCCCATTGGGTATCATCAGACCTCTCTTCTAAAACACTGCTCCGTCACGTCATTCCATTAGTCAGTAAGTGGAGCTAACACTTACTGAGCAATATTTACCTTCCCTGAAAATGCTAGGGTGTATATAGACCATTATTTTATACTGTCTTGTTTTCTAGATTTTTTTATGTTTTAAGCTTTGTTTCCTAAAGAAGATTATAAGCTTCCTGAAGGAAAGAATATCTTAAATTTATATATTTATTTTTTAATTTCTCAAAACATGCTATATACTCAGTAAAATTAATTAAATTCTAACTAAATAAATTTATTTGAAATGAAGTCAATGAAGCCAATATAATTTTTTAAGGTGGAAATTACTACCTTATTAAATAATGAAAGTTGTACTCTTGCTCTGTCATTGAAATAATAGAATGTGCTATATATGCATAGGAATTCTATTACTTCTATCTGAGTAGTACTTGAGGATATGCCTGTATACCTCATTTTGATACTTCATTTAGTTCCAAGTACCTCCTGTTATATTTCAAAGAGCCTCTCCAAAACAGACTTTATTTATTACCACCATAGGTGCTCTTGCTGTCTCTGAAACCAGTTCTATGATTTTCTTAAATCTTGCCTGAATATTAAGGAATCCACCACTTTTCAACTGTGAAAAGATATAGACTTATCAGTTTTCTTCCCCCAGATCCTTAGGGCAGGGAAGCTATGCCAATTGCCTTTGAATATTGTAATATTAAAATTCAAAAGAGCAGGACCAGCCCCAGAAAATAGGAGTCTAGGAGAACTCCGCATAGCTCCTGTGACAGCAGTCCCCTTCAGTATGCCTTTGTATCTTGGTTCAAGTCAGTATTGCCACACTTATCTCCAGCCCTGGGAAGTGCCACTAAGGACTGTGCAGTCCTTCTGTTTACCTGTATATGTGTTCACCCCAAATCTCTAGAGACTAGCAGCAGCCCAGGCTATGAGAACAAACTACCTTTGCCAGTGATTAAATTGTCATGATATTTCTCTAAATTTTCAGGATTAATGTCCATATTGGCAGAAATAAGACCAAAGAATGACTTGGGGCATCCCTTTTGTGATAATTTGAGATCTGGAGACTGGATGATTGACTATGTCAGTAACCGGCTTATTTCACGGTCAGGAACCATTGCTGAAGTAAGTAAAGCTATATTCTAGTCCAGAAAAACAAGGGCACAATAACAAGTATATTAACATACTACATATAATATTTATATTGTTTTCTAACCTGAAACATTATTTTCTAAACTGAAACATTTTCCTCCCTTCTTCATCGTCTTTCAGTTCTAATAAGTGAAAATCTGGTTAATAGATTGCTAGATAGTAGAATTGAATGTTTGGATTTAGCTTTTAAAATACACCTAGCCTATAAGCACATCAAATTAACTCTTAAAATTATTTTATAACAGGTTGGTAAATGGTTGCAGGCTATGTTCTTCTACCTGAAGCAGATCCCACGTTACCTTATCCCTTGTTACTTTGATGCTATATTAATTGGTGCATATACCACTCTTCTGGATATAGCATGGAAGCAGATGTCAAGGTATATCCAGCAAAGCTTGAGTAGATAAGCATGTTTGTATAGAAGCCACATACAGTCAGTTTAAACACTCTTAAAAGACCAAAACATGAGGAATTGTCATACACACATAGAGCTGAAAAAGTTGATAAGTGGGTAGTAAATTTATTAACATCCTTTAATCTGGAACACACAAAAACAGTTATTAAAATCTGTTCTATAAAACTAAAAAACGTGTTGATGGGAAATTTTAATTGTTTTATGTTATCTGTTTCCGTTTATTCCTTGACTTGTTAAGTTAATGGATACAATTTCGTAAATCTACACACAGCATTCTTTTTTCTAATTTTTCATTAATTAACAGAAAAAATATTCTTCTATTATGATAAAGGAAATTTGCCTTTATTGGTGAATTTCCCTAAAATGAAACCACAGGTCGGAATGTACCAGTGAAGAGCTGCCAAATCGATTTGGGCATGATCTCAGAAGGAACAAAACTTCAGCCCTACCATTTGTTTTACAACAGGCCTTTTAAAGCCAGCTAGACAGAATACTGGGTGAAATGAAAGCAGTTCTGAAACCTTATCCAAATTGAAAATTTTGTTCTACTGATATTAGCATTGTTACACATTTGTGTAGAGAGACTTTTTGAAGGGAAGAAACCAAGTAAAATAATATTGCCAAAAATTTTTGAATCAATGGGTATAAAATTTCAGGTATGCAAGATGAGTAAGTTTTGAGATCTGATGTACAACATTGTGGCTATAAATAACAATATTGTGTTGTACTCTTAAAAATCTGTTTTACACAGGTAGGTCTCAACTTAGTTGTTCTTACCCTAATAAAATTTTTTGAATAAATAAATGAATAATAAAAAATTTTGTATTTCCACACATAATATTTTGAACTCTATAACATTGTTGCAGCTTTGTTCAGAACGGTTCTACCTTTGTGAAACACCTTTCCCTGGGTTCAGTCCAAATGTGTGGAGTAGGAAAATCCCCTTCTCTGCCACTTCTTTCACCTTCCCTTATGGATGTACCATGCAGGCTGAATGAAATCACAAGAGAGAAGGAGCAGTGTTGTGTGTCTCTAGCTGCAGGTAAGAAATTATGTACAAGGTTAAATGTGTAAGTCAGGATTTGAGAGGACACTATGAAGAAATTATTATTAAAAAAACTCATGATGTTATTCAAGATTTCATGTTACTGCTTAGTAAAATTTCATAGGTATTCACTTGTAAAAATAATGACCGTTCTAACTATTTAATTACCACTGTGCACCAGACATTTATTTATGTGCATTTTTTATTGTGGCCAGTTAATCCTTTTTTTCATGTTTATTTTTCCAACTTATGACATTTTGCATTTTTTAATCAAATTTGTTTTACTACCCTTTTTCCATTACACTATACTTGTTTCCCAACATTAAAAATTAACCCAACCTTGTAAAATTAACCCAACCAAGTTACAAAACACGGAACAAATGTTAAATAATTTTTATTATGTGTCTAATTGCAATCAAATGCTTTCAGCTCTATTGGTATTTTTCCTGAAAGTAGATTTAAAACCCGAATCAAGTAACAAGTTGAAATCTAAGCAAAATAGGCTTTTGGTTTCTTCTTAATAAATTTCAAGCTATTTCTAAGAAGTATTTAATATTTGAGTCCACTGAAGTTTAGAACTTTCCAAACTAAACTGAAAAATACTAACTGCAGGATGAAAGTAACAGTGTTGTCCGTGTGAATTCCTCTGTTTACCCTTAAATTTGCATTTGCTCAGACCAAGAAAAAAGACCTAGTGGACCCAACAAATAAAAAAGAAGTTAACTTTTCATTTGGAATGATCATATGAACCTTCTGAATGTTTTAATTATGTAATTGTGTTTTAGATTTTCACTCAACTATTTGATCTCCTTCTGGTACTTTCCCCTGTGAATCCATGCAGATGGTCATAAAACTGAACAGGGCCATTGTGAAAAAAAGTTGATAGGCAGAATTTGATTTTAAAGCTTATTGTTTAGAAGCCTATTACATAGAATAGTGATCTCAACATTTTTGATTATTCACTGCTGTTGTTAAGCACTCCCAAAATAAATATACTGATATATTGATATCATAAATGATATACTGATATAAGCTATGATACTTGGTATGTTTACATATCAGGTACAATGTAAAACAAAAAGAGAAACTAAAAAGATAAGTTCATAAATATAAATAGAAGTTCTGGGATTTCTTTCTAACATGCTAAAGGAGAGTTTTATATACTCCATACTAACAATATATAGGACTGTTCTCAGATTTTCAGATAGATTTCTTCATTTCATTTTTAAATGAATACAAAGGCCAGGAATACCTTCCTTTGGTGACAGTGGTGCAATATATGTATATAATTATAAGCTTTTATAGTAATTGACAAGGTAGAAATCATTCAGAAGATGTGTGATCTTAAGTCATATACTCTGAGAGGTCAAAAAGTTAATACAAACATTTCCACACATCAGTGCTAGAGATTTTAGTTTTGACTTTTTAACAAAGACTAACTGCCTGTATTTTGGGGCATACCAACTCAAACTCACCCTTGGATCTATCTATACTTACATTTTATGCAAGGTATTAAGTGGATTAAAGTACCAGGAAGTCTGTGCCGCACAGAGTACTATATATATATGTGATAGCTGCTGTCATCATCATCATCAGAATTACATCATCAACCATATATTGGGTTGGCCAACAGGTTCCTTCGATTTTTAAAGTAAAAATAAAAGACACGTTTTTAATTTTCACCAAGAAGTCTATTGAACATCATATGCACCGTTTTGTTCCATTACCTTCCCAAAACTTTTTATCTTTTTGAGCAAAGAACTGTTCCAGGTGCCTTTTACAGTCTTCCAGGGAATTGAAATTTTTTTTTTCCATTAAGAGAATTTTGTAAAGACCGAAATGAATGGAAATCCAAAGGTTCAATGTCTGGTGAATACAGCGGATGAATCAGAACTTCCCAGCCAAGCTGTACCAGTTTTTGACTGCTCATCAAAGAAACATGTGGTCTTGAGTTATCCTGATGGAAGATGATGAGTTTTCTGTCGACTAATCCCAGATGCTTTTCGTCGAGTGCTGCTTTCAGTTGGTCTAATTGGGAGCAGTACTTGTTGGAATTAATCATTTAGTTCTCCGGAAGGAGCTCATAATAGAGGACTCCCTTCCAATCCCACCATATACACACATCACCTTCTTTGGATGAAGACCGGCCTTTGGTGTGGTTGGTGGTGGTTCATTTTGCTTGCCCCACAATCTCTTCCATTCCACATTGTTGTACAGTATCCACTTTTCATCACCCATCACAATTTGTTTTAAAAATGGAATGTTTTCGTTACGTTGCAGTAGAGAATCTCATGTGGAAATACGGTCAAGAAGGTTTTCCTCACTTAACTTATGTGGAACCCAAGATCAAAGTGATTAACATAACCAAGCTAGTGCAAATAATTTTCAATGCTTGATTTGGATATTTTGAGTATGTCGGCTATCTCCCATGTGGTATAATGTTGATTGTTCTCAATTAATGTCTCAATTTGATCACTGTCAACTTCAACTGGTCTACCTGATCATGGAGCGTCGTCCAGCGAGAAATCTCCAAAAGAAAACTTTGCAAACCACTTTTGACAAGTTCAATCAGTCACAGCACCTTTCCATACACTGCACAAATCTTTTTGTGCGTTTCAGTTGCATTTTTACCTTTCTTGAAATAATAAAACATAATATGCCAAAAATGTTGCTTTTTTTCTTCCATCTTCAGTATTAAAATGGCTACACAAAAATTCACCAATTTTGATAAGTTTTTTTTTTTAATGCACGACAGATATGACAGCTGTCACAATACAGTATAACAAAATTATGTTGAATGAAGTTAAAGACAACTAAGCGCTACTAGAGCCATCTTACGGAAAAAACCAAACAAACTTTCTGGCCAACCCAGTATATAAACTGTATATGTGAACCATGTATAAACAATACCCAAAGTGTTTAGGGAAATTTTGTACCACTGTTTGAAAGACAATATAGAAAAAAACGTCTGATGGTACCTTTAGTTCTGATGTTTTCTTAACAGAAGAACATACAAGGTGAAGACCCAGTAAACAGAAACTTAAAGTTTTGTGAAGTATTGCCAATTTTTGTTTATCTTAGTCAAATTCTTTCACCTCTCAATTTACCTTTTATAATTAATCTTTTATTTCATTCATTCAGTAAATTTTTATAGTGATATGTACCAGTTACAATTTTCAGTGATATACTTTGGTAAACAATGCAAATGAGATTTCTGTTATCATGGATCTTATTTTCTATTGGGGAGAGACATTCATTCAACAAACCAGAAAACAAACAAGATATTGTCAAATAGTGTTAAGTGTTTAGAAAATAGTTACGAATGAATGCTGTGAACATTTTATGACCTCAGTTTTCCCTTCCTAAAATATTTGTTACATTTACTTCAGCATAGTTGGTTTTCTTGAGTGAAATGCTAATTTCCTTTACTTTCCTACTGATTATTGTTTTTAGTACAGATAACAATTATATTCTTTTCATGTTTTGTAAGAAACCAAACTCAATCTAAAAGTAAAATTTTAGATTTTATCCATCAGTCACTCTGTTTTACTTCATGCATAAAAGCTGCAGCTACCTAGAATGTTCAGGTTATTTGGCATCTGAAATCCTTGTTTTCATCTGTAAAAATTGTCTCTGGCTAACAAACTATACACTTCTAAGTCATTTTAAGTCAATGGGAAATTTGGTAATAAAGTAACTCTATAGTGATAGATTAATAAACATTTAATTATGTATCATTAAGGTAATCATCTCATATTTAGATTAATTTGTTGCCTTCGAATTACACATAGAACCTTTTAAAATATATCATTACTATTATATTAAGAGTTTCTTGATGTGTTAATTATTTGACCTCTGATTTTAATCTTTAACTTTAATTTACTAAAAGAAAGTTTATCTGTGTTTAAAGACTCACACATTTGAACCAATTCAGATAAGCATCGCTCTCTAGCACTGATTCTTAATCTATTTTGGGTGACAGATTCCTTTAAGAATCAGATATGATTATGGAACCTCATCACACAAAAGTTGACATTAAGTATAGCCATACATTCTGCAGATACCTTAAGAGGGTTTAAAGACTCTTTTTAGCTCATCCTTGACCCCCAAGTTTAGAGCAACTCATCTATAGTAATGGAGTTCATAGGTTTGTGTATATTAAGGTTAATGTATTACTTTGTTGTGTTTTCTGTTAGGCTTACCTCACTTTTCTTCTGGTATTTTCCGCTGCTGGGGAAGGGATACTTTTATTGCCCTTAGAGGTCTGCTGCTGATTACTGGACGCTACTTGGAGGCCAGGTAGGAAATCTCTAAAAAGTTGCAATGCAGGTTTATGTTCGCATGTTTTTCACATGCTCTTCAAACTTTTCTTATTCATCTATTCTCAACATTTGGGAGGCATGTTTTCCTTAGGTGTGTTTTTTAATTTTATTTTTTATATATTCAATTAATAGAATCGTAGAATTTCAAAGAAGTGAAAATCTTTAAAGTTACCAAATTCTAACCCTTCATGTTACAGATCAGGTTATCTTTAGCATTTGCTACTTTATTTCAAGTAAAACTAAAAAATGTATAACCATATTACTAACATCACTCACTAAAGAGTAAAATTTCTATGCCCAAGTTAAGTGTAAGAACTCAGATGAACTTTTAGGTAAAATTGGAAAGTCTGCCATTTTCTGTTCTTCCATAATGAAGGCATTGCTGTCTTTTTGACGGAGTCCGGTAGAAAGAATTATAATACCAGGTTTTCTTCTTTTTAATGTCAGACCTTGTAACCTCCAGTTTTATGTTTTCTAGACTTAAAATGGTGTTTTCTTATGTCACAATATTATGTATGAATTTATCGGAGGTAGAAAAGAAAGGCTCTACATCAGTGCTGTATAGTGTTCCACAAATCAGCAGTGTCACCATCATCTGACAGCTTGTTAGAAATGCAAGTTGTTGTTCTCTATGCTGGATCTGCTGAATCCAAACCTGGGGGTGGAAAGGGCAGATTTGGCAGATGGCAATCTGTGTTTTCGCAGGGGCTCCAGGTGATTTTCAGCGGCCTAAGACTAAAGTTTGAAATCACTGCTCTGCAAGTTAAAATTTGTAGCAAAAAAAGCATTTATATGTTACCTTATTTTGATGTCACCCGAGAAATAACTGGAGGTTTGCCTCTCCAAATGACAAGTTTTATTTCTGATCCTTTTAAAATTGGAAATTTCTAAGTAAGCATCAAAAATGTATTATATGCTTCCCTATACTAACCTAATATATAATAAGACCTTTTATTATGGACTTAAGATACTATTATGGGGCTGTAGAAATTTGGGAGGCTGTGTGCTTCTTCCCCAAATGCCCCTAAATGATCGTGATTAAGAAGTAGGAAGTGGAACGTCAGGAGCATAGTATAGTGGTTAAGAACTTGGGTTTGGGCCAGACTACCAGGTTCTAATCCTGGTTCCAAATGCCCACCTGACAAATTATTTGTTCTCTTTGTGCTCTTCGTAGAATGGTTATAGCACTTACTTTATAGGGTTTTTGTGAAGATTAAATAAGCTAATACGGTTAAAGTATCTAGAGCAATGTCTGCCACATGCTAAGCACTCCATAAATGTTCATTTTTAAAATAATTATTTTTACTTTCATTGTTATCTGGGCTCCCAATGATCACTTCTATGTACTGTCAAAAATTTCTGCTACTTAGTTTTACATATGACTGTCTAGATCAGGCATCAGGTAACTATGGCCTGTCACTTGTTTTGTATGACCTATGAGCTAAGAATGGTTTTTACGTTTTTAAAGGATCATTAAAAAAAAAAAAGAATATATGATGAGACCATATATGGCCAACAAAGCCTAAAATATTTACTGTCTGACCCTTTACAGAAAAAAAGTTTGCCTACCCCTGATCTAGATGACTTCCCAGAAGATAATGCATTTGTTACGGTAGTGCTAGCTGCTATGAATTATAAACTCTTAAATTTCAATGGCTTTTCACAAACGAAATTCATTTGCTTCTGATCCTGTACGGGTGTTGAGGAGGGAACTTTCTACTTAGTGGTGAAGGGATATAGGCTTCTTTATCTTCAGGATATACCATCTTCCAGGGACTCTAGGTTCTCTCCAGTCAGCTGGCAGAGAGGGAAAGAGAGCCTGAGGAACACACACCTGTTCCATGTACTTAACATTCTTTTGCCTTAGAATGCAGTCATCTGGCCACAGCCAAGTGTAAGGTAGGCTGGGATGTATAGGAAAGCCATTTTGGTGGACACATGGCTGTCTCTACCACAGATAGTTCTACTTCCACCCTCTGCAGAGATGTTCATGGACAGAGGACTTTTTATTCAACTTTCTCATGTATGACATGTTCTAGATGATTAAGATTGCTAATACTCTTTTTATTAATTGGAAGTGTCACAGTCCATACTAACACTTTGGTACTGCAAAGATAAAAAGTTCCTCTTACACTATAATTTAAGAGATGGGCGTGGGACTTCCCTGGTAGCACAGTGGTTAAGAGCCCACCTGCCAATGCAGGGGACACAGGTTCACTCCCTGGTCTGGGAAGATCTCACATGCCACGAAGCAACTAAGCCTGTGCACCACAACTACTGAGCCCATGTGCCACAACTACTGAAGCCTGCATGCCTAGAGCCCGTGTCTTGCAACAAGAGAAGCCACTGCAATGAGAAGCCTGCACACCGCAATGAAGAGTAGTCCCCACTCACCACAACTAGAGAAAGCCCATGCACAGCAATGAAGACACAACACAGCCAAAAATTTTTAAAAATTTTTTTAAAAAGAAATGGGCATTGAACTGATATATAGAATTAATTAAATTTCTAAATGGTTTAGCCAAAAAGCGTTGAGGCCTAGAGATTTTAAATGCCTTTTCCAAGGTCATACAAATGGCAACACTAGGATTTAAATCTCAGTCTTCTTATTTCTCAGTTTCATGCTCTTTCTAGAATGCCATGCCATCTTACAAAGTTGTCATTTGGTGTATGATAGTAGAATAACACTTTGAAAGATAAAATATTCTCTACAAGTTTTTGAAAATAAATTATGTTTTTCAAGGTCAGTTTTTACCCATTTATTTTCTTATATGGTTGTTTTATTCTTGGTATCTGCTATTTAAAGTAATAAGATTCATGTTCTTAGTTCCTCAGATTTTGAAATACGAGGGATTTCAAAAGTAAAACCTAGAGCTATGAGGGACCTTAAAAATCACCCAGTCCAATCCCAAACTCCACAGATGAAAAAAAATTCTCCCAGAGGTGGTTAGTCACACAGATTGTTAGAGAAAAAGACAGGGCTAGGCTCAAGGTTCCTGACTTTTAATTCAGTGCTTATTTTATATTATGACCTCTTTCTACATGAAAATACAAAGAAATAAGGGCAGGAGAGAAAATACATAAAAAATAATGATTACCAAGAGTGACTTTTTTGTCTTCAATTTTTTAAGTGATTGTTTTCATGTCAAATGATTCACCTAATTCTGTTGTTTTAGGAATATTATTTTAGCATTTGCTGGTACCCTGAGACATGGTCTCATTCCTAATCTCCTGGGTGAAGGAACTTATGCCAGATACAACTGCCGAGATGCTGTGTGGTGGTGGCTGCAGTGTATTCAGGATTATTGTAAAATGGTCCCAAATGGTCTAGACATTCTCAGGTGCCCAGTTTCCAGAATGTATCCTACAGATGATTCTGCTCCTTTGTCTGCTGGTACACTGGTAAAGATCATTTCTTAAAATAATTTTTTTTCCTGAAAAATGACTTTTAGCTTCTAATATAAAATACATGTAAAATTAAGAATCTGAATCTTACAAATTCTTCAAATATTGGTATTTATTTAGCACCTGCTGCTACTATGAGAGATTACAGAGATAAGACTTGCTGTTTGCCTAAAGAGCTTGCAACATGGTAGAAGAGGTGATGTGTATATAATACAATCATTGCAAAAAAGAGGGAAGTGCTGTGTAGTCTCATAAAAGAAAGAGAGATGATCTAGTAGGTGGGTCTCAGGAAGGACTACAGAAAGTAACTTTCAGGTGAAACTTTTAGGTGAAAGTAAATTTCACCTAAATTAAACCTTGAAAGGTGAGTAGGATTTCATCAGAGATGAGGGAAGTTGTGAGAAGATATTAAAGATGAAATGAATAATAAAGCACAGGGTGGATTGACGCACAGTTTAGGACATACTGCTCAGTCTAGTTTGGCTTTTTGTGTAGGGTACCTATAGGGTAGTAGGGGATTGTGGAAAGGGTGGACCAGGTTGGAGAGCCTTGGCTACCAATCCAGGGAGTTCAGAGTTTATCTTATGAGCAGTGCAGAATGAATAAACATTTTTTTGTGTTCTTTTTTCCCCCAGGGATATTGTACTTTTGCCACTTCTGATCTGCATTTATGTTATAGTTTATTTGGTATGGAGCACTTCTAAGCTACCTCAGGGCTAGCATAGATTTATGTCACTACAATGTTTCTATCATGAAGTGTTCAAAGAATATTTGTCCAAAAATTTTTTTAACCTAAAGTAAATTACCATTATAGTATATAGTTTATCTCCATTGCTATGTATGTGGATGAATTAGAACAGCAATGCCAATTTAAAACTCAGATTTCTGTATAATAAGCTAGATTCATTTATTAGCTGAACTGTTCACTCTAACGCAGATTACACAAGCTCACAAGATTATTTTTCATGTATCAGCAAATTACAAATTATTTCATGTCACAGAATTTATAGTTAAAACTACAGCATGTTAAATGTTCATATGCCAAAGGTCTGATCTATTATATGATGTATAGGAGCTGCTTCTTTCCCCAGTCCCACCCTTTATCCCCGTTTCTCCTTTTAAGGGAAAAATATATGTTTCCACAAAACTTCAGTTGTGGAATTTGGGAGACGATAAGAAAAATGTGATTTCTAACAGAGGTAACATCCATTATATCTCAAACAGGATCAACCACTGTTTGAAGTAATACAGGAAACTATGCAAAGACACATGCAGGGCATACAGTTCCGAGAAAGGAATGCTGGTCCACAGATAGATCGGAACATGAAGGATGAAGGTACATAACTTTAGGTACATAGTAAAGATTTAGTGATGAGATGAAATTAAACCTTGTAATTGTTCATTTATTTCACAAGTATTTTATTTGTGTATAAAACTTCAGAATATAATAATGAAAAAGATTAAGAGTTTCTGATCTCACCAGTTTAGTTTTAGTTTCTAGAGGAAAGATAAAATGTTATATCTTTTGTCAGCCATTTTGAAAGGTAATTTTGGTGCTTGAATTTATAATCATAACAATAATTGCTAATAACTAAGTGCTTGCTATGTGCTAAGCATTGTGCTAACTACTTTACCTACGTTACTCCCATTTAACACTTCTGAGAACATTGTTCCCTTTTTTATTGATAAGGTGACTGAAGCAGAGTAGTTTGCCCAGAGTCACACAGGTGCTAAGTGGCAGAGCTAGGATTTCATCCAGTTTGTCTGCCCCATAATCTAGGCTCTTATAAAATACTTTTTATAAACAGGTTTATTTGTATTCAGAGTTAAAATATACTTTTATAACCTCTTTGAAATTCATCATATTCCTATTTTTATGGCACACTGTCATCATCATTAACCAGTGCAAGGCTAACAATAATTTATTTTATTACTCATTCCCCTAAGAGACATTCCAATGGGTTTGTTGTATATTCATGTATTGTCTTATAAAATATATATTGCTTTAAGTGCATGTAGACCTTTTTTTCAACTTTTTAATTTTGAAAGAATTGGGGATGGATAGAAAGTTACAAAAATGACACATAAGTGTACCCTGAACCCTTCATCCAGCTTCCCCCAATGAGGACATCTTATATAACTGTAGTACAATATCAAGATCAGGAAATAGATATTAGTGTCATACTGTTAGCTAAGCTACAGACCATATTCCTTTTTCACCAGTTTTACGTTAACTCATCTGTGTGTGTGTGTATGTGTGTGTGTGTGTATGTGTGTGTGTGTACTTCTGTGCAGTTTTACCTCATGTATAGTTTCATGTAACCACTACCACAGTCAAGGTACAGAGCTGTTCCATCACCAAAGAGGTTTTCCTTGTGCTATCCCATTATAGTCACACCAACCACCCCTGGTCTCTAACAACTGCCAATCTGTTCTGCATCTCTATACTTTATCATTTTGAGAATGTAGATAAATGGAATCATATAGTATGTAACCTTTTGAGATTGGTTCTTTCACTAAACATAATTCCCCTTGAGAACTATCCAAGTTGCTGCATTTATCAATATTTTATTAGTTTTTATTGCTAAGTAGTATTCCCTTTTATGAATGCACCATTCATCTTTTGAAGGATATTTAGGTTGTTTCCAATTTTTTTGGCTAATACAAATGGAGCTGCTATTAACATTCATATACAGGTTTTTTTGTAAACATAAGTTTTCATTTCTCTGGGATAAATGCCCAATAATGTGATTGGGTGATGTGGTCAGCACATGTTTTGTTTTATAAGAAATTGCCAAACTATTTTCATTTCACATTCCCACCAGCAAGCTAGATAGATCCAGTTTCTCCACGTCCTTGCCAGAATTTGTTGTTATCACCTATTTTCAGATGTTCTGATAATTGTGTAGACCACTACACATTGTGGTTTTGATTTGCATTTCCCTATTAATGGTTTTAAACATCTGTTCATGTGCTTATTTACCATCCATATCCCCTCATTGATGAAATGTCTATTCATGTCTTTTATCCATTTTCTAATTGGATTGCTGGTTTTCTACTGTTAAGTGTGTGTGGTGAAATACATGTTTACCATTTTATCATAAAGTATATCATTTTAGCCATTTTTAAGTGTACAGTGCAGTGGCTTTAAGTACATTTGCACTGTTTTTCAACCATCATCGCTATCCATCTCCAGAACTTTTTCATCATCCCAAACTGAAACTATACCCAGTTAGCAATAATTCCTCATTCTCTCCCTTGCTAGCCTCTAGTAGCTACTAATCTACTTTCTGTCTCTATGAATTTGACTATTCTAGGTACCTCGTATAAATGGAAGTATGTAATTTTTGTCTTTTTATGTCTGGCTTATTTCACTTAACATTGGTATATCAGAGCTACATATACTATACTCTTATGCCCTTTGTTTAAACACTACCACATTCCTTTCCAGAATTACTGCACCAGTCTCTATTCCCATTAACAATCAAAGTAGCTTCTTAAGTGTCCATATGCCTACCAACATTTGGCATTATCCTCTAATGCCAAATATGGGTGTAAAGCCATATGTAATTGTTTTAACTCGCAATTCTCCTGTTATTGAATTTGAGTATTTGCTCATATGTTTATTGGCCTCTTTGGAAAGTTTCCTTTTCTATAAATTATTTGTTCATATTCTATGCCTTTACTCATCTTTCTTTTGGCATTCCTGTATTTTTCATGTTGATTATCAGGAGTTGTTTGTTTATTCTAGATATTTGTCCATCATTAGTTTTAGAATTGCACAAACCTTTTCCCAATTTATCTATGGTGTTCTTCACCATATTTCATTTCAGAAATCCTACCCCACCTTCATGTCTCAAAGATAATCTCTCACATTAACTTCTATTAACTATGTGAGTTTGCCTTTTACAATTTTTTTTTTTTTTTTTTTTTTTTTTTTTGTGGTACGCGGGCCTCTCACTGTTGTGGCCTCTCCCGTTGCGGAGCACAGGCTCCGGACACACAGGCTCAGCGGCCATGGCTCACGGGCCCAGCCGCTCCGCATCATGTGAGATTTTCCCGGACCGGGGCACAAACCCATGTCCCCTGCATCGGCAGGTGGACTCTCAACCACTGCGCCACCAGAGAAGCCCTACAAATTTCTTTTAAAAGAAACAATTCGTTCCACTTTAATTCATTTTATTTTTGTTCTTATGATTCTTGTTTTCAAGACCTATATCTGTATTAATTTACCATGTCTATGTTCATTTCTTTAACTTATTAAAATCTAACAGAATAAGTAATTTAGTGTGTGCCCCTCTCCCTGAATTCCTATTTGATATTATCTAGGTGGAATTTCAGTTTGAATTGTTATGACTGTACTTCTTTTTGTTTTCTTTGGTTATTGCTTTTTCTTAGGCAACAATAAACTTTTATGTGTAATTTGATCATCTTTTCATTCCATCTCTCTTACTAGTATCCTCTAAGATTTATTTCTTTCCTTATTTGAGTTAATCAGATGAGCTTATTTATTTATGTTAATATATGAAAACCTCTCAGAACAGTGCCTACTACTACAGTGCCTTGCTGTAGTCATTTTATTGTTGCTATATGAGTATCTTTAGTGCTGCTATATGAATGTTTTTAAAGTTGGAACTTACATGTCAAGCGCTCTGAGGCCTTGTATGGCTGGCAGTATTTTTATTATGCTTTCATATTTAAATGACAGATTAGACATAAATGCTTTTTTTCTTAAATGCTTTAGAAAATATTATTCTGTTGACTTCTTGTTTCCAATATTGCTATTGAAAGGTATATGGACCTATACCTTGTTCCATTAGAAGTGATCTACTCTTTCTTTCTTGAAGATTTTAGAACCATCTCTTTGTCTGAATTCAGGATTTTACTCTAATTTTCCTTATCTGTTTCATTTGGTACTGCATGAGTGCTTTTAACCTGAGATCTTTCTTGATTCTAGGATATTTATCATTTTATTTCTTCAAGTATTTTCTTCCTTCTCTTTCCACTTTCTGGGGATACTTTTGTCGGGATATCTTTTGATTTAATTCTATCCCCATAGCTTTTATTTTATTTTATTATTTTTGTGTGTGTGTGTGTTACGCGGGCCTCTCACTGTTGTGGCCTCTCCCATTGCGGAGCACAGGTTCCGAATGCGCAGGCTCAGCAGCCATGGCTCACGGGCCCAGCCGCTCTGCGGCATGTGGGATTTTCCCGGACCGGGGCACGAACCCGCGTCCCCTGCATCGGCAGGCGGACTCTCAACCACTGCGCCACCAGGGTAGCCCCCCATAGCTTTTAGCTCTTTTTTTCTATTTCCTCCCTTTAACCATTCCTGCTACCTCTGGAGAATTTTTCAATCTTATCTTCCATCTCACTAATTCATTCTTAGCTGTGTCTATCTACTGTTTAGTCCCTTATTATCACTTTATTGTTTTCTTTATTTCAACTATTAAAAATTTCAGACCTAACGTCTCCACTTAGTCATTTTTAATGTCTTTTATTCCTGCTTCATGTTAATAATATCTTACCTATGTCTTTGAGGATATTTAATTTGCTTATTGTATATTATTGGTCCATCTTGTCCAGTAATTCTGCTTCATGTGAAATATGTTACTCAGTTTCTCTTTTTATATAGTCATTAGACTCCTCTGGTATCTAATGTTTATCTTTTCCCAATAATGTTTATCTTATCTTATCTAATGTTTATCTTTTCATATTCCCTTGATTATTAGCTACTCTGTAAGCACTGAAAAGAAGCAATCTCCTTAAGTTGTAACACAGCAGCCTTACGAGCCAAGGTGGAATAAAAGTCCAAAGTGTCTGGTCAGGTCTCACGTATTTTTTGTTTGTTTTGTTTTTTTTTGTTTGTTTTTTTTGGAGGGAGTTGGGTTTTTTTAAGGAATTTATTTATTTTTGGCTGTGTTGGGTCTTCATTGCTGCACACGGGCTTTCTCTAGTTGCAGTGAGCAGGAGCTACTCTTCTTTGTGGTGCACGGGCTTCTCATTGCAGTGGCTTCTCTTTTTGCGGAGCATAGGCTCTAGGCGCGTGGGCTTCAGTAGTTGTGGTCCACGGGCTCAGTAGTTTGTGTCTCGTGGGCTCTAGAGCACAGGCTCAGTAGTTGTGGTGCACAGGCTTCATTGCTCCACGGTATGTGGGATCTTCCTGGAGCAGGGCTCAAACCCGTGTCCCCTGCACTAGCAGGCGGATTCTTAACCACTGCACCACCAGGGAAGTCCTCACGTGTTTTTATTAGTTTCTCCCAAACATTATGTGACTTCTTCACATTAATACCTCACATATACTTCTGTAGTTTCTCCAGGGTTGATTGTGGGGAGGGAGCCAATAGCCTGGAATACTTTGCCAACTCATCAGAAAGTGCAAAAATAAATTTTCTACCCACTTTTTGCATTTGAAACAACCTATTCATTCATAGTCATTTTGACTTGTGTACCTTTTTGTATGTGTTCTTATGACTTTGTAGCTAAATCTCTGAGATTTACTCACTAAACATTGACTATCCAATTATTTAATATCAAATAAATTAAAAAGCTCTTTGCCTTTGTGTCATATATTTAATATCAAATAAACTGAAAAGCTCTTTGCCTTTGTGTATCACTTGACAAACATTTTCCAGAAGCTAGTACCTCTATTCCTAGCTCATAATAGAGGAAATAGGAGGAGGTAAAAGTAGCTTGCCCAAGGACATACATCAACCATCCATTAATAAACATAGGGGGAAGCATTCAGTCTCACCAGTACTCAAACAAATTCATGTTAAAGTAGATCACTGTATATATATATATATATATATATATATATATATATATATATACACCACATCTTATTTATTCATTCATCTGTTGATGGGCATTTAGGTTGTTTCCATGTCTTGGCTATTATAAATAGTGCTGCTGTGAACATTGTGGTGCATGTATCTTTTTGAATTAGAGTTTTCATTTTTTCTGGATATATGTCCAAGAGTGGGGTTACTGGATCATATGGTAGTTCTATTCTTAGTTTTTTAAGGAACCTCCCTACTGAAGTGAGCCAGTGAACAGTTTTGAGCAGGAGTGATATGACCTAACTTAGATATTAAAAATATCACAGTGACTGCACCAACTTACATTCCCACCAACATTGTACAAGGGTACCCTTTTATCCACATCCTCCGCAACATTTTTTATTTGTAGGCTTTTTGATGATAGCCATTCTGACAGATAAAAGGTGATACCTCATTGTGGTTTTATTTTCATTTCTCTATAATAGCTGTGTTGAGCATCTTTTCATATGCCTATTAGCCATCTGTATATTTTCTTTGGAAAAATGTCTATTCAGGTCTTTTGCCTATTTTTTTATTTATTATTTGGGTTTTTTTTAAATATACTGTGTTATATGAGCTGTTCATATATTTTGGATATTAACTGCTTATTGCTTGCATCATTTGCAAGTACTTTCTCCCATTCTGTAGGTTGTCTTTTTGTTTTGTTGATGGTTTCCTTTGATGTGAAAAAGCTTTTAAGTTTAATTAGGTCCCATTTGTTTATTTTTGCTTTTATTTCTTTTGCCTTAGGAAACAGATCCAGGAAAATATTGCTGTGATTTATGTTAGAGAGTGTTCTGCCTATGTTCTCTTTTAGTTTCAGGTCTTACATTTAGGTCTTTAAATCATTTTGAGTCCATTTTTGTACATGGTATGAAGGAATGTTCTTATCTCATTGTTTTACATGTGTCTGTCCAGTTTTCTCAGCACAACTTATTAAAGAGGCTGTCTGTTCTCCTTTGTGTATTCTTGCCTCCTTTGTCATAGATTAATTGACCATAGCTGCATGGGTTTACTTCTGGGCTCTCTATTCTGTTCCATTGATCTATGTGTCTGTTTTTATGCCAATACTATGCTGTTATGATTACTGTAGCTTTGTAGTATAGTCTGAGGTCTGGGAGGGTTATACCTCCAGCTTTGTTCTTTTTCCTCAGGATTATTTTGGCAATTCAGGGTCTTTTGTGGTTCTGTATAAATTCTAGGATTATTTGTTCTAGTTCTGTGAAAAAAAATGTCATGGGTATTTTGATAGGGATTTAAATCTGTAGATTGCTTTGGGTGGTATGGCCATTTTAATAATATTAATTCTTGCAATCTAATAGCACAGGATATCTTTCCATTTCTTGGAATCATCCTCAGTTTCCATCATCAATGTTTTATAGGTTTCAGAGTATAGGTCTTTAACCTCCTTGGTTTAGTTTATCCATAGGTTTTTGTTTTGTTTTGTTTTTTTTTTTTACTTTCTCTTTCTGATATTTCATTATTAGTGTATAGAAGTGCAACAGATTTCTATTTATTGATCTTGTATCTTACAACCTTGCTGAATTTATTTATTAGTTCTAATAGTTTTGGGATGGAGACTTTAGGGTTTTCTATATAGAATATCATGTCGTCTGCAAATAGAGACAGTTTTACCTCTTCCCTCCCAATTTGGATACCTTTTATTTCTTTTTCTTGTCTGATTGCTGTGGCTAGGACTTCCAATACAGTGTTAAATAGAAGTGGCAAGAGTGAGCATCCTTGTCTTATTCCTGAATTTAGCAGGAAAGCTTTCAGCTTTTCACCATTGAGTATTTTTGTTGGCTGTGGGTTTGTAATAAGTGGCCTTTATTATGTTGAGATATGTTCCCTCTATACTTATTTTTTCCTTTTTTTTTTTTTTCCCATATGCGGGCCTCTCACTGCTGTGGCCTCTCCCGCTCGGGACATGCAGGCTCAGCGGCCATGGCCCACAGGCCCAGCCGCTCCGCGGCATGTGGGATCTTCCCGGACCGGGGCACGAACCCGTGTCCCCTGCATCGGCAGGCGGACTCTCAACCACTGTGCCACCAGGGAAGCCCAGCCTCTATACTTATTTTGATGAGAGTTTTTATCATGAATGAATGTTGAATTTGGTCAAATGCTTTTTCTGCATCTATTTATTTCTTTTTATTTATTTATTTTTGACTGCATTTGGGTCTTTGTGGCTGTGCAAGGGCTTTCTCTAGTTGCGGCGAGCCGGGGCTACTCTTTGTTGTGGTGCGCGGGCTTCTCATTATGGTGGCTTCTCTTGTTGCACAAGGCTTCAGTAGTTGTGGCAAGCAGGCTGAGTAGTTGTGGCTTGTGGACTCTAGAGCACAGGCTCAGTAGCTGTGGCGCACGTGCTTAGTTGCTCCACGGCATGTGGGATCTTCCTGGATCAGGGCTCGAACCCGTGTTCCCTGCATTGGCAGGTGGATTCCTAACCACTGCACCACCGGGGAAGCCCTCTGCATCTATTTAGATGATCATGTGATTTTTTTTCTTTCCTTTTGTTAATGTGGTGTAACACATTGATTGATTTGCCTATGTTGAACTATCCTTGTGACCCTGGAATGAATCCAGCTTGATCATGGTATATGATCCTTTTTATGTATTATTGGATTCAGTTGGCTAATATTTTGTTGAGAATTTTTTCATCTATATTCATGAAAGATAGTGGCCTGTAATTTTCTTTTTTGTAGTGTTTTTGTCTGGTTTTGGTATGAGGGTGACAGTGGCCTAGTAGAATGAATTTGGGAGTGTTCCCTCCTTTCAGTTTTTTGGAATAGATTCAGAAGGATAGGTATAAGGTCTTATTTATATGTTTGGTAGGATTCCCCTGTGAAGCTTTCCACTCCTGGAATTTTGTTGGCTGGGAGTTTTTAAATTACAGATTCAATTTCACTTCTAGCAATCAGCCTGTTCAAATTGTCTGTTTCTTCTTGACTCAGTCTTGGCAGGCTGTATATTTCTAGAAATTTGTCCATTTCTTCTAGGCTATCCAATTTGTTGGCATATAACTATTCATAGTATTCTCTTATGAATTTTTGTATCTCTGTGATAGCATGTATTATTTCTCGTCTTTCATGTCTTATTTTGTTTGTTTGGATCCTCTCTATTTTTTCTTGACGAGCCTGACTAAAGGTTTATTAATTTTCGACAAAGTAACCTAGGTTGTAGGTTTTTCCCTTTCAGGACTGTAAATATATCATGCCACTCCCTTCTGGCCTGCAAAGTTTCTGCAGAGAAATCAGCTGATAATCTTATAGGAGTTCCCTTGTATATGACTCTCTGTTTTTGTCTTGCTGCCTTTGAATTCTCTTTATCTCTAACTTTTGCCATTTTAATTATGATATGTCTTAGTGTGAGCCTGTTTGGGTTCATCTTGTTTGGGACCCTCTGTGTTCCTGTACCTGGATATCTGTTTCCTTCTTTGGGTTTGGTAAGTTTTCAGTCATAATTTCTTCAAATACATTTTTGATCCCCTTCTCTTTTCTCCTTCTGGAACCCCTATATATTGACACATTTTATATTAGCACATAGATCTCATATGTTGCTTTTTTTTCCCATTTGTCTTTTTGTCTGCTGTTCTAATTGGATGATTTCCATTATTCTATCTTCCAGATCATGTATGCATTCTTCTGTGTCATTTAGTCTGTTATTCATTGCTTCTCAAGTGTTTTCTATCTCAGAAATTGAATTATCTCTTCTTTATTGGGTCTTCTTTATAGTTCCTTGTTAAAATGATCCCATGCTTAGATCAATTCTCTTTCTTAATTCAGTTAGCATTTTCATTACTACTAACTTTTTGAACTCACTGGTAGGCTGATTATCTCTGTTTCATTATTTATTTTTTCAGGGGCTTTCTCTTGCCCTTTCAGTTGGGAGTTCTTTACCATTTCATTTTGCTTAACTTTCTCTGTCTCTATGAATTTAGGTGAAACAGTTATAATCATGGTCTTGAAAGTGTGTTTTTATGTGAGGGCATCCCTGTGTGGACTACACGTGCCAAATATCTTTAGTGTGAGGGCTGGATTTGATGTGGACACAAGCCACGCCTTTCCTCAGGGTGTACTGGCCACTATCACCTTGATATGGGGTGTAGCTGGTCTTGTAGGAGCTGGAGCCTACACAGGGTGTGAGGTGGGATTTCTTCTCTGCTCAGTGGCAGTCACTGCCCTTTCAGGGTCAGGGTCTGCTCCCAAGTTTCTGGAGCAGGTGTCCTGACGGTCAGGCTCGAGTTGGCTCTGTTCCCTTTAAGTGTGTATTTTTCCTTCTCCCCACACTGGGGCCTTTGCCCCAGAGGTGGGGGGGGGTGCTATAATAAGTGGGGCTCATACACTTACAGAGTTCCAGTGTGCTGCCTGTGTAGGCATCCACTCAGACACAGTCCAAGGTCACATTTTTTTCCCCTGTTGTAGTTGTCCCAGATCAAGTGCAAGGTTATGGCCTGGAGTAGGCAGGGCTGAAGCATTCACTCAGCTGGCACTGGGATTCATGGCATTGTGGTTGTGGGAATTGAAGCAGCTTCACTCCTGTCAGAAATCCGGGCTGCTTCTCTGGCACTGTTTGAGTAAGTGCCAACAATGGCCACTGCCACCCTACCTGGACCACAATCCAGGGCCCCAGACTGCCTTCTGTGTCCCTGCATGGAGTCTTTTCCCAGGACCTGGCTGCCATAAATCCAGTGCCAAGCTGTGGCATGGAGTGAGTGGGGCCATGGTGTTTACTCAGCTCAGATTGGGGAGCAAAAGGAGGCAATAGCCACTAGGATAGCCCTCTCTCTTCACCCTGTCTTATGGAAAGCCAGCACCCACATACTCCTCACAAGTGGAATTTGGGCTTCTCAAGCCATTCTGTCTGTCCCAGGAGTTCTCCAAACAGCCAAGGGAACTTGTCTTCTCCATATAGGACCCTAGAACTTGGACACCCAGTCTGTGGCTCTACCCACTCACTTCCCAGGGTGAGTGTCTGCCCATATGATCTCCCTTTTCCCTTATTCCCCTCCCAGGGACACAGGTTCCAACCCAATGCCTTTCTTTTCATCCTACTTGATTACATGGGAATAATTTTTGCAGCCTTGGTTGTGAAGGAGTTCTTCTGCCAGGTTCCAGTTAGTTTTCCATGAGAATTTTTCCAAATGTATATATATTTTTGATGTGTTTTGGGAAGAGGGGTGATTTCTACATCCTCTTACTCTGCCATCTTGATTCCCCATTGAAGGGAATCTTTTTCTTCTTTCTCAAAGTTGTTTTGGCTCTTTGGGGTCTTTTATGTTTCCATGCAAATTTTAGAACTAGTTCTGTGAAAAATGTCATTGGTATTTTGATAGGGATTGCATTGAATCTGTAATTTGCCTTGATAGTATGGTCATTTTAACAATTTAATTCTTCCAGTCCATGAGCACTGTATATTTTCCATTAGTTTGTATCATCTTAGATTCCTTTTATCAATGTCTTATAGTTTTCCAAGTACAGGTCTTTTACCTCCTTGGTTAGATGCATTCCTAGGTGCTTTAGTCTTTCTGATGCAGTTGTAAATGAGATTTTTTTCTTAATTTCTGTTTCCGATAGTTCATTATCAGTATATAGAAACACAACAGATTTCTGTATGTGAATTTTGTATCCTGCAACTTTACCAAATTCATTGATGAACGCTAGTCATCTTTTGATGGTGTCTTTAGGATTTTCTGTATATCATATCATGTCATCTGCAAACAGTGACAGTTTTACTTATTCCCTTCCAATTTGGATTCCTTTTATTTCTTTTTCTTGTCTGTTTGCTGTGGTTTACAATACTTCCAATACTATGCTGAACAAAAGCAGTGAGAGTGGGCATCCTTGTCTTGTTCCTGAATTTAGCAGGAAAGCTTTTAACTTTTCACCATTGAGTATGATGTTAGCTGTGGACTTTTCATATATGGCCTTTATCATGTTGAGGTACATTCCCTCTATACACACTTTGCTGAGAGTTTTTAATCATAAATGGATGTTGAATTCTGTCAAAAGCTTTTTCTGCATCTGTGGAGATGATCATATGATTTTTATTCTTTAATTTTTTAATGTGATGTGTAGATACCACATTGATTAATCTATGAATATTGAACCATCCTTGCATCCCTAGGATGAATCCCACTTGATCATGGTATATGCTTTTTCAAGTTGAATTTGGTTTGTTAATACTTTGTTGAGGATTTTTGCATCTGTGTTCATCATCTCTGAGTTATTTAAATTTTTAATTTTAATTATGAAATATCTCAACATACAGATAATGATGTAAATTATGCTTTGAACCTAGAACTGAAATTAGACAGATATTAACAATTGGCTAGATTTTCTTCAGATCATTCTCTTTTGTTTTGAAAAGAAATAAAACACCACAGATACCACTAAAGTTTCATCTCTATCTCTTTCTCTTCCCTCACTCTCTAGAATTAACAACCATCCTATAATCAGGATTTACTATTTCCATGTATATTTTTGTATTTTGTGTGTTTATGTGTGTTTGAGTATGTGTAAATTATGTATGATATATATTATGTAGCATATATTCAGTATATCATAGTATATACTGTATAATGTATATTATGTATTTTATGTTTTCTAATTTTATACAAATATTATCATATTAGACATAGCCATATAGACATACATGGTTATATGTGTTAGTATTATCTATATTTTAAATTTTACAGAAAAGGCATCTTATTATGCATATCTTTTGCAACTTATTTACTCAGTCATTCTGATTTATCCATTTTGCTTTATGTAGTTCATTAATCTTAAATGGTATAGAGTTTCCCATTATATAACTAGACTAGGGTTTTTCTGTTCCTCTTCTCAGCAGTTTTATTTTCTTGCTATTACAAGCAGTGTTGCAATGTATATTCTTGTATGTGTCTCCATGTTCACATAGGTAAGCATTTCTCTAGAGTGTATGTCTAGAAACGAAATTATTATGTGGTAGAATATGCACATCTTCAACTTTTAAGGTATTACCAGATTACTCTCTAGAGTAGTTGTCCTAATTTATTATATTTTTATAAATGTTTTATTTTTCTTTTTTAGGTTTTAATATAACTGCAGGGGTTGATGAAGAAACAGGATTTGTTTATGGAGGAAATCGCTTAAATTGTGGTACATGGATGGATAAAATGGGAGAAAGTGACAGAGCTAGAAACAAAGGAATCCCAGCCACTCCAAGGTAGTGTTTATTTTTAGTGCTTATATAGTTATATCATTTGTAAAACTACATACTTGTGGAATCTTCTGTTCTATTAACCATGAAATCTTCATGTTAAATCAGTCAAAATCTTCCTTCCTTTCCCCTACTTCCCCTTCCACGCACTCCTTTTCTCTCCCCTAATATACACATACACAATCCTCTTGATATAAGTCATCAAGTAAAGCTATCTGTTCTCTTCTGGACGTTCTCATGGGTTGACTACCTGCAGGCACCTCAAAGGAAAGTTTTATGACTTATTATCCCCATAGTTAAGACATTTCTTTATAACATGAAGTGTTTTCTTTGTAAGTATTTCATTATTATTATCTTTTGTAAATATAGAAAACAACCAGTTGTCCTGTCTTTTATGAAATCCTTTCACTTTCTGAACATTTTCCCCTTAATTTTTAAATCTTTTATCCCATCATTTCTTTTTATGATTTCAAGTTCTTACTACAATATCAAGTCTGAGAAACTATTTTCTTATTCCAAATTTTATCTTCAATCAGAATTGTCAAAAAAAATTATTGAATAGTAGTTGTCATTACATGTTTTACAAATTCTTTTAAAAACCTGTTTATTTTGGTGAGTTATTAGATCTTATACTTCCCTTTCATTTTCCTTAAAAATGAGCTTTCAAATTATGATGTTTACCTTCCCTGACTTTCTTCAATTCAGTATCCCGTATTTTCTATCTTTTTCACTGGAACTCTATCTCAGTATTCTCTGACTCCTACTTCTGCCTTTTTCCAGCAGCTATCTCCTTTTACTCCATAATCTCTATTCTACTTCATAGAATTTTTTTAAAATACATTAAGTTGGTAAGCAATGGCAAAGTAATAAGAGGAATGATTTCTTTTTTCTTTTAATTGGAGTATAGTTGCTTTATACTGCTGTGTCAGTTTCTGCTGTATAGCAAAGTGAATCACAATTTCTTATATATGCAGTGCACATTCCTATAAAGTGAGGATTTTTTTATAGACAGTCATTTTTATAATGTGTTATATAATTCTTCAAAGCTGTTTTTTGAATGCCCTTTCTTAAAAAAAATATTTATTTATTTATTTATTTGGTTGCACCGGGTCTTAGTTGCAGCTCGCCAGCTCCTTAGTTGCGGAACGCGGGCTCCTTAGCTGTAGTATGCGAATTCTGATTCATTGCAGCATGCATGTAGGATCTAGTTCCCTGACCAGGGATTGAACCCGGGCCCCCTGCATTGGGCGTGGAGTCTTTCCACCGCACCACCAGAGAAGTCCCTGAATGCTCTTTAGATAGTGCTTAATTTACTCATTGTCACAGAGTAAAATTTATTTTTAATTTTAGAGATGGGTCTGCTGTGGAAATTGTGGGCCTGAGTAAATCTGCCGTTCGTTGGTTGCTGGAATTATCCCAAAAAAATATTTTTCCTTATCATGAAGTTACAGTAAAAAGACATGGTAAGCTGTTTCTTTTGTTTACAAAGAAACTCCAAATGTACTGTCTATATTCTTAACCTACGTAATCATCATGTGACTCAACGAACTAGTATTAGAAAACCCTTAAGATTAAGGGGAAAGACAAACCATTAATTTACTAGTATGAAAACTGTAACAAACCTGATTACTAACCATATTTTTATAGCAACTTTGAACTGAGATATGAAGAGCATCATACTTATTTTTTTTCCTCAGTATGACTGTGAGCAAGTCAAGTTTTGGTGAACAATTATGAAATCTTTACCTCTCTTTTTCTAGAGCAGTGCTGTCCAATAGAAATATAATTTAAGTCACATACATATTTAAAATTTTCTAGTACCTACATTTTAAAAAAGTTAAAAGAGACAGGTAAAATTAATTATCATTATATTTTTTATTAACTCAATATATACCAAATATTATTTCAACATATAATCAATATGAAATTATTCATGAATTATTTTACATTCTTTTGGGGAGTACTATGTCTTTGAAATGCAGTATATATATATAAATATATATATATATATATATAAATACAGTATATACTTCTGGCACCTCTCAATTCAAACTAGCCTCCTTTCAAGTGCTCAATAAAGATAATTTTATCAAATGTAAGAGTGATCCAAACAAAGACAAATGATCTGGGATCATTTGTTAGAGTCTAATCCTTTTTTGGTAATACAGTGAAAGATAATTTTTAATTTCTGGGTAGTGTTCTTCAAAAAGCCCTGACAGTTTTAAAAAGTGGATAATTTATTGACTAAATATTACTCTTTAGCTGTAACTAAATGTATGGGTTTCTTTGAATGCCTAAAACTACCAAGTCTTTTGTAATGTTTCAGGAAAAGTTGTGAGAGTCTCATATGATGAATGGAACAGAAAAATACAAGATAACTTTGAAAAGTTATTTTATGTGTCAGAAGACCCTTCTGATGTCAATGAAAAGCATTCTAATCTGGTGCATAAACGTGGCATATACAAAGATAGTTATGGAGCTTCAAGCCCTTGGTGTGACTACCAGCTCAGGCCTAATTTTACCATAGCAATGGTTGTGGTAAGTGATTTGTTCTGTTCTTTCCAAATTTCAAAAATGTTATGATAGGGTTTATTTAGTTCTTTATTCCCATTTGTTTTCAAATTCATTGAATTGCTAAAAAGTGCATTGTTCACCAGCTAGTTTTATATGGTCTTTTCTGATGAATAAAGCATTATGCATATCACCATTAACCTATAACATTTGGTGTCAAAAAATAGAAAATAATGGATGATGACTAATGAAGTTCTTCTCAATGACACACATAGAAAATGATGATATTTGTACAGCATGTTGGCCCAAATGGATTAGGTCGCTGCCAGATCCAGCTGCTTCAGTTAGCCCCAGGCCCTACCCAGCTGTCTTGAAAGCAGAGGGCATCTGTATTTCAGCACACCTGTGCCATGACCAGTGCCTCAGCACACTAGTTGGAAACATCTGGACTAATGAACTAATATGGGTAGCTTCAATTCACATTCCGTTTTCTTTGTTGTATTGCACTAATGAGTTCTGTCTAGCCAAGAATTCTAGACTCTCCTTATTTTCCCTATACCTAGTCTAAAAATACAGTAAAATAGAGAAGGTATGTGTTCTTCTATGCCCGCCTAGATGTTGCCACTTTGTCAAAAAGAGTATTAAATGTAGTATTATTAATTATAGTAGAATAAAAAATACTAAGGTACATAATGGTAACTTTGATTCAGTGTGCATTTGATTTCATTTAACATTTAAAATTAATGCAGATTCTTAGTCACCAATGCTTTCTCTCCTTCTCTACATCACAAGTAAATTTACTCATACTATTGGAGTGCAAATCCTTCTGTATTATATTATGACCCTAAAAGCAAAAAATGAGTTCCAGATGAACTTAAAGGAAGCTATTGTAAATCTTCTAAAGAATGAATTATATGGGTTTAAATGTGTTCTGCCTTCACTGTAGCTGTGACAGCTTCATTCTGGAGCTAGTATACTTTCTTAAGTGACACAAGGAAACAATCACCTCAAACAGCTTTCCTAACCTCTAAGGCCAAGATCAGCATTTCCAAGTTGGCCTGATAGGATTAGGTCTGATTAGGCATCTGCACTTGATTTCTGACCGGCACTGTATTTTTAAAGTTTTCGTTATTTTCCAAGTTTATAGTCTATTTTCCAAAGTGGGTGGACACTAATTCTCTGTGATCTTAAAAAGTTTGTATATTTGTTTTTAACACTCATTAGGCCCCTGAGCTCTTTACTACAGAAAAAGCATGGAAAGCTTTGGAGATTGCAGGAGAAAAATTGCTTGGTCCTCTTGGCATGAAAACTTTGGATCCAGAGTAAGTTATAAGTACTAAGAATTTTGTTCATATTATACTTAATATACAATTATATTCATATTGGCATGAAAACTTTGGATCCAGAGTAAGTTAAAGTATAAGTATTAAGAATGTTGTGGATATTTTGTTTGTTTTTGTTTAGTTTTTTTTTTGCGGTACGCGGGCCTCTCACTGTTGTGGCCTCTGCTGTCGCGGAGCATAGGCTCCTGACGCGCAGGCTCAGCGGCCATGGCTCACAGGCCCAGCCGCTCCGCAGCATGTGGGATCTTCCCGGACCGGGGCACGAACCCGTGTCCCCTGCAGCGGCAGGCGGACTCTCAACCACTGTGCCACCAGGGAAGCCCCATGTTGTGGATATTTTATTGCATCAAGCCATAATTTTTTTGCTTATCAATAAAATCTCTAAAATTGCATTCAAACTGAATTTTTAAAAATCCGTTTTGTATCTTCATTAAACATCAGTGTTCAAAATGCCTTTGGCTTGTCCTATATTCAATAATCAGTAAAAGAATTTTAATTTTATAAACTAATATGTCATAAATATTTTCTAATGCCTGTTTTTTCTGACTGTAAAAGTCATACATGATTATCATTAACATTGGAAATATAGATGTATTGTCTCCTCAGAGACAACCTTGATTTTCTAAATTGTTGCTCGTAGTAGTTCCTTCCATATTTCTAAATGGTATGTGTTTGCACCTGTTTCTTGATTCTTTTAAATATTAGACATTATTTGCTTACTGCTTGCGATGACAGATGAGGATTTAACTCTGTCCTTACCTTGCCACAAACCCTTTCCATCCTCTCTAAGTAATTACACCACTATTTTTACTGAAACCAATAAATAATTTTGTTTTTATGATTATGTGTTTATCTTATTTTGTATTTCTTCTCTTTTTCAATTTTTTTTGAGTTTCTAATGACCTTTCTGTTTTTCTTCTACTTTTTTGCTTTAAAGCTTGATACCCATCATCAATTTGCTCTTTCATGTATGAGAGATCCTCATTTTTGTAGTACCTTTACCTTTGTAGATTTTTCCTGACTTATTATGTACTCATTTCAGTCTTGAGATGCAAAATTTTATGTGTGTGTACTTATCTGCATTCTAAAGTATTCTCAATATTTTCAGAGGTGTTAAGAACCACTGGTCAAAACTAAAACCCACAGTAAAAGCTTACTCATTGCAAGTTCTATCTATCTCACTAAAAGAAAAAAAAAAGTAATAATTTAATTAAACAGAGTGTAGATAACTGTCTTGTATTAAATGTTGCAGTGTTTGTAACTTTAATTTGTAAGTATGTGTAAATTGTGTGCATTTAGTTGCTATTTATAATCTAATAATGTACCAAGTTTACTTAATTTTAAAATAACTTCATGGAGAACTTTAAAAAACAATCTTTCCAATATATAATAATTAATAAAACCTTATCTTTAATGTTTACTAATTCAAATTATTCTGTGTATATTTTAATTATTATAAGTATATTAGAGGCCTAGTGAAATAATTAAATTCAACCAATATTTAGTGCCTCCTTGAAGGCAAGATATCTGTATATTTTATATTTTTTGTATTAGGCAGTAAGTGTTTCTTAATCATTCCCTAACACATTCTGAATTCAGTATATACTAATTTAAGGTTAAATGGATGATGAGCTTTAGTCTAGAGATTGGAAAACAAAATAATTTGATTAGTTCTTACCTTTGCTATTAGGAAATTTTTCTAATGCTTTCCGTGTAATGGCTGATCTTTTTTAACCTAAATTTCAATTATTTTGCAGTGATATGGTTTACTGTGGAACTTATGACAATGCCTTAGACAACGACAACTACAGTCTTGCTAAAGGTTTCAATTATCACCAAGGACCTGTAAGAATTTAATTTTTCTTCTTTGAGTTTTCAATTAAAGTTATTTTTCAAATAATTTTTGATATCCACAGCTCTTTTTTTTCCTTCACTTTTAAATTATCTTTTTCAGGAGTGGCTGTGGCCTGTTGGGTATTTTCTTCGTGCGAAATTATATTTTTCCAAATTGATGGGTCCCGAGATTACTTCAAAGACTATATTTTTGGTTAAAAATGTTCTTTCTCGACATTATGTTCATCTTGAGAGGTAAGTCGTCAGGGCATGTAATTTTCAAAATTAATGTTTAAGGGCATCCCTGGTGGCGCAGTGGTTGAGGGTCCGCCTGCCGATTCAGGGGACGCGGGTTCATGCCCCGGTCCGGGAAGATCCCACATGCCGCGGAGCGGCTGGGCCCGTGAACCATGGCCGCTGGGCCTGCGCATCCGGGGCTTGTGCTCCGCAATGGGGGAGGCCACAACAGTGAGAGGCCCGCGTACCGCAAAAAAAAAAAAAATTAATGTTTAGTCTATTTATTAGCTAGTAAATGGCATTTCCTTAGAATTCATTTCAGTATATTCTATGTGAAATTTGAAAGCTTTACTCTTTAACACAAGTTCTATGTAATTTTCAACTTCTTTTAATTATTTTAGGTTGTTATTTAAAGACTTGATATTGCATGATTTATACATGTGGTGGAATAGTCTTTGGTTTTTAAAATTTAGCTGATATTTTTGGGTATGGTTAGCACAGGATAAATACAAAAACTAAAAGTCTCAGGCTGGGCCTTTTGAGTTAACTGATTTAAAGATATATTAATAAATAATCTTCAGAAATGATTTCATTATAATTAAAATATCAGTGTTGGTGTTTTGACTATTTCAAACCCATTTGTCACCTCCTTTGTCCTAATTATTAGCAGATAAATAGTATCAGAGTTATGTGTATTTATAAGATGATATAACTCAGTCAAAAGGTATCTTAATTTCACAAGTTCTAGATTAAACCTAGATATATGTACATCTTATTGCTCAGAATAATTATGCATAAATATGCATAAACAACATAGTTTTATCTCCTCTATTATAAGAACATGAGGGACTTCCATCTAGCAACATGAGTGTTGTCAAATTTTTTCTTTTTATTTAAAGTTTATTTTCATTAGCTTAAGTATAGTCACAGAAACCCTAATCCTGTCACACTTCTGCCTCATCTAGAGATTAAGTCTGAAGTCTGTGTGATGTGAACATTCTTATATTCCATCCTTTACTGGCCAAAGTATTTCTCAATATTTGCATTGCTTTTCTCTTTCTTCCTTTTTTTCCACGAGGAGTAAGAATATCTTGCACTGCAGAGATGATTCTTCTACTTTACCTATAATCACATACCTTCTATCTGTTCCATGACCTTGTCAAATAGTTATCCTTTCTTGGTATTCCACTTGATCCCTCCTTCCTAAGCTACAAAGATATCTGTCAGCCTATCCTAAAATAAAGTCCCTTCATGCTGTTCCTGCCTCAAGCCTTGTTTTATCATTCTGTTCTCTTTTCAGTACATTTTCTATACAATTAACCTCATTTATTTTTCTTTTCTGACACCCAGTCAGTCATCACCACGTACAATCTGGCTTTTGTTTTGCCCTCACCACTCTGGTGAAGCCACTCAAGAAGATCCTTTCTGGTTCCCAGATCCCATGGCTTCCTTTCACTTCTCTTCTTTGATCTGGCTATAGTGTTTGACATTGTTGCTTTCCTCTTTTCATGAAAAACATTATGCTAGCCACAGCATTAGGTTTCTCTTGTTAACCTAGTAATAGTAACAACTATAATAATAGCAAATAATATTAATTGAGTAGTTACTATCTTCAGATATTGTTCTAAATGCATTCATATAACATTACTCATTTCATCCAAAAAACTATATAAAATAGCTACTACTATTATTATTATCCTGTTATTGTTATTCACATCTCCACTTACTAGCTATGTGGCTGTGCGAAAGTTACTTAGCTTCTCTGAGCCTCAGTTTCCTCATCTTAAATGGATGTGCTGGTATTGTTTTGAGGATTAATATATTAGTACATGTAACACGGACGAGATACTAACTCAAGATATGAGCTACTGTCTCTATTTTATAAATTAACCTTAGAAAGTTAAGTAATTTATACAAAGTCAAATGGCAAGTAATTTGGTAGAGCTCTTACTGAACTCCAGGCAAGCTGACTTCACAGGCTGTGCTCTTAACCACTACACTATTGGCTCTATTTACTGTTTTTCTGGCTTTGCTTCCTGGCACCTAAATATGTTCATTCTCCAAAACTCTATCCTTGATCTTCCTTTCTTTTCTATCTGACTTGTCTTCTGTTATATTTCACCTAATTTCACATCTTCACTCTTCAGGTAATTTTTAACGTTCATAAACTCCACTTCTACTTTTTAGCTACCTGATAAACTTGTTACCTCAGATGGCCTTCTGCCATCACTCATTTTCTCTCACATGTTTTTTCTTCCTATAGTTCCCATCTTTGTTACAGTATTACCATTATTCATGCTCTGCAAGCTTAAACACCCCAGGTACTTTTAAATTTTACTTCATTACCTCTCCAGAACATCCAGATAGTTGTCGAGACTTGATTATAGTTCTGTTCCTTCTAACAGCCCACCGTGTTCCTTTCTGTTGCCAATGCCTGATTTGTAACTCATAACCTTTTCTATGGACTAGGCAATAACCTCCATACTTCCACTCTCTTTTCTCCATTTTGGCATATTACCCCAAACAAGATCAATCTTGTGGAAATATAACTCACAATTTTAATCTTATGTTTAAAAATCTTCAGTAACTCCCCACTGGCTACAGAATGAAATCCAAATTCTTTAATTCCCACAATTTTTTCTCAAACTACCTTTCCATTTTTATTTCTTGCTGTTTCCTGTAGCTACTTTTGATAGCATAATATTCTTTAACTATGAGCTTTGGATTCAGATTGAATTTCAAATTCTGTCCTTGCTGCTTATTTTTGCATGGGACTTTGAACAAGTTACTTAACCTCTCTGAAATAAATTTCTTCATCTATAAAATGAGAATAATATCTCATTACTTGCTGTCAAGACTAAATGAAAAGATAGATCAAAAATACTTGTCACCTGTGGGGAGGTGCATGGCCAGCACTGTCCCCACTAAGTCCTCAAGCCTTGTTCTCTTGGCTACATGAGGCTGGAAATGATGGAGTTCCGTGTCACTGCTTTCTACTGCTTTACCCTAATATGTAAAACTTTTTCCTCAATAAATGATAGAATAAGTAAAAAAAAAAAGTCACAATTCAAGAAATGGTTTCATCTAAAGTGCATTATTACTTTTTAAATTGTCTATAGAATCTGTAGTAATGTCAATATTCTCATTCTTGATATTGATAAGTTGTATTTTCTCTTTTTTTTTCCTGATCTGCCTGGCTAGAGGCTTATCGATTTTATTGGTCTTCTTAAAGAACCACCTTTTGATTTCATTGGTTTTCTTTTTGTATTGGTTTTCAGTTTCTATTTTATTGATTTCTACTCTACTTTTTATTATTCTCTTCTACTTACTTCAGGTTAATTTGTCTTTTTCTGTTTTTTCAAGGTGTAAGTTGAGGTCATTGATTTAAAGACCTTTCTTCTTTTCTAGTATAGGTACTTAGTGCTATAAATTTCCCACTATGTACTAAATTAGCAATACCCCAAAATTCTGATGTGTTGTGTTTTTTTTTTTAATTCAGTTGAAACACTTTCTGTTTTCCCCTTTGGTTTCCCCTTTGACTCATGTGTTATTTCGAAAGGTGTTATTTAGTTTTCAAATATTTGGGAATTGTCCAGAGATGTTTCTGTCACTGATTTCAAAATTAACTCTATTGTGGTCAAAGAATATATCTAATATGACTTATCTTTCTAAACTTATTGATACTTATTATATGATGCAGAATATGTTCTAACTAGGTCACTAAACTCTTTGCAAGTGAAAAACTGTGCCTCCTGCTGTTGTTGGGTGGAGTGTTCTTAAAATGTTGACTAGGTCAAGTTGGTTGGTAGTGTTATACAAAGTACTCACAGATTTTCTGTCTACTTGTTCTGTGAGTTACCTAGAGATGGGTATTGGCATTTTCTGCTACAATTATGTATTTGTCTATTTCTCCTTGGAGTTGTATGGGTTTCTGCTTCAGGTATTTTGAAGCCTTATTATTAGATGCATAAGTGTTTGGAATTATTATGTTCTCTTGATGAATTGACCCTTTTATCATTATGAAATGAATTTCTTTATCACTGGCAATATGCCTGTGCTCCAAAATCTTCTTTGTTTGATATTAATATAAGCACTCCAGATTTTTTTGTGTGTGAATCTGTTTTTTTAATTGAAGTATAGTTGCTGTACAATATTATATGTTACAGGTGTACAATATAGTGATTCACAATTTTTAAAGGTTATACTCTATTTATAGTTATTATAACTCCAGATTTCTTTTGATTAGTTGTGAGAATGATATATATATTTCCATATTTTTGCTTTTAACCTTTTTGTGTCTTTATATTCAAAGTAGGTTTCTTATACATAGAGCATATAATTGGGTCTTATTTGTCTATGCAGCCTGATAATCTCTTCCTTTTAATTGGGATGATTAGACCATTTACATTTAATGTGATTATTTATATGGTTAAGTATAAATCTATTTGCTTTCTGTTTATCCTGTCTGTTCTTTGTTAGTTTTTTCTTTTTTCCTGCTTCTTTTAGACTGATTATTTTATTTCCATTTTATCTCTTTTGTTGGCTGATTAGCTATTCTTATTTCAGTTTTTTGAATGTTTGCTTTAGGTGTATAGTATACATCTTTAACTTATCATAGTTTACTTTCAAGTGAAGATATAGTGCTTCAGGTGTACTATAAGAACCTTAAAATAGTATAGTTCCATTTCTTCCCTTCAGACCTGTATGCTATTATTGTCATCTATTTTGCTTTTACATATATTATAATGCCCATACTACATTGTTATATTTTTCTTTCAATCAGTTATCTTTTGAGGTTATTTAAATAATACAGAAAAAAAGTCTTATATAAATACATAGTTGCCAGTGTTCTTCATCTCTTTGTGAATATCCATATTTCCATCTGGTATCATTTTTTTCTGACTAAGGACTTCCTCTATTATATCAGGTCTGCTTATGATGAATTCTTTAAGCTCTTGTATGTCAAAAAAGTATCTGCCTTCATTTTTTGAAAGGTGTTTTTGTTGTGTATAGAATTCAATGTTGACAAGTTTTTCTTCTAGTACTTTAAAGTTGTTGCACTATTTTGACAAGAAATCTGCTGTCATCCTTATATCTAATTTGCCATTAATTTCATTCAGTGTGTTTTTCATTTCATACATTGTAGTTTTAATCTCTTGAAGTTTAAGTAATTATACCCCAATAAAGATGTTAAAAAAAAAAAAATCTCTTGAAGTTTGATTTGGGTCTTTTGTATCTCTTCCATGTCTCTGCCTAATATTTTGAACATATGGAATACAGTTACAGTAACTATTTTAATGTCTTTGTTTGCTAATTGATTTCTGGGTTGGTTTCACTCGTGATATTCTCTTATTATGGTTAATATTATCCTATTCTTTGCCTATTAGTGTTTTATTGGATGCTAGATGTAAATTTTACTTTCTTGGATGTTGGATTTTTTTCTGTATTTCCATAAAAATATTCTTGAACTTTAGTTTGGAATGCAGTTAAATTATTTGGAAACAGCCTGATCTTTTCAGGACTTGATTTTAACTTTTTTTGGACCTAACCAGAACAGCATTTAGTTCAGGACTAATTAGTCTACACTAATGAGTCAACACTCATCTGAGTTCTCTATCCCATTTCCCTAAAATTACAAAGTTTTCAAATCTACCTGGTGGGAATAAGCACTGTTCCTGACCCTCTCTGAATGGCAGGTACTACTTCATCTAATACTTTTGGGTGGTTCTTTCCGCATCCTTGGTTAGTTTTCTCTTGTGTATTTGCTAATGATTATGCTGCGAATACTTGAGTGGGACCCTTTACATGTCTCCAGAGTTCTCTGTTTGTGCAATTGTCTCATCTCTAGTACTCTGACCTGAAAATTCTAGCTGTCTTGGTCTTTCTGGACTCTCAATTCCATCTCTTCAGCTCAAAGAGTCTGCCAGGATCCACCTGGGTTCCCCTCCCTTTGTCAAATCCTAGAAGCTCTCTCAAGACAGGAAGGTATAGTAATCATAGGACTCACTTCAATTTTTTTCTTATTTCTTAGGAATCATTCTTCTTTGTTGCTTAATATTCAGTGTCTTAAAAACTACTTATACTCTGCTGTCGCCACCACATGGACCCAGCTCACCCTGCTCTAGCTCTGATATCCCATGCTGGGGTGCCACAAGACATAGATGCCCTCTTCACCTTCCTCGGGCCTGACAACCCCATGTAGGCCACTCTTATGCATGGATGCTCTCCTTGCACCACTTGGGCTCTGGACTACCCCCACCCTTGCTGTGAACTCCTTCCTCATACCCCCTAGACTCTAACATTCTACTCAGTGCTACTCCTGCTACCCTTCTCTCCTTCCCTCCTCAACTGTAGTTACTGACCTTCTTGGTCCCACCTAATGACTTGAGGAATGAATTTTTCAGAAAGCAAGGGAAAGGGGACTTCTTTATACAAGTATGGGTATCTTCCACGTTCTTGTGTTCATATCCAATTATGAGCAGCATTTAATGGTTCTGTAAGTTTGTTTTGTTTCTTAATTTTGATGCTATATTAGTTTGCTAGGACTGCTGTAATAAAGCACCACAGACTGAGTGGCTTAAACAACACAAATGTATTGTCTTATGGTTTTGGAAGCCAGAAATCTGAAATCAAGGCATTTGCAGGACCATGTTCTGTCTGAAGGTACTAGGGAAGGATCTCTTTCAGCCCTCCCTCCTAGCTTCTGCCATTTCCTTGGCTTGTACAGCATAATTCCAGTCTTCTCATGGCATTCTCCTTGTGTTCATGTTTGTGTCCAAATTTCCTTATTTTGTAAGGACACCAATCATATTGGATTAGGGGCCCACCCTGATCCACCTTAACTAGTTATATCTGCAACAACCCTATATCCAAATAAATTCACATTCTGAGGTACTGAGGGTTAAGACCTCAGCATATGAATTTTGAGGGGGACACAATTTAGCCCATTATAGATACTCAGGAACCCAACTTCAGTAATCTGACATGTTACTCTGAAGTAGTTTGAACACTTGAAAATGAATAAGTTTTCTATGTCTTCTATTTCTCTATGACAATTTTTTGAAATATGGTACCTAGCTGATATTATTATTATTATTCAAAATATTGCCATATGTACCTAATTGAATCATTTTTTCATTTTTATTATGAAATATTTCATATCTTCAGAAAAGTATATGTAAGTTACAAAGCATAATAATGAAACAAAAAATGAACCAAAAAAATGAAACATTACAGAATTCTGTAATTTTTTAAATTTTCATTTCATATTTAAGGGATTACATTACATCAAAATGAAGAATAAATTTGATATGCTAATAATGCTGTGTTTTGATAGTGAGATCTGGAACAAGTCATTAACCTTCATAAACTTCTCTTACCTCCTCTATAAATAGGAATAGTTATGATACCTACCTTATAGAGTTGCTGTGAGCATTTAATGAGATAATGTATATAAAGCACTTAGTATTAGAACATAATAAATGCACAATAAATACTAACTGTATTATTATTCAGGATAATGAGAAATTAGTATGGAAATTTAGATTGTTTTTAATTGGCATTCTTTTCCTAGTCATAATCCAGTGTTTCTTCATTATTTCATATTCATTTTATAATTTTTGTCAAGATCAAACATAACACAGTCACATAATTACAATTTGAGTCTCATAAACTTACTCCAAAAGAAATAAAATTAGGCCTGAGAGGATGTTTGTATCTATACTTATATATTGCTTGGGATGGTAGTTTCCTCTGTTTTTAATACATAAAGGGATTCCTTTGTAATTGAAAGTCTTAAATCCAAAAGATTGAATATCAAAGAATAATTTCAATCTAAATTCTTTATACGTAAGCTTTAGGATATTCTGTTTTATTTTGTAGTAAATGAGTACATATTGTTTTCTAAAAGAGAAGACAAAAGCACCCAGGTGTATTGCCTATTTTGTTAATCCAACAAGATATGTGTTTGATTATATCTCATAAAATGGCTTTTCTTTCTTTAAGATCCCCTTGGAAAGGACTTCCAGAACTGACCAACGAGAATGGCCAATACTGTCCTTTCAGCTGTGAAACACAAGCCTGGTCAATTGCTACTATTCTTGAAACACTCTATGATTTATAGTTGACTCATGCATATGATTGCATTAAGTATGCAATCAATTTTATTGTTGAATGCAAGGTAATAATGTAATGTAAATGCTTTATCTGCACATGCTAAAGTCATTCTTAAAATCTCATTCATATAATACTGATGCCCGATTTAGGTAAGACTGTAAAGCATTAGTTTTTCTTTTTCTTTTTTTAAATAGGATGTTTGTCTTTTGAATTCAGGAAGTATTCTTCAAATGCCTAGAAAAATCAATAATTTGAAATCCAGAGTTTGAAAACGAAAAAATCATGTAATCTTCTATTTGTACATAAGTGAAAATGAAATATGAGAATGTAATAATGAAAGAAATGAAAAAGTATCTTTAAATGGTGGTATATATTTTCTTCAGTAACAATATATACCAAATAGGCTGTGGTTAATTAATACTTTTACTATGGTATTTCTAGCACCTTCCACACTGCATTCAATAGATACTAAATGAATGCTGAATCATAGAAGTGTCCACCTGCAATATATGTTCATAACTGGAGCACAGATGTTTATAATGTGCTTTTATTTTTTTCACTGATATATTAACATGTTTTTAATATAATGAATTTCAACAGTATATTTAACATAATTTACTTGTGCTAATGATGCATAGGTTATATGAAAAAACCACAAAGCATTAGGAATTTATTTTCTAAAAACAGTTTTATAAAATTAGTCTTGAGTGCCAGTGTCCTACTATGAGATGGTTTACCTTTTCGTAACGCAAATTTTGGCCATGTTTATGAGAACTTTAAAGACAAAAAATACTATATTAGTTTTCTAAAACTTAATAACTATTTTTAGTTTGTGTGTAAAAGTGTATTATACTGGTTTCCTAGTAACCAAAATGTGTTGACAAGTTTAACATTGAGAACAATCTTAACATAATATAAATAGAGATATGAATTCAGTAGTTATCTTGAATTCAGCATAATCATTTGAAAAGCTTTTCGTGTTATTTTAACACACCTTAAATCTGGAAAAGTCATAAAGGAAAAAGGCTTTTAACATTTATACGATTTGACATTTTTTAATAGTACTTATTTTCTAGATGAATTTTTTTTTTACTGTTTTTGTCTCAAGAAGGCTCTTAAATTAGATCATTATACTTACAGTTGAAAGGAAATAGTTGCAAAAATCCATTTCATTATTCAATTGTGTATTTATAGTTAAAATAATGGTGCAATAACACTTTTCTCAGCTAGAGGTCACATATCCAACAACCTTAACTCTGAAGAAGGAGTAAAAATAAAGAAGAAAAACAAGTAAGCTAAAACTTCTGGGTAGTAAAAATGTAAAAATGCTTCAGATACCAAATACCCATTCTCGACCCTCCTTTAGTTTTAACTAGCTTCATTCCTGGTTTCCCAACCTAAAGCAGATTAAATCCTACAGATTTAACGACCATTGTGATAGTAATCTGACCACAGTCTATAAACACATTGATTTCCAAGTTTCCCTTCCTTCTTTATTGCTCAATGTATAACCTTCTCTAACCTGTGCAGTTAAAAAGAATGACCTTCCTTGAGAGGCAGAACCATTAGTCATCAAAGATTCACATAGTTCTATTGTTCTAATTTAACTCCTATATTAAAAGTGGTAAGAAAAGTAACCGAAAACCAACATTAAATATGTTAAATATAAAAGCAAGAAGCAATGGCTGGCTGATGATTAAATGTGATAAATAAATAAGTAAATGAATATATTAACTCTAATAAATAAATAATTGTCAAACAAGTTGACAATTTTAAATACATAACCGTATTGGGTTATCTATGGTAGGGCAAATATCCATCTCAGTAAATTTTTAGGATATCGTGTTGCAGTAGAAAATTAAGTGATTCATATTCCTTACTAGGAATATTAATGAAAGAACATTGTTATAATCTGCATGGCCTATTTTAAAGTTTAAGAGGCATGTTACACATTACTTCATCAAAGGTTGTTAAAATAATAGTTTTAGACTTTAGAGGGATAAATGTTGACTAAAAAACATTTAAATAGAATACTTCATTCCTGAGTGATGTTGGACGAGGTACCATTATATTACGTATTGAAAATGGTTCTGTGCCTTGGTTCTTAATTAATTCAAATCATTCTTACTTTTTAACTTGAGAAGTTTGCCAGTTTAACCAGTATGCTGTGATAATTTAATACATTTCAAAGATAATTGAGGAAACATGAGACCTGTCATCCTGTCTATGAGCATTATAACCTATGTGAACTGCAATGCATTTCTGATATGTCTTCAACTGCTCTATCTAGTAGGCAAATGTCATTTTTATGTCTGTGTGCCAAGAAAATAAAAATCTTTTCTAAAGGACTATATTTTGCATTTATTCCATTATTTACCAGTTAACTAATTTGTTGATGCTGACTACTACCATTTATTCACTGCTTGCTTATTTTGGGTGCTTTATATTTTTGCAGGATGTGTGGAGACAAAGAGAGGAAGAAGAATTTTAGGCTGTTCGGTAATTTATTTAATTAGCTATGTTGAAATTAGAAGCAAAGTTAACTTTTGATGTACAAACTGATCTGTTAGCAGCTATACACTCCCCAGGTATTTCTTGAAATCTTTCATGCTACTGTGAATTTTTTGTTTACCTTTCTTTCATGAGTATGAGTGAATTTGTCAAACTTGCCAAACTTATTTATATAGATCCTCAATGTGCCAAAATAATAAACTCAAGTAAGTTGCTCAGTTTTGGGGTTTTTTTCCATTTGTATGAGATTTGAATTATTAAGTAATACTGATACTTTGTCATTTTGACACAATTTTTTCCTAATATATATTTCTTAATATATCTGGTATTGGTTGGAGGTTTTTTGTTTAACTTACAAAAGCTTTTCATTTTCCTTTGCTCAAATTTTTTAGTGTTTATCTTTGTGAACTCTTCTATCTCTTCAAAATTTAATTGAAATATTAATTGTCCAATAATTTAATAAACTTTTGTTTCTGTGTTATATTCTGGTTTTATATTTATCTATTTACAGCAGCATACAGTATGAGTTGAGACATTACTTAGCTTTTCTTTCAAAATTGTTATATCCAAATTCATGAAGTGAATTTGATTTGTAGTGATTCCTTTTTTAAATTATTGAACTTTATGTAATAATAGGGTGTACTTCTGGGATGTACCGTTGAAGTTATCTGTGCCTGTTCACTCATTTAACTATTATAATTTTTGTTTTAATATTTGTTAGAGCTTTTCCTCACTGTCTTTCTCTCACTAATCCCCTACTCCTTTTTTAGAATCTTGTTTTATATACCTACCTATTTGTTCTTCTCAAGTACTTTTCCATGTCCAAAAAGTGTTCTCTTACCATTTTTACTAAACTTATACTTAACACTGTAAGGTAATTTGATAGGAATTGACATTTACAGTATTTAATCTTCTAAGAACATAGAGTGTCTGCATTTATTCAATTTTTATTTTTTTAGATTGCTGAAATTCTTCCTAATGTTTGTTTTGCCAGTTAGAATAAAAAACTCAGATTTAACAAACATTTATGAGCCCCTACCATATAATGGGCAATTTTATATTGGAAGTATTATACCCATTTTATGTACGAGAACATTGCTATAGCATCTTGCCCTAAGTCACACGACTGATAAATTACTGGACCAAAACTCAATCCCTGATCTTCCTACCACAAATCCTTTTTCAAAGATCCTCAAGACTGAAGTCTTCTGGCTCACCTTCATGCTTCTTGCCACCATCCATCCACAGGTCAAGCTGTGGCTATTATTAGTTGCCCACATAATTATGGAAATCCTTAGATGCTGTTCTGCTTGGGTCTATATATACTCCCTTAATATCCTGGTCAGATAATACATTTGACTCCCTGGTCAAAATGTATCTGCAGCAATCTGCCTTGATAGGATAACTGGTATATTACTGGCTCAATATTCAGACTCAAAATGCATGAGTTAGGTTACACAACTTGGATAAATTTGCAAATATAAGTGTCTTATCAAAGTGAGACAGAGAAAATTCAAAGGCAGTAGGGAACATATTGGTCCATGAGAATTTTGGTCAAAGGAAGCAAGTTATATCTATAGAAGTTCACTAACAAATATGGTACTTAATTAGGCAAACACTCAATATATTTATTGTAACTGATATATTTTGAAAGTGCAAAACTGAGCGCTAAACATCTTTTCTTATAATCATAACATAAGGAAGTGCTCCAAAGATGATTCATCTTGACTCCCACATCACACTCAATGAATCTTAGGCTTCACTTTTACTTGCCTGGGCTCTCATCTATTCCCCACTTTATATTTGCATTCTTGTCTTGTCCTTAAACAAACATAATGATTGCTTAATTGATCACAACTTACACCATCCCTCATAGAACTGAGGAAAACCTTTCTTGAACACTGCTTATATCCCACCACTGATCAGATGACGTTTGGGATACTCTATAATTTGGCCCCAATCTCATTTCAGTTTTGTTACAATAACTTTTTGCTCTTTCCAAAGCTGATTACTTGCCACTCTGAGTCTTTGTTTTTTCAACTGTAAAAACAAGAATGATGGTAATACCTACCTTGCAGGGCAGTAAGAATTCATGAAGGCAGCCCATAGTATGTTAGGATTAAGTTTGACTGCACATAACAGAGCCCATAACAGTGGTCTCTATGAGACAGAAGTCCAGAAGTGTGCAATCCAGGGCTGATATGCTGGTTCTGTGGTCATCAGGAACCAAGGCTAGTATCTAATGACAAAAAATATTCTATAATTTCTTATATATAATTTTCTTAATATGAATTCATTGTCTCCTAGATGTTGTGAACAAATGTACAATAACCTATTTACTTATTTTGATCAGTGGTTTCTCCAAATTCTTTTTCTTCTTGACTTCCCAAAGCCTTACCTTGAGGAGAAAAGAATTCAAGGTTTACATCTTTCAAATTAGTTGTAAATTTTATGGCTTGGTTAAAATAACAAATTTTATAATTCATAATTTTATATTTACATTTTTCAATTCATAATTTTATACTTACATTAAAGTTGAAAGAAGCAAAATAGCAATTATTGAAGTCTCTACTAATAAGGCAAGAAGGAATTTTGTACAAATATTTGTTGTTTTCGGTTTGGGTGGTTCTCATCACTGGTGAAAGGGGAAAAAATGTATCTCAGCAGAAAAATAAATGAAATGGTTTGGAATAATTACCTAGAATGCAATTGTTTAATAGACTTAGAATTCCCTTGTTTTTGAGTGTCTTTAGAAAACATAAGCTTTTTTATTTAAAGCAACTTCAAAGCACTAACTCTAAGACCTAGAGTAGCTTTCTATTAGAGCTTCACTTAACTTACTGGAATTCATCTCTGCTTACTCGGAAGTAAACAAATATGCTATTTTGAATGAAGAGAATCTTCATTTCTGTGTGTTTCTCATAATGTGATTGTTCCATTGGGTCAATGGATTCTAGTGATTAAAAGATGTCATGTGATTCTAATGTTTAAGAGATGCCATTTTCCACAAAACATAGTTCCCTAAACCAGTGATTCCCAATCTTTTATATATTGTGGAATATGTAGAAAAAGCTATTTAAACAGCATTTTGGTAAATGAAAGGAAGATGATTCTGGCTGCTGACAACTAGTCAGAGATGTTTGGCCTGTAGGGCTAAAGAAAACTATCTCATTACTCTTGGAACCTTTTTACCATGGGGCCCCACATTAGTTGGAAAACTGCTCTCAACACAGAGGCTACTTTACCTTATGCCCAACCTAAGGAAGAGCAAACCATTTATAATTAAAGGGGTAATGGTTTGTTGGGCTTGTTAAAGACATGGCTTATCAGTTTTCAGTCTAGAAACGTCTTAAGGAATGTTCAAGTACAAGTGCTTTCCTAGAGAAAAATTATTTTGAAATATATTGTCCATATAAAAAGTATATAACATATGTGCACCTTTAAAGAAGATTAATTAAATGAATAACCATGAACCCGACACAGAATTGAAAACTGAAACAAATTTCCTGTCCCCAGTTTAAACAATACTGAGACCAAGCTAAGATAATAGCAGTGTATTCCAGGAATTCTGCTCTAGGAAGATAAGACTGTAAAATAACTAAAACAGCCTGCACAGCAGTATTTTTCTGATGAGATTTGCAGCAAGATTTGCTTCACAGGTCCTTGGGAATGGAACAAGCTTTACACTGAACACTGGGAGTCAAACACCCTCCAAATTCATCAAACCATCTGACAGGCCTGTGAGAGCCACAGCATCAAACTCAAGACAACTAGTCAAGCTTCTAGTAGCGGTCCGTGGCCTGTTAGAAAGCAGGCCGCACAGCAGAAGGTGAGTGGCAGACGAGCAAGTGAAGCTTCATCTGTATTTATAGCCGCTCCCCATTACTCGCATTACCACCTGAGCTCCGCCTCCTGTCAGATCAACTGCGGCATTAGATTCTCATAGGAGCACAAACCCTACTGTGAACTGCACATGCAAGGGATCTAGGTTGCGTGCTCCTTATAAGGATCTAATGCCTGATGTTCTGAGGTGGAGCTGAGGCGGTGATGCTAGTGCTGGGGAGCGGCTGCAAATACAGATTATCATTAGCAGAGAGGTTTGACTGCACAGAGACCATAATAAATCAATTGCTTGCAGACTCATATCAAAACCCTATCAGTAAGTGGCAAGTGAAAACAAGCTCAGGGCTCCCACTGATTCTGCACTATGGTGAGTTGTATAATTATTTCATTATATATTACAATGTAGTAGTAATAGAAATAAAGTGCACAATAAATGTAATGCTCTTGAATCATCCCAAACCCACGCCCCACAACCCCATCCATGGAAAAATTGTCTTCCATAAAACCGGTCCCTGGTGCCAAAAAGGTTTGGGACTGCTGTGTTAGAGAATGCTCCCTAATTTAACATCATCTTTGAAATTACCAAAGTTGTTCTTAGGTGCTACATTTTATTGAAATTTAACTCGAGAATGCATTTACCAGATGGTTGTCATAATTCCTTTCCTATCCAGTCAGGTAGTTCAAGAATATTTTGTATGGGGACTTCCTTGGTGGTCCAGTGGCTAAGACTCTGCACTCCCAATGCAGGGGGCCCAGGTTCGGTTCCTGGTCAGGGAGCTAGATCCCACGTGCCGCAACTAAAGATCCTGCATGCAGCAACAAAGATCCCATGTGCCACGACTAAGACCTGACACAGCCAAATAAATAAATATTTTAAAATATATATATTTTATATAACCTACCATTTTAAAACTTGGATAACAAGTTTTTCCCTCTTCTTTTTTTTTCTTCCAGTTTTATTTTTATATTTGACTCTTTTCTGTCTTTTGTAATCCTGTTGAAATGGTCATATATATATATATATTTTAGAAATAAAAAAGTCCTATTTAGGAACAGCTGAACAGTTTTTTTAAAACCCTACTCTCCTTTTATCTCACCTTCCTTTTTTTTTGTGGTTTCCCTTACTCCCTTTTCCTCTTTCTTTCTTTCCCTTTTTTCCCCTCTCCTATTTTATTTTATTCCTTGAAAGTACCTTATTCTTACCATAGGAACTATAAACATTGCATGGCCTCATAGCAGTATTCGCAGACAAAAAACTGCACAGCTTTGAGTTCAATACCTACAAAATCTAAAACTCCTTGGACTAAACTTTGAAAATAATTGTTCCAGTGACAAAGCAACCAGATTATTTGGTTCAATATCTTTGCTTTTGCAAGAACTCTGAGTGATTTTGACTAAGTTCCATCAATACTGTAATTCTCAGATTTTATACTAGAAATGTTATTTGTGTGTGAAGCAATTTCATTTTCTAATAATCTTTTAATATTCCCGTTGTTCCTGTAGGAAAAAAAAAAAAACTTCAGCCAAAAACATTCTAAAACAGCTTAAGTAGTCACAATTACGTCAGGTAAATATCTCAACTATTTATTTAGATCATTAAAACCTGTGTATTCTGATCCTAAGTTGTTGAACCAAAATGATTTTTGGTGTTCCAACTATACATATTTCAAGCCTTGTTACAATTGTGTGTTTTAACAGTTTTCTCTAAACTTTCATACCATAGATACAGGAAAATTATCGCATGGTACTATATATAATACAATCTTCATTATCATTAAATAAAGTCAGGCTATACCAGTAAAGATACCTGGAATAGATGTTTTACCCTTGGTAGTTTATTTCGCTCCACATCTCCTCTTCGGGTTGTAATAATTCCCATGGTAAGAAGAGGATGGGGGTGAGTAAAATGGGTGAAAGTGGTCAAAAGGTACAAACTTCCGTTTATAAAATAACAAAGTCATGGGCATATAATGTACAGCATGGCAACTATAGTTAGGAATACTGTACTACATACCTGAAAGTTGCTAAGAGAATAGATCTTAAAAGTTCTCATCACAAGAAAAAAAAAATTTGTTAACTATAGTGACGAATGTTACCTAGTCTTATGGTGGTCATTTCACAATATATACAAATATCGAATCATTATGTTGTACATCTGAAATGAATATAATGTTATATGTCAATTATATCTCAATTTAAAATTCTCAACAATAAAAAAAATTATTATATGATGGGGAGAGGGAGAGAGATGACTGTTCTTCTCAGAAGAACCTTCAAAAAAGGGAAAAGTTACTCAAGAGCCAGATGTGATTACAGAACAATTTGATTACAAATGGGAAATAAAAATCCTGAAGGCAATAACCAAATAGTTCAAAGGTAATCAATAGAGTCAGGAAATTCAAACTTAAATTCCCAAGTTGAATCTTGAGCTGGATTAGTCCTATTTAATTATGTGATGTTTAAAAGTTAAAAGATATCTGAATCTTTATTTAGTTAAAAGTAGGACCTGAGGATTGTGTAATTATCTTTCTTTAGTAATTTTTAGCGACATATATATTTCTTCAGAATATTACATTAAATCTCATTCTATCTTGAGTAAAATATGCAGTTAAAGGGAAAAAATGAACAAAAACTTATTTGTAAATGTAGTGCACAGAGTTATTTATGCTTAGAAATTATAAAAATAAGCTCTTAGCATTCCTGACTTTGCTTACCAAATGGTTTAATTAGCTGAATTTTCTACCCTTTCTTTCTTTTAACAATTAGTATACCTCTTGTGCTAGTATTGATTCATCTTCCAGTAAATGGTTACTCCTAATGATAGTTGTCTGGGAAGTAATACAAGAGATATTCTCTTGTACACAAAGTCTTTTAAGAAGGAAGGTAATGATGAGCTTTAACAACTGAGAGAGAAGGAAAGTGGGTAAGTGACATTTGGGTTACTTAAGTGAAGCATGTTGAGGTGGGCTGTTCTACATGATTCTATGTTTCAGTTCCTGATGAAAACCCAACAAACAGGTAAAACACTTCCTCTCACCAATATTTATCATGGAGTTGTCAAAGACCATGTCATCTATTTCTGTAAAAATTGAAAACTTCCAAGTCACTGCCAAATGTTGGAATATTATAACCAGTCATTTGAAAATTTTAACCACTGTAAACGAGCAAAACCTAAGTTCTGTGCTATTTATAAAAACAAAGATGCTTAAGAAAATCACTAATTCGTTTTATATACTAATTACAAATTCAAACCCTGCTTAGAAAACTCATGGCCTCATTCAATATGGCATGTATATACTTTAACTTTTTAAAAAATTATTCTGTATTCTACATCTTTTTCATTATTAAATGGGCCTTTCCTGGTCCTAGAGACCAGATTTCCTTATTATGCTCTCTCATCGGACTCTGTGAAATTTCTTTGGCGCATTTAAATAGTTACAATTCTACATTAGACATTATTTAATTAAAATAGTTCCCCTGATAGATAGACATTTCTAACCTGAAAACAGCATGAAGAATGGAGCTCAGTGCCTAGAACATTGTGATGGGGTTCAGGACACACTACCCCAAAATACGGCACCTTAACATATTGGATATTTTTAATTTTTTGGTTCTAGTGTATGACCTTTATTTCATGAAACCTTTTGAGAATTATTATGGGGGTTTTGAGGTTTCCCCTACAAGAAGACATTTCCATGAGTCTTGTTCACCCTTGAATATTCTAGCCTCACATACAGCATATGCTCAAAAAATTAATGACTAAATTTCGTTTTGTCACGACTGACAAAAGAGGACCACAGTGGCTAAGAAACATCCACAACTGAACTGAAATATGACATCACAGCTAAACAAATATGTTATTCTATCTCCCAGGACCTACAACTCGCAATCTGATATACATACGAAACAGGTAAACTTTCTAGTTCACATTGAACTTGTAGGAGTTCTTTATTGAAGAGGTGCACTAAAAATTGGGATTTGGAAAATAGTGGTGCTTGGACAGGCCTAAACAGTCTTCTATAACGAGTAGAGGGATGGAGGTGAGAGTAAGTGTGGTACATCTGAGGAATGTGGGCAACACAATTTTTTCTGGGATAAATTATGATAAGATTAGATACAGGTTAAGGCCTTGAAAAGCAAACTAGAATAAATACAAATCAGCTACACCCACCAGAATGGCTAAAACAAAAATAGAAAATACCAAGTACTGGCATGGATATGGAGTGGCTGGAACTCTCATACACTGCTTATAGGGGTGCGAACTGGCACAACTCCTTTGGAAAACTATTTGGCATTGCCTAATGAGCTTAAACATACCAACAGTTCCATTTTGGGTATACACCTAAGAGAAACGTGTTCATATGTTCAACAGAAGACATACACAAGAATGTTCAAAGAAACACAGTTTATGATAGACCAAACTTGAGACTTCCCAAATGCTCAACAACAGAAAATAGATAAATTCTGGTGCGTTTGCACAGTGGAGTATACAGCAGTGAGAAGAATGAACTACAGCTAGAGCAACTAGAAAGATAACTCTCACAAATAGTGTTGAGTCAGATGCAGTAGAGTACATATTAGATGACTTCATTTACATAAAATATGCAAATGAACAAAACTAATCATGCTGTTGGAAGTCAGGATGGTAGTTTCCTTGTGTAGGGGGTGCAGTGCTTAGAAAAGGGCATGAGAAAGGCTTCTGGGCATTGGCAATGTTCTGTGTCCTGATCAGCTGCTGTTTATACGTATAAGGTCAGTTTGTAGAAAATCCTTGAGCTGCACAATTACAATTTGTGCAGTATTCTGTCTGTAGGTTAAAGTTCAATAAAATGTCCCCCAGCCTTACCATTAAAACCTGTTACAGAGCCCTTGTATTATTTCAATAGTAATTAATTTATATTTTGTGATTTACTACTTCAGGTTTTAAAGGTTCACTATCTGCTGGTGAAGTAGTCCATTTTTTTTTTTTTATTTAGCGAAATGTATCCTTTCAGAATTATTACTCAGTTTGATCAGTAAACCTGAATTTATCCTAATTATATTTATATAATGAGCTTGATTATTTTATAGGCTTCTAGCATATCCCAAATCTTTTAATCTATAATCAGTTTTCTCTTTCTCTTTTCTCTCTGTCTCTCACACACATCTTTTACACACTTCTAAAAAAAAAATTAGAGCCTAAGTGTTACACAGATTTTTAGATGTAAGTATCCTGATACCCAGCTCAGCACTCTTCTTCCTGTGTCTCCACGGTGTAAGACAAGAGCTGTGTGCCTCTGGGGGACATCCCTGATGTAAGTGCTGCCATTGCCATTTTGTGACAACACGAGGCTCTATAGTCATTTGGACCAAGATATAAAATTGACCCTATAGTGGCGAGGTCGGGGAATTCAAGAAATTAGAATTCACATCAAAATGATATCAACATTTATTTAAAGTATTTGACTTCTAGGGAACATGGTAATTCTTCCTGTATTCTAAAGAGAATTTTCCAATTAAAAAACTTCTAATCATTATTTCTAGAATGTGACAAAAACTCATCTTTGAAAACTTAGGTACAATTAAGCTTTTTTTTAATTCTTAAACTTATGATTATTTATTTATTATTTATATGATTATTATTTATTTATTTATTTATTTATTATTTTTGGCTGCGTTGGGTCTTCATTGCTGCCGTGGGTTTTCTCATTGCCATGGCTTCTTTTGGTGCAGAGCACGGACTTCAGTTTGTGGTGCGCGGGCTCAGTAGCTGTGGCTCGCAGGCTCTAGAGCACAGGCTCAGCACTTGTGGTGCACGGGTTTAGTTGCTCTGCGGCATGTGGGATCTTCCTGGACCAGGGCTCTAACCAGTGTCCCCTGCATTGGCAGGCGGATTCTTAACCACTGCGTCACCAGGGAAGTTCCTATGATTAATTTTAAGAAGTCCCTCCAAGGGCCATTCTGCAAGCTCAGTGAAGATACGGGAATGTGGTAGAAAATCAGGAGTGCACCCCATCAAGGGCCTGCTTCGCTGAGTGCTGAGCTCCTCTTGAAGCTGAGCAAGCTTGAGCAAGTGCCAGCAGAGGACAGTGTGTGCTCACCTTATGTCTCTGAGTCACCCCCACTGCTCTGACAGATGCGGTTGAACAGGTCTCTCCTGTTGCAGGAACCAACACTTTTAGCTAACTCAGGACTTTGCCAGCTGAAATCAGGGCATGTATGTTCGCTTTAAATTTCATAATGAATCTAACTTGATAGTAAGTTTAACCCTAATATAAATTATACTAAGACAGGGACTTTTTTCCCTTCTCATAAATGAAATTTTGCCTTCCTTTTTGGATTGATATTGAACATAATTATATCTGCTCTGCCTTGTTACCCTTTACATAAGCCTTTCCAAATATCCCCAAACTTCCCAGCAATCTAATGGGATAGGTGATATTTCTCTTTGAGAAGAATTGACCAATTCTAAAAGAAAGGAGATGGCTTTTTGGCAGGGAGGTGGGGGGTGTGTGTGAACAGAATTATTTATTTATTTATTTGTATTAGAGTATAGCTGATTTGCAATGTGTTAGTTTCAGGTGTACAGCAAAGTGAATCAGTTATATATATATATATTATTTTTCAGATTCTTTTCCCATATAGGTTATTACAGAATATTGAGTAGAGTTTCCTGTGCTATACAGTAGGTCTTTGTTAGTTATCTATTTTATATATAGTGTGTATCTGTTAATTCCAATCTCCTGAGATGACTTTTTTAAATAAATCATTCAGTAAGAGACAGTACCATTGTCAAAGTGTGCTCTGAAATTATGAATTCTTCACATTTTCATTCACGATGTCCTGGTAATTTTTCCAACTGTCATCAGTCTCTTTATCAGTAAGTTCATTCATGGAACTTTATAGAAAAGAAATCCCATATTGTGGTAATCATTTGTCAATATATATGTATAGCAAATCATCATGTTGTTCACCTTAAATAAATATGTCAATTATATCTGAATAAAGCTAGAAAAAAAAGAAAAGGGACTAAGGCCGAAACCCCAAATTAAATACATATTATCTCAACAATAGATAAGGCTGAAATTTTAACTCATGAGAAAATTAAAGTTGGGGTTTTTTTTCCAACCAATAAAGAGATTTTAATTTCAGTTTAGTAATGGTATGGGAGAAAAAAAAAAAACACTTTTGCATAAATCCTCTTTGGATAACAATGCCTATTAAGAGATGAGGTATTTCTATTGTTAAGAAGAAACAACATACCCTAAATGGAGTCACTTGTGTTAAGCCCACGTCACCGTCACCAAACCAGTTTATTACCTAACCTAATTGCAGTCTCACCTTCCCAGAAGTGAAACCTTTAACCAGTCAACCTATAATTAGCTGGTTGGCATTGAGGGAGGTAATCCCTACAGGCCCTCTGGTTCCCTTTAGGAGGGTGACCTTGCCTGAAACAATGCATTCTTTGCTAATAACTTCCTTTTCTCACAGCCCTTCCACCTTTAAAAACCTTTCCTTTTTTACAGTTTAGAGGAGCTCCCTTCTATTTGCTAGATGGGGTGCTGCCCGATTCATGAATCATTTAATAAAACCAATTTGATTCTTGAATTTACTCAGTTGAATTTTTGTTGTTTTACACTATGCAGCCGATTTGGAAGATGATATTCCCACTGCCTTCAAATACTTTCCTGTAGTTAACGGTCGGTAGGAAATTGAGTAAGATGGGAGACACTTCCTTATTGCAAAATATTAGAAGTTGGAGAGGTTGAAAGGCAAGCTCTGCATTCTCAGGATTCTTTAAAATGTCTCAGTATTTTATCAATGGAACAGGATAGAAAGCCCAGAGATAAACCCACGCACATATGGTCACCTCATCTTTGATAAAGGAGGCAGGAATGTACAGTGGAGAAAGGACAGCCTCTTCAATAAGTGGTGCTGGGAAAACTGGACAGCTACATGTAAAAGTATGAGGTTAGATCACTCCCTAACACCATACACAAACATAAGCTCAAAATGGATTAAAGACCTAAATGTAAGGCCAGAAACTATCAAACTCTTAGAGGAAAACATAGGCAGAACACTCTATGACATAAATCACAGCAAGATCTTTTTTGACCCACTTCCTAGAGAAATGGAAATAAAAACAAAAATAAACAAATGGGACCTAATGAAACTTCAAAGCTTTTGCACAGCAAAGGAAACCATAAAAAAGACAAAAAGACAACCCTCAGAATGGGAGAAAATATTTGCAAATGAAGCAACTGACAAAGGATTAATCTCCAAAATTTACAAGCAGCTCATGCAGCTCAATGACAAAAAAACAAAAAACCCAATCCAAAAATGCGCAGAAGACCTAAATAGACATTTCTCCAAAGAAGATATACAGACTGCCAACAAACACATGAAAGAATGCTCAACATCATGAATCATTAGAGAAATGCAAATCAAAACTACAATGAGATATCATCTCACACCAGTCAGAATGGCCATCATCAAAAAATCTGGAAACAATAAATGCTGGAGAGGGTGTGGAGAAAAGGGAACACTCTTGCACTGCTGGTGGGAATGTGAATTGGTTCAGCCACTATAGAGAACAGTATGGAGGTTCCTTAAAAAACTACAAATAGAACTACCAGATGACCCAGCAATCCCACTACTGGGCATATACCCTGGGAAAACCATAATTCAAAAAGAGTCATGTATCAAAATGTTCATTGCAGCTCTATTTACAATAGCCCAGAGATGGAGACAACCTAAGTGTCTGTCATCAGATGAATGGATAAAGAAGATGTGGCACATATATACAATGGAATATTAATCAGCCATAAAAAGAAACTAAATTGAGCTATTTGTAATGAGGTGGATGGACTTAGAGTCTGTCATACAGAGTGAAGTAAGTCAGAAAGAGAAAGACAAATACCGTATGCTAACACATATATATGGAATTTAAGAAAAAAAATGTCATGAAGAACCTAGGAGTAAGACAGGAACAAAGACACAGACCTACTAGAGAATGTACTTGAGGATATGGGGAGCGGAAAGGGTAAGCTTTGACAAAGCGAGAGAGAGGCATGGACATATATACACTACCAAACGTAAGGTAGCTAGCTAGTGAGAAGCGGCCACATAGCACAGGGAGATCAGCTCGGTGCTTTTTGACCACCTGGAGGGGTGGGAGGGAGGGAGACGCAAGAGGGAAGAGATATGGGAACATATGTATATGTATAACTGATTCACTTTGTTATAAAGCAGAAACTAACACACCATTGTAAAGCAATTATACTCCAATAAAAAAAAGTCTCAGTATTTTGATGACCCTTATCAGTTTAATCTTTTCCCTTTAGTTAACAAAGTAACTCAATCATTTCATATTTTGTTCACAGCCAATTGTGGAAGAGAATCTCTCCTATTCAACTCAGAGACTTTCAGGGAACATGTGTCTGGAGAATATTTTAGAAACATGAGACATGATTGTACTTAAAATATGACAGTTTACTGTTAAGAAGAGAGATCCATAACCTTGGTCTTTTTTTTCGGATGAAGTCAGGAAAATGCCAGTCTTAACCTGGCATTTTAAGTCTTATCAAACAAGTTGTAGATGGTGAATTAAGTTACCATAAATTTCTGTTTGGTGCTGGGAAAAAAGAAAAAGATCCTGGATGTTTGGAGGGGGATTGTTTGTTTGTTTGTTTTCACCTCAAAATGATCAAAAATTGCTCTGGTGTGTCATTTCTAGTCAAAGTTAGTGTTTTTGAATAATAAATGTGAAGAAACTTGAGGTCCACCATGACTTTCACATTTATGACTCAGATTTATATGTAAAAGAAAACAGTTGTAAATATGACTTATGCAGATAATTATCTCCTCCTCATTTCTCCTTAATTGTAGGGATCTATTGTCAGGGAGGGGGAAGTTTCCCTTCTACCCCTCTTGAGTTCTTGTGGCTGACCTAATAATCGCATTGACACAAGACAGATTAACAGGAGAAAAAGAAAAATTTTAATTCATGAGCGTGGAGGCCTCATAAAAATGGGAACTAAGAAGTGGCCAGAGCAGACAGTTTTTATACTTTTTAGACAAAACAAAAAACAAATTTGTGAGGGATTGATAGGACAAAAAAACTTAGGTTTTGGGTGCCCAATGAGTGAAGCATCTAAATAGAGTTTGGGATTGGGGTAGTGAATTAAAGAAGTAACAATGTTTTTTATACAAGCTTCTTGGCCCCAAAATTTATATCTAGCTTATGAAGGGTGTTCTTCTATCTCCAGATACAACGAGTGCACCTTTCACATGAGAGATTTATTAAGTAACTTTAATTCAAAATGTCAGTATGCCACTGAAGCACATTTTGGGACAGTCTACCCTGGGCCACAACAGTTCCCTCCTCTGAAACATACCTGGAAGACTCACATATTAAAGCTGAGCTGCTGACTGCAGAGAGAAAGTGTTAGTAAAGTCCTCCATTTCACTGAATAATTTTCTTAGTTCTGAGGTCAGTTCAGTTAAACAGTTATATCTCATTTCAGGAGGCAGTGATGCAGATGGGCTCCCAAAGCTAGTCCTATGGTACAAACAATCAGGCCTTTAATAAGAAGCATTTATATGGAAACAAAAGAAAAAACAATGGTTAATGATTGGAGCAGATTATAAGCCAGTTTCTGAGCCCAGAGGGCAGTCAGTCAAAAAGATTTCTAGATGTCAGTGTCATGCATCTTTTGCAGTTTGAAATGTCTCTGATGATGTCATTGGGTGTTCAGGTGAGCTTTCTGAGAGACTCATACAGAAACAGGCACAAGGATTGTTTAAATGTGAGCTGTTTGTGGTAATTTCTCTGAAGTTTATATCAAACCATCTAGCTTCAGTTTGCAGGATTTCAGAAAAAAGGCAGTTTTAGTTCTCGATGATTCCAAATCAAAAGGATGTGAGAAGACTGGAAATGTTAGAGAGTTATAGCCAGATTTTGGAGGAAACTAGAAAAATTCAGGATCCAGTCCAGTTTTCAGGAAATAACAAAACCTCAAGGAATATTAATAGCACTAGAATCTAATATCCACAAGTGTGTATTATAGTTTCTATTGAAACATAATTTTTCTCTCTAAAATCACCCTCATTTCTATCAAAGATAGCCAAATTAAAACTGATTTGTTTGCAAAATAAGTTTAGATTTGATAAACTTGGTCTGATTATGTATATAAGTACAGCAAGAATAGCGGTTGGCCATATAGGTTCTTTTGTTATTTTTAATTTTTTTAAATTTTTAAAAATTTTTGGCTGCATTCCGTCTTTGTTGCCTCGCATGGGCTTTCTCTAGTTGCGGTGAGCAGGGGCTACTCTTCATTGCGGTGCCCAGGCTTCTCATTGTGGTGGCTTCTCTTGTTGCAGAGCACGGGCTCTAGGCGCAAAGGCTTCAGTAGTTACAGCACGTGGGCTCCGTAGTTGTGGCTCGCGGGCTCAGTAGTTGAGGCTTGCGGCTCTAGAGCGCAGGCTCAGTAGTTGTGGCACATGGGCTTAGTTGCTCCGTGGCATGTGGGATCCTCCTGGACCAGGGATCGAACCCGTGTCCCCTGCATTGGCAGGCAGGTTCTTAACCACTGCACCATCAGCAAAGTCCCCATATAGGCTCTTTTAAATCTGCTGTGCTTGAACTTTTCATAATGAATTTCCAGATTGAACTTTAAATGCTTCTTAAGGCCTGGAAACCACACCAAAGACTTATCATCAGACTCACCTATAATGCCTACGGATTTGGGTGAATTTCTCTCTTCTTGAGGTCCCCAAAATATCCTGAGGTTCCTGCACCTGCCAGGAAGTGACCTTCCTTACTCACCTGATAAGGCTGCCGGGAATCCTGTAAGTAAGGTACCAGGCTGATTTTCCAAGGGGCTTTATTGGCTCCATAAAGTCAACCTTTGTTCCTTCAAACTGTCTAGTCATATCTGAGTTTACATGTCTGAGTTTCATATATGACATTCTAGTCAAAGCCTTGGTAATATAACTAAATGTTTCCAATTGTGTCCTTTTATAAGGAGAACAGATTCTTATTGAACTTATGCAATAACTATATTGCCAAGAAAATAATACTTACTGAGAGTTTCTGAATTCTGAAGTGATCAGGTATGGAGAAAAAGATGTTTCAATTCTGCTTACAAAGGTATAATTTACTAAGTTGCTGTAAGTCTTTAAAAAAGTCCTTGTATCTAGAAAACAAAAGATTTAAAAAACAGTAATATTTGAGGCAAAAAGTCATAAAAATTATAATCATATTCATCAGTTCATTCAATCCTATGTAATTAATCCTTGTTCTGCTTGAGTCCAGTTTTTCCATTAGATCTGTCAACCTTGCCTGATGACTGAGGGTGATAGGGACAGTGATAATTCCAAGAAGTTTGCAAGGCATTTTTTAAGGCTCTTATGAATTGCCTAGTGAAGTCAATGTCTTGATCACTGAAGGCTGTTGAAGGTATACCCAAGTAGGAAACATCTTTCCATTTTTTTGCTATTATGAGGGCATCGGACTTGCAGCAAGGGGAGGCTTTAACCCATCTGGAAAACATACACATCATAATAAGTATGTTTTGATAACCCATACTAAGTATCCGTTGAATGAAGGCCAGTGCAGGTGTTCAAAGGGTCCAGAGGGAAGAGGTCTGAGGCCTCTGGGGACAAAAATAGTTGGTTTTTTCTCCAGGGTTATGGACCTGACAGGTCAGGCATTGTTGGTAGACTGTTTCTGCAATTTTATAGAAGTCTTCCCACCAATGTCTACTTACAACTTGAGTCATCTTAAATGCACTATGGTGGGTGAAGGAATGCAAAACAAAAACAGAAACAAAAAAAACAAAAAATGAGGTTTGTCTGGAAGCTGGAAGAACAAAGCAGCCATCTTGGGTTTCCTATGGCCCTGACCGTTGTTTAATTTACAGCTCTTGTTTATCCATCTTAGTTTCTCTGATTCAGGAGCAGACTGTTGCCATGTTATAAGGCCATCAGGATGGCAAAAGTCAGGCAATAAGGGATCAATTTTTTTTGCAGAAGTAGAATAGACTTCATCTACATGTGCCATAATCTTTACAGATTCTGTTGTTGTTGCCTTTGCGTGAAAGTCAAAGCATTTCCCTGATACTTAAGTTCAGTCCTTTTAGTGTGAGCCTCAATTTTGATAACAACATTTTATGCCAAGACACATAAGACTTTCAGGAATTTCACATAGTTTCTGGAACATGTATATTACATACCTATACAGACTCAACATAAAGAAGGCTTAACATTACTTCTTGACAATGCTTCCTACGTAATTTAACATATCAAATGCACTAATTAATTTAATATATTTTTATAAGGAGAGAGAACAAATCTTTGAGATATTTCAGGGGCCCTCTGAAATACCTTATATCTCAAAGTTAGTTCTAAGTCAAAAGGACTCATTTAGATTTGATTTGGGGGAATTTTGTCAAAAATATCAAAAAGGTTTTAAAACACTTAGTCAAATAGGCCACTGTGAAACAATGCTTAGTCATATATTTAACCAAAATAATAAAGACTTCATAGGCAAATATAGAAGGTTACATAGTCCAGAGCAAAACTTATCTCTTTTAATATTGAGAGGATTTCGTTTACTTAAGTAATCAAAGAACTGATAAAGACAACATAGAACATAAGTGATTATTTTGACAAGACATAAGATTTTTTTTTCTTCCCCTAGGCAGATTACTTAAAGAACAAGTTTTCATAATCTCTTATTGTCAAGAACAGAACAATAGGAAAAAAAAAAAGAGAAAAAAAAAACCCAACTTTGTTCTTTTAACAGAGAAAAAACAAAATTCCATTTTACACCAGTTTACTTTTGACATTAAAACTTATTTACTTAATTAAATTCATTCCAATCTTACTCAGTCCTGACAACACATAAAATTCCTTTCTAGGGGCTTCCCTGGTGGCGCAGTGGTTGAGAATCTGCCTGCCAATGCAGGGGACACGGGTTCGAGCCCCAGTCCGGGAAGATCCCACATGCCGCGGAGTGGCTGGGCCCATGAGCCATGGCCGCTGAGCCTGTGCGTCCGGAGCCTGTGCTCCGCAATGGGAGAGGCCACGACAATGAGAGGCCCGCGTATCGCAAACAAAACAAAACAAAACAAACAAACAAACAAAAAATTCCTTTCTAAAGATTCCTTTACAAATATTTACAACTTTTTATGCCCATTTTAGTTTGTCCCTTGTTTTCCTTCCCATTTAGAATTAACCAGCTTTAGGATAAAATCACTTTCTATTTCTTTAACAAAAACATCTCCATACCTTATACATTTTCTTACTCAAAAACACATCCTATTTCTATTATTACACTGTTGGTTTTAACCACATATATTAGTTAGAATTCTTAATCCTTTGAAATCTTAATTTTTTAGTGAAAATAAAGAAGTAAACAATTGTGAACTGTATTAAAATTTTGTGTCTTGGCAAACTTATAAATACATTTTATAATTTCTAGAAACATACACTACTTCATAGTACAAGCTTTCAATAAAGCACAAAACATATTTACTAATGAACCCAAACATACTTAGTCTCTCTAATAAGAGGTCAAAAGTAGGTAAACTTAGACTTGTTTGGCAATTAATGTTCTAGTATCTTATCTTATTTGGAAATGATCTAGACATTCAATGAATTTCAATCATTTAACTTAGCAAAACTCAAAGGGTGTAAATTACCAAAGAGATTTAGGAAATTACATAGACATATCATAAAACAATTATTGTTAAAAAGTTCACCTAAAAAGTCTTATCTCATTTACATCTACTTAGTTCATTTGTTCTTTTTTTTTTTTTTAAATCATTTATTTTTGGCTGTGTTGGGTCTTCGTTGCTGCGTACGGCTTTCTCTAGTTGTGGCAAGCAGGGGCTATTCTTCATTGGGGCATGCAAGCTTCTCATTGCGGTGGCTTCTCTTGTGGCGGAGCATGGGCTCTATGTGCATGGGCTTCAGTAGTTGTGGCGCGTGGGCTTCAGTAGTTGTGTCACGTGGGCTTCAGTAGTTGTGTCACGTGGGCTCAGTAGTTGTGGCTCACGGGCTTAGTCACTCCGTGGCATGTGGGATCTTCCTGGACCAGGGCTCGAACCCATGTCCCCTGCATTGGCAGGCAGATTCTTAACCACTGTGCCACCAGGGAAGCCCAATTCATTTGTTCTTTATAATCATACATAGATTACTCATGAAAATTTCATGAGACATTAAAGCAGTTAGTCATTATCAAGTGTTTTATTTTTCTGACAAAATTTGCAACAGAGACAAACATTTGCCCTTTGACTAGCAAACCTAGGTAGAACAAAAGTTATTTATATGCACTATATTTAATGCTAATTCTGAAGACATGCCTATATTAATTAAATAAACAAGCTTAAAATTAGCTTTTATTTACTAAAGAATATCCTAGATCACATAAACTTGAAAAACATTTGAGTTAGTTTTTATTATATTTTAAAGATTTTTTTATATGAGTGCTTGTTTGTTTAAGTCAATTAAATAGAACTCATAAATTAATTTTGGCAATACCATGCAGAGGTAGAAGGATACCATATTTATAACATACACATATAGACATATAGAAAGACACAACAAGAGATCTCATAGTTTCCATTTTAAAACTTTAGGTACAATACAAAACTCACTAGTTTATAAATAACAGTTGGAATAGCTAGGATTATTCCTTCAGATGGCTAAAGTCTTTTATTATTTGTGGAGAAGACTATTAAGATCTGTATTTGTTGTTGACAAGCAATTTTAAGGAGGCTATTTGGGCAAGAGAGTACTTTTAACAGCTTGTGTTGAAAAAGGCCTCTTTCCCTTTTCTTTCCTTTAGTTTCAGATCTACCAATTGAGCTAATCTGGGCTCAGTCTCAGAGGATGTGGGCTGTGTCTACATTTCAAAGACATGATAAGATTTATAACTTTAAGGGACAGAGAAAGAAAATGTAAGTTTTCTCTTAGGAGTTTTGTAGTATATTTGTCTGTTGTCATAAGTCTTAAGGTAATTTTTTTTTCTCAACAGGACAATTTTGCTCCAGTATCTTGATCTTTTATAATATCTACAAGATATTGAGAAATTTGAGAGAAACAGGCAAGGCCTTGGGACTGGTAAAGTTAGATGGGCCTTGACTTGTTCCTAGTGTTGTACTGCTGGTTGTGTAGACATTTGCAAGACAGACAGTTGTTTCTATTAACCCTTGAATATTGGACTCCAGCTGATTTATTTCCCGATTATTTGTAGGAGGGCCTGGGAATTGCTGAGGAGACAGGGCAATTTTTAAGAAGGGGAATTTATGTTGGACTTTTGTTTTCAGTCTGATTTTTGTTCTTTCTTCTTAATAAGGGCCACTTATTATACTTATCTTTTTCTCCTTTCAGTTTGATCCTCCCGTAAGTACCAGTGTGACGGTTGTTTATGAGAGCTCTCTCTCAAAAAAAAACCAAAATTCCTTTAAAATATAGTCAATTAGCCAAAGATGCAAGAGGTATATTCTCACAAGAGAATATGTAGCCCTCACAAGATCCAGAAAGTTCACTCTCGGAGATAGTCTAAGAAAGTAAAAGCCTTTCATTACTATAGGCAGTAAGAATGGTACAGTGGAAACAGTGCCTCTCGTGTCCCACAAAAATGTGGGGTTCCTCACAGCCATAGACCCACTAATTTATGTCATCAGGCAGTTGCTACTGGAATGGGACTTTTCCAGCATTAACAAGAAACAAAGGTTGAGTTGATAAAGGCCCTTTACGGGACTTCCCTGGTGGCGCAGTGGTTAAGAATCAGCCTGTCAATGCAGGGGACACTGGTTCCAGCCCTGGTCCGGGAAGATCCCACATGCCGCGGAGCAACTAAGCCCATGTGCCACAACTACTGAAGCCCGTGTGCCTAGAGCCTGTGCTCCGCAACAAGAGAAGCCACCGCAATGAGAAGCCCATGCACCAAAATGAAGAGTAGCCCCGCTCGCCGCAACCATGTGCAACAACGAAGACCTAATGCAGCCAAAAAAGAAAAAAAAAGGGCCCCTTATGAACTTGGACCCCTTATAACAAAATCCCCTGAAAGCTGGGATGGCCAAACAAAGAGCATGCTCATTGTGACTTCGTGTCTCAGAACCCTAGTCTATTCAATGGGACATCAGATGCACCCTAGTAAGTGCACCTTCTGCATGGTGGAAACCAGAGAGAATATTCTCACTGGACACAAAGCCAACTCTCCAGACATAGAACAAGGAAGAAGGAAAAACCTCATCTGTTTTTTATATATAGGAACCACAGCAAAGTCTATCTAAATACACACCAGTCTGATGAGAACTGCTAACTCACCAGTCTGTACGATCAGCTTGCAAGCAGACTTATAGGACCCATGCCTGCGGTCTGCCCTGTTTCTTCCTCATTATGACAAACAACACAATAGACAGAGACAAAGAAAAAGTGACCCTCTCTGGGAAGAAAAGAATCCCCAAGAGTCGCTAAGTCCAAGGGACTAGCTCCACAAATATTTTCTCCCACTAATCTAAATTGAGAGAGAGAGAAAAGGGGCTTTCACCGCTTTCCCTTCCACCAGACCTTGCAGGCAGAGATCTGGGAGGCTGACGTGGTAAGAAATCTTACCTTCTGTTGGCCTTTGTCAAATGTCCAGGATTTCTCAGTTGCAGCAGCTTTAAGGCAGGAAACAAGGTCCAGCCAGCTCCTGCCTGACTCGCCAACTGTTAGAGAGGGGGGAATTGCCCCCTCTACTCATCTTGAGTTCTTGTGGCTGAACTGATAATAACATTGACACAAGACAGGTTAGCAACAGAAAAGGAGCAAATTTTAATTCATGAGCATGGAGGTCTCATAAAATGGGAACTAAGAAGTGGCCAAAGTAGGCAGCTTTTATACTTTTTAGACAAAGAAACAATACATTTTGTGAGGCATTGATAGGACAAAAAAACTTAGGTTTTAGGTACCCACCCAGTGAGTGAAGAATCCAGAGTTTGGGATCGGGGTAGTGAATTAAAGAAGTAACAATCTTTGTTTATACAGGCTTCTTGGCCTCAAATTCTGGAGACAAGGGAGTCCTACCTCCAGATGCAGGGCGTGCACCTGCTTTCAGGGAGACAGAAAGCAGGGTCGGAGTATCCCTCTTGCATTGGCTATCTCTTAAGTAACTTTAATTCAAAATAATCAATATGTCACCAAGGCACATTTTGGGGTATACTACCCTGGTCCCCAACTTTATGATTCAGGTCATTATGATTCTAAATTCAGAGCCTGGAAAAAGAGAAGCTTTAGAGGTTAAGTTGATCTGCACAATAAAGAGTTGGAAAAAACTGGGAAAGAAAAGAGAACTGTTGGAAAGTTAGATGAAAAGAATGACATAGCTGAGTTCAATCCCCACCCCACCTCCCTCTACCTACCACCTGAGTAAATGAATATTTCTATGTTTTCTCAACTCTGAGTCTTGCTGGGAGGGAAGATCCTTCAGATCAAGTGTAGAGTAATATTTTTATGAAGTAAAATGAAATTCACAGTTAGTGTTCAAACATCTGTTTAAGCTTTAGCAAAAGATGCTACCCAAAACGCTGACAATTCAATTTGTTATTCTTTTTTTTTTGCGGTACGCGGGCCTCTCACTGTTGTGGCCTCTTCCATTGTGGAGCACAGGCTCCGGACGCACAGGCTCAGTGGCCACGACTCACGGGCCCAGCCACTCCACGGCATGTGGGATCTTCCCAGACTGGGGCACAAACCCGTGTCCCCTGCATCGGCAGGCGGACTCTCAACCACTGCGCCACCAGGGAAGCCCTGTTATTCTTTAAAAAAATTTTTTTTATTGCTGTATAGTTGATTTACAATGTGTGCCAATCTCTGCTGTACAGCAAAGTGACTCAGTTATACACATATAGACATTCTTTTTTTTTTATTCTTTTCCATTATGGTTTATCACAGAATATTGAATATAGTTCCCTGTGCTATACAGAAGGACCTTGTTGTTTATCCATCCTATATATGATAGTTAACATCTGCTAATCCCACATTCCCAGTCCTCCTTCCCTCTTCCACCCTCCTCCCCCTTGGCAACCACAAGTCTGTTCTCTATGACAATTCAATTTGATTCCCTGCAAATACCTCTCACACTCTCTGGTGGAGATGTTAACATTAGCAAAGAGCAATAAACTAAAGAGAGAGGAGACTTAGGGGAATGTTTATGATTTAAAAATATTCAGAAAGTAGAAAATTTGGCACCAACAAATTGAGAGCTGAGAGTTCAAATGAAGGAAAGATGGTCATCATCTACACAGTTCGCCAGAAGCTGGAAGAAACAATAAATCCTGAAAAATAGTAACTAGGACACAGTTCAAGATAACAGGCAGGACATTTGGACCTTGGCTTCCCTTCGCTTCACAGACCAGTTTTAATCAGAATGCTCTGCAGGCCAGTGCAGGGAAATGAACTGTGTGTTACAGGTCTGCAAATAGAGAAAAACAGACATCGAGAGTAAGCCTTTGGAAAATTTATGCAGTCTGACATTGCCTGATCAGTGTGATTTCTATTTCATTTTTAGTAGCTGCCTTTTATTGTGTTTTACCAAGGTACAATCCAAAATGATTCGAGGGGAAAAGAATTGGTCTTTTCACTAGGATAATTGAGAAGTTCTGCCCTAGTCACCACTGCAAAGAGATTCAAATGTGTCAAGGCTTATCTGATGTAATAGTAGAAGAGGCCCAACAGTGATGTTCTTCATGGTCTCGGGAGCTTCATAGGAACAAACTCAGTAAGAACGCCTTTGCCATAGAGGGGAACAGAATTTTGAGAACAGTTCGGTGCTTGTCAATCAACTCTATTTCCATTTTTCTCCATGGATACGTAGGTCTGAGTACTGGAGAGAGAAAAGACTGCAAGAAATGCAGAAAGATTTTCCCTAAAGGTTTTCAAGCAGGAAACAAGCAGCACTAGCTAGAGACTTCCTCTAACTGCAGATAAAATAAGAGAGATAACACACCATTGTAAAGCAATTATACTCCAATAAAGATGTTAAAAAGAAGAAGAAGAAGAAGAGGGAAAGAGGCATTGCATCACTCATAGCAGACCCTCAGTTTGCTTCGTTTGCTTCTGGTAACTGCCCAGTTTGAATAGGAGGCAGCGAGGTGGGAGCTCCTAGACTCTATTTCTATCTGCTGAAAGAAGGTGGCAGTACTGGAAGTGGGTGTGATGTTTGGAGGAGCAGGGCAGCCACCATTGGGAGGCTCATGTGCAATTGAGAGCATGAGAGGTGATGCGAAGGAGATCACACAGCAGAGCCACTGCAGCAGCCAGCAAAGTGAACTTGTTTATGAGAAGTGAATCCCAGTAAAACCCAGGGTGTGTGAGATTTGTAGGTGCCTGCAGACCTCACAAAACCCCTAGAAATTTGAGCTATTAATGTTAATATATGGAGTGGGTAGAGGAAGAGCACCCCTATAAAGAAGGCTGAGAAGGATCAAAGGACTACTCAGAGAAATAAGGGAAAGAGACAAGAGAGTGGCCTTAAGGAAACCAGAAGAGTATCACGGTAAAACACACAAAGAGATCAAGTATCTACTAAGTTTAGCAAAACTGAGGTCACTGGTGACCTTACTGAGAACAATGTTAATAGTGTGTTTGGTTGAAAGCCCTCCTATAATGGATCAGTGGTAAGTAAGAGGTAAGGAAGTAGAAACATCAAGTTTCACATCAAGACGAGTGTTCTTTCAAATCAGTAGATAGCAAAGGGAAGAGAAGATCAGTGGAGGATAAGGTCAAATGAGGGTTTTTCTGTTTATTGTTGTTGTTGTTGTTGCTTTTAATAGGAGAGATTTAACCCTGTTTATATGTTGAAGGGGATGAACCACAGAGGAAGAGTAGCAATCAGAGCATTCAATGGAGTAAGCTGTCTGTGGATGAGGGTGCAGAAGCGGGCAGGATCATAGCATATAGGGGTATTAACCACTGAGAAAGGAGAGAGGTACAGATCACTGAAGATACAAAATGGTTTGTACGGGGTTCCATTAGAGTTCTATTGCTGTGTAAAAAAATTACCACAAATGTAATAGCCTAAAACAACACCCATTTATTAACTCACAGTTCTGTAGGTCGGAAGTCCAACACGATGTGGCTGGGTTCTCTGAGCTGAGTCTCACAGTGTGAAATCAGGGTGTTGGTCAGGTTGTAGTTCTCCTCTGGGGTTTGAGGAACTTTTCCAAGCCCATTCACATTGTTGGCAGAACTCAGTTCCTTGCAGTTGAAAAACTGAAGCCCCCAGTGTCTGGCTGGGTATCTGCTGGGGGCCACTCTCAGCTCCTAGAGGCCTCCTGCAATTCCTTGCCACATAGTGCCCATAGGCAGTTCACAGTATGGATGCTTGCTTTCCCGTAGGCCAGCCAAAGCACATCTCTCTGATCTCCTGTGACTAGCCAGGGAAAACTCTCTGCTTTTAAAGGCCCACCTGACTAGGTTTGGCCCTCCAGGGATAATCTCTCTGTCTTAAAGTCAACTGTTTAGAGACCCTAAATACATCTACAAAATCCCTTTTGCTATTAACAAAGACAAAAACTGGATAGGTAAGGATATTAACTTTATTCAAGCTATTGCAATAGGGAGAGTACCCCAGATCCAAAGATCAGAGTATCTCGGAGATGGTTTTGCCTTAAAATTTCATAGAGAAGGGTAAACAAGTTGTAGACAGAGTGATCTACAGTTGGAGTTGTTTGCAAACAGAGAAGGTATCAGTCAGCTTAACAGGATATGTTTATTTCCTTGTGGATAGCTAGTGTATTAGTCAGGGCTCTCCAAAACAACAATAACAACAACAAACAGAACCAAAGTGTATATAGATAGATATGAGGAGATTTACTATAGAGATGGACTCACACAGTTATGGAGGCTGAGAAGTCCCACAACCTGCCATCTCCAAGCTAGAGAACCAGGAAATCTGGTGGTATAATTCAGATTGTGTCCAAAGACCTGAGAATCAAGGGGTTGGTGGTGTAAGTGCCAATTCCAAAAGCCCGAGAACCAAGAACTCTCACGTCTGAGGACAGGAGAAGATGGAGGTCTCATCTCAAGCAGAGAGAGGGGACTTACCCATCCTCCACCTTTTTGTTCTATTTGGCTTTTAAAGGATTGGATGACTTCCACCCAGCCCACGCACATTGGGAAGGGCCCTCTGCTTTACCCAGTTCAACAATTTAAATGCTAGCCTTTTCTGGAAACACCCTCACAGACACACACAGAAATAATGTTTTCCCAGCTATCCAAGTATCCCAATTAAGTTGACACATAAAATTAGCCATCACAGCTAGTTTCAGGGTGCAGAAAGTTCTAATCTCATCTAATCACGAGACAAAGAACGAAAAGTAGGAGGGTCTGTTGGGCCTTCTCAGCAGGTTCATACAAAAAAGGAAAGGTATATGTTTGACCGTGTCACAGGTAGATAGTGGAGTTATCCTTACGTCTTAGTCTTATAGGAGTCGTGGGAAAGAGTCAACAGGAGAGTGTGAACTCTAGAATGCAAGCTCATACCTCTCCAATTCTTTGATCAAAGAATAAAACTTTCCTTTGCTTATGAACTGAAACAAACAAACAAACAAAAAGTGAACAGTGACTCTTATCTAAGTCATATGGGGAAGGATGGTTCTTTGCAGGAAGCCCTTTCCTGGAACACAAAATGTTGATGGGGGATGGGGGATTTCTTAACTGCTGCTCTTCTCCAAGAACATAGGGCTTAGGTGAAGTTCAACACTGTCTCTTTTGTTGAAGATGAATGAATATCCTTTTTTGCTGAACAATTCAGAGGTGAGAATAAACCTCTTGAGGAGGGTCAAGCAGGGTCCAAGAAATAATCTCTTAAAATCTCTTTTTGGTACTGTTTCTTCAAAATCAGTTGAACCATTTATGGAGAAGTGATAGAAATGTTCAGTTGTTTTAGAGTCCTGGACATCAGATATCTTAAAAAAGGAATGTCTGAAATGAAGATAGGAAGTATTAATATGAATGTTTGTACTAAAGTAAATAACCTTAAGAGCTGCACCTGAGAGTAACCTGTCCAATGGATTCTAAGAAGTTGGTGGAACACCACTCACTGAGTTCCTTGAAGTTAAGATGTTGATGCTCTTGGTGATGTGGTCCACAGCCTTGATTACCTTTCATGTAAGGGCATATGTGACCCAGTATCTTGCCAAGCTTCCTTACTGGCCCAGACAATGGCTTGTCCAGGGAAAAATCCAACCCATGCATGGTCTGCTATGGTGATGAGTCCTTGAGTCCTTCAAGTTTTATATGAAGTGACTGGGCTTTAGCTCATAGGGTTTCTTCTGATCCTGGGATTAAAGGCCAGTGCAGCACACAAAAGGAATATGGATGGTCAGATTTTAGTTTCTGAACACGGGAAGCACAGAGTTTGGAAAGCTTAGTTTAGAGGGTTGTAGCCAGATATTGAAGGAATCTGGAAGAATGGAACATTTGGTAAGTTTTAATGATTTGTGTTAGGTAAGAGGATCCAGTCCAAATCATAAGTAGGTTCCTAAACTGGTTTTTCCACAAGGGTGGGGCAGGGGGCCGGGGTTGGGGGGTGGGGAGGAAGTCACTTAAATCTCTACCAGAGAAGATGGAGTTTGCATATCCATCAATTACCTGTAATTTACTAAGTGAGCAAAGAGCACAAGGACAATAAACAAGGCTTGAGTCACAACTCTGACTATTGCTAACTTGGGATTAGAGTCAGAAGGGTGTGGTATTGTTTTCCACTGAAACACAAAATTTCTCTCTATAGTCACTTCCTTGTTAAAGATAACCTCAAAGAAAGATTATTTTTGATCATAAAGTAAATCTGGTCTCATAAAATTTAGCCTGAATATTTACATAGCTGCAGCAAAAATGGTATTTATCATATAGTACTTTTAAAATGTGCTTTGCTGAAAGTTTAAGAAATGTCAAATTGGATTTTCAAAAGCCTCTTCAGCTAAGAACTCACCGTCAGATTTCACTTGTAGTGTTATAAACTTGGGTAAATTCCTCTCTTCTCAAATTCCCGAAATGTCCTAAGGTTCCTAGGCTTGCCAGAAAGAGACCTTTGTTACTCACCCTGTAAACCAGAGAACAGTCCAGTTTTTCTAAGCATGCTTTGTAAGAATTAGTGCCATAAAGTTAACTGTAGTTCCTTAAAAATGTCTGGTCATGGGCTTCCCTGGTGGCGCAGTGGTTGAGAGTCCGCCTATAGATGCAGGGGACACGGGATCGTGCCCAGATCCGGGAAGATCCCACATGCCTTGGAGCGGCTGGGCCCGTGAGCTATGGCCACTGAGCCTGCGCGTCCGGAGCCTGTACTCCGCAACGGGAGAGGCCATAACAGTGAGAGGCCCGCGTACTGCAAAAAAAAAAAAAAAAATTCTGGTCATATCTGATTAAATTCAGCATTATTCTCAATTATTCATTCCAGGCAAGGCCTTAGTTGCATAACCAATGTTTTCAATTAAGTCCTGTTAACAAGGAAGACAGACTCCTATTGAAATTGTGTAAATACCTACATTGCCATGAAAATAAGAATACTCAATAAGAGTTTTCGAATTCTGGAGGGGTCAGGAAGAAAGAAAAAGATAAATGTTTCATTTTCTGTTTACAAAAGCAGAGTATACTAAATTATTATGAGTTATAGATAGCTTAAGAAGAAAGAGAAAGGGGTTCCTTTATCTAGAAAATATAACATTAACATCAACAATATTCTGTTGGCTTTTAAATGATTGGATGACTTCCAATCCACAATCATCCCTCATCAGTTTATTCAGCCCTGTGTAATTAATTTTTATTCTACTTCACCTTGGGTTAGCAGTCTCAGGAACCCATCTGTTTCTGGACTAGAGTTCTGGAAAGCCAAGAGTACCTGGGCACAGGACTCTGAGAAAGTCCATCTTTGTTGACACACTCTGGCCTGTGGCCAATTGCAGGTCCTTTCAGGAAAACGTCAGAGTAAAACAAAAAATTATCTGTAGATGACAAGTGACTTAAAATGGCTGTGGTTAATTTATTATTGATAACTTTCAAAAGTAAAAGATCTGATGAGAGTTGATTATCAGAATAATGAAACTGACAAAGAAGACTGTTTCTGTGACACGCAAAACAAAGTCAATCCAAAAGAAATTTTAGACAAAATATCTATAAACATAACAATCCTATTTTCAAAGACCAGTGTATATTACATTTATTTTATGAAAATGAATGAATATAATCTTTACAGAGAAAAAACTTTAGATTTAACATATAATAATCCTGAGACATAACATACTATGGATATTCTAAGTACGTAATTAGAATATACCAAGAATATATCAAATTTATCAGGTAAAGAGATTCAGTAGAATGGAGTAAGACCTTAATATTTGTGTATTCATAGAACTCCATAGGTAAGTGACATGAATTCCCAGTTTAAAACCATTGGACTAGAAGAAGCTACATTCGAATTAAAGAAAGTGGAAACTAACTTAACATTTTAAAAAATTACTGAAATTATGATTGTATTCATTATCCTTTTGTTGTCTCATATCAGGCAAAGTAGCACTTAACTCTAATAAATAGAAACATACTATAGACAGTGAGGATACTGACAAATCTCTAGGAACTTCTCAAACAACATATAATTTCTGAAATATTTATATTAATAATATGTTACCTATACAAAATTAGCCTAGGGAAGGTTAAGCTTTTCTTCTGACTTGACAACTCTTCCCATGCAGCTCATTAATAGTAACATATCAAATAAACCTAATTATTTCTAGAACCTCTCTTTTTATAAGATAAAAGAACAAATTCTTTGTGATTTTTCAAGGGCCTTCTGAGAAATCAGTTTTAGATGGAAAATATATCATTTGGAATTTGATATTTGGAATACAGAATATCAAGAATTGTTAGGAGGTTTGAACACTTGCTTAAATAGAATCATGGGTTACTGTGAAACAATACTGGGCCACCTATTTAACCACAATGAAAATATTTGGTTAAATGCATTAAAAGTGTACATAAGGGATAACGTGATTGTAAAGAACCTAGCTCTTTCAAAAGTAGGAAGACTTTGTACTCTTAAATAATCAAGGACATGATCAAATCAACATAAAGCACAGGAAGTCATTCTGATACGACACAAGATCCTTGTTATACAGGCAAATTACTCAGAAGGTAAAGAAAAATCTCTTACAACCTCTTACTAAATAAAGCAGGCAAGTAATCCAAGAACAGAGAGAAAGCTAAGGTCTTTAGTTTTTATCAGTATATGTGCTACTAAAACACTTTTTGACAATCTCATGAATAAATCCATTAAACTTTAGCCACTTTTGACCACCACAATTAAAATTTCCTTTCTGAGAACCTGCTTACAACTTTCTATATCCATCCCAATTTTTTCCTACACCTTCCTCCTTCTCATTCTAAAACAAAGAGTCGGTTTACTTTAGCAGAAAACTTCTTTTTGCGTAACAAAAACCCATCCTGCATACCTTGCATACAGAGTTCCTCTCTCTCACTATTGCTCTGAGTAGAGACTCATTTACATATATTGATTATAACTTTTAATCACAGTCACTTCTATTTCACAGGGAAAACTAAGAGGTTAGGTAATTGTGACTATCTGTAATACACTAGCATTTCTGGCAGATCAGCAGAGCTTATGAATATACATCTCACAACTTTTTATAGCCATACATATCCCAAAGCTGCAAAAAATGAACACATTCATTAACAGATCCAAATATATAGCCTCTGTGTATCAATAAAAATGAGAGGCAAAAGTGTACAAAAATTATATAAACTAAAAATTATGCTTTGCAATTAATGTTTCAGTATCCTATCTATTCTACTTAGAAATGATCTAGGTTTCTATGAATATCCATTAATTAACTCAACTTAGCTTTTGTCCAAGAGTTTAAGTCACCTAGAGATCTTGGAAGCTATTTCAAAGAGGACATATTACAAAACAATTACTATTGAAATAAAGTCTGCCAGAATAACAATTCAATTTGATTAAACACAAATTTACATTTTTCATAATCTTAAACATATAGTTGATATATGCTAGCTTATTTGATCAGTAAATGAACAAGTTTATGAAAAACATACCCAATTAGAATAAATATGTATCAAGAAAATATGCTTATTGCTAATACTCAGAAAATATAGCTTTTTATTAAACCAAGAATATTAAACTAGTGTCATTTGCCAAAGATTTACCTAAATAATGTGAACTCAAATTCCTAAGCCATTTGCATTAATATTATATATATATAAAATAAAAATTTTTAGATCAATTTCCTTAATTTCTGGGAATTTTAGAATTAGATAAGGCTTACTTATCTCTAAATCACTCCAAGTAGCACTCTTTTAAGAGATTTTATAATCTGGTAGTACCATGAAGGAAAGAAAATATTACATACTCACAGGCACATAAACATATATACAGACCCAAACAGAGAGCTTATAGCTTCAATTTTTAAATTTCAGTCAATTTTGTATTTCAGCCAAGTAGGAAAAAAAAGGGGGTTTTGTTCTCATCAGGTACAAATTTTAATTAATTAATTAATTTTATTTATTTATTTTCGGCTGCATTGGGTCTTCATTGCTGTGTGCGGGCTTTCTCTAGTTGCAGAGAGCAGGGGCTACTCTCTGTTGCGGTGTGCGGACTTCTCATTGCGGTGGTTTCTCTTGTTGTGGAGCGCAGGCTCAGTAGTTGTGGCACACGGGCTTAGTTGCTCTGCAGCATGTGGGATCTTCCTAGATAAGGGCTCGAACCCGTGTCCCCTGCATTGGCAGGTGGATTCTTAACCACTGTACCACCAGGGAAGCCCCTAGGTACAAATTTTTCATTGATTTGAGTTTCAAGTAGACAAAATAGAAAAAAACAGAGTAATAGACCAGATTCTCTGCTATGCTTCACCCACAGAGGCAAGATTTCTATAAACCATTTAAAACATTTACAGAGGTCATCAAAAGTTCAGCCCATAAAACCAAAAGAAGCTAGCACCAGAAATCAAGCCAGTACTCAAAAAGAATACAAATCAAGTCCTTACTGTGCTGCTGATGGACAGGAGTCTGGAACACAGGTCCACATGTGGGACTTGCTGTTGAATATCTGTGTAAGGTCGGATCTTAACAAACGGCACCGCAAAACAGAGGAAAGCTTCAAGTGAGCTTTATTAGGGAGCGCTCCCGGGCGAGGTTCACTGGTCCGAAAGAAAGGAGCCAGAGAAGTCGCTCCCGGGCGAGGTTCACTGGTCCGAAAGAAAGGAGCCAGAGAAGTCGCACCCGGGCGAGGGTTGGGCAAGATTTTATAGGGGAAGAAGGGAAAGGGGTGTGGTGAATCTGGGAGGGCGCAGGGTATTCCTCATTTGGTGGTCTTTTCGGTTATCCTGGGGGACCGTTAGTCCCGCCTCTCGAAAGGCGGGAAGGCTGGGCTGGGTTCAAAGTCCCCAGGGCAGTTCCTGGAACTGGGTGGTCTGGAATGTCTCCAGGGCAGTTTCTGGAACTGGGTGGTCGGGAGAATTTCGGTCTGATGCAACCTGTGAATCTGATTGTGTTCCCCTGCCTCGGGCCAGTTGGCCTTACAATCTGGATCTCCAGTCAAGAGTAGAGCACAAAGGGCATGAGGAGTTCCCCTTGCTTGGATGGAGTAAAGAGGGATTGAGGGAGAGGTCCAGTCCCATATGATTCATGGCACCACACTATTGAAGAAAAAAGCTGGACAAGTCAGGATCTTGATTTTATTCAGGCTATTAGAGAGAGTGGATTAGAGAATCTCAGCAAGTGGTTTTGCCTTGGAGTTTCACAGAGAAATGCTATGGTCTGAACTTTTGTGCCCCCCCAAAATTCATGTAGAAATCCGAATGCCCAATGGGATGGTTTTGAGGTGGGGCCTTTGGGAGGTGCCTAGGTGTGAGGATGGAGCCCTCATGAATGAGATTAACGCTCTTATAAAAGAGAATCCATGGAGCTCCCTATCCCCTTTTGCCATGTGCGGATACAGCTAGAAGGTGCCGTCTATGAATCAAGTAGCAGGCTCTCACCAAACGCCTAATCTGCCAGCACCTTGACCTTAGACTTCCCAGCCTCCAGAACTGTGAGAAATAAATTTCTGTTGTTTATCAGCCACGCAGCCTGGCATTTTGTCATAGCAACTTGAACTAAAACAGGAAGGATCAACAAGTTGCAGATAGAGTGATTTACAGTTGGCATTGTTTTGCAAACAGGGGAAGTCTCAGTTGGTTAGCTGAACAGGAAATGTTTTCCCCTGTGGTTAGCTAGTTTCAGGTGGACCAAACAGTTCTAATCTCAGCTAATCAATCATGAGACAGAAAATGGAAGTTGGACGTTCTGAGTCTGCCCATGTCAGAGGATTCAGGTAAAAGGAAATTGTCACAGGTAAATGGTAGGGTCAACTGTGAGTCTTATGGGAACCATGAGAAAGTTGGACAGCAAATCTTATTTAAGTTGTATTGGGAGAAGTGGTTCTTTATAGTAAGCCATTTCTCAGAACCTGAAAGGGTAGAGGAATTTTGGAAAACAAAGGGTTGGGGGGATTTCTTAAGCACCTCTATTTTCCAGGCTCAGGTAAAGTTTAACATTGACACTATATAACACAATCTAATCATGGGTGTGACACCAGGGGCAGAGAACATTGGGGCCATTTTAGAATTCTGCTTACAACAGGGGTAGTTCAAGAAGCTGAGAAAGTTGCCTAATAACTTCAGTTTTCTCTTTGAGGTATGTGTGTGACGGGGAGGGTTGACATAAGGAGGAGGGCTGTCTAGAGATTTGTGAAGGCTTGAAATGATTACTGTGAAACATAGAGTAAGTGAATTGAAGATATTGAGTAGACACGTTATTTAATACCAGAGACTGTAAATTTGCAGTGGCTCTAATCCACTAAGTTACGTGGTTGTGTAATTTTCTCCAGGAATCTTCGGCAGATTTGTTAACTGAGTGTATGAGTGGAAAAGGAGATCAGTGGACTGATCCAGGTTAAGTAATTCTGGGTGAATAGAAGTACAAAAGGACATGGCAGTGGATGGTAACAGGAAGAGGTTATGGACATTGGGGGTCAAATCTAGGTAGAAAAAGAAGAAAGTAAGAGGGGAAAGATAGAATAAGGCAAATGGAGGAAACAAAATGACTAAAAATCCTGAAGAATTCAAATAGATAGGTATAGTGAGTAAAGAAATGACACAGCTGAAATGAAAGGAAGTTCTGGATAAATACTGGACTACTGAGATTTATTATTTCAGGGATGGAGCATCATGGTGATAAAGTCTAAAATGTAGTCATAGGTATAGGGGACTAAAGTACAGTAAAAGAAATAGACTGTAAATCATGTGGTAATGCTCCTGAGAAATGTGGAAATGTAGTTAGCAGATGTCAGGGATAAGAAGGGGCATAAGGTGGGAGAATAAAGATGGCAAAGGAGAAATTTTTTCCTTGTCAGTGAGAGAATAATATTTTAAAAGTAGCAGTGAGGAGCTAGAAAAAAGACAACACAATCTTTCAGATCTGGAGCAGCTGTTTAATTGAGGGAGTGGCCTTCCTAGCACAGAATTTAAGAGGGAGGAATGTCAGTACCTTGTTAACATACATATTTCCCAAATACCTGATACCTCCCTAATAAAAAAAAAAAAAGGGTAGCATAATACTTATATTTTCGTCAAAGGCCAATTTGCTGAAAATACCATCAAAACAACCTGCTGCCAAGACAAAGTTGAATTTATAACATAGTGTTGGTAAAGGTATTTTATATAGAGAGATAGAGACAGAGAGGAAGAGAGAGAGAAAGAGACAATTTACTTTTTTAAAAAGGTGTCCAGTTCTATTAGGTTTAACACATGCATAGATTTATGCAACCACCACTACAATCAGAATACAGAATAGCTCCATCACCCCCCAAATTTCCTTATGTTGTTTCTTTGTAATCAAAATTTCTCTCCACCTCTAATCCCTGACAACTACTAATCCCTCCTACTTGGTCCCTATAATCCCTGGATGTTATATGATGGAATCGTACATTGTATTGATGTACCTATTCAAAAACAATCGGGGCATTTGCAGGTTTGGGCAATCATGAATAATGTTGCTATAGGCATTCATATATAGGATTTTGTGTGAACATAAGTTTTTAATTCTCTTGGGTAAATAAATACCTAGGAGCAGGATTGTTGGGTCATATAAGTATATATTTAACTTAATAAGAAACTGCAAAGCTGTTTTCCAGAGCAGCTACATGATATTGTATTCCCACCAACAATGTATGATAGTTTCTTTCTTCACATCCTTGTCAGCACTTATTGTCAATTTTTGTTTGTTTGTTTAGCCATTCTAATAGGTGTGTAATGGTATCTTACTGTGATTCTAATTTACGTCTCCCTAATGGTTAATGCTGTTGACTATCTATTCCTGTGCTTATTTGTTATCTGTATATCTTCTCTGAGAAAGTGTCCTTTCAAATCCTTTGCCCATTTTTTAAATTGGGCTTTTTCGTATTGTTGACTTTTGAGAGTTCTTTGTAAATTCTATATACAAGTACTTTGTCAGGAGATTTTAAAATATTTTCTAGCAGTCTACAGTTTGTATCTTATTTCTCTTAACAGTGTCTTTTGCAGAAAAAATATTTTGAAGTTTTGATGAAGTCCAATTTATAATTTTTTCTTTTATGGATTGTACTTTTGGTGTCATACCTAAAAATGCTTTGCCTAACTCAAGGTCACAGTGATTGATTTCTTTCTATGTTTTCTTTTTTTTTTTACTATTTTATTTATTTATTTGTTTTGTTGCTCCAGGTCTTAGTTGCAGCTAGCAGGCTCCTTAGTTGCAGCTCTTGGGCTCCTTAGTTGTGGCATGCAAACTCTTAGTTGCAGCATGCATGTGGGATCTAGTTCCCTGACCAGGGATTGAACCCCAAGGCCCCTGCATTAGGAGCATGGAGTCTTAACCACTGTACCATCAGGGAAGTCCCCTATGTTTTCTTTGGAATGTTTTATGGTTTGGGGGCTTTTTTGAGGTTGAGGTTTATTTTATTTTATTATTTCATTTCACTTCATTTCATTTCATTTCATTTTGCATTTGGATGTACAACTTTTTCCCTACCATTTGCTAAAAAGAGCATCCTTTATCCATTAAATTGACTTTGTACCTTTGTCAAAAAGCAGTTGACTATATTTGTGTCTATTCCTGGACCCTATTCTGTTCCACTGATTATATGTGTACACTTTCACCAATATCACACTGTGTCGACTACTATAGCTTTATAATGATTCTTAAAATTGGGTAGCGTGCATCCTCTAATTTTGTTCTTCAAATATTCTTTTCTGCACTAATTTCATTCTCCTTTCCTCCTGCCTCTCAAATGCATTAAATGTTAGACAATTTGATATCATCCTACAGTTCCCTGAGGCTCTGTCCAATTTTTTTCCAATATTTTCTCTCTGGTTCAGATTGGATAATTTCTGTTGATCTTCAAGTTCACAGACAATTTCCTCTTTTCCATTCTGCTATTGAGCTATTGAGTCTTGTTCTGGTAATTCTGACATCTGAGTCATCTCAAACTGGGATTTGTTTTTTCCCTTGTGAGTTGCTACAATTTTCTTGCTTCTGTTTTATTTTTTTAACATTGAGTAATATTGCATTATATCCTGGATGTTTTAATTGCGATGTTATGAGACTCTAAGGTCTGTTAAAATCCTCTGGAGAATGTTGAGTTTTTCTTTGTTTTGCTTTAGCAGCTAGTTGTCCCAGTTGGGTTCAGGCCAAATGTCTTAGCCTGCCTTCTTTGGGCCATGGTTCCAATGTAATTTCAGTTTTCAAACATTTGCAGTACTATTTGGATCTGTTCTATATGTTTCCCCCTGGGGCTAAACGGGCCTGGGTAGTGGTCTTTACCATAGACCAATGTTCAAAGCCTTTGGTCTTCTTTATCAGATTAGTTTCACACATGAGTTCCTGGGGTGATCCTAGAACTTCACACACGTATATCTATAGGATTCACTTTTTGAGCTCCCCCCTCTCAAAATCTCCACAACATTCTCTGGCTCCAAGGGTTTTTTCCTCTGGTCCTCTGGCCAGAATGCCTGGCTTTCAGTCTTCTGTGCTATCAGACAGACACCTCCCACAACTGGATCTACCTTCAAGGCAGATCAGCAAGCTCAGCTGCTGATGCACTCACTGCCCTCAGCCACTGCCCAGAGAGAGTGCAGCTTTGGAAGTGGAGCCCTGCAGAGCCAATAGAGGAAAACAAAACCAGGATATTTCCCCATTCTCTGCATTCTTCAGGGGTCCCTTTTCCCATTCCTCTTATTTGAGAGAGTGATTTTCTCTTGGCTGTGCCCATTGCAATGTTCCAGAATTTGGGTTGCCTTGAGACTAAACCAGGAAATAATAGAGGAAAAAAAACAGGGAACTCACTATTGGTCTTACTTTTGAGTTTTGATTTCCTCCCTAATTTGTCTGCTATTATTTACTTTTCAGAGTCCTTAGTTTCTTTATGTATTCGGTTCAGGATTTTATTATAGTCACTGGGAGAAATAGAATAGAGTATGCTTATGCCATTTAACTAGAGCTGGAACCTATACTTTTAATAATAATTCAAGAAATTTTGCTATGTGAGTGTGACCTATTGAGATATACTTCCACAAGCTGTATGTTAAGTAGGCTGTATTGCTTTAAACATATTTGAAGTAGAACTCTCCTAGCTTAAAAATAATGTCTTTTGTGCTAACAAGCACTTTCATTTTCACAAGTCTTATTATAAATTTGTCTTTTTACAAATTATGGCAATGCTTAAAGTCACATGAGTAGACATTTCTCTCATACCATAGACTTGAACTTGTGGTACATAGCAGCAGGCAGAGATTTTAAAGATGGTTATGACAGAGATATGCTTGACTTGATCCTTGCCTAAAGGCCTAGTTCTAATAGACTTTTTTTGTTCCAAAGGCTACTCAGTTTTATAGTTTACCAATTGGAGACAAAAAGCCTATTCAATTTTGTAATTTACCAACTGAGGTCAAAAGCATTTGCCACTCCCAACCCTGAGAGTTCTTGAACTTCTCTGTTCTCTTTATTCCTTTCCATTTCTGCTTATAAAAAAGTCAATTATTTCTTGAGTGCTTCTCTTTCGTGAAGCATTTTGTCAAATGCAGCCAACACTAACCAACATATACAATTAACATTTGTTTTCTACTTTCTTCTCCCAGAGCTACAAGCCTACTACGTTCATTATTTACCTTCCAAGTTATTGTAGGTGACAGTTTTATCAAATATTCCAATGCATAACATAATCATTCTTCCAGCTTATAAAATCAGCTTACTTGAACTCTAAGCCACTTCTACAAAAGGAAGGTTTTTATTAAAACACACCCCATCTCTGGGTATCAATTTCTGTATCAATCAATATATGCCAGGTTTTGTCAAAATTTTAATGACATACAATAAGAAAGATTTATTTCTTGTTCATGCTGAATGTCTGTTGCCGGTTGCTGAGGACTTCACTTTACAGCTCCTCACTCTATGTAGGCTCATGGAATCATGATCATGAACATTGCCAGACTCAAAGCAGAGAGAAAGAGAGTTCCAGAGGATGACAAAATAGCAATTCAATGCTATGGCCCTTGTTGACACACAATCTGCTTACAACTGATTGGCCATGTCGGGGAGAAAGAAATTTTCCTCTGCTCTTCCAGGCTCTTCTGGCTGGTCTAAGAATTAAAGTTGACATGAGACAGATTAAAAGTAGAAAATCAAACAAAAGTTTAATAACATGTATACATGAGAGAGACCCAGGAAAACTGAATAACACACCCAAATGGCTGAAATCCTCACCTTAGACATCATCTTCATCTAAAGACAAAAGAGGGTGTTGGGAGTTAGTGGTTTGGGACTTCAAAGGGGAGGAAAGCAATTGCCGTGGAGATGGAGAAGCAAATGTTTGGTAAGCAAATGTTGCTGGATCATGCAGAGACAGTGGGACACAGAGAGAAATTTTAACAAACAGACTTTGCTAGGTTCCTCCCTCTACATGCCTAGTTCATACTACAGTCCTCTATTTACATTCTTCAGGCAGCTAGGGGGTAAGTCAAAGTTTCTTCCTGAGTCTTTTGGGCCATGATTGTTTTCAACTCGAAATTATCCACATACCAAAGAGAAATTTTGGGGTGGTAAATTTTGTTCCCCTATGGCCAGACTAGTCATGTGGTCCCATTCAACCATAAGAGCGTCAGAAAGCACAACCTACCACATGTCCTGAAGGTAGAGAGCAGGAAGTATTTGTGGACAGCATAATCCAAGTGCATATGAACTGTATAATCAAATGTACTCTAGCACTATATAGAGGCCAAACTTCACTCAGTTGCACCCCCTCAACCATTCTCAGACTTAAGAGGCCCCTGACCAGCTTTAATAGCACAAGTACATAGTATGTACCTTTCTCCTAGACTTCCACAAAAGGATCTGTGGTGATTTTGTCAGGTAACTATGCCAGGTAAAAGAGAATCCCCTGACTCTGAGATAAAACCAATTCACTGATGCCCAGACCACCAAATTCATCTACCAGAGACTTAAAAGAATATCAGGTTATAACTGATGCTTTGACCAGAATCAACAAGATCCATGGGGCAGCAATCATCCAGGTTAATTCTCCCAGTTTCTGAATATATAGAGCAAATGGCATCACTTCCATTAAAACACCCCTTGATCCACTCCCCCCAGACAAAAGTAAGTCTGTTATAATAGGAAAAGCCAAGCAGAAGCCCCTCCTTGGAAAAGAAGGAAATAAAAAGTAAATTCCTTTCAAACCTGTCAAATAGCTGTTCTATAGAGTATTGAACTCTACAGATCTATCAGGAAGCAAAAGAATCACATGACTATTGAGCTATTGATGATATGGAAGTGACCTCATTCAACTTCTTTTAGAGGTAAATGATGGACAAGCCAAACCTTTGGCTATACTTTCCACACAGGTTCTTTGCCCTGAAGAACTAACAAGAACATGCCAGATTCAGCTAATTTGGTAGCTTGAGAGAACAACTGGTTTTTCCTGTTTGTGAGCTATACTTTCAATTCAATAGTTTTAAGAACTATAATAGCATAGAAACAAAGTATAAGTGACACCTGGAAACCTGAGATTTAATTCCCTAAGCACTGACATTTTTTGTATTTTAACTGTTTTGGTAAGCAATTCTTTAAAAATATAAATTGCCATAGTCCATGCTCTCTTTCTTTCTTTTTATCTTTTCGTCTTTTCCTATGGAGTCTTAAGCCATTAAAGATTATAAACTGTCAGCCTTGACTCTGCCTGAAGATACTGATCTGGGGAATGTCACTTTGTGTGCATAATGCTTACAGTATCATCTGCACCACAAATAATTTAATTTAGTCTTAATTTCTCTGGGCCACTCTTGGAAACTGCAGTTATTGTGCAATATTATAATGTACTCATGCTTTCAATAGGTTTGCCAGATTTAGAAAATAAAAATATAGGATACCCAGTTAAATTTTGAATTTCTGATAAACAATAAATTCTTTTTAGCTTAAGTATTGTCACTTGCACAACCTAAAAGTTGCAAGTTCAGTTTTATTTGTGGATCTTACTGAGGACTGTAGCCTGGGAGACAGCCTCTTCAGATAGCTCTGGGGAACCGCTCTGAAGAGTTAAGGGAGGAGCCAGGATACATAGGAAGTTCCTGATGAAAACAAAACATGCAGTCTAACATCAAAAGATTACTGCTAATCACAAAAAAAAACATCTAAAGTTAATTATGTTAGTGCTTTTCTCTCTATGGACCAATACATTGAAATGATTCCTTAGATATACATCTCAACTATTTAAGGCCAGTATCCAGAAGCCTAGCCTGCTTCCTGTCTTTCTCCATCCTGAATTCCCCTCAGGGTGCTAGGGGTGGGGTGCTCTGCCTTGGCTGGTGGCTTGATCCTTGTACAACTAGAACGGTGGGCGACACTCTGTTTACTGGAATGGCAGGCAACATTCCCTTTCCACAGTGTACACCACATATTGCATATACTAAACAATTATTCATTGTTTATTTGGAATTCAAGTTAAACTAGGTGTCCTGTGTTTTATCTGGCAGCACTAATCAAGTACCAGTGAGATACCTAGTCCTGTTTGGCTCTAGCTGCCCTTAGACTGATATGTTACTCTAATTTGTCTGTCTTTAGGGTGTCAAAATTTTGCCTTTCATATCTGTTATCATAGAAACACCAAAGCCGGTCCACTGCCCCAGTGCCCCCAGATGGCTGTTTTTCTCTCTTCCTTCACAGCCATCTCTGTTCTTCACTGATACTTCTACCCCTATTGCTACTTTTGCTGCCTGCCACCTTTTTTCTATACTGTGCTCATTCCTTTTCTGTTCCATTTTTTCTTCCTATGACAGCTAAGTGTACTGTTTGAAAGCATGGACTTAAAGGCAGACAAATTAGAATTTGAATCCCAGTTCACCTTTCAGTACATATGGGAGCTTCAGTAATTACTTAATGTCTGTAAGCCTCAGGTTCTCCTTCTGTAAAATACAAGTACTAATGTCTACTTTATAGGGCTGTTGTGAGGGTTAAATGAGATTGATACAGGCAACCTACTCAAAGGTACAATCCTTACTGGATTATTATTACTAAAAGAGCTTCAGGCCTTGGGTGCTGACTTGAATCTTTAAATGTGTTGGATGCCTAGACTTGCAGTTTAGGCTCTGCTGGATACTCTTCCCTGGTGAGCTTTTGTACTGCCTGGCTTGTCTTCACCACCATTACCAACCAGTTCAGGTCCGTTCAGGAAATACGTGTTAAGTTTCTACTACTTCTACTCCAGCTAGGTGCTGGAGATCCGGAGATAAATAGGATAGCACTGACCTCAAGGAGAGTGTTGGGCAGAAAGGATATATATAAATCAGATCACAATACAGTGAAGTAAAATATTTTGATATGCACAAGATGCCTCAAGATGTTATGGAACCACAGAGAAGTTCAGACCCCTGGGAGGAAGGAAGCAAGAAAAGGCTTGAAGTTTGTGATAATATCTGAACAGAGAATTAAGAGATGAATGGGGCTAACTTAAAAAAATATAGGCAGGGGCTTCCCTGGTGGCGCAGTGGTTGAGAGTCTGCCTGCCGATGCAGGCGACGCGGGTTCGTGCCCCGGTCCAGGAAGATCCCACATGCCGTGGAGCGGCTGGGCCCTTGAGCCATGGCTGCTGAGCTTGCACGTCTGGAGCCTGTGCTCCGCAACGGGAGAGGCCACAACAGTGAGAGGCCCGCGTACTGCAAAAAAAAAAAAAAAAAAAAAAAAAAATATATATATATATAGGCAGGAGCAGTGGAAACATATTCTACATTCAGTGAACAGCATGAGGAATAGGAAAAGGTACTATGAATGGTATATATGGGGAAACTCAAAGCTGTTCAGTGTTGTTAGAGTATAAATTGTAAAGCTAGGAGAGGTTAATGGAAGTATTACTTTCTTTTGGTCATCAGTTTTGGGACTAATATCTTTACATCAGTTGTGGGTCTCATATATTTAACCCTCTATTTTCATTGTTGTTTTTGTTTGTCTAGAGTTTTGGTCATTTTCCAAGATGACAAAGCACATGTTACTATTTTGTAATTAATAAGTGTCTCCATGTCCCTTTTTTTCATTTTAAAGCTTTTTGAACAGACTAAAAGCTCTTTTTTTTCTCTAAAAAGCTGTACTTATGTCATAAGGTATACTTTTTCTGCTCGTGTATTTTTAAAATATTTTAAATCTTTTTTTCCCCTTACAACCACACATAATTACTACTATTTTTAAAATAAATATATATTCATTATATATTATCTATATCTATCTATCTACCTCTTAATCTTAGAATAGTGCCTAGCTATTATTATTATGCACCAGGCACATTATACTTCCAAAATATATGGACAAACATTAAGATCGGATATATATTCCACCATCCGGGGAATTTCTCAAGATCATATTACAGAACAGTTTAAAGCCAGTTATTCTACTCTAACACAGTTATTTAATTTTATTTTACTGCTCTCTCTCCGTTTGTGTTTCTTGGACGTAGTTTTACTCATTTGCAATATAAAGCATTGTGTTAAGAGGAAAGGGACAATCCTACTCTATCTACTATTTGGCTGCGCTGCTTTGGGCGCGGCTCTGCCTCAGGGTCTAAGCCAGGGTGGGAGAATTGGTTGTTTCCAACCGAACAAGCTTTCCAGATGACTGGGTGGCAGCCTGCGCCACAGCGAATCTCTTTGGTTTTCACTGTCAGTGACAGTCATTTTTAGAAGCGGGTTTGTTTCCTTCCCGAATCCACCTCCTCACTCCCTCTCCGGGTCCTTTGCCCCAAAAGGAGTTTGACTTTACTTTCGCAGTCTGACACCCTGGCGCCCTCCGCCACCGGGCAGCCCGGCAGAGGCCCGCCACTGGAGTTACTCTGTCCGCCAGGTCCCCTCAGGACACACCCAGCAGGAGGCACTGCCCCGGACGGTGAAGCCGGCACCGGGGGTCGCCCGTGGGGCCGCCCGGGTGCCTCGCCTTCGGGATGGAGCTGGCCAGTGCAGAGCTGCGGCCACCAGAGCGGAGCCGGGAACGGTATTCGCCCGGGTCGAGGAGGAAGCCGGAGCATTTGGGGGACTGGACCGCGGGAACCCGGAAATGTCTGGGCCGCACCGGGCCGGCGGCAGCGACGGCGGCGGGAGCAGGCGCCGCTGCGCTTCTGGGGTCGCGGGGGACCCGGCGGGCGCCGCAGCCTGGGGGGCCCGGCGGAGCTGAGCCGCCGCCTCCAGTGCGCGCAGCCGGCCGAGCGGCGCGGGAGGTGAGTCTGGCGCGCTCCTGGGCGGCTGCGGGTACGGGGAGGCCGGTGACCGTGGCTCCGGCCAGGGCAGTGATGTGAAATCCGTCTGAGTGAAGGGGACGGTGTGGATAGACTTTAAGTACTAGCTAAGTAGGGGTGGGGATGGATGAAGTGACACGTTGTTAAGTCCGAGGGAATATATGAGGAATGTGCTGGGTGGAAGAGGAAAAAAGGGCCCGGGGAAAGGGGTGTGTCAAGCGAATGAAAAACGCAGTGTTTGCCTTAGAGGCTGGGGCGTGGGGAGCCGCGGCCGGAGGGCCAGGCTGGCGGTCATTCCGTCAGCGAACTTCCCCGGAGCTCCTGCTCGGTGTGTGGCCCTGTGGCAGGTACCGAGCCACCAGACGGGAACGCTGCGCTGAAGAAGCCGCAGGGACTTCAAAAAATGGAAAAGCAGTCCTTGGTAAGGCTAATACATAGGCAAGGGCTGTCTGAGGCCAGGTGGGATTCCTATCAGAACAGGTGTGTGTGTTGGGAGAGGGTTCTGAGTGTTTAGGAAGGGAGCATTTTAATTAACATTTATTTAAACCAACTAAACTCCGGGGAACGCTGGTTCAAATGAATTAAAGGATAATAATATTAAATGTAGTACTGGGCCTTGCTTAGTAAAACACGTGTCATTACTTTATGGTAGAAGACTGAGTCTTTTATTATGTTCTATTACATGTAGTATTTGAAAATGGAACCAGAGTTAAGTTTTTTGTTTTCAATCAACATTCAACTTTGGTAGTTAAAGATGAAATTTTGGTACAGTTTCTCACTTCGTGCGCTTACTCATTTTCACTGGTAAACTCAGGTTGTTTCCTTTAAAGGCATGACTTCTAAATTTATATTTCTGGTCCTAACTTTCCTCCCAAGTATTGATTCTACTTTTTCAGCATCTCAATTTGCTTCTTCCCTTTTTCATTCCTGTGCTTAACGTGGCTTCTCTTTCCTCTTCTTACTTATGCTATAGCAGTGGCTAGACTTGCTGCCCTCAGCCTGTCTTCCTTCCAATAACTCCCCCGCCGATACTGCTTTTTAAAGCCAGAGGTCTTGTGTATTCTTTTCCCTCAGAAATACTCGGTGACTCTCTATTGAATCCAGAATAAATTTAAAATTATTTAGGGTAGTATCCAAAACTCTTCAAAATTTGTAGCTGTCCATGGCTCCAATCAGATCCAAAATCAGAAATCAGTATCATTGGGCTGATATCAAAGTGTCAAAGGGACTATGCGCCCTTTGGAGGCTCTAGGAGAGAATCTGTTCCCTTTTTCATCCAGCTTTGGTGGCTGCCAACATTCCTTGGTTTGTGGGTGCATCACTCCAGTCTTCAAGCCCAGCATCTTCAAATCTCTTTTTGCTCCATCTTTACATTGCCTTCTTCTCTTGAGTATCTGTATTTTCCTCTTCTGTCTCTTATGAGGACACTTACGTTGGCGTTTAGGCCTCACTTAGCTAATGCAGGATAATTTTCCCATCTCAAGATCCTTAACTTAATTTCATCTGCAAAATTCCCTTTTCCAAATAAGGTAACATTTACAGGTTTTAAGGATTAGGACCTGTTGCTCAGTAGGGTTATCAGCAGTTGGGAAGAGTTGACCTAAAGCAGGGAAGGGAGGATAACTGGAACCTGCCGGCACCTTTGCTTCTGTTTCACCACATTTAACTGAGAATCGTCTGGAGTAATGGCTGTTGCTTCACTTCTGCCTTCCAGATCTTGTGCAGGTTTTGTGTTTAGCCAATTCTGACCTGGCACCATATAGAGAAGGGTATTTGCGGAAATGTGTTTGAGTTTAACCAAGTTGATACAGTAAATACAAGGACCATAATAATACAAGGATCATAATTTTCCTATGATATTTTCCTGTTATACACCATGTCATAGCAGTTTACACCCTTATACTGTTTCTTAAATTATTTGAATAATATGTGTCTTCCATGCTAGAGGATAAGCTCTATGAAGAAACAGATTATATTTGTTTTGTTCATCATTGTGTATCAGTGCTCATCATAGTTCCTGACCATAGTTAGTATTTAAATATTGATGGTGAATTGTGTGATACCTTTATTTTCTACTTCTGACCGCATCTCCTGAATCTTGAAACCTTACTAATGGTTAGTGCCTGTGGACCTGTCATGGAGGAGGAATTTTTCCTCTACTCTTCTAGGTTCTTCTGGCCCGTCTAAGAATTAAATTGACATGAGACAGATTGAGGAGAAAAATCACACAAAAGTTTAATAACACGGATACATGGGAGAGACCCAGGAAAACTGAGTAACTTGTCAAAATGGCTGAAACCCTCACCTTACATACCATCTGCAGCTAAAGACAAGAGAGGTTGTTGGGGGTAGTGGTTTGAGGCTTCAAAGGGGAGGAAAGCAATTGACATGGAGATGTAAAAGCAAAAGTTTGATAAATAAATATTTGCTGGGCCATGCAGAGACAGTGGGACACAGAGTGGACTCTGATCTCTAGGCTCTGCCTAGAGTTTCCCTCCACCACACATAGCCCATATTCTTAATTCTTTGCAGATATCTCTGGTGATACTGTGGGAACAGGCCATCTATCTAATTTTTTTTTTTTTTTTTTTTATCAGTTAGGGGAAAGGTCAAAGATCTTGCTGAGTCTTTAGGGCCTTCACTGTTTCCAGCTTGAAATAACCCACATGCCAAAGAGATATTTTGGCATGACAAGTTTTGCTACCCTACAGATCCTACCCGGATTGTACAGTAGTCTCTGTTCTTTATAGAATACCTTTAACATCAGCCTTTAGCTGTAAGTGGTGGGAAGTGACCATAGCAGAGTGGTAGAGCAGAATGGCACAGGGATGGGGAAATGAGAGGGTGAGAAAGGAGTACATTTTTACATGGCACCTCACATTAGAAGGGGATCTTAGGGCTATATTTATTAGGTCTTTATGTTTTCCCAGTCACTGACATTATGTAAAGAGTACAATAATATTGAATAATTTATAATCTAAAAATTAGAATGCAGATAGGTTTTATGTTTGTTAAGTTGAAGAAATAGTTGAGTACTATTGATTTTATCTGAATGTAGGAGTGGAAATTCTGCAGTCTGTAAAAGAACAAGTTAAAAATTGACACAGTACTCTAACTTACATACAAGTGATATTGTCTTATGTAAACAGATACCTGATACCTTGAGGAAGAAAAGGAAGGAGAAACAATGAAAAGTTGTTTAACTTAGAATGTAATAGGAGTCATAGAATGTAAAGAGTCAGTTGTTAAGTGTTGTGGAGCAGGATTTTGCTTTTCTTAAGCACTTAAGAGTGAACTTAAGTTCACTTAGTGGAACTTATTATTTTTATCATAGAAACAAAATTGACTATGTCAATAATGTAAAGTACCTTTAATTCATATTTCTTTCGCTTTTATAAATAAGATTTTGGGTTTTCCACAGGATTATTATGGACTTCAAGTACAACATATTGTTGCTACTTTTGGAGAATACTGTCTCTACTTCTGAGATAGTTTGGCAGGAAGATATATAAATGCCAGTGTCAGAAGTAAAGCCAGTTGTGATGAATTTTGTCATTATTTAGTACACAGTTGTAGGTTGCAGTTTTAAAGTTTTGGCATCATGGAAGATAATGAACAAAAAATTGCAGCTGAGGTCAGCATTACTTTTTCTGTTCATTTACTTGGAAAAACTTTGAAAGGTTTGTTTTTATACCAATAGCTGTTTCTGACTAGTGTAATGTGAATTTATATTTGCATAGCACTTTAAAATGTGTGTGTTTTCATATGTACTCTGTTGTGTCATTAACCTAAAATAGATTATAATATTATACTTAGGGAGTATATTTCAGAACTAATGTTTAGAAAATGTAAATATAGCTCACTCTAAAAACCTAAAGTTAGAAATTTAACCTTTTGTTTTTATAATAGAAGGAAAATTGATTTGCAGAATTACTTAGGTACTTAGTAGTCTTTAAAAATCTGTATAAATTTTTTTTTTTAAGTTGCTAGTCTCTTTCCTGCCTAAAGGAGTTCCTTTAGCATTTGTTGCAAAGCTGATCTGGTGATGCTGAATTCTCTTAGCTTTTGCTTGTCTGTAAAGCTTTTGATTTCTCTGTCAAATCTGAATGAGAGCCTTGCTGAGTGGATTATTCTTGGTTGTAGGTTCTTCCCTTTCATCACTCTAAATATATCATGACACTCCCTTCTGGCTTGCAGAGTCTCTGCTGAGAAATAAGCTGATAACCTTATGGGAGTTCCCTTATATGTTATTTGTCATTTTTCCCTTATTGCTTTTAATATGTTTTTTGTCTTTAATTTTTGTCAATTTGATTACTGTGTGTCTCTGTGTGTTTGTTTCTCCTTGGGTTTATCCTGCCTGGGACTCTGTGCTTCCTGGAGTTGGTTGACTGTTTCCTTTCCCATGTTAGGGAGGTTTTCAGCTATTATCTCTTCAAATATTTTCTCAGGTCCTTTCTCTCTGGCTTCTCGGTCTGGGACCCCTATAATGCGAATGTTGGTGTGTTTAATGTTGTCCCAGAGGTCTCTTAGGCTGTCTTCATTTCTTTTCATTCTTTTTTCTTTATTCTGTTCCGTGGCAGTGATTTCCACCATTCTGTCTTCCAGGTCACTTATCCATTCTTCTACCTCAGTTACTCTGCTATTGATTCCTTCTTGCGTATTTTTCATTTCAGTTATTGTATTGTTCATCTCTGTTTGTTTGTTCTTTAGTTCTTCTAAGTCTCTGTTAAACATTTCTTGCATCTACTCAATCTTTGCCTCCATTCTTTTTCCCAGATCTTGGATCATCTTCACTATCATTATTCTGTATACTTTTTCTGGAAGGTTGCCTAACTCCACTTCATGTAGTTGTTTTTCTGGGGTTTTATCTTGTTCCTTCATCTGGGACATAATCTTCTGCCTTTTCATTTTGTCTGACTTTCTGTGATTGTGGTTTTCATTCTGCAGGCTGCACGATTGTAGTTCTTCTTGCTTCTGCTGTCTGCCCTCTGGTGGGTGAGGCTATCTAAGAGGGACTGGGTCTTGCTCTGGTGGGCAGGGCCATGCTCAGTAAAACTTTAATCCACTTGTCTGCTGATGGGTGAGGCCATGTTCCCTCCCTGTTAGTTGTTTGGCCTGAGGCAACCCAGCACTGGAGCCTACAGGCTGTATGGCAGGGCTAATGGTGCTCTCTGGGAGGGCTCATGCCAATGAATATTTCCCAGAACTGCTGCTGCCAAGTGCCCTTGTCCCCACGGTGAGCCTCACCTGCCTGCCGCCTCTGCAGGAGACCCTCCAACACTAGCAGGTAGATTTGGTTCAGTCTCCTATGGTGTCACTCCTTTTCCCTGGGTCCTGGTGCACACATGAGTTTGTGTGTGCCCTCCAACAGTGGTGTCTCTGTTTCCCCCAGTCCTGCGTAAGTCCTGCAATCAAATCCTGCTGGCCTTTACAGTCAGAGTCTCTGGGGATTCCTACTCCTGTCGCCAGACCCTCAGGCTGGGAAGCCTGAAGCAGGCCTCAAAACTTTTGCTCCAGTGGGAGAACTTCTGTGGTATACTTGTTTTCCACTTTGTGGGTCGCCCACCCGGCGGGTATGGGATTTGATTTTATTGTGATTGCACCCCTCCTACCATCTCACTGCAGCTTCTCCTTTGTCTTTGGATGTGAGGTATCTTTTTTGGTGGGATCCAGTGTTTTCCTGTTGATGGTTGTTCAGCAGTTAGTTTCGGTGCTCTTGCAGGAGGAGGTGAGCACATGGCCTTCTACTCCACCATCTTGAGCCAATCTCTCTATATAAATGTTATTACAATTTAAAGACATTGACTAAAGATTTAGTTTTGTGGAACTTTTAGTGGCTGAAGACATAACAGCAAAATACAGATATTATTGTCTCAGTAGAATAATGGGCTTCATACACAGACCTAAAGATTATCCATGTAACCTATTGGATATAATGTAGCCAGACTGATTTTCAGGTTTACCTTCAAGTACCTATCTCTGTTTGAAAAGATAAATAGAAATTATTAGTATATAGTGTTTTGAATATTTCAGAACTTAGTTAATGCATATCTAGTGCAATAATGATGGTATAAACAACTAATTTCTTACTAACCCTGATTCATATAAGGGTGGAAGTAGTAGTAGTGTGCATTAATGATATATATACTTTGTGTAATATATATTTTTTAAATGTTTAAGGCCTGTAAAGTATCTCAGAATTGGCTGACAAAGCATTGTAAAGGCAGGGATCTTAGGGAGCGACTTTAATGGAAATGAGGGATATGTAATTAGCATATAAAATGTACTTAAATTATACCTTCTAGCATGTTTGAAAAACCTTTTTTTTCCCCCTTAAGAGTAATAAATAATTACTGAGAAATTTTTTGAACTCTTAATGAGCTTACTAATATTTTTTGCACACAATTCTAACCAAGTCATCATCAAATCCAAATGAATGGAGCTTATTAGATGAATGAAGTTTTTGTTGTACATTTTTCTTTCAAGAGGTGAGATGGCATTTAAAAATAATAAAATTCAACTTTGTAAATACCAAACTTATCTAACAATTCAGGAGAAAAATAATGATTGGAAAGCAAGTACAAGATCTTTTATAGTGACTAACCAAATCCTGAAATATTCCTGTGCAAAGGACTTTTAGAAGTACTAGCAGTGTGACTGTATCGAATAAGTATGATTATAGTATACACACACATACACAAAAATTATAATTATACATTATTATTATGCAATAATTATACACTAATAGTTTTACAATAGTTAATGATTATATATGTTATGTATTACTATATGTATACTCAAAGTTTACAATTTAAAAATTGAGACACTTTCAGATGAAAAAATTGAAATTACTTTAATAAAATTGTGTGTGTGTATTAGAATTGGAAGAGACCTGAGAAATCATATACAATATTAAATTTTAGCAAAATGGCTTGAAATATTTGTAGCTTATATAATATTTAGTAGCTACTTGTTGAAAAATTTTAAGAAAACTTTTAAATAAATCTTTAAAAGGAAAAGAAAGGATCGTAAATGTTTATCAGTAGGAGAATGGGTAAATAGAAGGTCTGCTTATTTGTTGGAACAACATAGAGTTATTAAAAGCAATGAACTAGGTCTGTATATCAATGTAGATGGCAAAACAATGCTGAATAAAGTAAGGAAGATGCTGAATAATGTATACAGTTTGATACCATGTATGTATATTAAAATATTTAGGCTTACGGATATTTCTATATAGGTGTATAAAATTTTAAAAGTGCACTGAAATACATACTCCAAATGTATGATAATAGGGGAGGGGAAAAGGAATAGGACTTAGAATTTGGCTTAAAGGGGACTTTAACTGTTGTGTTTTATTCCTTTAAAAAAGGAAAGGTAAGCAAATGTGACAAGATTGACAATTGTTAGTTCTGGGTGGTAGAATCATGGATGTTTGTTATATTCTTGGTACTTTATTGTATTTTTAAAATCCATTTTTTTCCCTCAAGAAAGATCTATTATTTTTCAGGAGAATTTGGAACTTTGTGATTACAAGACTAGTTTCTATATAACTAAGAATCCCCAAAAGTTGTTGAAATCCTTTCAGTGGGAGTATGAAATGGTCTAGGTACTTTATTTTACCTTTGCTGCTAGTGTTCTTGAGTTTAGAGATTTCCAAAAAACTTAATAAAAATTGACAGAATCTATATCAAAATATTATTAGATGTCTTTGAGTGGTGAGATTATGGTTCAAATTTTTACTTATTAATATAATTTTTAAGTTTATTAATTTTTTCTCACTAATAATATGCTACTTTTTAAAGTAAATAAAATAATAAATGCTTTTTTAGAAAAACCAGAACAAACGAAAACAAAGGAAAGCAATCCAAATGAAATAGTGCCATTTACTCTAGTGACCAGGAAGAATACATTTTTCAGGTCTTAGCTGTTAAGGTAGAAGTGGAGCATCTAAGCATCCTGTCTCTTTGACACTGCTATAAATCTGAGAGCCTCACTGAACTCCAAGTGGGTTTACGGAGCTTAGTAATCGGGGTCTTTAATGGAACATGGGTAGTAATTTGTGGACTGGTTCATGACGTTTTTGAAAGTAAACTGAATGAGGCTCCATTTGTGAAAGAACCTAACAGTTTCTTATTATTGATATAAAAGTTTCTTGGATAGGAAATTTTTATGAAACAGAATAATCTGGAAACCAGAAGATTGGCAACACCTGAAAGGATAAAAGAAGGGGAATTCGGCGGTAAGAGAAAAAAATGTAGGAGAGACTGAATTTAAATCTTAAACATGAAATTGGTAAAAGATTGTTTTCAGTTATAATGAGAAAATATTATAGACTTTACAAGGAAGAAACAGTGTTACTCTTGTAAATTATAGAGGTGGAACATAATCTTTTTTTGGTCTATTTCGTGTTTATGTATTTGCTTTGCATTTAGGGGTTGTATTAAGTGAAAGTACTAACTTTTACCTATATTGTACTAAGTGAAAGTACTAACCTTTACCTATATTGTACTCCAACCAAACTAAGTATTTGTATATCTTAGAAATGCTAGTATTTTGAATTTTTTCATTTTGAGTTTTTTCTTCCCTTAGGCAGAATTGTAAATTAAATTGTAATTCTTTACACGTGATCTAGTGCAAATGAGCATGTGTTTGCATGTATTTTACTTCTCAACTTCATATTAGAAAAGCAACGCCGTTCTTTCCTCCTGTGTGTCTCCTCTACTCCTCATACAGGATACTTCACTTCTGACACTTCTGGTCATCACATGTATGTGAGGTTTTTCCCCACACCAAGCAATTCTCTGCAACACCAGCTGGATGTCCTACTTCAATTCTCACACTGTCTGTCTGGAGATGGTATCAGATCCCACACGTTAAGGGCTCAGTCCCACAAGACTGCTCCCACCCCACGTCATATGCCAATCACAAGTAGTAGGTCCTCAGGTTATGCACAACTTCTGTCTGACTTGTACTTGGCTACAAATCAGAGGTTCTCACGACCTTCTCCTCATGTTTGATTAAATTGCTATAGTGGCTCACAGAACTCAGGGAAACAGTTATGTTTACCAGTTTATTAAAGGATATGATAAAGGATACAGATGAACAGTCAGATGAAGAAACACATAGGGCAAGGTCTGGGAAGGTCCCCAGCACAGGAACTTCTGTCCCCATGGAATTGGGGTGCCTCACCTTCCCTGTGTGGATGTGTTCACCAACTTGGAGGCCCTCTGAACCCTATAGTATTGTGATTTTATGGAGGCTTCATCATGTAGGCAAAATGGATCATTAACTCCATTTTCAGCCCTTTTGCCTTCTCAAGAGATGGGGAGTAGGGGAGCTTGGGGGATGGGGCTGAAAATTCCAAGCTTCTAATCATGGCTTGTTCTTTCTGGTGAGCAGCTCTCTTCAGAAGCCATCCAGAAGCCTGCCCAAATTTGCCTCACTAGAACAAAAGACACTTCTATCACCCAGAAAATTACAAGGGTTTCAGGAGCCCTGTGTCAGGAACTGGGGTCAAAGACCAAATATTAGAACAAAAGATGCTCCTAGTGCTCTTATCACTTAGGAAATTACAAGTGTTTCAGGAGGCCTGTGTCAGGAGCCAGCACCAGAGACCAATATATTATGTTTTTCTGTTATCTCACAGACTTAGAAAAACAAAACAAAACATTGTGAGAGATTAAAAATATTACGAACTGTATTATCACAGTGAATGTTTATATTGATGTTGTATGTACTTGGAAATGGAAAAGCAAAATTGTACAAATAGTGTATCCTGGCTTAGAATCTGACCTTTAAATTTTCATTTGAAAAGAAATCAGAGTATTGCTGTTGTAACACATACATTATGGTCTTAGTTGTACAGAATAAACAAAAGACTTTCTTGAACAGGTTTGAAATAATTGTTTGACATTTCCCAGGAAAATCAAATGCATGTGCTTAATGCAGATTGCTGGCAACTTGTCCTCCTTTTATACAGAGATAAAGGCCACTGGAAGTCATTTGAAATTCTACAGTAGCTTGTAATGGGATCTGCAGAACTTGATATTTAACTTTATAACTGTTATTTTCAATTAATAATTATAAGACCTTGAACAAGTCATCTAACTTCTCTGTTCACTATTTTCTGTATTTTAAAATGAAGATATTGTACTAGATGATTTCTAAAGCATCTTCCACTTCTAAAATGCTATAATTTTATTTCACACTAGGATTCTTCTGCTAACGTAGATTTATAAAAATGAGATAGTTGGTTGATAAAGTGGTTGTGGCATTTTACATTCCCACTAGCAAAGTTGAGAGTTCTATTTGCTCTAAATCCTCTTCAACACTTGGTAGCATCAATTTTTAAGATTTCAGCTATTCTAATAGGTGTATAATGTTATCTCATTGTGACTTTAGTTTGTATTTCTCTAATGACTGTGATGTTGAACATCTTTTCATGTGCATATTAGCCATTCATTTATCTTTTTTTGGTGAAATATCTATTGAAATCTTTTGTCCATTTTAATTTGGGGTTGTTTGTCTTCTACTCATTGTGTCGTAAGAGTTCTTTATAAATTCTAGGTACAAGACCATGGTCAGATTTTTGTGTTGAGAATATTTTCTCCCATGATGTGTTTTGCCTTTCATTATTTTTACAGTGTCTTTGGAAGAGTAGATTTAAATTTTGATGATGTCCAGTTTTTCCGTATTTTTCTTTTATGGTTTGTGCTTTTTGTATCCTAAGAAATCTCGGCCTATTTTTATTTGGCTATGATTTTCTCCTATGTTTTCTTCTTGAATATTTATAGTTTTAGCTTTTTTAAAAATAAATTTATTTATTTAATTTATTTTTGGCTGTGTTGGGTCTTTGTTGCTGTGCATGGGCTTTCTCTAGTTGCAGTGGGTGGGTGCTACTCATTGCGGTGGCTTCTTTTGTTGTGGAGCACGGTCTCTAGGCGCGTGGGCTCAGAAGTTGTGGCACATGGGCTCTAGAGCACAGGCTCAGTATTTGTGGCGCACAGGCGTAGTTGCTCCGCGGCATGTAGGATCTTCCCGGACCAGGGCTCGAACCCGTGTTCCCTGCATTGGCAGGCAGATTCATAACCACTGCACCACCAGGGAAGTCCCTGTTCTGGATTTCATTCTATCCCATTGACCTATTCTTCTGTCCTTATGTCAATATCAGTCTTAATTACTAGAGCTTTATAGTAAGTCTGGAATTTCAGTAGTTTAACTCCTTCCACTTTATTCTTCCTTTTCAAAATTGTTTTGCTGGTCTAGGTCCTTTGTATTTTCCTATAAATTTTAAAATCAATATCAATTTCTACCAAAAAGTCCTTCAGAGATTTTGTTTGAGATTGAATCTTTAGATGAATTTGAAGCAAAGGATGTGACCTGGGGTGGAGAGGCAGTTGAATGATCATGCACACTACATTAAGTCCTTCCTTGAAGGAGGATCTTAGTGGAGCATCTCCAAGTCTACATACAGTGGTTGATAGTGTTGTTCAAATCTTCTATATTCTTACTGGGTTTTGTGTGTGTATATTCTATGAATTACTGGGAAAGGTGGGTTAAAATCTCACATTCTGACTGGATTTACCTGTTTTTCTTTTTAGTTCTGTCAGTTTTTGCTTTATGTATTTTGAAGCTATGTTATTAGCACATATACATTTATAATGGTTATATCTTCCTGATGTGTTGATTCTTTTATCATTACAAAGTGTCCTTTAATTCTAAAAATAATTCTTATGTAATCTGTTTCGCCTGATATTAATCTAACCCCTCCAACTTTCTCATAGTTATTTTCCTCATGGCTTTTATCATTTTCCATACTTTTACTTTTTAACATATTTGTATCTTCATATTTAAAGTGAGTCTCTTAGAGTTAATATTAAATTGCTTTAGGAAAAATACAGAAACTTTGCTACTTTTATTATTGAGGGAAGCCAGGTGGAGGGTACATGAGAACTTCTGTTCTATTTTTTTCAACTATGTAAGTCTAAAATTATTTCAAGAATGTTTATAATTGCCTGTTGGTTGCTGCATTTTTGTAGTAACTCCTCTAAAATTCTTGTCTGATAATTCCAACATCTGTATCAACTATATGTTGTTGTTGTCTGTTGATTTGTCCTTATTCATCCTAGTTGAGATTTTTTTTTCCTGTCTTTTGGAATGATGAGTATACTCATTTTGGATTGTATCCTGGACATTTTGAGTGTTATGAGACCTTGGTTCCTACTTAAATCGTCTATATTAGTAGGCAGCCACTGGAGAGGGAGGAATGGTGCTGCGTCTTTGCTGACATTCACCTTATGTAGGGCAGGAATGGTTGGCAGGGCTCTGCCCGCATAGTCTTTGTGGCTGCATCCTGGTGGGGGATGGGAGGGCCACCACCTCTGTTGTCATTTTTGCAGGGTTGGGATGGTCAGCAAGGCTCTGCCCCATAGATTATACAGCACCCATTTGGGAGGGTTGCATCCTTCAGGGCTGCTGTCTTCCCAGTCCTTTGGTTGGAGACAGTGGGTTTTTTCTTATGGTTTTTTTGTTGTTGACCTACACCTGTTGGTGGTTCCAGGTTGTAAACTGCTGTCACACCCAGGGTGAGATACATGAATGGCAAAAAAATCTCAAGATTTTTTAATCACTCAAGATCTGCAGTCTCTAGCCAGTCTCTTTTCTACAAGAGTCTCCTTGTAGTTGCTTTGTCTTTGGTCCAAGGTTTATAGTTGTAATTAGCAGGAAGAATAGGATGGAATGCACTTTATCTTGTTTGGAACCAGACATCTCTTACTGGTTTTTTTTGTTGTTGTTGTTTTTACTGGTTTTTAAAATATTTATAATTTCTGTATTTTCTATTTATTTGCCCTGTGTATTTTGTTTTTCAGGCAAATGAAGATAAAACAATGTCAGCCAACCTAAAATACCTTTCCTTGGGAATTTTGGTCTTTCAGACTACCAGTCTGGTTCTAACGATGCGTTATTCTAGGACTTTAAAAGAGGAGGGGCCTCGTTATCTGTCATCTACAGCCGTGGTTGTTGCTGAACTTTTGAAGATAATGGCCTGCATTTTATTAGTCTACAAAGACAGCAGTAGGTATCTAGGTTTTTTAAGTCATTGCAATTTATTTAATTATTTTGGAGTTATTCACATGTGAGATATATATATAGTATGTATGTATAGATACCTATATATATGACATATATATATAGGTAACTACACATTTGAACACTTGCATTATTGAAGAACATTTCAATTTTCATTTTATTAAGATGGTTTTAGTCTAGTAATAAAGGTATTTTATTTTTATCTATGTTATGATTCATGTCCTCTGGTTAATGCTGTAAATATGAAACAGTTTCTTGCATTAATAATAATTTGAGAATAAGTAATTTAGAGGAGTAATAATTTTTTACTAAAGTCAAGGCTTTTTTATTTCATTTGCTGCATGATTAGTCCAGCAGTGACTAATTTGATATAGTTTTTTTTAAAAAAAATCTTTATTGAGGGAATTCCCTGGTGGTCCAGTAGTTAGGGCTCCATGTGGTTAGATTATTTGGGGGTACATTAAAATGAAAAACAGACTTTTTCATGTTTTTATATATCAAACCAAATGAGAAGACAAGCAACAGATTGAGAGAAGATATTTACATCACAGGTAATCACTAATAATTAATATCCAGAATGTACAAAGAACTCCCACAACTCAATAAGAAAAAGATAAGAAACTCAACAAAAAAAGGGACAAAAGATATAAATAGGCAACTCACAGAAGAGAAAACCTGGGTGGCCAATCAATGTATAAAAAGATGTTCAACCTCTCTAGCAATCAGAGAAATCAAGACTCAATTCCACTACCCTCATACTGCTAATGAGAAAAATATGTGACAGCATTAATTATTTAAAAATTTAATTTTAAAGATGAGCTTATATTTTATATTTTTTCTGCTAAAACTAAAATAATCTTTTCGTAACTTTTGTTTTACTTACATAATTTTTTTACCATTATTTTAGTCAGGAAAGGCTGAATATTAAGTAGCATTCTTTAGTTATTTTCATTTTGGAAACTAACACATTGTTACTCAACTAAACTCCAATAAAAATTAATTTTTAAAAAGGTATTTTCATTTTAAAACAGTTTTCATAAAGTTTGCAAGTTTTATGTTGCGAGAGAAAATCATCTGTGAAGTGTATTGTTGGTAAGGTGGTAGGGTTCCTTAGAATTTCTCCCTTCTTTGGGGATTTATATATCTCTTAAAGTTCTTTGGACATTTTTTTGTGATTGATACTGTGGGTTGGCTAGCTCAGAGTCCATTTTTAACTCCTTTCTCACTTTCTTATATCTAATGTGGAGAATATAAAAGAAAATAATTGATTTTCCAGCTCCCTTGCAGCAGGGAGTAGTTATGCAACACACAGTCTTGGTCAGTGAGAGGGAAGAAGATGCCTGCTAGGCCACTGTTTCCTCCTCTTCTTTCTTCCTTCCGGAAAGAAGAACCAGAGGTGCATCAGTCAGTTGGCAATCTGTTGCAAAAAATCATGTAGACAATACATGAAAAGCATGAAAATAAAAAGCCAATATATATACAGAGAGAGCTAGGTCCCTGATGTCATCACGGAGCTGCTGTAGCAGCTTTTGACCTGGACTCATGACATGTGAGACAAATCCCTATGGGTTTGAGCCACTGTTGGTTGGGTTTTCTGTTGTTTGAGCCAAACCCACCTCCTGATATCCTTCTTTTTATGATTAAAGTCTTCATAATTATTAATTGGCATTAATGGCTGATGATAAAATACATTATAAAATACAAGGTATCAATATTATAATATTGCTATGATAAAGTAAGAATACTTGGTTGACGAATACTTTGAGGTTTTGGTTATCATAAATACATATGTGTATATATAATCAATTTGATTTATTTCCCAATGAAATATATATTTAATATTTGAAATATTAGCATCATTAAAGGTATAGGTATACCTTATTTTACTGCAGATATTGTGTTTTTTATAAATATAAGATTTGTGGCAACCCTCCATTGTCAGATGATGGTATTTTTTTAGCAATAAAGTCTTGTTTTGTTTTGTTTTTTTGCGGTATGCGGGCCTCTCACTGTTGTGGCCTCTCCCGTTGCGGAGCACAGGCTCCGGACACACAGGCTCAGCGGCCACGGCTCACAGGCCCAGCTGCTCCGCGGCATGTGGGATCTTCCCAGACCGGGGCACGAACCCATGTCCCCTGCATCGGCAGGCGGACTCTCAACCACTGCACCACCAGGGAAGCCCTAAAGTATTTTTTAATTAAGGTATGCACATTATTTTTTTTATACATAATCTTATTGCCTAGTTAACAGACTACAGTAAAGTGTAAACATAACTTTTATATGCACTGAGAAACCAAAAAAAATTCTTGTGACTCACTTTATTGTGATACTCACTTTATGGCAGTGGTCTGGAAATGAACCTGCAATATCTCTGAGGTACGTCTGTATATTTTAGACCTAAAAGGATCTTAACATGTAGCCAAATTTTCATTTTTTACAGGTGAAAAAACTGAGGACTTCAGAGAGAGTATGTAACTTATTTGGAGTTACTTAATTATTGATTTTGTCCATTTCATGTTTTTTCTAGAATGTAGTCTAAGAGCACTGAATCGAATACTACATGATGAAATTCTTAATAAACCTATGGAAACACTTAAACTTGCTATTCCATCAGGGATATATACTCTTCAGAATAATTTACTCTATGTGGCACTGTCAAATCTAGATGCAGCTACTTATCAGGTATTTAGAATACATTTCTAGTAGTGTTTCTAAGAAAGAAAGAAACAAACAATAATATTAGCTGTTTTCTTTTTCAGGTCACATATCAGTTGAAAATTCTTACGACTGCATTATTTTCTGTGTCGATGCTTAGTAAAAAATTAGGTGTGTACCAGTGGCTCTCCCTAGTAATTTTGATGACAGGAGTTGCTTTTGTACAGGTAACTATTCAAGATAAGTATAACTTTTACTTTTATCACAGTTTCAGACCTCATTTTGGAAAATATGGTTCTGTTATTTGTTGAAGAAAATGCTTATTCTTACAACTGACATTTTTTGAGGGCTTCCTTTGAGCAAGATACTACACTGGGACTATAAATGACACAAAGAAGTAGAATCAAATTATCTGACGTAAAGAAATGAACAGTCTATTTAGGGAAATAAGACACTGTATGTAAAACAAAGCTGTTTTTTACTGAGTATCTGGACATTTGAGATCAACCACTCCCTTCCTATTGTCTCTCAGCTTCCCTGATACCACTCGCTCCTGGTTCTTTTCACATCTTTCTAATGATTCCTTATTGGTTTCCTTCCTGGGGTCCTCTTTCTTGATATTCCCATTAGATATTGTGTTGTTGATAGGCTTGTTATTTCTCTTAAATTATTTCCTTATTTTTGGAGATTTCATTCTTTCTGAAGGTTTTTATTAACACATATGCTGATAGCTTCTTGGTCTGTGTCATCAGCTCTGGTTATCACCTCTAGTTTCAGATTTATATATCTAAAAGCACATTGGACATCTTTGTTTGGTTGTTCAATAGGCCTTATAAACTCAGTGTATCCAAAGCTGCACTTTACCTTTTCCCCACCAAACCTGTTCTTTATTTCTGTTTTTTCCAGTCATGATTTACTTAGCCTGAGAGTTGTCCTAGACTCTTCCTTTAGCCTGTACATCCAGTCAATCACTAAGACTTTCTGATTCTGCTTTCTAATACTTCTTGATTCTGTCCTTGTCTATCACTAACACTTCCACATTTCATGCCTTCTTTGTGTCTCAAGTAATCTTTTGCCTCCTAATTGATTTTTTTTTTAACTTCTGTCTTACAATTCAGCCTCCACTTAGTCACCACTGTGGTCTATCTAAAAGAAATCCAATCATGTCAATCTCCTGCTGTCCAAAGCCCCCCTCCCCTACAATCACTTTCCTCAGAGTGTGGTATGTATATTTTGAATAAATATTTCTAATAGTTATTTAAGTGGTTATTAGAAAAATATAATTGGCATATCAAACCCATATTTTCATAGATTCTGCTTAAGGTAAGGTAAAGTTGGTATTCCGTTTTTAAAAGTGAGGTATTTTAGGGCTTCCCTGGTGGCGCAGTGGTTGAGAATCTGCCTGCTAATGCAGGGGACATGGGTTCGAGCCCTGGTCTGGGAGGATCCCACATGCCGTGGAGCAACTAGGCCCGTGAGCCACAACTACTGAGCCTGCGTGTCTGGAGCCTCTGCTCTGCAACAAGAGAGGCCACGATAGTAAGAGGCCCGTGCACCGTGATGAAGAGTGGCCCCCGCTTGCCACAACTAGAGAAAGCCCTCATACAGAGACGAAGACCCAACACAGCCATAAATAAATAAATTAATTACTAACTCCTACCCCCAACATCTTCTTTAAAAAAAAAAAAAAGAAAGAAAAGTGAGGTATTTTAAATTAAAATATCAAGTAATAGTTTAGGGAGAACATACATTTGACAAAAACCATGAAGATGATAGGGAAATAAGTGAAGTTTTAGGAACACTGATCTACAGAATAAAGCTCAGAATGGTTAGCATGAAATGGACCTTCCATAATGAAACATCAGCTCCATACTCATTTTTGCTGCTCCAACACTTCACACTCTGAATTTCTACAACTGAACTGCTTGTGGAGGCTATTTTGTGCATCTGTGCGTTTATTATACTTGTTCTCTTTTTTAGGGTATTTTTGAAATTATAAATTACAACAGTAATATCACTATGGGGAAAAAAAAGTGATTCTAAGTTTTTCTTTCAAAAGCTCTTCTCTGCAATCCCCCAGAATGGTATTGGCTGTATTTTTACCTTAAGGTCTAAGAGTGGACTCTAAATGTGTATTTTGTAAAATATTATAGGAATTAAACTTCAGTTTTTTCTTTTTGTTCAGTGGCCCTCAGATTCTCAAGAGCTTAATTCTAAGGAACTTTCAGCTGGCTCACAATTTGTAGGCCTCATGGCAGTTCTCACAGCATGTTTTTCAAGTGGCTTTGCTGGGGTTTACTTTGAGAAAATCTTAAAAGAAACCAAACAATCAGTGTGGATAAGAAACATTCAACTTGGTAAGTTTTAAATGTTTTCTAATATTATTTTTAAAGGATTATATTGTTATGTTTAAAGATTTCTGTGTTTTCCTGTTTTTCTTAAAAATTTTTTGGCCACACCGCAGAGCATGCAGGATCTTAGTTCCCCAACCAGGGATTGAACCTGTGCCCCCTACACTGGGAGCACAGCATCTTAACCACTGGACTGCCAGGAAGTCCTATGTATCTTTAATTAAATAAACCTTTTATAAAAGCTGCTGTTGATGGAAATATCTGTCAGGGTTTTTGCCTTTTGAAAAACTGTATTTTAAATGAATGTCTTTTCAAGAATATGGAATTTTGGGTCTGTGCTCATAAGAATGTATAAAGCCTGTTTCTGTCCTCACCATTTGGAGCCTTTGTCTTTGGTTGCTGTGTTTTCCACAGATGTTGCAAATAACTTAACATATTTTCCTCCTGGAAAAAGAGATTAAGATAGTAAAAAAAAAAAACAAACAAAAAAAGATAGTAAATTTAATTATATGATGCAGTGTTATCAGCTACAGTCACCATGTTGTATATCAAATCACCACAATGTACACTTCAAATGTCTTAGAATTCTACTTATCAATTATACCTCAGTAAAGCTGAAAAAATAGATACTTAAATGGAGCAAGTTTGAAATGAAGAAATTTTGTCTCTTTAAAATCTTACTATGCTTTTTTATTTCAAATTGTTACATTTTAGCTTTTAAATACTACAGCATTTTTCTAACTGAAGGTGAATAGTTTAAAAGAAAAAAGAGATTGCCTTTGAATAGATATTTAAACTATTTGTATACAGTATTGTAATATTTAACTCCTCATACAAAGATTTCAGAATTTAGTATTCTTGTCATATTCATTTTGGAAGATGCTACATGTGAGAAGCAGCTCAACTGCAAATCAACATGTTCTGTTTTAAGCCTCTGTCCCTGTGACTTTGGAGCTCATCTTTGAAACCATTGTTTTTTTTCTTTGAAGCCACTGTTTTTTCCTTCACATCAGCTTAATAGCTATACCATGTTTCCTGATAGCAGTCATAACAGGCCCTTCCAGGCCCTATACAGTGAATTGTCTGTAATCCTAATGGCCTGTATTTTAAGACAAACCTTCAAAATTTGATTAAAGTCCATTCTTTCAGCTGTTTTCACATAATATGATGACAAACAGACTGAACCTTCATTTTATCTCATAGTATTTATTTGTTTCTCTGCAAAATTTGTAGAAATGTATCGTGTGTTTTTTTTTTTTTTTAAGAATGTCAAGGTAAATATTTTTGAAAACTAAATTAGCTTCCCTTTGTTCAGTTTGTCTAGAAGGCAAGTTCAGACTTGAAAAGCATTCACCATTTCAGAAAGAGTATATCTATAGCATAGTGGTTAAGAACTCTTGGTTTGGTAGTCTGACCACTCAAATCCTGATTTTTTTTTTTTTTTTTTGCGGTACGTGGGCCTCTCACCGTTGTGGCCTCTCCTGTTGCGGAGCACAGGCTCCGGACCTGCAGGCTCAGTGGCCACGGCTCATGGGCCCAGCCGCTCCGCGGCATGTGGGATCTTCCCGGACCGGGGCACGAACGCGTGTCCCCTGCATCGGCAGGCGGACTCTCAACCACTGTGCCACCAGGGAAGCCCCAAATCCTGATTTTATTACCTACCACGTGTGTGGCATTACAGAACTTACTTAACCTTCCTCTCTGCTTCCTCATCTATAAAATATACTTAATTATGGTACTTATTTCATATGTTGCTATGTGGATTAAATGAGATAATACATGTAAAGTGTTTAGAATAAAGTGCCTTGTGCTTTATTAGTGCCTAAGCACTTATGTCAGCTATTTACATTAATACGCAAATATCAGAAAAGAAAGAAATATTCAGGTTTGTATGAGTTACCCCAAATTTTCTCGATTTTAAGATAAAAATGAAAGGTCAGAATTCATGACTGTGGTATTTCATGGATTTCTTATTCTTTGGTTTGACCTCATAACACAATCTAATGGTAATGGTAATAACTCAAAGTTTTGAAAAGGATACATAAATAAGTTATAGAACTCGAGATTACAAAAACAAAACAATGTATAGAAGTTTTCAAACATCAACGGTCAAAGATTAGCTAATTGATAAGATCCAATATTAGCCACAGAATGGAGAAGCAGGAACTCTTGTTACCTTAGGTTGCTAGGAGTACAGTCTTCCCTTGGTATCTGTGGGGGATTGGTTCCAGGACTGCCGTGGATGATCAAGTCCCTTGTATAAAATGGTGTATAGTGTTTGCATATGACTTATGCAATCTTCTCATATACACTGAATCATCTCTAGATTATTTATAATACCTAATACAGTGTAAATGCTTTGTAAATAAGTTGCTGTGCTGGCAAATTCAAGTTTTGTTTTTTGGAACTTTCTGGAATTTTTTTTTTACATTTTTGATTCACGGATGGTTGAATCTGTGGATGCAAAACCTGCGAATATGGAGGGGCAACTGGTAGACTGATGTAACCTTATTGGATCTCAATTTGGGAATATATAACAAAATTTTAAATAAATTACAGCTTTAATGTAAAAATTCCATGTCTGGATAAGAATTTATCCTACAGATATAAATATTTATACAAGAGAACAAAGATAAATGTCCAAGTTTATTCATTTCAGCATTGGTTACAATTGTAAAAAATAGAAAACATTTAGAATACTGGTTAAATAAATTATCAATATGATTAAATGGATCATAGACTTCAAAACCTCTCTGCCTGGATTAAAATCTTGAATCCATCACTAACCAGCAACATGAGTTTGGGCAAGTTTATTTAACCTCTCTTTGCTTCAGTTTGTTCATCTGTAAAACGAACTAGAAGTGTCCACCTCATAGGGTTGTTATATGAGTTAACATACATAAAGCACTTAGTACATTTTGTTGCATGTGGCGTTATATGTGTATTTCATACTGTTATTGTCCGTACGATGGAATATTACGCAACTGATAGAAGAATGCAGTAGATCTGTACATACTGACATGTGTATACTCTTCTGTACTCTATACATTTTTTTAAATTATCAAGTGTTATTTTTATAATTAAAAAAGATATGAGTAATACCCTTGGAAGTGTTTATTTTTGTGATTTTGTATTTTTTTCATGTTCTAAATTAGACATATTAAAATAATAGAGTTGGCATAAATAAAATTTTAGAAAGAACATTTCACATCCCTTTTAGTTCTTTTTCACTGTGGAATACTTTGAGTAGTTGCGGCTTTATAAAAAATTGCTTTACCCTGCACTCTTTGCATATCTTACTACAGACTGCCCCAAAGAGATGACCCCTGTAATATCCATTTCTTTATTCATAGTTTAGGATTGCTCCAGGAAATCTTAGATCCAGTAGTCATGTGATAAGCTCTGTGGTAGAAGTAAGGGATTCAGCAGTGAATAAGACACATTTCAGGCTCTCACTGAGCTGACTTTCCCTAACAGTGAGACTTCAATAACAACATTCTGATGTTGCCTATGGCTGACTGTTTCTTAGCTCTAATTTTTTGTTTATTAATTATTGTACATCCAAAATTTCCAAATAAAGGAAAATGCTGGACCACATACCTGAGCTATTATATCTGCATGTATGAATGTGAATATATGAAAATCTAGATCTAGCAATAGGAAGATATAAGATACAATGAAATACACCAAAAGTGAGCATTTTAGAAATATTTGAATGGGAGAGCCATTTCGTCCTGGAATGTATACACTATATTTTTTCAGTCCTCCAAAGTTGGTAATCTCTGTTCTTTTATATATCCCATGTCTATATTACAGTCATAATATAGTACTAAGTATACTTTTCTTAAGTTTATATAATTATACAAGTAAAAAAATTTTAAAGTAGTCCAATTTTATTGAAAAGGAAAAGTTAAGTTTAAAATTATTTGGAATGTTTATAGAAAAATATCTCTCCAGGCAAACTAAATGATGTTTGACATAGACTTTACTTTTATTTTAGGTTTCTTTGGGAGTATATTTGGATTAATGGGTGTATATGTTTATGATGGAGAACTGGTATCAAAGAATGGATTTTTTCAGGGGTATAACTGGCTGACCTGGATAGTTGTTGTTCTTCAGGTAAAGCATTTAAAGTCTTACATTTATGCTAATAAATTTTATTTTAATATAGAGAATCAAAGTAGCTATGATATACTGATATAAGGAAGAAGGGTCCCTCCTATCAGTACTCTCATTATCTCTAGTTTATTCAGGGAAGTTAAAATAGAACTGATCTAAATGCTGTAATGAAAACTTATTTGAAAATGAATCATGAATGAACTTTATGGTATTTAAATTTAACATAACGAAAATGCAAGTTTAAGAATAAAAGTTGAAAGCTGAGGAGAAATATAACTTGTAATTTTTCTACTGTTCTGATTATTTTACAGGAAGTCTGTGGTCAGCTATTTCAGGCTTAAGAAGCAGGTCTAGATATTTAAATCTGTAACAGTTTATAGTTTACATTTTGGTTACATATTGGAGTACTCCTATCAAATTACCTCGGCTTATAACTTGAAATTATTCAAGGGTTGAGTAATTTCATCTTCAAAAAATACTTACTGAGTACTCTGGAGGATACAAAAATGAAGATAGAAGTCTCTGCCTTCACAAAGCCTTTCTCTAGAGGTATTTGAAGCTGTAAGAAACAAGGTCCCTTAGGGAGGATGGGTGAAGGTGGCAAAGGATAGTTGTGTTTTGAAAGCAGGAAGGATACTTCTATTTTTAATATAGGAGAAAAGGAGACAAGGGTAGTGAAAATTCAGAGAAAATTTGAGGTAGAGATAGGGTAAGTCAGGAGAGTTTATGTATGATGGCTTTTATCCTATCAAGGAGGGAAGCTCTCTTTCCTTAAGAGGGGCTAAAGACTTGAGAAAAATTTAAAAGGTTTGGTACAGTTGGTATGAGGGAGTAAATAGGGGAATGAGAACACTGCTAAGAAATACCAGGACTCAAACATCAATCTGTAGTGAGCTCACTTGGCATAATTTGTGACTTTCTCTCATAAAGCTTCTACCATTTGAAGAGGTACAGTGAAAGTGGGCAACCCAGACTTGGGAGCTGATATGTAGGGTTCGGTAGAAAACAAAACTATGAGATATGGTAAAACTTTGTTATTTAAGTAGCCACAATTTGGAATTTGAGAGGGATTTGGTAGAAAGTTCTTCACTCTTTTTTTTTTTTTTTTTTGCGGTACGTGGGCCTCTCACTGTTGTGGCCTCTCCCGTCGTGGAGCACAGGCTCCGGACGTGCAGGCTCAGTGGCCATGGCTCACGGGCCCAGCCGCTCCGCGGCATGTGGGATCTTCCCGGACTGGGGCACGAACCCGTGTCCCCTGCATCAGCAGGTGGACTCTCAACCACTGCGCCACCAGGGAAGCCCAATTCTTCACTCTTAAAGAGAATGATTAAAGTGCTTTAGGAAGAGTAATCTGACAGCAATGAAAGGTAGATTAGAATGGGAAGAAACTAGAGGAAGAAATCCAAGTTAGGCTATTAAAAGGCTAGTAAAATAACTTTCAAGTTACAGTTTATTTTTAATCAAAAGTAAAAATATTTCACTAATCAGTGTGTCCAATTTTCCCACATTTGTCTGAACAAGTGATGTTTAATTACTAAATTGGATGAGGATAGATGTTTTATTCATAATATGGTCAAACTCCATTATAACAAACTTCAGATTATGCTGGTAGTTACTTTGTCAGATACCTTTTGAAATAAGGGGGCTACTGAACAAAACCTATAAGTCCATTTGTTATGAGATGTTTAATAAAAATCACTTACTTTAATGGGATTAGGTTATAGGAAAAAGTCTGAAGCTTCATTGAGATGGTTTTGAAAAGCAGTTTTATATATGTTTATTTTTTAAAATAATCTTTTAAAACTTCTGCAGGCACTGGGAGGCCTTGTAATAGCTGCTGTTATTAAGTATGCGGATAACATTTTAAAAGGATTTGCAACCTCTCTGTCCATAATATTATCAACACTGATATCTTATTTTTGGCTACAAGATTTCGTACCAACCAGGTAGTGTATTCTTTTCTATTTCTTTAAACCTCCAAAAGTATATAGAAAAATAAGAGTCTTTCATAAGATCTAATCTGAAAAATTTTGTTCTATTACAACTTTTGAAGAAATATAGTAAGATTCATTTATCTTTTTTTGTTGTTGTTGGTATGCGGGCCTCTCACTGTCGTGGCCTCTCCCGTTGCGGAGCACAGGCTCTGGACGCGCAGGCCCAGCGGCCATGGCTCACGGGCCCAGCTGCTCCGCGGCATGTGGGATCTTCCCGGACCGGGGCACGAACCCGTGTCCCCTGCATCGGCAGGCGGACTCTCAACCACTGAGCCACCAGGGAAGCCCCCCATTTAACTATCTTTTTAAAAAGGTTTCAAACTAAATGCATGAAAAAAAATCTAACACTGGAAAGCAATTTATACAATTTGGCTCGCCAGAATTTTCTCAATAGATCTGAATAGGTTTTTTTCCCAAAGTTACAAGTCATATTTTTAAAAGTTAGTAAGTCATAAAAGTCATAAAATAAGTCATATAATTACATTTTTAAATGAAGAATTTATATAGCTAAAGCCAAGAGAGTAGGTGACATTCTTGAAGAGGATAGTCTGTTTATACAGAGAAGGTGGCTCATGAGAAAATTCAATTAGGTGGTGGCAGGGAGAAGAATAGTCTGAAAAAGAATTGCAAAAGGAATGATGGGTGAGGCAGGAAACCCAGGATCGTGTAGTGTCATGGATGCCAAGAGAGAGGACAGAGTGAGGAAGAGTAAAGTGTAATAAAGTTCTATTTTTTTTACAATTACTAATTTGTAATCCCAGAGTAATGAGACTATGTTTTAATGGATTCCAGGATACCATTCATGGTTTCCTCTAACTTCACTCCCCTCCTTATCTTCTCGTTCTCTAAACTTCGGGAGTACTCTCTTCATCTGTCCTTGGACTTCTTATATCTGCACTCACTCCCTTGGTGATCTCTATTCTCACGGCTTTAAATACCATCTATAGGCTAATAACTCTCAAATTTAAATTTGAATTCCAGGCTTTTATATCTAATTGTCTGTTTGACATTTTCTTCAATGTCTAACTCATTCCCCATCTCTGTCAGGGTTCCCAATTTAGTAAGTGGCAGCACCTTCATTCTTTCAGTTGCTTAGGCCAAAATCCTTTCTGACTTAGATAGGAACACAGTATATCCACAGTAACCTCAGAGAAGGCAGACTCTATAGCTATGGATATAGATAGCTTTATAAGAGGAAGTTAAAATGTATGGAAATTTTAAATTTTCTTAGTGAAGTAAGGTCGTCAGCTTCTCTTTACTATTCTCTCACATGTCATTCTAATCCAGAAGCAAATCCTGTCAATTCTTCCTTTTTAATATCTCCAGAAGCTGATCATTTCTCACAACCTCTACTGCTACCACCACGATCCAATTCACCCTCATTTATCGTCTAGATTAAGGAAATAGTCTCCTGACTTGTCTCCTTGCTTCTTCTCTTCACCTGTGTCCCTGAATTTTCTCCATTCAGTAACCAGAATGGTTCTTTTCAGTGTAAATCAGATCAGACTCAGAAACCCTCTAATTGCTTCCTATGTCACTCAAAAGTTGTCACCATCGACAGCCTATTTGCTTTGGCTTTTAGCTACCTTTCTATCCTTACCTGATATTACTTTCCTCTTGTTTACCTTTTTTTAATTTTTTAATTTTTTTTTTTTTTTGCTATTGTAACTTCTTTGCTATGGGCTTTGACTTGCCCTATTTTTCTTGGAAAACGCATCCCCTACATATTCACATGGCATACTCCCTCATGTCCTTAGATCTTGGCTCAAATATCCCTTTATCAAGAGATCTAAGAAAAAGCACCCCCTCTTCCAACATTCTTTCCTCCTGTCTTCAGAAGACTTACCACCATCTGATAATAAGTAAGCAAGGCTGGAGTTTGGCACATAATAGATACTCAGTATGTTTGTTGAATGAATGTTCAAGACCTTAAAATTTTAATACAGTTGGTAAAATTAATTTGTGTTAGTGAGAGTGAGATAGGATTGTGGGTGGAATTTGATAGTAGAAAAATGTAATATGCTCATTCTGTTTCTATATTGAACATTTATGGTTTGGTTCTTCTCTAGCAACTTGGACAATAGGTCTGGGACATGCGTGTTGAAATCTGTAATTTTTCTGAGGCATGAATTTAAAAGTATTTATGTTTTTAACTTGATACGGGAATGAATTACTTACATTGAGACAACCGTAATAATTAGCACCTATGTCTTAGTGATGCTTTATTCCCTACATATTAAATGGGGAAATTACATGCTTTAATATTATTTGAGAATGTTTGGAACTTGTATATTTTTAGGGTAACTTAAAAAGGCATACCTTTTTCAAAAAAAAACATCAAATAAGGCCAAAGTGTTAACTTTAAATCTTCAAATCATGCAGGGAATAAACAAGTAAATGATCACGTAAACCAGCAGAGGGACAAAAGAGTAGGAGTTTTTCAGTAAGCTACATACCTGTGTTTGTAAATCCATGTTTCTGAGGGAGCATGTAAGGTATGTTGGGATGAAGCTAAAAAGAGAAAAGACAATGATACTGTTATTATTGAATGAATGAATGTTTTGAGAATATGCATAGGACACCAAGTCAGATGGAGAAGACAGGTTATTTTTCCTAAAATAGATAGCTAGGCCCTCCATCTTTATGTATTCTTTCTTTTGTGGAGAACTTCTATTATCCAATAAATGCAATGATCTATATTGTGAATATAATAATATATTTTCCTTTGTTATACCCATTTCACCTCCTGAAAGTTTTTTGGTTTCTCAGAAGTAGTACCCCTGACCCCCGTACCTGCCTTTCTGATTGTTCCTTTGGTAACTGTCAGTCTTCATTCACTCTCTTATCTATCTCATCCACTGCCATGTCTTACCTGTCCTCTCTATGAAGATAACTCTAGATCCCTATTTTCAACTGACTGCTAGACATCTCTACTGATATATTACCAGTATTCCCTTTCCTATTTTTTTTGTGCTCATTATTTTGCTTATTGGTATTACCATCCTTGTATTTAGGCTTGCTTATTCTTTTATCAAAAATTTATTGTGTCCACTATATGTCTGCCTGCCAGTGTACTAGATCCTGGAAAAACAGGAATGCCTGAATAAGATATGATTTTCTATCTTCAAGGAGATCACAGTGACTGGAGAGATGGGCATGAGAATAAATTATAACTATGATCAATGCAGCAATGGAAGTATATACACAATTCCATTAGAAAGAGGGGGCTCAAATCCTTGAAATATTAAATTCTGATAGCTTTTTCCTTAACAAAATTATTTCTCTCAGAACTACCTAAAAAATAGCTGGCTTGGGAAGCAGGGGTTTCCTGACAGTAGATAGTCTAGTACAGCGGTCCCCAACTTTTTTTGGCACCAGGGACCAGTTTTGTGGAAGACAGGTTTTCCACAGCCTTACGGGGAGGGATGGTTTCGGGATGATTCAAACACATTACAGTTATTGTGCACTTTATTATTATTACATTGTAATATATAATGAAATAATTATACAACTCACCATGATACTGACAAGAGGCAGAGCTCAGGCAGTAATGCAAGTGATGGGAAGCGGCTGTAAATACAGATGAAGCTTTGCTCACTTGCCTGCCGCTCCCCTCCTGCTGTGTGGCCCGGTTCCTAACAGGCCAGGATTGGGGACCCCTGGTCTAGTAGATCCTGTTAGAAATATCATACAATGGGTTCCTACGGTGGGTAGAAAGTTGGATCAGACAACTTTCCAACTGAGCATGTGATTCTATGCAATTCCAGATTTCTGGAAAGTTAAGAGAAACTCATAATGATTGACAAAGAAAGTGCTCAGTCAGAAGCTTATGCAGCCTAAATAGTTACCAAATATTCCTGTGGTAGTAATTTTCTTCAAGATATTTACATTATAGGAAGTTTTATGTTCTCTTAATCTTATATGTATATATGTATTCAAGGTGTTTGAAAAGTTACACATCTGCATCAAGTCAACACTAGATTTATCATAACAGATAATGATTAAGCTCCCTATATATGCTAGGTACTAGGAATATAATGATGAATGAGGAACACATGGCAGCAGGGAGCAGAATGTAAATAACACATTATTTACTACAGTGTGATAAAGTGTTACCATAGAGTAACTCTGCTTAAGGGAGTTAGTCTTGGAGACTTAAGACCTGAGTTGTTATGAATAAGCAGTTTTCTTGGGAGGGACACTGCAGGCAGAGGAATAGCATCTACAAGGATACTGCCCTGAAAGGCATGTTGTGTTCACTAAATGGAGTGGCTGAATTATAGATGGGGTGGGGTGGAGTGTGGGAGATAAGGTTGGAAGGACCATATTATGAAGGGCCCTTTAACTCATAATAAGGATTAGTGATCTTTTTCCCTTATAGAACATTTTTTTTTTGAGGCAGGGGAGTGATTTCAAACTGTTAATAAAAACTGTAAAAGCAAGACTAATTCATGTCCCTGTAACAGCACTTTGAAGAATGTACATGTTAAAAGTTAAGACTGATATTCCAGTTTACATTCAGTTTGAGTTCCAGTACCAGTTTAAATTCATTTCCTGTTTATAGTAAGGTATATTATATATATGGATAGATAAACTAAAGAAGAAACCAAGTCTTCCTGCATTCAGTCTTATTTCCTTTTGTAAAGCATCCTATAAAAATCCTGAGTTTTGCTTATTACTACCTTGTATTTTAAACTGAACTTTACTGTGGTTTGAAAAGAATGCAATTTTCCCTTTATATATTCAAATTTTTAAAAAAATCGAGATCTCTTATTATTCAATGTATTATAGGCAAAAGGCACATTACAATGAAATACTATATATACATATATGTATAACTGAATAACTTTGCTGTACACCTGAAACTAACACAATATTGTAAATTAACTATACTTCGATTTTAAAAAATGGTTTTGAAAAAAGATGAAATACAACCTTTTATACATCTTTGCTTTGGGAGACTACAGTATAGCACAGTGGATGAAAGTGCAGGCTTGGCTCTAGAGTTAAACATACCTGAGTTTGAATTCTATCTCCCACTTCAAGCTGTGGGACTTTAAGCAAATTACTTAAATTCTCTAAACCTGTTTCCTTATATATAAACAAATGAGGACAGTGCTAGTCCTTCCTTATAAGGTTGTTGTGAGAACTAAATGAGATAATGCATGTAAAACACTTAGCTAAATATCTGGAATGTAGTAAGTACTCAGTATTTGTTAGCCATGTTACTGGAACATTTTGTCCCAAATTATATTTGTTTTTATAGTAAAGAAATATGACTTGTTTTGTTTTTAATCTGATTTTCTCTTTTTCATTTCTTCTTCATCTATTTAGTGTCTTTTTCCTTGGAGCCATCCTTGTAATAACAGCTACTTTCCTATATGGTTATGATCCTAAACCTGCAGGAAATCCCACTAAAGCATAGTGGTAATACTGTCTTTATCTGGTTTTTCACAATGGTGCACTAGGAATCTCAACATTAATCCTGCACAGAGGACTTCTACAGATTCTAAGAAAAAAATCATCATGCTGAATCTGATCATAATGTTCAAATGGTTTGAAAATATGAAAGTTTAAGGATAAAATATATGTATATGTAACAAAATGCCTATTGCATCAAGAAATCAAAACTTGAAAGTATTTCCAGGGATTAGAATAATTATTGGAGGAAACTTGAAATCTGAGTTTAAAAAGATTTTATGTTTTTGATTGCTGCAGAAATATCCTATGCATTCTTTGCAAGAGCACACAACAAATGTCAGACATCAATTTTGCAAATTAGATATATTTAATCGTATTAAATGTTTTTTATCTTACTCTTTCTGTACAGATATATCAAATAACATGGATATTCAAAGTTTGAAAATTATAATTACCTATAAAGCTGTGAAGAAATAGGATGATTTGAAAAACATTTTCATGTATCTCAGATTTTTATATTTATACAGAAGATTACTGAACAAAAGATTGCTATATGTTGCAAATGTTCAACTGCATAAAAATTGATAAAGTAACATTCTGGGTCTGATTTGTCAGACAATAAATTTCATATTTAAATTTAATGTAAAGAAATATACACATCTATTTCTCCACCTACATTTTAAGATCTTTTAGTGCTTCAGAACTGCTGGAAGCAAGCAATCCAGTTGTTCCTGTGCTAGATAGTAGCCAGTTACTTTTACACTAATGGAGTTTTGTCCTTAATCTCTTAATTGTATTTCTTTTCTGTAAATCAGATAAATCCTTAATATTACTTTAAAATAAATTTCTGTGTGTGTTAATTTCCATTAAAGTTTTAAAATGTAATTTAAATACTCATAATAATTTAAAACAATAATTATTGTCTAATGTCTCCATTTGGAGAATTTTGAACTATCAAAGCATATACTGTATAATAACTAGAGCATTTTTAGATGAATATTTTACTCATTGATCTGTAAAAACTTCTTTTAATGTACAACTGTTGACAAAACCAAAAAAATAGTAGTACAGATGTCAATAAATTGAGACCAAAATGACTTTTCTTGGAGACATTCCAGATTGCCATGATATTACATTATTTTAAATGGCACTGTAAGTATAAATTCAAGGCTGCTCAGAAGAACTTTCTAGGCCTCTCATAAACCCACCATTCCCAGGAATTCTCTGATGCATGTCTGGGAGAGGCAGCTGAATTCTGAATTCCCTTTCTGTGACCCTACAAAAGCTGCCAGGAAGGAGCCACAGCTTTGCTTTACAATAGTGGTTTCCTTTCCCTTTGATTAGCACTGGAGTTGAGATTGCAAATTACATGAGTTATTTAATAAATTGGTTCAGGGAGAGAAAATATAGCAGAAATGATCAAATGAACAGGTGGGCACAAATACTTTCTAAAATTGGAATATGGGTTTAATTTAATTATTGACTAGAGACAGAATTACCTATTATGTATAGGAATTTATTTTTTTCTTTCATACATTATATATTTTTAAAAGTCTCCTGTTCTAATAGTATAAATCTGTAAAAAATAAATATTTTTATATAATTCTAATGGATTTTGTTAAACAAAATTTGGCTGAAAAATACTATGTTACAAACTGTTGGCTATTCTTGGCTAATTAGGACTGGCTGTGTTACTTTGCTGAGGCAAACCTAGCCTCTACAGGACAAAAGCCTAATATATTCCATACAGAGTTTTAAAAAATGCTTAAAATCACAAAGTATTTTAAATTAATCTGCTGGTGATTCCAAGTTGGCACCAAGCAAACTTTCTGGAACTCTGACTTACGACTTTCAGTGACCACCTTTTAGAGTATTTATTTAATAACTTTACCACAATTTGAGAATGGTGTTTTTAGACTGTAACAACATTCAGGCTTACATCTTATTACTTACTGCTAAGGGAAATCTAAATCCTATAATGCACAGAATTCAAGACTAAATATAAAGATTTATGTTCAGCTCACACTGAAGTACTGGTTGGGTACTTATGTGTTAATTCAGTGTGCATTCATAATTAATTGTTAATTCAGGTTTAGTCTCAATTTTAACACTGCAAAAAATGATACAGCAAATTATTGGACATCAGACATGTTAGTTACAATAGTAATATATTTTCAGGTGTCCAAAATAACACAATTTTCAAGATTCCCACCAAAGTTTATAAAATGTAATCAAGAGTTCTGAGAAAGGGCAAAATAGTCTATTTGCAAAGCAAACTTTTATTAGACAGGCATAATTTATATTTTGCTTTTCTAGTAGGTTTGAAAACGTTATTAGAGATTTGGTTGTGTAGTTTGTGATTCATAAAGAAATAATCATATTTGAGAAGGTGGACCTGTATCCTAGATCATGTCATATATACAGATAATGCTGTTTTCTTCTGTGTGTGCTGTATATTTTGATGACCTCCAGAAGCCTTATTGTATCAGTCTTTTATAATGATGACTCCTTGATTATTTAAATTCTTATACTTTTTAGAGTTTACATGTTACTACTTTGTTCATTATAAAAATGTGCTAACTTATGGGAGAAGAGTGCCAACTGATAGTTCTATAAAACTTAAGAATATGGTATTTTGGAAGAAAATTTTGAAATGCAACATGTAGATGTATCAACACAGTAATATTATCAATTCTATAATAAGTGATTTTTAGAGACATTGTAGACTACTTTTATGGTGGAAAATGTAGTTTAGAGATGCAAAACTTAAATATTTACATCAATTTATATTGAATGTCACAATTTCATAGAAGGAAAGGTGGTTTGATATTTAAACTAGAATCTAAAGAGACAGAATCTGAGTGGAAATTAATTGACTTTGTGCTCAGTAGACTTAGTGTAATACAAACTATCCTTAAGAATTGATACACTTTTCCTACATATCAAATTATTAGACTTTTAAAATGTCATTGTATAGTCACCTGAGTTGTTTTGTTTTTAAAAACAGGGTTTAGCATCACTCATTTTATTTACACTTTCGTTGTCATAATATTTAATTACATATGAATGTATGCTCTACATAAGAAAGAGTTTATGAAAGTTATTTATGCTATATCGAAAGTCATCTTAAGGATCTCCCAGATATGTAGCATATTTAAAGTAATTATAGGACCAAAGAAAAAGCACCTTTATCAAAACCTGGTCCTATGTGCCTTGCTTTACCAAATACCTGACTTTTCTGGAGAACATTACTGTAATTCACAATTTTGGACACATAGGCAAAATTAGGATGTTTTAAGAATATAATTCAATTTTTTCATTGTTTCAACATTTGCTATTTAAATCCATTATCTAACAGAATATTAAAATAGGTATATTATACAAGTATTAGTGAACAGAACTTATTTAAATAAATTATGGTACTATTGCTCCATCATTGAAATTTTGAAACTTTAACAATTGTATATAACTGTCATTTTGGTTTTTTATTTCTTATTATAAGATATAATTTACTGTGATTTTTAAACTATTTTTTTAATGATTTGGATTCTGAATTTGTCTATATGTGTATTTCCTTTGTTTAGGAAGATTCTTTTGGGTTTGGGGCTGTGATTTGTATATTTAAATTTTTTATGGACATAATTCAAAGGAATCTGTAAATTGGTCTTTTGTTAAATGGCTTTTTAATTGATAAATTTCTCTTTGTCATTTTTTGGTATCCAGTTATTATCTATTCAGTAGATTTATGGAAATAGATTATTTTCATAACTATGTAAATTTTTTCCTATATTTCCTTGTTTCCCTGTTCACCCGTGCTTGACTTAACCATGAATTAGTCTCCTCTCTATATATCAAAAATGACTCACTGAGCCTTTCCCTACCTCTCAAGTTACCTTTATCATGTGTGTGATCTTCCTTTTTACTAGCCTATGCCTTAGCATGAAAGACTGGATTTTATTTAAACTCGTTAGAATTTCTCTACCTGTATGATGATACCAGTCTAAAATTTTTTTGCTTTAAATAAATTATCTCTTTGCTAGCCTCAAAGTTAAGAAATTACAGTAATCGGTATATATTTTTTTCATATTTGTTTTTTGGCTGCACCGCACGGCTTGGAGGATTTTAGTTCCCCGACCGGGGATCAAGCCCGTGCCCCCTGCAGTGGAAGCACGGAGTCCTAACCACTGGACCGCCAGGAAATTCCCAGTTTTCTTCATAATTTGAATATAATTGTTTCTATTGTGACTATCAATTCAATGCATAGAGATCAAATGATAAGCAATATAAAGGATTTTATTTCCACCTTTATTACTGAAGTAACCTTGTACAAAATGCTGTTTTAAAATGTTACTAAAATAATATCAGCATTAAAATGTATACCCTTCTTTGGTATCTTCTCAGAAGCACTAACTGAAAATCTTTAAATATTTTTTTTATTGTAATACTTTCATTGAAAGTATATCAAAATCCTTGAATCCTGTGCTATGCAAATACGCCCCATAATCTAAATCTTATAGATACCACTGCCGTTCAACACAGTCAGATAGTGACCAGTGTTAGTAATCATAATTGTCTTTCTTACTGTTCTTAAAAAGAGAATTTTTTCAAAGCAGGATTGATTACATACACATTCCAGAGGAGAAAATATCAGAGGAAATAAATTGCCGAATTTCAAATCCCAAAGATTTGAAATTGTACTATAGTAGAGTGTCTTGGTGACTATAAATTCAGAGGTTTCCCAAATTCACCTTCAGGCTCAATAATTCACTAGAAAGAACTCACTGAAAGCTATTATAATCACATTTATTCCAGAGAAAGAATACAAGTTAGAACCAGCCAAAGGAAGAGACACATAGGGCAGAGTCTAGGAGGGGTCCAAACTCCAGTCGTCCTTTCCAATTGTCCACTCCCTGTGGAGTCTTAGACAATGTTATATACTCTGGCCACAATTTATGATACTACACGCAAGTACTGCCAATCGGGTAAGTTCACCCACGCTTTGGTGTTCAGATTTTTACTGAAGTTTTATTACTTGGCATGATTGATAGATTCTTTGCACACATGGTTGAACTCACTCTCCAGCCCTGACCCTCCCTGGAGAACTAGCTGACATCAGGCTCTAGGGGCTCATGTTAGCATAAATTATAAGATGTGATTTGAGGAGCCCAATATGAATAACAAAGACATTCCTCTCACTGGGACCTCCTGACGATAAAGGCCAGAACTCTGGGTAAGGCCAAATTCCTTACACGGTGGCCATTCGTCTCTCATACACATACTTCTGAACTGATGAGGATGACACAAGCAATGACAATTGTTTATGGAGACATTTATACATTGTCATTTTTAATTTCAGAAATTTTGTGAAATGATTCTGAACATGACTCAAGGGCAGAAAAACATAATCAGATACAGTGCTAAGTAGCATATGTAGTATTTATTTAGTTTTCAGTTCTGATATTTAATTACAATTTTATTAAATGTTGGAATACTTAAAAGACATTTAAAAATTAATTTATAAACTTTTAATCTATGCTGTATATTAACATACAATTTTGAGCTAATTTTATTTATTTAGAAGATCTAGTTGGCTTTTTTGACGATTCATGAATTGGGCAGCATCCCATCTAGCAACTAGAAGGGTGCTCCCTGAGCTAACTGTAAATTACCAGTAGCCATCACTTTAGTTTGGCTCATAGTAGGCCTTCACTGTTAACTGACAGCTCCACATTTCCAGTCATCCTTTATTGGGGTTAAGTATCAGCCCTCCATTGGATCTAATCAGGTTTTTTCATTTATGCATTTATTTACATTTATTTATTTAGGGTTTCTAATATGTTAAAAGTAACTTCTTTAAAACAAACAGTAATGATACTCCTTTGGGAATAGTTTACCTGAGATACACACGTTCATCCTTTTTTAACTTGAACTTACTGAGGATTTAAAAGAATAATGAATGCTGTTACAGTGTTTTGGGGTAATCATCTGAAAATTCACTCTAAAAAAATGTACTTTAAATGTAAAGTATTTAAAAGGTTTAGTTAAATGTGTTAAATCAGACTTCACTTGTATATTTTAAACAAAATCTGTGGATGTGAGTTTATGTGTTTGTTCTTTTAAAAAACATTGTATATACAAAAACACAATTTCTAATAATTGAGGGTTTAAGTTTTCTCCTTTAGGCTGAAGTTTTATTATGTTCCATTTTATTCTATTTTGCTTGGATAGTAAATACAGCAATTAAAAATTATGATGCTAAGTGCTTTTTCTAATATATGCAAGCTGCTTCAACAGGTTTTTAAAGATAGCAACAGTAATATTTCTTGGATGCTAATAGGATTACAGAAAAGGACAGAGGTGAGTTTATGTTTCATTTTACGGCTGTTTCAGAATACTGCTATGAATTCTAAACTTTTAAAATCTGAAGCTTACTTTGGATGTTATATATATATAATGCCCCAAATTTTCATTACTTTATATTTGTCTCCATTCATCTTAAAGGCCTTTTTGTCGCGCCGCACAGTTTGCGGAATGTTAGTTCCCTGACCAGGGATTGAACCTGGGTCTCGGCACTGAAAGCGCGGGGTCCTAAGCATTGGACGGCCAGGGAATTCCCCTGTTTTTGCTTTTAATATTTCGTTTTTATACTGTTATTGCTGTTTTAATGACTTCAATCATGCTATGATTGTCAGCTTAGTTTTGAAAAATTCATGGGTCATCTCCGTGTACTCACAAAGTAAGCATTGTTAAAAGACCTTTTTTTTTTAATTTAAATTTTCCCCAGCTTCTCATTTTGAAAAAATTTTAAAGTATATAAAAGTTGAAATAATAGTATACCCATTTGCCGTCCACCTGAATTCAACAATTAACATTTTGCCATACTAGCTTTATCAGGACACTTCTAAAAATATGGACATTTTTCTAATTAAATTCAATCCCATTATCACACTTAAGAAAATTTAATTTTATTGTATCACCTACGTTCATATTCAGATATTTCCAGTTGTCTCAAAAAATGACCTTTTACAGGTTTTTTTGGCTTTGATCCAGGATTCAGATGAGGATCATACTTTCTATTTGATTGTCTCTTTTAGTCTAGAAGATCCTTCCCTGTACCCCAATGGCTTTTTTTCCCCCATGATGTGACTTTTTGAAGAGTGTAAGTCACTTGGCATCCATCCATGATCTGTCAATATCCTTGATTTGTTCCCTTTATTCTTTGCATTTCCTTCAAACTGGAAGTCTGTAGGTTTGATTAACTTCAGGTTAAATGTTTTGGGAAAGAATATTTCAGATTATCTTTTACGTTTTATATTGTATCACATTAGAAGACACATAATTCTAGATTGTCTCATTGATGATAATCATTCAGTCAAGGTGGTGACTAACAGATCTTTCCATTGTAAAGGTCATTTTCTCCCCTTAGTAATTAGTATTCTTTAGGGTAGTATTTTGGCACCATGGGAATGTTCTTTTTCCTACCAGCCTTTCACTCAATGGTTTTAGCATCAACTGATGATTCTTAACTGAATCATTTATCACACTGAGGTGCAAAATAGTGATTTAAAATTTTTTAATTCTCTAATTTTCTTCTACATTTATTATATAGTTTCTATTCCTCTATTTTAAAAAGACTATTTTCCCTCCTTTCTTGTTCCCAAAGCCCTCTTTTTTTTCCCCAGATCACTGTCCTTAATCTTCAGTGTAAACATTATAGCTAATTACAGTCACAGTTTTGTTGTTTTGTTTTGTTTTTCTGTTTGTTTTTTTAGCTGTGCCTCACGGCTTATGAGATCTTAGTTCCCTGACCAGGGATCGAACCCAGGCCCTCAGCAGTGAGAGTGTGGAGTCCTAAACACTGCATCTCCAGGGAATTCCCCAGTCACATTTCCTTTTGATGTTCATATTGTAAGCCAGTAGCCAGTGGAGGTCACTAGAAGCTAGCTTCTGTTCTGTTAGACATGACCACATTAGTCTCTGAGGTCCTCCTTGCTTCAGGTACAACAATATGTTCTAGACTTGCCTCGTACTTGTCCTGTTCCAAAGCTGGGGAATATCAGCTATTTCTCCAAGGAGCCCTATCTATTCCTTTTAGGGGGAATGGAATTTGAACTCCATTTACTTATGAGCCATATATCAGTGGGCAGAGCTAGGAAATAACATTTTTAAGAGTTCATGAATTTAAATCAATGTTTACAATTAAAAATTAGTATTACAAGCTTTTTTCTTTATATTTGCCTCTCTTTTCTCTTACAGTGAAAATATTGGTTCTGAGTAACATTAGCATATTTGCTTATATGTTTTATTATATAGCTTATGTTTCAGCACTACAATACCAGTATTACTAATGGAAAACATATTGAATAAAATTTGCAGTTCTCTTTGTCCTTAGAATAGCCCACTGAGAGTATGTTCAAAAGTTAATGTAAATTACTATTTTCTCTACATGGTTATGCTATCACTGTGATCTAACTAGTTTAGTTTGTTTTTGTTTGTATTCAATTTCATATTTAATTTAAAAATTTTATTGCTTTTGAATACGTGAAGCATTTACATGGTTCAAAGTTAAAACTATATAAAAAGTATACTCAGATTAGCCAAGCTGCCATGCCTATGCCTCCAGCCCATTCCTAATCACCTCCTATAGATAATTATTTTCATTAGTTGCTAGTTTATCTTTCCTGTGTTTCTTTTAAAAAAATAAAGTGTGTACATTGCTATATTTATTGCGTTTCACCCTGTGGAGTGTGTTCCTTGCTTTTAAAATTTCTTTTTATGTTTAGAAAGGGTTTTCTGTTCTAGTGGTTACCTTTTTACTGATAACATTTTATGTAATGCCATAAAAGACCTCTTTTTGCTTGTTTAAGCTTCTACTATTTGCCGTTTTAAATGTTCTTTGACTCCCATCTAATTGCCTTTGTGACAACCAATGAACTTATTCTACTCCTTCCATCTTCTCATATTTTTTAGTTGCCTTATTTCTATTCGAAATGTTTTAGAACATATAACATTTACACACTATTTTTTCACCCTAGTCCCTGCATTTGTTATAAAATTAAATATATTTTAAGTATATTTAATACTCTTCACCAGTACTTTAGCTGAAGGCTCCCCAGTCAACTCTTGGCTGGATGAAGCTCTTCTAGTAGAGTACTCAAGGAGGGCTTGTAAGTACAATATTCCTTAAGTTCTAGCATGTTTAAAATTTCTTCTAGAGCCTAGATACTTTAAGTACAGCTTGATGAACTATAAAATCTTTGGCTCACACTTTGAGTTTTTTTGAAAATGCTGCTCCATTGTTGTGTTGCTTGGTGTTATTGTCAAGAAATCTGGCACCATTTGATTTTTTTTCCCCCTTTGGAAAAAATATTAACTTTGTTTGTTGTTGTTGTTTTTTTTTCCTGGAGGCCCAGATAATTTTTTCCATGTCATTTTCTCTTTTTTTCCTTATAGCTGATTTATTCTTCTCCTCCATGTTCCTTATTTTCATGTGTATCTGTTCTCTCTTAGGAACCCTGTAATTTAGTTTTCATTTTTTAGATGATTTTACTATTTCAGTAAATTGCCTGAGTTTGATCAACTCTCATCTTCCTGTTGAGTTTTTAACAGTTTGTTACATTCTTTCACATCTGCAATTGCTCATTTAATGATATTTAATTCATATTGGAGTGATGTATATAGTTTTCCTCTGCTTCATATTTTCTAGAGGGTAGTATTTTCTATTAATTTAAAAGTTTTCATTTTCTGTTTTCCTCTTATAGTAGCCTTTTATGGGGTTTTGGTGGCTTTTTCTGTCCCTCGTAAAACATGTAGGATTTTCTTGGATCAGCCAGAACAGATTGTTCTACAGAAGGAAGGGGTGAAAGAATGTAGGTGACTGTTTCATAGTTAAGGAGGCCCTCTTCTGTTTGTATGGTAAAGTGCAGTTTCTTTAATAAACGGCACATTTGGGGGGATTGGATTCTGCCATACAATCTTGTTTCTTTAGGAATATTTAGCTTCAGCCACTTGCCCTTCTCTCCAAGGGATTTCTCTCCCTTCCAAAGTGCCTCATGAAGTGTTCTCATGAAATTTCCAAATACTGGTTCTTGCCTGTTTTCAAGCCTGATTATTCACCTTCTCATTAATTTTGGGAACTTCCAGGATCCTTCCAAATCACTCCATTTTGCTTATGTTAGCTAATGCTAGTTTCTGTTGACTATAACCAAAGAACCCTAAGTGACACATCAACCTCTTAACTTAAAGTTCGTGAATCTTCACAACCCCAAATCACACAGAAAGCCACAAGTATATGCACAGTAAGTCTGTTACAAGAGTCATCTCTTGTTTACTATTGCAGCTCTTCTAGCACAATGCCTGGGACATTCTGGACATTCAATATATGCTAAATTTCTCTTATTACCTTTCTTACAACAGCACTTACCACAATTTGTAATTATCTTCATTTTGTGTTTGTTTTATAACTCTGTCCCCCAGTATAATTAAGCTCTACATACATAAATATCATCTATTGATGTATCTCCAGTGTCTAGTAAAACTGTGGCAGACACTTACAGGCTCTCAAATATTTTTTTTTTTTTTTTTTTTTTTTTCAGTACGCGGGCCTCTCACTGTTGTGGCCTCTCCCGTTGCGGAGCACAGGCTCCAGACGCGCAGGCTCAGCGGCCATGGCTCACGGGCCTAGCCACTCCGCGGCATGTGGGATTTCCCCGGACCGGGGCACGAACCCGTGTCCCCTGCATCGGCAGGCGGACTCTCAACCACTGCACCACCAGGGAAGCCCTCAAATATTTTTTTGAATGACTAAACAATAATCAGTTGTTAAGGATGATAAAGCTGGTGCAGCTAGATGAAGTATGATTTTGAAAAAGGTCAGAGTAACCGCACAATAAATGATCTTACCAGCCCTCTCCATCCATCCAAAACAAACTACTGGGGATTTAACTATGAAATCTATCTCATCTTACTTTCTCTAAAGAACTTCAAGTCAGTTTCAGTAAGAGAATATTTTTAAACAAATGTTGAGTTTACTTATTGAGGAAACATGTAACTTGAATTACCAGGCTAAAATGCCTTTCTTCTCCCTTCCATGGAAATTGATTTGTTTTCTATGTCTAATCAGTTATCGAAATAGAAAATTCAATCAAATTTATTTTTTAACATTTTAAAATAATTTCAAGCTTACAGAAGAGTTGCAGTAATAGTACCAAGAACATACACTCCCTTTACCCTGTGTATTAGTTATCTATATAGCTGTGTGCCAAATTACCCCAAAGCTTAGTGGCTTAAAACGAATACTCTTTATCTTACAGTTTCTGAGAGTCAGGAAACCAGGAGTGGCTTAGCTGGGCAGGCATTGCTCAGGGTTTCCTGAAGTTGCAGTCAGGATGTTGGCATGGGTTGCTGCCAGCCAAAGCCTTGAGCAGGACTGGAAGACTGGCTTCCAAGATGACTCACTCACATATCTGTTGGTGGAAGGCCTCAGTACAGTGTCCTCATGACATGGCGGCTAGTTTCCACTAGACTTGGGTCCTGAGTGAATGAAAAAGAGAAAGCTAGCGGGAAGATGCAGAGCCTTTTATGACCTAGCCTAGGAAGTCAGATACGTCACTTCTACAATATCCTATTAGATAACAGAGCCACTAAGCCCAGCCCACACTCCGGAGAAGGGGAATTAGACGACTCCTCTTCCAGAAGAGAATATCACTGAATTTGTGAAGATATCTTAAAACCACCACACAGAAATTCACTATTTTTTTTATCACCTTGCCATTTTGCTTTATCACTCTCAACCCCCTCCTCTCACATACATACATGCTATTTCCTAACCATTTTAGAGTAGGTAGCATGCATCACATTCCTTCACTCCTTAAGACTCCGGTGTATATTTCTTAAGGAAAAGGATATTCTCTTACATAACACAGTAATCGCACATTTAACATCGTGATACTTTAATTTGAAGTCCATACTCCACTTGTGACAACTGTTAATTAACAGCGTTAATTAACAACGTTAATTTTTAAACACGGTAAAACAGGTAGTGGCCTAGACTATGTAAATTTTTATTGACAGGGATTAGAGAAAAGATCCTGCCTGGGGCCAGGGAGCTCCTGGAAACAGGCGGGCTTCAGCTGAGCTCCAGGCTTTCTCTACCCCCGCCCCCGGCACCAGAAGGACAAAAGACTAGGAAAACTCAGTTTATCTTTACTCCTTCAGTCACCCACTATTTCTGTAAAACTATTTCAACCGTTTCCTTCGGTTCCGGTGTTGGTTAGAACACAGTTGGAGACAGCCCTCATAGTTGAGGACACCTGGTTAAAATTCCAGTGCAACCGTTTATCAGCTGTACTTCCACTAGTAGGTAACTTTTAGAAACTTAAATTCTTCCTCTGTTTAGGGGATCTATAACCGTCCCCAGCGCCCAGGGCTGCGGTGAGGGCTGAGCGAGCTGGTGAACGGAGAGCACACGGATCTCTCCACGCGCCGCTCCCTCCACCGGCTGCCTCGGCCGCGCGCCGCCCGCTTCCCTCGGGGCTTCCCTTCGCGGGCGCAGACTGCCCAGCGGCTGAGCGGGCGGGGCGCGTCACGTGGGCGGGGCGGGCTGGTCGACCGATCGCACGATGTGACGCGCCGCCGGAGGCAGGCCGGGCCTTCAAGATGGCGGCGGGCGCCCCGAGCGGCTCGGCCCGGCAGTAGTGGCGGGACGGCACTCGCCGCTGGGGCCGGCCGCCCCGGGAGTGGCTGCAGCAACGCCAGGAATCGAGGATGGTAAAATGACCCAGGGGAAGAAGAAGAAACGGGCCGCGAACCGCAGTATCATGCTGGCCAAGAAAATCATCATTAAGGACGGAGGCACGGTGAGCTGGGGTACCGCGCCGGGTAGGGTCTTCTGGGGTCCGGATCTCTTTCTGCCCCTAACGCTGACGCCTGCAGCCGCCCCCGACTGCCCCTGCCCTCCCTCACCCCTCCCGCGGTGCCGGTGTCTCGGGCTCCCGGGCCCCCAGTGCCTGTGCTCCAGGGGCTTTCCTCCCTCGCCCCGGCCTGCGGCCTCCGGGGCCCGTCCTCTCGAATGGAGAAGCCGCCCGCCTCTCCCGCACCTGCCACCCTTTCCTTTGGCCGCCCCTGGAGGCCCTGCGGCCTTGAGCCCACGAGCGCCTCAGCCGCGGGGAGGAATCGACGCCGGGCTCCGCTGCCGGCCGGTCCGCCGGGTCGCCGGGTCGTAGCTGGTTCCGCCGTCCCCTTCGCCTCCGCAGCCTCGCCTGCGCCGTCCAGGCCCCGCGAGGCCGTGGCCGCGCTCTGGAAGCGGCCGGGAGCAATCCCTGCCCTCCCATATGCTGCTAACCGGGTGGCATCTGGCGCGGCGACCCCACTGGGGCCCCGTAGTGCGCTCGCTCCCTTCTTCCACGGCGTTCTGGGTCAGTGCTCCTGCTCTTGGCTGCTTCCAGTACGGTAAACACTGTCAGAAGGTGGGCTTTGCTCCTCACTTCCCGCAGTCTGGAGCGTGACGGAGGACACCTGGGGCCTAGACTTCAATCTGCTAGTTTTCAAAGAAGAGTCATCACCCTGTTGTTTTAAAATCACCTGGTGTATTTTAAAACAAAAAATACTAGGTAGAGTTGATCATGGGCTGAGGATTGGAAGACCTTTGAAAGGAAGACAGATTGAGGGCAAGGAAAAAATTTTTGCTTTTTAGAAACAGTTGTCATCACAGTCAACTTTATGCGTTGTGCTGTTAACCGGCAGGGGACGTAGGCCTTTTAATTGACAATAACTCGCCTATACTTTTTTTTTAGCTGAAAATTCTCCGTTGCTACACTCTCTGGTCTTTGTTGCATTCTTTGATAATCACGTTCCGAAATAGAATGCAAAGGTGAAATACATACTTCACTTTTCCGAGAAATGTGCAGAAATGGTTCCTTTTTTCCATATTTGTGTTTTGTTGGAGCCCTCAGCTACTAGCATAGTGCTAAATATGTAATTAGGTCGCCATTGAGGATTTGCTAAATTCATTTGAAATCAGAGACAACTTTCTTTTGACATTTCAGAATACGGCCCAGTTAGTTATGCTAAAATTTAGAAAGCTTGGGACATATGTAGCAATTTCAGAATATACTTTTAGTTAACTGTCAAATCCATAGATGTCATAGCTTTGACATTTGGTGAAAAAAGAAACTTTGAAATTCAAGTCTTCAGATCTTTTTGTTGTATTTAATTTATTATTTAATTAATTAAAACATTATTTTGATTAAGTCAGTTATGAATTGTCATGGCTCTTTTGACCAAGTTGGTTAGAACTACTATGTGGGGAGAGAAATAGCTTGAAAGAATACTGGTTGCCTTTGTCAATCATAGGGATTTGATATTTTAAGTTCATCTACAATCTAAAAATTGAAGCATCAAAGAATTGTATTTTGTAAAAGCAAGTGATATTTAAGATTAGTAATTTTTAAAATGAATTTATTTATTTATTTTTGGCTGCATTGGGTCTTCATTGCAGCGCTCGGGCTTTCTCTAGTTGTGGCGAGTGGGGGCTACTCTTCCGTTGCGGTGCACGGGCTTCTCATTGCGTGGCTTCTCTTGTTGCAGAGCAGGGGCTCTGCGCGGGCTTCAGTAGTTGTGGCTCGCGGGCTCAGTAGTTGTGGCTCGCAGGCCCTAGAGTGCAGGCTCAGTAGCTGTGGCGCACGGGCTTAGCTGCTCCGCGGCATGTGGGATCTTCCCGGACCAGGGCTCGAACCCACGTCTCTTGTATTGGCAGGCGGATTCTTAACCACTGCGCCACCAGGGAAGCTCCTAGTATTATTATTATTATTTTTTTTAATAAAAGATAAGAATGAAGCTGTTTTCAAGAAACACACCTTTTACCTTGTAAAGTTCAGTTTTGTTACCTCTGACTTTTTAAATTTCGCTTTATAGCAATTAAATCCTGGGCGATTTGGAAGAGGATTTTTTTTTTTTTATCTTGATATTTACTGAAGTTGTAGTGAATTCATAGCTTGCTTTTGGACACAAAATACAGTTTTTACCCCATCATAAAATAAATGAAAGCTTCTTTTGAGGGATGTGGGCATGGGGGTATTATCATTTATCATCTTTGTACACTTATGCTGAACTTTCCATTCTAAGAGCACTGGACACCTCTTTAGAATAGGGACTTTGTTTATGCATCTTTTAATCCTACAGGGCCTACTATGTGAATTTAAAGTGATAAAAACACATTTAAAGTGATTTTTAAAAATGTGTCTAGTAGCACATTCTTAAGATGATTTTTTTTTGCGGTACGCGGGCCTCTCATTGTTGCAGCCTCTCCCGTTGCGGAGCACAGGCTCCGGACGCACAGGTTCAGCGGTCATGGCTCACGGGCCCGCTCACGGGCCCAGCCGCTCCGCGGCATGTGGGATCTTCCCGGACCGGGGCACGAACCCGTGTCACCTGCATTAGCAGGCGGACTCTCAACCACTGCGCCACCAGGGAAGCCCTTAAGATGATTTTTTAGTGTAATTTTATTTATTCGCATATATAATCAGGAGATATTTATATTTCTAGAAGTGCCAGGGTAATATTTTGCAGTATTTGTATTTTAATCTACTCTAGCTGTAAGTGAAATTATAGTAGTCATAATTATTATAGTCATAAAAATAGTTTTAAAATGACATTTACTTCTCTACCTCTCTACTTAAAAATTGGTCGGACTACTGTTATGAACATCCATGTGTCTGAGGCTATATGGTCATACATGACAGGCTCTGAACAGTATTTCACATCCCTGGCCAATGGTACTGACCTGATCCCCTTCCATTTTCTTCCTAGTGTTCAACAATGTTAAGATTATTTTGCTTTGTCCTTCTGCTAATGGCATCTTTGTAAGCTTGATCAACCAGTTGTAATATTCATAAACAAAATTAGTAATGAGCTGTTAATTTGTCAAAAGCTTAGCACATACCTATTGTAGTTTTTAACAGTTTTGAAGAAGTGAACCCTTCTAAGCGAACCAGGTTAATCATAAGTAACTAAATGTTTTTTTCTTGAAATTGTATTTCAGTTGGCGCTGAAGCCAGGGTAAGGCTGACTATTATGTTGTTCATTTGAGTAGTACACAATTAAGATAAATTACGTGAAGGTGTGTGATTCTGTATCAGGAATTCTTAACTTGGGTCTGTTCACCCTGAAGTTGTTTGCAAAATTTTCTTTGACTACACATTTTTCTAGGGAGATTCCACAAAAGGATCCATATTTCCTGAAAGTTTAAGAATAGTTGTTTTATATGAAAACAACATAAGTAACTAAAGAATAGTTTCACAGGTTAAATTCAATAAATATTTACTTAATCATCTACTTATGCCATTTTACTGATGAAAGTAGCTGTGACATTATTGGTGATTTTGCTTTTTGAAGCATCAGCACATAGGATTACAGTGTTTAATTATGTTTTAATGTATGTAACATTTTGCTACATCTCTTATTCATTGCAGACCATTTAGGACAGTTGAATTGAAAGTGCATTCTGACATTTTAGAATATTTCGGGTTTTATTGTTAAATCATTACCATGTATTAGCAGATAGCTTATAAGTATTCTTGGTAGAGGCTAAGAGCCAAAGAATTACTTACACGAGTTATTTGTATTATCAAAGATAGAATTTTCCTTATGATTTTTTAAAGTTTTCTTTGTATTGTGATCTTTATTGTTTTGTGAATACAGTTGTGAGTCTGCGTCTCTGACAAAGAGAAAAATGTCCATTTTTTTCACAAGTGAATTGGTAAAATGACTTTAAAAATTAGATAGAAAGCAAGGCATATGTGTATTGCTTTATTGGAAGTACCTGAAAAAAGTAAAATTGGCATTTCAGATATGCCCAGAGATGCAGAGCACCAGATACTTATTCCTGATATCTCTGATTTTAATCAGAATAAGTAGGAGTCAAAAATCATTTCAAATGTCTGGACCTAAGCTCTGATCATTTGCACTCTTCACCTGCTAGGATGGCTGAAGGAGTTGCAGAATAGCTCTTTGTAGCCCCCAGAGAGCAGCCTCTGGTTCCTAGAGTGCAAGCCATGAAGAGGGCCATTGGTACCTTTCAAAAAGCAGCTGTTCTTTGAAATCAGTAGAGCATGCCTAGAAACATCAGGATGTATATATGTCCTTGGCAAGCTTGTGGCAGGCAGAACCATGAATGACTTACCTCCTTACCTCCTTGAGTCAACATTTGCTTTAGGTTAGTGTGTTTGAGGGTAAATTAGTAAACAGTTTTCTCAGTTTATATTTCCAGTTTGTCTTACTATAGTTTGAAGACCTGCTTTCCAATATCATCTGTGGAAATTCACTTACGGTTGAAGTGTTGAAGTTAAGTAAAAAGAATAGCTTTTCTCAAGTATCATTCTGATAAGTATATATGATTTAAAATTTTCAGTTATTTAAAAGCTTGAGTTGTCTTTTGGCATTTTTTTGAATTAGAAGTGTCAATTAAAGTAACAGGTGACCATTTCAGCCAGGGCGCATCAAGATCCCTGAAATGGGTTTATTTCTTTCAGAGCCAGATATAGTAGCTTATTCTTAATAATAGGTCTACTTTCTCAATAGTGTATAAATACAGTTATGAATTCTACCACAGGAAATACTTCTTAGGGAGTCTTTTTAAAACAAGAGGTGGTCTATATTTTATCATTTAGCTCTATAAATTGAGTAATTAGAGATTACCCTAAGACCCGTCTTGAGCTTAGGCTCCGTCTTAGACTTTGGTGACAGTTTGATTTTTGTGTTGATGGGGGTTTTTAAATTTTATTTTACCTTTTTAGTGAGTTTAGTTTGTAGTCATATGAACTGTGTAACCAATTCGGTGTTCATGGGGATAAGCACTTAACGTAATGATTTAACAGTCAGCCGCATATTTTCCCCTCAAGAATGGAGAGGGATGCAATAGATTGTCATGTTACTTATCTTTTCAAAATTTACCTCAAAGCAGTGCAGTCTCAAGCTGTAAACCTTCTTTATTTTTTTAAGAGTAAAACTTGATCTCACTATACTCTTTTGTTGTTGTTGTTGTTGTTGTTTTTGTGGTACAAGGGCCTCTCGCCGCTGTGGCCTCTCCCGCCGCGGAGCACAGGCTCCGGATGCGCAGGCTCAGCGGCCATGGCTCACGAGCCCAGCCGCTCCGCTGCATGTGGGATCTTCCCGGACCAGGGTATGAATTCGTGTCCCCTGCATCGGCAGGCGGACCCCTAACCACTGCGCCACCAGGGAAGCCCCTCACTATACTCTTGTTGAATATTTATAGGAAGTGTATTCCACTCTGTTTAGGGGCAATCTAACCAATACCTCTTCACTTCTGTAATATACAAATATTGAATATCTCTTTTAAATTGATCCATAATGTATCCATAAAATAACTCTGAAGTCTCGCTGCAAATTAAGCCAAAGTGACTTAATTAGTATAATGGTGTCTCTACATGTTTATGGTGATTCATACTTTCAGGATATAAAGGATCAGTTTTCTTTTTGTTCACAAATGTAGTAAACCTTGCCTTGTCTGATTAAGGTCATAGAAAATAAGAAAACACCAGCTGACTTTGTGAGAGAGGAAACATGATGCCAAATACTAGTAGTAAAGCCTTATTTCCTCCAGTTATTCCATAATGTGGCAGGATCCCAGGAAAGCAGCTCTGTAGTTACAATATTCTCTATAGAAATTTTTGTTTTAGTGTTCTTCCATGGAAAGCTCCAGGTCTTAGATGTCTATAATTAAGAATCTTTGTCTTTTTTTGTGTAAGACTTTTACATTAAATTATTTTAGTAAACTTAGTTATATATTGTTCAGAGAAAATTCAGTGTTTCTTTCTGAAGATTTATTTTATCCTCATTCTCGATTGATAACTTGTCAGTATTAAATTCTAAGTTCAAAATTATTCTCCTTCATACCTTATTTTTTTTCGTTGTGTTTTTTATTTCCACAACTTTTATTTTGAGAATTTTCAAAACTACAGAAAAGTTGCAAGAATAGCATAATATCTATTTGCCCATCCCATAGATTTGTGATTCAGCAATTGTTAACATTTTGCCACATTTGATTTTCCTTTCTCTATATATATTTTTTCATTTTTTTCTGAACCATTTGAGTTAGTAGTAGACATCATGACACTTTATCCCTAGAACATTCAGGATGCATCACCTAAGAATAAGGATATTCTCCCACATAACCACAATATAATCATTATATTCAGAAAATTTAACACTGATACAATAATATTGTGTAATATATAGGCCAGTCACATTTCCCCAATTTTCCCAATAACGTCCTTTATAGTCTTTTTTTGGATGCAGAATTTAATTATTACATTTAGTTGCCATGTCTCTTCTGTCTAGAATAGCTTTTTGTTTATTTTTGATAATATTGACATTTTTAATAGTCTAAGCCTTTGTTTTGAAGAATGATCCTCAGTTTGGCTTATTCTCATGGTTTACTCACATGATAACATTCTATTTAATAAAAAGGATTGTAATGCCCAGTTACTGGTGGAATTACTTCTTTCTCCTGGCCAACAACCCATATAAGTCCCTGATTCATTGATAGGAATATAACATAAGTTATTAAAGTCCATATTCCCCACAATAACTGCTGGATTCATAAACTCATATTGATTGAACAATCATAGATGTGGAATTTGAGAGTTAGATGAGGATTTAGGTAAGAAATTAATAGTTTACCCCTAACTGCTAAGAGAGGTAAAGTGACTTAAGTCATTTAACAGCTACTGACTCTCATGACAAGGGTTATCAGTCAGTCCATGAGCATGAAATACCCTTTCTATACTAGGCATTGAGCTATGCATTGCGATACTAAGATGGTTAAGATTGGATCCCTACTCTTAAGTAACAGTCTGTGGTAATATATGCAGTGTAACTACTGCAACGAGTGTAGCTCCAGACTTGGGTGGGCTTTGCAGTTGCCTGGATTGACTGATCCATCTCTTATATGCTGTATTGGACTGTAAAATGGAGATAACAGTATCTAACTTGAAAGGTTAGAAGGGGTAAATAAGATTATGAATTTAAATCATTCTAAGTCTTTAGTGATTTTTTTATTATTTTAATCTCATGTATGTGTACAGTAAACCCATGTGATAGATGATACAGTAGCAGACAATAAGAGTATAGAGGAGGGAGTTAATAGGGGAAGTTGCAAATTTAATTAATGAATATATTGCCCTTTTAACAATATTTAAATACAGTAACCATATACTGAATGCCTAAAGTGATAGGTAGAGGAGACTTACAGAGTAATTCATTTCAGTTCTGCAAACACTTATTAAACCCTTTTGTGCTATGCATGTACCACATGCTCCAGATTGTAGAAGAATAAAGCATAGGGCCTGCCTCAGAGAGCGTGAGCTTGAAAAAGGTAAATTTAAGTTAAATAAAATGAAATAGGTACTTTACAAAACAAAATATAACTTTGTAAAAGTTATCTAGTGTTATAGAAGACTAAATAAGTAGATTTTTAAAAGGCTTAGCCAAAAGCCTAGATGATGAAACCAAATATGTTACCAATGGAAAGTATGCTTTGGGAAATGGAATTAGATTGGAGGGTGGAGATGGGGTTAAAGGAGATTGTCCCTGACTTCTGAGGTTGAAGTTAGAGGTGACTGCCATGGAATCATCTCTCATGCCTCCATAAGAGGGAAATTACTCAGCTGAATGGACTTTTGGCATAGTAATTATTACGCTTTTAGGCGGAATATCTTGGCATTTGGGGTTGGGTACGTATTAGTTTATGTTCAAATTTGTCTCCTTCAGAATTTTCCACTGTGTACCTCTTAATTCTTTTGAGAATCTTCAAATGTCATATGTTGATATGATCTCATTATGCTGAACTTTCTACTCTTGATGCTGTAAACCACGCACTGGTCAAATATTTGCCCCCTACCTGTTTGTTAACCCTCTTCCCTTAGTCTTTCTGCCCAGGCCATGACCCTTGTATTCTTCCCAAATTGTCCTGGAATTTTGATTATGGATCGGTATTCCGTTAAAACTTAACATCAAAAGTCCTGCCTAGAAGTTTCTGTAATTCCAGATTAGTAAAATATTTTAAAAATTTGTCAGTTTTATTAAGATCTTGTATTACTTTTGAATTCATTTAAAACAGGATAGATGACTATGGATATAATACAACTCTCAAAATTACTAGTACCTTAGGGCAAGCAGCTGTCTCTCTCCCTGCCCTGCCTTAACACACACACACACACACGCGCACACGCACACACGCACACGCGCACACACACACACACACACTTTTTTTCCCCCAGCTCTGGGAAATATGAGAGAATGGCTTAGGAGGGACAAGCATATGCAACTACCTATCTTTTACATAGTTTTTCTCTTAGATAAGTAAAACATTTTCCTCTTATTTATTTATTTTAAAAAAATATTTTTATTTATTTTTTAATAGATCTTTATTGGAGTATAATTGCTTCACAATACTGTGTTAGTTTCTGTTGCACAACAAAGCGAATCAGCCATATGCATACATATGTCCCCATATCTCCTTCCTCTTGAGCCTCCGTTCCATCCTCCGTATCCCACCCCATAAGTTATCGCAAAGCACCGAGTCCATCTCCCTGTGCTATGCTGCTGCTTCCCACCAGCCAACTATTTTACATTCAGTAGTATATATGTTGATGCTACTCACTTTGCACCAGCTTTGCCCTCCCACCCCATTTCCTCAAGTCCATTTTCTGTGTCTACCTCTTTATTCCTGCCCTGCAACTAGGTTCATCAGTACCTTTTTTTTTTTTTTAGATTCCATATATATGCGTTAGCATACGGTATTTGTTTTTCTCTTTCTGACTTATTTCATTCTGTATGAGACTCTAGGTCCATCCACCTCACTACAAATAACTCAATTTCATTTCTTTTTATGGCTGAGAAATATTCCATTGTATATATGTGCCACATCTTCTTTATCCATTCATCTATCAATGGACATTTAGGTTGATTCCATGTCCTGGCTATTGTAAATAGAGCTGCAATGAACATTATGGTACATGTCTCTTTTTGAATTATGGTTTTCTCAGGGTACATGCTCAGTAGTGGGACTGCTGGGTCATATGGTAGTTCTATTTTTAGCTTTTTAAGGAACCTCCATACTATTTTCCATAGTGGTTGTATCAATTTACATTCCCACCAACAGTGCAGGAAGGTTCCCTTTTCACCACACCCTTTCCAGCATTTATTGTTTCTAGATTTTTTGATGATGGCCATTCTGACCGACGTGAGGTGATTATTTTATTTTATTTTATTTTATTTTATTATTTTTGGCTGTGTTGGGTCTCCGTTGTGTGCGTGGGCTTCCTCTAGTTGCAGTGAACAGGGGCTATTCTTTGTTGCTGTGCGCGGGCTTCTCATTGCTGTGGCCTCTCCTGTTATGGAGCATGGGCTCCAGGCGCTCGGGCTTCCGTAGTTGTGGCTCACGGGCTCTAGAGTGCAGGCTCAGTAGCTGTGGCTCACGGGCTCCAGAGCGCAGGCTCAGCAGCCGTGGCGCATGGGCTTAGTTTCTCCACGGCATGTGGGATCTTCCTGGCCCAGGGCTTGAACCCGTGTCCTCTGCATTGGCAGGTGGATTCCCAACCACTGCGCCACCAGGGAAGCCCCTCTTATTTAAAGTACAGTCATGACTATTAGAAAAGATTTAGAAAATTCAGGACAACATAATAAACAATTTTATGTCACTTAAAATCACTACCTAATATAACTGTTGTTAACATTGAGGTGAGTTTTTATTTTGTTCTTCATAGTTGAAATTACACAATTTTATATCCTCCTTTGATTTTTTTAAATTTAACATTGCCATAAACATTTTTACTTGTCATTAAAGATTATCAATAAACAGTTTTTGGCTGCATATTATTCTGTCTAATTTATATACCATGATTTGATTATAGGCTATGTAACTAAAGGTTGAACATTTAGATTTCCATATTTACTACTATAAATGATGCTGCTGTGAACATCTTTGTGGTGGAGCTTTTACTGAATGTTTGGTTATTTCCATGATAGAATGTTATGAGCTATTTTAAAAATTATTTGTTTATATTCTTTATATTGTTATAGCATCATAGTGCTTTTGTATTGGTTTTCATGAATGCTTTACCTAGTTAAGATATTAATCTTTTGCTATTTCTTGCATAGTTTACTCATTTTGTTTTCTTTAAATTCAGCTAATGCTTACGTGTTTTTCTCAAACTAGTATGCCTAAAACTAATCTTTTATTCTTTCTCTTTTCTTCACTGTCCAGCTGACCAAGGCAGAAACTGAAATCTTTTCATCTTTGATCTTCTCTACCCTCCTCTGCTACATCTAGTCATCCACTGACTGAGTCCTTATTCTACCTCTTAAATGTTTTTTTGTAGCCATTCACTTTGCTCCATCCCTACTCCCTCTATGTTATTAATTCCTTTGCAAAGCTTTCCCAACACTGTCCTTGAATGATTAAGTGTTCTTCACTTAAGCAGCCACTTCCAGGCTTTTGGCTCTCTGTGTATATTTATACACATTGTTATGAAATTATCATCTTACTTTTTATCAGTATTCCTCAGACAGTTTTCCAAGGAACTCAAGTGTTGGTGAGATACTGTCTCTTATATGACAGAGGATTTCATGGTCAAGTTTGGAAAATAATATCTTCTTGGAGATTCATAATATAAATAATATAATATAAATTAGCATGTTAAAGGCCCTGAGAAGTTCTACTTGGCATTTTAATAGATGCTGAGTGTGTGTGATGGTGAACAAAACTAGTTTGGAGCTTAACGAAATCCTGTGGACATTTGTTTTTACCTTATCTATTTGGTACTGGGCATTACCCCTTCCTTCCTAAAACTGCTGCTTTGTCATGTGACACTGTATTCTCTTGATTCTCCTGATGTTTCTCTGATTGTTCCTTTATCTTCATGGGTTCCTTTTCTTCTGCCCACTGCAGTTGACCCATGAACAACATGGGTTTGAACTGCCTGGGTCCACTTATACATGGATTTTTTCAATAAATACATGCTACAGTACTACATGATCTGCAGTTGGTTGAATCCACAGATGCAGAACCTGGATACGGAGGGCTGACTGTAAAGTTATACATGGATTTTTGACTGTGTGGGGCTCGGTGCCCCTTAACCCCTGCATTGTTCAAGGGTCAACTCTACTTAAATTTTGGTGTTTCTTGGGGCTCTGTCGTAGCCCACTGCTCTTTTCAGACTTCATCTCACCTACTCTGGTGGTTTCAAATATCACATTTGCTGCTAACTAATTGTTTTAATCAGCCCTCAGAGGACAATAGAAATGTTTTAAGTACAAGGGTTATCTTGTAGATGGAATCTGAAGTAAATCTGAGCCTCATGGGGAAAAAAGAGCTAGGAAGCTACCAGCTTCCACTAGTAGACAACCAAGCTAAAAACTTGGAAGTCTTCTTGACTCTCCCTCCCACATTTATCAGATTCTTTCAGTTTCAAATCCTAAATTCTTATTTCAGTTCCCTCCCCTCCAGCATCCATGCCACTCCCCTATGTCATGCCCTCATCACCTTTTGTTTGAACTGATTCTAATAGCCTGCTTCTGCATGCAGTTTGCTCCTGTTACATCCTTTAGGAAATCATCATGATGTATTGAAAAATGCAGGTCTCATCACACCATTCTCTTGCTTAAAACTTCAATGGTTTCCTGTATCTCTAGAGTGAAGATGAAAAACTCCTTACCAAAGCTTAGAGGCTACTTCTTCTGCCTTCCTTTCAGCCTTAAACTGTTATGGCCGTTGTCTACTTCGTCTGGTTTTTTTTCTCTGATGTGATTATCCACACTACTTCATTTTCTTGCAGTAACCTTTCCTTGCTTCCTAACTTGTATATATCTCTTTTACTGCATTTACATATAAGCAGATGATTATAGTGAGGCCTCTTCCTCTCTAAACTGTGAGCTCCTTGAGATCAGGGAGTGTGTTTTACTGGTTTTTGTAATCCCAGCACCTCTGGTACTCTGAATGTTTGTTGAATGAATGAGAATGAATACACTCATTCCCAGCCATGGTCCTTCAGCTCTTATGTCTCCCAGCCCCTACCCCACCTCTGTTGTCTCTGATTCCTCAACTGCAGGTTCTCCTACCAAGGGGGTTTTCAGGTACCTGTATTCTGCAGGTTGGGAGAGACATCTATTTTTATAAAATGATGTAGCATCGTTTTTAGTGTATAGAGAAATCCAAATACTATTAATATTTTGCACATAAGACTACTGAATATATTTTTAAAACTTAAGTATGACATTGTTATATGTATTCATTAAAGTTGTCTTTCTGTTATATAAACTTGTTAATGGAGACTGAGTTAATGTTATTGGTCATTTGCTTTTCTATCAATTTAATATTGCCCTTAGAAATATAAAACCCAGCAACTGAAGTAATTCTTAAGATATCTCTAGCAGCAGTATAAAGTTAATTTTGTAATGTCTTTCTTGTGTATATCAAGTCCAAGATCTCTCATATACTACTCGGGACTTTTCTGCTTTTGAACCATGTTGGTGTCTATTACCATTCTTGCCACATGATTCATTTATGTTTTGGGATGAGTGCAGTAACCTCTTAACTTTCCTTAGTTTTGCCCCCTTTTAATCTATCTGTTACATCTTTGCCGGAATGATCTTTCTTAAAACTTTCATCTGATCACATGAGTCTTACTTAACATCCTTTAGTGGCTCCCCATTGCCTTCAGAATTGAACATAGACTCCTTAGCATGGAAGTTAGCCCTGTGTGCCTCTAGCTCATCTCTCAGTACTCTCAGTGTGCAGCCCGTGCTCTAGTTGTACTGAACCGTATGAGTCCTGTAATGCCTCCTGCTCTCAAGCCTTGCCACCTTTGTGCAGGCTGCTTCCTTGACTTCTGCTGTCCTCGTTCCCACTCTTGCTCCTGGCCTACTTCCTTTCAGCCTTCCTCCTGGAATTCTGATACTCCCCACCCTACTCTGGATTCTGTGTTCCCATTGCACACGGTGCTTATATAATGTATGTATTTGTTTCCTTGTCTGCCCCCATCACCTTGAGGACAGGGACAGTGAGTGTCCAGATATTTGGCATAGTGCCCAATACATGAATGTTCTCCATAAATATTTATCGACTGTTGTCATTGTTAGTAATTCTGGAATGCACCATTAATGTTTTAAAACTCTGTTTTTGTAGCCTCAAGGAATAGGTTCTCCTAGTGTTTATCATGCGGTTATCGTCATCTTTTTGGAGTTTTTTGCTTGGGGATTATTGACAGCACCCACCTTGGTGGTAAGTAATCTTTTAACTTATTTATCACTGACTTTAAAATTTCTTTTTCTTTGGTTTCAGGAGGGAAATAAGTTTGGGGAGGAAAAAAAGGCTCTTTTTCCTTTCCAAGGTTAATTCTCCCACCAATATCGTCAGCCCTTTAGTACTGTATTTTACTGGTTTAGTTGTCTTTTCCAACCTTTACTTCTTCCTTACTTTTTAGCAGGGCTTGGGCAGGTGTGATTCTTCTGGTGAACACTGGACAAGTTTAAGCAGGGCTCAGTCCCCGCTCTGGGGAAGGTGGAAAGGATTCTTATACTGACAAGCTTAGGAAGAATGGTGTCTGTGCCCTGAATCACTCAACATTATTATTTTGAGATTCATTCCTGCAGTTGCATTTTCCAAATACAAGTTTCTTTTAGTTTAGGCAGAGGATCTAGAGGTAACCATCTAGAGAGGTCATTCTTTTCATAGCTCTAAGCTGATTTTACTCAAATATTCCCAGGTTTAGAACCTCACAAAAAGACCTCCCTGCTAGACCAAACATCTTAGGTGATAGCTAGTTTTCTCCTGTCAGTTTAGATGAGGGGAATGGAATGAAGGAAGGAGTAATGGTAGACCTCTATGATATCTTGAAAGGTGTAATCAGGATAAATGTACAGCTTTCTAAATCCCAGAAGAACAGATTTTTAAAGAGATATACTTCCTTGTTTTTTCATGAGCTTGTTCGTTGATACACAAAAAAGACTTTTATAAAAAGTTCATAAATTGATCATATATAGATAGACTGAACTAGTCTACTAATCATTATGATTATGACATTTGTAACCACATTATACTGTAATAACCTGATGTCAAGGGGCTACTGTGGTGTTATAATAACTGTGTTCTCACACCTTTGTATTAGCTTTCTAATGTTAGAGTGTGCTTATTTATAATCTACCAATTTAACATATAAATCTGTCTGGTGGATCATTAGTCCTATGGTTTAAAGTACTTGAGCTTTGTAATAGCAGTTTGTATATATTTATATAATGATGAGTCCAGGCACTGTAAATACGTCTAAGCACTGTAAATACATTACTTTAAATCCTCAAAACCACTTTATCAATGAGGAATTAGCCTCATAATGATGCCGAAAGCTCAGCCTCTCTGTACACTAGTGCCGAGTCAAATCTTGGAGGCAGAGTTTTGGGTGAAGTAGAAGAGAATAGCTTTATGGCTTTGCCAGGCAAAGAGGAACACAGTGGGCTCCTGCCCTCTGTGAAACTATGAATATGTGTCCCAACCTGGGAGGATTTGATGAAGAGTTTTATAGCAATAGTTCAAGGGTGGAGTTGATAAGATTAGGGAGAGTATGTGTAGGGCCTGCACTCCTTTAATCTCTTCTCAGGTAATCTTGATGAGCTTCTCTGGTTCCTTTAGTCTGGCCTCAGTTGGTCTTCTCTGGTATGGAGAATGCTGACATCTTCCACTTGTTGGTTTTAATTCTATAAATTCTATAAACCATATTGTTATGTGTGTCCCTTGAGGTGGAACCAGGATCCTGCCCCAAGGCTGCACTATTGTTTCTTGACTGTTCCTGCCTTGACTCTGCATCCCTTCCCTTCCTGGATTAGCAACTGTTCAACTGTTCAAATCTGCCCTTTGGAACTCAGGGAAGGTCATGGAGCTGAACAGAAAGGCTCCCTGTGCCCAGGAGACCCTACAGGGTCCTCCTCATTTTCAATAATACAGATGAGGAAATTAAGGTTTAGAAGAGTTAAGCAACTTGTTACTCTGATAGTAAACTGCAGTTTTGGTTTTAAACCTAGGCTTGTTTTGTTCCTAGTGCTCAGTCTTGGAGAATACTGGTAGCAAGTGGTTCATACCCATGTTTTAGGTAGTTGAGTTTATCTGCAGTGCAACTACTAGCTAAGTAGAGAGATTAAAATATTGGGTAAACTGTGAGCAAGCCATCCAAAAAAAAGCTTTTTGTGATGATTCCATAATTTGTCATGATTTGAAGTGCGTGTAGCTGTTTTTTAAATTCGTATCTCATTTATATTTTTTAGATATCTCAACTTTTTGTCTAACTTTGGTATCATTTTTTCTAATTGGACAAAAAGAGATTGTCTTCTTTAAGAACAAGGAAGAAATCCAGTTATTTAGATATAACTGCTTGCTTGTTAGTTCATTTTTCATAGCTATGGGAAAACTGTGTGCTTAATACGTTCTTAACTATTTTTTGTTGATTAAAAAATGGATAGTACCTTTGATTTTTCTTTTTCTCTCTTTCTTCTTTTACTTTTTAGAATACTGAATTGAATTATGGTCAGGAAAATGAAAAGTGCTAATTTGGGACTTAATGAATTATTTTTCTATTGCCAGCATAAATACATATCTTAGAATAATTGCTATAACATTGTTGCCAATTATTTTATTTATGGAAAGACTGCTTTCGCCCCATTGTTGTTGTAACAGTTACTCTTAATTCCCATGTTTTTTTTTAATACTTGAATATTTAAAAATGGTGAAATGATGAGGTGTTACATGGGGCAGTTGTCCATAATATTATCATAGTCATAATTCTTTATCTTTTTCAATTTTTCACTTCATTATTTTTTTTTAAATCAAGCTTTCTCTCATGAAAAATAAGTTCAAGTATAAATGAATGTTAAGCTCAGAGTTTTATTTTTCTGATTCTTTTCTCATCTTTAATGTATACACATTTTAAAAAATAATTGCAGTGTTTGTGCTCTACATTTTTTTGCTTGATGGGGAAAACCTTGGGTGGTTTAGGCAAAACAAGGATTGAATTGTAGAGATTAGATGTATCTAAGTGCTGAGATTTGTTATACTCTTGGTACTTACTGGTGTTTTGGCCTTTGGGCATTGGAACAGCAAGAATCTTTGAAACATCATTGAAAAATAGTTGTGCATAGGAAATCTATATATATATACAGTTCTCTCTCTATATGTTACATATGTTACTTTTTTAGTAATTAGAAACACAGTGTCTGCCTGTTGTAGACCATTAAGCAATGTGAAATGTGTAAGAACAGGAGAGTTCTCCTGCAGTCTTACTCATCCCTCCAGGCAACCATCAGTTTAGGAGATTTTGGATTCAGGGTAGGCTTTACCAGCCCCGTTAGGACAGATTGGCCAACTGGAGATGAAGGTTTCAGCTGTTAGAATGTGGTATCTATTAAGTCAGTGATTTTTTTAAACCAGAGGTGAATATTAGTGATACCTGTTTTTGTTTTTTCCCCCAAATACCTGGCCTTACAACCTTTCTGGCTGAAATCAGAGTTTTCAAGGGGGAGGCTCAGGCATGTATATTTTTTTAGAAGTGATTCTCATATGTCTAGTATATATCACTAATTAAGAACCAATATACTAATTCACTGTGGGCTTTTAAAAAAGGTTTTGCTCATTTTGAGACTTTCTGCTTGCAATTTTTTATTGTTGTTGATTTTATTAGCAGGCTTTTTCTCTTTGTTTTGAACTCCTATACTCCCCCGTGTTGGGGTGTGAGGAAAAGTGAGTTTTGGGGTAGAAGGCACCAAGTTGTAGCACTTTGCTCTCTTTTCCAAAAGTCTGTTAACCTTTAAACATTTTATTTCTGTCTTACGTGTTTTGAAACTGATTATAAATGGTGCCTGCTAGAGAGTCACAGCTCTTATTCATTTAAAAAGGGAAAGTGAGGATGAAGATATATTTGAGTTTATTTGCATTTTATGTATCTCTCTCTTCCCATACATAGCTCTCAAAAATTATAAAATTTAAGCATTTCAATTTTCAAAGATACTCTTTGAATTAATTCATTTAATGGATAACCAAATTTAAAACATATTAATTATAATAAATGTTTGGTGTTGGATTTATAGTAACCTTCATTTTAAAAAGTAATATGAAGTTAAAAGAAATTAAAAAAAAATTTCATGTGGTTGCAATTATCTTTGAGTTTTAAGCCCATGGAGCTTGCAGAACACTGTTCTAGAATACAGTAAAAGAACAAAGGCTGCGTTCTATGTGGAGGACCTGCCCAGGGCAGGATGGTGAAATCTCCAACAAGGGGATTTACGTTAATTACACAGAAGAATTTTATATTGACATTTTTAAGGACAGTAATCTAACACTTTGAGAGGTTATGACTATATGGTTGGTTCATAGTGGGTGTTCAGTCAGTGATTATTGATTGACTAAATAATATACATTTACATAAAGAGAATTAATGACAGTTGGACTAAGGATCTATAATGCTAAGAACTGGTTTCACTTTTTGACAGACCTATGGTTCTAGAAATACTAGGCCAATATTTGATGGTTCAGGTTGCTAGATGCACAATCCATGTTATGGAGCAAGACCCTGCACTCCAGTCCTCCAGCATCTCTTCTATGGCTTAGCATTCTTTGCTCAGAGATAGTCCTGAAGCATTTAATAGTTTAAGGACTATTTACTCTCAAAATTTTTTAAGTTCTTAAAAATTTTAAGATCCATAAAATTTATTGGAAAATGACACATTTTTTTCCTATTCAGCCCCAGTGCTTAAGGGTCCCCCAGAATCAAAAATCTTTACAACCAACATTATTATTACTTCTTATATTAATATTTGTCTCTGTGTTAAAATTTTTGTTAAAAAAAAAAGTGAGGGTTTGTTTATCTTTAGCTATACTCCTTTGGAGGGGTTATAAAAGTTTTTATTTTGTAACATTTGGTTAAACAATTTGCATAATTGTCATGTTATATTAAGTCATTTTGAAAGCAGAATTTATAATCTGTTAATTATGAACATTTGTGAACGGTTAATAGTGCCTCTATTGATGAGGCAGTAATAGAAATAAAAATATACAAATATATAAAAAAATATAAATATAAAAATATATTAAATGCAAAGTGTAGTAGATATAGTGCCTGTCTGCCCTTAAGAAGTTTGAAATATAATTGAAAAGAAATATTTATCAAATACCTGAAAAGATGAAAAATACAAGACCTAAGTAACAGAGTACTGTAATATAAAAAATATTAGAAAGCTATATGTGATGACCAAGGGAGTGCTGTAATCACCCATTATATGGTCCTAAAGGAGAAATTGATTGCTTTGGACAGGAAAGTTTGGTAGCAAAGGAGCAATATGGAAGATTTTGGGGTCGACTAGATAGGGAAGATAAGGGGAACAAACATTTATGGTAGATAGGATATCATGTGTAAAAGTATGAATATTGGAAAGCATAGGAATATTTCTAAAGTAGTGAAAAGACCAGATTGATTGGAATGGAAGATGGCTTGGCAAAGTGAATTGTTAGAAATAAGATTTAGCGTATTACAAAACTTCTTGTAAGCATTCGTTATGTCCTTCTTTCTTTTTAACACCAAATCCATTCTTTGTCCCTAGAAAGAATTGGCCCTTAGTAATAACTGGAACAAAAGCAGATTTAAGTTGTTATGAAAGGTTTGGGGATAAGGAGTTTAAATCTTTTTCTCTAGTACAAGAACTAGCAAACTATGGCCAGAGCAAATACTGCTAGTACCCTGTTTTTGTAAATAAAGTCTTACTGGAACACAACCATGCCTATTCATTTACATATAGTCTATGGCTGCTTTTATTGAGTTGAGCACTTGTGACAGAGACTGTATGGCCTGCAAAGCTAGAAAAAACTGAAAATATGTACTGTCTGGTTCTTTACAGAAAAAGTTTGCACCCACCTTCTTTGGATCCATGGGTCTTCACTATAAATAATAAATAATAGGGTTTTTCAACTATCGAGATTTGGGGCCAGATGATTATTGTGGGGGAGGGCTGACCTGTGTATCGTAGGATGTTCAGCAGCCTTCCTGACCTCTACCTCATAGATGCCAGTAACATATTTTCTTTCCCCTGACCCCCGCCCTCCCCGATCCCTCATGTTATGATAAAAATGTCTCCAGACATTGTCAGATGTCCTCTGGGGGTCAAAATCACCCTCCGTTGAGAATCACAAAATATGTGAATATCATAAATATGTGATTTTTTCCATATTAGTGATTTTCTTTGAATACTAAACATTTCTAATTTTATTTTTACATGAAAGCTAATTTTTGTTAAATTTCTAGTTATTGGCAGAAGAGTAACTGAAGAAAAGCGAGCCTTCTAATCCTTCTAAAGGTTTTACTTGCAGGATGTTAGAAAGTACAACCAACATAGTTTTTCTTCCTAAAGAGAAGATTTTCCGACCTGTCTCATTCCCCACATTGCCATTCTCTATTGTTTTTATTGAGAGACAGTATGGTATAATGGAAGAAGCATTGGCTTTAAGTCAAGCAAGAACTCAGTTGCCACATCTGTAAAGTGGTAATATCTAATTCATAATATTGTTAGGATTAAGTAAAAGTATATATAAAGCCTCTGATACATAGGCTGTGAAAATGGTGGTTGCTGCTTTTTATTTTTTTAGTTACCTTTCCCGCAGTTACTTTCTCAACCAATGAGTTCCCAATGGTTCACTTGTTACCCAGTGAACAAACTGATGCCATGTGGTTTGAGACCAGGCCTTGGAAAGGATAAAGAAACTTGTTATACATTTTCATGGGTTGGGATTTTTTTTTCTTTCTTTCTTACCTTATGGAATCTCTAGGTCCACTTTTTGGCAATTAAATTTTCCCTATTTATTCTCCTAGTCTCCTATCTTAGATAATACACCTGTCTGTAAAGGGAGTTATAAGTCAGTCGGTTATATGTTGGAAGCAGGATAGCATAGTGATTAAAAGCATGGACTTTCAAGCTTGACTTCCTGTGGTCACTTTCAGTTTTGCTACTTACTATGTGATCTTAGGTAAGACATTTAACCTCTCTGTGTATCAGTTTTCTAATAGGGCCATTACGAAGAATGAAAGGAGATAATGTGATAAAGTGCCCAATTTAGTGCCTTGTGACATAGTAAATGCCGTATAAATGTTTGGTGTTATTAGTATTTACTCATATGCATAGTGTCATACAAACCTGAAAATTTATATGAAATAAAATTGGATTGTGTTATGAAGGGATGTTTTACGTTTTACTAGGACTAAAATGTAGCATGAGCTTTTTATTTTGTTCTTATTCTTTAGGTATTACATGAAACCTTCCCTAAACATACATTTCTGATGAATGGCCTAATTCAAGGAGTAAAGGTAGGATCAATCATATATATATATATATATATATATATATATATATGCATGTACACAAACATGCACAAATATACTTATGTAAATATATGTAATTCTGCCAGTTTATTAAGTTAGTTGATCAATCTCCTAAGTATTAATTTTTACAATTGGAGTATATCTTGGGGGATTACTTAGCACTTTTTAAATGAACTGGGTTTTAAATATGATTTGACTTACATATAGCCAACTATGTATAATAATGATAAACCACATCATAACAAATTCCCCCTGTGTTTTATGTGTTGGCACTTTCTTTACAAAGATCTGAGTGCTTTTTGTAAACTAGCAACAAGAATATAGATTGAAGAGAAAAGAACTATTTAAAAAATGCATGAGTATAAAATATATCAATATGGTAAAGTTTTGATTATTCTACATATTCTTTACTCTTGGTTCCATTTGATCAACAAGTTTATAAACTGATAATTAGCATATGATATTCCTTCTAGAATTGCTAGAGTTGTGGTTGAGAATTCATTAGAACGTTTTGTGTTTAATATGCTACCACAGCCCGCAGATGGTTCTGTATGGTCTTGGGAAATTGAAAAATTATATACAGACAAGAAACAAGTTGTTTATCTAAAGTTTGGTGATATACTTATTTTAGAAATAAACTTGTTTAAAATTCTTCTGTGGTAGTAAAATGATTTATTTTTGGCTCATCAGTATACATAGTATATGTATTTTCTTCATTTAACTTTTTTTTTAGGGTTTGTTGTCATTCCTCAGTGCCCCACTTATTGGTGCTCTTTCTGATGTTTGGGGCCGAAAATCCTTCTTGCTGCTAACAGTATTTTTCACGTGTGCCCCAATTCCTTTAATGAAGATCAGCCCATGGTACGTGCACATTCAGATTATAGCAACTAAATATCAACTGTTAATTGTTTTCTGAATATTCCCTTATTTTTTCCACTTTTTTTCCATCTTATCTATGTAGGTTTTTAATTTATTTTTCTAATACATTTATTCTTTGATACAGATAAGAGGGCCTTTAAAAATATAGTAGCTAAGTAATATAACAGTAAGTAATAAAGTTTTTTGAACTAGATGCCACTATAGGAAGCATGTAGACTACCAGTTAATCTGCTTTTGGATTTCACAGCCCAAATTTCAAAACAATATTTTAGGTACTGGATAGGGTTGCTAACTTTTTCTTTTCTTTTTTTTTTTTTGCGGTACGCGGGCCTCCCACCGCTGCGGCCTCCCCCAATGCGGAGCACAGGCTCCGGACGCGCAGGCCCAGCGGCCATGGCTTACGGGCCCAGCCACTCCGCGGCATGTGGGATCCTCCCGGACCGGGGCACGAACCCGCGTCCCTTGCATCGGCAGGCGGACTCCCAACCACTGCGCCACCAGGGAAGCCCTAACTTTTACTTTCTTAAGTAGGATGTTAAACACAACGTTTATCATCATTATCTATATTAATTAGGAATAGATTTTGTTATATATCAGTAAAGTCCCAAATAATCGTTTCTTAAAAACAAGGAAATTCACTGCTAATTTCTCTCTCCATATAAAAGAAGTCTGGAGTTGAGTAGTCCAGAGCTGGTAGGGCAGTTCCCGGGAACCAGACTTTTTTTATCTTCATGCTCTGCCATCCTCCACTATCACCTCACTGTCCAGATGGCTGCTTAAGTGAGCTCCAGCTTGTGTCACCTTCAGGCAGAAAAGATGGAAGGAGTGGCTACAAAGAGCATACTGCCTTCCTTTAGGGAAACTATGGAATTCCCACCCAACCTCTGCTTGCATCTGTTTGGTCAGATTTCAGGCATACGCTGCTCTTAGTTACAAGAGGCTGGGCTCTTGGCCACCCTGATTAAAATCAAGTCTTCCACTGAGGAGGAAGGGAGGGAAAGCTCACAAAGAGAATGATTTTCCCAAGATAATAGAGCCCAATTTAGTTGTAGATTTTTTAATTCTTTGACTAATATTCTACTCCACTTGAATATTAATGTTAGTTAATTCTATATCATAGATCGGCTGTATTTCCATGGTGAATCTAGAAAGGTCAGGGCTATTTATGAGGCAGGATCTTCCTTCCTCTCATAGGTGAGATATAACTCTGAAGGCCAAACCCTTGATGAATGCTCATCATTTAAATGAAATTTTACCAAACAAATCTAGGGCATGAACAAGTTATTTGCTGTGGAAAGCAGCATGTTAGAAAAAAATTGGTAAGCAATAAAGTCCCGGTAGCATGATATTTTGAAAGTGCAATATGATTTCACTTGATTTTAAAAACTAAAGATCAGCATTACAATAGAGACTTCTTATTCTCAGCCAGGTATTTTTGAATCATGTATAGCAAAATGTAATTTGCTTTTTAAAATAGCTTTTGTTCATTTTATTTTGGACACTGCCATACAGGTTGTTTTGCCAACATTTGAAGAACTAAAGATAGCTTATGGAAAAACATCTAGTTTCTATATATAGACTCAAGATAAATATAGACTAACTTGTCCCTCAGTTTTATTTACTGGATTTTGTTTTTTTGTGTAGTACTGTGATGGGAAATTGTAATAGATGAATTATAGTAGACTCTAGTTTGTTGCTATTTTTAGTAGAAACAATAACAAAGCCACTTAACAATTCAACAATTGGGTAAAAAATTGACCTGAATACATTTTCTAATTTTAAGTATTCCCGCATAGTAGCTGAGTTGCTATCGAAGGCCCACATCTAGCCCTGTTTACATAATATCTGGGGCTTATGATTTATAGAAGAATTAATCTATGAACTGTCCTAGTAAGCTGTTGACTGAAATTAGGTATACGTACATTAGTTCACTTATAAAAATGAAGATTAAGGTAATAGTAATTGTTTTCTAACCATTTCTTGTCAATTATCTTTCAATCCTAGGTGGTACTTTGCTGTTATCTCTGTTTCTGGGGTTTTTGCAGTGACTTTCTCTGTGGTATTTGCATATGTAGCAGATATAACCCAAGAACATGAAAGAAGTATGGCTTATGGACTGGTATGTATTTTTAATCTGTACCTTTGTGTCTGCTGAAAAACACCATGTTATTGTCTTTTATTACAAGGAGTGCAAGCCTTTGCATTATAAGATTTATTTTTGCATAAGTACATTTTATAATAAAATCATCCATTAGACTACATTAAATTTTTTTTCAGTACAAAGCCATGTAAGTTTTGATATTTTCATTCAGTCAGTATTAGTCACACAGATTTGAAATTACAGTGGAATATTTTTACCTTATATAAGTTCTTTTTAATAGAATACTAAAAGAACTATTTAATATGTAATGAGTTTTAAAATTACTATTATTTAATGGCTAATCTAAAATATAATAGGTTAACACCCATCTCAGGGATCCCAAACCTTCTTGGTGGCTTTCTGGGCCACACAGAGTCTCTCTCATATTTTTTCTTTTTTCTTTTCTTTCTTTTTTTTTTTTTTAACTTAGCTTTTTTAATAATTAATTTTTATTGAATACGTCTGACATAATAACATTATTTAACTTTAAGGTGCACAAAGTGTTACTTTGATCCATTTATATATTGTAATATGATTGCTGTTATAGCTATATTTATCACATTACATAATTATAGTACAATATTGTCTATATTCATTTTACTTTGCATTGGATCTCTTTGGCTTATTTACTACTCCTTGCAAGTTTGTCTCTCATATTCTTTTGTTTTTGCTTGTGGACATGTGTTTATATCACTTTTAACGTGGAAGAATCATTTATAGCTAGATTCAGCCCACAGGCAGTAGTTTGCCAAATTCTGGACACTTAATGTCTATCGAATCTAGAAATAAAATAAGTTAACAGATCACTGTTAGCCAGAAGTAGGACAGTGATGAGCTTCAGCAGATAGGGAGCAAGCATCTTTTGTTAAATAAGGACTGAGTATTGTGTCAGGTTGAATCTTACTTTTATGAGAGTCTGTTGTCTTTGATTCAAAGATCAAAAAATATAACAAAGAATCATGGAATTAAGAGGATTTGGAGGGAAATACCTATAGTGAGAAACATACCAAAAAAACTAATGATCAGTTGTAAACTCAAGAACATTAAATGATATGAAGTTAATGATAGCCAGGATGTTTTAAAACAGCTTTATTGAGATATAATTTACATACCATAAAATTTGTCCATTTTATGTGTATAGTTAAATCAACTTTAGTAAATTTATACAGCTTTGCAACATGCCCACAGTCCAGGTTGTTTCTGTTTTTGCTAAGGTAATTTATTTTGTCATAGCCAAATCTTTGAAATTAATAGTTTCAACCTGGAAGCTTTATGTATTGAAGGCACATCTAGTAAATGACAGTTTCAATCTTCTAGAAATAATATGGCTGCAGATAAAAGGGAATAAAGTGATCTTTGTGGTCATCTTTCTTTCTGGCCAGAAAAAAATAGCCACCAGGGAGGAGAATCGAGGAGAAGGGAAATGACATGAAATACCTGCACTCTGATTAGACCTTTGCTCTCTCCTATTCCCAGATACCTCACTGACGCTTACAGTGAGAACCACTGCCCCTTTCCCAACTCTAGTGCCAGAGCTCTGCTCATAACCCAGGTCTCTCTGAGACCACAGCCCACTGTAATGAATTTTTAGAGCTACTGTAACAAAATACGACCACAATACAGTTTTAGAACATTTCCATCAGCCCAAAAAGTTCCCTTGGGCCCATCTGCCATCCGTCTCCACTTTACCTCTGACCCCAGGCAATCACCAGTCTACCTTCTGTCTCTGTAGTTTTGCTTTCAATAGAAATTTCATATAAATGAAATAATGCAAAATGTAGTCTTTTGTGTCTGCACTTAGCATAATCTTAGGAGGTTTATCTATGCCGATACATATATCAGTAGTTCCTTTTACTGCTGTGTAGTATTCCACTGTACAGGATATACCACATTTTGTTTATCCATTCACTAGTTGATGAACATTTGGGTTGATAGCTAGATGTTTATAGTTATTAGAATTTTATGTACTTGTCAAATAAGTGCTTGTGTAAATAAGCACTCCTGTGAAGTTTAAATCCTCCATGCAAAAGTCAGAAAGAGCATACAAACAGAATAAAGCACAAGAGTAGGGAGCAGAAGCTCATGCACCTATAACATTAATTTCTAATTATCCTCTGAAGAATGTGGTCTCTATCATTTGTTACCTGTTGTCACATCTATTGTTGATTTGCAGGCCACTGTCCAGTAGGCCAGATATTTCTGGGATTAACAGTTTTTCTCCCCCTGTTTTCTATACTTTAATCTGCATCTTCACCAGACTTGTATGGGCTTCCTCAGGATGTTAGAGAGACATGGTTAGAGATGGGCTCAATGCCAAGGATGGATGATCTCGTTCTTCCTAACCCTGCCACCTAATGATGACCAAGTTCAGATTTGTGCTGCGGCTTAACACTATTACTGCTGAAAAGATAAACTTTAAAGTCTTTAAGCTTTATTTCAGCCAGCTTTAAATATGTATCAAAGTAAACATTCATTTAATTTTAACTTTAATATTGGGGGAAAGGTCCCAGTGGCATTGGATTTCCTTAGAGTATTGTTTTAGACTCGGTTCACAGAGCACTGTGGGATTATGGAGGCACCCTAGGGGCCAGCATGCCTGGCAGTCGGGGTGGGCTGGGTGTTTGGGTGGTAATCCAGGCCCCCAACCCTTCTTCAACTAAAACAGTTTTTTATTTTTAAATCTGTTTTTACTTACAAGTTTGTCAGTAGGATTTATTTAAACAGAGGGCTCCAAGGCTTAAAAGAAAGTTTGAAGCCATTATCTTAGAGGTTATTACATATTTTTTAGTTAAGAATCTAATTCTTTTCTCTTTCTGCAAAAGAAGAAAGTATAAGAAAACTGGCATAGGTAGGAGGAGGAAAGGGAAACTGCAGCAGGAGGACTGACATAAGTCAGAGTCTCTGTGGTGTGGAAGTAAAGGAGCCAGATGTCCTGCCTAATCTCTTTCTATTGATCTTGGTTTGTTGCAGGTTTCAGCAACATTTGCTGCAAGTTTGGTAACCAGCCCTGCAATTGGCGCTTATCTTGGGCGAGTGTATGGGGACAGCTTGGTGGTGGTCCTGGCTACAGCGATAGCTCTGCTAGATATTTGTTTTATCCTTGTTGCTGTGCCAGAGTCATTACCTGAGAAGATGCGGCCCGCGTCATGGGGAGCGCCCATTTCCTGGGAACAGGCTGACCCCTTTGCAGTAAGTTTATGCTTTTTCATTCACTTTGACAAAAAAATGAATGTGTGATTCAGCGCAGCATTAATGTTTTGTTGTGGATGTTTCTTTGGGGAAAACATCATGATGGATTTTTAAAAATATTTTGAAATACTTTTCAGAATACTTTTGGGGAGGATGAGAATAAACTGGGGGAAAAAAAAAGACAACTAGCTATCTGTATATACACTGCCAGAAGATATCTCTGCATGTTCTTAAGAATAGTTCAGTGTTTTGATATAAAACCTTGTATTGGTCTCTTTCTTCTTCTAGTCCTTAAAGAAAGTGGGCCAGGACTCCATAGTGCTGCTGATCTGCATTACGGTGTTTCTCTCCTACTTACCGGAGGCAGGCCAATATTCCAGCTTTTTTTTATACCTCAGACAGGTAAAATTCTGTTCTACCAAGGTGGACTTTTCTTTCATTGTTGAGTGCCTTAGTACAAAATATTTACTCTTTAGAGAACTTTAAGAGCAGGGACTTTTAGAAATGACTATCATTTAAAAAATAATGGCTCACTAGAATTAACCTCCTGTTCAGTGTGGCTGACGTTCCTTATGCATTTCTATGAAGACTTTTGGCTTAGGCAGAAAGAGATGATTTTCCTGTCAAAGTGTGTCATTTGAGCTTGTTTATGTTATATGTAGCTTATACGGGTGATGGGATGCTTTAATCCATTCACCTGCTCCAGTCTCTTTGTGATTTAGAACATATATTTGTAAAGCAGCTAGCCAAAATAAGAGCATTAGTTCTTTTCTCCTTGACACTAATCTTACTAGGCAGAGATTTAAGCCTTTATCAGTACTTGTAAAAAGCACAAAATGGTGCAATATTTATTTGTAAAATGGATTTTGAATGCTTGATAGCGGTCTCCTATTTAGGAAATCAAAATTACGGGATTTAGATTTACTTAATCTAAGTTATGTAGCTATTATTTTCAGTATCTAACACTTATTATAATTTTGGTCCTCAGTGAAAGCCAGATTCTTCCTCTGAGGAGTTACTTGGTTACAAATGAATTGCATTTTCTTTTTCTGGCCGATTTAATGTTAATATACAAGTAGTTGCATTAGTATGGTATTTGTTATGCTTATTTTATTAATGTTACTTTTTCTGGAAACCTTCTAGATTATGAAATTTTCACCAGAAAGTGTTGCAGCATTTATAGCAGTCCTTGGCATTCTTTCCATTATTGCACAGGTGAGTTTCTTTTTCGTTAGAGGGAGAGATGTTCGAAGGTTCGGAAACATAATTCTGTTAGTATAGGTAGTATCGATTAGATTTGGGGGACTGACACGAACTAATCAACATATGATGTGTAAACCAGAAAGACAGTTTATTGATTTACACTAGTGTATTCACCTGCATAAAATCAGAAATTTTACGTTAGTCTTGTTCTACTGTTGATTGATTCATTCAGTAAATATTTATTGAATACCTATCATGTGTCAAGCGCTCATGATCCCTGCTGTTGTAAAGTTTGCATTCTTGTGGGTTAAGAGAATGAGTAAGCATGTCAGTGTAAACATATCAAGTGTAATGAAAACTATAGAGAAAAAGGGCACAAGGGATGTAGAGCGTGGCTGGGGGCAGGGTGTTATTTTATTTGGGAGGGTCGGGAAGGCTTTGCTGATACAAGTGACATTTGAGCAGAGAACCAAAGGAATGAGGAACAATCGACTGGAATACCTGGAGGAACAGTCCACTGGAATATGCCAGAACAGAACTACAACTCTGAAAGACAATTCCTGGCATGTGTAAGAAAGAGCCAGGGGACAGTATGGTTCTGGTGGAGTGAACAAGGGAGAGAGTGTCAGGAGATGAATTCTGAGAGGTGGAGAGGGACCAGATCGTGTGTGGCCTTCTGGGTCATCATAAGACTTGACAAGAAGATAGGAGGGTTTTGAGCAGAGAAGTGACATGAAAATATTTTTATCTTGGAAACCCAGTTGGTAGCTGGTGGTTGTTTGATGAATAAGATATTAATCAACAGAAGAATCTGGATTTTCTTAGGAGATATTTCATCTGGCCTTCAGACTATCTCAGTTCCACTCTTTCTCCTTTCTGTGGAAAAAACCCCTCCCATTTCTTTCTGTTGGGCTATGTTTTTTCCAGACTCTGTAAACAATCTACTCTAACACTCTTTCCCACCTTAGATCCAATCTACTAGGTTGCAGCTTTTTCTGTTTTATTCTACTCTTAAAATGGAAAGTAAAGTCCATTTAATAGTACTTTGGATGTTTCACCAGCTTGGAGGTAGGATGCTTCTGCAGATCTCATCATTTATGAATTTCTGGTAGATTTAGTGATAGGCTTCAAATTTAAATTTAAATTGTATAATATACTTCCCCCAAGGCCTCAGAAATATGCTCTTTAGCTTTGGGGGGAAATATATTGTTGCCCATATATAAAAATAGCTTAAAAAAAAAACCTTTCTGAACACAAAGGAAAGTGTACTAAGACTAGAGCTTCATGAATTATCAAATGTTAAACTGACCTTGAATCCTGAGATAAATCCAGCCTGATCATTATGTCTTATCTTTTTCATATATTGCTGAGATTAGATTTGCTACTATTTTATTTGATTTAGATCTTAAAGAGAACAGGCTAACATTTACTATAATGACACTTAAAGAGGTTAGTAGTTGTAAGGTCTTAAGTTCCGTTTCATACTTAACTGAGCAGGCAAGCTGTAGGTGGGCACCTAATAAATTTGGGCACACTGTAGACTGCTTGAATGATGAGTTGAAGGTGCTTTAGAGGAAATCTTCCCTCTGCTCAGTAGATTGCATCAGGCATAAAGGAATACAGGATGGAAAACAGTCCCTAAGAGCTCAGAATTCAGGAGCGCAGACATGTGAACGCAGGAGGGGGCGTGGTTGGGTTTGCATTGGAAAGAGCCCTGCAGCAGCAGGGTCATGAGGGCTGTGAATCTAGAAGGAATGAGCCACGACCCAGCCAGCATTGCTAGCACAGCAGATACTGTAAACAGAAACATGGTCTACAAGGAATACAGTACTTAAATGACCACTCAGCTTTTGGGGCCTACACAGAAGCATAGTTTTTGAGATGTAAAATCACATTTCTTAAAGTGAGAAAATTAGTTGAACTTCAAAAACAGGTGAATAGGCATATGTAGTCTGCATGTAAATATTGATAATTAAGTTTATGTCATTATATGAATTAAAATATCAAGTAAAATTTATAGCCCCAAAGGAAGAAGCATTAGCTTATGCTCTCATTTATGGCAAGTATACAGTTGAGAATGACTTCTCCCCTGTTGACCTCTAAGTGAAAGACTAGTGTCTTTGACTCTCCTCTCCAGTAGCACAGAGCCTGCCTCTCTTTATTTTCTTGCTTGCTCTTGTGCCTTTGTTCCTGCCGTCCTTACTGCATCCCCCTTTCACCCCCTAAGTATACCTTCTCTGAGTTCTCATATTAACTTGGGTGTATCTCTATCATGGTACAGAATACACCATATTATGAATTTTACCTCTGTTTACTATTTTTGCCTCAGTAGCTTTGTGAGCTCTAGTAGAGCTCCAAGAGGATTGCGAGGTCAGAATTACATCATATTTGTCTTGGTCACTCTAACACCCTGCACTGTGCCTGCAGCCCAGTAGGTGCTAAATTAGAGGTCATTGGTTTTTTCCCATAGTGATTTTAAAACTTTAAAAAGTAGTAGTAAGCATTTAAAAATTGGGAGGTGTGATATAAAAATATGGAAATGCAGCTTCTCCCCCAAATGAGGAGACGTGGTAACATGAATGTGACCTTCAGTGGAAGCCCCATGGTTGCTGTCCCCTTCGGGCCTTTGCTCTCTGGTTTGCCATAGGCCCCATCACTTCCTTGGCACCAGCAGGCACGAGTTCATAACATTTGCACTCAATAAACGTTTACACGAGTGCATGGAGATGGTTCTACACATTTCCTCAGTGCTGTCACACACCTGGTGGGCATCTCACCCTTGACATGGCTGTGACTGCAACCTGGCTTCCTTCCACCCAGTGCTGTTCATCTCGTTCAGTGGCATCACCACTCTCCTGGCTGTTGGGGCCAGGAACCTTGGTGCCATTCTTGATTACTTTTTTTCTCCTTCTCCCACACCCGGCACATCAGATGGTATCTCCTTTCACTTCTCTCCAAAACATATTTTGAATTGAAGCACTTCTCACCATCTCCATTACTAGGAGCCTAGTCTAAGCCAAGACCGTAGCCTCCATCTGGTCTGTTTCCATGTTTGTCTCCCTACGGCTTGTTTGCCACTTGGCAGCGGAATTGCTGTAAAGTGGGAATTGAGCCATAGTGCTCTCTTGTTTAATATTCCCTTCCTGTCACAACCAGAATGAAATCCAGGCTCTCGACGTAGCCCCCGTTTCCTCCGTTCTCCGTGTCGTTGAACACACTCCAGCCCAGGGCTTTGTGCTTGCTTCACCTGCAGCCGCGCGCTCTTTGCCCAGATACTCACATACCTCCTCCTCCTCACTCAGCTCTCGCCTCAGATGTCGCCTCAGAAGGGCCTTCCCTGCACATCCTGGTTGGAGCAGCACCTCTATCACATTACCCTGTCTTATTTTCTTAGAACAGCTACAACCTGGAATTATCTGGTTTGATAAGCATGCTTACCTCCGTTTTCCCTCTACTAGGAGGTAATCTCTTTGCTGACCAGTACTCTGACCTGGGTCAGTGCCCTCAGACCTAGAATAGCCATTGGATACAGTAGGAACTGGGCAAATATTTGTTGACCGAGTGACCAAAGTTGATGTCAGTTAACTGTTAATTAGCTGTGTCATCTTGGTTAAGTCATAAGTCATTTTAACCTTTACGACTTGGTTCTCTCTCTTGGTTCTCTCTGTTCTCTTTAAAATTTTTTTTTTTTTTTAAAAAAAGAACTTATGCTAGGTGCTGGGGATACAAAGATAAATGAGAAGGAAGTCCTTGCCCTTGGGAGAGAATCGATGTCCCAGTTAGAGTATCATATACACAGGAAGTTTTTCTTCTCTGAGTGCTCGCTCTGGGTGAGTTCCCTTTCATAGCTGTGGTTGTTGAAGAATGTACTCCAGGGCTCTGTGCTTTGTGGAATTCAATCTCAGGCTCACCCGATTTAAGGGAAAATCTCAGAGAGGAAAGCTGTGAGTGTTAATTGTTCAAGAATCCTTAAAAGGATCTTCATTTGCTTCCCGCTGGCTTATTTGTGATTAAGCCTGATTAAACTCTTAAATGATTGTCTCAATTTAAAGAATTTTAAACTTACACTTGATAATTTTGAGTTTAGAGTATCAGCCAGTCATCAAGTAGTGATTTCCTGAATTATTTTCACTTCTTCCTCTATGGACTTAATAGCTATCTTAAGGGGTATGTTTAATACTAATGTCCCCAAATGATTGCTGAATTTTTATTAACTTTGAGAGAAAAGCAAGAAAACCCAATTCATAATGTTGTTTATTAAATGTGCCGGGCACAATGCTAAGTATATCATTTCATCTAACTCACATGACACAGTTTTGAAATAGGTACTATTATCACAGTCTTTTAAGAGACCAAACTGAGTTTCAGAGTGAAGTGACTTGCCCAGGGTCACATGGTTAGAGCCAAAATGATGATTAAGGCTGTTTTTCCCAAGGCTGTGTTCTTAGTTATTAGCCTACACGACTCCCAAGTCATACTTGTTAAACTGATCTACTGTTCATAAAAGCATCAGCAATAGGTTAATTTAGGTGAAGGATATATGAGTAATTGTACTGTTTCAGCTTTATTTAGTCAGCATTTTGGATTAACTTGGACCTGTAAAAACTTTTTTAAAGCTATTACATAACAGGGATCTCTAAACCATGAGTTAGAACCTTTCAACCCTACTGTTTACAATTTCTGATTTTAAGTGGTCCTCAGTAGAAATGTACTGAACATGAAGTTCACCTTTTCTATTTTCAGTTTTCTGACTTTTCCACTGAATCTGGATCTGTGTCAGCAGAGGCACCTTTCATCTGCTTATATGACCTGGAGTAATGGTCTCAGATATATTCAGGGCAATTGTTGCTGAAAAGCCAAAATGTAGAAAAGTGGTAATAGTCCTTTTATATTATAGATTGAAATAGGTCACCAAATAGCTTTTTTTCTTTTCAGTATTAAAAAGCTTATTCTATTCTAATAAGCCACTTTGATTTTTCATATTTTCTAGACCATAGTCTTGAGTTTACTTATGAGGTCAATTGGAAATAAGAACACCATTTTATTGGGTCTGGGATTTCAAATATTACAGCTGGCATGGTATGGCTTCGGTTCAGAACCTTGGTAGGTACAAATATTTTAATTTTCTTAATTTTGGTGTTTGCCGTGTTTTTGTTTTTTTCAGCTTTATTGAGGTGTAACTGACAAAACTTTTATATTTCTTAATTTGCTTCTCAATTAAGGCTTAGACTTCAATCTGTCTCTTAATATGCTTTTTTTCTTTCAAAGTGTATATAACACAGGTTTCTCACTTGTGTATTTGTATACTCTATAGTGGCTTGAGGATAGCAGAGTGACATTTTGTATCTAAGCAACAGGTTGGGTTTTTGAATGAGATGGAGTTTTTCAATTTCTAATGAGCATTTAATCCAGTTTAGTTTGTCAGAAAAACACATGTAATCCCAAAGCAGCAAGGTAAGGAAAAAAAAGTTGAGTAACACCAGTGATCATTACTGATGGCAAACCAGAAGTCCAGTTGTTTTGATCCCGGCTTTATGCTGGGAAAGCTCTCTGCTTTTCTTGCCAGTCTGGTTTCCTGCAGGGAGGTAATGGTAATAATGCTGCTGTCAGGTTGCGCATGCACACCTTTGTGCTCAGGTATTACAGGACTGAACTCCACAATGTGCAGTAGTGTTTCATTCAACTGAACACATCATCTCTGTTTGGACTTGGATATGAGTACGCACCAAGAGTGTGTTTTGATGGATGTTTTATTTTTCTGTCTAGACTTGAAAAAGAGGTGCTCACAATTTATCGAAAACATTTCTTTTAAACATCAAGCCAGTAGCACATTTAGATCAAATTAGTGATTTCTTCGCACTGAATCACAGGTCTCTGGGAACCCTGCCGTTCTACTAGCGAACGTTTGGAAACATTTAATGATGTTTCTCTACATTCTCTCCCCACCTGCCCAAGTCCTGCAGAAATAATACCCAACACACTTTACAGTTTAGATGTGATGTGTGATATCCCAATTCTACATTGAAACCCACAGCATTCTTGTGAATAAGTCGTTGTTTTTCTGCTTTCTAGAAGAGTAAACAGGGTTAGACTTTTAAGTGACTTGTCCAGTCACATAGGAAAGAAGGAAGAGCAAGTATAGTTCTTTTTCCTGTACCACAGCCATTTCTCTTACTTGATTTTAAGTATGTATTTTGACTTTGACAGGTACAGTGGAGAATAATAATAACATACTATTTTTGTTTTGCTGCTTTTGATTGCAGGATGATGTGGGCTGCTGGGGCAGTGGCAGCCATGTCTAGCATTACCTTTCCAGCTGTCAGTGCACTTGTCTCACGAACTGCTGATGCTGATCAACAAGGTGAGTTGATAAGACCCAATGATAATTATTTAAAAATACAGAATATTCTAATCCTCTGTTCTGTCTCTTTCCTAAGTTCTGAAACATAAGCGTATCTTCAGGGTAGAGAATTTTAAATTGCTTTCATTGTACTCAGTACTCTGTAATGGCCCAAATGGGAAAAGACTCTAAAAAAGAGTGGATATATGTATAACTGATTCACTTTGCTGTACACCTGAAACTAACACAACACTGTAAATCAATTATACTGCAATAAAATTTTTTTAAAATAAATAAATTGCTTTCACTGCAAAGAGGAAAAGCAGATTCTAGGGTATTATCCTTAGGTAGATAACCTTGTCTCTCACTGTGAATATGTGGCCCTGTCTGTTCTTTTGCTAGAAAATTTAGTGATGAAGGTTAGTCACCTTATATTCACTAACCATTTATTTATTACATAAACAATATGCTATGATGTTCTAGACATCTCAGGGATACGCAGATAACCCTTTCATTAACACTGTATGTTTGTCACCTAAAGACACATAGAAAATGTATTTTTATTGTCTTACAGTTTTGTGGCAGGAACACTTAATTCTTAAAATACTAATAGGTGAGGAATAATTCTTTGAAAAGCCTGTTTATGTCAAAAGGAAAAACAGGGGCATTACAAAAGAGTGGCAGAGGTCACTTAGTTATAAATAAGGAAAGGCCTGTGGCCAAATCAAGCTGCATTTTAAATTTGGGATAAGATCCCAGAGGTAAACAAAAATCAAACTCTATAAAAAGGGGCTATATTTGGGGTCTTAAGTAGCTGCTTGGGGACAGAATTTTTAACAGCTGTGCTTATGAACTCATGCTGATTTTGAGCCAACATATTTTTTTTTAAAGGAAATACAGTGCTTTTGCCCCCTTGTTTCTACATTAGACCTGAGCTTACATTTGCATCAGATAGCTCACTATACTTTGTAGAGCTTCTAAGTAATTTTGATGCCACTGCAGTAAGTTGCTAGTGTCTGGTAAGTTTTGCCTTTAGAATAAGTGATTTCATGTTTGTATCGGTTCTAGGGTAGGAAAAAATAAGTGGTACACTAAATAACTTGTTTAAACAATTCAGGTGTCGTTCAAGGGATGATAACAGGAATTAGAGGATTATGCAATGGTCTGGGACCAGCCCTTTATGGATTCATTTTCTACATATTCCATGTGGAACTTAAAGAACTGCCAATGACAGGAACAGACTTGGGAACAAACACAAGCCCACAGCACCACTTTGAACAGGTAATTATAAAAATATAGTTCATTTGGCTGGATTGAAAGGTGATGTTTTTTGGTCACTAAAGTTTTATTTGAGATTCTTAGATTGAATAAAAACACTTAAAACCAAAGCCTAAGGGACTATGTCCTCCTATATACGTACTTCTTTATAAAATTGGCTGTGTGTTCTTTTCTTCCCTTGATAATTAAAAAATTATGTATTCTAGTTTGTCTTAGTATACCTAGTGGCATAGGTAACAGCCATTTGTCTATACTACTGTTTGTCTTTCATCTGAGGCTTCTGGAATGTTAGAGGTTCCCTGTATCAGGTCTGCCTTCTGTAGAAGAATCAGTTAGGTGCTGGTAAACATCTTTGTTCACTTGCTCGCTATACTCCCCTCCATACAACTGAAAACATTAACAGCGAAACACATTATTTTAGCCAGTACAAACAACTCATTAGTTCCCTTGTATTTAGCAGAGTTCTACACTAATCTTCTAACCAGTTAAGACTACTTTTAAATAAAAAAGAATGTTTGTCTGTGGGCTCTACACAGGTAAAACTGGCAGTGCAAGGTTTTGCTAAGAATGAATGTGATTTGGGGCTAAAACACAGGTCTGTTTGATTCTTCTCATGGTAACGACATTATCTGTGTTTTCCTTACTTTGTCACTAGAGAATGTAGTTACCTTTTTAACAAAGAAAATGGTAATTGATTCTGCTACTGTAGTTAATATTATATACTACTTGATTTTACTTGTGAGATCTCCCTGTTTTCCTCTTGAACTAACAAATTAAGTGAAGGTTCATAGAATGTGTTCAGATTTTATGCTATAAATGACAATATATTTTTGCATGTATTTGTTTTTAAAAAATCTTTTGGCTGTTTCTTGGGTCAGCTGTTATCCCCCAGAATTTTATGTTGAGAGTGTGACAGTGTTTCTTTTCCCCTTGAAAAGGGAATGTTTTTTCTAGCTGTGGCTTTAATGAAGAAAGAGAGGAGTCATTGGCTTATAATTCACAGCAATCAGTTACTACTAAAAGATAAGCAATTTCTTGTTATGAACAAAGAAGTCTTTGCAAAAATCCTAATTCTCTTTTCCTTCCTCAGAATTCCATCATCCCTGGCCCCCCCTTCCTCTTTGGAGCCTGTTCAGTACTGCTGGCTCTGCTTGTTGCCTTGTTTATTCCGGAACATACCAATTTAAGCTTAAGGTCCAGCAGTTGGAGAAAGCACTGTGGCAGTCACAGCCATCCTCATAGTGCACAAGCGCCAGGAGAGGCCAAAGAACCTTTACTCCAGGACACAAATGTGTGACAACCGAAATCAGGAAGACTTTTCTATCAGCACCCAGGTCTTAGTTTTCACCTATAGTTCTGGACGTACATTCCATTTCCATCTACAATGTACTTTAAGATTGTCTTAAGAAATGTATCTGCATGAACTCCGTGGGAACTAAAGAAAAGAACTGGACAGTTTTCCAAAGATGTTACAATTTCTTTTGAAAAGAAACCTTTTTGTTTATTAGCACCAGTTTCTTGCCATTAAGCTTTTTGTTTTATTATACATCCTTTAATTAAAATTTAAAACTATATATGTAACTTCTTAGATACTAGCAATGTCTCTGCTACCATTTCCTTCAGGTGTTGAGCTTTAACTATTTATGCTGACTCGCAGTGAGACAGAGTAGGTAGTATAGTGTGGAAATGTTCATTTTAACATTGTAAAATTGTGAGTCAGATTTTAATATTGTAAAATCTTGGGTCAAATAATTCAAAGCCTTAATGCAGATGCACTAAAGTAAAGAAATGGTAAATGAACTGTTTGCATTTAAAAAACAAAACTCTTAAGAAAACTATATTAAATCTGAATCATGTTTCAAGCTTGTTTGTAGTAATTTTATTTTAAACATTATTCACTACTGTTTTTGAAATGAGAAAATATCAGCCATTTAGAATTTAAATTGGGGTGTTTGGAGCCTGTAAATCTAAATGCTGGCTCGCATTTGTTCCCCAGCTACTTATACTATACCACTATTCTTTTAATGTTTGCATAATCATAAGAACCTCAACACTTGAATACATAATCTAAAAATTATATAGTAAAGCTGGTAGCCTTGAAAATGTCAATGTGATATCTATATGTAGATAAATATATATAGTGGCCTTTCAGGACTGTCACAGTAACACTTTATTTACAGAGCTAATGTTTGTCCTAAATTTTCAGGACCCTAGAAGAGAGCTTTATACAATTACTGATGTGAATTTCTCTAAAGTGTATATTTTTGTGTCCAGTTATATTATTTAAAAAAGTGTTACTTTGTAAAAAATTGTACATAAAGTATTGTATAGTTTACACTGTTTTCATCTTACGTGTGGTTACTGCTTAATGCTTTTTAAACTTGGAACATTCACTATGGTTTAAATAAGGTCTTAAAAGAAATGTAAATATTCTGTTAATAAAATTAAATATTTTAATGATTTTTTTTTAAAGAAAGTCTTGATCTGTGATTCCCTTATGAGGGCTGTTTTGGCTTTGTTACTATATTTTTACAGTAACAAATCAAAGCATTATACCTTCTCCCTTTGAATCCATTTCATTTCCCTCAATAAAATACTGTTGTAGGAAGACAAAAGCAAAGAAATGAAAACTTAGTTCATAAATTAACTGTAAGTACTTAATTTTCTAAGCACAGGTGTTGTAGGTCAGTCCTATGTTTGTTTTTACATACTGCTTACATGTCAGATTCCCAAAATATTAATACTTTATTAACAAAGCTCACAGTTTACAGAAATACATTAAATGCAATATTTTGATTATTAACACATGTACAACTGCACACAGCAAAACAATTTCAAATAAAAGTTTAAGAGGTAGATCAAATAATTAGCACACTCGAAAGTCTGTGTATATATATTTAATACCAAAAAGTCTTTAGCAAGTTTGATATCAAAATGATCTCTATATCTTTTGGGAATTCTCCCAGTTTTCCATGTGTGGATATGGAAAAGGATATCTATATTTAAAAAAAAGAGCTACCTGTATGTCATTTATCCTATCCAAACCCTTGTCACAAAGTTTTATATTACATACTATTTACAGGAAAGATTCCAATATTGCCAGAAAGTTTCTTTCCAGATTATTAGTGCTTTCAAGTTATTATAACTGAGTATTCTTACTAATATAGTATATCTAAATGACAAAAAAATATATATAAAAAGTGACTACCTAATAACAGTTATTAAATTTTTTAGTTTAAGACAGCTTGTGGTTACCAGCAGTTTCAAAAGTATCATAAGGAAAGACTCAATACTGTGGCTTCATAAAAAAATTAGCAAATATTTTTTGTCTTACCATGGAAGCCAATAACATTAGTAGGTCATCAGTATCCTGAAATGTCTCTCTTCCTCATCTGTGTAATAAGGTCCTTGAAAATATTTTTTTTAAGTATCACATGAGCATGAGCAATCTCTGCAAACAAAATGATTTAGTTTTCTTAAGAGAATGCTACTCTACTGGATGGTTGTCTGTAAGAAAACAAAATGCAACCCTGTGATCCTGGGTGAATTTTTTTTAAATTACCTCATTTTTCCCAAGGAACAATTCTTATTTGAAACTTTTAATTATAGGGAAGAGAAGAAAGTTGTAACTTCTAACATTATTCATTTTGCCTACTTTACTAATAAGCAAACATGAAAATGAACCTATTTTGATATAAGCAAAATGAATATTCATGATGCTCTCAGTAATTATTTTGTGTAAGTACTAATTTTTAAAACAAATATTCCACTAATACAGATTTAACTGCATAACAAACAAAACTCCAAATGAAGGAGAAAAACTGGATGACTGTAGACTTCCAGGAAGCATTAAAATCCATAAACTGCACCTCAAATGACTAAAAGCACTTTGTACCTAATCTGGTCATATAATTAGACTGTCCAAGATTTTCTGTACAATAAATTTATCAAAATTACTTAACAGACTTATTCAAAAGATAATTTAAAGGTTTCAAGGAAAATATTTACTTGCTATGAAGAATTTATTCATTTAAGGTAATTTCAGGACTTTTCCCTTTACTGTAAATATCAATAATATATCTCAAGAAATAATTATTTTCCCTTAAAATTCTCAGGTGGCAAATTTAAAACTTTTATTGTACTAATGAAAAGGATAAAATGAATTGATAGCATTCTTTGGTTTCATACTAGTATATATATCTGAGCAGGTTTTAATTAACTGAGTTATTGAATATGATTAGAATGTCCCCTTACAAGGATCAACTCTTTCCTTAGAACTTCTGAGAATTTCTAAGGATTAGTTTAATAAAATTCATACTATTATTCTACAAAACACCATGTTCCAAACTAAAAAGAATCTTCACCCATTCCCTAGTACAAATATGCCCCTCTAAACTGCATAAACGACAGCAGTGCTTAAAGGATCCAAACAATCTAATACAGTAGCTCAAGTAAACTTTGAAACTTGCTTATTCAGAATTTCATCTGTGTTGTTTCTATATTAAAACCATGCTGAATTTCTAAAATTTCAATAAAAGTAAAAGATGACACTAGGATTAACTGTTTGGTAGCTGCCCAGGGAAATATGCTGAAGATGTAGAAGGGAGGACTACGGGTTTGGAAGATGTCTGTAATGCTCCTAAAGTGCCGTCTTTTTGATGGTCTGCAAATGAGGACAAAAAAAGATTATCTGCATTCACTTAAGTCTTTATATAATACATTTAATTAAACCACAGTGTACAATCCACTTCAGAAATGTCTTCTCACCTGGATTATTGAATAGATTTTGGTTGAGCCCACGTAAAGGAATGCTGTCTTCCCTTTTCTTCAGATATTTGGATTCCAGCCCTAAATTTTCAGCACTTGAAAGGAAAATAGTAATTATTTACTTATTTTAACAAAGTCTTACTTTCGCTTCAGTAAAGTTTGAATGTTTAATCTATATACATACATATACTATGTATGCAATAATATAAGTTATATTTATAGCTTTGTTCAAAACAAATCCCATTTTTCACTGGGTTCTTAAGCAAATAATTCATCTATTCATAAACCAAAGTATACTTCTTCCCAGTAAAGAGTAAGTTATCTTTTTCCTTTGACCAAAAGCTCCTCAAAATTTTGTTATGCTTCAAAGTTGTCATTATTAAACATTAGTACACATTGTACAATAATGAATTCTGGTCAGATGAATACAAATATGAAATTTTGAAAAAACAAAGGAGGGGATATTTCTGTAGTTGTATTTTTCCTCTTTCAACCACGATATTCCTTCTTTCTAAATCTGTCTAGTATTAACAGTTTCTATATTAGTACACCTGCAAGAAGTTCAGGGCTCTTACAAAACAATGACATTTTATCTTTAAAATTAAATGATGGTCTTTTCCCAATTTTCAGAAAAGAATTAAGTGGCTGAATAGGTGTCTTTTCCAATTTAAAATTTTTTCTTTAACCTTTGCCACTTGTTACTAGCTGACAACAAAACAAACCAATTCTAAACAAAAATCTCAAAATTGCTGAACAGTCCCAATTTTATGGACACGATTATGTTTGATTTTGTACCACAAATATGATCTGTAAGTAAAATTGTTCTTAGTGTGGTATGATGGAGCTAAACAAATAAACAACATGGTGTTCTACCATTAATATGAATTCTAGGTGCTCTGCCACTAACAAATATGAGCTTAAATATAACAAACACATACATTTCAGGACTTCAAAGAATTCTCACTTTTAAAAAACAGAGGCTCATAAACATTAACTATTTTAATACTCATCTTGGTACTAATTTTAGAGGAGCCAATGAGTGAAGAGAGCTGGAATAAGAAGCCTCTTTGAGCCATGACAGTAATTTTTTAGTTTGCAATATACTGGGGATGGTGACAGCTCATGATAATGAGTGCCAGCAGACAGGCCTTAAAGCGATTACATTTTAAGTAAATAAAGGCACAATAAGAAAACAGTATTACAAACAAAGACTACCCAGAGAGACAAGTTTGCATCTATAAGTTGTTTACTCTAGCTACAACTCACTGATTCAGCAAACTTCAGTACATAAAACCTGCTTAAGATCTAAAAAAATAGGCAAAGAATCTCTGAGTAGGCAAAACAGAAGTCACAAATTGGCACTAAAGCTTACTTATGTTAGCTTGGCTAGGGGGCAACCTCACAAACCCTTTTACTCTTATCTACCCCAGAATTCTAACAGTTTAACCAGCTGATTTCTCAGTTTACTTTACACCGGAAGCAATTACTCAGAAAAACAAAGAGCTTCTAGAGACAGACACAGCCATACAGGAAAACAAAAGCAAAACAGCCAACTCTGAGGAATTTAAAACATTTCTATCTATTTGCCCAAGAATATATGAAAGGGTGTTCTTCAGTTATGTAGGAAAATCCCTTTTAAAAAATTAAATTTTACTATATGTCTATCCTACAGTTTTAAAAAATGTGAGAAACCTCTTTCTTATAGCTAAAAGGGACTAAGTCAAATCCCACTGATCAGCAACTTAAAACGTTACATAAATAAGTGGTCATAATAGCTTTCAAACACTGATTAAAAACTCCCTTTCAAAATTACAAACATTAAAAAAAATTACAAACATTAAATTTTATGTCAAGAGCTTACTTTTCCTTATCAGTTGAGCAAGGCATACTAACAGTTGTTCCTGATTGAACATCTCCTAGTGATGTACTTGGTTTTGGAAACTGCAAGTTAAACTGCACCTGTAAAGAGGGAAAACATGTAACTGAATTAGTGAGAACTGAGACAGTTCTATATGGAGATAGGTGGTTAAATTTTTTCTCTGATGAATATAGACCACAGAAGTTCAAGCTATATAACACAAGCACATTTTATTGAGAAGATTTAATTTAAAAATCCATTTCTCCTTGACAAAAAAGTTCCTGTCATATCAGCAAGATGAACAGCACAAATTATCTTAATTATTTTGAAACAAAAACATGAACACTAATACATTTAAATGTTATTGATGCTAAAAGTAACCAAATACCACGATGATGCATTTACCTCATGCATTCTGAGAATTCTTCCCTTTTCACGAACTTTAAGCCTGTCATATTTAAGGATTCTAAATGAGTGCTAGGAATTTGAATACTGAAATAGTCAAAAGCAATCCAAGAATCTATACAAAAGTCCAAACTAAAATATCAAGCATATAGTATGTAATAGTTTATTTAAAGTAATAATGACTATGACTGAGGGGGTTTCATACCAGGAATGGGTTCTATGTTAGGAAGTCTATAAATGTAAGTCACCATACTAATAAATCAAAGAAAAAAGGTATGATGACTCGCATAAAGAAAAAAAAAAGAAAGAAAGAAAAAAGGAAAAAGGCATGAGAAGATAAATATCTATTTTTGGTAAAAAAAAATCATAATAAAATAGGGAGAGATACTAGCTTAATAGGATAAAATTATAAATGAGAAAGGTATATGCTGTTGTCCTTGGCTATCAGGGTTCAATATTCTAAAGATATCAGATCACATTAAATACAAAGAGGATTTTTAAAAAGTGAGATAAGCTGATTTTCATATTCCTTATAGAAAAATAAACATGCAAGAGTGAAGAAAATTTAAAGAGTATATTAATACATAATATAGTTTCCAGCCACCAATAATTAGAAAACCAGACAAAATAAACAAAAAGAATGGTCCCAAAAACTGAACAACTGGTAGGGCAGAACTGTGATCTCTAAGAAAAATGTGATCCCTACAACTGACCCAGCTTTTTAATTAGAGGTACTTCCTGACTATAGGGACAGAGAAAGAACATAATTGCTAAATGGAGGAGATAAAATCAGTTCAGGGAGGATGAGGTGCCTGGAGGCTGCAAGGCAGAATTCTGAAGAAAAGGGAGCTATAAAGAGAAGAAGCCCCAGAAATCTACACATGAATCCCCTTGAGTTTTTGCTGAGTACTAGGAACATGCATAGGGTAAAACTCCACAATGCTGGGCAAATAAAAATGGGAGTTTCAAGCTGAACAATTTCCAAGGTTCATAATCATGGAGACAAAGTGGACAGTCCTTGGTAATCATTTAGGGCATTCTGTGGGGAGCTTCGTAACAGGGCTGAACTATCCTTGAGTAAAAGCTACTTTAAATGCATCCTAGTAAAGCTAAAGGAAAAAAGAGAAAAACAAAAAAACTCAAAAAGGACCAAGGGATCCACAAGTAACTTAAATAACTGCCACCCTTTAAAGGAAGATAACAAAATTCAGATAATCAACAATGTAGCATTAACAATGTTCCACATCCTATCAGAAATTATTAGAGGACTTCCCTGGTGGTCCAGTGGTCAAGAATCTGCCTTCCAATGCAGGGGATGCGGGTTTGATCCCTGGTCGGGGAACTAAGATCTCATGCCATGGGGCAACCAAGCCCATGTGCCACAACTACTGAACCCACGCACCTCAATTAGAGAGCCCGCGCACCGCAACGAAGAGCCCTCACTCTGTGGAGCCCATGCACCGCAACAAAGATCCCGTGTGCCACAACTAAGACCCGAAGCAGCCAAAAATAAATAAATAATATAAATATTAAAAAAAATTATTAAAAATGACAAGTAGGAAAACATGCGTCATACCAAGAAAAATCACTCAACAGAAACAGATCCAGATATGATACAAATGATAGAATAAGGATGCACATGTTAAAACAATTATAACTATGAACAAGGATGTAATGGAAATTAAAAGTATGAGAAAAATGCAAGATATAAAAAAAGAATGAAATGGAACTTCTAGAGATGATAAATATCTAAAATGAAAAGTTCTCACTGGACAGAATTAACAGCAAATTAAACAATGCAGAAGAAAAGATTAGTGAACTTTAAGAAAGCATTAGAATCTAATATATATACAATGAAGCAAACGAACAGACTCAATGGGACTATATCATGTGATCAACCATGAGTAACTGTAATACTAAAAGGAGATAATAAAAAAAGTGAAGAGGGGCTTCCCTGGTGGCGCAGTGGTTAAGAATCCACCTGCCAATGCAGGGGACATGGGTTCAAGCCCTGGTCCAGGAAGATCCCACATGCTGCGGAGCAACAAAGCCCGTGTGCCACAACTACTGAGCCTGTGCTCTAGAGCCTGCGAGCCACAACTACTGAGCCTGCTCTCTAGAGCCTGTGAGCCACAACTACTGAGCCTGCGTGCCGCAACTACTGAAGCCCGTGCGCCTAGAGCCCATGCTCCACAACAGGAGAAGCCACTGCAATGAGAAGCCCACACACCGCAACGAAGAGTAGCCCCTGCTCACCACAACTAGAGAAAGCCCACGCGCAGCAACGAAGACCCAACACAGCAATAAATAAATAAGTAAGTAAATAAATAAATGTTTTAAAAAATAAAAAAGTGAAGAAATAATGGCCAGGCCAAAACTGTTCAATCCAGGCAACTATGGAATGATGGCTTCAAACTGCTGAAAGGAAAAAAGAAACTTGTCAACCCAGAATTCTAAATGTAGAGAAGATAAATTCAAAATAAAAATGTTATGAGATTTTTATGAATTTCCCACAGACATGCACTATAAGAAGTCTTAAAGAGCTGCACTGTAAGAAATCTTCATTACAGGAGAAAGGAAAATGATACCAGATGAAAATGTAGATCTACATAAAGGAATAGAGTTGTATAAATAGTAAGTATATGGGTAAAAGGACTTTTTCCTCTCTGTTTAATTTATTGAAAAGATATCTGATTGTTTAAAAAAAAGTGGGATTTATAACAAATGCAGAAGTAAAATTTTGACAGTAGTTAGCAGGACAGGAATGAGGAAATGGAATTACTGTAGGGTTCTTACATTATATGGAAAGCAGTATAAAATTTTGAAGATAGATTATGATAAGGTGAAGATGTATACTGTAAACTCTAGAGCAAACAAAAACTAAAGCCAATAAGTAGAGACAAAATAGAATGCAAAATAAAATCAGCAATTAATTGAAAAGTCAGGATTAAAGTAGAAAAGAGGGACAAAGAACAGATGGGATATACAGAATACAAACAGCAAGATGATAAAACGTATGAATATATACATTAAATTTTAAATTGTTAAAGACAACGTCAGAATGGATGAAAATATAAGAGTCAGGTATAGAATATCTAAAAGAAATCCAGTTTAAATATAAAGACACAGATTGGTAAAAGTAAAAGGAAAGAAAGTGATACATCATGTAAACACTAAGAAAGCCAGAATACAATATTAATATTAAGGTACAGTCTTCTTTCTGTTCTGAGAAATGAAAAAAACAAATTCTTAAGGGTCAAAGAGAGTGAGGAAAACCCCCCTTCTTTCACAGTTGTCTTCTGCCCCAACCCTCAGGCAATTCAGTGGAAACAGAAGCTACAGGGGTAGTAATGATGATAACAGCAGTGGCCAAGCAGGCACCTAAAACTCTGAAAGAGGGCAATCACACCCTCTGACCAGAAGTGCTGTGGTCTCACAAGCATGATACAAATTCTCATTATATTTTTTCTCTCTCTGTCCTCCCAACGTTTGGCACCAGACACAGACACAATTGCAGGAACTGTGTCTTAGACCAAGGGAATTTAGGTCCATGATTTCTAGCCAGTTTTCAGGAAGAAGGACTCAGGGGATTCTGAAATCTGGGGGGAAATCAAAGAGACAAAGGAACTCAAGAAAGAGATCCTATAAAAGCTGTATATGAACTACTGGGTTCTATTCTAAGCTGGACATGCAAGATCTGAGCATAGTCACCATACCAAAGGCTCTGAGAACTGAACTATGGAGTAAACCACCACCCAGGTCACAGAACAGGCACTAGATGGCGTACACACAGACAGATCCAAATAACACGGGCAAACTCTTTAAGGACTGAACTGACACAGAAACAGCAGCCTACAAACAGTAAGTCAGAATTTGCAATTTGAACATAACAAAACTATTTGCTACAAAAAACAATTTTTTAATTAAAAAAAAATTTTTTAATTCACATTCTCCTTAGGATTTAAACAAGATCTAGAGTCTCATAACATTCAATATTGGATCCAGACAGAATCCAAAATCACTCAAAAAAGAACCTGTAAAATCTAACTAATCTGCAAGGCAAAAAACAAGCCAACAGATGTCAACTCCAAGATGGCAAAGATATGGAATTATCAGAAAGGCAGTTAAAAGTATCTATTATAACCATGTTCTAAGAAGTAGAAGTGAATACTCTTGAAATAAATGTAAAGAAAAAGTCTCAGTAAAAAAAAAATAGGACATGTAAAAAAGAAACAAATGGAAATTTAAGAACTGAAAAAATTCACTGGATGGACTCTATAGCATTAAACTGTAAGATCAATCAATAGGAATTATCATATCTGAAAAACAGAGAAAAAAGAAAGGAAGAAGAGAGCCTCATAGACCTGTGGGAAAACATACATGGTCTAACATTCATGTTGCCTGAGTCCCAGAAGGATGGGGGAAGAGTGTAGGGCAGAAAACATTTTTAAGAAATAATGGTTGTTGGGCTTCCCTGGTGGCACAGTGGTTGAGAGTCCGCCTGCCAATGCAGGGGACACGGGTTCGTGACCCGGTCCGGGAAGATCCCACATGCTGTGGAGCGGCTGGGCCCGTAAGCCATGGCCGCTGAGCCTGCGTGTCCGGAGCCTGTGCTCTGCAACGGGAGAGGCCACAACAGTGAGAGGCCCGCGTACCGCAAAAAAAAAAAAGAAAAGAAATAATGGTTGAACACTTCCAAAATTTGGTAAAAGGTATCAACTTAGAGATTCAAGAAACCTAGCAAATCCCAAAAAGGATACAAGTAAATTCATGCCTAGACACATCATCAGACTCCTGAAAACTAAAGGAAAAGAATAAATCTTGAAAGCAGCCTGAGAAAAAGGATGCATTATATATAGTTGAACAACAGTTGGAATTTACTGCTGATTTCTCATCAGAAATCATGGAAGTCTGAGGGAAGTAGAATATTTTTAAAGTGCTTAAGGAAAAAAAACTATAAATACATTATTCTATGTCCAGAGAAAATATCATTCAGGAATGAAGGTGAAAGAAGCGTGTTTCCAAGATGAAGAAAAACAAAGAAACTTCTTTGCCAGAAAACCTCCTCTAAAACAAAAGCTAAATAATATTCTATTATTCAGGGAAGTGATATCATGGAAAACATGGAATACCAGGAATAAAGGAAGAGCAACAGAAATGGTAAACAGGGATAAATATAATGGACCATGCTTCTCCACTCAAGTGTTTTATACATATGTATATTGGTTAATAGTAAAAATTACAGCACTGTCTGATAGTTTCCAACGTATAGCTGTAATACATATGTCACACCAAAACAAAGGGGTAAAGGTAAAGGGACTATACACGGTAGTAAGGTATTTATATTCCACTTGAAGTGGTAAAATATTAATTCTATACATACTGTGAAAAGCTAACTATATTTATTATGATGCCTGGAGCAACCACTAAAAAAAAAAAAGTGTACAAAGAGATATAATAAAAAACACACCAGAAGAACTAAAAAGGAATATTTTTAAAATGTGCAAATAATCCAAAAATGAATTCAAGAAAGGGGAAACAAAGGAATGAAAAATAGAGGGAACAAACTAAATATGCCCTTTACCTGAAAACCATTTTAAATAGGATATACACAAGTTTAAAGAAAAAGGTTGGAAAAAGATACTCCATGGAAACACCACTCGAAAGAAAACCTGAGTAGCTATATTCATATCGAACAAAGTAGACTTCAGAGCATGAAAAATTACCAAAAATGAAAGAGGAAATTACATAATGATCAAAGGGTCAAGCAACCAGGAGGACATAACAATTATAAAGGTGTATGCACTGAACAAAAGAGCTTCAAAATACGTGAGGCAAAAAATGATAGAATTAAATGGAAAACTGATAGAAATGGAAACACCCATAATAATAATTGGAGATATCCAATACTGGAGATACTCCTCTCTCAGTTAACTAATACAAAGTCAACAAGGATGTAGAAGAACTGAACAAAATCCACCAACTGAATTTGACTAACATTTAGATCAGTGAAGTTTATCCCAAGAATGCAAGGCTTATACAATATTTGAAAATCAACATAATACATCTATTAACTGATGAGAGAAAAATCACACAATCATATCAATGCATTAAAAAGCCACTAGTAATGAGTTTAACAAATGAGTAGAGCAAGTTTTCAGGATACAAGGTCAATATACAAAAATCAATTACATTTGTATACAGCATCAATGAATATTCTGAGAAAGTAATTAATAAAACAATTACATTCACAATAGCATCAAATGAGTAAAATACTTAGGAATAAACAATAAAAGAAATGCAGAATCTGACATTGAAAACTGTAAAACACTGATGAGAGAAATTAAAGGATACTTAAATAAATGGAGAGGCATATTAACATTCATGGATTTAAAAATAAAATGTTGTTAAAATGACATTTATTCCAAAATTGATCTATAAATTCTATATATCCTATCAAAATTCAAGCAGGCTATTTTGTAGAAGTTGACAAGCTGAATCCAAACATTTATATGGACATATTAAGTATCTAAAATAATAAAACAAGTTTGAAAAAGAAGAGAGTTGGTGGATTTATACTACTCAATTTCAAAACTTAATATTATTAAGTCACAGTAATCATGACAGTGTGGTATTGGCACAAGAACAGACAATCAATGAAGCAGAATTAAGAGTCCAGAAATTCTTACATTTATGGTCAAATAATTTGCCTAAATCAACAGTATTTAACAACTGTTACTGAGAGAACTGGATATCAACATGCCAAAACAAAACAAAAAAACCCAAGACCCTTACCTCATTCCATACATAAAACTCATAATATACATAAAAAGTAGCTCGCAATGGATCACAGATCTTATTTTCCACCTGTGGTTGCACAGAGTTCTTAGATACAACTCCAAAAGCATGATCAACTAAAGAAAAAAATTTGATAAACTGGACTTCATCAAATTAAAAACTTTTTGTTCTTCAAAAGAGAAAATAAAAGAGAAGCCACAGACTGGAAGAAATATTTGCAAACATTTATCTGATAAAGGACTTGTATCCAAAATATTTAAAGAACTCATAACTCAAGAGAAACAACCTAATTTTAAAACAGGCAAAAGATTCAAATAGATATTTCACCAAAGCAGATATACTGATGTCAAACACACACATAAAAAACTGCTCTCAACCTCATTAGCTTTTAGGGAAATGCATGCTAAAATCACAAGATACTTCTACACATCTACTAGAATGCCTGAAATTAAACAACTGACCATATCAAGTGTTGATAAGCATACAGAACTTGAACTCTCAGACTGCTAGTGGTAAATGGCACAACCACTTTGCAAAAGTGTGGTAGGTTCTTAAAAATCAAATATATATTGACAGCCAATCCATTCCTAGGTACTCACCCCAGAGAAATACAAAGACTTGTACCCAATGTTCATAGCTTTATTTGTAATACCCAAAAGCTGAAAATAACCCGAATGTTCATCAATTGATGAATGTATGGATAAGCAAGTTGTGGTATATCCATACAACGAAATACTACTGAGCAATTAAAAGAATGAACTACTGATACACACTACCACCTGGAAAAAGCACAAAAAAGTCATGCTGAGTGAAAGCAGACATAATGTATGACTCTATTCATCTGAAATGCAGAAAGGCAAATTTATAGAGACAGAAAGCAGATCAGTAGTTGCCCAGGGCTGGGGGCAAGAGTGTGGATTGGCTTCCCTGGTGGCGCAGTGGTTGGGAGTCCGCCTGCCGATGCAGGGGACATGGGTTTGTGCCCTGGTCTGGGAGGGTCCCACACGCCGCAGAGCAGCTGGGCCCGTGAGCCGTGGCTGTTGGGCCTGCGTGGCCGGAGCCTGTGCTCCACAGCGGGAGAGGCCACAACAGTGAGAGGCCCACATACCACAAAAAAAAAAAAAAAAAAAAAAAAAAGAGTGTGGATTAACTGCAAAAAAGCACTAAGGAACATTTTGGGGAAATGTAAATGCTCAAAACTGGACCATCATGATGGTTTCACAACTCTATAAACTGACTGAAATTACTGAACTGTAGACTTAAGCATGGGAGGATTGCATGTATGTACTATAATAAAGTTTTAAATTTTTTCAAAAAGCACCTTAAAAAGAGTAAAAAGATAATTCCAAAATTGGGAAATAACAGTTAACATGTAAAATCAATAGCAGACCAGTGAATGTTCAGAATATATAAAGAACACTTATGATGTCATCTTACAGGGGTTAAACATCCCAAACAGAAAATGAATAAAAGAAATAAAGAGAAATTATACAGAAGAGTAAACATAATCCATAGATACACAAAAAGATGTTCCTCACTTAATAATCAGGGAAATGCTGATTAACATCAGTCACTAGATAGGCAAAATGCCTCTGACCCAGTTCCTTTTAAGAATTTGTCCTACAGTAAATACATACACACCCAACATAGGTACACCTCAATACATAAGGCAAATGCTAACAGCCATAAATGGGGAAATCTACAGTAACACAATAACAGTGGGGGACTTTAACACCACACTTACACCAATAGATAGATCATCCAAACGGAAAATTAATAAGGAAACACAAGCCTTAAATGACACATTACAACAGATAGAATTAATGGATATTTATAGGACACTCCATCCAAAAGCAGCAGAATACACTTTCTTCTCAAGTGCACATGGAACATTCTTCAGGATAGATCACATCATGGGTCACAAATCAAGCCTCGGTAAATTTAAGAAAATTGAGATCATATCAAGCATGTTTTCCGACCACAACGCTATGAAATTAGATATCAATTATACGGAAGAAAAGTGTAAAAAACACAAACACATGGAGGCTAAACAATACATTACTAAATAATCAATGGATCACTGAAGAAATCAAAGAGGAAATAAAAATATACCTAGAGACAAATGACAATGAAAACATGACAATCCAAAACCTATGGGACGCAGCAAAAGCAGTTCTAAGAGGGAAGTTTATAGCAATATATCTTACCTCAAGAAACAAGAAAAATCTCAAATAAACAACCTATCCTTACACCTAAAGTGACTAAAGAAGAACAAACAAAACCCAAAGTTAGCAGAAGGAGAGAAATCACAAAGATCAGAGTAGAAATAAATGAAATAGAGACAAAGAAAACAATAGCAAAGATCAATGAAACTAAAAGCTGGTTCTTTGAGAAGGTAAACAAAACTGATAAACCTTTAGCCAGACTCAACAAGAAAAAAAGGGAGAGAATCCAAATCAATAAAATTAGAAACGAAAAGGGAGAAGTTGCAATGGACACCACAGAAATACAAAGGATCATAAGAGATTACTACAAGCAACTACACGCCAATAAAATGGACAACCTAGAAGAAATGGACAAATTCTTAGAAAGATACAACCTTCTAAGTCTGAAACAGGAAGAAACAGAAAATATGAACAGACCAATCGCAAGTAGTGAAATTGAAACTGTGATTAAAAATCTTCCAACAAACAAACGTCCATGGCCAGATGGCTTCACAGGTGATTTCTATCAAACATTTAGAGAAGAGTTAACACCTACCCTTCTAAAACTCTTCCAAAAAATTGGGGAGGAAGGAACACTCCCAAGCTCATTCTACGAGGCCACCATCACCTGATACCAAAACCAGACAAAGACATCACACACAAAAAATTACAGGCCAATATCACTGATGATCACAGACACAAAAGTCCTCAACAAAATACTAGCAAACTGAATCCAACAACACATTAAAAGGATCATACACCATGATCAAGTGGGATTTATCCCAGGGATGCAAGGATTCTTCAATATACACAAATCAATGTGATACACCATATTAACAAATTGAAGAATAAAAACCATATGATCATCTCAATAGATGCAGAAAAAGCTTTTGACAAAATTCAACACCCACTTATGATAAAAACTCCCCAGGAAGCGGGCTTAGAGAGAACCTACCTCAACATAATAAAGGCCATATACAACAAACCCACAGCAAATATCATTCTCAATGGTGAAAAACTGAAAGCATCTCCTCTAAGATCAGGAATAAGACAAGGATGTCCACTCTCACTACTATTATTCAACACAGTTTTGGAAGTTTTAGCCACAGCAATCAGAGAAGAAAAAGAAATAAAAGGAATCCATACTGGAAAACAAGAAGTAAAACTGTCACCGTTTGCAGATGACATGATACTATACATAGAAAATCCTAAAGATGCTACCAGAAAACTACTAGAGCTAATCAATGAATTTGATAAAGTTGCAGGATACAAAAATTAATGCAAAGGAATCTCTTGCATTCCTATACACTAACAATGAAAGATCAGAAAGAGAGATTAAGGAAACAATCCCATTTACCATCACATCAAAAAGAATAAAACACCTAGGAATAAACCTATAAGGAGCCAAAGACCTATACTCAGAAAACTATAAGATACTGATGAAAGAAATCAAAGATGACACAAACAGATGGAGAGATATAACATGTTCTTGGATTGGAAGAATCAATATTGTGAAAATGACTATATTACCCACAGCAACGTACAGACTCAATGCAATCTCTATCAAATTACCAAGGGCATTTTTCACAAAACTAGAACAAAAACTTTTCCAATTTGTATGGAAAAACAAAAGACCCCAAACAGCCACAGCAATCTTGAGAAAGAACAGAGCTGGAGGAATCAGGCTCCCCGACTTCAGACTATACTCTGAAGCTACAGTCATCAAACAGTATAGTACTGGCCCCAAAACAGAAATATAGATCCATAGAACAGAGATGAACCCATGCACCTAGGGCCACCTAACCTATGACAAAGGAGGCAAGAATATATAATGGAGAAAAGAGAGTCTCTTCAATAAATGGTGCTGGGAAAACTGGACAGCTACATGTAGAAGAATGAAATTAGAACACTCCCTAACACCACACACAAAATTAAACTCAAAATGGATTAAGGACCTAAATGTAAGACTGGATACTATAAAACTCTTAGAGGAAAATATAGGTAGAACACTCCTTGACATCAATCACAGCAAGATCTTTTTTGATCCACCACCTAGAGTAATGAAAATAAAAGCAAAAATAAACAAATGGGACCTAATGAAACTTAAAAGCTTTTGCACGGCAAAGAAAGCCATAAACAAAACGAAAAGACAACCCACAGAATGGGAGAAAATACTTGCAAACAAAGCCAACTGACAAGGGGCTAATTTCCAAAATACACAAACAGCTCATGCAGCTCAATATCAAAAAAAGAAACAACCCAATCAAAAAATGGGCAGAAGACCTAAACACATTTCTCCAAAGACATACAGATGGCCAACAAACACTTGAAAAGATGCTCAACATCACTAATTATTAGAGAAATGCAAATCAAAACTACTATCACCTCATACTGGTCAGAATGGCCATCATCAAAAAATCTACAAACAATAAATGCTGGAGAAGGTGTGGAGAAAAGGGAACCCTCCAACACTGTTGGTGGGAATGTAAATTGGTACAGCCACTATGGAGAACAGTATGGAGGTTCATTAAAAAACTAAAAATAGAGCTACCATATGACCCAGCAATTCCACTCCTAGGCATATAACCAGAGAAAACCAGAATTCAAAAGGATGCATGCATCCCAATGTTCACTGCAGCACTATTTACAATAGCCAGGACATGGAAGCAACCTAAATGTCCACTGACAGAGGAATGGATAAAGATGTGGAACATATATACAATGGAATATTAGTCAGCCATAAAAACGAAATTGTGCCATTTGCAGAGACATGGACTGATGTAGAGAATGTCATACAGAGTGAAGTAAGTCAGAAAGAGAAAAACAAATATCGTATAATATCCCTTATATGTGGAATCTAGAAAAATGGTACAGATGAGCTTATTTGCAAAGCAGAAAGAGTCACAGATGTAGAGAACAAACTTATGGTTACCAAGCGGGGAAGAGGGGGTGGGATGAACTGGGAGATTGCGATTGACACATATGTACTCTTATGTATAAAATAGATAACTAATGAGAACCTACTGTATAGCACAGGGTACTCTGCTCAATGCTCTGTAGTGACCTAAATGGGAAGGAAATCTAAAAAACAAGTGGATATATGTATACATACAACTGATTTACTTTGCTGCACAGCAGAAACTAACACAGCGTTGTAAAGCAACTATACTCCAATAAAAATTAATTAAAAAAGAAAGAATTTATCCTACAAATCTATTTGTACAGACACAAAGAAGTATATACAAAGGTAACTACTGAAACATGTATGACTATCTAGATTGAAAACAACTTAATCATCCATTAACAGAGCACTATTAAATTATCGTACATCTATATACTGGAATACTTCTAAGTTATTAAAAACAAACATGCAAGGAAAAACTTACATTCTAATACATGAAAATGGACCTGTACCATGATAATACTGTTAAACGAAAAAAGCAAGGTGTAGAACAGTGGGCATGTACTATTTATGCTTATCTATACCAACACGCATGTATACAAACATACAGACATATACATATATCCTTATATATATTTTAAGTATTTTTCGAATATATCACAAAAAACTCCCCGGATTTCTTCTCTGAGGAGACGACTAGGGACCACAGGAGGTACATTTAGACAATACATCCTCTTAAATATTTGGGAGCTTCCCATGCTTATATATTTTTATCTATTTTTTAAATAGTTAATACAAAAGAAATAAATATTAATTTAGAACCATCTGTGGAATGAGATGGTTAAGCAAACTGAGAAATGCTATCCCTAGAAAAAAATCTGTCTCTGAATAAACACTGTGGGCTAAACACTATCAAAAATTAATCAATCATCTGATCTCAGTTCCTTTCTTACTGCAGAAAATCCCTCACCTACTGCATAATCTCCAGGATGAAATCTGATCATGTTTGACTTTGTGAATTTATGCCACACAAAAAGAATCAGAATCAGATATTCTAAAGTTTTTAAGAGATTCTGTCACAAGTACTTTCTTTGACATCAAATAACATCTCCTCTTTAATAACAGGTTAGTCTGAAAGATACTACAGTTTACCATCATAATGTGTTTTACCACAAACTGTACTTTGTCTTGTTCATTGTTATACCTCTTGCAACTAGAACAATGTCTAGCCATAGCAGACATTCATTAAATATATACCAAAAGAATGAATCCTTAGAGATTACTGTCTTCAAAAATAAAAGTGAAGAAACAAGTTATTTTGTCTATTTTGCTTTAAAAGTATCAAGTGATGTTTCTATTTGTCAGCATGGCACAACCTTTTAAAACACTCCTATGTATTTCCTTCAGCATGATTTTGTTTCTTTCTTAATTTAACTCATGTTATTCTACATCCTCACAGTTAAACTACTTGAATGTACTAAATCTTGACAGTAACATTTTAAGAAATTAGGTATATCACAGATTCAATGTCATTAAATAATTTTTTTTTTTACCGCAACTAAAAGGAACATGTTTTAATCGCCATAGCTGCTAGCACAAGACTACCTAAATTAGTGGTCTCCATAGCAGGCAGTGATTACAACCGCCCATTGGGGTATGAGAAGAAAATCTTTTAACTTTGATTTATATACATTTTTTAATCTCATTCTTTAATTTCTATTTTGGAATACATTTTACTATTAATAATAACAGATAACATTAATGAAGCACTTATGTACCAGGAACTATTCTAAGCAAATGCAGCTGCTCATTTTAATAATCACAAAAATCCAGTAAGATAGATAAAATTATTGCTCCACTTTACAAATGGAGAAACTGAAACAAAACAGTTGGATATTGTTTTTTGTTTGTTACTGGCTTGCCCAACTTCATACTGACAGAGGCAGGATTTAAACTCTAACAACAGATTCCATGTTTTTAACCATTATAATTGAGTAGTATATGCATTCAATTCACAAATAAATAAATATTCATGTATCAGAGATTCAAACTCAAAGTGTATTAGGGTTTTTTGGTTGTTGTTGTTAGGGATGCATATCAAAAGAAGATGGAGATCAATAATATAGGAGACACTGAAAGTCTTGAGTCAGTATTTAAGAACAGGATTGTTAAAATGATTCCTCTGATTTCAGAAGAGCTATAAGAAAGGTAATCTTATAAGTCATATTTAGTCCTACCAACTAAGCAATTATCTGTACTAGTTCCTGTCCTCATTTTGGACATTATATATATTCCTGGAAAGCTGTTTAAAATAAAAAAGCAATTGTGAATTTGATAATAATTCTCAAGAAAAAACTGTTATCAAGACATAAGCACGCGTGAGCATACTGATATTTATTTTAAAACAACAGTATTCCTTTGATTACACATATCTAATTTTCAATAAGCAATATAAGAAAAGCCAATTAAATGCAACTAAATACTCTTTACATAATAACATTCTAAGCATAAAAACTCAGGCTTAATTCTCATTTCACTGAGAATTCTCAATAGCTCCAAATAGTAATTAATAAGGTTATGGTGAAAAAGAAGTACATGCCTAAGCAACAAAGCAAACTTATTTTTAGGGCAGCCCAAAACTAATTTGAGAAAGCGTTTATAACAGCAGTTTCAAAGTCCTCAATTCTACATTTTATAAAATATTCTTTTCAAAAATGTTTGTCCCCATGATTTAGGAAAAAATCAATTTGGACCTTAAATTAGGAATGAAAACAGAATCACTGGCTCATCTGGGTGGATTAAATTACAGTGAAAATAGAATTATAATACATGTGAAAACACTGTATATAACTAAGACAGTAATAACAATGATGAAAAACTCAAGTGAGCAGAGAAAAGCCTTCGCAAATAAATCAAGGTTTGGAGGGATTGCTAAGCGTGTGCTATTTGAGATAATGTTGCCAAAACTACATTTTATAATTTGTAATAACCCTGCCCATCAGACCCTTAAATTCTGACAATGGGATCCAAAATGTCACCACAGCTAATATGCCAGCAGTATGAAGTCAGTAATCCTAGATAAGTTTGAGAGTTCTAGAAGATATAAGTAGAAGAATGAATAAAAATGGAGAGGCTGAACAGGAATAAAAAATGTTTAAACATACTGATACCTAGGTTATTATAAATTATAGTAACTCAAAAAAAATCATATAATGTAGATAATATTTCCTATAAGCATATACACTAGATATTCAGAAATATATTCATCTAATACATCACCTAATACACTTAGCAACTGATCAAAGAATAAATTAATTTTTTAATTAAAATTTAAATTGCTTTTTTTTTTTTTTAAAAAGGTATTAGAATTGGCTACCTTTGGTCCTGAAACTGGGTGGATGCTATTTTTGGCAGCTATAGGATGAGGAAAGGTATTCTGGAATGCAAATGCAGAGGAGACAGGATAACCAATCCCACAAGTTGGGTAAGTCAGTCTACTATCAACCTAAAAATAAAAGCATAAAAAAGGTTAAGGATAAGAAATTAGTTCTAAATGGTATTTGGTGATCCAGGAGGCATTAACATCTGTTATAATAACTAACAGTTAAGGACACTATCCCAGAAGCCGATTTTGTTTATCATGACACTACAAAACTCTGCTTCATTATATAACATATCATGAGGCTGGAATACCTTTGGCCCAGAGGGCTTTTCAGAGTGGCTTTGCAAGCTTAGACAAAACAAAACCACTGGACCTGCCTTTGAACTGAAGTAAAACAAAGACCTCTGAACCATCTTGGTTCCCTCGAGGCCTCAAATTACTGAAAAGGGGGTTGAGGGGTAGTCATAGATCAAAAGGCCAATAAGGGATAAATAAAAATAATTTTCTGCCAGACTGAGTAAAAACAGTATTTGTGTTCTTAGAAATAATTTGCTCTGCCACTAATTTTCAATATAGTGACACCACCATTAACGAACATCATGAAAAGTTTGTTTTTACAAGAGGACAATTACAACACAAATCTTAATAAGCACTCATGTACAAAAGTGGCTGTATGACAAAAATACCTTTTACACAGCTATTTATCATCAGTCATTGAGGTTAAACCTGTCAAGTTTTTTCAAGTTTGTAATTCAGCACCAGGCACTTCACTCTGCACCTTTTCCCAAATTAGCACAAATCCTTTCCCTTTAAACATCAAGTACTATCTCATTTACTAGAGTAGATTAAAAATTCTATTATGGATTTGCATTTTAAATCCTCTGCCAATGCCCTCCAGTCAAAGACCACCAGAAACATATCTAGAGGTGTACTCACTCTTTGCAACAAGGAAGACTGAACACCACGTAGAACCTAGTAAGAGAGGTGTCTCAGTAAGACAGTGTTAAAAGGGAGTTATTTATTGGACTTAGTCATGTGTTAGGTGAGTTAAGGAACAGTTTAAGAACACAGGGCTTTGCTGTGGACTGGATGCTATCAAGAAACGGGGATAACTATATGAGAGGGTATCTGAATAAATCTTATCTAATAAGGCAGGATGAAGGTATAAAGGCTGAAGCTATAATTAGTAATGAGCAGCAGTCACTCACTTTAGCCAGGATAGGATACTTGCCCATTTTTGTGGTTTGGCAATGTCATATTCTTGTCTGTGTTCAGACATGATTATGAAGTGGTCTTGTTTTTGTCTTGATCCATCACAGAGAGTGGCCTTGCCTGATGCTGATACTCTGTGAAATTGTTTATGTTCAGCAGGAGAACCCCCAAACCTCGCTCTGAGTGCAAGGTCAGTTCCCAGCAATCCCTAGACCTAGCTGATATTACCAAGCCAGATCCAGGTACTCGGAGCTAAAAAACTCTAACGAGTTTCTTCCAGAATCTAGAGCTGACAAGCCTGGTAATAGGGTTTTTCTTTCTCTCTTTTTCTTCTAATAGAACTCAGATTAGGCTCCTCCACTACAGTGTCAAACTTGAGCCCATACCTTGTTCTCCCTTACTGAGGCCTCCTAAATACTTTGTGTGTGTGTTAACAGTTTTTCAGCACATTTGGCATTAGTTAATACTGAGTGATTTCAATGTCCATTAAAATCTTACTAAGAAGTGTACCCTTAAAATATAGCCTCTTTGTTAAGAATAAGTGTACCTTTATGTCCCACTTCCAAATGGAACTTAAACTCTACTTCAGTGCTAAAAATTGTAGGACTCTAGTCATATTAGGTACCAGCACCTAACAATCTGGAAATATGTTTGTTTTAGAAAATTTACTAAGACCACTCACAACATCTTAATTTAAATCTTACCACATTAGAGTTAGGAGAAATTCCACTTCTGATGGTGTTGCTACTAGAATGTACAGATGGAGTGGTTGAAGGTCCCAATACATCTTGCTTTCTCACTAGCTGATTTTCATTTAATTCTTTATTTAACCATGTGATTACTTAAATAAAAGAACAAGTAACAAGGTAAAGAATTTTGAATATTTTTATTTTTCTAATAATTTTAAATATTTAAAAATTATATTGACTTTTTTAATTTAAAGTTTTTAAAACTACCTTATATCACAGGAGAATAACATAGGTTCACCTAAATTTTTGTCATTAAATATTCTTATTTTAGCAACTGCCACATAGGACTCCTTATTCTTTTACTATCAGAAGCACATATTTCTGCTAGTCAAGGATCTCTTTAAAGGCTTTCATTTCCAGAATGATACCTTCCAGTTTATTTAAAATTCAAACTCTTATTTCTCATAATCAGTATCAGAAACTGAGAAAATGTTAAAGGCCTAATCTCATATTTTTGTTTCAAATAGTTCATACTATTACCAGTAGGTAAACACAGCAATTATAACAAGTAGTAGTAAAGAATTTAAATAGTAAATTATAGTTAATATTTTCAACACTTAATTTTGGGTTACTGACACATGTAATAGGGTTTTTTTTAATAATGATGGTAACTGTTTTACAGGACAGTTGATATAATTTACTACAGCAAAGACATTAAGATGGTACATTTAAAGCAGATTATTTGTATATAGCAGTACCTTGATTTACCTAGTCTTATGAATTCAAATAAAAATTTCAGGTTAAGAATAAAGCTACAAACCTCATTTACATAAAAAGGTAAAATACTTACACTTCTCATTATTTTTTAGAAGCTGTTTGCTTTCTTCAAGTTTTTGAACTGTAGCTTCTAATTGTTCTTGTAATTTGCATACCTGAAATATGTTAATCCTTATAGTAAGCATAATAAAGACTAAAATAAAGACTGAAGAAATGTATTACTATTCATTAAATAATTAACAGCTATTAATTACTATTAAATAAGAAAGGAATTAGCTCAGCAGTGAAATAAAATATATAATTACATATATACACACATATACATACACATATATACGTATGAACACTCAAGGTATCTGAGTCATGATAACTAACTTTTCAAACTGAAATAGGTTATTAAATTCTATTGATTATAGTCACGTTCTTTTGGGGAAAAAAAGCCAAAACTATTCTCTGATATAACGAAGTAGAAGTTTTAAAAATACATGAGGAAATTCATTATGCTTTGCAAATAGTCACACACGCAAAAATATAAAATATTAACTACCTCTTGCTCTTTAATTCGGAGAGACTGTACAACATCTTGTAATTCTTTTTGTTCCTTTTGTAATTTTTCTTCCTTCTCAGCCAAGAGTTTCTCTTGCTGAATAGTTACTGTATTCTTTAGTTTCAATTTACCCATTAAGGTCTTCAGATCCCCTTGCAACTTTTTGATAATTTCATTTGCCTGTAAAAGAGCTTTATATGTACATCTCTACATAATCCAATGAAATATCAATATTCTATTAAGTTTTTAAAAACAAACCTTAAGAAGTTCAGCTGATAATGATTTTATTGTAGCTTCAAGTTTTCCTAGTTGTACCTGATTTTTCTCACCATTTTCTTCTAAAGCCACCTGATACATATTTTTAAAAACATGAATAATTAGGAAGTCTGTGTTTATTTAGGAAAAGTATCATTTATAAACGTGATCATTTATAGATCATTTATAAACCATCAATTTGTTTAGAAAATTTTAAAACAGACCTTTTGTTCCTGGATTGTATCAAATGCTTCTTTTGTTCTTAAAACAAGCTGATCCTTATCCTTGATTTCCTGTTCTAAAACAGCCACTTTTGTTTGTAGATGATTAATATGCTTTTCTTTTTCATGGCACTCAGCATCAAGTGTAGAATTCTCTCTTCGCAAAGAGAGGACTTCTTGCTTAGCCCGCTGGAGCTCCTAGAGGAGGAAAAAAAAAAGTTGCATTATGAAAAAGGAAAGTTGGCTGGTTCGGTAATTTATAATTAAGATATTTAAAACAGAAAAATTGTCTTTAATAACTTTAAAGTTCTAGTACTGGTGTTCTTTTAAAGAAATGAAGGTCTCTCTAAAGGCACATGTAACTTGTAGATCTGAAATATAATTGTAAAATACACTAGTATCTAATGCAATGACAAGGGAAAATAAAACAATCCTTATTTATGAATAAATTACTAGAACTTTTGAAAACCAGTAACAAGAATTTTCTGATGTCTTGAAATCTACAGTTTAAAAAAAATCACTTAGGTAATAAATGCTCATTATAACAGAATTTCAAAATACATAAAATATATAAATGAAAAGAAAGCCCTATCCTTCTACCACCAAAGCAGTGACTCTCAATCTAGTCTGCATATTGAAATCACCTGGAAAGCTTTAAAAACTACTGATGCCTGGTACCATGCCCAAGAGATTCTGATTTCATTAGTGTGAGATATGGCCTGAGTTCTTCAACTGTTTCCAAGGGTAGCCAAGGAATCATGCATGAGATATTGTTAACTGACAATAATTGTTAATTAAAAACAGATTATTATACTAAGTGAAGTCAGAAAGAGAAAGAAATACTATATGATATCACTTATATGTGGAATCCAAAATATGATACAAATGAACATATTTACAAAACAGAAACAGACTCACGGACATAGAAAACAAACTTGTGGTTACCAAAAGGGCAGCTGGGGGGCAGGCTAAATTAGGAGTTTAGGATTAGCAGATACAAACTACTACGTATAAAATAGATAAATAACGAGGTCCTAATGTATATCACAGGGAACTATATTCAATAACCTATGATAAACCATAATGGAAAATATGAAAATAATATTAAAAAATAATTTTTAAAAATATCTATACTAGATCACATCTCAATCAGCTAATATCAGTCCAAATGTTGCCAGTATACTATACTAAAGCCCAGTATGTAGTATTCCTAATTAGTTTTCGGTTTTAACAAAAACTTTACAAAATAATTTCATAGTATTATACCATAGTGGTTTTAGAAACACAGACTCTGCTATCAGGCAGACTTAGAATACAAATCCTGGCTCTTCTGTGTGACCCTGGGAATTACTTAACCTCCTTAAATTTCAGTCCCTTATTTGTAGAATAGAAAAAACACCTCATAAATTATTTAATTTCATCTTCACAAAAACCCTTACATAAACTACTTAGCACATTGCCTGGCACATAGTAAATACCTGATAAACGGTAGTAATTACTAATTTTAGGGTACTAATCTCTAAAAGGTATAATTTAACATAATTAGGTAACAATACTCAGAAGTTTAAAAAAGAAAATTCCCAGGACTCATAATTTGCAAGTCTTATGCAAAGCTTGGAAGAAATATTTTGATTACATTATATGAAAATCAACATAACAAAGCACACTGTTTATATACACTGGCCAGTGTCAGTGCTAAAACAGAAGAAACCACGTAGCATTATAATGAAGTATTCACTATCCAATGTACTATGCAGGCTGAAATGTTTTACTAACTGATGTGAAAGGTGAAGAGGGTAGTGAGAAGGACTGAAGACATCTAATTGTTAGGACAGAATGCTGTGAGGATCTGAACATAAAATCAGTCAGGCTTTAGGGCTTCCTTCGTGGCGCAGTGGTTGAGAGTCAGCCTGCTGATGAAGGGGATGTGGGTTCGTGCCCCGATTCGGGAAGATCCCACATGCCACGGAGCGGCTGGGCCCGTGAGCCATGGCCACTGAGCCTGGGCGTCCGGAGCCTGTGCTCCGCAACGGGAGAGGCCCAACAGTGAGAGGCCAGCGTACCGCAAAAAAAAAAAAAAAAAAATCAGGCTTTAGAGTTTCTAAGCATAACAGACTGGTCAAATGGAGTTGGATGTCTTGTGAGCTAGAATAACACTGGAGATCTTTACATTCAAACATGACAGACTTAACAAAATCTACATATGTTTTCTAATAACTCATATGACAATAATGTATAATAATGCTAGGAAGGAGTCTATCATCACTGGCAAAGTATCAACAAAAGTACCACTATAGCAAAATATTTTAAATGTCTCTGTTGCCTAAAAGAACAAGGTAGTACTAGAGACAGGTAAATAAAGGATTTCAATCCTCACTTTTCTACTTATGGCCATGCCAACTTGGGCAAGTTACTTAAGTTCTCTGTGCCTTAGTTTCATCATCTGTAAGATGGGGATAATAACAGTACCTTCTTTAAAATAATTGTTATAAGAATTAAATGAGTTAATATATATGCAAAGCACATAAAACAGTGTTCAGTAAGCATTAGCTATTATCATTTCTATTATCATTAGCATTATTATTTCTAGACACTAAACTTCATATAGTTGTTTAATATGTTGAGTAGACTGAAAGAAAGAACCAGCCCTGCCAACACTGAGCACCCTGAGCCACAGACACTGTGCTGATGTTGAAAGTACACTGAAAGATCTGCGGACTGTGCCAAAGAGCTGCTACTCAAGGCCCCAACAAAAAATATCCAAGTTTACCTTAGCGCTGTTCTCAATTAGTCCATTTTATTAGATTTTCGATTCTCCATTTTTTTCGTATTGTCTGAACTGACTACCCTAAAACTACAAGAGATCCTTGCAGAGCATCCAGAACACCACCCGTACAAGTAATAAAGTAATAAACAAATTAAAATCAAGTCACTAAATTAAACTGTGCTTTTAAATTGGGGGAGGGGAAGACCAACCCCAACGTTCCATACCTCTTCAACACCAGACAGTTTTGTTTTAAGTTCTCTGATGGTAGAGTCTCCTTTATATTTCCTTTCAGTGAGGTCTTTATTAGCAGATTCTAACTCAGACAATCTGTTTTGTAGCTGCTGGACGTTTCGTTGATGGAGGATTTCTAAATCTTTTTTCTGTTGTTCATGCTGCTGTTGGTATCGAACCTGTGCCTATTATATAATAAAATACAGTACCAAAATTCAAAGAAAAAAAAATACAAACATGAGATTTGAAGAAAAAAAAATCCTAATTATTCTTCTTTATAAGATTTCCTTGCTTTTAAGAGAATCCATTTTCAATTATGGGTTTCATGAAAAAGAAAAGTCAACAAAGTCAAATTTACCACTATCATCTTGTTCATAATTTCTTCTTCTCCTAAACCCACATGTTTAGACATAATGGTCTTCAAATTAAGGGAAGAATGATATAGGATTAAGTTAAAAAAGAAAAAAGCAAATTGCAAAATAGTATATATAGTGTGAACCTATTTCTGAGAAAACAAATGAGCAGGTACATAAGGAACATTCAGTGTTTGCTTTAAACCACATTATACTGTTTCAGTTTTTTACAACCAGTATATATGTCTTCTAATGAAAGAAACATCTAAACTTGTAAAATTGACAAGGTATTGCTCAGTCTTACATTTAGTTGTTACATTTCACCAACAATAAAATTTGAACATAGTTGTAACTCTGAAATCTCTGGTACCTCTTTGAATCATACCACTAATCTATCTTAATAATTTCTGTTGTTGGACTTGGAGGGCGTTATGCTAAATGAAATAAGTCAGAGAAAGAAAAATACTGTATGATATCACTTATATGTGGAATCTAAAAAATACAACAGACTAGTGAATAAAACAAAAAAGAAGCAGACTCACAGATACAGAGAACAAACTAGTGGTTATCAGTGAGGAGAGGGAAGGGGGAGGGGCTATATAGGGTTAGAGGATTAAAAAAGAGTTATTATGGGATTATATAAAATTATGCATGTGAAACTTTAAAAACTGTAAAGCACTACAGAATTTAAAGAATCTTTCATTCAATAACAAATTTTAAAAATGTTAAATAATTTGTTGATGAACACTATCAAATCCTAAATACATTTAAAAAATAAAGAGTATTTTTCTCATTATGAAAGTTATACATTCTCTTAAAGGCATAAAGAAAGAAATCACAAATAACCGATGATCTCATCCAAGGTGTCATTCTAAATATTTAGGAATATTCCTTTCGAGTCATTTATACGCTTATACTGACACCACACATACACACATAACACACATAGTTAAATTTAACAAAATGAGACCAACCTGCTTACACAATTTAATCATGCTTTTTAATCCTTTAGCATTTGCACCTCCTCACATCATTAAAAAACTCTTTGTAAATACTTTTAATAGCTGCACAATATTCTATCCCATGGCTATACCATAATGCAATTAACCCCTGCTCTACTATGGATACTGAGTTCACAATTTTTCACAATTACGAATAAAACTATGGTTAATATTTTTGTACATAAGCATACATCCAAATTCAGATTATTTCCTTTTGATCAATTATAGGTCAAAAATATGTAAACAAATATAAAGTTTGATACTAGTTCCAAAACTGCATTCCAGAAATGTTGTACCCATTCAAAAATTCCTACCACAAAACCAGGAGAGTGTCTCTCTCATAAAATACTTTGGGAATTTTACATGAGTATTTTAAGAATTCCTCATTTTTGGAAACTAAAATTGAGAGAAGAAGGAAGAAAAAGAGATAAAACAGAAAAAAAGAGTCCATACAAAACTGAAAATGCAACCTTGGAAGAAAACACTCAAGGAGCAATCAAGAAAAAAATAACAATGAGCAAACTGGTACAGATGCTAACTGTAACTGTCTAAGAGGGTAATTAAACACACTGAAGGCAACAGAGACCAAAGATTATAAACATAAAGAACTGGCTTTAGGGCTTCCCTGGTGGCACAGTGGTTGAGAGTCCGCCTGCCGATGCAGGGGACACGGGTTCGTGCCCTGGTCCAGGAAGATCCCACATGCCACGGAGCAGCTGGGCCTGTGAGCCATGGCCGCTGAGCCTGCGTGTCCGGAGCCTGTGCTCCGCAACGGGAGAGGCCACAACAGTGAGAGGCCCGCGTACCACAAAAAAAACAAAACAGAACAAAACTGGATTTATCCCAGCGATAATCGGAATTTTGGAGCTTTTGTTTTAAAAAGTGTAATGGATAGAATTACAATATTTACATTTTCTACTTTGTTTATTTCAGGTGATTGTGATGTACACTAAAGTCTTAAAATCACTGCCCTATAGACTATCTATCAGCAGGAAGAGAAGAGTGGCTTGCTTGGTTTTAAAGTCTCAAAGGACTGATTCACAATCCTATTAGAAAATGCAGTAAGGAATGCAAACAAATCCTTCAGTCATTTTGGTGTTATAAACAAATACACTTATTATGAGACTTTTAGAACCTAACTTGTTTGAAAATAGAGGCAAAAAAAACTTTAGTAAACAATAGAAATTAATGAAATCGGGGTGGGTGGGGAGACAGTATAGAACTAATTAATGAAAGAAAAAACTGGTTCTTTAAAAATACTACAAAAAACCAGACAAACAAGTCTCATTAAAAAAAAGACATTAAGAATGTAAGAGAAATGGTATGAAGACTTTAAAAATCATAAAACAACATATAAGATAATTTACTAATACATTTAAACACAAAGATGAAATACATGGCTTTTTAAGGAAATATAACTAACATAACTCAAGAAAAAACAGAAAATCCAAAAGGACCAATAATCATGAAGGAAATCAGAAAAGAACCTAAAGAAAAATGCCTTAAAAAGGCATCAGACCCATGCACACGGCCCGCCTGAGCTGAGGTGCTAGCGGTAGCCATTCCACACTAGGAACTCCGGTCAGAAGAGCTGGGTGCAAGGCCTCTGCACGAGGCCCTCTGTGAGCAAGTGAAACCCAACTAAGCACAAAGGGAAAAAGAAACGAGTCTTAGAGCTGTGACTATTTTCAAGGCTACTGTTTTTCTCTGTGGAACACTGCCTTTGGGGCAAAACAAGGAAGAAACAGGTGATTCTAATGTGTAGCGCAGAAGGAGAACCACTGCAGGCCAGCTTCTCCTACTGTCAAGGTACTCCAGCCGTGCAGCGGACAGGGTCTTGGTGCTCCAGCAGGGGGTCAGGCCTGAGCCTCTGAAGTGGAAGAGCCAAGTTCAGGACACTGGACCACCAGAGACCTCCTGGCCCCATGTAATATCAATCAGCGAGAGCTCTCCCAGAGATGTCCATCTCAACACTAAGACCCAGCTCCACTCAACAACCAGCAAGCTACAGTGCTGGACACGCCATGCCAAACAACTAGCAAGACAGGAACACAACCTCACCCATTAGCAGAGAGGTGCCTAAAATCATACTAAGTTCACAGACACCCCAAAACACACCACCGGATGCGGTCCTTCCCACCAGAAAGACAAGATCCAGCCTCATCCACCAGAACACAGGCACCAGTCCCCTCCACCAAGAAGCCAACACAAGCCACTGAACCAACCTTACCCTCTGGGGGCTGACACCAAAAACAACAGGAACTACGAACGTGCAGCCTGCAAAAAGGAGACCCCAAACACAGTAAGTAAAGTAAAATGAGAAGACAGAGAAATACGCAACAGATGAAGGAGCAAGGTAAAAACCCACCACAACAAACAAATGAAGAGGAAACAGGCAGTCTACCTGAAAAAAAATTCAGAGTAATGATATTAAAGATGATCCAAAATCTAAAATGATAGTAAAGATGATCCAAAATCTTGGAAATAGAATGGAGAAAATACAAGAAATGTTTAACAAGGACCTAGAACAACTAAAGAGCAAGCAAACAATGATGAACAACACAATAAATGAAATTAAAAATTCTCTAGAATGAAGCATAGCAGAGTAACTTAGGCAGCAGAACAGATAAGTGACCTGGAAGATAAGTGGAAATAACTACCACAGAGCAGAATAAAGAAAAAAGAATGAAAAGAACTGAGGATGGACTCAGAGACTTCCGATACCAAAACCAGACAAAGAGGTCACAAAAAAAGAAAACTACAGGCCAATATCGCTGATGAACACAGACGCAAAAATCCTCAACAAAACACTAGCAAACAGAAGCCAGCAGCACATTAAAAGGATCATACACCATGATCAAGTGGGGTTTATCTCAGGTTTACCCCAGGAGCACATTAAAAGGATCATACATCATGATCAAGTGAGGATTTATCCCTTCATTGTATGCAAATCAATCAATGTGATACACCATATTAGCAAATGAAGGATAAAAACCATATGATAATCTCAATAGATGCAGAGAAAGCTTTCGACAAAATTGAACACCCATTTACGATAAAAACTCTCCAGAAAGTAGGCATAGAGGGAACTTACCTCAACATAATAAAGGCCAAATACGACAAACCCACAGCCAACATCGTTCTCAATGGTGAAAAACCAAAACCATGTCCACTAAGATCAGGAACAAGACAAGACTGCCAACTCTCACCGCTATTATTCAACATAGTTTTGGAAGTTTTAGTCACAGCAATCAGAGAAGAAAAAGAAATAAAAGGAATCCAAATCGGAAAAGAAGTAAAACTGTCACAGTTTGCAGATGACATGATACTATACACAGAGAATCTTAAAGATGCTCCCAGAAAACTACTAGGACCAATCAATAAATTTGGTAAAGTAGCAGGATACAAAATTAATGCACAGAAATCTCTTGCATTCCTGTATACTAATGATGAAATATCTGAAAGAGAAATCAAGGAAACACTCCCATTTACTATTGCAACAAAAAAGAATAAAATACCTAGGAATAAACCTACCTAGGGAGACAAAAGACCTGTATGCAGAAAATTATAAGACACTGATGAAAGAAATTAAAGATGATACAAACAGATGGAGAGATACACCATGTTCTTCAATTGGAAGAATCAACATTGTGAAAATGACTATACTACTCAAAGCAATCTACAGATTCAATGCAATCTCTATCAAACTACCACTGGCATTTTTCACAGAAGTAGAACAAAAAATTTCACAATTTGTATGGAAACACAAAAGACCTCAAATAGCCAAAGCAATCTGGAGAAAGAAAAATGGACCTGGAGGCATCAGGCTCCCTGACTTCAGACTATACTACAAAGCTACAGTAATCAAGACAGTATGGTACTGGCACAAAAACAGAAATATAGATCAATGGAACAAGACAGAAAGCCCAGCGATAAACCCATGCACATACGGTCACCTTATCTTTGATAAAGGAGACAAGAATATACAATGGAGAAAAGACAGCCTCTTCAATAAGTGGTACTGGGAAAACTGGACAGCTATATGTAAAAGAATGAAATTAGAACACTCCCTAACACCATACACAAAAACAAACTCAAAATGGATTAAACACCTAAATGTAAGACCAGACGCTATAAAACTCTTAGAGGAAAACATAGGCAGAACACTCTATGACATAAATCACAGCAAGATCCTTTTTGACCCATCTCCTAGAGAAATTGAAATAAAAACAAAAATAAACAAATGGGACCTAATGAAACTTTAAAGCTTTTGCACAGCAAAGGAAACCATAAACAAGATGAAAATACAACCCTCAGAATGGGAGAAAATATTTGCAAACAAAACAACTGACAAAGGATTAATCTCCCAAATATACAAGCAGCTCATGCAGCTCAATATCAAAAAAACAAACAACCCAATCCAAAACTGGGCAGAAGACCTAAATAGACATTTCTCCAAAGAACATATACAGGTTGCCAACAAACAAGTGAAAGGATGCTCAACATCACTAATCATTAGAGAAATGCAAATCAAAACTACAATGAGATATCACCTCACACCGGTCAGAATGGCCATCATCAAAAAATCTACAAACAATAAATGCTGGAGAGGGTGTGGAGAAAAGGGAACCCTCTTACACTGTTGGTGGGAATGTAAATTGACAGTCATTATGGAGAACAGTATGGAGGTTCCTTAAAAAACTAAAACTAGAACTACCATATGACCCAGTATTCCCACTACTGGACATACAATCTAAGAAAACCATAATTCAAAAAGAGTCATGTACCACAATGTTCATTGCAGCACTATTTACAATAGCCAGGACATGGTAGCAACCTAAGTGTCCATCGACAGATGAATGAATAAAGATGTGGCACATATATACAATGGAATATTACTCAGTCGTAAAAAGAAATGAAATTGGTTATTTGTAGTGAGGTGGATGGACCTAGAGTCTGTCATACAGAGTGAAGTAAGTTAGAAAGAGAAAAACAAATACAGTATGCTAACATATATATATGGAATCTAAAAAACAAAACAAAAAAGGTTTTGAAGAACTTAGGGGCAGGACAGGAATAAAGATGCAGACTTAAGAGAATGGACTTGAGGACATGGGGAGGGGCAAGGGTAAGCGGAGATGAAGTGAGAGAGTGGCACTAACATACATATATTACCAAATGTAAAATAGCTAGCTAGTGGGAAGCACCCACATAGCACAGGGAGATCAGCTCATACTTTGTGACCACCTAGAGGGGTGGGATAGGGAGGGTGGGAGGGAGACGCATGAGGGAGGGGATATGGGGATCTATATATACATATAGCTGATTCAGTATATTTTACAGCAGCAACTAATACAACAATGTAAAGCAATTATACTCCAATAAAGATGTTAAAAAAGAAAAATTGTCAAAAAAAAAAAGACATCAGACCCAAATGATAAAAGGCTAATTCTATCAGGCCTTCAAGGCACAGATAATTCTTCATTATTTGACTGTTCCAAAGCATAGAGAAAACCAGAAAATGTTTTCATACCTTTCCTGACGCTAGCATAATTCTAATACCATAGTCCAAAATCCGTAATTTTAATTAGCAGACTAAGACAGAGTGCAGGATAATAGTAATCTCAGACCAATCTCATGTGTGAATATATATACAAATGTCCTAAATTAAATATTAGCAAACTGCTTCAACAGGATATTAAAAATCTTTGACTAAATATTATCTTCTGAATTCAAAATTGGTTCCACTTTTGGAAATCTATTATTATCATTATTTTACTACTAAAGTGAGAAAAATGATTATTTGGTTAAATCCCCAAAAGTCACTTCATCTGACTTAGCACTCTTTGGAAGCCAGACAGAAGAAAACTTTCTCAAAAGCAGAGCAAACATCATTCCTACTGGAGAGGTATTTCAGCTATTTACCAAAAAAGATTAACTTACCAAAATTAATACCCAGAAATCTCTTGCATTTCTATACACTGACAGTGAAAGATCAGAAAAAGAAATTAAGGAATCAATCCCATTTACCATCTCATCAAAGAATAAAATACCTAGTAATAAATCTACCTAAGGAGGAAAAAGATCTGTACTCTGAAAACTATAAGATGCTGATGAAAGAATCGAAGATGACACAGATAGAAAGATATACCATGTTCTTGGATTGGAAGAATCAATATTGTCAGAATGACTATACTACCCAAGGCAATCTACAGATTCAATACAATACCAATCAAGTTACCAATGGCATTTTTCATAGAACTAGAACAAAAATTTTACAATTTGTATGGAAATACAAAAGACCCCAAATAGCCAAAGCAATCCTGAGAAAGAAAAATGGAGCTTGAAGAATCCAGCTCCCTGACTTCAGACTATACTATGAAGCTACAGTCATCAAAACACTATGGTACTGGCACAAAAACAGAAATACAGATCAATGGAACAGGACAGAAAGCCCAGAAACAAACCTGCACACCTATGGTCAATTAATCTACAACAAAGGAGGTAAGAATATATAATGGAGAAATAAAAGACAGTCTCTTCAATAAGTGGTGATGGGAAAACTGGACAGCTACATGTAAAAGAATGAAATTAGAACATTCTCTAACACCATACACAAAAATAAACTCAAAATGGATTAAAGACCTAAATGTAAGACCGGATACTATAAAACTCTTAGAGGAAAACATAGGCAGAACACTCTGTGACATAAATCACAGCAAGATCTTTTTGGATCCACCTCCTATAGTAATGAAAATAAAAGCAAAAATAAACAAATGGGACCTAATGAAACTTAAAAGCTTTTGCACAGCCAAGGAAACCATGAACAAAACGAAAAGACAACACACAGAATGGGAGAAAATATTTGCAAATGTAGCGATTAATAAGGGATTAATTTCCAAAATATACAAACAGCTCATACAGCTCAATATCAAAAAACCACCCAGTCAAAAAACGGGCAGAAGACCTAAGTAGACATTTCTCCAAAGAAGACATATACATGGTCAAAAAGCGTATGAAAAGATGCTCAACATCACTAATTATTAGAGAAATGCAAATCAAAACTACAGTGAGGTATCTATCACCTCACACCAGTAACAAAAAGTCTACAAACAGTAAATGCTGGAGAGGGTGTGGAGAAAAGGGAACCCTCCAACACTGTTGGTGGGAATGTAAACTGCTACAACCACTATGGAGAGTAGTATGGACGTTCCTTAAAAAACTAAAAATAGAGCTACCATATGACCCAGCAATCCCACTCCTGGGCATATATCTGGAGAAAACCATAATTTGAAAGGATACATGTACCCCAGTATTCACTGCAGCACTATTTACAGCAGCCAAGACATGGAAGCAACCTAAATGTCCATTGATAGAGGAATGGATAAAGAAGATGTGGTACTTATATACAAAGGAATCTTAGCCATAAAAAAGAATGAAATAATGTCATTTGCAGCAATATGGATGGACCTAAAGATTATCATACTAAGTGAAGGAAGTCAGACAAAGACAAATACCACATGATATCACTTATATGTGGAATCTTAAAAAATGATACAAATGAACTTATTTACAAAATGGAAACAGACTCACAGACTTTGAAAACAAACTTATGTTTACCAAAGGGAAAAGGAGGGGGGGTAGAGATAGATTAGGAGTTTGGGATTAACACACACACTACTATATATAAAACAGATAATCAACAAGGACCTACTGTATAGCACACAGAACTCTACTCAATAATTCTGTAATAACCTATATGGGAAAAGACTCTGAAAAAGAATGGATATACATATATATATATAACTGAAATTACCTTGCTATACACCTGGAACTAACACAATACTGTAAATCAACTGTACTTCAATATAAAATAAAAATTAAATTAAAAAGCACTGAAACAAGATAGGGATTCCACTATTATTTATCATTTCTCTGCATAAGAAAAAAATGATATAAATTTTGGAAGAGATAAATTACCATTTTGTATAGTTTACATATCTACCAGAAAAACCTAAGAGAATCTCCAAAACTATTAGAATATGTAAATTAAAATGCAAATCTGTAAATATAACCTAGAATTAATGGGTATGACATTAATACACATTAGCAATAAACACTTAGAAATTATCACAGTAGAGGGGTGTGATAGGTGGTCCCATTTATAGAGCAAAAATCTGTAAAATCTCTAGGCAAAAATATTTAACAAGAACTGTAAAAGAAAAAAAGAAAGAGAAAAGGAGGTAAATGAAGAGTAAACTATAAACCTGTTTTAAACAAATAAGACCTGAATAAATGAAGAGATATTTCTCTACACTGGACAAGAAAATTCCAAGGATATCAGTTCTACCCAATAGTCCAGAAACAAGACCAAATAAATAAAGGAATTTAGTATATATTAAAGGTTGCATTTTAAACCACTGGGAAATATGGTATTTTAACAACTCACTGACTATATGCCAAAAAAAATCCATCTCATACTCCAGAAAAATATACTCCAAACAGATTAAAAAGTTAAATTCAACAAGAAAATTACAGAAGTATTAGAAGAGAATACCAGAGAATATCTTTCATAAACTTGGGGTGGCAAAGGCTTTCCAAACATAAAATGCAGCCTTATACCATAAAAACACAGATTGAAAGACTGGATGACAATCAAATAAAAAGAACTATAGGGACTTCCCTGGCGGTCCAGTGGTTAAGACTCTGCACTTTCAATGCAGGCAGCGTGGGCTCGATCCTTGGTCGGGGAACTAAGATTCTACATGCTGCATGGTGCAGCTCAAAAAATAAATAAATAAACAAAATCTTTAAAATAAATAAAATAATTTAAATTTAAGAATATAAAAATTGGGCTTCCCTGGTGGCGCAGCGGTTGAGAGTCTGCCTGCTGATGCAGGGGACACAGGTTCGTGCCCCGGTCCGGGAAGATCCCACATGCTGCGGAGCGGCTGGGCCCGTGAGCCATGGCCGCTGAGTCTGTGCGTCCGGAGCCTGTGCTCCGAAACGGGAGAGGCCACAACAGTGAGAGGCCCGCGTACCGAAAAAAAAAAAGAATATAAAAATTAAAAAAAGAACTATATATGGCAAGAAATACTAATAAATGCAAATGACAGGCTAAAATACAATGTTTATAATATACATAGTAGGTAAAGGTATAATATCCTTACTTTACACCAGAAATGAAAAGGCAAGCCATGGACAAAAAATATTCACAGTGCATGTATCTGACAAAGGACTCAGGTCCAGAATATACAAAGAACTCCTACAAATCATTAAGAAAAACACGGACTGCACAATTAATAAATGGGCTGAAGACTCAAATGGGCACTTCGCAAGAAAATATCCAAGCAGTCTATATACATATGAAAAGGTGTTCATTATGAGGTACTACCATACACCCACTGAATGGCGGTGTGATCTGACATATCCACTTCGGAAAACTGTTTGACAGTTTCTACTAAAGCTAAACATATGCCTACACTAGAACCTAGCCATTCTAATCCTAAATATATACCCAAGAAAAATGAGTACATGTGTTCACAAAAAGACATGTACAAGAAAGTTCGTAACAGTTTAATAATAGCAAAATGTCAGAAACAATTCAAATGTCTCCCAACAGGAAAACAGATAAGTTACTGCATGTTCATATAATAGAATCCTACACAACAACAAAAAGAAACACACAAGAATATAACTGAATCTCAGAGATATTATGCTGAGTGAAGGAAGCCACACACAAATAAGTACATACTGTATGTGTCCATTTATCTAAAGTTCAAGAACAGGCAAAACCTGTTTTGAAGTGATGGGCTTCCTGTGGGAGTATGAAATGGATTGAGAAGGCACACAAGGAAACCTAAAGGGGTGGTACAATTTTCTGAATCTTAATTTGGGTGAAAGTACACATAAACTGTTATCAAGCAGTACCCTTAAAAGCAAACATTTAGTAAGGTGCAAAAAGCAAAAATAGAATTTTATATTAAAGAATAATTTAACATTAATTAAAGAAATTAATATGATATAAAAGGTATAAAATACTGTAAATCCACACTACAAAGCAGTAGAAAATGAGAGTCACACAGGGAAAGCAAAAGATATTAAAAGAAATAATCCACAGAAGAAATTAAAATGGCCAAAAGTCATATTAAAAGATACTTATCTTCACTAAAAATCTAAGAAATATAAACTAAAATTAATACTACTATAATACCTGTCCGGTAGCAGATATTAAGAAGGTTAATATTATCAGGAATATGGGGAAGTAAGTATGATCATACACTATCTTTGGGATTCCATTTGGTACAACATTTTTGGGTGGCGAATTTGCAATATCCATTAATATTTTATATGGGTATATTGCAATCTCACTTCTAGGAATAAAAATGTTCACTGCAGTATTATTTGCAGTAACCAAGATCTGAAGCATTTAAATGTCCATCAGTTAGTAAGTACTTAAATAATTTATTTTATGTCCAAGTAATGAATACTACTCAGCTACTTCTGAACTGATAAAAAAAAAAACAATATCTATGATATCAAGTTAGGTGAAAAAAAGTTACAATCAATATATCCATGAGGACCTTGTTAGCTTAGAACAAAACCAAAACTCAGGTGTGTACATATCTCCCAATTTACATATTTCTAAATTTATAAATATAAACAATTATTTATAAATTGTATATTATTTACATATATAAAGTCTGGAAAAACAAATATCAAAATGTTTATAAATTATCTCTGCGTAGTAAGATTTTTAAGGATAGACTTTTAATTTTTATATACTTCCGTACTGTTTGAAAATGTTAAAGCAAGCATGTATTACTTTTATAATTAACAGAATGACTAACGGCAATAACAAAATATTTTTCCAGTTCTTTTTAATATTCATACCTGCAAAGCTTTTTCCTTCTCATTTGTCAGTTCTTGAGAATGCTTATTTGACAATGTTGCTGTGTGTGATGCCCATTCATTCCGTAACTTATCTAATTCTTGGATTTTTTCTGATAATGTCTGTAGTAGAGTTCAATATGAAATATTAAAATTCTTGAATATGTTATTAGATTGGAACATGAAAATATTTGCAAAGTATATTAAAGGAGATGGAATCACAGCTTTTTAAGACATACTCAAAGCCTTTTCTTACACAGATCTTTTTGTATTTAAAGAAATCAACATTAGAATAAAAGCAATTTTAGAGTTAAAATGGTCCACAGTTTAACAATCACTAACCTTTTAGTTAAATCTGGCTCTTCGCCTCTCAATCCTCTCCTCTGGCATTAAGAAAAAAAGAAACCCAGGGTAGACCAAGTCATAAGTAGTACAGATGACCTTAAACAACACAGGTTTGAAATGCACAGGTACGCTTATACTCAGATTTTTCTTCAAGAAATACGTACTACAATACTACACAATCCACGGTTAGTTGAATCTGATGATGTGGAACCATAGATACGGAGGGCTGACTATAAACTTATGCAAGAATTTTCAACTGTGCAGGGGGCCGGTGTCCCTAACCCGCGTGTTGTTCAAGGGTCAACTGTAGTTTACTTATATTTATTTTTATTTTATTACATTTATTATACACCTAAAACCTAGAAACACAGGTTCCCAAGATGGGCCACGTGGTGCAGGACAATTTTCTACCTGAAGCCATGCAGCTTATCAGATACTTTGGTCCTCAATTTCAAGGAGTAGCTATGACTGAAATGATGATAAGCCTATCAGAGGAATTAATTCTAAACTTAACAGAAGGAAGGAAGGGAAAGATTTAGAAGACAGGAACTGAAAAGCCATTTAGACAAGAGGAATGAGGTGAATTAAAGAGGAGCAGAACATATGACAGATACTATACATTATTTAATGAAGACTTGGAGAAAATGTGTCATATACTGGGGATAACAGAAATGTTTGGATAGAATAAACTATCAAGAAGAAAAAGCATCAGATTAAGACAACTGGTAGGGGAAGGGTGGCAAAAAGGAGGGGGAATTCAATGGCAGTGTGCTTTGAAAAAAAATACACAAAAGCCTAGATTTGATTCAAGAAGCAATTCAAAACCTATGTTTGGATGACTTACAAAGACAAAATGAAATTTGAATTACCTTTTGTGTGAAATTCAGTTGCCTGGTAACATCATCTAGTGATTGTGTCAATGATAATTTTTCTTCCTATTTATAAAAATAAAAGTATGCAGCTTATAATTTAATTTAATCATCTGTAGCTGTGCTACTCAAAGTGCAGCAAAGTAAGCATCAGTACCACCCTGGGAGTTTGTCAGAAATACAGAATCTCAGGCTCCACCTCAAACCTTCTGAGTTAGAATCTGCACGAGCAAGATCCCTAGAAGATTTGCCTAACCCTTAAATCTTGAGATGCACTGATCCATAGTGTTTGACTAAAAAGACTTTCTGAAAACTCTTACAAGGCATCCCAATGTTGTTTCCTTGTGCTACATACCTTATATAGTTATAGAGCACTTTCTAATCTTCAAGACACTTCCATATATTTTATCTCATTTAAGACAGCCTAGAGAGGGTACATATTTCCATACATATCTACCAGCTGATGAAACCAAGACACCAAGAGTTTAAGTGACTGCTCAAGGTCACAGAAAATCAGTAAAAATCCTGGGACCTCAGTTTCTCAATTCCTGGTCCAGTTCTATCCTGTTGTACCTTAACTAAAACAATAAAGTCAGTACATGCTATAAAAATTTCCTGGGGGCTTCCCTGGTGGTGCAGTGGTTGAGAGTCCGCCTGCCGATGCAGGGGACACGGGTTCATGCCCTGGTCCGAGAAGATCCCACATGCCGCGGAGCGGCTGGGCCCGTAAGCCATGGCCGCTGAGCCTGCATGTCCGGAGCCTGTGCTCCGCAACAGGAGAGGCCACAACAGTGAGAGGTCTGCATACCGCAAAAAAAAAAAAAAAAAAAAAAAAAAAAAAAAATTCCTGTACATCTTTAAAAGAACTTATTCAGAAAACAAAATCTAATAGCAATATAGCTTTTCAGTGGTTTATCAGAGAGCTCTGGGACTTATTTAAAAGATTAACTTAAATTTAAATCTTACCTTGCTACATTTCAAACAGTCTGCTAGAAACTTCTTTATTTCCACATCATTTCCAGGTAACAGTTTTAATGAAAGGTGTGTAAGATGCTTAAAAGGATTTGTCTCTACCACATTTAAAAAAGCAGGTGAGTTATCCAAAATAGCTTCTGGAGAAACTAACTGTAGCAAAAACCTTTGAAAACAAAGTGTGACATAACACATTTATGAGACAGTGAAACTCTCCCATTGAATCATGAGCTCTATTGGATCATCAATGATTAAAAGGATCAGAAAAGGGAGCATACTGGAATCATAGGAGCCAATATGAAAGGATTCCCAACGGTAAAATTGGATTAATTAGTGTAAACAGTAAAATGGAGATTTATCTATTGATTGAAAACAATGAATATATAAATGTCCACGAGTTCACAATGAGAAACAGATGAGGAGAAGAAAACAAAACACTAAAAACAAAAACAAATCAAAAACCCACTGAAACCACAAAAGTAACTAGAGTAACAACTCCTTACTCTGAAAACTGACAATTTAAAAGTAAGAATTGAGCATGTATCCTTTCCTGTATGAATTTTCAGAGTAATCAAATAGCTCTAATTGATAAAGGAAAGTTCTTCTTTATAGAAGAATTATATCTAATAAATATAGGAAGAATGATGGAACTGGAAAAGCATAATTTTATAGTTGCTAATTAATTCAAACAAGAATCGTCAATTGATGAAATTTATACATAAAAGGTTTGGGAGCTTTACAAGGAAAGGATCACGTGTTACACTAAACAAATACAGATATATGTGCACACAAAATCTTATTCTTCCCTTTTTCCAAGTTCATTACAAAAACATATACTTGAACACTAGCAACAAAACTATCAAAAAGAGAAACTAAGGAAACAATCTCATTTACAACTGCACCAAAAGGAATAAAATTTCTAGGAATAAACCTACCTAAAGAGATAAAAGACCTGTATTCAGAAAACTGTAAGACAAGACACTGATGAAAGACATCGAAGACGATACAATCAGATGGAAAGATATACCATGTTCATGCACTGAAAGAATCAATACTGTTAAAATGACCATACTACCCAAGGCAATCTTCAGATTCAATGCAATCCCTATCCAAATACCAAGGGCATTTTTCACAGAACTAGAATAAAAAAAAAGTTTTAATTTATATGGAAACACAGAAGACCCTGAATAGGCAAAACAATCTTGAGAAAGAAGAACACAGCTGGAGGAATCATACTTCCCGACTTCAGACCATACTACAAAGCTACAGTAGTCAAGACAGTAGTATTGGCACCAAAACAGACACATAGATCAATGGAACAGAACAGAGAGCCCAGAAATAAACCCACACACTTATGGTTAATTAATCTACGACAAAGGAGGCAAGAATATACAATGGGGAAAGACAGTCTCTTCAATAAGTAGTGCTGGAAAAACTGGACAGCTACATGTACAAGAACAAAACAGAAAATTCTCTAACAGCACATAAAAAAATAAAACTCAGAATGGATTAAAGACCTAAACGTAAGGCCGGAAACCATAAAACTCCTAGAAGAGAACATAGGCAGAACACTTTCTGACATAAATTGTAGAAATATTTTTTAGATCTATCTCCTAAAAGAAAAGGAAATAAAAGCAAAAATAAACAAATGGGACCTAATTAAATTTAAAAAGCTTTTTCACAATGTAAGAAAACTATCAACAAAACAAAAAGACAACCCACTGAATGGGAGAAAATATTTGCAAATGTTATGACCAATGAAGGGCTAATATCCAAAATACATAAACAGCTTATATAACTTAATATCAAAAAAACAAACAACCTGACAAAAAAATGGGCAGAAGACCTGAACAGACATTTTTTCAAAGACATACCGATGGCCAAAAAGAACATGAAAAGATGCTCGACATGGCTAATCATCAGGTAAATGCAAATCAAAACCACAATGAGGTATTACCTCACACCTGTCAGAATGGCTATCATCAAAAAGAACACAAATAACAAATGTTGACGAGCATGTGGAGAACAGGGAACCCTCCTACACTCTTGGTAGGAATGTAAATTAGTGCAGCCACTGTGGAAAACAGTAGGGAGGTGTCTCAAAAAACTAAAAACAGACCTACCTTATGACCCAGCAATTCCATTCCTGGGCACATATCCAAATCAAACAAAAACACTAATTCTAAAAGATACATGTACCCCAATGTTCATAGCAGCATTGTTTACAATTGCCAAGATATGGAAGCAACCTAAGTGTCCATCAACAGATGAATGGATCAAGAAGATGTGGTATATATACACAATAGAGTACAAAAAAGAATGAAATTTGTCATTTACAACAACATGGATAGACCTAGAGGGTATTATGCTCAGTGAAATAAGTCAGGAAAGACAAATACTGTATGATATCACTTATATGAGGAATCTAAAAAATACAACAAACTAGTGAATATAACAAAAAAGAAACAGACACAGATATAGAGAACAAACTAGTGGTTACCACTAGGTAGAGGGAAGGGGGGAGGTGCAATATAGGGGTAGCGGATTAAGAGGTACAAACTGCTATGTATAAAATAAATAAGCTACAAGGATATATTGCACAACCCAGGGAATATAGCCAATATTTTATAATAACTATAAATGGAATATAACCTTTGGAAAAAATATGTATTTGATGCTGTTAAACATTTCAGGTAACTTTAATGGCTTTGCCAAAACATGAAAATTAAGGGGCAAATATTTCTGATTTTATAAATTTGAGATTTATGAACCTCTCACCACAGCTTTGAAAATAGACAGAGGTACTTATATAGAATATTTTCCCATCAAGTTGTCTTACAAAGAAGAGTCTGTCTTTAGGGAAGTTTAATGATATAGTGCTCTCCTGAGACTTACCTTGGAATTTCTTTGGCATGTTCTTGAGTACACTGCTGAAGGAGATCTATGAATTTTTGTGGGAAAGCTGAGAAGTCTATCAGAAGACCTTGCTGGAATTTTAAACTATACAGAAGACAGGAAAAGAAATTCTTTTAGAATTTTAATTACTGTATTTAATTACAAATAACATCCTGAAAGACTATTCTTTTATTTACTGAACACACATTATAATCAAGAATTAAGCTAGGGAACTTTGATTTTTATAGAGTTTATTCAATGGGAGGGAAAAGGTCAACACATCGAGCTAAAGCTCCAAACTTCTGAGCTGCTAAGCAAAATGCTGATAATCTATCAAATACTTATTTTCAAAAACAGCCTGAATAATTACAGTATAAATAGTCCAGTGCTCCCAAAATGCCTAAATGTTTCTAATAGGTATGTGTTTCAAAGAGGATAGTACCGATACATTCACAAAACTTAAAAATTTACTTATTCCTAGATCAAAGACCAGAAAAATAAATATAGTTACCTCTGAAAATCTTCCTCTGATATAACAAGGTTATACAGAAAAAATGGATCAGTATCATCAGTCAGACGGATAACTAAATCCTAAAAGAAAGATAGTCATTTTTAATGTTTTCAGTAGATTTGGCTTTTAGAGTAATTTCTTCCTTCTTGGAAGTGAAATCATCTAGTATTATCAACATATCACTGTTATAGTTCAGACAGCTCTGTCTTCTGGTGCTGCTGGGTTTTCATTGGTCTTTGGAGACTTTAGCATCTTAAATAGGGTTAAATATTCTGCTCCTTGAGAGCCACATGGAGTGGAAGGTGGGAAGGAAAGGGGTCTATAAAAGCTAATTAAATGCTAGGAGTTGTAAGTTGAAGAATATATCATTCTATCAGAGGCTTAAGAAAGTTTAGACCCAGCCCTTGCTGCACTATGATACCATAACAAAAGTATTCTTTACCACTGATCATATCATAATCAATTATATTTTCAGTTTCCCTCAAGTTAACTGTCTGGTATTTCCGAAGTGGTAAATACATCAGCAGAAATGACAAACAATCATCTACCCTAGATAAGAAAGGAACATTTGTCTCTCAGGCAGAGGACAGGGGTATCAGGTGACAGGCTGCCAGGGCTTCTTCCTAAGAGCCTACCTATTCTCTCCCACTCTTAAGTGGCCACTGATGTGGAACCCCATCTGTTTTCAGTTTCAAATGAAGTGAATACCTTTCATAAAGACCATTTTATCACAGCAGCTAAAGCTGACAGAAAAGTACACAGAAATCATGTATTTCAGAGCACACTGACACAAGGAAAACAGGACTAGCAAGATGATGGGCTAACAGAGGTTAAGATTAAGTTTCTACTTAGAAATAATATCTACTTGTGGCTACTGAGGAACCACTAGGGTCCTAGAAAAATCTAAACCACTTTTATGAGTAGAGCTGGAAAATGAAAAGGTACAGCAGGCATAGGAATAACATGTAAGAAGTATAATATATAATCTCTACCCTAGAAAATTAGCAACCTAGGTGTTTGCTCTGCTTCAGAAGGCACTGTTCTTAAAGCAGCTTCTATTTAAGTATTTCTTGAAATCCACCCCAAGATGCTATAAAAAACTGAAGCTGCTACTAACACCATTAGATCCTTGAATATGTACAGGGAAAGCTATGACAGAGAAAAGAGATGTATTTCTTAGCCCTCCATTCTATATCCTCATTTCTGTTAATGACTCATACTTTTAAATCAGATTAGACTGATGTTCTAAACACCTCTCTTCAAAAGGCAAAAAGATTCAAAACTATCTCCCTGCAGTGCTTCAATTCATTCTGTTCTCACATTTACATGAAATGCCAATTCTACAGGGTAGCAATATATATTCTAGCAACTTAAAAAAGTGTAATGCGGGAATTCCCTGGAGGTCCAGTGGTTAGGACTCTGAGCTTCCACTGCAAGGGGCACGGGCACAGGTTTGAACCCTGGTGGGGTTCGATCCCTGGTCCGGGAACTAAGATCCGGCAAACCACAAGGGGTGGCCAAAAAAAAGTGCAATGGGGCAAACCTAAGGAGACTGTTGTCCCAATTCCCAATTCTTGCATGCTTTAGAAATATATGATATAATAATCTCTCAGTTGTTGTCTTAGTAGGTTCTACCACCCCAGATCTGCAAGCTATAAAATGGCCCAAAATTAAAAAGCAAGATGATATAACAAAAGATCTCACATTCTTAAAGAACAAAAATAATTATAATGTACAGAATTACCATATCTCAAAAAAAGAAAAATATTTATTTCAAAAGAAATAAATACCAACCTTTCTGTGAACTGGATTAGAAACTGATTGTAGTTCAATGCTCAGTCTAATACTCACTCTCCTGTATGAAAAGATATGCCCAACTATCAGAAACATTCACATGAAATGAATTATTACTACCATTTGTATAGCTAACATTTTCCATCTTAAGCCACAAGATCCTCCACAGGTTGTCCCTAAATGATGAACAGATGTTTGGAAAGCACCCTGGATTTGAAGTTTAAGTTCCTATTTTTCTACAAGTAAGCAATGAGGTTTTTAACCTGAGGATAAATTTTTCTCTCCTGTAAAAAGAGGTTGTCGTGAGGATTAAATGAGATAAATGATGTGGAATGCCTACTGTTAGCCTGGTATACAACCTTACTGGCCTGATTCTCAAATAACATCTACTGAAAGACAAACCATCAGTTTTATAACAATTTTTCACATTAAAAAATACCACCTGAAATGACCAAATTGATTTATGAGAGATTTCATTTGAAAATTTTAAAGTGTGAATAATATTAAAATACTTTAATGTTTACAACAAAGGAAATAAGAAAACATGTTCGCTTCCCTTATGCATACACAAAAAAATTTTTTTTCAGATTCACAAACTACATCTGATCAATAGACTCTCTATGCAATATATCCACAGAAGTATTGTCAACAAGTTTATTATCTATCTAATCCCAGAGTAAATCTAAACCCTAAAGGGAAAAAACCATAGTGTTACACATTCTATACTGCATCTTAGAAAACCCAGTATTGAACAGAGGCATATAAATAAAGGTGCTCATAAACATTAATTAAATTGAGCAAAAATGTTTAAATAATTCAGGAAACAAAGGGGAAATGGTGAAAAACATCTCTGCACAAGTGCTTCTCAAATTATTCTGCTAGAATTAAATAACAATGGTCTTTCCCTAATGTGAAGGGAAAATAAATTAACAAATTGAATTTGTTCAGTTTTAAGTTATTCTTTTAAAGATGTTTTAAACTTTTTCCACATTCTACTACTTCTACAGAAGTACAGACAGAGTAACCGAGTGTTGATGGAAAAACTTGGTTATAGTTGACTAAAACTAGATTCAATTGTTTAGTTTTTTTTATGCTCTGACTTGTAATTTATATTGGTTAAATACATGTCATTTTAGTTAAATTTCTTATTAAACATATACTGGATATTAAATCTTAGTTCACATGACGAGGTTACCATAACTTGTATATTATCTAAAAAGGAACAAGGAGCACTGGTAAACACCACAAAGATAGGAAGAATTACCTTTAAAACAAGAGAATGCTTTGTTTCTGTCTCTCTAGTATCTAAAGCAATGTATGTGAAACAGATTAAACTCCTACTCCAATTCCACTTAAATTAAGTGTTCTTGTGGGGCGGGGAGAAACCTTTCAATTCCCTAACTTATAAAAAAAAGTGGAAAAAAAGTGGACTGAGTTAGGTTTGTGAGGGCCTTTTCAGCTCTACAATGTCATTATGTTTCGTTTTCATCTTTTGAAGCTTTTTTTTTTTTTTTTTTTTTGCGGTACGCGGGCCTCTCACTGTTGTGGCCTCTCCCGTTGCAGAGCACAGGCTCCAGACGCACAGGCTCAGCGGTCATGGCTCACGGGCCTAGCTGCTCCGCGGCATGTGGGATCCTCGCATGTGGGATCCTCCCGGACCGGGGCACGAACCCGTGTCCCCTGCATTGGCAGGCAGACTCTCAACCACTGCGCCACCAGGGAAGCCCCTTTTTAAGTTTTTTCTAGTACATACTGCCATAGTGATATGACACTGTAGTTGATAACTTTACACTTTTAAAAGTGTGTCACACTTGATAAATTTGTAAAAAAATTCAAGAAGCATCCATTAAATAAAGTATTCTCTACATAATACTGGAAGTTTTATTACTATGATAAATTTACAATCATATTAATGATTTTGTTGCATATATTCCAAAAGCCTATATGCATTAGATGCTGGGGGGAAAAAGAGGAGGAGAAGCCCATAGATTAAAACTATTCCCCACGTTTACTTCAAAAACCTCCAGAGAAATATCTTGTAGAAAAGCATGAGCTTTCAGAGGATCTGAAATCACAAATCTTACTTCCTCCACTGTAATGGTTAATGTCATAGGAACAATATAAAACGAAGTTTAAAAAACAATTTTAAAAATGCTATTTTTCAAAATAAATGTCACATTCTGAACAATGCATAAATTTGCATAACATTCTCCCTGTCAGTTAGATTCAGCAGAACTGGATTCTAGCCCACCTCTGCCACATAGTAGCTGTGACCTTAAACTCTCAATTCAAACAAAAGCTACTCTAAGCCAGGTACTATGCTGGGTGCTAGGGATACAAACAGAAATAAACATGGTTCATGTCCTCAAATTGAGATCAGATTAAATGACTTTACCCTAAGGTTTGCTTCTGATTGTATTTTAAAGCTTCAAGAGAGAGGAGGGAATGGTTACTAGCACTTACCCATTCATTCACTACTGAGTGCCTGCTAGACACTTTGCTTATATCGTCTTATTTAACAACAATAATGCCAAGTAAATATTATCTCTGCCTTACAAAGGAAGAAGCTGAGATGCACAGAATTACAAATTTCATTAAGGTCACACTGCAGAGCCCAAATTAGAACTCAGACTTTTCACCTACACCATGCTAATAAATGATTAAGGACAATTAATATCAACTTAGGCAACTTTGAGAAGGTCCCTATAGCAAAAGAATTTAAGACAGACCTAGAAAGTTATGAAAGAAAAAGCATTTGAGGTATCAGGAAAAAACGGAGTAAAGGTATGATATTGAGAGAGTATTGGGTACACTCGGGATAACAAGTAGTCCTGTGTGACTACTATATTGGACAGAGGAGCTTGGGAAAAAAAAAATGAAAAAGCAGGTTCGTGTCAAACCATGGGCTTCAAAATTTTGCATCACTTTCCTCCAGACAGAGTTCTCTGAGCACTACCACGTCCTCAACTGAAGTCCCTTTTTCTCTATGACTTTAATTCATTTACATTACTTCATGCATTAATCATACTTTAATAATAGCTTATGTTTACTGAATGCTCAGGCACTGTTCTAAACACTTTATATGTATTAACTTATTTAATACATGCTCATAATAATCCCACAGGTAGGTACTTTTATTTTTATCAATTTAAAGATGAGGCACAGAGAAGTAAGAAAAATTGTACAAAAGCAAGCTGTAAGTGGTAGAACTGGAATTTAAACCCAGACAGGGACTTCCCTGGTGGTCCAGTGGTTAAGAATCTGCCTTCCAATGCAGGGGACATGGGTTAGATCCCTGGTCAGGGAACTAAGATCCCACATACCGCAGGGCAACGGAGACCACACGCCACAACTAGAGAGCCCGCATGCTGCAACTATAGAGCCCATGAGCCACAACTAGACAGCCCGTGTGCCACAACCAAGACCCAACGTAGCCAAAAAATAAATTAAAAAAAATAAAATAAAATAAACCCAGACAATGTGGCTCCATAACCTGAACTATTTTTTTTAATGTACAAAACAGAGGGATTATATATCCTTTTTTTTAATTGAACTATAGTTAATTTACAATGTTGTGTTAATTTCTGCTGTACAGCAAAGTGATTCAGTGATAAATATATATATTTTTTCATATTCTTTTCCATTATGGTTTATCATGGGATATTGAATATGGTTCCCTGTGCTATACAGTAAGACCTTGTTGTTTATCAGAGTCTGAACTCTTAACCAGTGCTATGCTGCCTCTCAAAGGAAGATATTTTTGTTTCCCCTGTTAAAGTGTGAGTTCCTTGAGGGCTAGAATGAAAATTGTTTTTTTGCTCTTGCTGCCGTTGGAGGAAGGTGGTGAGGAAGAAGGGAGCTTCTCAGCACCTAGGACAGTGCCTGGTACACAGTAGGCATTCATAAATATTTGTTGAGCTGAACTGGCCTTGAATACTTTTAACTAAAGAGTCTGGACTGTTTTTCCTATAAGTCAAGGGTCAGCAAACTTTAGTTGTAAAAGGCCAGATAGTAAATATTTTAGGCTTTGCAGGCTACACGGTCTGTCACATTTATTCATTTCTGCCCTTATACCACAAAAGCAGCAACAGACAATTCTTAAACAAATGAGAATAGCTAAATTTAATAAAACTTTATTTACAAAAAAAGGTAGTGGGCTATCTGGCCCACGGGCTCTAGTTTTCTGACCCCTGCTATAGGTGATACAAATATACAAAAAGTTTCTAGACAGAAAGTCTAAAAACGCTGAAACTGTGTTTTAAGAAGATAACTGTGATGACAATGTAGTGAGATGGAGAAGAGCTAGGAGTTTCAACATTGGGATCAGGAATTACGCCCTCCCTTTCTTTTATCTTTCTGTAATCATTCTAGAACACAGCTGTCCACAAATATAAGGCATGTATGTAATATTTAATTTTCTAGAAGCCACATTAAAAAATTAAAAGAAACATAAATATTTCATTAACCCTATATATCATTTTTGTCACCTTAACACATAATCAATATAAAAACTGAAATATTTTACGTTCCTTTTTTCTCCTAGTAAGTCTTCAAAGTCCAACATGCAACTTTTATGCACATCAGTTCAGCTTAGCTCCATTTCAAATGTCCAACAACCACAGTGGTTCCCATACTGGGCAGCACAAAAGAATGATCAACTAACCTATAGATCTGCATTTACAGCTGCTGGTCTTGGTACCATCTCCTTGCCTGGCCTGCCAATTGATTCTGAATCGAATTCTGCACTATATACTACTTTCACATTACTGGCAGCTCAATATAGCAATGTCTTCGTTTTTTATATGTCCCATTTCCACACCATTTAGTCTTCACACACATTTTCACACCTGATCCTCCTAACAACCAACCATGTAGGTAGGCCTGCTATATCAGCTTTACAAAGGAGGAAACTTACAGTTCAGAGAAGTTAAGAGACAGCTGACACTCAGTGGTGGAACTGAAACAAAATTGAAATCTCCTGACTTCCAGCCAGATCTCTCTATTTAAGCCTCAACAGCACCACCTCTTTAGTCAGTTGTAATTTCGCATTTACCTGTGAGACTGGCCTTTACTTCCTCCCCCACTGGACTGTGAACTCCACGAACACAAGGACTTTTTCCTGACCATTGTATCCCCAGGACGCAGCAAGGCGTTTTGCAAGTATGCAGTATTTGTTGAATGAAAAAATGAATGGATGAAATTGTAGTTTTCCCCAACTGTCTTTAGTCTATTAAACGTAATCTATTTTTAGTAACTAATGTGAAAAAAAGGCAATACCATAAAGTTGATTTTTTTTAAGTCGAAGCTTAAATTTACTTCCAATATAATTCAAAGAAGAAAGAAAAAAAAAAAAAAAGGCTGGGAGCCAAGGCCTGAGTTCTAGTGCCCGCCCTGCTGTAAACTCGTAAGCCCTCGAGTAAATGAAGTTCTCTGGGCCAGAGTTCTTACCTGTCAAAAAGAGAGAAAGGGGCTATACTGTCCACGAGCATGTTCAGCGATAAGATCTTTTTTTTTTTTAACGTGATGCAGGTCAGCGTCCCATTTCTCACACCCTTCCCTCCTCAGCAACGGCGAACTTGGTGAGAGGTAGCCACTAGGTCCCAGCTAGGTCTCCCTCCACGTCCCGGGGACTCCTGCCGGACACCCAGCCGCACGCCGGGGCCCACTGGCTGGAGCCGCCATCTTTCCCCCTTGGCCCGACCCCAACCGCCATCCGCGGGCACGGGGTAACGCTGACCTCACCTCTCCTCGCAGTCTTTGCATTTCACTTGCAACGGGACGAGGTGCTGGAAGAGAACCTGGCTCATGCTGAACCGCTTCCCCGGCAGGTGTGCGGGAAACTCCAAGTGCGGCCCGCAGCACTAGCCTAAAAGACGTCCGGGTCCTGTTAAAGTTTGAGTTTGGCGCTCGGTTTCCGCGGAGGAGGCGGGGAAAAAACAAAACAGAGGGGCTAGGCGGGAAGTTTGGACCTCGCCAGCCACCATCAGCTTCTTCCGGTTATTTTCGGCGGATGGGGCGGTAGTTCCGGGCATTATCCTGCGTGGCTGGACCCGAGGCAGACATATTTGTTAAGGGAAGGAGACCCGAGAGAACCTGACAACTTTTCTTCTCTTCACCCGATCAATGCTTGCCACCCAAAGTGAGACCTGAATTATGGCGGCTTCTGCGCCGACGCCGCACGGAACTGGCTTTCCAGCAGAGGGGCGATGTGGCTACTATGTGGAAAAGAAGAAGCGCTTCTGCAGGATGGTGGTGGCAGCAGGAAAAAGGTTCTGTGGTGAACACGCTGGAGCCGCGGAGGTCTGGTATCGCCTTACCCTCTCGAGAGTCGGAAATAAGTTTCCTGGTCCGGCACCTCCCCTCTGACAGATTTCTGCTTCAGTCCCCTGGATTTTCCAGCTTTTCCTGCGATAAACGCAGTCCTGGCCTCCCTAGGGAGAGATGATGAGCCGTAGTGAAGTGCAGTGTTTTCTTGTACTAAGTAAGGCGCCAGCAGTGACCCGTTTATCTTGATACCAACTCATGGTAATGCTAGATTTTAGTTTTACGGCAGACTACCGCTTCTTGCCCTCCGCTCACTCTCCGCCTTCCTGATGGGAAATGGTGGTTTAGAAAGAAGAGTGATCAAAGAAGCATCCCAAGGTTTCACTAATTGTGTTTTCATTGTTCCGTGAGTGATAATAACTTCTTGTCAATGCGGTTGAGAGAAACTTTTAAAATTTTTTATTTAGACGTACGGTCTTTTGAAAGCAACTAATAACTACTTTGCTGAAAAGGGGAAGGAAAGATTTAAAAACATGTAAGAATTGACTCTCCTTTTAAAATTGAGAACAGAAAGTGTACAGTTTTTGTTCAATTATACTTATGATTGTATTGTCAAACAACATATTTTTAGTATGTGTGTTTCTTTAGGATATATATGATAGGAAATTTAAAAATCAAGAACAGTAAAATGCTAATAGAAAAAGAGCATGTTTAATAGGTTTTAGAAAGATTAAACCAAAGAGACAAGCATCTGATTTTATGCCTTCTGAATGTCCAGTATTATTTACATTATTTTTCTTTGTTAGATGGTTTATCCTTCTAGGCAATATCCAGTACAGATAACCCCAGAATCCCTTCATCTCCTACTGTCCCTCATAGCTATAGCTCTAGTTCATATTTTGATTTGGCTAATATTTGCCTAGGGTGAAGTGTACTGAAACAAGCTTATTCTTGTTTTGGAATGTGAGTGACCTGTGATTTATGGGAACTCTTTGAAGTACACTCTCTGTTGTATTGGCTGGTTTTGAGAGCACCAGCAAACATCCCCTGATTGAAAAATGAACTTTCTGATAGGAGGAGGATTTTGTTCTCACTCTAAGGCCTTACACTTCACCTTAATCAGACACCCAGAGGTGACTGCAGATGGTGACAGTGGTAGAATATGAATAGATCCTTACAGGGTGATCCATATTCCTGGAGAGGAATGACATCATGTTATTAATCCCTTGAAAAAAGACTGCAAAACACTAAGTGGAAACAGTTTCCATGACTATGATTTGGTTTTCAATTTTGGGCATCCTACTGAATCTGTAATTTATGGTATAATTGGATGTATTGTTTCCGTCTTTTTTTTTCTTAAGTGTCATATATGGCTGAGATCACTTGTACTCAGTTTTACCCAGTGGTTCTTAAATGGGGCTGATTTAGCACCCCCAGACAATGTTTGAAGACATATTGGTTGTCACAACTGAAGAGTGTTTCTTGCTTCTAGTGAAGAGAGGCCAGAGATTCTGCTAAACATCCTACAATGGACAGGACGAAAAAGAATTATCCAACCTGAAATATCAGTAGTGCCAAGGTTGAGAAGCCCTGTTTGTAAACCCAAATAATAAATGTTAAAAGTGCTTTTCTCCCCTACTCTATCATTAAGCTTTGGGAGGTTAGTATAGAGTCTTCTCTTTCATGGAGGTTAGACTTTCAAGTCAGCAAATAGGGAAGAATAATGTACTATATTTTCAAAAGATACTGAAAAGTCTCTTAGCATGTTCGTGAAATTCTGTGTACATAGTTTCATGAATATGCTGGGAGGCAGACCAGAACTGAAATAAACTGAAAAAGGAATTGTTAATGCTAATCGTGAACACTTAGCATTTACTGTATGAACAGCACCATGCTAAGCAGTTTTGTTTTGTTTTTTTAACCTATTAGCTCACTTAATTTTTACAACCCTTAGGAGGCAAGATATATTATTCTCATCTTTCAGATGAGGCAGTAAGACTACCTCAGATTGTAGAGTTAGGAGCTGATAGTTAGGAGCCTGATAGATAGAACTGGGAGTCATACCTAGGTAGTCTGGCTGACCTTTGGTTTTAACTGTTATGCTATCCTGTTATATACAGATTCATGTCAGTGTTGGGTAGACTTGCCAACACTATTAATTCCTTTTTTTTTTCCTGAGTATATGTAGTTAAATCCGTGTAACTTAGAAACGAACAGGATGTAACTCTTCTATACTAAAAAGTTGCAAAGCTAGCAGAGTAAGGCCACATACCAAATGGTTAAAATACCATATAGACAGTCCCCAACTTACAATGAATGGTTCGACTTATGATTTTTTTGGATTTATGATGTTGGAAAAGCGGTAGGCATTCAGTAGAGAGTGTACTTTGAATTTTGAATTTTCATCTTTTCCGGGGCTAGCGATATGCACTGCTGGGCAGTGGCAGGGAGCCAGGGCTTCAAGTCAGCCACGTTATCATGAGGGTAAACAAATAATATGCTTACTACCATTCTGTACCCATACAACCATCTGTTTTTCACTTTCAGTACAGTATTCAATAAATTACATGAGATATTCAACACTTTATTATGAAATAGGCTGTTAGATGATTTTGCCCACTGTAGTCTAATATAAGTGTTCTGATCACATTTAAGGTAGACTAGGCTATGCTACGATGTTCAGTAGGCTAGGTGTATTAAATGCATTACTGACTTAAGATATGTCAACTTATGATGGGTTTATCAGGTTGTAATTCCATCATAAGTTGAGGAAGATCTGTCTTTCTTTGTTTCTGAGATACTTTTTTTTTACTTTTTTTTTCACATTTTAACATCTCTGAAATTCGAATGCTTCTTAAAATCAATGACATGTTATAATTTAAATTGGCAACATTTTTCCTTTCTTAGTAATACCTAAAATAATAGTGTATATTATAGTCAGTGCTGTCATAGATTCAAAATTCCATATGTAGGCCTTTTCTATAACGTGTTTGAAGCTATAGACCCTGGTTGTCCAAAGCATTATTTGCTCAGATATACATAAACGAGCTACACCAAAGGTGTTTTTTTAATTGAAGTGTAGTTGATGTACAGTGTTATATGTTACAGGTGTACAATACAGTGATTCACAATTTTTAAAGGTTATACTCCATTTATAATGATTATAAAATATTGGCTATATTCCCTGTGTTGTACAATATATCTTTGTAGCTTATTTATTTTATACGTAGCAGTTTGTACCTCTTAATCCTCTACCCCTGTACTGCCCCTTCCCCCTTCCCTCTCCCCCCGGTAACTACTAGTTTGTTCTCTATATCTGTAAGTCTGTTTCTTTTTTTGTTATATTAACCAGTTTGTTGTATTTTTTTAGATTCCACATATAAGTGATATCCTACAGTATTTGTCTTCCCTGTCTGACTTATTTCACTTACTATAAAACCCTCCAAGTCTATCCATTTTGTTGCAAATGGCAAAATTCCATTCTTTTTATGGCTGAATAGTATTCCACTGTGTGTATATGTGTGTGTGTGTGTGTGTGTGTGTGTGTGTGTGTGTTTGTGTATACATATGTATATATATATATACCACATCTTGATCTATTCATCTGTTGATGGACACTTAGGTTGCTTCCATATCTTGGCAATTGTAAATAATGCTGCCTTGAACATTGGGGTACATGTATCTTTTCGAATTAGTGTTTTTGGTTTTTTTGGATCTGTACCCAGAAATGGAATTGCTGGGTCATGAGGTAGTTCTGTTTTTAGTTTTTTGACATTCCTCCCTACTGTTTTCCGCTGCACCAATTTACATTCCCACCAACAGTGTAGGAGGGTTCCCTTTTCTCCACATGCTTGTCAACATTTGTTATTTGTGTTCTTTTTGATGATAGCCATTCTGACAGGTATGAGGTGATATCACATGACACTGGAGATTTTTGTTGTTAAACTCTATGACCTGATTTTGCCAGTGTTTTGTTAATGTCCTTGTAAGGTTTCCTTACCTTGTTTTGGGATAGCATAAGCTTATGATTACAGTGAAGTTGTATCTAGTATCTTGATATTTTATTCAAATAAATATGCCTTTTTTTTTTTTTAATTAGGAAGAAAATGCTCGGAAAAGAATCCTGTGTCCTTTAGATCCAAAACAGTAAGTATGGGTCAGAGAAGGGTTTTTCTGTGCTGGAAACAGTGATTATCACAGTCTTATTTTAAATAATTTTCTCTTTAAATTTAGCACAGTATATGAAGATCAACTAGCAAAACATTTGAAAAAATGTAACTCAAGAGAGAAGCCAAAACCTGTAAGTGTTTGATCAGTAAAACTGAATGGTGAAATGTGTGGTATGTAATGTTTATATATACTTAGTAGATTACAAATGTGAATTTTTAACAAGGAGGCTTAAATATGGCAAATACATTTGAGTGTATATAAGACATCAGATTGTGAATCCACTTAGACTCCTAATTGAGATAACAGAATTTTATGCAAGAAGAGTGGTATTCAGAGAATAATTCCACAGTTTAGTTATTCAAAAATATTTACTTAGTGCCTACTAAATTCATTTCAATAAAATATGATCCCAGCCTTCATGGAAATTACTTGAGACTGGTAAGTAACTTGTAAATAATGGGCATTATTTAATAAGTTCAATGAAAGAAGTAAGTACACATGTGATAAGAGCACATACTTGCATTAAAATTAAATCCAAGGGGTCAAGAAAGGCTTCCCAGAGGGAATAACACTTGAGCTAAGTCTTGATTTGGCAAAGAAAAGAAAGAAGAATCTTTCTAAGTGGAAAGAACTATATGTGCAGAGGCAGAAATTGAGAAACCACTTGAGGTTTTCAAGGAACTTGTACTCATTCTAAAAGATACAGGGAACCATTGAAAGATTGCAAGTGAGGAAATGGTGGGGTCAGATTTATCTCTTAGAGCAATGTGGGAGGATGGCTTGCAATCAGAAGGTCTAGTGAGGGGGGCATTGCTGCAATCCAGGTAGGACATGATAAGAGACTGAATTAAAGAGGATGGAAAGAATATAGATAAATGCAAGAATTATTTAGGTAGCAGAATCAATAAAAGTTGTTGACTGATTGGAAATTCGGAGTTGGATATGTGAGTCCGAAACTCAGTAGAGGGGTTGGGCGAGTAATAAAGATTCAGAAGTCAAATACATACAGATCATAGGTGAAGCTTTGGATTTTTAAGTTACCCAGGGTAAGAGATTAGTTAGAACTGGGGGGAAGTTGGGGGACTTGTTTATTCAATAGATATTAATTGAGCACTTACGCCAGACATTGTACCAAGCACCCTGCTTAAAATAACATGAAAATCTAGTGGAAGGGATAGAAAATACAATATTATATGTGTTAAAATAGATTAAGTACAGAGTGCTATGGAAGAATAAAGGAGAAGAGCCTAACCCTTTTGGGAGAGGACATAGGGGTTTAGAGAGATGGGAAAGGAGTCAAGGAGGCTTTTCTGAAGGAATGTCATAAGATGAGACCTAAAGGTCAAAGGAGAGTCATCCAGACAAGGAAGGAAACATGGGTAACTCACATGACAAGTATGAAATACAAGGGGAGAGCTGAATAGAAGATGAGAGGTAGACAGGAATTAGAGCATGAGACCAAGGACAGAGCTCTAGGTGACACTGACACCTAAAAGAAACGAGTGATCAGCTATGTCTAGCATCACAGTGGAGTCAAGTAAGGTAGGGACAGAAAAGAATCCGTTGGGTTGGCTATATGGCAGTTGTTAAAGATCAAAGAGTTTAGCAAAATGCATGTTAAATAGAGTGGAGTGGGCAGAAATCAGACTGAAATGATACATGAGTAAATGGAAGACAAGGCAGTAGAAATCTTAAGTGTCAACTATTCTTTTAAGAAACTAGTCTATGAATGGAACTTGAGAGGTAGAATAGCAGTCAGAGAGGAAGGTAGGACAGAAGGAGTGTGTTTTAAAATGGGAGGGACTTCCCTGGCAGTCCAGTGGTTAAGACTCCACGCTTCTAATACAGGGGGCATGGGTTCGATCCCTGGTCAGGTAACTAAGATACCATGTGCCGCGCGGTGTGGCCAAAAAATGAATTTAAATAAATGATAGATAGATAGATAGATAAAATGGGAGAAAAGAGTTTTATTTGTATGCTTAGAGTAATGAGCCAGTAGAGAAGAAGAAGTTGGAAATAGAAGAGGGCATCACTGTTAGTGTGAGGCTCCCCAGGAAGCAGGCAGAAATAGGGTACAAAATAGAGGTCGAAGGGAAGAAATAGCTCTTCCACTTACGTAGATGGGAAGTAGTATAAGATGGATATCAGTTCAGGTAAATTTGAGCTGACAGGAGGTTAATTGAGAAAGATGTCATTTGATAGCTACACTTCCTTGCTGAAGTAAGAGATAAGGTGATTAAGGGAGGTGATGGTATAGTAGGAGATTTGAGGAGAGAGGTAAAAGTTTAGAATTAGAGTTATGCAGAATAATTGCTAGGCATCTTTGAGAGTCAGACTGATGGAGATACTGAATTTGAACTGGCACCAGTCCAAATGACTGAGGAGCTTTGCTTCAGCAGTGTTCAGCAGTTTTAACTTTCAAACTGTTGGGAGTTAAAAGTCATATTAGGGCTTTCCTGGTGGCGCAGTGGTTGCGAGTCTGCCTGCCGACGCAGGGGACATGGGTTCGTGCCCCGGTCCGGGAAGATCCCGCATGCCATGGAGCGGCTAGGCCCGTGAGCCATGGCTGCTGAGCCTGCGCGTCCGGAGCCTGTGCTCCACAACGGGAGAGGCCACAACAGTGAGAGACCCGCGTACCGCAAAAAAAAAAAAAGACAAAAAAACCCCAAAAAACGTCATATTAATGCAGGCATTCGGTTTTGTAAGGGTGGGTTTGACAGAGAACCAGATTGTGAAAGATAATGATAACAATGGTACTGAGTGTCCAGACTGGGTGGCATGAAAGGGAAGCCAGAAATTAGCTGAGAAAAAAATAGACTCTTTAAAAGGTGAAACTCTTTAAAAGGTGAAAGAATATGATTAGGAACAAGAGAATCACTATACTTTGTACTAACATAGTACAAAGTTATAGTCAGAGAATGGGCTAATGAAGTTTAAGGTTTCAGAGGTTAAATGGTTCATAGTAACACCAGAATCTAGAGGCCCCCTGAAAGTAGTTTGCCAAAGTGGAGCAAAGGTCATTAGAATTAAAAAGGTCAAGCAGAGCTGTTTGTTGGATGCCTTGAAAACATAGTCAAATTGGCTGAACTTAGTGGAAAGAACAGCTTGGTGTCAAAGTTCTTAATGAATATTGGATAATGACCAACAGATTGATAGTTGACAACTGCTGGGAGAATTAGAAGATGTTTAACAGCCCACTGTTTCTCAGTGGGGGCTTTTGGCATTTCGAGTGGGACAGTCCTATCCTGTGCACTTGAGAGCATCCCTGTTTTTAGAATTCCTGGCTTCTGAGTGGAAGATGACAAAGGCCCTTGTCAAGAAGTATGAAGGATTTGAAATTTAATCTTATTTTCAAGCTAACAAGTTAGCCTACCATAGGATTGTGGATGCTGGAAGGAGATATGAGACTCCTGGGTCAGAGACAAAGGGCTTTATTACTCGCTGCACAGCAAGCAATGTGAGCTTCTTGTCTGCATCAACTCCCTTTGTTCCCTAAGTGCCCTCAAGTTGAAGTGGTCTTGGTGGATGCTGCACATGTTTGTGCACAGCTTGTGTCATAGCTGAAGAAGGCCAAGCTTAGGAAATACATCTTTTTAAATGAGCAGTAAGGAAACCTGCCTCACCTTTGTTCCATAAGTAGACATTTCTTTATTGTATTGTACAATAAGCAGGCCTGCCACTGCTCTAGAAGGAGACACTACTTCTATCTTCCAAGATTGATTGGTATACAAATGTCCTTGCAAAGATAGTCTAGAATAGAGGGGGGTCAATGCCTTTGCTTATAAGACTTACAGAAAATTGAGAGACCTGTAGATAATTGTCTCCCAATAACACCTCTCAGTCATTTTGAGAACAAAATATCCCCATACATTTCCAGATGCCTCCCAAGTGAGAACTAGTAGGACAAATGGCATAAGTTTAAAAAGAAAAATATTTTTACATAAAGATGTGTAGAAGATTGTTTCCTTAATTTCTCTTTCTGACCTTTCATTGTTAGTGCATAGGAATGCCAGAGATTTCTGTGCATTAATTTTGTATCCTGCAACCTTACCAAATTCATTGATTAGTTCTAGTAGTTTTCTGGTGGCATCTGTAGGATTTTCTTTGTATACTATGTATATATCATGTCATCGGCGAACAGTGACAGTTTTACTTCTTCTTTTCCAATTTGTATTCCTTTTATTTCCTTTTCTTCTCTGATTGCTGTGGCTAGGACTTCCAAAACTATGTTGAATAAGAGCGGCAAGAGTGGACATCCTTGTCTTGTTCCTGATCTTAGTGGAAATGCTTTCAGTTTTTCACCATTGAGAATGATGTTTGCTTTGGGTTTGTCATATATGGCCTTTATTATGTTGAGGTAGGTTCCCTCTGTGCCCACTTTCTGGAGAGTTTTTATCATAAATGGGTGTTGAATTTTGTCAAAAGCTTTTTCTGCATCTATTGAGATGATCATATGCTTTTTATTCTTCAGCTCGTTAATATGGTGCATCACATTGATTGATTTGCATATATTGAAGAATTCTTGCATTCCTGGGTCAAATCCCACTTGATCATAGTGTATGATCCTTTTAATGTGTTGTTGGATTCTGTTTGCTAGTATTTTGTTGTGGATTTTTGCATCTATGTTCATCAATGTAATTTTCTTTTTTGTGTGATATCTTGGTCTGGTTTTGCTATCGGGGTTATGGTGGCCTCACAGAATGAATTTGGGAGTGTTCCTTCCTCTGCAATTTTTTGGAAAAGTTTGAGAAGGATAAGTGTTAGCTCTTCTGTAAATGTTTGATAGAATTCACCTGTGAAGCCATCTGGTTCTGGACTTCTGTTTGTTGGAAGATTTTTAATTACAGTTTCAATTTCATTACTTGTGATAGGTCTGCTAATATTTTCTAATTCTTCCTGGTTCAGTCTTGGAAGAAATTAAGGAAACAATCTCATTTACCATCTCATCAAAAGGAATAAAATACCTAGCAATAAACCTACATAAGGAGGCGAAAGACCTGTACTCAGAAAACTATAAAACGCTGATGAAAGAAGTCAAAGATGACATAAACAGATGGAGAGATATACCATGCTCCTGGACTGGAAGAATCAACATTGTGAAAATGACTATACTACTCAAAGCAATCTACAGATTCAGTGCAATCCCTATCAAATTACCAATGGCATTTTTCACAGAATTAGGACAAAAAATTTTACAATTTGTATGGAAAGACCCTGAATAGCCAAAGCAATCTTGAGAAAGAAAAATGGAGCCGGAGGAATCAGGCTCCCCGACTTCAAACTATACCAAAAATCTACAGTAATCAAGACAGTATGGTACTGGCACAAAAACAGAAATATAGATCAGTGGTACAGGATAGAAAGCCCAGAGATAAACCCACACACACATGGTCACCTAATTTATGACAAAGGAGGCAAGAACATGCAATGGAGAAAAGACAGCCTCTTCAATAAGTGGTGGTGGGAAAACTGGACAGCTACATGTAAAAGAGTGAAATTAGAACACTCCCTAGCACCATACACAAAAGTAAACTCAAAATGGATTAAAGGCCTAAATGTAAGACTGGATACTATAAAACTCTTAGAGGAAAACATAGGAAGAACACTCTTTGACGTAAATCTCAGCAGTATCTTTTTGGATCCACCTCCTAGAGTAATGAAAATAAAAACAAACAAATGGGACCTAATTAAACTTAAAAGCTTTTTCACAGCAAAGGAAACCATAAACAAGGCAAAAAGACAACCCTCAGAATGGGAGAAAATATTTGCAATTGAAGCAACAGACAAAAGATTAATCTCCAGAATATATAAGCAGCTCATGGAGCTCAATACCAAAAAAACAAGCAACCCAATCAAAAAATGGGCAGAAGACTTAAATAGACATCTTTCCAAGGAGGACATGTAGATGGCCAAGGGGCACATGAAAGGATGCTCAACATCACTAATTATTAGAGAAATGCAAATCAAAACTACAATGAGGTATCACTTCACACTAGTCAGAAGGGCCATCATCAAAAAAATCTATAAATAATAAATGCTGGAGAGGGTGTGGAGAAAAGGGAACCCTCTTGCACTGCTGGTGGGAATGTAAATTGATACAGCCACTGTGGAGAACAGTATGGAGGGTCCTTAAAAAACTAAAAATAGAACTACCATATGACTCAGCAATCCCACTACTGGGCATATACCCTGAGAAAACCATAACTCAAAAGGACACACGCACCCCAATGTTCATTGCAGCACTATTTACAATAGCCAGGACACGGAAACAACCTAAATGTGTAATGGTGAATGGATAAAGAAGATGTGGTACATATATACAATGGAATATTACTCAGCCATAAAAAGGAACGAAAGTGGGTCATTTGTAGAGATGTGGACAGACCTAGAGTCTGTCATACAGAATGAAGTAAGCCAGAAAGAGAAAAACAAATATCGTATACTAACTCATATATGTGGAATCTAGAAAAATGGTACAGATGAACCTACTTGCAGGGCAGGAATAGAGACATAGACGTAGAGAATGGACATGTGGACACAGGGGAGGAAGGGGAGAGTGGGACGAATTGGGAGATTAGGATTGACATACATACACTACCATGCGTAAAATAGATAGCTAGTGGGAACATGCTAATAAAGCACAGGAAACTCAGCTTGGTGCTCTGTGACGACCTAGATGGGTGGGATGGGGGGGTGTGGGAGGGAGGTACAAGAGGGAGGGGATATAGGTATACATAGAGCTGATGCACTTCCTTGTATGGCAGAAACACAACATTGTAAAGCAATTATACTCCAATTAAAAAAAAAGAGAAAGAAAAAAACATGTAGAAGAAAAGTGATGACTACCCCAGTTAGCCCCTCAGTAAGAAGAAAGAATGTTGCCTTTACTTTCAGGTATGCATGGAGGTTATCTTCCTTACCTAAGTGTCAGTCTTTAGTTAAAGCAAGCAGGTTGAATACGTGTTCTGGAAACAGTTTGAGAGAAGAAATGAATTTATTAAAAATGGAATACCCCTGTGAATTTCCTGGTGGTCCGGTGGTTAGGACTCCGTGCTTTCATGGCCAGTGGACTGGGTTCAATCCCTGGTTGGGGAACTAAGATCCCACAACCCACATGGCATGGGCAAAAAAAAAAAAAAAATGGAATACCCCTGCACAGATTCCATTGCATGCTGGGACACAGTGGAAAGGAAGGGGAGAAAAGTAGTGGGATGACGAGATAAGAGGAAGGAAATGCAGAACAGTGTTTAGTACACTATGTATAACATGAAACCCAGGTAAAATCTTATCACTCGTTTGTTTACTAATAGTTATAGTTAATTTTCTCTTATGGTTTTGCCAGTCATCCAACAAAATATTCTAATACCTGCTTTCTTCACCTGTTCCACTTAATCACTGGTTTCCGTTATTACCCATATAGGTAAAGGTAGCAGCATACAATCCACATGTTACCTTTCTCTTATCTGCGTAACTAAAGCCCATTGCTATGCATAATGTCCCAGGAGTTGTTTTCACTTTCAAAACAGAATTTGTAAAAATTGTGCTATTTCATTCATCTATATCTACGTGGTCTAATATGGTAGCCACTAGCCATTAACTATGGCTATGTAACTATTAAAATTTGAGTCAATTGAAATTAAATAAAATTGAAAATCCAGTTCCTCAGTCACACTAGCCGTATTTCAAGGCTAATAGCTACCAAGTTGGCCAGGGTAAATGTAGAACATTTTCATTGTTGCAGAAAGTGCTATTGGACAATGCTAATCTAGATCCTTACCTAGGGTCTCTCTCTCTGAAAATGGACTATAAATATCTCACTATGTTAATTTAAACAACATAATATCACAGGACATTTCTATTTTAATTAGTATTTTAAAATAGAAGAAATCAGACCTAAACCATTGTAATATTTTTTCTTATCTCTGCTTTTGGCCCTGCTGCCTATCTGATAAACAGCCATTTGTAGTTGGGTCTTTGTTTTTGCTTTAACCATTAGCAAAAATGACACAGTCCTCAGTCTATGCTGGAGACAGGTAAAAACTTTAATAAAAATTACTAATGAATTTCTTCAGACTATAAATATTTATTCACATAGCCACCTCACTAGAATGTAAGATCCGTGAACACAGAGATTTTTGTCTGTACTATTCTCCACTGTGGTAAATCCTCAGCACCTAAAGCAAGTTAAGGACCATAGTAGTCACTCAGTAATTATTTAATGAATAAATGAACGGGAGAAAGGGAGGATGGCAGGTACAAAGTATTGGAAGAAGGCACGGATCAGTTTTTCAGCTTAATTTTTGTGAACTCGTCACGTTAATAACGGTATTGTTATGGTTTGGTTTTGTTTTTATTCAGGACTTCTTTATTCAAGATATTAATGCAGGCTTAAAAGATGAAACAGAAATACCTGAACAATTAGTAAGTACTTGACTTTTTAATTTTACAAAGTATTTATGATCATCTCCACACTGTAAATAAGCTGTGTTCCAATTTTTGGAATAAATTAACTATTTTGATTTAGAGTGCATTTTCTTATAGAATCAATGTTATTTATTAGTTCCCAGACCAGCTCACGCCCCATTTTTGTATATAGGTTCCAATTTCTTTTCTCTCTGAAGAGCAGATGGAAAACTTAATTAAGAAACTGAGAAAAGCAAGTGAGGGTAAGTCTGCCTAAATTTGCAAGTTAAATTTTTTTAGAATAATTAGGTGGTATATGAGTTAATTCCACTGTGGTTTAAGAGATATTACTACCATTGTTTAGAGCCCTATGGTTTCATGTTTGGTTGTTTAAGCTTTTGTGCTTTTATTTGGCACAGGTTTGAACTCTACACTTAAAGATCAAATTATGTCCCATCCAGCGTTGCATGATGCCCTTAATGACCCTAAAAACGGTGATTCTGCTACCAAACATCTGAAACAGCAGGTATGTTTAGCCATAGTAACGCTACTAAAAATGGCCTTTTTGTTCATTTGTCAAAGCTAACATTCTGTTGTTTCTAAATATAGTTATTAATGAGATTTTGTTTAGATTATCTTTCAGGGTACAGAATCCCCATTTCAAAAAATGTATATAAAAATATATAAAAATCCTTGGAATGGATATGGTTCTGAGTATTACATGTTAAATATTTAAAAGCAAGAGAAAAGCTTTAAAGCCAAACAAAAATTATCAGTGTGAACATGCTGCCCTATATAGAAATTATCTTGCTATTTTCCCATTTGAGCCGAATGTTTTTGCTCTAGTTTATAAAATAATCTCGTGAAGTTTGCAGGCTTCTATTTTAGGTAACATTGAAAAATTAAAGTTACTTGGTCCAAGAAGATGCTTTGTTGAGTTTGGAGCAGGAAAGGGAAAATTATCTCATTGGGTTGATATTGCCTTAAAAGATGCTGAAAAAGTTCACTTCATCCTAGTAGAAAAGGTGACCACAAGATTCAAGGTAAGTGAAATCATTGTAGTCTATTGGTAACCAAACTTTGTTTGCACTTTTCTTGTTTGGAAAAAAAAAATGATACTCAGAAACAGGCCTCTTAAAGAAAATGAATTTTTTTGTGTTTATTTGATTATAGCTTTTTATTCTAATTATATTGATGATTTAAACTGAAGGTAAATTTTTTAATCTAAATTTTGATAGTTCATTGATCTGAGTTCTTAAAATATTTACAGAGACAAGAAATTATGTGGAAAGAGCCAAGCTCAAGCTAGGAGTTAAAAGTCTTAAGTCCTAACCTACATCTGAAACTTACCAACTATTTGTTCAGTAAACATTTATTGAGCATACCACGAGCACCTTAATAGATATTGGGTAAAGTCAAATAAGACAACGTCCCTATGTTCTGTTACTTATATTGGAAAGAAGAGACAAACAGATAAATGATTATAGAAAAGGGTTAAAATATGAAAAAAGGTCATACAGAGTACAGCAGTGTAGGTTCAAAGGAGGGAGTGACAAGTTTTACTGCAGAGAAGGGCTGGTGAATGGCTACACAGAAAAGGTGGTGCTTGAGCTATATCTTGAAAAGTGGGTATTTGCTAGATACAGGGTTTGAGAAGCATTCTAGGAAGCAAGAAGAGTGTAACTAAATGCCTGAAACGGCAGGGAGGCATGGAAACATTTCTGTGTGATGGAAGTCCATGGTGCGAAGTAGAGTTCAGCAGTGATGAGATGGGAGAGGAGGCCTAGACTCTGGAAGGGCTCATATTTTATGCGAAGGGAGGAGTTTGACTTTATCCTGCTACAAGCTGGGGGTACAGTGGAAACAAGATTTAATTCTTGTCTTCAGGAAGCTTACATCTAATGGGACAGACTTATAAGTATCTTGGCTCAGTATGCTAAGTGTCTTATGATAGTGATAAGTACCAGATGCTATAGGAGTGTGAAGATAGAGTGCCAGCCTCAGTCTAGTGTGGGTCACTGAAGTTTTCCTGGAGGAGGTGGTAGCTGAGAGGAGATTGAAAGAATATATAAGAATTAGTGAAGTAAATAGAAAAGGGTTTTAAAAGTTCCTCCTAGCAGTACCATTGAAGCTGTGTCAGAAGAGTGTGAACCTTGAATTAGAGAGATTAATAATAAGATCATTATTATCCAGTAATCCAGGTAAGAAATGGGCCAGAGCTAAGGATGTTGCAATGAGATAGAGAGGAATGAAAGAGTGTGAGAAATGTTATGATGTTGGAAGCCCCGAGACCTGGTGACTTGTTATCCATTAAGTGTGAAAGAGGAGTTCTTCTGGTGACCTTTTGTGCCTTAAGTGACTAAGTGGTGTGCTTCCCTCAGATAGGGAATACAGAAGAAGGAAAGGGAAAAATAGTTTGGAGGGAGAAATAATGAGTTCAGTTTTGAATGAACTTGCTGTTGAAGTAGAGCTATTTATTATCTATGAACCTTAATTCCTTCATCAGTGAATTGGGAATTTTTAGAGTTAAAGGAAATAATGTGTACATAATAATTTATAAAATGTTCAAGTCTTATAAAGATGTACAATATTGTTATTTTGGAGTTTTCATCACAGAATATACAATCTTAAATTTTTTTAATTAACAATTCTACTTTTTAAACACTAAAAACTAAGATGGAAAATTATTTGCTGTGAATTTTGAAAACAAATAGAAATCTTTTTTCATAAAGCTTTTGTTCTTTTTTTACATAAAAGGCATTGTTATAATAATGTTCTATTTGCGCAGGTAGATGGCAAACACAGAAAGAAAAATTCAGTGTTTGAGAGACTTCAAATTGATATTCAGCACCTGTGTTTGAGTAAGTTGCATAACTTGCAGTTGCTCGTCCATAAATCATAGAAATTTCAAACTCTGAGGGTTGCTTAGAAATCCAATCCCACAGAACACTGCTTCAGGGAAAACAGAGATTAATCCTTTGTTAATATAGAATGTTATATCTAACATTTAGGTAAATATAAATAGAATTAGGGTTGAAACTTTAAGAAATTGTTTTTCAGTATCAACTAGGAATGAAGTATCATACTAGGGAATAGCTTAAAAGTTTTGAGAATATGTCCTTATGTTGCTTCTTTATCCTGTTTAAATTAATTACTGAGTCTGTTCATACCATACACTAGCCTTCTGCCTATAGTTAACATGACTTTAGCTAAACTATTACAGAAATGAGATAGTTCTCTGCCACACACACACACACACACACACACACACACACACACACACACAGACACACACACACACACACACCAGTCATACTCTTTAATGCCCTTTCTGTACCTTTTGGGTTTCCCTGGTGGCGCAGTGGTTGGGAATCCGCCTGCCGATGCAGGGGACACGGGTTCGTGCCCCGGTCCGGGAAGATCCCACATGCCGCGGAGCGGCTGGGCCCGTGAGCCATGGCCGCTGAGCCTGCGCATCCGGAGCCTGTGCTCCGCAGCGGGAGAGGCCACAACAGTGAGAGGCCCGCGTACCGCAAAAAAAAAAAAAAAATAGTTTTTCATATTATTTAAAATGAAAATATGGGCTTCCCTGGTGGCACAGTGGTTAACAATCCACCTGCCAATGCAGAGGACACAGGTTCGAGCCCTGGTACGGGAAGATCCCACACGCCACGGAGCAACTAAGCCCGTGTGCCACAACTACTGAGCCTGTGCTCTAGAGCCCGCAAGCCACAAGTACTGAAGCCCGTGTGCCTAGAGCCTGTGCTCTGCAACAAGAGAAGCCACCACCACAATGAGAAGCCCACACACCGCAACAAAGAATAGCCCCTGCTTGCCACAACTAGAGAAAGCCCGCACGCAGCAACGAAGACCCAATGCAGCCAAAAATAAATAAATAAATTTTAAAAAATAAATAAAATGAAAATAATGCAAACATATGCCAGCAACCTCTTCTGCTAATTTAAATTCAGCCCTGTGATGCAAACCACAGCTGGCCCCTGTAGTAAATAAAATTTGTTTATTGAGTTAATAGTTAATTTAAAATTTTGTTTACTTGGTCTTTTAAAAATGTGTTTGTTTTAAGGTCCTATTGTATAGCACAGGGAATATTCAGTATTTCCTGGTAAACCATAATGGAAAAAAATATGAAAATATACATATGTATAACTGAATCACTTCGCTGTACAGCAGAAATTAACACAACATTGTAAATCAACTATACTTCAATTTAAACAAAAAGGTATAACTTTAAAATTTGTATTTGTTTTAATACATTTACCAAGTATTCTGTTAGTTTCTATCTTCCTGAAAAATTCTCTCCTGGATCCTTCAGATACATTCCAACGTAGACTGGGTGCCCTCTGTTCCTGGAGCACAACTGTCAACCTTAAAATTCTCTTCATTTTCATCCTGGGGATTCCCTTCACTCTCCTAGGTTGGGATTTATTTTTCCACATCTTATCACATATCTTCCTCTATGGATTTACTGTCTTTGGGGAAAGCACCTCCTCCTATAGCTTCCTGAGAAACAATTGGATTAGAGATAAATTTGAGACCTTGCATTGTCTGAAAATATCTTTTACTTTACCCTTACACTTGATTTGTCTGGGTATTTCTATTTCTAGGAATTTTGAAACTATTACTCCACTAGTATTGTTGTTCAGAAGTTCAGTGCCATTCTGAGTCCTGATCCCTTGTGTGTCATCTGCTTTTTTCTTTACAGAGATTTATAGGTTCTTTTCTTTGTCCTCAGTGTTGTAAATTCTCACAGTGATGTGTCTTGATGTAGTTATATTTTTATCTGTTGTACTGGGCACTTGATGGACTCTTTTGTGTATAGCAGTGATTCTCAACTAGAAGCAGTTTTGGCCCTCAGGGAACATTGACAATGTCTGAGACATTTTTCGTTGTCCTAAGAATGCACATGCTGCCAGCATCTTGTGGATACAGGCCAGGGAGCCTGCTAAACCAGAGACCTGCTAAATATCCTGTAAGGTACAGTATAGCTCCCGACAACAAAGAATTATTGGGGCTGAAAGTTAATAATGGCAAGGATGAGAAATCCTGATTGAGAGATTCCAGTATTCTCAGCTTTCTGGGAAATTTCCTTGCATTCTTTCTTTCATAATTTTCTCTGCTCCATTTTTTCTTTTCTCCCTTAATGGAAGAACTTTTATGATTTAGTTATTAGACCTCCTGGAATGGTTCTCTACTTTTCTTGACTTTACTTCTCTGTTCTATATCTTTTGCCTTTTTTGTATACTTTCTCAGATTTCTTCAACTTAATTTCTTCTGTCATAGTTTTAATTTCTAAGATTTTTTTTCTCTGAATTTATCTTTGTAACCTGTTCTTTTTTCATAATTATACTATCTTTGTGAGGATATTAATGATTTTTTTTAGAAGTATCCTCCCTTCATATTGTATTTTCACTAAGTTGCTCTTTTCCATTTGTTTTGGTCTGTCTCTTTCAACTTAGAGGCTCTGCTCAAACATCTGTGCTTTTTGATGGTGTGTTCATAGTGAGGACTGAGGGACTAAGAGCTCTGAGCCTTCAGGTGGAGTTGTTGACTCTGAGCTCCAGTTTGGAATGACCTGTCTAGAACATGATCTTTCCTCTTGGGCTGGTCAGGTTCCCCAGAAAAGACTCTTCTGATCACCTGCCTAGAGGGTAAAGGTCTGATTACCAACATTCTGGGACCCAGTGACAAGAGCTTAATCTATACGCATACTCACTTAATCCTGCTATTTTACCACACTTCAACTTTGAACTTCCTATTATCCTTCAACCCAGTGACCTCCTGTTTTACTTGCTTGAGAGAATTAACCTACAGTTTTCCACCAGTTGGTAAAGAGGTAGTCACCAGGTGGCTATGAGATGAGGATCTGATTACTTGTTAAATAGACTTTGTGCAGGCACACTCTGTTATCAGTAACTAACTCAGCTCTACTTCCAAGGTTCCTGATGCCCCCAATTCCATAAGGGCTTTCTTAGACAACCTTTCTCTTCACCCTGATTGAGGATAAGTTTCTTGAACCACCTTACACAGGCAAACTATTCCAGTTGGTACCAATTTCTTCTCCTAGTATGTGATATCATCTGAAAGCAAGCAACAAAGAATTTGAAATATTTACTAAGGACCTCCATTGGACAATTCACTGTGCTGGGCGCTGTAGCTGGATTTGTAGGGGGAAACATACTTTTCATTTCAGAATCTTAGAAAAAGGAAAATGAATAGGGAGGAAAAAATGGAAGCCATAACTGTGATATACTACATTTTACTGCATTACCTTGTAGATGTCTTTTTTTATTTTACTTTTATACTACTATTATGAATATTTTCTTTTATTCATATTCAGAACAGTGTGAAAGCTAAAATATCTTATCCTTGATTATCAAGATATAATGAAAGCTATATCTTTAGTTTGATTATAATATTGAATATAGTATTCTATAATATAAAGTGTCGGTTGTATTATATGTATTTATCATATATATTAGTTATGCAAAATAAATCTAGTAAGGAAACTTTTGAGTCCTTTTATCAATGGGTAATAATATTTAGCAAAATAAGGCTTCTACAGGGTAAAGTCCTGAGTCAGTATAGAAGAAATAGCATTGGCCTAAAAGTCAAGAAATTAACTCGGGAGTAAAGAACCAGCTGGGGGCGAGGTGGGAAGAAAAGGAAGACAGAAAAATTTTTAACTCTGATTCTGGCTATGTCTGTAGCCATCTGTGTTACTTATCAAGTCACTACATCTTTGAGACTCTTATTCCTAAGCTATAAAGTGAGAATTTTTTGTCTGTGTCTCTTTCAGCCCTAAAATTCAAAGATTCTAATTAGTTCTCTCTTTGGGAGGCCACTTAATGCCTTAATTCACAAGAGAGCTAACTTAGTTCTCATTTCTTTTTATTTCAGACAAGATTCCTTTGCTAAGCAAAGAAAAACTACCTGTGGTAGGAATTGGAAAACATCTGTGTGGTGTGGCAACAGGTATGTAAACATACTAATAATGTCGAGACGAACACATTAAGTTTTAGCTTAACATGGTCTCAAATATTTAAAGAGTCTCTTTTCAGTAGTTTTTATCCTTTGTTTGCAACTGATTAATCTTCATAGTAGCACTGGCCCTGTATTATATCAGATTTAGAGCTTTCCTACTTATCTGCTCATTTTGGCCATTTTGCAGGATGAATTAAAGAGTTTTACGTGTAAATACTGTGTCATATGGAACCTTAAAGTTCGTTGGGTTATACTTCAACCAAAAAGGAAATAAACCATTTATAGAAACTGTATGATTCTATCCCAGAAGCTACTCATTTTTTTAGAGGAGTTGCTTGGGAAGGACTCTGAAACTTCTCCCACTAGAAGATGATTATGTATCAGGATTCTAGGGAAAACAAAAATGGAAACATTAAGATGTGCCTTACCACTTGGATCCATCGGATGTAGCATGATAAAGTAGAAAGAACATGGGCTTTGAAATCAGATAGTACAGGGTTCAACTTTGCTGTATAACCTTGGCAGATTACTTAACCTTTCTGAGCTTTGGTTATCTCGTCTGTAAAACGAGGATAACAACATATAATTTGCCAGTTTACATATAAAGTGTCTGGCACATATCAGTGCTCAATAAATGTTAACTATTGTTATATCTTCTTCTGGCTTCCGCTAATTTCATGTCTACCCATATGGGGAACTTGGAGCCTCCATAAGAGTTATTCAAGTTGGCTGGAGATGACTTTAAGTATTATATATGTGTTGTCCTTCATAGTTTTTAGATGATTTTCACGTACCTTGTCTCATTTAACTCTCATAAAAGCCTTCTGAAGTAAGCCAGTTCTATCCTGGGGAGGAAACAAAAAATGCTCCTTTACTCCTACCCATCTAACCCAAGTTTCTCAGAAATCTTATCTACACTGGCCATTTCTCATTGTTCCACACACTTTTTCCCTCCTTGATTCACTCTATCTGAATTCTCCCTTCATCACTCTATCATCATCTTAATGAAAAATCTCTGCTATTGTTGCTTACCCTTCTGGAAATTCTGTTTTCTTCTCTTTTGTGACATTCTTTCCTGGTTCTTCCCCTACATCTGTGCCATTCTTTCTGTATATCTCATGGTGTCTTTCCACTACTTGTCCTTTAAATACTAATACTCAGACCCATCTTCCACACACCTAATGTGTCTTTCCCCTTCTTAAAACTATTCAGTAGCTCCCAGTCACCTACACCTTAAAGTCTAAGCTCTTTAACATGACATCCTAGTCTTAATCTGGCCTCTGCCTTCCTCTCTTTGACACTTTCTGCCTCTATATCTATTGGTCTATACATTCTAACCCTTCCCGTATACTATAATGTGTCCATTTCTAAACTGATCAATTTCTACTCCTTCTTCAGCTCATTGTCACCACTTTCAGGGAACCTCCCTAAATAAGATACTCCTCCTTAGTGTTTATCATAGTTGCCTCTGCGTATCTGGAGCTCATTGTATATTAATTTTGTGTTTATATATCTAATTCTGAATGAATTTGTTCAGAATTTATTTATTTATTTATTATTTGAATGAATAAATAATCTTGGCCACAAATGTGCTGTTTCCTTGTCCCTTTCTAGGTACGTGGCTTTGTCCCTCAAGTTCTCTGTAAAGGAGGGGGTTGAGATGGATTGCTAAAGCTCCTTCTGATTCTAAAATAACTTCATTCTTTTAATAATTTTTCTGATTATCCCCATTTCTGAAAACCATTTACTTAACTCCAATATAAGTAAAACAGTGACTGAATATCTTGTCAGAAAATAATAGTTTATAAAATAATAGATCAGCTATCGCCTTCTCCAAATAACACGTTCCTGATAGTTTGTTGACTTAACTTCATATATTGTACTATATATACTAGTAAAATATCAGATCATTTACTATTCACTTGTGACATCTTGGGATAATAAAGTTTAAAAATACATATGTTTTTGATTGATCAAACACAGTGTGACATTCTAATCAGACAGAAAATGTGGATTTTACAGCATATATTTGGAGTCTTTCCGGTATTGTCAATAATATAGCAGTCGTCAGTGGGAAATTATCATAATCATCAAAAATCCATTGGTTTAGTTTTTAAGTGGACTATAAATTTTTCATTTTAATATAGAGTTCACTTTTCTCTAAGTTTGTGTTTATTAATCATCATACATCCACAAAGCCTTGCACATGAAAAGCATTCAGTAACTATTTGCTGAATGAATGTATAACTATAGTAAGACTACTCAGCAAGGCCTACTTTCCACCTTCTGACTCCACTCTTCTCAACTCTTCACTATTTGCTGTGAACATCTTACATTTCAAGACTGACACCTAACATCAACTTAGCAGATGCTTAGCCAATGCCTTTCCTCTTTCTTTCTTTGGGCTCTTTAAGCTCAAAACTTCCCTGGAATGTTAAATATAGAGACATAAATTTTTTCTATACAAGTCGTTTCCTTAACAAGGGTAGGAGAAATGAGAGCAAATTTGATTAGTTGGACAAAAAGTTTTACAAATTTTAGATCTTAAGCTTCACACAGTTTTTTTGGGGAAGTTGACTTTATGCAGAATAAATCATTAGAGAAAATGGTACAATAATGAGAAAAGGGCAAATATGAACAAAGTTGATAATACATGAAAGAATTAGTACAAGTATAGAGCTAAGTAAGTTTTTGTTGGGCTTTTAAAAACCATACTGCCTAATAAATGTAAAAATTACTTATTTTTAAAGATGATGTGGTTTGGGGGGCCACATAATTGTGTTTGCAGATCTTGCATTACGATGTTTGGTTGAAACCTATGCTGCCAGTTGTGAGGAAAGGAATGAAGAACCTTTAGCCAAACGCGTAAAGAATGATAAAACAGAAAAAGAAATTAACACTTTGGCCAAGGAAGGAAATGAAAAAAATATCCCAGAGAAGTGGACCCCTGTGGCTGGCATTGTTATTGCACTCTGTTGTCACCACAGGTGTGATTGGAGACATTATGTGGGCAAAGAATATTTCAGGGCTCTAGGCCTTGGAGCAGTGGAATTCCACTATTTCCAGCGAATGAGTAGTTGGGCGACTTGTGGGATGCAAAAAACATCTTTGGAAGCTTCAAATATCTCCACAAAAAGAAAAGATAAACAGAATGATGGCAGTGAAGAGCATGATGATGGAGGATACAGAATCACAGATGACAGCACTGAGAGTTTGCCTGGGTAAGTGACTACTTTGAAATGCACAACACTAGGGCAGAAATACTTTATTATTACTATACTTTATTTTTAGATGAATATTACCAAAAATTCATTCATGAAAATATATTTTACTAAAAAAAATATACATATATTTTACTAATTTTAGAATAAGTTAAAATATACACACTTTAACTGTGGCATTAATAAAACATATCTTGGGAGCATGGGACATAGCACATAGTATGTTGTGGGTTATTTAGCAGCTTATCAATGAATAAGACTAAAATAATTTGTTATAAGGTTTTACAGAATTTTAACAATGTGTTGTGTGTGTTTATTCAATTTAGGTTTCTTAATGTTGAAGAAAAGAAGAAAATAGGGCATCTTTGTAAATTGCTGATTGACCAAGGCCGAATCAACTATTTACAGCAGAAAGGATTCAATCCCGCTTTACAGTACTATACAGACCCTCTGGTGTCTTTGGAAAATGTATTGTTAACTGCTTTACCAAATCATTCTTCATCACCAGAAACAACTGCTTAATGGAAAAGAAATTTTGAACAACATCTGTCTTCCACCAAAAAAAAATTTTTAATTGTATTTTTATATTCATGAAAATATAATTTAAATAGCAGATAATATGAACTTTAAAAAATGTGGCCTCGTTGAACTTTGGTAATGGCTTTGTTTTTTACTTTAGAAGTCCAAACATTAGAGAATTCACCAAATTCCCAAAGTAATCCTCTTCAGCAGGGCATCTTGAATTATATTATCCATCAGCATTTATAGAGTTTGGTAAAGTAGTAGAGCAGTTGACTTGGTTACCTGAAACACACATAACATGTCAACATGTAACTAGCACATTAACTTTCTATATGCATTAATTTTGGAAATTTACTTTCTTTTGGTTTTATTTAATACTTTTTATTTTTCAAGTTCAAGATGTAATAATCAATTGTCAGTTTATAACAAGGACCAATCTGAGAAGTTGGTTTATGTATGGATTTTTTGTCCAGGCAGATCTAGAAAGAATAATTAATTGTGATTATTTGTTTCTACTGCAAACAAATTCAGAGATGTTCACAATCAATTAATGAATTCACCTTCAGATTTCAAGAGCCATACCTGTGTTTAAATATTATCAGAATTTGTCCATGACAGACACCAAAACTAAAAATATATATATATATATATATATATATATATATATATATATATATATATATATATATATATATAATTTTTTTTTTTTTTTTTTTTTTTTTTTTGCGGTACGCGGGCCTCTCACTGTTGTGGGCTCTCCCGCTGCGGAGCACAGGCTCCAGACGCACAGGCTCAGTGGCCATGGCTCAGGGGCCCAGCCGCTCCACGGCATGTGGGATCTTCCTGGACTGGGGCATGAACCCGTGTCCCCTGCATCAGCAGGCAGACTCAACCACTGTGCCACCAGGGAAGCCCCTAAAAAGATATTTTCAAGGAAAAAAACTATTTCACTTCATTTTTTAAATTAATTATCTAGTGAGAACTTCTAAAAAGATACTTGTAAGCCTAATTCACAAATTAAATTGAAATTTGCAAATAACTTCTGAAGTTAATTAGGTGTCATATCTTTTTTTTTTTTTTAAGTGTCATATCTTTTAAAAGGTCATTTTTACATATACAAGAACAAATATATTCTCTCCTGTTTGGGAAAATAATTTGGAATAAAGTAGAAATTAGATAGTGATACCAAAAACCTCACTTTCGGGCCTCATTTAGCTCATAAGCAGTTTCTATGCACAAGAAAACATTAAACCAAACATATGGTAAGACTGTTAGTCTTTTCCTCATCTTATCCTTGGTTTATTTCTGCCTTATTTGTAAAACTTATCTTAATCATTGTACATTTGCCAAGACAAAGATACAGAATTACTGATTGTAGATATTTATAATGATATTCTTAGGTAACTATTATTTGTAGGTCTATGATTACCTTAATTATAAATTAGAAGTCTAGCTCATTTTTAGTTTCTGACCTTTCTACTTTAATCTTACATGTCTTATGAGACTGCCTAGGTTCAAATCCCAACCCTACTACTTGATCTCTTTGTGCCTCAATTCCCCACTTAAAATGGGCGTGATGAAGACAATAATAATACCTCACAAGGTTGTTATGAGCATTAAATGAAATAACACATTAAAATGCTTAGAACAGTTCTAAGTACAGAGTAAGTACTCAATAAATATTAACCGTTTTTAATAGTAGTAATTCATAACAATATTTTTAATGAAATAGGCAGACTTGGTTTTATTATCTGTTTAAGTTGTAACCTTTTTTCTCTTGTTATAAGTTCTGTGTCAAATATTATTAAAATAAGGTAGTTTGTTTAAATTAGCTACTCATGCCCCCAACTCAAGAGAACATAAATGAAGATAATAATACGTCGTTCAATAATTAACCTGATTTTACTCAGGCAATGCTAATTTGTGTTATACAGTCTGTTTTGCTTCATTCAACAATTTATGCCCAGAAATAAAAGCTATGCTACAACAGGCATTATCTCTGTTATATTTCATAAAACATACACACACACACAATTATACTGATAGAGTCCTGTGGCCCAATGAATGTTTCTGACAATGATACCAAGTCCTCTATGGGAAGATAAGGTTGTTCTTCAACATGCCAGCTGTACCAAGATTATTGTTTTCCCCAACCTTGCTTATTTCCCTTAAGATTACATGAGACAGTGAATACATGGGATATGCATTATAGCTGTTTCTCGACCTGCAGAATTTGCAGGTTCAGCAAACTCCTTGAACTTTAGATTGATCTACACAACTACCTCTTCCTGCATGTCCCACAGATATATCAAATTTACTGTTAAAACTGAAGCTCATGTTCTACTTCTACCACCAAACCAGCTTCTATATTTCATTTCCCCATCTCAGCACCACCATTCATCCAGTTGCTCTAACCAAAAACAGATTCATCCTGGACTCCTCCCTCTTCTCATCTTCAGTCATCAATTCTGTCTCCTACTTGGCTTTTATATATTTATACTGTAATTTTCAAACCTAGGCCCCAAACTATTACAGCTTTTTTACATATCTTCCTCCAGTCTAACCTCCATGTTACTGTTTCTGTGACCTTGCTACAACAGATCTAATGACCTCTATTGGATGTTGGTAAAAATATTTTCTCCAGCTGAAAATACTCTTTCTTTGCTCAGATTCTACCTGTTCTTCAAAGTAACTATTTGAAGAGGTAACTAAACTCTACCTTTTAACTCAAAAATTCTTCACATTTTAGTGAATTATAAAACCATGTTTTCCATTACTATACTATTTATTTTTTTTATAAAGCTGTTTTTTTAAAATTTATATTTTATTTATTTTTGGCTGTGTTGGATCTTCGTTGCTACACACAGGCTTTCTCTAGTTGCAGTGAGCGGGGGTTACTCTTCCTTGCGGTACACATGCTTCTCATTGAGATGGCTTTGCAGCATGTGGGATATTCCTGGACCAGGGATCGAACCCATGTCCCCTGCATTGGCAGGCGGATTCTTAACCACTGTACCACCAGGGAAGTCCTATTATATTTTTTATTAACAGAGAGTTATGCTGTTTGTCCTCTTCCCCTAATCTTGGGTTAAGTTAAAGTCATTCCTTCCTTAGTTAAAAAAACAACAAAAAAGAGGTTTTAATTCTAAATTATCAGAGATAAAAGTGATTGAAGCCTATATATCAAAAACTCACATTTTAACTGTTGGCTAAAATCTATGTTCTCTTGATATTTTTCATTCCTAGGCACAGTAGCAAAATAGTTTTCATTCCTAGTCAAAATATTTCTTTTTGCTATTTGTGGATTATTGTAGACAAAGAGGAAATGGCAGGGAAGGTAGTGTTCATGAGTAAACTGACATGACAAACTGATAGAATGAGGTAATGAAGCTTTAAGAATTACATCTTCATTCACTTGGTCGTGCTTCAAGTGCTTGACCAAAGAAGTTTATTTCCTGACTCTACTTGAAAGATTTTCAGTATCTTTACAACCTTTCTCTCCAAGCCTTTATCAAAATCGTGAACAGATTAGAATTTCACTTTATTTTGCTTCAACAATGTTAACGAAGAGACCAGAATTTGACAAAAGGTAAGATGGAACGAAAAGTCTATAAAGGAATTTATATATATATATATATATATATATATATATGCGTTCCTCTATTAAAAAGAATTCTTAACCTGTGTTATGTACAAATCTCATACCTGCTCTCCGTGACTCCTGTATGTACGTGTGCATAAACTGAAGGCCGAATAATTCCCTTTCCTCTTCCTCATCTGTGTTTTCTCCAGGAGGAAGTGTTACTTCCAATTTCAGTGGGTTGTCTCGGAAGTTGACAAACCTAGCAGTTCACCAAAAAACAGTATTTTTATAGGTGCCATAGAAGTGTACATTTATTTTCCTGGAGAAAGATCAAGTGGTAATATACTAAATTACTCTTTTTTTTTTTAACTGGTTTCAGTAACTGAACATCTTGGTGAGATGTGATATATCCCAAGAATCTTTAAATTTCTTGCCTAGAAGAAAAAAATATTAGCTTTAGACAACTTATTTTCCAAGCTTGTAAAAGCAACTATTAGTCCATAGCATATGTGTAATGTGGTACACTTTAACTTCCAAGAGCAACCCTAATGCATCTCAAATATACAGTTAATGCTATGAACTTAAATTTTCTGCATATTTTATAAAGCATGTCTTATTTATCATTGTATCGTCACCATCTAGTACAAGGCTTAGTAGTTGCTGAATAAGTAAATGAATGATTTTGTTATGAAAGTTGTGGGATTTGGTGTGAATTCTCACATCTTATGCTCACTGTCAGCAAATTAAGTTTTGGAAGTTATTTGAGGGAGTTCTGTTAGTAATTAACTTAGTAAAAAGTTATATTTACCTCTAACGTAATTGCCTTGTCCATTTGTAGTTATTTAGGAGGAAAATAATCACTATTCTTATGGTTTTGGTTTATCGTGGATAAAACTGTATCGTGGATAAAGTTTGTTAGCAGTTATAGAGATGATTTTCAGGAAAATGTCACCAACACAGGGCATTCCTTAAAGCTGATAAATCCCAGTACAGCTTTAGTTTCAAGGATTCTTTCTTGAATAATTTAGACCAGTATTATATTTATCCTCTTTATAAATTATAGAATTTCAAGGTTGGAAAAGATTTTTAAATGTATTCATTTATGTGAATGAGAACTCAAATCTGTTAATAACAATTTCTTTATATTACTTTGTTCTGCAGCCAGAAAGGAACATGTCAGTTCTGTGTCTACAACTTTTACCTTAGATTGGTCATCTCTTCCATGCACACTGGAATATCTTTCAGTTTATTGTTGCTGAGAACAAGAGTACCCAGATTTTTCATATTGCTGATTGTTTCTGGCAAGCATGTTATTTTATTCCGTTGGAGCCATAATGTGTGTAGACTTTGCATTCTGAAGAATTAAGAGGTTCCTGTGATTAATCACATACAATATGAAAACCCTGGTTCTTATTAACCCAAAATATTTTTAAATGTCATCTTGTATAACATCTCCTTTAACCAGTATACATATTGAGTTAACTGACTTCACATTACCTGATTTTAGGGAAACTATAACAAGGGAGTTAATCTCTATCTACTGTATAGTTCTCATCATGTAGTGGTAGAAATTAAATCAATGTATTCTAGAATTCTTCACTATTCTCATAGGATTTCTTGCAGAAGACCTGCTAAAAGGCTATCTAATCTGAATTAGAGTCTTAAGAGGAAACTCAGAAATTATTAATATGCCCATTTAGGGCAAGGCAAGTATGCATAATGGTTAACAGCATGGACTCTGGGGCCAGGGTGCCTGGGTTCAAATCCTAACTGGCACACTTACTAACTGTGATCTTGAGCAATTTACTATCATCTCTACATTAGTTTCCTCAATGTTTTTAAAGCGCACAGAAGTGCCTGGCATGCACTAAGCAATGTTGTTATTGCTGTGGCCTATTGTCAATTTGTTCAAGTCAGATAGCCAGTTTTTCTCTCCCAAACCCGCCCCCCCCCTTTTCTTTTTTTGGCTGTACCACGTGGCTTGTGGGATCTTAGTGCCCTGACCAAGGATCAAACCCAACCCTCTGCAGTGGAAGCGCTGAGTCCTAACCACTGGACCACCAGGGAATTCCTCAAAACCCTTTTTTTTTTTTTTTTTAATTTGGGTACATGAATATATTCTGTTAAAAAGTAGCATACATTATTTGGAACTAAATGGATCTATTGTGATTGATTATGCTTGGGGTCCCCTGTGTTTTGTTTATTCTTTCTTATTTATCATAGAGAGCTTCAACACGTCTCTTGGTAGCAAAAAAAGTTATTTATGTTACCTTTCTACAGTATCAGGAAGTTGTTCAAGTCTGTTGCTTCCCATATCAAGCCACTCAAGGGCAGGCATGTTCAACACAGCAGGAGGGATTGTAGTAAAGTGGTTCATACTCAGATCAAGGTGAGTAAGCTTTAACAAGTTGCTGAGCTGAAGAGGAAGGCAAGGTTTTTCAAAATAAATGTCAACAACGTATACTACTAGAACACCCACAATGGTAAAGGAGATATATCACATCAAGGATTGTCTACATGATCCTTGCACTTTATTTAGTCACAGCAGTCCACAACAAATTTGAGATAACAATAATGCTAAATAACCTCCAGATAAATGAAAAACTCTCTCATAGAAAGTTCATCTATTCAAAGAAAGCTTATCTTCCAAAATAACCAAGCTCCAGGGTTTATAGCACCTGCCTGGCAGAAGCTTTTTTTTTTCTTTCTGGGAGTAAATATATGTTATGTTTTCCTTTTATCTAGTAGTTGAGATTTTCTTGGGAAAACCCAAACTTCAGAATAATAATTACTTTTGTTAACCCCCTTTCTTTGTGCCTGATGCTTTTTTTTTTTTTTTTTTTTGCGGTACGCGGGCCTCTCACTGTTGTGGCCTCTCCCATTGCAGACCACAGGCTCCGGACGCACAGGTTCAGCGGTCATGGCTCACGGGCCCAGCCGCTCCGCAGCATGTAGGATCTTCCTGGACCGGGGCACGAACCCATGTCCCCTGCATCGGCAGGCGGACTCTCAACCACTGCGCCACCAGGGAAGCCCGTGCCTGATGCTTTACATAACGTTATCTCAGTCATAGAATTTACTGTTTGGTAATTCTATTTTTTAAATGAAAACATCAATAAAACATTTATTAAGACTATATAACAACACCAGTGTGCTCAGCTTAAGAAAACAAATATATCAATATGACTGCCCTCAATGGACTTCTTCCTTCTTCCTCTTTGAAGATAACTCTATCCGGAATTTGGTATCTATTATTCCCATGCATTTTTTAAATGTTTTTATTACTATACATAAATACATGTTTTCTATATAGTTCTCTCTATATATTACTATTATGTGTATTTTTCACAAACAAAATTATCTTTATATGTTTTTGAATTTTATTTAAAGATGATGATACTGTACTTATCTTTCTCTAACTTTTCTTTTTTTTTTTTTTTTTTTTTTTGCGGTACACGGGCCTCTCACTGTTGTGGCCTCTCCCGCCGCGGAGCACAGGCTCCGGACGCACAGGCTCAGCGGCCATGGCTCACGGGCCCAGCCGCTCCGCGGCATGCGGGATCTTCCCGGACCGGGGCACGAACCCATGTCCCCTGCATCGGCAGGCAGACTCTCAACCACTGCGCCACCAGGGAAGCCCCTTATCTTTCTTTAACTTGCTTTTTTCTCTCAATCTCAGTCTTTATATGTATTCACATTGAGGCATATAGCTCTAGTTTATTCATCAACTTTACAAGGTGAGTACCTTTTTTCCCTTTTATGGACAAAATGGTTTAGAGAAGCCATGTGACTAGAAATGATGGAGCTATGATGTGCACTCAAGTTTTCGTGGACCTAAAGCTGCAAAATTTCTAAATTTCTCTTTGTAGTGAAAATTTCAAAATGTAAGAATTTAGTTAACTTTTACAAAAGACTCTCCATTTAGCTAGGCAAGTTCTATGTTTTATTTCTATCTCAGGGCACATTCAGATTCATTCCACAACTTTAACACCTCAAAAAATGCACAAATACAGCGTTTTATGGGTAATGCAAAAAAGAAGTTTTCCATTTAGTAGGTGATATTTCTCTAGCTTTATAATTCGTCATGAATGAAACACTTTTCAAAACTTGTCATCAGACTTTTAAAATTTTCAAATGAGTCAGAATAGTGTATAAAAAGATTGTTTTTACATTAGCATAAATTTGTTTGTGTGTTACAGTGTGTGCAATTTAATGGCTGAGAGTTAAATCTCCTGTTGCAGATTTCTCAGTGGGACTAGAACTCTTTGGTTTTAAAAGCTTGAAGAAAGATATTAAAACCATTATAATCTAAGTCTTAATTTTGCATATGTGAAAATTGAGACCTAGTTATGTAAAGTGGTGTGTTCAAGGCCTCACAGCTACTTAAAGGCCACACTTGGAAATAATTCCAGGCTCAAGATCTCAGTTCACTATTTGTTCCTGTAAAACGTATTTCTTTAAGTAGAGACATTAAGGTAAAGACAGGTTAAGAGACATGCCCAAATTCACATAGCTTTTTAGTGACAGAACCAAAGCTAGAAACAAAATCACAATAATTAAAAATTAGAAATAAAATGTTTATTGGCCCTCTTTTAGGTATAAAGAAATTGTCCCTGTGATCATGATTTTCATCATAATCAAGTGTATACATTTCACTAAACTGAACTATTATAAGATCAGATGGATATACCTATAGAAACTATGTTTTACTTGCAAGAGCAACAATAATGGGTGCATGTTTACTGGTTTGGGGAGGAAAGTGACATTCTTACCAAGATAAAGTGGGAAAGGGGAATAGTCTTTTATTTTGAGTTTTATTATTTTTCTTAACTTTTATCTTGCAAAATCATTGTTTTCAAGGCAAAGCACCAAGGAAATTTCCTTTGCTGATTCTAAGAGCCTTAAATATGCTTGAAAAATGATAGGAATGTCTATATCTCTATGATCAGTTTGGTCTTACCAAGAACAAGATATACCAAATCAAAGTCTGAGGGCTTTCCAAGCCCACTGCCTTGCTTTACTTGGTAGAGCCTAGGAAGCTAGCAGACACTTTTCCTAAACTGAAGAATTCATGTCTTTTTACTTTACCTCTATCTCAAAAGCTGATCACCTATAAAAACTAACTAATAAACAAAAGAGTTTTTCTGTCACCACATTGTGCTTTATGATAATCATTTATTCATTCAATAGGCATTAAGTAACATCTACAACCTAGGCTGTACCTTCAATTCTGGGAAGTGAAATAAATAAGATTCTCACTCTGGCCTTCAAGGAGATCACTAATGATGTCAGTACTGTAACAATAATAGAAATAGCTTTTTATGCTAAATAAATCTTTCTCTAGTTAAAAACATGCTTTATAATAATAGGAAATGGTTTTCACTAAACATTTTCTGAAATAAAATTTATAGCATTTTCCCATTAGTGTTATTTTTAATGATCACGCAGTGGAGAGGTAAACCACCAGTAGAAGGAAAATAAAATCATAAGTATTTATATCATTCTGACCTCTTGTGGAAGATCACATATATCTCTGTTAACAGCAAGTTCAAGTTTCTCCAGTCTGGCACAGTTACTTAGTTCCTTGGGGACAGTTTTGATTTTGTTGTAACTAAGAATCAGTTCCTGAAGTCTAGTGAGCAGTCCTATGGGAAAATAATACACAGTAAAGAGCAGAGGGATATAAAATAATGTTTCCAGTTATTAAGTATTACAGCATAACTTACTTGCCCGTTTCATATTGGCAAATTCACACTTAGGCTCTTCCCTTTTCCCACTGTGTGTCTTGCCTCTTCTTCAGATAAAGAGCTGGTGATTTATCAGTGCTATAGACAAAAATATTTTTTTCATTCTGTTTTATCTATACTATATCCTGACTAGTTTTCCATTTGGGGATTTTTTTTTCCTCATTTAAGGAATTATTTCTAATTTTCTTTCTTGTCTTCAATTTGTTCCCTTCTAGGAGAAATAACCAAACCAACAATATTGTTTCCAGAATCTACACAATATTATTTCCAAAGAGACTTCTCTTGCATTGAAATCTCATCTTGAATCACCTCAGTAAATCCAGAAGCTTGAATCCCCTGGAAGCTTCAGTTTAGACTAGATGTTTAAAAGTTTAAGATTCAGGACTATATAAAGATGAGATCTTTATTCCATGTATCAAAAAAAATTATCAGTGAAAAACACAGGAATAAAAGCAATTTTCCTTACCAATTCCTCGAGGTATGTCTGAAATTGTGTTTCGAGATAAATCTAACACAATAAGGTTCTGGAATCTTCCAATGAACTCAGGAATTTTCACCAAGCCAGTTCTATGAAGTTGCCATTCCTGTAGCTGATTTAGTTTTAGTAGAGAAGAAGGGAGGGTCTAAACTCAAGTAAAAAAAATGAAAGTTACTATATTACTTAAATTATTTTAGTATCATGACATACAGAAATATGACTGTAGAGATACTATTTGATTTGTAAAAGAACTTAGGAATATTTTTTCTTTAATGGGTTATATTTCCAAATACTTTGTGCTACTTCTAAGTTTTAAGAACTTTCCTTTTTTGGCGGGTGCTAAACCTTCAAACCCCAATCATAATAACATAAACAGAAATAACATATTTCAGTCAATATTGCACACACATAGAGCTGTGTTCTAAAGATTCTATTTTATTAGGCTTAACTAGAATACATATGTTACTGAACATGAGAATATGGTGGCTAATTGAAATTATAGAGAAACAAAAAGATCATTCTAATCAATTCAAACTTCTCTTCCCATTCTGTTTTGAAATAGTTTAGTTTTTTTAAGCAGATTTTCTTTTAATTTAAGAATTTTAAAAGTTTCAACTATACTGAACTCTATGCCTTTTCCCTTTCAGCCTAAAGTAGCCAAAAGACAAAATACAGGAGCTAACCCCCTAGCTAAATATACTGATATGTATGAAAACAAACACTGACTCAAGGGATAGAGGTGGCCCTTGTCAAACTTAGAGTAGGCCTAATGTAATTAAGCAACTATGTTTGTGTGTGTGTGAGAGAGAGGGAGAGAGAAAGAGGGAAAGAAAGAAAGAGGAGATAATGTGAATTTGGTTGTGGACCTAAGAAAAAAATTAATATACATTTCCATTTTGTGAAGTTTTAACTGAGCATTTGCTGTTTTTTTTACTTTAAGGCCAAAGCTTTATTTAAAACACCTTCCGCTGCTTTTAGTTGAGCATTTGCTTTGAAAAAGCTACACGATTTTTGTTAAGCAGATGGTCACCTTTTTACAGAAAATGAGAAATTACTTATTAGAAGGATTAGTGGGAGAAATATTACAAATGACTTAAATTTAGGCAGAGTTCAAGCACATTGGTTGAAGTTTTGTAATAAAAAGTTGTGAAGTTACATTAATTTTCAGTTCATGTTGCCCAAATTCATTTGGTACATTATTAAAATTAGAATTCCTAACTATTCCAGACTTAAGCACATAATTTAAGAATCATTCTCTCAACTCGCCCACAAAATGCGAAATATAAAAAATCAAATGTTACTTCTATAAAGCTTACCTTCCATTCCTCATTTTCTATCTTCAAAATGACCCTTCCATCTTCCCTGGTGACCTTTTCTCTTAGCTTGGTTAAGCTCACTCGTTCTTCCCAGATTCGCACTAGCCTAGGAGACCAGGAAATCATTTTAGTTCACAGGTAATGACATAGGTAGCATTCACTTTTGTATGAAAAAGTGACCCATCAAAAACAAGCATTTGGGGGCTTCCCTGGTGGCGCAGTGGTTGAGAGTCCGCCTGCCGATGCAGGGGACACGGATTCCACGGGTTTTTGTTTTGTTTTGTTTTGTTTTGTTTGCGGTACGCGGGCCTCTCACTGTTGTGGCCTCTCCCGTTGCGGAGCACAGGCTCCGGACTCGCAGGCTCAGCGGCCATGGCTCACGGGCCCAGCCGCTTCGCGGCATGTGGGATCTTCCCGGACCAGGGCACGAACCCGTGTCCCCTGCATCGGCAGGCGGACTCTCAACCACTGCGCCACCAGGGAAGCCCGAGGATTTTATTTTAATGAACAGAAAACCAAATAAAAGTATATTTGCTGTCTATATATGTTTGTGTTTGCAAAACATTTCTATGGAGTCTGAGTATTTTGATGCACTGCTTGTCTGAAAGTTAATTAATCTGCTAACAAGTGCACTGTGGCAATGGCTATGTGTGGCCTTCTAGACTGAACAGCTAAGCTTCCAACAGGTGTGGTTAAGTGAGACAAAGTGTATACTGCCATCTATTCAATTACACCACGTTTTATAAAAATAGAACTATTTAAACAGTAGACATAACGATTATTAATTACTTATTACTTACTGAAATATATGTATTTCAGAGCAAGATTTAATGATGGGCAATGAAGTGTGTTATTCCCTAATGTTTAATTTCAATTAAAGAATTCATCAAGCACCCATTATATGCCAAATACTATGCTGGACATTGTGGATACAAAAAGCTCTGTCCTTAATGAGTGAGGCTAACTATTATTAAACAAGTTTATTTCCATCTCTTAAATGATTCATTAATTCTTTCTGGCTCTGTATTACTATGATCTAAGTCCAGAATGTATCACTTAATTTGGTGACCATGGGCAAGACATCTCACCTCTAAGGACCTTGCCGATAAAACATGGGGATTGGATTAAATAATATCTAAGGTCTCTTCTAGCTCTGGTATTCTATAATTCCTACACTGTTTATTTTAAGCTTGATGTTCTTTCAAAGTTTTGAACAGAAATTTTCTACCTCCTCTAAAACCCTTTTATTATAGCCTAAAGACTTTCTCCAATGTTGTTATACCAACTCTTACCCAAGTGCTTGCTTTCTTCAAGGCAGCTTGGCATCCAAAGACAGAACAATTTCTGTTTAAACTTAAGGCTTTTTGAGCTAAATCTTTAGCCTCTTTTAGCTGAGAGAAGAAGCATTAGATCATTTTTACCCCTTGCCTGTTTTGTACAGAGAAAACTTGACGCTGCTGAAATTAAATGATTCTTAACTAGACACATATAACAGGTGAAATTCAAGAGTTTAGAACCAACTTGTGATTTCTGACCACAGTTTTTTAAAAAGTGGATAGGATTTATGAGTACTCGAGTCAATAGAGAACAGAGAACAGACTTGTGGTCGCCAAGGGCGGGGTGGGGTTTGGGATTAGCAGATGCAAACTAGTATATATCGGATGGATAAACAACAAGGTCCTATTGTATAGCACAGGGAACTATATTTAATAGCCTGTGATAAACCATAATGGAAAAAAATATATATATATATACACATATAACTGAGTCACTTTGCTGTACTGTAGAAATTAACACATTGTAAATCAACTATACTTCAATAAAATTTTTTAAAAAATAGTACTTGAGTCAAGTTTGTCATAATTGTATAATATAAACATAATATGTGTCATAAGAGTAGTTTTACACATTTCAGTCTAGGGAAATTTAAGACCTAAGGTGAATATAAGCTTACTGAGTCACATTGCTTAGGTATGAATACAAGTGAATACCAGTTCCACATTTATTAGCCATGTGATCTTTGACAAGTTACCTAGGCCTATCCTTCAGGTTTTCCATCTTTAAAATGGAGAAAATAATATCACCTATGTGTGGCAGAGACTGCTTATCATTCCCCAGTATCTGTTACTCCTCTTCTTCCTCAGTAACAGATCCTCTAAATTTAACTGGGCACAAGACTTCATTTAGCCATCCTCCTTTGCAGTTAGGTATGGGTCATATGAAGCTTTGGCTAGTGAGATGTTAGCAGAAATAGTCATGTGTGCAACTTCCTGCTGGCTAGAATCAAGTACATTGGCCACAGTTGGTGTATCTATGTATTGGGGGCCATGAGGTGACTAAAGTCCATTCCTAAAGGAATGGAGACTGTGCACAGTTGAACAACAAGATAAAAGCCTGAATGTGTGACTCAGTGCAGTGCTGTGCCAGCCCTCTTCTTTGCTGGGAGAATGCCAGTTATTTCTAAGTGTTTACACTTCCTCCAAGTTACCCAAGTCTAAATCTTAATTTGTCTAAACCAATCATACAATCTCATTTCCCTGGAAGGTAATTGGATTAGGGGTGTACTAATGACCCAATTCTGGCCAATGAGAGGTGATGGAGAAGTTTGATGGAGACCTCAGAAAGGTTTTCTCATTCTTAAAGAAGATACAGAAATAAATAATTCCTGCTCTTCTGATAACATAATGATGTCTGGCTGTGATGCCTGGAAGTATACCAGTCATCCTGTGACACTGAGAGAAGCTAACCTGAGGACTAAACTGACACACTGATAAAAAGAAGCTGAGTCTTTAAAACTGTTGAAGCTTTGGAATTGCCTTACCTCAGGACTTCCTTATTGTTTAACCCATTTTTAGTTGAGTTTTCTGTTATTTGCTGACACAAGACCATTTTTCTAAATGAGATATAACTGACATATAACATTATATTAGTTCTAGATGTACAACATAATGGTTTGATATTTGTACATATTGCAAGACTATTTAATGTTTAGAAAGAGACCTAACAAATGATAACTGTAGGGGGCTATGTGGAATCTATGAGGAAAGGGGCTATCCTTGCAAGAGTAGTAGGATAATTTGGAGATATCCAATGAGGAAGGTAGGTTGGTATCAATGAGGCAGAGGAAGTGAGAGCCGAACTACTTAAGTATAGCCCAAATAGAGGAATCAGGTGATCCACAGGGGCCCTGGCTGGAACTCACAGCTATTTAAATAGGTGAGAATCTACCGTACCTTCTACTGCCAGTTGTTGTTTTAGATCCTAGGGAATATAATGTTGAACAAACAATCTCTGAAAAGTAGACTAAATGATACTAATCAAACTTTGATGAAGTTGAACAGACTCCTAGGACAACTACTATTTTCAGTTACAGACACTTGTATTTTTTGTGGCCCCCATCACATGGCCACACTTAATTGTCAGGTGCTTCCTTTAGTTATATTTTGGGTTTTCAGTAAACAGAAACCTCTATCAAATTCAATAATAGGCATTTAATAAATACTATTTTTAATAATAAGGATGTTATGAATTTTTGCTAATTCAAGATAATAAACATGTTATAGCATACTTTTGTCGAAATTCCTTCTCTCGCTTCAGGTCTTCATTGTATTTCTTTATTCTTTTCTCCCAAACTTCCTTTACAGCATTGACAGCCCCAGTACAAACCACATTGTCTGACATGACTCCTCCACATTGTCACAGAGTCACCAACTTCATTTTGAATAGCTGAATCACAGATGCCATCTCAGAAAGGGCCTGATTGTACCAGAGGAAAAAAAAAAAAACAGTAATGTTTCAGAATGTTTACTGAGTACCACAATGATCGTAATAGCTTTTTATTGAACACATTCCATGTTCCCAAAACTATTTTATGCACTTTACATGCCATATTTCACTAAATAATTCTCATATAAATATCATGACATGGGTACTTTTATTGTCTCTAATACACATGAGAAAACCGACCCCTAAAAAAGGTGGGCAATTGGTTAAGGTCTCATCTCTAATAAGTGGCAGAGGGGGGAACTGATGCCAAGTCTACTTCCTTTGTTACTATTAATTCACAATAATTAAAAACTGCAACTGGTTTACGTGTCCAATTATAAGGAAATGTTTAATAATGGATAGACAAGATAAGCAGGTATCTTGGTATATCTGCTTAATCTAAATGCTATATGTACAAGCTGGAATTCAGTTAAGTGGGATATATTGGTATTGTTTTCTCTTGTGTAAAATAAATTGCAAACCGGACTCATCTAACACTGAGGATTGTGATGTGAATCTCAGAAATGAGAGGAAAATAATAATAGGGGAATGGTTATGTAAATTATGGTAGATCTATCTGATGGAATGCTCTTTGTCTTACAAATAATAGTATTGATTTTTCACCAGATTATATTAGTAATAATGAAAATATTTGATTCACAATTAATTTAACTATTTTGTTCAAAATTCAAGAAGTCAAAGATGTCCACAATTACCACTTCTATTCAACATTATACTGGAATGTAATAATGCAAGAAAATTAAATAGAAAGGTATAAAGTTTGGAAAGGAAAAAGTGAAATTTGCAACAGTATAGGAAAAAAGGTACTCTCATGCACTAAAGGTGGCAGTATATATTGTTATATTCTCTATGGAGAGAATTTTAGTGATATCTATCAAACTTACAGAGCCACATTCACACTCATAAGAATATATACTGTAAATATTTTCAACTGTAAAATGACATATTACAAAGTTATTCACTATGGTGTTTTTCATAACAGCAAAAGATTGGAAACAACATACTTTCCACCAATAAATTATAGTACATGCATATCATGGGAAATTATATAGCTCCATAAAGAAGGAAAACCTTTTTTTTTTTTTTTTTTTTTTTTTGCGGTACGTGGGCCTCTCACTGTTGTGGCCTCTCCCGTTGCGGAGCACAGGCTCTGGACGCGCAGGCTCAGCGGCCATGGCTCACGGGCCCAGCCGATCTTCCCGGACCGGGGCACGAACCCGTGTCCCCTGCATCGGCAGGCGGACTCTCAACCACTGCACCACCAGGGAAGCCCTGTAAAGCATTTTATATACTGATATACCATGATCTCCAAAATGTATGACTATGACAGTTTATTGTCCATTCTAATTAATATGGATACTTGGGTCCCAGATTTTTGCTATTATGAGTAATACCGTTTCTAAAATTCCTGTTCTTATCTTCTTGTTGCTCAAGTGGTATTATTCCTATTGTGTATATACCCAGGACTAGAATTGCTAGATCACTGTGTATGTGACTGTTCAAATTTTTAAGATAGAGCCCAATTGTTTTCCAAAATGATTATGCCCATTTATACTCTTACTACAACTGTATAAGTGTCCCCACTGATGTATATCCTCACCAATACACTACTACATAAAATGATATCTCATCATGGTCATCATTTACGCTTTCCTGATTAATAAATGCTCCAGGCTACTAAACAAAGATTGTCCAGTTGAATAAAAGACAAAATCCTGCGTATTGTTTACAAAAGGCACACCTAAAACATATAGAAAAAAATGGAAATACAAAAAAGAAAAAGATCACTCCTAGGTTTATACTCAAGAGAAATGAAAATATATGTTCACACAAAAACTTGTACATGAATGTTGATAGTAGCATTATTCTAAGAGCCCTAAAGTGGAAAACAAATGGCTATTAACTAACGAACGGACAAACAAAATGTGGTGTATCCATACAATGGAATGTTATTCAGGCATAAAAAGGAACAAAGCACTGATACATGCTACATCATGGAGAAATTTTGAGTAAAATTATGCTGATAGAAGCCAGACACAAAATACCACCAATTGTATAATCCCATTTATATGAAATGTCCAGAATAGGCAAATCCATGAAGAAAGAAAATAGATTAGTGATAACCAGGGGCTTTGCAGAGGGGGAAATAGGAGTGATTGCTAAGAGTACGAAGTTTCTTTTTTGAATGATGAAAATCAACTTTTTGAAATAAATCAACCTATGATAAAGCAAAGATTTATGGCTAACAACCAGAATGTAATAAATGTGGTATATCTTGAAAATATAAAAATAAAAGTACTTTTAATAGAATGTGGAAGAAGGAAATGGGGAAGTAGAGGGTAGGAGAGTCAAGAGATACTGTCTATACTTTATGGAACAAGAAATAGAGATTTAAGTTATAAGGCAATCAAAAGAAATTAAAATAGGGATATAACTCTATGGGGGTGCAAGTGAATTTAAGCATCATCTTTCATAATGAAACTCCATAGATAATGTCTAAAGCTGAGAAGACACAGCATAACTGCCTTTGGAAAAAAAAAATGTATTATGGAGATAACCACTGAAAACTAATCCTGAAATAGTTAAAATGGTTACTTCACAACAAAGGAGGCAAGAACATACAACGGAGAAAAGACAGCCTCTTCAATAAGTGGTGCTGGGAAAACTGGACAGCTACATGTAAAATAATGAAATTAGAACACTCCTTAACATCATACACAAAAATAAACTCCAAAAGGATTAAAGACTTAAATGTAAGACCAGACACTATAAAACTCTTAGAGGAAAACATAGGAAAAAACACTCTTTGACATAAACCACAACAAGATCTTTTTTGACCCACCTCCTAGAGTAACAGAAATAAAAACAAAAATAAATAAATGGGACTTAATTGAACTTAAAAGCTTTTGCACAGCAAAGGAAACCATAAACAAGACAAAAAGACAACCCTCAGAATGGGAGAAAATATTTGCAAATGAAACAACAAAGGATTAATCTCCAAAATATACAAGCAGCTCATGGAGCTCAATATCAAAACAACAAACAATACAGTTAAAAAATGGGTGGGGGCTTCCCTGGTGGCGCAGTGGTTGAGAGTCTGCCTGCTGATGCAGGGGACACGGGTTCGTGCCCTGGTCCAGGAAGATCCCACATGCCGCGGAGTGGCTGGGCCCGTGAGCCATGGCTGCTGAGCCTGCGCATCCGGAGCCTGTGCTCCGCAACAGGAGAGGTCACAACCGTGAGAGGCCCGCGTACCGCAAAAAAAAAAAAAAAAAATGGGTGGAAGACCTAAATAGACATTTCACCAAGCAAGACATACAGATGGCCAAGAGGCACATGAAAAGATACTTAACATCACTATTAGAGAAATGCAAATCAAAACTACAATGAAGTATCACCTTACACCAGTCTGAATGGCCATTATCAAAAAATCTAGAAACAATAAATGCTGGGAAGGGTGTGGTGAAAAGGGAACCCTCCTGCACTGTTTGTGGGAATGTAAATCGATACAGCCATTGTGCAGAACAGTATGGAGGTTCCTTAAAAAACTAAAAATAGAACTACCACATGACCCAGCAATCCCACTACCGGGCATATACCCTGAGAAAACCATAATTCAAAAAGAAACATGTACCACAATGTTCATTGCAGCACTATTTACAATAGCCAGGACATGGAAGCAACCTAAGAGTCTGTCGACAGATGAATGGATAAAGAAGATGTAGCACATATATACAATGGAATATTATTCAGCCATAAAATGAAACGAAATTGAGGTATTTGTAGTGAGGTGGATGGACTTAGAGTTTGTCATACAGAGTGAAGTAAGTCAGAAAGAGAAAAACAAATACCGTATGCTAACACATATATATGGAATTAAAAAAAAAAAAAGGTACTGATGAACCTAGGGGCAGGACAGGAATAAAGAGGCAGACATAGAAAATGGACTTGAGGACATGCAGTGGGAGGGTAAAGCTGGTGCGAAGTGAGTAGCATCGACATATATACACTACTGAATGTAAAATAGTTGGCTGGTGGGAAGCAGCAGCATAGCACAGGGAGATCGGCTCTGTGCTCTGCGATGGCCTAGAGGGGTAGAATAGAGAGGAGGCGACGGAGACTCAAGAGGGATGGGATATGGAGACATGTGTATGCATATGGCTGAGTCGCTTTGTTGTGCAACAGAAACTAACACAGTATTGTGAAGCAATTATACTCCAATAAAGATCTATTTTAAAAAATGGTTACTTCTAGGGTGATAGAAATGGGGTGGATAATATTGCTTTTCATTATTAATCTCTAAATTACTGATTTCTTTAAACTAAAAGTATGCAGTGTGTGTGAGAGAGAAGGACAGAGACAGAGAGTGGGAGAAAAATGTGTTGGTATTACAGAGGGAAAAAGTTTAATGTTTCAGGATGAATGTATAAGTGCCAACATGCAGAAAATTATTAGGAGGAGGTCCTTATTTTAAGCAATGCATGTGGAATTTAAACAGGAACAGATCTGCAAGATCTTTTTGCCATCAAGAAACCTTGGGATATTTATGCTAATAATCCAACCCCCTGTCCAGTTACCATTTATTATCTCAGATGTAAGCAGGTTTGAAGTAGTTATTTATCAAATAATAAAGTTTAAAATCTCAAGTATCTACATGTAAATGTTTATTTTACTGGACATATATAACTATTCATGTGCTCATTCATGTCCTCGCTTGCCATTAAACTTTGGTCAACCATCTGTTTTTCTGTAATAGCGACCAATGCCCCTTTGAGGAAAACAAGTCAGTAGTGATATGTGTGTCTGCCTTCAGCATGGGATTGTGTTCTCTACCTTGATTACCACAACAGAAAAGCACATCGCGTGGCAGTGAAGTAGGCATGGCTGTGACATGACTCAGGAGTCAGCTTCCCAGAGTCAAAAGAAAACAAAAGAAATACAATCTCAGAAGAAATACTTCTTGACTTCTGGGGAAATCAATCTTCCTGAGGAGGACAACTACATGAATGACTATGAACCTCCAAGAGACTTTTAAATTCAATTCCAATTTTAGTTGTACATTCCAGCAAATACTGACACAGTATAAACATCAACAGCAATTTATTTATATGTCAAGAGTGGGAAAGAATGTTTTTGAAAAATACTTACCACAGTCGGTAGATGCAAACGCTGGCATGCCCAAAGTCAGTGCATCAGCTAGGAGTGGATTGCTGGGAGAATTGTTTTCAGTGTGACTCCGAATGATTAAAACCCTCAGTCAGACTGTAACCAAGTGAAATGTAATGTCAGCCTAGTTCTAATTTTAGCTCATGGTCAAAGCTGAGAATAGCAAAAATCACATGGAGCTTCTGCACAAAGGATCAGCTGATAAAGTATGTGAGTGCATTCCGTACACTGCAAAATGCTGCACTGCAGGTATTATAAAACCATTGGGCGTAACTATTTCTAAGCTCCTGAAAAATAATTCCTATTGAAAGTCCTTCCACTTTTCATGATTTATACCTTTTGGGTATTTAATAGAATTTAATGAATCTGTTCCAAGCAAAGAAATTGAGAAATACACAGATGTATGGCATAACAAAAACCCTACCTAGGAAGCCATAGATATTTAAATATTTAAAGTTTCAACTGCTTCAGAAAAAAAAATGAAGGTGTGGAGAAATTCAGGTAACAGGTGAGCCCCAAGCTTCTGCTGCACCCAACTTTCAGATTTAATTATCTCTTAATTCTCATCTCTTCAGACTTCAAAAATAGGAGTTAATTCCAAGTTCTTTAAAAATACATGTATTTATTTTTTGAGTTGGTAATGTATGAACATGGAACAAAATTCAAAAGATGATGAACACTTCTCACCTCCAGCCATTAAGTTCTCTTCTCTGAAGGCAACCACTATTGACAGTTACTTGTGCGCCCTTCCAATGACGGTCTGTGAATTTACAAGCATGAATATGTCTATATTCTTTAAAAGCGCACACACATGCTGGTATGCACACACACACACATGGTAGCATACTATATACATTGTTCTATACCATGTTTTCTTACTCAGAATATCTTGAAAATTGTTTTACATTAGCATATTTAGAGTTACATCCTTCTTTTTAATGCCTACATAGCATTTTGGTGTGTAGGTTGGTCATCATTTGTTTAGTCACTTGGACACTTCCAACAACCTCAGTGCTTTTAAATGCCTGATTATTCCATAGAAATTCTCTAATGCTTCTATAGTGAATAAGCTCAGAGAGGTTGCTCAAGATTACAGAAAGAGTAAAGAAGATCACAGAACCTAAGCTCTAGTCTCCCAGTCCAGAGAGTTTGCACCATCCCCCATGTGGCTGCCTTGAATATGTTCATAAGTCAACACTGAAGTTCAGGGAGGAGTTTTGTTTCCATTTAAAAGACGACTAGGGCTTCCCTGGTGGTGCAGTGGTTGAGAGTCCGCCTGCCGATGCAGGGGACATGGGTTCGTGCCCTGGTCCGGGAAGATCCCACATGCCTCAGAATGGCTGGGCCCGTGAGCCGTGGCCGCTGAGCCTGCGCGTCTGGAGCCTGTGCTCCACAACGGGAGAGGCCACAACAGTGAAAGGCCCGTGTACCGCAAAAAAAAAAACCAAACAAACAAACAAAAGACTAAATTGTCCCTGTGGAAACAATTTAGATTTATTTCTGCCTCTGGCATTGTCTACAATTAAATTTTAATTTGACAATGTTTATAGAAAACCCATAAATTTCAAAGCTTTTCTCTCCTTCTCTTATCTAGCCTCTTATTTTCCATACTCAGATCTAAGAGTCAACACTGCCAGAAGGGAGACCAGTTGAGAAGTTGTTAAAGTGATCTACACTAGAGAAATGGCAGGGAGAGTGGGGAAAAGTGAACAGATTTATGAGCTATTTATGAAGGAGATTACAGTTTTAGTGATTTGAGGACAACAGGGGATTAGAGAGAAAGAAGAGATAAGGCGTGTATAGTGAATATCTGTCATTCATGGCTGCCCCAAATCTTGCAAACACCTTCTCCATAGTTTGATAACCCCCTCATTGTGAATCCCACTTTACCAAGATAGAATTAAGGGAAAAAATCCCAGTCTCCCTTGCTACTGGATTAGGGAATGTGACTGAGGTTCTGCTAATCATATACTTTGATTTTGACGCAAAGAATGTGAGGAAAGAGGCTGGGTGACTGCAGTCCATTTTTGCTGGTATGCGTACAGCAGACAATATATTCAGGGGTCAGTTTTGGCAGCAAGAGTTTCCTGACCACAGTAGACACAGCTAGCTCTGGAGACAGCCTCAGCAGCACCCTTACTAGGCCAGTTCTGTAATGTAGCTCCAGGAGTTGTTCTGTGAACTAATATCCCTTCCTTTAACTTGCTAGGGAAAATTTTGTTATCTGCATCTGAGAAAATGACACAACTATTTTAACGGTTTCGTGTTATGTTTCCAAAAATATTCTTACATTGCTATTTCTTCATATACCAATTTCAGAATCACCTATTGACTTTGTACCATGAAAGATGAAAATTCTGTGGTCTCCAACCACCCACTCATTATCCTGTATCTCTCCTCCTCCTGTCCTCACAATCTAGTTCTATCACAATTTTTGTTAAGTCAGTAGTATTCATTATTATTATGAAAATATTATTCATAGATGAACTAAATAGTGGATATGATTACATTCCTTTGCTTTGGAACTTTGTTTTTTCTGGAGTTAAGTGTACTTTTTAAACTTGCTTAATTTTCTGTGTACCTATTACTATATCTTTATATACCTGAATATCCCAGCTCCCACTTGTACTGGACAAGTTATTTAATTTCTCTGTGCCTCAGTTCTTTATTGGTAAAATGCAGATAAAAATTAGGGCTTCTCATGGGCTTTTGTGAGTATTAAGTGAGTTAACATATGAAAGAGCTTGGACAATGCCTGAACGTAATAAGTACTCAGTGAGGGTTTGTTATTATTTCCACCCTCCAGTAGTGGAGCCAGGAGAAGGGAGGAGCTGGGTGTGGATCTGAGTGCCATATTATCATAAGAAGATTGGCTAAGTCTAAAGGCATTTTCTTCTGTGACTGAGACGAAATTAAGGAGAAGAAAGCTTTACAGTGAAGGGGAGATAAACGAGCTCATCTTAAGTGGCTTCACTCTTCACACAAAGTAAGTATCTCATTTTACATTGTTGCACACATTGGTTTATCCTTTCCTGTCATTGTGTGTTTCCAGCTGCTTGGTGCCCAGGTTTGCATTCTGAGGTCCCTCAGGGATATATTTCATTGGAATCTATGGCCCTGACTGCATTCAATTGCAATGCTTGTGTTTAGAAAAAGAAAACAAATCTAGAAGAGGGCCAAGTGGGATGGCCAGGTGAGAGAGGGAATAAAAGCACATTAAAAATATAACGTCATCCGAAAGAACTCAAAGCAGGACTCGAAGAGATATTTGTACACACCATGTTCATCACAGCATTATTCACAATATCCAAGAAGTGGAAGCAACACATGTATCCACTGACAGATGACTGGATAAAGAAATTGTGGTGCATACCTACAATGGAATATCACATGCTACAACATGGATGAAACTTGAGAACATTATGCTAAATGAAAAATTTTAAAAAGTCACGAAAGATCAAATTATATATCATTCTACTCACATGAAGTACCTAGAGTAGTCAAAGTCACAAAAACAGAAAGTAGAAAGGTGGTTAATAATATGAGGAAATGTTCATGATACCAGTTACAAGAAAGAAAAGGTTACAGACCTTTTGTTCTATTCAGGTATTCACTTGATTGGATGAGTCCTACCCACATGAAGGGGTGAAATCCGCTTTACTCTGTCTACCTATTCAAATGTTAATATCATCCAGAAACACCGTCACAGACATACCCAGAATAATGTTTGACAAATGTCTGGGCATCCTGAGGCCCAGCCAAGTTGACACATAAATTAGCCATCACAGTAGGCATCCCTATTGTACACACAAAAAATCCAAGGTTTAGAGACAGTAAGGGACTTGTCAAAGACACAGCTGGAAAATAGCTGAGCTAAATTCCAACTCAAAGGGATCTAGCCCCTGAATCTTGATCATTGGGCTATTCTGCTTCCTCTTAAAAACAAGTTTATGGAAGTTACACAGAATTATATTTGTAGATGTACACAATATCAAAGCAATTTTTTTTATGACTGCTTAATTTGTCTATTGAGAGGCAGTGAATGAAGATGGGAGAACACATGTAAAAGTAACGGGGCTGAGAATAGTTCATGCTACCTCGTTCTATTTCCTTTTCACCCTATTCCACCATAACCTGTGTTAATAAATGCAGAAATTTAGAGAAAGATTGTAACGTTTTTAAACACATAACACCAAGTAAAGCAGTTATTACCTTGTTTTTTTTTTAAATTGATTTTATGAACCTAGAGCGTCTTCTTTTACAAAGTATAATAAAACAATAGGATTAATAGTTGTTTAGTCAAACTTCTTCCCACAAATTCTGACAAGACTACAGGACTATAAGTAATCATATCAAGCATACAAGCCTCTATTTTGTGTGTGACCCATTCATTCAAATAAACAGGAGAAAATAATGGAACACAGGGGAAAATGGAAAATAAGAGTGTATTACCTTGGGATTTTTATTTTTATTATTAATTTATTAATCAATTAATTTTTGGCCACGTTGGGTCTTCGTTGCTGTGTGCGGGCTTTCTCTAGTTGTGGCGAGCGGGGGCTACTCTTGGTTGCGGTGCACGGGCTTCTCATTGCGGTGGCTTCTCTTGTTGCCGAGCACAGGCTCTAGGCGTGTGGGACCTTCCTGGACCAGGGCTCAAACCCGTTTCCCCTGCATTGGCAGGCGGATTCTTAATCACTGCACCACCAGGGAAGTCCCTACCTTGGGATTTTGATCTGTAATGCTCTTTTTATGACTCCCTAGAGTCCTTTAATAAAACAAGTAAACTATTAGCAATTTGTCAGAATGCAAGGCTTTGAAACAGAAACACCACATAACTCTGGAGAACAAAGAAAAATAAATATATGAGACTTACCCTCATTTATCAGATCAATAATTTTTCAATGTTAAAAATTCTATCTTGCAAAGATAGAATTTGAAGGCTCTATAACTGCACTTCAAATATTTGAAAGACAAACAAGAATACTTTAAAAACTGATTTGTTCAGCTCTAGAACTTTCTGGAACACTGATATTCTTTAATGTGGAAATGTTCCAGTAAAAAAGGTTGGATGAATGTGTGTGCATGTGTGTGTGTGTGTGTGTGTACCCAAAGTCCTAAATAACAGATCACATACCTGCCCAATATTAGGGAGTTAGCTCTTCTCCATATTTTGATACTTATATTAGAAAGTTATAGGCTACATACTAACTTGTTCCACTTTGTCTGACAAAACAGCTATTTCCTCCTGAGATGGTAGGAAATACCATTAGGCACCAAATGTCTTTCCCCTGGAGCTCCGGCTCTCAGATTCTAGCCAGTCTCAAATGACTTCTGCAACATTACTCCATAGAGTTGCAATGTTTTAATAACTTTAATAGAGAAGTTACTAAAATGGCTGAGAAGAGTATTTCATTTTAACTGTTAATTATTCCCTTTTCCCTATTATTAAGTAAGTGTTTTGTAACAAAAAGTTTATGTATTTCACCAGGCATGTACTTAAAATGTACTTTCGACCTTGAGACTTTTGTGCTGGTTGTCATTTTTGATAGATACACACACACACACACACACACACACACACACACACACACACACACATCATTTCCCTAAACCAATCAACGGTGGAGACACAAGAAAATATTACATGAAAACCATTTATTCTACAGCCTACGGGGGATGGGCCAAAAATTAGAAGGTCATGGAAATGATTTAATCTTCATCTGTGAAAAGTATGCTGTGAATCCAGGTAACAAATATGTCACTTAGCCAACAAAATACAAGTGAACAAAACATAATTTCTCTTATGAATGAAGTGGTTGCCATATTTTTTCCCTTAAACTGTCTTTCTTATGTAAAGATAATTCTCACATGAAATATAGAACCTAGGCAATAGTACTCAATATTATGCAACTTCCTTGGGCAATTTAAACCTAAAATCAGATGAACACAAAATAAAAGCCATTATAATCTTGCTTTGAAAGAAAAAAAAATAGGAAAAACGATACCCCTTCCAAATATTGACACAAAAATTGCACTGGCTTCCTATATGTTGAATATTTTTACCTCATAAAAAACTGAAAAGATATGCTCCTTCTGCTTTTATTTTTATGCAATGCTTTTTAGTTCTATGGAAATAAAAGTTACACAAAATTTTAAACTTTTCACTGGATAATTTTGTATGAATTACATAATCCTTTGTTTCCAGGATATTGACCCAACTTTTGAGATATTGTATACATTTCAAAGGGGAACTACAAAAATTATTTTTTCATATGTCCACAAATACCATGCAGAACATTTAATAGCTAATAAAGATAGAAACTATGAGAATTTTTATTGTATTTAGAAAGTATTATAAACTGAAAATAAACATCTTATGGAAAAAATGCTATTTTATTGAAACTGGAACGCACTGCATTTTTTTTTTTTTTTTTTTTTTTATTTTTTTTATTTTTTTTTTTGCGGTACGCGGGCCTCTCACTGCTGTGGCCTCTCCCGTTGCGGAGCACAGGCTCCGGACGCACAGGCCCAGCGGCCATAGCTCACGGGCCCAGCCGCTCCGCGGCACGTGGGATCTTCCCGGACCAGGGCACGAACCCGTGTCCCCCGCATCGGCAGGCGGACTCTCAACCACTGCGCCACCAGGGAAGCCCTCGCACTGCATTTATATATCAATATTTTTAATATTCACAAACTTATTTGGGAAACTAGGGCAATAAATGACAGTGGTCGTTTAAAAAATTATGCCATGTCTCTGACAATCTGTCCTGCTCTGTCCAAGCAACACTTGAACCAATGCGGCCCTTCTAATCTTGTGCCAGAAACACAGTAAGACTAAGGCCAGGTTCTGGTGCAATTCGTGAGCCTTTGGCTTGCAGAGTTGTTAGTCTGATGGCTTAGCCTGTGGATTCCTCTCCGTCACATTTGAATATCTAATGTTTCAAATTGTTATAGTCATGTTCAGACTTATATTCATGTCTGCAGTTTCCAATTACTTACTTAGACCTGCCATCAACTTAGTTAACTTGCCTTGGTTACTGCACTCTGAACTCTGGCTGCATTTTTCAAGGAAATTAAACGGCTAAGTTTTTCCAGATAATTGCACTCTGTACAGGCTTTATAACATTTTTTTTTTTTTACTTTCCTTTTCACCATATTTTTAGAACGATCTACCACATACTTAGAAGCTTCTTGCAGCAAACTGGAAGTTAAATAGTTTACTGCAAGTTTAACCCAGTCTGATGGCTTCCCTGGGAAGGCGGGGGGCGGGGGGGGGGGCAGTGTGCTGCCCGTGAGAGGAGGCTGCCACCCGCTCAGCTGAGAAGGTGAGCCCACCTTTAACTGTCCTGACTTCCCCTGTGTCTAACCTAAATTCTTGATCTCCCACCTGTTCTCATTTCTTCCGTCCTCTTAGTAAGACCCACAACAGCTGTTCTCCATGCTGGGCGTTGTAACATTCCACATGGTAAAAGCCTGATATAGATGGCTTCTTCCTAACAGAACTGCCATTTTTCTTGTCATGCTTCGGTTGTTTTTGTGGCTCCCCTCTGGACCCTCTCCAAATTCTTCTGCTCGGTTTTAGCAAGCTGGCCTAGAGTTCCCTCACAGGGCTCTGACTCGCATATGAATTAGCTAGTGGTCAGAGCCCTTCTGCTCAGTACCGGGACTGCCTCCTAATGAATTTATTTCCTTTTAATTCTAAGCTTGCAAACATCAAGGATTCATGATACCTTCAGTGTTCGTCTAAATGCGAATGCGCTCTGTCACATTGAAAAGCCTGTAGTTATTTTGATGGGGTAACAATGGTAACATGACCCATCTGTGGTTTGGCATAAATAGTTCAGAGTTGACCTGGTCTGTCTGATGAGATGTCACTGAAACGTGTGGTGACCTTGAGTTGCTAAAGAGTGAAAATGAGCTTAGGAGAGAAGTGGATCCAGAGAGAACTATTTAGGAAACATTTGGGAGAGAGATGTGGCCAGACTTTTGCCAAGCGCACAGGTGAGTAGTAGGGAAGGGAAGCCAAACTGCAAGGAGTTCAAGACCACCCATTCAATTCTAATTGAACCCAAGTTAGGCAAAGGCAGGAAGGAGCAGGACGGAAGCTTGTCCATTCAGTGTCAGGCAGAGGTAACAATGTGAAAAATGAGTGTTTTGAGACTTCTTTTAGGCAGAGGGAAATTAGCCATTAAAGAGGTAGGGAGGTTGTTTGTTTTTTTTTTTTTTCGGTACGCGGGCCTCTCACTGCTGTGGCCTCTCCCGTTGCGGAGCACAGGCTCCGGACGCGCAGGCTCAGCAGCCATGGCTCACGGGCCCAGCCGCTCCGCGGCACGTGGGATCTTCCCGGACCGGGGCACGAACCCGTGTCCCCTGCATTGGCAGGCGGACTCTCAACCACTGCGCCACCAGGGAAGCCCGGTAGGGAGGTGTTTTTATTCATTTGTTTTTGTTTTGGTGGTGGTGGGGGATTATTTTAAAAATAAGAACAGTTTTCTCTATATGTTTATTTTATTAGTTAGGGCAGCACTGTCCAGCAGAATTTTCTGTGATGATGGATATATTCTATATCTGCCATGTCCAATATGGTAGCCACTAGCCACACGTGGCTATTTAAATTTAAATTTATTAAAATTAAAATCAGTTTCTCAGTTACACAAGCCACATTTCAAGTGTGCAATAGCCACAATAATTAAAACGTAAATTTAAATAGTCACATTCGGCTAGTAGGTATTGCACTGGACAGCTTAGAGTTAGGGCATTATTTTGAGATTAGTCTCCAGATGGTGTCTTAAAACAACCAAAGTTTATTTTTCACCTGCATTACATTCAAACCAATCAGTGCTAGTATATGGGGGATGGGGGCTTTGCTGGTGTCCCCACTGTGTGTAGCTGCCATCTTCAACATGCAGGTTTCTCCGCAGTGGAGAGAAAGGAGAGTGTGGAGGAGTTCTTGGGAGGTTTAATGGGCCACATCTGGGAATGGCCTACATCACCTCTACCCATATTCTAATGGCTAGAAATAGATCACACGGCCCTACCTAACTGCAGGCTAAGCTGTACATGTTTAACTGTGTGCCCAGAAGGAAAATGTAATGGCTCTATGGACATTCAACATTAAACTTCCACATTTATCAACAATAAATTTTTTTAAATTTAAAGTGTTCTGAGTCTCTAATGACTTAGCTATGAAGAACTGGAAATTAATCTTAACTAGTGTGCCAAGGGAATCTTAACTAGCTTAATTGAGGAATGATTGGGAGAGCAGAGGATCAAAAGGGAGCAAGGCCAGGTTTCCCCTGCCCACTTGGGCCCCCGGGAGCCTGCTGAGATTCCCGGGCCTGAACCTCTGCCCACCGAGGCCCCCTCCAGCCAGCAGGTCCTGAGGGAGTGGGAGGGAGGGAAGGGGGAGCAAAAGTAAAGGCTGGACCCCGGGGACCGGCACCCCTGAGGGGCAGCTGGGGGAGGGGAGGAGTTCCTACACCCAACGGGACGCACCCACGGTTAGGGGTCCAGCAGGGCCGGGGGAGACCCTGGGGGAGACAGTGGGGGAGGGGCACGAAGGAACGGAAGGGAATGTGGCCAGTGCTTTCCCCGTCCACTTAGGCACCAGGGAGCCTGTTGGACTCCTGGACCTAATCCTCTAACCTCGGAGCCTCCCTCCTGCGGTGCAGAGCCCAAGCCCTGCTCCTACACCCTCACCCAGGGCCCTACCTCTGAGACGCTCTCCAACACGCTGGGCCTGAACCCCACCCACACACCCTCAGGGCCCTACCTGCAAACTCGGGAACTCCACGCTCCACAGGCCTCCCTTTCCACGCGCTGCCTCTCCCCTTCTGTGCAGGTCCTAAGCAGAGGCCCCGCCACACTCTTGAACGCGGCCCAGCCTAGGCTCCGCCCCCAGGGCCTTTCCCTGCTGCGTGGGTCCTGAGCCTAGGCCCCGCCCCATGCTCAAACATCACACCCCCACCAGCCTAGGTCCCACCCCACCCTAAACCCTGGCCCTACCTAAGTTCTACCCCCGCCTAAACTCCGCCCCCATAGCCAAGGCTTTTTCTTTCTTTTTTCTGCTGCGGTTTTGTTTTACCTTGTTGCAGCTGTTTCCATTATATTTTTATTTTTCCTAATATATTTTTTATCTTTCTAATTTTATTTTGTTTTTTATTCTTTGATATCATACTGCTCCTTTTTTTCTTTCTTTCTTCCTTTTTTTTTTAACCATGCCACGAAACTTGCGGGATCTTGGTTCCCAGGCCAGAGGTCGGGCCCAAGCTCCTGTGGTGGGAGCTCTGAGTCCAAACTGCTGGACTAACAGAGAACCTCAGACCCCAGGGAATATCAATCGGAGTGAGGCCTCTGGGAGGTCCTCATCTCAGCACCAAGACCCAGCTCTACCCAACTGCCTGCAAAGTCCAGTGCGGGACGTCTCAGGCCAAACAACCAGTAAGACAGGAATACAGTACCACCCATCAAAAAAAGACAAAAAAATTTGTTATGGACAAAGGAGCAAGGTAAATCCTACAAGACCAGGTGAATGAAGACGAAATGGGCAACCTGCCTGAAAAAGAATTCAGAGAAATGATAGTAAAGATTATCCTTGGTCTTGGAGGGACAATGGAGAAAATACAAACAACATTTAACAAGGATCTAGAGGAACTGAGAAGCAAGCAAACTGATGAACAACACAATTACTGAAATTAAAATTGCTGTAGAGGGAATCAATGACAGAATAGCTGAGGCAGAAGACCGGATGAGTGAGCTGGAGGATAAAATGGTGGAAATAACTGCCAGGGAGCAGAATAAAGAAGGAAGAGTGAAAAGGGTTGAGGACAGTCTCAGAGACCTCTGGGACAACATTAAGCGCACCAACATTCGAATTATAGGGGTCCCAGAGGAAGAAGAGAGGAAGAAAGGGTCTGAGAAAATATTTGAAGAGATTGGAGTCGAAAACTTCTCTAACATGGGAAAGGAGATGGTTGGTCAAGTCCAGGAAGCACAGAGAGTACCATACAGGATAAACCCAGGGAGAAACATGAGAGACACATATTTATCAAACTGTCAAAAATTAAATACAAAGAAAGAATATTGAAAGCAGCAATGGAAGGGCACCAGGTAACGTTCACGAGAATCCCCATAAGTTTAAAAGCTGATTTTTTGGCAGAAACTCTGCAGGCCAGAAGGGAGTGGCAGGTCATATTTAAAGTGTTGTGGGGGCGGGGGGCCTACAACCAGGATTGCTCTACCCAGCAAGGATCTCATTCAGATTCAACGGAGAAATTAAAACCTTTACAGATAAGCAAAAGTTAAGAGGGTTCAGCACTACCAAACCAGCTTTACAAAAAATGCTGGGGGAGCTTCTCTAGGCAGGAAACACAAGAGAAGGAAAAGACCTACAATAACAAACCCAAAACAATTAGGAAAATGGTAATAGGAACATACATATCAATGATTACTTTAAATGTAGAAGGATTAGATGCTCCACCAAGGGACATAGACTGGCTGGGTGGATGCAAAAATAAGATCCATACATACGCTGTCTACAAGAGACCCACTTCACACCTGGGGACACATTCCGACTGAGAGTGAGGGGATGGAAAAAGATATTCCATGCAAATGGAATTCAAAAGAAAGTTGGAGGGCTTCCCTGGTGGCACAGTTGTTGAGAGTCCGCCTGCCGATGCAGGGGACACGGGTTCGTGCCCCGGTCCGGGAAGATTCCCACATGCCGCAGAGCGGCTAGGCCTGTGAGCCATGGCCGCTGAGCCTGCATGTCCAGAGCCTGTGCTCCACAACAGGAGAGGCCACAACAGAGAGAGGCCCGCATACCGCAAAAAAACAAAAACAAAAACAACAACAAAAAAAGAAAGTTGGAGTAGCAATTCTCATATCAGACAGAATAGACTTTAAAATAGGGACCATTACAAGAGATGAGGAAGGACACTATACGGTGATCGGGGGATCAATCCAAGAAGAAGATATAACAATTGTAGATGTTTGTTCACCCAACATAGGAGCACCTCAATGCACGGGGTGGATGCTAACAGCCAGAGAAGGGGAAATCGACAGTAACGCAATAATAGTAGGGGACTGGGCTTCCTTGATGGTGCAGTGGTTGAGAGTCCGCCTGCAGATGCAGGGGACACGGGTTCGGGCCCTGGTCCGGGAAGATCCTACATGCCACGGAGCAACTAAGCCCGTGCGCCACAACTACTGAGCCTGTGCTCCAGAGCCCGCGAGCCACAACTACTGAAGCCCACACGCCTAAAGCCTGTGCTCCGCCACAAGAGAAGCCACCGCAATGAGAAGCCCAAGCACCACAACGAAGAGTAGCCCCCGCTCTCCACAACCAGAGAAAGCCCGTGCACAGCAACGAAGACCCAATACAGCCAAAAAATAAAAAAACAAAGAACCCCCCCAAAACCCCAACTCCACAGAGCTTTAAAAAAAAAAAAGGGACTTCCCTGGTGGCGCAGTGGTTGAGTCCGCCTGCCGATGCAGGGGACACGGGTTCTTGCCCCGGTTCGGGAAGATCCCACATGCCGTGGAGCGGCTGGGCCCGTGAGCCATGGCCACTGAGCCTGTGCAGCCAGAGCCTGTGCTCCGCAACAGGAGAGGCCACAACAGTGAGAGGACCACATACCAAAAAAAACCAGAAAACAAAAAACATAAAAGGATGTGTGGGACCATGTTCCAATAAAACTTTATTTATAAAAAAATTATGTAAAGGTAGCTATAAACAACAACACAACAATGATAGTTATACTGTTCAAATGTGGTGAATATGACTATGGACACAGTTGCTTTCTGAAATTCTTTCTGAAAGTGGCAGGACATAAATCAATAAATCAGTAAGTCAATAAATTAAGTAGTTTCTACTTTTTTGGCATAGTAAATGCAACTGTAATGTGGGTATTGTTTTCCCATATAAATAACATTGGAGAATTTGGCTGTGTTATTTCCTGCTTGGCCTCAGATAAGTCATTGCTTTGCTTAATCACATGGTGTAGTGGCATAAATGAATCATTTGTAAACATTTTAAAAAGCAAAATAATGATCCAAGTTCTATAAAATCTAAAATGAGCTTGAAAGCACTAAACATTCTGATTAACTGAGGAATTACAATGAACTATGAAATATACACAACACATAGAAAATGTAACTGTCTTTTGTTCAAAATTTAAAACAAATGTCTTACCAATTATAAGGAGGTTTGAACAGATTCCTTTTCCTCTAGATACTTTTCCTTGTAGCAAGCACAGCCATTCAGAGTCATTCCATAGATACAAGAGCGGCCTCATGGCCATGGTTGCTTCACATTATACTTTTCTGGGTCATTGGCGATGCTTCAATGCTACATGAGGACTTCATTAAAAAACGTAATCAGATCCAGGGCATAGATTTCTTTTGAAGACAACCAGCACATACTGAGTACTAGTCAGTTGAGCTGGGGCTACTGAGAGGGTTCACAGGCCAGCAGTGAAGACATACTCATCCAGCTACGTCACTGCATGAGTCCTGTTGGAGGTGTGGACAAAGAAGGAGAGAGAGAGGAAAAATAAATATTGATTCAAACGTAGGGAGGCACAGTCAGAGGAGGTCTAAAAAAGGAAGTGACTTTTGTTCTGGATTTTCTTCTGGTGGAGAACAGAGTGGAGAAACAAGCCCAGCAAAGGCATGGAAACATGAAATACACTGCATGTTGTTTTCAGGGAATGGGGACTAATTCATTGCGATGGAAGCTTAGGACAATAAAGGGCATAAGAGGATCTTCTAAAACCCAAATTCTGTGCTTACCTCTTTCTAGTTTTTGAGTGCTTGTACCTGGGGAAGATAAGGAACTGTCTGCAAGGACTGAGACCCCAATCCTTTCCTCTGGAAGCCTCAGGATTTTCCTTTGATCATCTCTCGAAGCACGTGATATCGTCTTCATGCTTTGCTACAGGCCACCAGGAACAACTGGGAAGTCACTGCAGGCAGCTTCAGGTTTCACTCTCATGCCTAAAGGAAGCATCCTGTACTCTGAGAATCCCCAATGGCCAGCTCTTCTACAGTTTGGTTCTGGTGTGTAAAGTCTGGCTCAGTAAAGAGAACAGGAGGATGTTGGTAGATCCGGTTCTGAGGTGAACTGACATCATGCTTCTCTCATAAACTACTGCTGCAGAGAATTCATACCACCAAAACTCCTTCCTTTCGGTGCCTGGAGAACACAGGGCCTTCAGGGAGTATTTCAAACTGCTAAGACCCCTAAGACAAACAAAAACTCTCTTTCTTTTAGCTCAATAATACCAGTTCCTCAAACAGCATAAAATCATGGACAATCCTGGCATTTGGAACACTAAGTGAGGTATAGTAGTTTAGCTTTGTATGCTTCTTTAGCGTATGTTAATCCACACGCATCTAAGTACTTAAACTCTGTTTCTTTAAATGGGGCTAATCATTGCACCTACCTCACAGTGTTTCTGGAGAGACGCAATGAATTAATATATGTAAAGCATTAGCGGTGCCTGACACTATTATAATTATTGTCTCAAATTTTACTCAATTTTTCCCTCTCTACCACTATTTCATGAGCATAGAGGCTAGATGACTCATTAATTAGAAGCTCTTTTATGTGCACTCTGAAAATATTATGCTCAGATGGTACAGCCCTTGCATATTGCTCCCTAAGTGTCTGGGCTCACGTAGGTCCCCTATGTTGCTTGCCTCATGAAAAGCAACACCAAAACCATAACCTGAAGAGCTTGAATGGCCTGTGTCTGTGTGACCTAAGGACAGAGTCTATCTTATTATTAGGTACGGCTTGTGAGGCAGGATTGATGAGGCAGGCCTAGTGTGTAAAGGAGACACAGTGATCTAACCTCAGTGAGAAAAGACAGTTTATAGGGAAGGAGCAAAACCACCATGAAGAACTGACTGGAGATACAACTCAACTCTAGAAGCACTGCTCTCCTCCAAGTTACTGGCACAGACCCACTTCCGGTGAAGGCTTTAGTCACCAGCCAGAGTTCTCACTGTGAGGTCAGAAACTTCATCTATCTTCTTCATCTGTATCCACAGTGTATATCCCAGGGCCTGGCACTGAATACATATATTCAGTAATAAATATGTGCAGAATGAACTAGTTAATCAATTACAGGGTGAATGTTAAATAAGTCTGAAGACTTCAAGGAAAGGTTTGTACTTCGGGGCTGCAGGGTAGTGCTGAGTGAGTTCCATCATCTTTCTCAAACCGTAGTTTACTTAGAAGTCAGCAAAGAAATCCATCAAGTGATCTTTGGGACCCACTTTGGAAAGCCATGGGAAATGCCGAAACAGGCCTGTGGGCTCTCTTTTCCCTACGTAACCACTTCTTGGAATGTTTCAAGATTTGGTACATTTTGATCTCTAAAATGGAAATTAATACCAATCTGGCTTCTGTCCTTCAAACTTCCTTCCCTATTGTGCTTCCTTTTCAAAATCAGAGGAACGCCCTACATAATGAATGGAACCTTGATTTTCTTGTTGGGCGCTCCCAACAATAATTTGGGGCCAATAACTTTGGCTTCTCCCCCATGGACATATAGTACCTTCCAACCTCCAGACATACTAGTGACGGACTTGACTTTTCTGGCTTCTTCCCTTTAGTTTCCACCTTTAGGAATACGGCTAAGGCCTTGCTCTAAACAATTCCCGCCCTATGATGTGTGGAGCCCTGTGGATCAGCTACTAGGGCTGTGCTCCTGGCCCCCTCATCCCTCCCAATGGATCCTCTTATCTTAAAGGTCCAACACACAATGGGAAGCAAATCGTTTGCTGAATCCTCAAAGGATGAGACAAAAGAGAAGGTGGTAATGGCAGGGATTTGGGATACAACAGATAGCTCAAGAGTTTATTCTGAGCCAATGATGTTGGACTTTTAGGGGAACATATTACATACTTATTTCAAAGCTCTTGTTCTCCTAGTTTTCACATTTCTTTTTTTTTTCTTTTTTTTTTTGTGGTACACGGGCCTCTCACTGTTGTGGCCTCTCCCGTTGTGGAGCACAGGCTCCGGTCGTGCAGGCTCAGTGGCCATGGCTCACGGGCCCAGCCGCTCCGTGGCATGTGGGATCTTCCCGGACGGGGGCACGAACCCGCGTCCCCTGCATTGGCAGGCGGACTCTCAACCACTACGCCACCAGGGAAGCCCTCACATTTCTTAAGTGAAGGGGACATTTTTACTGATCATGTCATTCTTCACTTAAAATTCTGTAAATGCCATCAACAGGGAATTGGTTAAATTATGGTACATCCTCTCCTCATCTTCCCAGACAGGATCAGTAACTTCTATTAGATGCTCTTATAGCACCCTGTTTTCTCCTACTTAGAAGTTAATTATATTCTTATTTTTATGATTTTTAAATATCTGTCTCGCTCCCTAGACTGTAAGCCCAATGAAGGCAGGAACCATGAGGATGGGCATTGTGTACCCACTGCTTAGCACCACACTTAGTATACAGTAGATGTTTGCATTTAATAAATGCAAACAATAGAATATTATGCAGCCATTTAAAAGTATCATAATGTGGAACTGTTTATTGACTCATAATGTTAAATTTAAAAAATCAAACTATAAAATAGTAGATACAGCACAACCTTATTTTCATAAAAAGAATAGCTATGTATACAGATACCTTGATCAAAATGTTAATAGTGGTAGGATTATGGTTGATTTTATTTTCTTTGCAACTCTTCATATTATCTGAATTTAAAAAATAACATTCAGTAGATCCATTATATTCTGAATTATACATCATTTCCATTTTGAAAAAAATCAAGTAGACATTAAAACAACTTTTTCTGTCACAAAACTTCACTTGAACATACAGTATTCAATTAGACAATATTAGAAACAACATGAATTTCTGATTCAAGTGGGCCTCTAACAAAATGATCATGACCTTTATTTCTGTGCAAAATTTATTATTTTATTTTAATGTCCATAATTACCCATTAGTCTTCTCTCTCCCCTTATTCATATTCCTTCTCAGGATGTGAAGAATAGAATAGACCCTAACTTATTAATCTATCCTATTTTTTTAGCTGAAGACCAAGAAAGTAAAAAAAAAAAGTTAAAAGGCAATGGACTTCTGAATGTAACACAATGTCAGTGGTTGCTACATTTAAAGTACCTTCCTTACATTGAAGCAATGTTGTAAAGGTGAAGTTTTTCTCAATAAAACACTAAACCATTACCAAATTCTAAAAGTATATCCACTTTAAACAAATACTTTTAGTGGCCTTACTGGCTATAAAACTATAATTGGGCATTTTTAAGATTAGCTTATAATTTTCCCTTTTAAAAGATATTAATTTATACAAATAAGATATTTACAGATGATAATCTCTACAGAGCAACACACTCCAGGATATCTTAAAAGGTAAATACAATTGCACTTATTTTATACAATAATTTGCATTCTTGTGGGGAAATAGAAAATACTTCTGCATATAAATTCCTTTTCCCAACTAAGTATAATTGAAAAGTTTCATTAAGAATTAGTTTAGAGACTTCACTGATGGTCCAGTGGCAAAGAATCTGCTTTACAATGCAGGGGATGTGAGTTCAATCCCTGGTCAGGGAACTAAGATTCCACATGCCCAGGGCAACTAAGCCTGTGAGCCACAACTACTGAGCTCACGTACCTCAGCTAGAGCCCGTGCGCCGCAAACTACAGAGCCCGCATGCCCTGGGGCCCGCACGCCACAACTAGAGAGAGAAAACCCACACGCCACAACTAGAGAGAAGCCCGCATGCCACAATGAAGATCCCGTGCCGCAACAAAAGATCCCGCATGCCTCAACGAGTATCCCACATGCCGCAACTAAGACCCGATGCAGCCAAAAGTAATAAATAAAATAAAATTTTAAAAGTTTATTTAAAAAAAGTTAGTTTAAAATAAAAAAAGAAAGAAAAAAATAGGGCAAATACTGTATATGGCGGTCTGTCTTTCAGTAATATTCATTTTGTTGTTCCTGCCAGTTTCAATCCATTGACACAAAGACCTCAGCACTATATTAAGAAGGCGTACTATGACCTATAAAATGTGACAGCCCAGGAGAACTATTATACCATTATTCCTTTCCAGTAAAATCTCTAACAGAATAGTGATACATATTGTGCCTCAGACTGTAATCATACATTACAAATCATTTACAATACAAACTGCAATGAGGAACGTGTGCTGCACAGCTGGGCTCTGCATTTTCTTTTGAAGTTCAGAAAGTTCAAGGATGTCTTATCAATCTTCATTTCAGATCTAGTAGCATAAAAGCTGGGTTTTCTAAGTAGGATTTCCACAAATTGGAGAAGTGTGACATTGTAGCACCATCAATAATTCTGTGATCAGCTGACCAGCTCACATTCATTATCTGGGCCTTATATACTTCCCCTTTCTCGTTAAATCGGGGAAGGGCCTACAAATAAGGAAAAGGACAGAGTCAGCCTTCACTTGCTCAAAGCAAGCTCTCGTAAAAACAATGGTGAAAGATTAGGCAAATCTCCCTCCCTATAATAGAGACGAAATGGGCATCCCAAATGACTTTTGATAATGCTAACTACTACTCTTCCCATCTTTGTGAGTGTGTGCTTCAAGCTTTCAGAGTTTCTCCAAAGTATTTCCTGTCGTCTGTATAATTTCCGTATGTACAGTAAACTTCGTTTCAGATTTCAATTATTTAACAGCTATTTATTGAGCATCTACCATGTACCAGGTACTCTGTTAGACTCTGGGGATAAAGCAATGAACAAAACAAATAACAATCCTTGCCCTCTTGGAGCTAACATTTTAATGGGGAGAGACAGACGATTAAGATAAATAAGTAAAATATATATAAGTGTGTTAGATAGTGAAAAGTGCAAATGAAAAAATAAAGCACTTTGGAATGGAGATAGAGATTATACGCAGGAGGTGGAAATAGGGGAGAGGTTGCATTTTCTTTTTTAACAGGTGGGCAGGGAAAGCCTCACCAAGAAGGTGTCCTCACTGAAGGCAGTGAGGAAGCAAGCCATATGGACACCTGGAGAAAGATGGGGGGAAGCATGGCTGGAGTGTTGGAGGACCAGCAAAGTTGGCAGGGAGGCTGCATTGGAGGGGCCGGGGTGAGAGGTGGGAGATGACACAGAAGGAGCAGGCTGAAGGGGGGCATGTTGCTAAGACAACAGTTATGCTTCCCAGTCTGCCTCTGACTTTTCCAAAAACAGATTTAAGAAAAAGCGAATTCATTGCAGGTTAGTTTTTTTTTTTAAATATATCAAAAGTGAATATATATCAAAAATATATTATCTATTTATAATGATATAAAAAGATATACAAAATGCAAGCTCCACCTCTTATCGTTAGGTTCAGTAGACATAAAATCACTCTGTCAAAGGGCAACGAAGGTTTCTGAGCCCTACTCTCCCCTTCTGTAGTTCTCCCCTCAGAGCCCGGATACAGCAGTCACAGCCTGATGCGGGTCCCAGTCGCACTGAGTGGCACCAGTGTAGAGCCATGGTAGGCCGCTGCAGCTAGTTTGCCTTTGATTTGGAGTGAGGTGAGAAGCTATTGGAGGTTTCTGAACAGAATGGTCAGTCACTGAAAGGAGAAGACTTCAGGTGAGAGGGTGTGGTGGTGAGGGAAGGGGCAGGAAATTGGAGATGCCTAGTTAGACTTCTGAGTAGGAAATAAGAGTTTGGAGTTCAAAGGAGAGGTCTAGTCTGGTCTGGAGATATAAACTTGGGAGCCATCAGCATATAAATGGTATTTAAAGCCATGAGACTGGATCAGATAAAGAAAAGGGCAGAACTGAGCCCTGGGGTCCTCCAATGTTTAGAGATGGGGAGATGAGGAGGTACAGGCAAAGGAGACTCAGAGGGAACAGGCACTAGGTAGGGGGGAAGCAGACTAGCGAGGTTTTCTGCAAGTCGCAGTGAAGAAGGTTTTCCAAAGAGGCAGTATTGATCAACTCAAGCGCAGCTAATAGGTCAAGAAAGATAAGGACTGAGAATGGAGGAATGTGGAGGTTTTAGTGACTTAAGACTATTTAGTGACAGTGTAAAATTTACAGTGAAAACAAAAGATAGCAAAGGAGAGACGACCCAAAGGGAGAAAGGAATGAAATACTGTCTCTACCCAACAAGGATTAACTACATTAAGTCACTATGCAGATTTATACTTTAAGAACTATGCTTCATAACCTGAAAAAACCATGAGTGAGATGATTCTGAAAAAATGCATCTCACACAGATAATTGTACACCAATGTTCACAGCATTATTCACAATAGCCAAAAAATGGAAACAATCCAAATACTCATTAGAGATGAATAGATTAACAAAATGTGGTATATATTGTACACACAGAGTCTCAGTTTGGGATGATAAAAAAGTTCTGGAGATGGACGGTGGTGATTGTTGCAAACAGTGTGACTGTACCTACTGCTGCTGAACCATACACTGTGATTAAAATGGTAAACTTTGTCGTGTATAGTTCACCACAATTATATACCTATATGTACAATTCGGAAGAAAACAAACTGCTTTCAGGAAAAGAGAAAACAAAACTTTGTTAAATAGGTATGATGGTTTGTTTGTAAGCTGCAAGAAGTCAGAATTCTGTGAGAATCAAATGCTGAATGCTTGTTGGGGGCGGACGAGTGATAGAGAAGTTAATCCCTTAGAGAAACTTCCGATTTGGACAGAACAGTGTCATGCTATGTGTTCTTATTTTTCTTCCCTGTCTCTTCCGTGGGCCAGAAGGGAAAGTAGAGCTAGAAGAGGGAGTAACTTAGCAGCCAAAGTACCAGCTGCTAGAAAGCAAATCAAAGGCTGAATGAAAGTATCTGTGAAGATTTTGGATGCCAACATGAAAGTAATAAACTCATGAAAAGTAAGTCCCAGAGATGTTCCATGTGGAAGCATTATAAATACAGAGAAGAAGAAAGATTCTTCTGAAAACGTGAAGATCAAAATCAAGGTTAATGTAGTGACAATGACATTTAATAATGGTGGTATTGAAATGGTATCTATGAGCTTATTTCTTTAACTTGGGTGGTTCTCAACCCTGAGTTAATAGGGATGCCCAAGCCCCAGCCCCACCCCACCCCAAATTCTGGTGCAGTTGGTATGGGGTGAGCTTGGGCACTTTTTTCACACTCTCCAGATGATTCTAATGTGTAGCCAGGGTTAAGAATCACTGCAACCCTTATTCTAAGTCAGTCTCCTATAACATGGCCACATGGGTTGTTGTTTAATATGTAAATTTTGGAGGTTCTGTCCCCAAGGCCAAGAAATCTGCATTTTTAACTGCACTCCCAATGATTCTTGAACAGAGCAACGTTTAAGAAAAACGCTCTCAATGGTGTTTTACCATTATAAATAATAATTTGGATTGGCTTACTATTATTCTTTGGTATTCTGAAATAAAGATATTTTGATAGACTCAGATTGGCTACATTTGTGATTATTCAGAAAGGCTCACACCTGTGCCTGACATCATCCACAATGGTTGATCCATTCGGAAACAACCCAGATCACAAGCATTTACTCTACAGAGAGGCAGCCACCGGAGTTACAGACCTAGTTCTTAGGAAGAAATAATTGGCTTACTAAACCCAATACCATACTCAAACCTACGAAGTGAGGGGAAAAACCTCAGAAACGGTTACTCTTCTTTGTTTTTCCTATCCCAATTTGCTTAAACTCTTTTTTCAACTATGTAACAAACATACCTTAATTTTCCCCAGGGCCCCAATTGCCACTTCGGGTGGCAATATCACTGGTCTGGCGTAGGTACCACCAATCTAAAAAACAAACAAAATAGAGTAGAAAAATTAAGCTTCTGAGGAACAAATGGCAAATTAAAGTTTATATTTTTAACTGAGCATATGGTCACAAATCTTAAGTTATGGTTTATGAACTTGAATATTACTATTACTCACTGATCCAATGTTGGAAAGAGTAAATGTTCCTCCTGTAAGGTCAGTGGTGCTGAGCTGACCTGCAGAGCCCAATTTCTGGAGGCGGTTCAATTCAGTGGCGATCTCAAATATGGAGCGGACCTGAATATTTTTCACATTAGGTACAATCAAGCCCTGCTCTGTATCCATTGCTATCCCAATGTTATGAGAAGCCTAAAAATAAACAAACAATTATACAGCAGCCTTTTCATAAGCTAGCAGAAAAGAAAGTCTCAACTTTTACTGCCTTATGAACACAACTATAGAAAACTATTTTCACCATATTGGTGATGATTTAAAAGAAATAATTTTAAAAGATTTTTTTGAAAAAGATAAATTTTTTTTGGTAAGAACATAGGGCAATAGATTATTTCCATCCATTGTTAGTGGAAGTGTAAGCTGGTATATACTTTCTGGAGAACATTTAACAGTACATACCAACATTTACAAAAACGTGTGCTAAGGAGGTAAATGCAAAAGTATGTAGAGATGAACAGAGATGCTGAGTCAGATTGTTTATAAGACTGAAAAAGTGCAGATGATCAAAATGCTTATCAATAAGTCACTGGCTAAACAAATGATAACAAAGCTATATTTATTGACATGTAATGATGTCTAAAACATATTAAATAGAAAATAGTTAAAAGAAAAACGTTTTAAATTTAAAAAGATATATGATATTATATATATATATATAATATATATATAATTCCATTTTTTTTTTCTTTGCGGTATGCGGGCCTCTCACTGTTGCGGCCTCTCCCGTTGCGGAGCACAGGCTCCGGACGCGCAGGCCCAGCGGCCATGGCTCACGGGCCCAGCTGCTCCGCGGCATGTGGGATCTTCCCGGATTGGGGCACGAACCCGTGTCCCCTGCATCGGCAGGCAGACTCTCAACCACTGCGCCACCAGGGAAGCCCCATATTTTTTAACTGTGTAAAAATAAAATCCTAGAGAGATGTACATCTCAGCATAAAGTGAGTTATCTTAGGATTATGGGACTGAAGGTAAGTATCACTATTTTCTTGTCTGAATTGTTTGCAACAAGTATATACTTAATGAGGAAGTTGTATTAATAACATGGAAAGATTTTAGATCCAACCGCCCCAGAATGTAAAGCTCACTTTCTGGTTATATATTTCTAATAAGAAATATAAGTAAGGGCCGCATCCTCAAAAGAGTTCTCAGCCTTAATGAACTTTCACTCCAAACAGAAGAGTTCACTCAACGAATTCAAACTTTCAGTACTTTGCTCATTTAAATGATTCTTGTTTTATTTTATTTTTAAAATTTTAAAAAATATTTACTTATTTTTGGCTGCACCAGGCCTCTAATTGTGGCACACGGGCTCCACAGCGCTTGGGGCTTAGTTGTCCTGTGCCACGTGGGATCTTAGTTCCCCGACCAGGGATCGAACCCGCATCCCCTGCATTGGAAGGCGGATTCTTAACCACTGGACCACAAGGGAAGTCCCTTTGTTTATTTTTTTAAATGGGTATCAATACACAAGCATGTGATTTTATTCAATTTTTAAAAAAAAAAAATATTTATTTGGCTGTGCCGGGTCTTAGTTGCGGCACGTAGGATCTTCGTTGCTGTGTGCGGGATCTTCTTGCGGCGTGCGGGATCTTCTTGCGGTATGCGGGATCTAGTTCCCCGACCAGGAATCGAACCCGGGACCCCTGCATTGGGAGCGCGAAGTCTTAACCACTGGACCACCAGGGAAGTCCCTAAATTATTCTTGTTTTAAAAACTGCAGGAATTCCATTTTGAGAGAGCTCTTCTGTTGGCAGAGAGGATATGTACGATGGGAAATGTAAACCATTGTCTCACAGCTGTATATTTCCATTATTTTAACCAGAAAACCAAAAGGCATTAAAAATGGCAATCTGCATATCTGAATAGTATTATTAACCAGTAAAACCAACATCAATAGCAACAGATTTATCTTCAGTTTAATGTTTTACCCCACACTTTAATTTCCAGTTTGAAGAAGATCACCACTTGAGGTATAATAGAAGCTTCTTTAACCTACAAGCACATTTGCACTTTTATTTATCACAGCACATAGCCAACCTTATATGTTATGTTCTGGCAGTTTTCATCCACAGAAGCATTAAGGATAGGAAACTGTAGTAATCCCAAGGAAGCAGCCTGTTTAGAGAGAGAAATACAATGTTAGCACTTTTAACTTGGAAAGGATAGGGGATTTGAAGCAATAAGATGGAAAGAATGGAAGGAAAGAACTCTTATTTAAGCTGAGTTTAATTGCAAGTCTACATGTACCAGGCATATTACTCCCTATGTTACCTCCCAGCAATGTGGAACTAGGTTACCCTTATCATTTAAGAATAAAAGATAAAGTAATCAGGGAGCTTGTAAACATCAAGGAGATTTTCAAAGTAACTATGCAGACTGACCAAAGTACCAAAAAAAGGTCTAAATTCTACGTTTTCCTCACTTACATGTAGAGTCTTAGGGTTTCCATGAGAAGCAAACCTGTAGTTCAAAGAAACACTTTGAATTAAAACACAAAAAGGCAAGGCTTCCCTGGTGGTGCAGTGGTTGAGAGTCCGCCTGCCGATGCAGGGAACATGGGTTCGTGCCCCAGTCCGGGAAGATCCCACATGTCACCGAGCGGCGGGGCTCGTGAGCCATGGCCGCTGAGCTTGCGGGTCCGCAGCCTGTGGTCCGCAACGGAAGATGCCACAGCAGTGAGAGGCCCGCATACCGCAAAACAAAAACAAAAACAAAAAAGTAGTAAGCTATTTTCCAGTGTAGAAAGAACAAGTGATAAGGATTTGAGAGGCCAGTGTTCCACCTGGTGTCCTTGGCCAAGCGAAGGGCAGAGCTGGTGCAAACATTTACTTTAGAGCCTGTTTCCCAGAATTGATGGCATTTGTGCCTTCTCCTGCCTTAATCTCTCCCTTTCCTTTTTCCTTTTTTCTCTTACTACCATTTCTCTTCTGTCCATGTTCAGATTTACCTGCCTCCAAAATATTCTTTATAGCTGTTTCTCTGCCCATCCAGGATCTAATCAAAGTTCACACACTGCATTTGGTTGTCATGCCTTATAGTCAGTTTAAAAAAATAGGAAAATAGGGAATTCCCTGGCAGTCCAGTGGTTAGGACTCCACGCTTTCACTGCTGTGGACCTGGGTCAATCCCTCCTGGCTGGGGAACTAAGATCCTGTAAGCAGTGCCAAGTGGCACAGCCCCCACAAAAAAAAGGAAAATAAAAATGCTTTAAATTGTCCCTAAAAAGAATTCCCTCTCCTACTGCCTTCATCTTGTCCAATTAAGAGTTCTTTATGTGCATTGTGTTAAGTGTTATTTTTGTCTGTGGGTCAGTGGTCTTGACAGAAAAAAAGAAATCATATCCTTGAACTAGACAGTTAAGGAAAGTTTTATTAAGCATTTGATTTGATAACTATAACTTTAATCTTCTTTATATAAAAACCCATAACTAAGGTTAAAGTATTATACATTAAAAACAGTATTTTGAGTATAATCCAAATTTTGTAAAAGGAAAAACAAGGTGTGTGTCCACAGATAAGAGGTCATTTTCTCCCCCTGTACAATATTTTGTAGTATTTTCCAAATGTTCTAAAATTATATAGACTGGAAAAAAATGTTATTTAAAAACAAAGCATATTAACTTTTATTTTCAAAATAAAAATCAGATATTTCATTCAGAATGGAACAATAAAGAAAAACAATCATGAAATAAATTTAACATATTAAAAAGCTGGACTGTCCTTGTTGCAAAACAGACTTGTCACAGGAAGCAGTAAGAGGAGCCCAGTCTGAAACAAGAAGGTGGCACTCTCTTCTCCTCCCCGTGAACTTCTCCACCGGGGTCTTCAACTCATTCTGCCCTCATGCTCAGGCATTGTTCTATCAGTGCTTCCCATTCACACATTTTTTTTTTTTTTTTTTTTCCAGTACGCGGGCCTCTCCCTGTTGTGGCCTCTCCCGTTGTGGAGCACAGGCTCCGGACGTGCAGGCCCAGTGGCCATGGCTCACGGGCCCAGCCGCTCCACGGCATGTGGGATCTTCCCGGACCAGGGCACGAACCCGAGTCCCCTGCATCGGCAGGCGGACTCTCAACAACTGCGCCACCAGGGAAGCCCCGCATTCACACATTTTTAACTTTCCATTTTCCAGCTCTTTCCCTCAGCCTACAGACCTGCTCAATTTTTCCTTGAGGGTGTGCAGGAGGGGAGGGAGCAGATGGAATCTTTATTCAATCTACTCCAACCACCGTAACTGTCACCTGCACCTATGCCCTGTCTGCCTTTCTGCATATTTTTTCAGGTTTCTCCTCTTCCTCAATTTCTTTCATTCCCCAACTAACTGCAACCAAGCTTCTACCTCAACAATACTTTATTCAGTAAGTTCTGGCTGAGGCCACACATGACCTCTTCATTACCAATCCAATAGCCTGTTCCCATCCCTTATCCTATTTGACCTCTGTAATGCATATAACCATTATCTACTTTCCTCTTAAAACTTTTTCCTTGTCTCTGGGTGTGAGAGGCTGAATCAAAGGCCCCAATCTGTAAGGAGCCTCCTTATCCAAGTCCCTTGGTAGTGCTCTTGCAAGCTGATTCTGAGCTTAGTCATGTGACTTGCCTTGGTCAATGAGTTAAAAACAAACTCAATGCAGCACAGCTTGGGGAAAGTGCTAACATTCTGCTCCCTCTCTTCATCCCCGGCAGGACTGAGACCATGTGCAGGCTAGCATACTGGGCAGATAGGAGAGACATCCAGAAGAGAAATGAGTCATCCTCACTGAGGCCACCCTACACCAGCTGGCCCCTAGCCAATCTAGTACCTGTCTATAGACATGTAAGTGAGCTCTGCTAAGATCAGCAGACAGGTCCTGCTCACCTGTAGATTCATGAGAAATAATAAACAGTAATTGTTTCAAACCATGAAATCTGGGGGTGGTTTGTTATACAGCAATAGATACACTTGGCTATTAAGTGACTCTTTTCTGGTTCTCCTATTGTCAAACCACTGACCCCACTCAGCCTCTTCCATTGCCTTTGCCAACTCAGTTTCTACCTACCCCTTAAACACTGATGTAAAACCCTTAGCCTTCTTTTCTTCTCCTTCACACATAATTTGGGTGATCTCATCCACCTGTTTCAATTGCTGTGTCTCTACAGATGACCCTCTATAGCTGTAATATAGTCCAGATCTCTCATTTACTGGCACCTACTACATCTCATGTTTATAGACCATCTCTTTCCCTGTGAGGGTAGTTGTTAAAAAGATGGACATATAGGAGAACAGCTTCTGCCTTACAAGACTCAGCATCAGTGAAGAGACAACTGAGTATAAACACTTTCAAAACATTGAGACAAACTGCAATGAGAAACAAAAGGCCATTTAACTCAAACTGTGACAGCCACTGGCTTCTGTAGGAGGAACCGGCTTCTGTACTCTGTTCTACACTGGAGCAAAATTTGGTGTTTAGGATGCACATGTATTTGATCAAGGGAGGAGGCGGCATTTCAGGTCAAGTTGTGTATTCCAGCAACTATGTGTAGCTTAATCTGACTATAGCGGAGAGAGTGACTGTGACAGAGAAGACTGGAGAGGTGGGTGGCAGAGACGCATAGAAATACTTTTTTTATGCCACGTTAACGCATTGAGAAACCGTCCTGAAGGCAATCCTGAAGGGGAACCATTGAAAAGAACCATGGAAAGGGCTGGTAGGAAGCCACGCTGGATTTAGAGACAACAGTATGCATTTTTTGAGAAAAATGGACCAGAACCGAAAACTTAGCTTCTCCACTTGTTAGATGTAAATTCTTGACAAGTTTCTCAACTTCTCTGAGTGCCAATTTCCTTAAATGGAAAATGGGGATAGCAGTATTTACACGTTAGCATTATTCTGATCATTAAAAGAGAGACTGTATACAGCGCGCTTGGTACGGGGTCAGGCGTATGGCCGCTGCTTTCTAAATGGTGCTTAGCGGGCTGCTCAGGGTCAGCTGACGGCCGTATGCTTTTGATACTGGCACCAAGGCCCAGTACTAGAAATGATTCCCAGAGGCCTCAATATAAGTTTGTTGAACAGTGGAAGATCAACACCAAGTCTCACTTTTCTTCAAATCAGGACTTTGCTGGAGTGATCCTTTCAGAATTAAAGGCTTTACCTACATGGCAGGACAATCCTCACCTAGCTCAAAGAGATAAGTCGATAAAAATCTGACACAGAAATTTCAATTTTATAAACTTCCATGAAACAAAGAGAGTGTACTTGTACATTTTTCTAACTATGTGATGTTGTGAGAAATATATTTTTATTCAAACCCATAGTTAACACATTGCATATTTGCAAAACAAAATTTAACCGTCTTACTCGAGCCTTGTTTGAAATGACTAAAATCTTACCTTTAAGAAGAAGGGCATGAAGGAGAGTTTAATTCCACGAGCAAAAGCAATGGGTTTTAATTCTTCTCGTAGCTTAACCAGTTCAGTAAGGTCAACATCATCACAATATCCAAAATGAGGTATCTTCAGGGCTGCAGACATGGTCTTGACCATTGCTTTGTGAAAGCCTGGAAAACATTAAATATACATATATATATACGTATATATACATATATGCATATATATATGTACTTTATAAAAATTCTTAAATCCTTTAATCCCTTTAAAAACTAAAATAGAAGGTTTTCTAATGTTACTTACTCTTAATTAAACTCTTCCTCTTGGAGCTACCATCTTCATTACATAACTTGAAAGCCAATAATTTCAATGCTGAAGAATTGACTATAGCACAACACCCAGTGTCAACTGTAATAATGTAACAGGTAACTGCTTTCAACACTGTGGTATATAAAAAATTCAAAAGGTGGCTTCTCTGGTGGCACAGTGGTTAAGAATCCGCCTGCCAATGCAGGGGACACGGGTTTGAGCTCTGGTCTGGGAAGATCCCACATGCCGCGGAGCAACTAAGCCCGTGCGCCACAACTACTGAGCCTGTGCTCTGGAGCCTGTGAGCCACAACTACTGAGCCCGCGTGCCACAGCTACTGAAGCCTGTGCACCTAGAGCCTGTGCTCCACAACAAGAGAAGCCACTGCAATGAAAAGCCCTTGCACCGCAACGAAGAATAGCCCCTGCTCGCCGCAACTAGAGAAAGCCCGAGCACAGCAATGAACACCCAATGCAGCCAAACAAAAAAAATAATAACAATGCCAAAATAATAATAATAATAATAAATTCAAAAGCCATGTATTTACACAATGACTTCTTGCAAAGCCACTCTTCTGGAAGTTAATTATCCTAAGAGTTTGTAAATAACAAATCAGAAGTAGTTGTTTTGAAAGCTAACAAAAAATAATATTTAAAATATACCAAGCAAGTCTTCAAACAGAAAAAATATCTGTACGCAAATTTATACTCTAAGAAACCTGCTAACATGTTACTCTTCAAAAATTATCAGTACATATTAAAGCTTTTCCTAGAAAAACTGTAATTTCATCATGTTGAAGTAGCTTCCCCTCAAATAATTACTCTATTACCTTACATTACTATTATTATTACCTTTTATGGGTTCTGTTCTGTCTTTGCCTGTGAATACTGGAGGTTTTGATATTGGTATAGGAATAATTCTCTCTTTTGGTTTTGGTGGAGGTGGCATAATTTCAGCTTTTGGTGAAGGAGGTAGTATAGCTCCTGTTTGCTTTTCCAGATAGCTGAGAATATCTTCTTTAAGTATTCTGCCATCTTTTCCAGAGCCAACAACTTCACTCAGCTTAATCTAAAAAATGACACATTTTAATGCTAAAAATAAAACTACCTAAAAATAAATAAACCCATCACTGAGGTCTCTAAGTGAAATTAAATGAACTGAAGGTAAAAAAAGTATCTCTGCCCAATAAATTAGTATAAGGAAATAACATTTTAATTATCTTAATAGAACACTGCAAACTATAAATAACATTTTCATCTTCTCAATAGAATGCTATAAACTATAGCTACTCTTCATAAGTGATCATTTGTTACTTTTGTACTTACTGTTCATTTGCCCATGTGGTAACAATGTAATATCTACATTGTATATAGCTATTTATGAAAACACATTTTTAAACAGTCAACTATTTCTAAATTTCTTGCATAATTCTTATTTGATTTTTTTCTATTCTTGGAGACTACATAAGAAGAACTGAAAGTTTAAACAAGAGTTAAACACTGTAACAAATGTAGACCCCTGTTTCTGACCTTGGCTACCAGTAAACATGTAATGGTTAAAGTAATCATCCTATAAAAGCTCTCTTGAATTGGTTTTTTTTCTGATGGCTGTTTTAGAAAGATCAGTACAAAACACTGAAATTAACTTTACTGAGGCATACTTGGAATGTGAGTTCCTTGGTCCAAGTTAAGGGTCAAATAGTTAAGTTTTATTATTGCTTTCCACAGAACAAACAACAGGTGATATAATTCCACTTTCTACTGGGCACTCATGATACTTTTGGGAAACATTTGTGATCTGGCTTTATTTAATCACTTCCTATGTTTGGTAATAGAGATAAAATATTTCACTAAATTGAATTGTATTTAAATAAAAAGACACATTAGCTTGGATGATATCCTCACGCATAGTGTACATTAGTTAAACTCTCAAGGTTAAGTCCTATTTCATTTGTATTAATGCTTCTCTAAGAATGACCACAAAATAGTCAAGGGCTTTATCACATCAAACATTTATTTTATAACAAATGAACTCTAAGAATTTAAACATAATTTTTAGGTAATTACAAACAACTGTAAGTGCCATTGGTTTTTAATTTTAGACAAACTCAATAATTAATATACAAACTACAAAAAAAAGGGGGAAAAAGGTGATTTTATAATAAATCTGTTATTTAATATCTAGTAATTATACAAATGCTCTAATTATACACATCTTTAGGAAAAGGAAAGTCACATCATATATTTCTACAGGTAGTCCTTTTATATAATTTTTAAAAAAATGGTAAAATGTTTATAGCTTTCAAAGCAATATATAAGAGCGTTATTTCATCTGCTGCCCTTAACAGTGTAGTGTTCCATATTACTATTTCTATTTTTCTGTTAAGCTAAATCGTCTTCATGTTTGAACACATTCAATGGCTAATAAATTTTCATTAAGGGTTTATAACATAATTTTCCTAAGCATTTCCCTGATTTTGAACACATGTGTGCCTTCTAATTTTTGGTTATATAAAACACTTTAATATATCCTAGATTATCTCCTTGGGATAGTTCCCCAATGGTAGGATAACTAGCTGAAGGAGAATGAACATTTTAATGACTCTTATTACCTATTCCCAAAATGTAAACTTCTTTCCCCCCAACTGTAATTTAACTACTTCTCTCAAAAACAGACAGACAAACAAAAGCCTGCATTGTGAGGCATAGTGGAAAGAACTCAGGCTTTGGAACCACACAGATTTGTGCTCAAATCCCCAGTTCAGCTACTTACTTGATTTTAGGCAACTTAATCAACTCCTCTACCTTTTCTCATCTGCAAAAAGGGGATAACCCAAACCAGTCTGCAAGGTTACTGTGAGGATTAGCGATAATGTATGTATAGTGTCTGGCTCAGAAGTGCTCAAATAATGGAGGCATCAATTGTTGAGACACTATTAATGATTAAGAGCACTGGTTTTAGAGTCACAGAGACTCTCACAGAATCCTGGTTCCACCACTGGGTTAGCTGTGTGACCTTGGACCAGTTATTTGACCTCTCTAAGTCTTAGAAGGGCCCTTTGTCTCAGAGTTGTGAAGATTAAATGAGATAACATGTAAATAATTAGCACAATGCCTAGGAGCCATCTCACTTTGGAGGTAAAGCAGCAATGACTGTCAGGTAAGAGGGAAAACAGAAGGCCAGGCTCCTTGACTCAAGTCAGTATAGCTCTATGGTTTTCCCTACCTCCCTGGGATCAGGCAGATCCTTGGGACTACATCCTTGCCTGGCCCATTTCCCATCCCTTCCCTGTATGCCTTCCTTCATTCCTAGTAAAGATGATCACTGTCTCAATCAATCAACCATGTGTTCCCAAACCCTTGTCTCAAGCTATGCTTGTAGGGTACCTGATCTAAGACACTAGTATTTACAAGTTCTCAATAAATGGTAGCCCTGACTGTTATTAGGATCTCAGGAAGAATAATAAATCCACATTTCTCAATTAACATGAATAATAAGTTCACAATTTTCTTTTCATTGCTCGTGAGGACTTTTATGCAACTATCACTTTTTAGTAACAGACATTTTCATGTTTCCTTTAATCCCAACTTGAGCCATCTCATCATGGGATAGCTGGGTAATTCTTCATAGATACACATGTATACCATCTGTGTGATCTCACACTTAAATATTAAGAAAACTTACATTGTTTTCCATTGCAAGGCGACGAACTGCAGGAGTTGCCAGTGTTTTTTGGCCCTTTATCTCTTGGTGTGTGTGTTCATCATGGGACACAGCAGGAGTTTCAACAACATCTTCTTCTGAATCTGGTAACAAGGTAAAATTTTACTCTTTAGTAGAAAATATTGAAACAACAAGCTTAGTGTCTTATATAAATAAATTCAAATTAAAGTATACAGTCAAAAAGCATAATAGATGAGCTACTTCAGAATGGGAAAACACAACTGTAAAATGGAAAAACATACAAGGGTACTAGAGTGAGTGAGAGGGGTGTACGGGTACCAGGTACTGTTTAATGATTATTATTGCCTGCTGTTTACTTCATTTCTGTTAAAATTATGTAGCAGCTACAAGTTAAAAAATGCAAGTTTCTTTCATAAATTTTAAAACACATTGTATTGTAAACATTTTCCTAATAAATTTCTCATATACATATGAAACGAGAATCAAATGTGAGGTAAATTACATGAATCATGTAAAATCTGCGACAATCTTAAATGCTTTCCTAAGATAATGTAGCATTTAAATTTTTTCTTTGCTTTGAATATGGCTTAAGGAATGCTGTGGAAGGTTTTATTTTCATGGCTAATACTAATTTGGTTGTTTTATTCTCTAACTGTAGAGTAGTGATATAAGAAAAACTATCTTGGGCTATTAGCATGTATTTTTGCAACCAAAAAGAAAAAGGTTTTAAGAGCATTTAATTGTCAAAGTTGGATGTTAGGAAATCAGTGCTATAGTACAGCAGAATCTCTGTGGGAATAAGTAAACTAGAGCCAACCTCTGAAAATCAGCAGAAAACTGAGTTAGCTTTGACATTCTATTCTAAGCAAATAAAAATTTTCCACTGCTAGAAAACTATGGAAAGACATTCTATTCATTCATTCCTCCTCACTAGTCTATGAATTGGTCTGGTGGAGCTCTCAAAGTTCCCCTACGGTTAAGGAAGAGAAAAAACAAACACTTTGTATTGAACATGAAGAGTAGTAGAATATTCCACTCCAAAATGTGATTGTAGGAGTTCAGAACATACCACCCCAACATATGCCACTTTGGTGTACTGATTATTTTCAAGAGCTGTACGCACTTGAAAAACAACAAATGCAGGGAGAGGCTTACTCTGAACTCTCTTCATGTACCTAAAGACATCCAAAAGGAACTCAACTGTCAGAAACTCCCTCCCTAGGAGTTTCATCCAACCACGGAAGATTGACTCATCACAGGAGAAGAGACTAGAAATCAGCAACACATCCATATAAACTTTTGTCACAAACTATCATACCTCCCATATATTCTTCTAAGAGCCAATTCATCCTTCCTAAAAATCACTTACTCTTCCCTAAGAGGCCTACATCCCTCCTCCCCTTTCCCTATTAAGAAGGTATTTAAACCTGAATCTTAAAGCCACCTCTCTGAGTTATTCATTTTTCCTGGGTATCTCCCAGGTATACATGACGTCTACGTGTTAATAAATTTGTTTTTCTCTTGTTCATCTGTCTTTTATTACAGGGGTCTCAGCTAAGAACTCAGAAGGTACAGGGAAAATTATTCTTCCTTCCCACAATCACCTAGTATATATCGTATACTGCACTACATATGTAATAGCTTAATCTTCACTCCAGTGTGTAAGATAGGTGTTATTATCCCCCTTTTACAGATTAAAAAAAATGAGACTTGAGATGAAGAGACTGGCCCATGGTCACACACCTAATAAACTGTGAAGAGCTGGGATTCAATCCTAGGGCTGACTCAGTTTGTGCTGTTTCCTTTAGTTTATGGCTGGCCCTAGTAGATTTTCTTTCTGGTCAAATAAGCTGGAATATAACTTCTACAGCTCCAGGCATAATTTTATTGCATAAAATCGCATAATTGCATAATTTATGCATGATTGCATAATTTATGCATAATTGCATAATTTTATTGCATTTTGAGAAGCCCATAATTTTATTGCATTTTGAGAAGCCCTGGGCTTCATCTGTTGAAGTTACTGGAGAAACTAGCAAGAAAGATTAGCATTAGGAACTAAGATCCAAAGAAAAATCAAGGGGGTTCAGCTGTAGGAATCCCAAATACTAACTTGAATAATGCATATTTGCTACAGTTTGAGAAATGCATAAATGCCCAGACATATCATATACAAGTTATTATATAACAGTTCCAAAATATCATGTTATTTATTGCTACTCACCTTTCTGGAAAACAGTCTATATATCACCAAGTAGTACTGCCTTTTGGAATAACTTCGGTGTAAGTATTAAGTAATAAAACAAAGATTTGCAAGAAGTCACTCATATTATATATGAGTTGTAGTTGTCATGTAGTTGTGGGCAGAAAGTTCTCTTAATACTAAAATACTACCTTGCTAAGGACATTGGAAAGCCAGGGATGATTTAACAGAGATTTAACAGAGAATATCTACCAGAAAGCCATTTCCATGATCCAAGGGTTTCCAGTCTTTTTGTTACCTTGATCATAGAACTTATCTTAAAAGTGATCCAGTAGAGAAGAAGTAAATCATAAGGAATGGAGGGAATGTCATTTTCTAAATGGATGAGTGTTTGTGGCATGATGCCAAGATAAACGGAGTGATCAACATCAAATCACAATTTCGCACAGATACAAAAGGATATTTGGTTCAGAACCTAACAACTAGGAAGAAGATCTAGGAAGATGACCAGATCTTTCAGGCAGGAGAGAAAAGAACGGTTTCTAAATTCAACTTAGAGAGCTAGCGGCCACAATAACTTCTATTAGCATTTGATTCAATAACCTTAGCCCTGATAGAGATTGCACATTAGAAAAAGTTACAGTTTTGGAGAAAGTTGCTGCTGGTTCAGTTTTGCTGATGCAACAATCTGTTTCTGTTACCGTGCCCTATTACCTCAATGAAATAGAGATTGCAAGCTATACAACTGGGAAACCAGCAAAGTCAAGCTGTCCTGGTTATTCTGGTTCAGCCTTTGAACTGTCAGCTTAGCTATAAACTGCGACATGTTTAACACAGGGGGAGGCCCATATTGCTACCCCCCAAATGTGGAATGCTTATTACTTTTTCCAGATTTAATTAAACATATGATTGTTCTATGCAATAAGAAGAAAGTGTGGACAGTAAATCAGAGGATGACTAAAATAAAACCATGGTGATCTTGATGTAAAACCAGAGTTTGTGTAACAGAGTGGGACCTGGCAGTAACTCCTGTCGTTTTTCAACTTTTTGAAGAGTAAGTCCTAACATTTGACTCCTTCCTATTGTACTTCACATAGATGACTAAGATGATGAAGAAATTATTAATAGTAAATTCTAGTTTGTACTTTCCCCTGAAGCTATTGGACATAATTGTTTTCATATCATGAGCTTATAAACAGGAACCTAGTATTTTTATGATTGCAACCGATCAGACTTTGAAAAGCAGGAAGTTTTTTATTGTAAGTTAGAAAAAATATTCTTTTCAGGATTGTTTTTGGACATGTGTATGGTAAAAATACAACTTAAAGTGTTTTAATATAAATGTTAAGTATTTTGAGGAGCTTAGTTAAACGTAAAGGACTTCTGTGACTTTTCACATTAAAATGTCAAATTCTTTTCAAATGAGGCTTCGGGGAAAATGATCTTGATCATATTGGCTTTGGTTATAATTCCATTCATTCAATGTACTCTATTCCTTGCCTTTTAAAATAACTAATTTTGATTCTGAGAAAATTAAGAATTCCAGTGTGATAAAGGCAATTTTTCTTTTATGCAAAAATGAAGTCTTAGTAATTTTCAACTTAGTTTTGTATTCCAGGTATGGAGTTGCCTTAAAAAATCTTTTGAAACTTGTTTAAAACATAAATAAATAAAAATAAAATACTACCTTGTTAAATAGCACTTGAAGCAATTTTCTAAGTTTTTTTTATATGATTATACTTATACAAAGTATACTTTATATACTTATTTTCTCCTTTGATGTTCACAATAATGCTACAAGAATGCAGGGCACATTCTTGATTTTACCAAAGTAGAAACAGACTCTAAGGGGGATGGAGTTAAGACTAAGCTAAAATTTCATGACTCTCCCCAGCTGATGTGATTTGCACTGTTCTTGCACTATACTCTAATATGTGGGATTTTATTCCTTCAGTAGTAGATTTAGATACAGTTTTTAAAACCTTAATTAAATTTTAAGAAAGAACAAAAGGACTCTGGTAAATAAGTTTTTATCATGAAGACTGTCAATTTAGTGTTGCTGGAATTCATCATGTGAAGAAAATTATAATAAAATGATATTATTTCATATTAAATAAAAGAGTAATTTGAATTAGTAAAAATATTAAAACTGTGTGATTGCAATGGGAAATACTTTCGAAATACCAAAGCACTCAAAGGTTTTTGAAAGAGTTGTTTTTGTAAGAAGCTTTAAACTTTTCCTCCCTGCAAAACTTCTTAGGAAGACCTTTCTTCATAGCACAAATCTAAACCTTAGTTTAGTTTCTGCTCAAATCATCATAAATTGAGAATTAATGATGTCTAAACCAATGAGATTGCATAGCATTTTCTTTCTCACTTCAAATTACTGAAACAGCTAATTCAATCAATTCAGTCTACAATTAGCTATACAAAATAAGGTTTTAGTTACGATGATAGGTGTTCATGTTAAAGGGTAAATGCAATATAACAGCAGAATAATATAAAAGTATTCTGCTACATCTTATGTCCCTTCTGCTATAAAGTATTCTGCTACATCTTATGTCCCTTCCTCTCTTCCCTTAATACTTCCCCATGGTGGCAAGACTCCTCAATTAGAGCTAATTAGGTATAGTAACTCTCCACTTGTCTGGTGGTCAAGCATTCTGGCAACTTAATGTTGTACACAGCTGTAGGTGCAGAACACCTAAAACCGTGCCACGCAGCCTCAGTATTAAAACCATACACTTGCTCCAGAGAAAAGTCATTTAGACTCTCAATCACAACCTATTTTCTCTTCTTAGCACATATTTCTTAACAACTTGGTTATCTGTATTGCCAGAAAGTTAGGAAGGAGAGTGATGGCCTGGCACAATGACAAGGCTAAGGGGTAGGCTGAAAAAACAAAAATCAGAGGCAGAATTGTGTTTTTCCCAGAAAAATGAAAAAAGATTTTAGGTTATACCCAATATCCTCCCTTTAAGAAGGCATAAAATATGTAGGTTTAAAAAATAAATAAAACTACTGATTCCCATTAAATAAATGGCTTAGAAAAGTTTGGGTTCAAAAAGCTTTACTTGTTTAGAAAAGTGAGGAGTCATCCTACTTTTTAAAATAGAGGTTAGAGAAAGCCAGGTTAGCTGTAAAGAGAACTCATGGCAATATTCTTAAAACTGAGTTCACAGCAGACAACATACTGAGACGTGGATCAGCTTTGACATAATCTTGATAATATTAATTAACTAAATTTCAATTTGTAATTTTTTTTTAAAACAGCATAAATGAGTCTAGTAAGCTCTTTTCAAGTAGAGTCTACCTACAGTCAGAGCACTCAGGGATAGGAGTTGGAGGTCACAAATACTTTTTCCCTCATCAGAATTATCATGACACTCCAGTCTTGAAAAGCAGGCTGCAACACCATGTTACAAAAAGAGTACCATAGAATGTTATTTAAACAAGCATTAAAAGACAGGATTTAATTTCTGTTACTGCTATTAAGACGTCTACTCTTGATCCCTTACACTCTTGATGGTTCTATGCTACAATTATTTCCCACCTGTAAAATGGACATCATGTGTCTTATACTTCTAAAAGACTTTTTTAGGTAATTTTCTATTTATAGTATAATTGGTTTTCTTGGCACTAAAACGAGGAACAGTATAGACAAATTCAGTATTACTACAAATTCTTGTTTAAGACAGGTACACAAAATATTTAGAAACTTTTCCTGTTTCCAGAATTTAAAAAGAGGCACACATAAATTTCTTAGTAAGTTGAACCTACTATTCTATAGGCTTGCTTATTTATTTTATTCTTCATAGTCATTCTTACAGTAAAAAACAATAAAAATTACAAGAAAACATAAATATAAAAGCAAAAAGGTACACACACAAAATAAAATTAGCATGCAAGGCAATTATTCAGAATACACTTTGAATTGCAAATGAAATAGAAGAGCTAACAATGATCAGTTCTCTATGAGGAAAATTATCAGATAATTTTTACTCTGAACATAACCTATCCAATCCCATTAAGTTTTTACAGACATATAATAAACTGCACGTACATAAAATATAAAATTTCATAAGTCTTGAAATATATATATACCCATAACTATCACCAAAATCAAGATAATGGACATATCACCCCCCAAAGTTTCCTTATACTCCTTGGTAATTCCTCCCTCCTAACCTTCTGCCTCCTTCCTACCCTATCAGCAGGCAACCACTAATGGGTTTATTGTCAAAATATATTAGTTTGCATTTCTAAAACTTTATATACATAGAATCATACAGCATGTTCTCTTTTATGTCTGGCTTCTCTGACTCAGCATAATTTTTCAAGATTCATCCATGTCATACAGGAAATTAATTTTTGTAAAAAATTATCTAGAAAAAATATAGCCCCTCCTGAAAAAGTTCTATGATTTTATAATTTGCTATATCAAGACTTATTAAGTTGGATTTCATTGGAGATACCAAAAGAAACTCTAAAAAATAAAACTCTAAGAAAGAAAAGGAAACAATAAAACCCCCCACAAATCCCAACTGTTCACTTGTTCATATACAGTCAGCCCTGGGAATCCACAGGTTCTGTATTCATGGATTCAACCAACTGCTGATCGAAGATACACAGAAAAAAAATGTATGTAGGTTATATGCAAATACTACACCATTTTTTTTTTTTTTTGTGGTACACAGGCCTCTCACTGCTGTGGACTCTTCCGTTACTGAGCACAGGCTCCAGACGTGCAGGCTCAGCAGCCATGGCTCACGGGCCCAGCCGCTCCGCAGCACGTGGGATCCTCCTGGACTGGGGCATGAACCCGTGTCCCTTGCATCGGCAGGCAGACTCTCAACCACTGCACCACCAGGGAAGCCCACTACACCATTTTATACAAAGGACTTGAGCATCCGCAGATTTTGGTGTCCCTCTCTCTCTCTCTCTCTGTGTGTGTGTGTGTGTGTGTGTGTGTGTCTCAGAACCAATCCTTTGCAAATACCACAGGATGACTATAATTTGCTTTTGTGGACAGCCTAGATAGGTATCTAAGCTGGTCTACAGCACTTGACTGGGTATTCTAATTTACTAACATCCACAATAATGTTCAGCATCTTTGGTTGTCTCAGTTTATGCCAAGAGTATAATTCTTTCCTTTCTAGGTCTTAACTGAATGAAAGAAAAATCTATACCTATTATCTTGTTGATCCATCAAAATAATTCTGTGTTTATTTCAGGTAATTTTTAAAGGTAAATTCTTTTTTGTTTTTAATATTCCTAAATCATGCCTTTCAATAGAAATTTGGAGTCAAGATAATAGCACCCCTAGTACCCAGATTATGGTCTCTTATTTATTCCACATTAAAAGGAAAAAGAGGCCCTCAAGGAATGGATAATTCCAGGTCTGGGGTAGGAAAAGTATCAATATAAGGTGAGTCCCAGATCATCTCCTTGTGCCAAAAGCAAGGAAGGTTTTGAAAAGTAACAGTGTCATGTTAAAAGAACACACAGAAGCCACCTTGAAATGGTCACCACTATTAATGATTTGAGCATTAAAAAGAATTATAATAAAAACATCAGGTCAAATGAAATATAAACAAAGAGAATGTTGGAAAAATTAATATCACCATTTGAAGAGCCTATTAAAGTAACTCCTTATTTTAATAATTGGTAAAGAAAGACTGGAATGTCTTTCCAGTAGGAACTGTATTTCATAGTAACAAATAGCCCCAATTGATGAAGGAAGGGATAGCTCCACTTTACAGAATAATGCCACCTAATAATGTTAAAGGAATCCAAAAATCATCATTCTACAACCACTAAAATAATTGTGGTATGGTTATGGCAAGGGTATGGTTATGGTTCCATGTTTAAACTTAGCATTATTACACCAGGTCATCCAGACGTTATTTGTGTCCTGATACGGAGAAATATGAAGTACATAATATTTCCATGATGTAGATTCTAGCCAAAATATTTAACTGCAACCTAGCCTTTAAAACTTACTTCTAGTTTACAGGAAATATAAAGAAGAGAGGAACAAGTCAAATACCACCATGAAGAAGCAACAAGTCTAAAAGATGTGACATTCTGCAAAACAAATGCTACCATCTCTTCAGCAAGTCAGTGTCATGTGGGGAAGTAGGACCTAGATTAAAAGAGACCAGGTGCAATTTGTAGTCCTGTACTAGACTCTAGCTTGAACAAACCAATTGAAATTTCAAGGACGTTTTGGTGGCAACTGGGGAAATTTAAATTTAGATATGGTGTGACTACCAGATAAAATGAAAATGTATTGTTATGAAACCATGTAGAGTCATTAACTAAGCAAACACATTAGAATGTACCAAATACAAGTCTGGTTAAAAAAATACCAAAATGCAAACAAAAATTAAATTCAAAGAAAAAATATTAAAAACAGCAAAGAAAAAGCAAAAATAACATACAAGGGAATCCCCATAAGGTTACAGCTGATTTCTCAGCAGAAACTCAACAGGTCAGAAGGGAGGGGCAGGATATACATAAAGTGATGAAAAGGAAAAACCTACAACCAAGATTACTCTACCCAGCAAGGATCTCTTTCAGATTCTATGGAGAAATCAAAACCTTTACAGACAAGCAAAAGCTACAAGAATTCAGCACCACCAAACCAGCTTTACAACAAATGCTAAAGGAACTTCTCTAAGTGAGAAACACAAGAGAAGAAAAAGACCAAAAAAACAAACCCAAATCAATTAAGAAAATGGTAATAGGCACATACATATTGATAATCACCTTGAATGTAAATGGATTAAACACACCAACCAAGACACAGACTGGCTGAATGGATACGAAAATAAGACCCTTATATATGCTGTCTACAAGAAATCCACTTCATACCTAGGGACACATACAGACCGAAAGTGAGGGGATGGAAAAACATATTCCATGCAAATGGAAATCACAAGAAAGCTGGAGTAGCAATACTCATATCAGATAAAATAGAGTTTAAAATAAAGACTGTTACAAGAGATAAGGAGGACACTACATAATGATCAAGGGATCAATCCAAGAAGAAAACATAACAATTATAAATATATATGCACCCAACATAGGAGCACCTCAATACATAAGGCAAATGCTAACAGCCATAAAAGGGGAAATCGACAGTAACACAGTAATAGTGGGGGACTTCAACACACCACTTACACCAACAGACAGATCATCCAGACAGAAGATAAATAAGGAAACACAGGCTTTAAATGACACAACAGACCAGATAGACTTAATTGATATTTTTAGGACATTCCACCCATAAGCGGAAGAATACACTTTCTTCTCAAGTGCACATGGAATGTTCTTCAGAATACATCTCATGTTGGGTCATAAATCAAGCCTTGGAAAATTTAAGAAAACTGAAATCGTATCAAACATCTTTTCCAACCACAATGCTATGAGATTAGAAATCAATTACAAGAAGAAAACTGTAAAAAACACAAATACATGGAGGCTAAACAGTGCACTGCTAAATAACCTAGAGATCACTGAAGAAATCAAAGAAGAAATTTAAAAACACCTAGAAACAAATGACAACAAAAACACAATGATCCAAAGTCTATGGGATGCAGCAAAATCAGTTCTAAGAGGGAAGTTTATAGCAATTCAAGTTCACCTCAAGAAACAAGAAAAATCTCAAATAAACAATCTAACCTTACACCTAAAGCAACTAGAAAAAGAACAAAGAAAACCCAAAATTAGTAGAAGGAAAGAAATCATAAAGATCAGAGCAGAAATAAATGAAAGAAATGAAGAAAACAATAGCAAAGATCAATAAAACTAAAAGTCAGTTCTTTGAGAAGATATACAAAACTGATAAACTTTTAGCCAGACTCATCAAGAAAAAAAGGGAGAGGACTCAAATCAATAAAATGAGAAACGAAAAAGGAGAGATTACAGCTGACACCGCAGAAATACAAAGGATCATAAGAGACTACCACAAGCAACTATATGCCAATAAACTGGACTACCTGAGGTAATGGACAAATTCTTGGAAAGGTACAACTTTCCAAGATTGAACCAGGAAGAATTAGAAAATATAAACACACCAATCACAGGTAATGAAATTGAAACTGTAATTAAAATCTTCCAACAAACAAAAGTCCAGGACCAGATGGCGTCACAGGCAAATTCTATCAAACATTTAGAGAACAGTTAATTCCTATCCTTCTCAAACTCTTCCAAAAATTTGTGGAGGGAGGAACACTCCCAAACTCATTCTACAAGGCTACCATCACCCCAATAACAAAACCAGACAAATATCACACACACAAAAAAATTACAGACCAATATCGCTCATGAACATAAATGCAAAAATCCGCAACAAAATACTACCAAACAGAATCCAACAGCACATCAAAAGGATCATACACCATGATCAAATGGGATTTATCCCAGGGATGCAAGGATTCTTCAATGTATGCAAATCAATCAATGTGATACACCATATTAACAAATTGAAAAATAAAAACCATATGATCATCTCAATAGATGCAGAAAAAGCTTTTGACAAAATGCAACACCCATTTGTGATAAAAACTCTCCAGAAAATGGGCATAGAGGGAAACTACCTCAGGATAATAAAGGCCACATATGACAAACCCACAGCCAACATCATTCTCAATGGTGAAAAACTGAAAGCATTTCCTCTAAGAAATAAGACAAGGACGTCCACTCTCACCACTATCATTCAACATAGTATTGGAAGTCCTAGCCTCGGCAATCAGAGAAGAAAAAGAAATAAAAGGAATACAAATTGGAAAAGAAGAAGTAAAACTGTCACTGTTGCTGATGACATGATATTATAAATAGAAAATCCTAAAGATGCCACCAGGAAACTACTAGAACTAATCAATGAATTTGGTAAGGTTGCAGGATACAAAATTAATGCACAGAAATCTCTTGCATTCCTATACACTAACAACGAAAGTTCAGAAAGAGAAATTAAGAAAACAATCCCATTTACCATTGCAACAAAAAGAATAAAATACCTAGGGATAAACCTACCTAAGGAGGCAAAAGACCTGTACTCAGAAAACTATAAAACACTGATGAAAGAAATCAAAGATGACATAAACAGATGGAGTGATATACCATGCTCCTGGATTGGAAGAATCAATATTGTGAAAATGACTATACTACCCAAAGCAATCTACAGGTTCAATGCAATCCCTATCAAATTACCAATGGCATTTTTTACAGAAAAAATTACAAGAAATTTTACAATTTGTATGGAAATACAAAAGATCCCAAATAGCCAAAGCAATCTTGAGAAAGAAAAATGGAGCTGGAGGAATCAGGCTCCCTGAATTCAGACTACACTAAAAAGCTACAGTAATCAAGACAGTATGGTACTGGCACAAAAAGAGAAATACAGATCCATAGAACAGGATAGAAAGCCCAGAGATAAACCCACACACATATGGTCACCTTATCTTTGACAAAGGAGGCAAGAATATACAATGGAAAAAAGACAGCCTCTTCAATAAATAATGCTGGAAAAACTGGACAACTACATGTAAAAGAATGAAATTAGAATGCCCCCTAACACCATACCCAAAAATAAACTCAAAATGGATTAAAGACCTAAAGGGTAGGATAGGGAGGGTGGAAGGGAGACACAAGAGGGAGGAGATATGGGGATATATGTATATGTATAGCTGATTCACTTTGTTATAAAGCAGAAACTAACGCACCCTTGTAAAGCAATTATACTCCAATAAAGATGTTAAAAATAAAATAAAATAAAATAAATAAATGTAGGGCCAGACACTATAAAACTCTTAGAGGAAAACATAGGCAGAACACTCTATGACATAAACCACAGCAAGATCCTTTTTGACCCACCTCCTAGAGTAATGAAAATAAAAACAAAAATAAACAAATGGGACCAATTAAACTTAAAAGCTTTTGCACAGCAAAGGGAACCATAAACAAGATGAAAAGACAACCCTTCGAATGGGAGAAAATATTTGCAAAAGAAGCAACTGACAAAGGATTAATCTCCAAAATATATAAGCAGCTCATGTAGCTCAATAGGAAAAAAACAAACAACCCAATCCAAAAATGGGCAGAAGACCTAAATAGACATTTCTCCAAGAAGATATACAGATGGTCAAGAAGCACATGAAAAGCTGCTCAACATCACTAATTATTAGAGAAATGTAAATCAAAACTACAATGAGGTATCACCTCACACCTGTCAGAATGGCCATCACCAAAAAATCTACAAACAGTAAATGCTGGAGAGGGTGTGGAGAAAAGAGAATCCTCTTGCACTGTTAGTGGGAATGTAAATTGATACAGCCACTATGGAGAACAGTATGGAGGTTCCTTAAAAAACTAAAAATAGAACTACCTTATGACCCAGCAATACCACTACTGGGCATATACCCTGAGAAAACTATAATTCAAAAGGAATCATGTACCCCAATGTTCATTGCAGCACTATTTACAATAGCCAGTACATGGAAGCAACCTAAATGAATGGATAAAGAAGATGTGGCACATATATACAATGGAATATTACTCAGCCATTAAAAGGAATGAAATTGAGTTATGTGTAGTGAGGTGGATGGACCTAGAGTCTGTCATACAGAGTGAAGTAAGTCATAAAGAGAAAAACAAATACCGTATTGTTAACGCATATATATGGAATATAAAAAAGTGGTACTGATGAACCTAGTGGCAGGGCAGGAATAAAGACACTGACGTAGAAAACGGACTTGAGGACACAGGGGGAGAAGGGGAAGCTGGGACGAAGTGAGAGAGTGGCATGGACATATATACACTACCAAATGTAAAATGGATGGCTAGTGGGAAGCTGCTGCATAGCACAGGGAGATCAAGTTGATGCTTTGTGACGACCTAGAGGGATGGGATAGGGAGGGTGGGAGGGAAGGCTTAAGAGGGAGGGGATATGGGGATGTATGTATACATATAGCCGATTCACTTTGTTGTACAGCAGAGACTAACACAACATTGTAAAGCAATTATACTCCAATGAAGGTGGGGAGAAAAAAAATACCGAAATGCATATGTACATGTGTCTAGAAAAATGTCTGGAATGACATACATTAATGTGTTAAGGGTGGTGATTAATGAGTTGTAGGAATGTGTTTTCATTTTCTTATTTTTGTGTTTCTGCATTTTGTAACTTTCTACAATGCACGCATCCTGTTTTTATAATAATAGAAATTAAATAAATAACAGGAAGGCTTTAATAAGTTACCTTCCAGCTTTTGGAGGCAACATGTTATAGCTGAAAATATTCTCGACAAAGACTCCGGACATCCGAGTTCTAAATTTGGCTTTGTCACAGCCATTGGGCAAATTACCCAGTGATTCTTCATTCATTAAACTGGAATACCTCACAAATAAGAATAAATAAAATACTAAGTGTGAAACATTTTATAAACTATAAAGTGTGACTATGATATTAGTTATTATATTATTGTACAGACTGCAGGACTAAGAGTCAGCCAGCCACTCTAATTCAGACTCCTTCTAGACTTCCAAATTACACTACTGAAATGTCTTTATCTCAGCACTTCTAGATAGATCGTGGGCTTAGGGTTGCATCACAGACTCTGCTCCCCCTGCCCCCACATCAAATCTTCCTAGATGACATAACCTTGGTGTATCACAACAATGCCAAAGGGAACTTCTGATGTAGAGAGCCAGCTATTTGCTACCATAGGGACAGCGCACTGTTTTAATTTTCCAGTAAACTTCTCATAACGAATTCCCTTTTGTCAGGACATCTACTGCTTATAAGTTCTATGGTTGCTGCTGCTTCTGAATGCTAGTTTCTTTGGTTCTCATTCTGATTTTCCTCCTTTTGTCTTCTACTTCTCTTTAAGAAATTTGGCTTTCATAACCATCACCAATGAGTGTGTTTCTGTTTTCGTATCAGCGGCAAACAAAGCAATCCCATTATGTGAGATTTAATCTTTGCATATTCCAAGTTTTATTAGTGACCAGTGTTTAAAGCTTGAATCTTTAATTCCCAAGAGAGCTTGTTGCTTCTTTGAACACCAAGGTTTCCAGAAGGCAGGCCTCCAGATAAATGAAGTATTACTGTACATGTTTTTAACATGGTAACATGGTCAAAAGGTAATCATGCATCACAGAGTACCTTTCCTATTTTCCTGATTTCAGCTTCTAAACCCCCAAATCAAATCCTGTAAGTTGTTAAAAGTAAACTCCAGTTTCAATTGGTACCCAACGACAAAAGGACAGCAGTAATCAATTTGGCAAAATAGATGAACATATATATACAGTACCTTTTAAAGCTTCCGTTTCTATGTCTACTAATGGCTTTCCCACGTAGGCAATATCGTCTAGATTATAATATAGTTTTTTAATGACTCCATCGTAACGACTAGTGATAGTAACAGAAGCTTTATCACTTTGAACTTCACAGATGCTATCAAACTGAGACACTGTATCTCCTTCTTTTACATACCTAAAAGAAAAAGATGCAAGACACTTTTACATGAGCAATGATAATTACAGATCATCTTAACAATATAAATGCTACACTGAATTAGATCAGTATCCATCGAGCCCAGCATTTGGTCCCAGATAGTATACCAAAGAATGTTTTAGAAGAGACTACAGTGGCTTCCTGAGGCTCTTTGATGCCCCTTCAAGAAATATAAAAAATTTCAAAATAATTAAAAATTCATAGATCTATAATCAAAAATTTTAATTAATTTGTCAGGTTTTCTGCCTCAAATATGAAAAATGTATTTTAAAAGTGTTATTTCCTTTTATTGTCTCAGGCTTTATCAAATTTTAATAATGCCTATTATTTCTAGAATTAATTTTTTTTTTTTTGCGGTACGCGGGCCTCTCACTGTTGCGGCCTCTCCCGTTGCGGAGTGCAAGCTCCGGACGCGCAGGCTCAGCGGCCATGGCACACGGGCCCAGCCGCTCCGCGGCATGTGGGATCCTCCCGGACCGGGGCACGAATCCGTGTCCCCTGCATCGGCAGGCAGACTCTCAACCACTGCGCCACCAGGGAAGCCCTAGAATTAAATTTTAAAAATTGATATCCTCAATATAATTCCTTTTTAATTTCATGAATTTTAGTTTGAGTTCTTAGTCTTTGTTTCTAAGATGGCTAATAAGTTTCAGATTCAGGTTCTTCTGACCTGAGGTCATTGCTCTTTCCTTGATCCCACAATGCAATAGATACAAAATCATAAAGTACATTTATGTTATTATAGTCCTCTTCTAACCTACAAAGCAATTATAATGAGAACTGCAGGGAAAGAATGTTCAGGTGGCTGAATCAGATTTTTGAAAGGATCTTTAACAGTATACAAATGTGGGAGAGAATCTACTGACTCACCTTAACTGTTACTTCTAGAAATCTTTGAAAATTATTTCAGTACCCAGAGGTGTTTCCTTTTTTTCCAGAAAGGGAAAGAAAGAAAAGGGATAGAAGGATGACTAAGTAAAGAGCTTTTTAATTTTTGTTTCAAGCCTTATTTTTTAACCTTTCAAAAATTATTTTTTGATTCATGTCTTTTGGTTTAATATTGTAACCTTTTCTAAAAATATAGGCAAACTCTCAGGTAATGGTGAGTCAAATGTACTTGCATTCTTACTGAAGTCATTTTCGGTAAAGAGACCTTAGACTACATGATTATTTTAAAATAGTTTGGAAAAAAGCTCTAAGTTCATACATTAAATGCTTTTCAAAACACATGGTCATATCAACTTAATATCTTTTAGAGGCAAATTTCTCTTTTTTAGCTGAAGTGAGGGGTGGGTAGTGAAAAAATTTTTTAAATGAGGAAAAAATAATCCTTAATAAATTACATTGAATAAAATGCCATACTGTAGGATGAATTGTGCCACCAGCATATTGGCAACACAAACTAGATTACCTTATTGCTTTAAAAAAATCATATATGTTACAGAAAGAGATGTCTCAATTTAAATAGATTTCTACTTATTTTTATACTGACTTAAAAAAATTTTCAGAATAACTTACCATTCTTTAACAGTTACTTCTCTAATTCCTTCACCAATGTCTGAGAGTTTGAACTGAACAATCTGTCCCTGTAGAGCTTTGAAGACAAATGAGAAATGATCTCATTAAATATGTAATGTATTGCTAATAGACAGATGCTTTGACATCTAAAATTAGAAAATATTCTCAAGCAGAGGCAGAAATTATTTCATTTTTATAGATTTTAAAAAGCATTTTATAATGTTTATAATCTCTTCATTATTCATAACTACCCAAGATTTATATAAATTATTCAGTGACACAGACCTATTGATATTGCCACTGAACTGACATTTTCCTATTTCCAAAATAATGTTCTTTTACAAGGGTATAGGAGGCCCTTCCAACAAATGAGATTTTGCAATAATAGCAATGAACAGAAAATAGAACAAGATATTAGACAAAGGGAGGTTCAGCTGGATCTCCTTGTTGCATGTTATGAAACTATAATAAACATCAATAGCCTGCTCTTAAATCTCTTTTGACTTCATACCACTCTTCTCATTCCCGGTGTCTAAAAATCAGGCAGATCCATACCTAGAAGGCTTGGAAAATTCTTATTCGCTCAAATGATGTTCTACCAACTTCTTAAATTTTAGTCTTCTATTTTCTCTTAGCACTTTTTTTACTCCTTTTCAAATTTCTACACCCTCTTTATAACACTTAGATGCCAATGATAATTTATGGTAATTATTCCCAAGACAGAAAGTATGTATGGATCCTCTCACTTTTCCAAATTAACAAATGGCTCCGAAGTGACTGAAGAGCGCTCCTCTATCTTTAAACTACTATTAATCAAAATTGCTTATAAAATATACAACAAGCTGATTAAGGTAGGAAATTTTTCTTTAATAAATATGAGGAGATTAGTAGTTAAGAAATACGAAATACACTTTTGATATGGAGGTCTTAAGCACCTCTTGTTTCCTCTCTAGTAAGTGGGGCCTCTCACAGCCTGCTGCTCAGAGTATAAACTGGAACCTTTCTGAAAAATAGTTTGGCATTAAGAATCAAAAACCTTAAAAAAAAAAAAAGTCTGTTTCTTTGACTCCGTAGGTAATTTTACTTTTAAGATTTTTTTTTCCTTGAAGAAATACAGAGGTACACGAAGATTTCTGCTCAGGAAGAGTTATCATAGAGTTATAATAAAGAATTGGAAACCAACTGAAGTAATCAAAAATGGCAAGTAAGTACACCATGTCACCTCTATACAAAGCAATATTATGCAAGGAACAGCATGTGAAAGGGCATGGGAATATGATACTATGCAGCGTGGTTAGGGAATGACAAACACTTCCGTACAGCTGAGGATAGGCTACGTGGCAAGAAATAAGCCCAGATTTAAGGCTTTGTGCCATGATGAGGTGAGGTGTTTGGAACATATCCTAGAGGTAATTAGGAACCAGTGGTAAATAATTATGGTCATTAATTCTTTGCAGCTGTTCCCATTAGAGGTACAGTTTATCTTACCACTAGTTAAATCTACACTGGCCTATGACTTGTTTTGACCAATAGAGTACAGCAGAAGTAAAGTTGTAGGTTCTGGAGCGCAAGCCTCACAGGACCTCGCAGCCTCCACTTTCTCCCTCTTGGAATGTGCCTTGAGATCCCCATGTAAGGAAGCTGTTCTAGTCTACTGGAGGATGAGAGACGCCACATGGAGGAGAAATGAGATGCCCCAGCTAAAAACCAGCACCAACTGTCAGACACATGTGTAAGACCATCTTGGACCTTCGGACCCAGATGACCTTGTAGCTGAATCCAGTCACATTAGTGAGCCCAGGTGAAACCAGCAGAGGAGCCACCCGACCAACCCACCCCCAGAATCCTGAGGAACAATAAATCATTGTTCCTTTAAGCCACTAAGTTATGGGGAAGGTTATTATTCAGCAATAATTGGCTGATAGGAGTCCCATCTACAATTTCAGACCTATAACTTTATATCTATAATTTTAGAGAAAAATATCTCTGGCAGGAGTGTGATGGAAAGGACTGGGGGAGGGGTGGCAGAGAAAGCAGTTAGGACGCTATTGTAGGCAAGAAATTGAAGTATAGAACTTAATATATTCACGTATTTTCAAAGCTGTCTGAAAAGGCGAAGACAGATTTAAAAACATTTAAGATGTAATATTACCATATCTTGGTAATCAACATGATGTGAGACAAGTACCGAGATGGCTTCAGGTTTCTAGCCTAAATGTTTACTGAGTTAGGGAAGAATTGGAAGAGGATGTATCCCAAGTATGTAGAACAGTGCCTTGGGATTTGCTCTCACAAGAATACAAAGTTGGACACTATGTTACTCCCATTTTCCAAATGATGAAACAGAGAGAAATTAAGTAACTTGGGTCAGGTTACACAGCTAGTAACCCAAAGCTCCTTAAGTGTTTAGAGACTAGGGTAGGAAGTTGGAGTTTCTGCTTGAATGGCCTCTATTTTCTCTGAGAAGTAAAGAGAAAAGATCAACTTTTGAAAATAGAAATCTTTTTTTTTTTTTAATGGTGAAGATAAGGTTTACATATCTTAGGGTGATGCGGAAGAAGACATATACAAGGCATGGAAGGACTAATTGATCTCAGGGGTTGGATCCGCCTGGAATTCCGTTATTCTTCATCACTAGCACAGACTAAGGCACTATGTATCTGTCAAAAGCTTAACGTTGTAACGGAAGTCTAGGGTTCTTTACCAGGGTTCTAAATAGAACATCAGGAAAAAAAAAAGTTTTAGTGCCTTTGCCAAATCTAATACTTAAGTCTCAAGTTCTTTGCAAGGTAGAAAAAGTTGGGGGAAATGTAATTAAGTGGTAAAAGCCAGAGAACTTTGTATTTACACAAGCACCTCATCACACTATCTTAACATGACAGATTAAGTGCCTCATCCAAAAAACAGTAATACAGTGAGTACAAGGATACAATCTACTAAGTCAACAATTTAATCTAAGTCATATCAATGCTGACTGTTGCACTTAGGTAAGTCATATGATAAAGAACAGAGGGCCCAAGAGAACCCAGTCCCAGCATTATGAAGACACAAGTATTAAGGGAAAGTATGTGAAAGGGGAGTGGGTGCAAAAAAAAGAAAAGAAAATGAGAATTGGATAGATGTGGGGAGAGCAAGGAGGGCCAGGCTAGAAGCAAAAGGTCAACTTTTTTACTTTGATAAGTCTTCAGTTACTGAATAAATATAAAACACTATGCTGTACAGGCTATTCTGAGATTATACTTACCAGCAGTTGTTTTCAGCAGCTGATGTGGATGATTATACTTGAATGAAGGATAACCAAAGAAAGACACATAGTTTGGTTTCAAAACGTGAGTATTACCACATGTTTGAAAGTAGCGGACACAACTCTAGAGATGGGAAAACAAAACAGTAAAAGGTTTTATAAATGATCTTAATGGCGTATCTCTAAGTATATACTGAATTTCAAGTCTATTCTAAAAGTAGAACAATCATTATCACGATATAAACAATATGAAATTAGGCTGAAATCAGAACACTTGGCATCAGTGACAAGTTTCTGGTTAAGGAAACAAAGGAATTCAAACCCTAGCACACAGAATATTTTCTTGTTCTTTTGTTTATTTATTTATTTTGGCCATAACGCGAGGCATGAGGTATCTTAGTTCCCCAACCAGGGATTGAACCTGTGCCCCCTGCAGTGGAAGCAGGGAGTCCTAACCACTGGATCGCCAGGGAATTCCCTTGTTTAGTAAAATTATATCCTGATTTGTCCACATGCTTATGATCCTTGCCTAAAATTCCCTACGGAAGTAAAAAAGTTTTAACAATGTTTTCTATATAAACACAACAGCCTGTAGGTGTATTTGAGTCATTAAAGGCTTCCTGAAATAAAACAACTAAAGAATTCAAAAGTGACTGCTAGCAGGCTTCCCTGGTGGCGCAGTGGTTAAGAATCCACCCGCCAATGCAGGGGACACGGGTCTGGGAAGATCCCACATGCGGTGGAGCAACTAAGCCTGTGTGCCACACTACTGAAGCCCATGCTCTAGAGCCCGCAAGCCACAACTACTGAAGCCCGCGTGCCTACAGCCTGTGCTCCGCAACAAGAGAAGCCACCGCAATGAGAAGCCCACGCACCACAATGAAGAGTAGACCCCGCTCGCTGTGAAAGCCTGAGTGCAGCAACGAAGACCCAACGCAGCCAAAAATAAATAAATAAATAATCACTTCTTTATTCTTAAAAAAAAGTGACTCCTTTAGCATCTAAAGACACTGAAAAACACACATAGTATTGTCCTCAAAGGTTTTCTTATCACAATTTATAGATGACTCTTTAGATTTAACTATTGATATTTTATATAAAATCCTAATATAATAAAATACAATGTTACAGAAATAAGTAAGACTGAATGTATTTCATTTGGTATATCAAAACCTAAGTGTGTGAAAGGTACAATATTTTATTTTGAAAGTTAACATTTCAATGTTATTAATACCTGATAAACTACATCACACTTTTTTTAAAAAAAATTATACAATTTTTAAAGGTTACAGTCCATTTACAGTTCTTACAAAATTTTGGCTATATTCCCCATGCTGTACAATACAACCTTGAGCCTATCTTACACCCATAAGTTTGTATCTCCCACGCCGTCACCCCTATATTGCCCTCCCTCCTACTGGAAACCACTAGCTTGTTCTCTATCTGTGAGTCTGCTGCTTTTTTGTTCTATTCACTAGTTTGTTGTATTTTTTAGTTCACACATAAGTGATTACATACAGTACTTTTCTTTCTCTGACTTACCTCACTTAGCATAAATGCTTTTCAAGTCCATTCATGTTGCTACAAATGGCAAAATTTCATTCTTTTTTATGACTGAATAGTATTCCATTACATACATATAGATAGATACATAAATATATGTATGTATATCACATCTTCTTGATCCATTCATCTGTTGATGGGCACTTAGGTTGCTTCCATATCTTGGTAATTGTAAATAATGCTGCTATGAACATTACGGTGCATATATCTTTTCAAATTAGTGTTTTGTTTTTTTTGGATATGTACCCAGGAGCGGCATTGCTGGGTCATATGGTAGTTCTATTTTTAGTTTTTTGGAGAAACCTCCATTCTGTTTTCCACAGTGGCTGCACCAATTTACATTTCCACCAACAGTATACAAGGGTTCCCTTTTCTCCACAACCTTGCCAACGTTTGTTATTGGTGTTCTTTTTGATGATAGCCATTTTGACAGGTGTGAGGTGATATCTTATTGTGGTTTTAGTTTGCATTTGCCTGATGATAAGTGGTGTTGAGCATCTTTCATGTGCCTGTTGGCCATCTGCATTTCTTCTTTGAAAAAATGTCCATTCAATTCTGCCCATTTTTTAATGTTGAGTTGTATGATTTGCCTTGATCAAATTTATCAAAGGGAGCAGTGGAAGGAGCTCAAGGACCAAACTGTTGATGACTGTAAATGTCAAATTAAGGAGTCTGAACTCATACATTATGGGTTATTGAAGAAAAAGGATTAATCGTCCAACAAACGAAAGTCCAGGACCAGATGGCTTCACAGGTGAATTCTATCAAACATTTAGAGAAGAGCTAACACTGATCCTTCTCAAACTCTTCCAAAAAATTGCAGAAGAAGGAACACTCCCAAACTCATTCTATGAGATCACTATTACCCTGATACCAAAACCAGACAAAGATACTACAAAAAAACAAAATTACAGACCAGTATCACTGATGAATATATAGGCAAAAATCCTCAACAAAATACTGGCAAACAGAATCCAACGACACATTAAAAGGATCATACACCATGATCAAGTGGGATTTATCCCAGGGATGCAAGGATTCTTCAATATACTCAAATCAATCAATGTGATACACCATATTAACAAATTGAAGATTAAAACCATATGATCATCTCAATAGATGCAGAAAAGCTTTTGACAAAATTCAACACCAATTTATGATAAAAACTCTCCAGAAAGTGGGTATACAGGGAACCTACCTCAACATAATAAAGGCCATATATGACAAACCCATAGCAAACATCATTCTCAATGGTGAAAAACTGAAAGTATTTCCTCTAAAAAAGGAACAAGACAAGGATGTCCACTCTCACCACTATTATTCAACATAGTTTTGGAAGTCCTAGCCACGGCAATCAGAGAAGAAAAAGAAATAAAAGGAATATTGGAAAAGAAATTGGAAAAGAAGAAGTAAAACTGTCACTGTTTGCAGGTGACATGATACTATACATAGAGAATCCTAAAGATGCTACCAGAAAACTACTAGAGCTAATCAATGAATTTGGTAAAGTAGCAGGACACAAAATTAATGCAAAGAAATCTCTTGCATTCCTATACACTAATGATGAAAAATCTGAAAGAGAAATTAAGGAAACACTCCCACTTACCACTGCAACAAAAAGAATAAAATACCTAGGAATAAACCTGCCTAGGGAGACAAAAGACCTGTATGCAGAAAATTATAAGACACTGATGAAAGAAATTAAAGATGATACCAACAGACAGAGAGATATACCATGTTCTTGGATTGCAAGAATCAATATTGTGAAAATGATTATACTACCCAAAGCAATCTACAGATTCAATGCAATCCCTATCAAATTACCAATGGCATTTTTTACAGAACTAGAACAAAAAAATCTTAAAATTTGTATGGAGACACAAAAGACCCCGAATAGCCAAAGCAGTCTTGAGGGATAAAAATGGAGCTGGAGGAATCAGACTCCCTGAGTTCAGACTATACTACAAAGCTACAGTCATCAAGACAATATGCTACTGGCACAAAAACAGAAACATAGATCAATGGAACAAGATAGAAAGCCCAGAGATAAACCCACACACATACGGTCATCTTATCTTTGATAAAGGTAGCAAGAATATACAGTGGAGAAAAGACAGCATCTTCAATAAGTGGTGCTGGGAAAACTGGACAGCTACATGTAAAAGAATGAAATTAGAACACTCCCTAACACCATACACAAAAATAAACTCAAAATGGATTTGAGACCTTAATGTAAGACCGGACACTATAAAACTCTTAGAGGAAAACATAGGAAGAGCACTCTTTGACATAAATCACAGCAAGATCTTTTTGGATCCACCTCCTAGAGTAATGGAAATAAAAACAAAAATAAACAAATGGGACCTAATGAAACTTAAAAGCTTTTGCACAGCAAAGGAAACCATAAACAAGACAAAAAGACAACCTTCAGAATGGGAGAAAATATTTGCCAATGAACCAACAGACAAAGGATTAATCTCCAAAATATATAAACAGCTCATACAGCTCAATATTAAAAAAATAAACAACCCAATCCAAAAATGGGCAGAAGACCTAAATAGACATTTCTCCAAAGAAGACATACAGATGGCCAAGAAGCACATGAAAAGCTGTTCAACATCACTAATTATTAGAGAAATGCAAATCAAAACTACAATGAGGTATCACCTCACACCAGTTAGAATGGGCATCATCAGAAAATCTACAAATAACAAATGCTGGAGAGGGTGTGGAGAAAACGGAACCCTATTGCACTGTTGGTGGGAATGTAAATTGATACAGCCACTATGGAGAACAGTATAGAGGTTCCTTAAAAAAGTAAAAATAGAATTACCATATGATCCAGCAATCCCACTACTGGGTATATACCCAGAGAAAACCATAATTCAACAAGACACATGCACCTCAATGTTCATTGCAGCACTATTTACAATAGCCAGGTCATGGAAGCAAACTAAATGCCCGAAGATAAAAAAGTGTGGTACATGTATACAATGGAATATTACTCAGCCATAAAAAGGAATGAAATTGGGTCATTTGTTGAGACGTGGCTGGATCTAGAGACTGTCATACAGAGTGAAGTAAGTCAGAAAGAGAAAAACAAATATCGTATATTAACGCATATATGTGGAACGTAGAAAAATGGTACAGATGAACCGGTTTGCAGGGCAGAAATTGAGACACAGATGTAGAGAACAACCATATGGACACCAAGGGGGGAAAGCGGCGGGGCGGTGGGAATGGTGGTGTGATGAATTGGAAGATTGGGATTGACATGTACACACTGATGTGTATAAAATGGATGACTAATAAGAACCTGCTGTATAAAAAAATAAATAAAATGAAAGCATAAAAAAAGAAATTAATCTAGGGGTGTGTGTGCGTTAGATTATAACAGGTAAAGCTTGGAGAGAAAGGACAAAGTTAAGGAACAATTATTTTATTTGAGGCATGAAATGACAGGCTCCTGTCTGAGAAGATTTAAAGTAGAAAAAGAAAGCAAGCAACGTAAGTGCAATAGGCATTATGTGATAAATAGCGATTGAGTGGCTATTAAGAGAAAGCTAAAACACATTAGTGAAGGTGCCGACTAAAGGTATAAAAAGGAAAACAGAAGGATAAAAATGGAAGAGAGGGGCTTTGCTGGTGGCACAGTGGTTAAGAATCTACACAGGTTCGAGCCCTGGTGCGGGAAGATCCCACATGCTGCAGAGCAACTAAGCCCGTGCGCCACAACTACTGAGCCTGTGCTCTAGAGCCTGTGAGCCACAACTACTAAGCCCACGTGCCTAGAGCCCGTGCTCCGCAACAAGAGACGCCACCGCAATGAGAAGCCTGCGCACTGCAACTAAAGAGTAGCCCCCGCTCGTCACAACTAGAGAAAGCCCACGCACAGCAATGAAGACCCCACGCAGCCAAAAATAAATAGATAAATAAATTTATTTTAAAAAAATGGAAGGGAGAAGGAGAAAAAGATAATTTTTCAAGTATGAAAGACATTGTCTTCTACAAACAACACACAAAAAAATACAAAGTAATGAAAAGGCGGTTTAGCAGATTCACATAATAAGGAAATAAATTAGTAATAATTCAGCAGGCAGTTGTTGAGCATACCTAAAGACAGGATTGTTCTGTGCTCGAGAATTCAAAGCTAAATAAGATGTAGAATACAGTCTCTGAATTCAAATTGCTTACACTTTACTGCAGGAAGACAGACAAAATAGAAAAATTCAAGATAATACGGTAAGTTAATCAAGAGTCAAATGCATGATGCCGTAGGGGAGTATAAACACAACATAATAAGGCTTTCTTAATAATTTACTATAGGTGATAAGACCTCTTGTTGCTTATGATTTTTTATAACATATGGAAAAAATAGACTTTTTTTTACTGAGTCGTTCAACAAATGTTTATTGAGTACCTACTATGTGCCAGGCATTTAGGATTAGAGAACAAAATTGATGTGATTCCTTCCCTTATGGAAGGTATAGTCCATACTGTGAAAGATAAAAGCAAGTAAACAGATGATTACAACAGTGTTATAATGGGGGAGATAGTGTTAAGAAAACACAAAGGAGGGAACCTATCTGGAGAAAGTGAAGTAAGACCTAAGGATGAGTAGGAGTCACCCAGGGGGTGAGATGTGTTGCAGAGAAGTCTATAGGGGAGTAAGGCAAGAGTCTTTAAAGCAGAGGAAATAGACGTGCAAAGGTCTGGAGTCAAGAGAGAGAAAACAGCCTGTGTTCAATTAACTGAAATTGTTCAATATACTTCTAGCGTAGTTTAGTGTGAGCTAAGGTTGAAGTGTCAGAGTGGGGACTGGGTAGTTAGGTTTTAGCAAGGAATGAAGCTGGAGAGTTTGGAAGGATTCAGATCATATATTGCTTCATAGTCATTTGAATTCTGAACATTTTGCTGAGAGCAGTTTTAAGCAAGGAAATGACATTCTCAAATTTGTGTCCTACTTTATAAGATCACTCTGGCTACACTATGGAGAACGGGTTAGAGAGGTACAAGATTAGAGGCAGAAAGTCCAACTTAGAAGGTCCAGGATATCTGCAGCTGGAGACAGCTTGGAGAAAAATGACTAGATTTTTGAGATTTACAGGCTAGAATCAAGAGAAACAGGTTTGAGGGTTTAGTTCCAGAGCCTAGAGTCTGATGTTCCTCAGAGACATTATAACAATCACTGTGAGGTGGCTAAAGGCTAGTCCTTCCAAGCTCCCTTGTGCTAGCAGTGGCCATGTAACACAGTTCTAGCCAGTGAGTCTGGATGGTACCACCACTTCCTCCTTACTGCCCTGAATACAAAGTTGTGGCAGCCCTCTTGTGACCCTGAGGGAAAGGCCAAAGGAATTGCTAAAATGACAATCCTGATAAAGATAAGCCACTTAATCAATCCCAGCTGCCATCTAACTTTCAGATGCTTTGTATACACAGATACTTGATTTCCTACTTATTGGTTGGGTTTACTACTTACAGCTGAAAAACACCTAAACTACATGCAATTTGAAGATTTCCAGGACAGTGAGATACATGGGTCTGCAGTAAAGCTGGCTGGAAGACTGGGGAACTTCAGGAATCATCAGCATATAAATGGCAACTAAATTTGAAGAAGTGTATGAGGTAACCCTGGAAGCGCAAGAAGCACAGAGAGGGGCAAAGTCAGAACCCTTAAAAACACCAATATTTAAAAGTTAGGCAAGGAAAGAGGAGGAGGTTGGGATAAAGTGTTCAAAGATGTAGGAAAAAGAATACCAGGAAGCTGGTGTCACAGAAGCCAAGCATGGAGAGCTTTCCAAAGAAGGGAGGCCAATACCCACTAAGGTGCTGCTGAGAAGAGCTTTCTTCTCTTGGTTACCTCCTACTTAGCTTTCACAAATCTCAAATTATACAGTATCCTCTGGGAACTCTCTGACCCCCCAAGATCCCTCCTATGTGTCTCTGTAGCTCTAGGCACTTGTTCCGTCTTCTCATGCTGTGCTGTAATTGCTTGTCTTGTCTATCTCTGCCTTTCTTCCCCGTGCCACACCACAAGGCTGTAATTAAACCCTGAGGGGGCAGAAATCAGTGTCTGTCTTATTCATATTTGCACCCCCAATTCCTAGCACAGTACCTGGTACATAGCAGGCTCTTGGAAGGTTTTGTAAGATCAGGGGCCCAACACTGTAGGAAAATTCTGAAGAGGGGACCCAGGAAGAAAAACGCTATGCAAATAGGATGAAACACTATGATTATTGGGATGTTAATCGTTTGGTGCTAGAAGACTGTATGAAAGGGGAGAAATGAAGGAAAAATGGTGGTGGGTCTTAGCTCTGGTGATTTAAAAGGTTGGAAAGATACTGGTGCAAATGTAGGAGATAGGTTTAAACCCAAAGAACAAAGCTCGAGCCTCTCAGCTGCTTGGAGGCAAGGACCTATGGTGTTACGCTTTCCTTGCCCAGTCTCTTTCTCTAGACTGTAAATTCCTTGAGGGCAGGGGTCGTATTATCAGTGTCTGAAACTAAGGGGTGCTCAATAAATGTTTACTGAATATAGTATATCTCTGTTTCCCCAGTGCCTACCACAATGCCCGGTACCCGGATGGTGCTCAATGAAAGGCTACTGAACGAAAGGATAGCTGGGCTTCGGGTGCAGATGAAGTGGGAGGGCGACCGAGTCACGACGTAAGTGCGCCCAGGTAAGGAGAGAGAGTGGGTTTCCAGACAGGTTGAGCGCCACCTTCGCTGCCCTTCGTTTTGCATACATCCCTCCACCTCTCCATCACGCGAGCCCTGTACGCGAAGCACTAGGAGGACAAAGTAACACACCTCTCCCGGGTGACTCCGAACAAATCACTCCTTCCCGACCTCAGATCTGCCCAACCTGCTTACCAGACGCCCGGCAGTCCGGCTCCAGGTCCTCAGCACACACGCTGCAGCCATCTTACTCCGGAAATGACAACTGCTCTGAGGTTGGAGGAGTTGCCTGCGGGGGACCTATTGGGAGCCGGGAAACGAGCCTTCCCCTGAGGCCTGAGCGGCCAATGGAGAGCGAAGGAACGAGCCTCCCATCCAACAGCCAGTCAGGGAGCGGGGCGGGGCTGAGATAACCGTTGGGGAGGGGTGGGGAAGCCCTGCGGAGTGGGAGAAGAGACAAGTGGGGAGGAGGGCTGCCCAAATTTAGTTTCAGGGACAAAGTTGGGTAAGGCACAGCTGTGTAAGTACATGTGCGCCAACGATCATATTTTCAGTGCAAGTAATGGGGGAGATGGAGTATGTTAAGGAAACAAAGGAAGGGCACTCACCTGGAGAAATTTACGTTGAAGTAAGATTTGAGGGGTAAGTAGGAGAAAGCAAAAACAAAAACAAAAACCTTCCTTCAGCTTGTATTGTAACTGCTTGATTACAGAAAATGGGACATTTCTATACTTTGTAGCAAGGATCTGTACCGCTAGTTGAGTCAAGTCTATACTGGAATACTTCCCAATGACGGGCATTTCTTACTCGCATTGTGTTCTTGGTTACCGAAACTGGCTTTTCAATTTTTTATTTTTTTCATGGAAGATAAACAAGGTTACCATAATGTCTAAGACAAATGTCATCGCCATTATCTTTCCTTTTTAGGGAATCTGTCAGAGGTAGCTGCCCAGCATATGCAAGAATGTCAGACATACTACCTGTATTTATTTGCCTCTTGGAGAAATGTCAAATTGAGGTCAGTGGAACTGGTAAAGAAAAGATCAGAGCTCTAATGGTCAATCCTCCTCACAGCAACTAAGAAACCAATTTCTAGAAATGTCCACGATGATATTTGTCTGTTCTTCCTCTTATAAGGGAATGAAAATCTGTACAGATGTCTAAAGAATTACAGAGAACAAAACTGGAACAAAGACAAAATCATAAATTCTCAACACTGAAGATCAGTGGCCGTGAAACAAAATCTCAGGTACTTCACAAATTCACTGTCGGATATTACTCAAACTCACACTTTTTATTTTGCTTTATTTGCCTTTCAGTGTATTTCACACACACACACACACACACACACACACACACACAAACTGTAAGCAATAGATTTAAATCATAACCTTTATAAGAAAACCTGGGATAGTCAAAGAACTTTGATTTTTTTTAACTTTCCCACTAACAAAACATTTTATAGGCACAAATAATAGATTTCATAATACTACATGCATGTGTTTTTATCAAAAGATTAAGTAGCTGTGCCTTTGAATTGAATTATTTTTCTTCCCAGAGCCCCTATACTACCTTCTTCCTCTTAACTTTCCCTTTGACTCTACCTTCTCTTAAGGAAATGTCTAGTTTACTTCTTTTCTTTTATACTCTTTACCTCAACATGATTACTGCTTCCAAATTCAGTATGGTATGTTTCCTTATCCTTCCTTCCAACATCAAGAGATATGCCACATATTCACTAGTTAATCCTTTCACTTGAGCTCGAAAGAACCAAATAACCCATTTCTTCTCTTTTTAAAAATTTAATTGAGGGAATTCCCTGGTGGTCTAGTGGTTAGGATTCTGAGCTTCCACTGCAGGGGGCCTAGGTTTGATCTCTGGTGGGGGAACTAAGATCCCACAAGCTGTGCCAGTGTGGCCAAAAAAAAAATAATAATAATAATTGAATGATTGATTGTTACCTGGAAATTCTACTCTTAGGTATCTACCCAAGAGAAATAAAAACGTATGTCCACATAAAGACTAGTACAAGAATGTTCTTAACAGCCTTATTTATATTAGCCAAAACCTAGAAACAACCCAAATGTCCTCCATATGTAAATGAATAAACAAACTGTGGTGTATTCATATAATGGAATATTATTCATCACTAACAATGACTGAAGTAATGATACATGCTTTAACATGAATGAACCTCAAAAATATTATGCTAAGTAAAAGGAGCCAGATCCAGAAGGTCACATATTGCCTGATTCCATTTGTATGGAATGTCCAGAGAAGGCAAATCTATAGAGACAGAAAGCAGATTAGTGGTTGCCTGGCACTGGGGGTGAGAATGGGGAATGACTGCAAAGGGGCAAGAGAAAGATTTTTGTGAACAGTACGGAGATTTTTAATATATTTACAAAGTTGTAAAACCATTACCACCATCTAATTCCAGAACATTTTCATCACCTCCCGAAAGAAACCCCATGGCCATTAGCAATCAATTCCCATTCTGGAACTCCCTCCCACCCCTGAGTCCCTGATACTACTTGTCTTCTTTCTGACTCTATAAATTTACCTGTTCTGGCCATTTCATATAAAAGGAATCATACAATATGTGGCTTTTATGACTAGCTAATGTTCTCAGGGTTCATCTATTTTACACATGTATCGGTGCTTTACTCCTTTTTATGGCTGAATAATATTTCATTTTGCAGATATAAATATTTTTGTTTATCCACTCATCAGTCAATAGATATTTGGGTTGTTTCCACTTTTGGGCTATTGTGAATGCTGCTATGAACATTAATGTGCAAGTTTTTGTGTAGATATGTGTTTTATTTTTCTTGGGTGTATACCTAAGAGTTGAATTGCTGGGTTGCACGATAACCCTATGTTTAATTCTTTGAGGAACTGCCAGACTGTTTTCAAAGGTGGCTGCACCATTTCACATTCTCATTAGCAGTGTATGAAGGTCCTGGTTCCTTCACATCCTCATCAACTCTTATTATTGTCTGTCTTTTTCATTATAACCATGCGAGTGGATATAAAGTGATATTGAAATGGAGCAGGACCCTACAGTCCTTGCCCCCCGCCCCCCATATCCTCAGCCTGCCTTTTGTCTGTGGAAACACTTTAGCCAAAGAATAAGTTTAATCAGAGAAGTGAGAAAATGCAGAAACAAAGGAAAACAGTCAAAGGAGACCAAATAATAATAGTTTAATCATTAAGCATAGTCAAGGACCTTTATTTCCTCCTTAAGGGCTATAGATAATATTCTGGGCCATATCCTGTGAGCTGTTTTGCAGCTACTGAAGCCCCCACCAGGTGAAGGAGGATGACTACATGATGACCAAACTGAAGCCATGACATAAGCTTCCACAGTTCTGAGAACTGGCCTCAAAGAAATGGGAACAAACCCTGGAACTAAAGATTAATCAGTAATCTTGAAACAACCAAGATGATGCTGATCAGACCACCACATTACTTATTTCAAGATGACTGTCAGAGCTGACTATGCTGTTCTGCTCCCTCCCTCTGCCTATTCAGCCCTGAAACTCCCCTTTAAAAGCCCCTGTCCCCTGAGCAACAATCAGGAGCTGGTTCTCTTGCAGGAGTCCACCCCCCGGTTGCTGGCCTCCGAAATAAAGCAAACTTTCCTTTCCTACCAACACTTGCCTCTCAAGAATTGAGAGAATTGTCTTTGAATTATCTTTCAAGTGGTGTTCAGTAATATTTCATTGTGATTTTGATTTGCGTTTCCCTAATGACGAATGATGCTGAACATCTTTTCATGTGCTTATTGGCCATTTGTATATCTTCTTTGGAGAAATGTCTATTCAAATCCTTTGCCCATTTAAAAATTGGGTTGTCTTTTTATTTTGGCATTGTAATAGTTCTTTATATATTCTAGATACTAGACTCATCAGATATATGACTTACAAATATTTTCTCCCATTCTTTTTTTTTTTTTTTTTGCGGTACACGGGCCTCTCACTGTTGTGGCCTCTCCCGTTGCGGAGCACAGGCTCCGGACGCGCAGGCTCAGCGGCCATGGCTCACGGGCCTAGCAGCTCCGCGGCATGTGGGATCTTCCTGGACCGGGGCACGAACCCGTGTCCCCTGCATCGGCAGGTGGACTCTCAACCACTGCGCCACCAGGGAAGCCCTCTCCCATTCTTTAGTTTGTCTTTTCACTTTCCTGATAGTAACCTTTGAAGTACAAAAGTTTTTTTACTTTAATTAAATTGAAGTCCAATTTATTTTTAAAAAATTGTGCTTCGGGTGTCATAGCTCAGAAACCATCAACTAATCCAAGGTTATGAAGAGTTATATCGATATCGTCTTCTAAAAGTTTTATAGTTTTAGTTCTTACATTTAGGGCTTTGACCCATTTTGAGTTAATTTTTAAAATATTATGGGAGATATTTAAGTCTTTAAATCATCTTGAAATGGTTTTTGTGTATGGTGTGAAATACAAATCCAATTTCATTTTTTCTTACAGTTAACCTGTTGTTTCCACACCATAAACTGAAGAGTTCTTCTTTTCCCACTGATCTGCCATCTCATCTGTCAAAGAAATCAGTTTAAGGGCTCTAAGTAATCTATTTATCACTGTACCAATCTCACATTATCTTAATTACTTTAGTGTAGAGAAATAACTGAGGGCATGGAAAGGAGACTTGACCCATGAGCACCCCCCCCCCCCACCTCCCGGCAAACCGGGGGCGTGCGAATAAGCCAGAACTGCAAACAGTCCTGGATGCTTTGGGCACTGATCCATGAAATGTCCTCGGTATAATCAGAATAATGCGAACACAAGGAAATGTACTTGTGCTGCTTTTGAGCTCAAGGACGAAGCACGGCATGTCTTCAAGACAGCCCACTGTTGCTTGTATAATCAGTGAAAGCATATGTAGCTGCTTTGGCATTTCTGGAATGTTAAGAAAACAAATCTTAAGGTGTAAACATAGATAATGCTTAAATAAAAGTCACCACAGCAGGATGAGACGGCGCTGTATTGCCTGAGCGAGCAGCAGCCCTCTACTGTTGTGTTTCTGCACAATTCATCTCGTGTGATGAGCTTACTTTCAGCCCTGTCATAAGAAACTACAACATTTGGCGCCCGAACAGGGACCTGAAGGTAAGTCTCGAGGTCACGCGGGACCGAAGGGGATTTTTGTACGCTAAAGGGTAAAGCGAAACCTTCGGGAAGAGTAGAGTCATGGGGAATTCTCCCTCAGTGGAACGTCACTACGTTAGACTCCTGAAACAGTTATTACGGAGTTCTGGAGTGAAAGTGAAACAAGAATCTTTTGATGAATTGTTTGCGGAGATTCGTAAACATTGTTACTGGTTTCAACCTACTGGTCATAACCAGTTGAATTTAAAAGTTTGGAAACAGGTTATGCGAGCATTAAGAAGAGCTCATCAGTATGGAGACCCTATATCTGTCCGTGTCGGGTCTCTCTGTAATCTAATTTCTCTTGCCCTGGAATCATTACAATCTGAGACTGAAAGTGAAAATGGGGCGCGCCCTCAGCGTCCGAATTCTGCTCCCGATCACTCTGCTACTTTTCGTACTCTGTCCCGTGAATCTCCTATAGAGGACCTTCCTCCGCCTCCTCCTCTTATGTCTGAGACAGGAGAGGATTTTTCGGGCTCCAGTGATGAAGGGGCTCTTTCTGATGATGATAAAGGTCGGGAGCAAGCTAGTAAACAAAATGAGATGCCACTTTCTCAACAGAATGAGATTTCTGATATACTTTCAAAGTTGAAAAATTTGATGGCTAAATTGGAAGAAAATAAAAACAATGCTACCACCCCTTCATATCAGGAGCCATGTCCTACTATTCCTTCGGCTCCTCCTTTAGAATTAGCTGCTTATCCTGTTGGAGCCTCTCGTCAGTTTCGATTTCCTCTAAAACCTGAATGTAATAAACTTTTATTGGAAGAAGAGATGAATAAGGAAGAAAAGCAATATTCTGAACCATTTTTTGCTTTCCCTATTGTTAGACAAGCTATGCCTGCTAATGATCAATTTCCGAATGGATATATGAGTGTTGAGTATAACCCTCATGATTTTAAAATTTTTAAAATGCTAAAAGAAGCCATTAATGCATATGGGATGCATTCTAATTATGTTCAAGGACTTTTGTCTGGGTATGCTTCCAAAAACATATTAATTCCTCAGGATTGGGAGGCACTTGCCAGGACTGTTCTTGAACCTGGACAATATATGCGGTTTAAGACTTGGTGGAAAGAAGAAGCTGAAAACATGGCAAGGACTAATGTGGCCCGTAATCCTCCAGGACCACTTTTAGACGAATTAATAGGAACAGGCGCATTTAGTAATGTACAAGCTCAAGCTCAATTTGACGATTTACGAATCATTCAAATACGTATGTGTTGTTTGCGAGCATGGCTACGAGTGGAACCCCCTGGAAAAACAGCACAATCTTTTACTAAGTTAATGCAAGGGCCTGGTGACGCTTACAGATTTCTTGTCTAGATTGCATGCAGCCATTCAAAGAGCTGTAGCACAAATAGATGAGCAAGATTTATTATTACAATCCTTGGCCTTTGAGAATGCAAATCCTGAATGCCAGAAGGCATTGCGGCCTTTACGAGCTGTAAACGCTCCACTTGAAGAGTATATAAAAGCTTGCCATGATATTGGATCTCCTACTTATCATGCCAATTTACTTGCAGCTGCCATAACTGGAGGGTTGAAAGATAATCATACTAAATGTTACAATTGTGGAAAGTATGGACATATGAGGCGAGATTTTCGAAAAGGGCAAGGCCAAATATCAAAACAGGTTAAAAATGAACAGCCACCTGGTATGTCGCCGGTGTGGTAAAGGACAACACTGGACTAATGAATGCCGTTCCAAAAGGGATAAGTTAGGAAATCTTTTGCCTCCACGAGATAATGTCTCGGGAAACGGGAAGCTAGGCCCAACCTGGGGCCGCAACAACAATATGGGAAAAGCGACGGTAAATTCTCAACGGTATCCTGTAAGCAATGGCAGCTTTCATCAGACACTACAGGACAATCTCAACATCGGCTCTTAGTTACTGATCTCATGCATGCTACCAGCGGCAGTGCTGCCGTTGACTTAATTGCTCCTCGAGATTGTATCCTTACGCCAGCAGGAGGAGTTCACAAATTAGCTACAGGAGTTTATGGGCCTATACCTGCAGGAACCGTGGGACTATTATTAGGACGAAGTAGTTTGACTCTGCAGGGTGTAACAGTTCATACTGGAGTTATTGATGAGGATTATAATGGAGAAATTTCTATTATGATTTCTGTTACAAAACCTATAGAATTTAATAAACGACAAAGAATTGCTCAATTGTTATTGTTACCATATATAAAACAAGCAGCCGCCCCGGTAAAGCGTACTGGGGGGTTTGGCAGCACAGGAAAAAATGTTTTTTGGCAATCCTTTATCGATGATCAACGTCCCCAATTAACGATTACCTTAATTAATAATGTGAAATTTACGGGCCTTGTTGATACGGGACCCGATGTGTCTATAATAAAACAGTCTGAATGGACTTCACTTTAGCTTCATAGAAATTCTGGGTTTTGAGAGGACAAGTACCCTTCACCTCATTCTTTTTAAATTATTCTTGCACTTTTGTTCTTTCATATAAATTTTAGAATTGTCTTGTCAGGCTCCTTAAAAAAGTCCTGTGGGCATTTGATTGGAATTTTACTGAAACTATATTTTCAATAATATATCTAAAGATTCTTTGAGGTTTTCTTTTTTTAACTTTTTATTTTATATTGGAGTACAGTTGATTAACAATGTTCTGTTAGTTGCAGGTGTATAACAAAGTGATTCAGTTATACATATACATGTATCTATTCTTTTTCAAATTCTTTTCCCAGTTAGGTTGTTACAGAATATTGAGCCGAGTTCTCTGTGCTATACAGTGGGTCCTTGTTGGTTATCTATTTTAAATATAGCTGTGTGTACATATCAATCCCAAACTCCCTAACTATCCCCCCCACCATAAGTTCATTCTCTAAGTCTGTGAGTCTGTTTCTGTTCTGTAAAGTTGTATCATTTTTTAAAGATTCCGCATATAAGCAATATCATACGATATTTCTCTTTCTCTGTCTGACTTACTTCACTCAGTATGACAATCTCTAGGTCCATCCATGTTGCTGCAAATGGCATTATTTCTATGTAGGTGATCATATCACCTGTGAATAATGACGGTGTTGTTTTTGTCTGTCCAGTCTTGTGTCTTTCATCTCTGTCTTGTAAAATCTGACTAGACTTCCATCATCTGTTGAAAAGAAGCCATAACTGTGGATATTACTATCTTGTTTTGATTTTAAAAGGTCTCTTATGTTTTACCATTATTTACTGTTATTAAGAATGAACTTTGCTGTAGAGTTTTCCAGATGTCCTTAATCAAGGGAGTTTACATTTATTCCTAGGTTCATTTGCTTTTGTTTTATCATAAATAGATCTTGATTTTTTTTTCAAATGCTTTTTCTTCATCTATTAATGGGATCTTAGGTTTTTGATATAACATCATAACATTCTTCTAATGTTAGAATGATATTCAGTCCCAATTTGGTCATACTGTATAGTATTTCATAAACGTTGTTGGATTTATTTGTTAATATTTTGATTGATCCTGGTGCATCTGAATTTATAAAATTTATAAATTTTTCTTCTCCATGTCATCTTTGTCTGCTTTTGTATCAGAGATTGGGTAAAGTATATGCATTCCCAGGCTTTCTCTGTTACAAAAGTGGTGGAATGTTGGGATTAGGAGACAATTGTGTTCACATCAGAGCACCACGGTTCATATCACAGTATGCTAGTTAACTGTGTGGCCTTGTAGCAAATTGTTTAACACATGTGGCTGTAAATCAGAGTAAAAACTGTAAGTAATTCAGCAGGTTGTAAATGCATGCAGTGGCTAAGTGCTCAATAAATGTTGACTTTTTTTAATGATTTATCATATTCTAATTGGTGCTCCCTCTTTACTTAACTGTAAGATAAGTACAGTACATTATTATCATTAAGAAGAATGACATTATAATTTATCACTTCTCAGTCTCTACAATATACTTCCAATAACTTGGAGGCAGAAAATACCTTACTCTTCTTTGCTTACCTAGAGGCTTGCATATGATTTGGTACTCAGTTAATGTAGGAACTGAACCACAAGCGGAATCAAGAAGCGGGTTGTCGTTCCTGCCCTCCTCTGAAGTGAATTACGTTAGTGGCACTGTTCATTGCAGTCATGAACTTGCACTCATTCTCGGACAAGGTGGCGTAACTTTGGCTTTTTTGAGCATTATATTACTGATTCTGATTCTGTCCTTTTCTACTCATCCCCAAATAAATGGTGTCTAGCAGAAGAAAAAGAGATAATACTCTACACACACACACACACACACACACACACACACACACACGCACGCACACACACACACACACACACACACACACACGAAGAACGAGAGGCTCATGGGTATCATCAATGCACCAGGGACAATTTCAAGGGACAGGCTGCAGGGAAGGCAAACCCGACCAGAGAGAAGGTGGTCGGTGCATTGCAGGGACCTTTCCTACATCTTCAGCTCTAAGAGTCTCCAGTTCTGGGTACGGCAGGATCCCCGAGAAAACAGAGATAAACACAGATGCTTGCACAAGCCTGCGAGACAACTGGAGGATCCGACTAGAGTTGAAAGGGAGGCTTTCGGCAATCTGCGCGTTTTGCTGTGTTCAGGGCGCAAGTCTTCCAGGGACACATTTCCTTCCACGCTCCAGGGAACCTGCCCGGCCACCACCCCTCCTGCTGGACAGCTTCCCATTTGCCGGAATTTTATGGGCGCCGCCTCTTTAAGCGCCGCGCGGCGCGCATGCGCCCTGGCTGTGGGCCTGGCGAACCCGGCTTTTGCACGGAGAGGGGCTTGGTTTGGGTGGGGCGTTCCCGGAGCCGGCGCGTCCTCCGCCTTTACGCGGAGTCCAGCGACCCCGAGCGAGGACAGCACCTCTGGAGCTGCGAGGCAGGACCCTGCGTCTCCTCTTCCTCCCGCTCGGGCCGAGGCTGAGTCGCGGTTGGCCAGGCCCCAGGACGCCCCCCATGGCGGGCCCGCGGGTCGAGGTGGACGGCAGCATCATGGAAGGGGTGAGTACCGAGCCCGAGGCCTGGCGGGTTGCGGCTGCCGTCCGGGCTGCGGCACAGAGCTTGCCCAGCTGATGTTCTCTCTCTTCTCTCCGCACCAGGGCGGGCAGATCTTGAGGGTGTCTACGGCTCTGAGCTGTCTCCTGGGCCTCCCCTTGCGGGTGCAGAAGATCCGAGCAGGCCGCAGCACGCCGGGCCTTAGGTAAGTCGGGAAGCCAGGAGGCGGGACTGGAGGTTGGAGAGCGGGCTGGGGGCTCGGGGCGGGGGACAGGCCATTGGGGGATGGGGGGCGGGTCTTGGGGCTGGGAATCTGGAGCCCGGCGGTGATGCTGGGAAGATGCGCCGGCCCCAGGATTGAGGACTCTGCAGCCGGGCCGCAGGGGCGGCGGGACGGTGTTCCGGGCTGGGCGGTTAGGCGTAGCCGGGCTTGTGGGCCCTTGAAAGTTTCAAGGGGCAAGTTCAGAAAATAGGCCCATGTTTTCTCTATTTGGCTAGAGTTGTCTCGTTTCCTAATGAGTTATCTTTTAAACGGTTTCCCCGCCTCATCGGGCATTCCAAGTACCCGGAGAGCTCGTAGCAGCGGGCAAGGTAGATCAGGGCAGAACAGCCTCTAGGGCCGGAGGAAACCCCACTTTTTAACCAGTGCATCTTCTGCTGCCGCACGTTTTATAGTCTCATAAGGACCCTGAGATGTGTCATTCCAGCTTTCATTCAGACCTTTAGGAAGCTGTGGATACGACCAGGATTATCAGTTGTAGGAGAGGGGAAAATGTTGACAGTTGACTTTGTTTCTTCTGTCTGGGAAGCTAGGCATGCCACTATTTTTTAAGTGTCAGGTATATGCACCTGTTAGAAGAGGACCCAGGGGGAAGACAGAGTGATTCCTTGTACTTTTTATATATTTCATTCTAATGGATCAACTATCTCTTAGTCTTTTATCCACACTCCATGTTGAAATTATTAAAAGGCAATTACTGATATGTGTGAATAGTAATTCTCTGTCACAGCAGTAGTTTGCAGTAACCCATTTCACCAATAGGGAAATTAATTCATTAAGGCTGTGTGAGGTATTTTATTAGTTTGCTAGGGCTGCCATAACAAAATACCACAGACTAGGTGGCCTAAACAACAGAAATTTATTTTTGCACAATTCTAGAGGCTGGAAGTCCAAGATCAAGGTGCTGGTAGGGTTGGTTTCCTCTGAGGGCCATAAGGGAAGATTCTGTTTCAGGCCTCTCTCCTTGGCTTGGAGGTGACCACCCTCTTGCCCCCTCTTCCCATGCTCATCCCTCTGTGCATGCGCACCCCTGGTATGTCCTAATCTTCTCTTTTTGTAAGGACACCAGTGAGAGTGGGTTACAGCTCACTCCTGACTGCCTTTTTTAATTTAATCATCTCTTCAGAGGCCTTATTTCTAACTACAGTCACATTGTGAGGTACTTCAACATATGAATTTTAGAGGAACACAGTTCAGCCCATGCAGGTATCATAGATTATTCAGTGAAATGCAAGTGAGACTGGTGGCACTTAGATAGTTTTATTAGTTTTCCTCTTTTGCATACTTACAATTTGCAACAATATTATCAGCATATATGTTTATAGTTAAAATAACTGGTCTGGAAGGAACCCTTAAAATAATGCCTACCAGCAGGTAGTCTACGTGCATAAAAAGCCAAAAGGAAGCTCTGGCACTTACTGTGGTTAGAGCTTGCTGTTTTCTCGCCATTGAAGTTTTGTAAATGTGTCATAAAAAGTGGGGATATAGGCAGTCTGAATGCACACGTTTTGATGCAGTATTATGACCTGAAGGCCTCAGCATTTATCTGGACTGGAAATGATTCGAGATTTCTGTGATGGGCAACTGGAGGGGGCAGAAATCGGCTCAACAGAAATAATGTTTACGCCAGAGAAGATCAAAGGTGGAGTCCACACAGCAGATACCAAGACAGCAGGGTATGTGTCACTTACATTCCATTTAAGTATGGGTTTTGGAATTAGACCTGGATGCACATGCAGGTACTACCACTTACTGGACAAGTTGCTTAACCTCTTTGAAGCTTTAGTTTCCTCACTTTTAAAATGGAGATAAAACACTTACCTTTTAGGGTTAGAGACTGTGTAAAGTCTCAGATACCTAATTGCTTCCTAATTGTAGCTGTTGCTATACCTATCTAGAATTTTCTCACATGTGTAGTATAGCGTATTTGTTTCTTTAGTTTTATTACTTAGAAAATGAATAACTGAAAACAACTGTAGTTTCATGCTCTATAGTGAAGTCTTTGTGGTGTAGCATATTTAGTACTTGGCTTACAGCAAATTATGAGCCATCTTCTACTTTTAGTCTAGGTATTTTTGTTATCTTTTAATAGATACTTATACAGCCCTATTTAGAAATTTTTATATATGATCTTGGCTTTTTCTCCCCATTGAAAACTGGATATTTAACAATTAAATTGAGCCTTTATCCCTTTCCAAGAACCCCTCCTTTTATTGATAAAACATGGAGAGCAATTTTTGTGTTTTCTGTGTTATTGGCTGATTGTTATTGTAAGCAGCATCCTTTATCAACATCCTATCCATTTACTAGGAAATCTGGTAAAGTAAGAAATAGTACTGTAAACCCAATGCCAGTTTGTTTCAGAAATGACTGTTTCAAAAAATTATGATTTTTTTTTTAGCTTAAAATGTTTAGTGATGATTGAGATTTGAATTATGATGTGAATAGACTTCTGCTAAAAGGGGCTTGCTGCTAGGCCTAAAGTGAAGTTTGCCAAATGAGAACTTTCTTAAGGGGATTAAAGCATTTTGAGATATCTTTATAGTCAGCTTATTATTTTGGGCATTCTCTGGTACAAAAGGGGGGAAAGAGTTATAGTTAATCAGCTATCTAAAAATTAACACAGAATCATAGAATTTTGAAGCTACAGGAGAGAAGATAGAAACCATGTGTTCCAACCCTTCCTCCACTTTGTGAATGAGAGAGTGAAGACCCTCTGGTGTTAAGTGATAAACCAGAGGTCATAGAGTAAGGGTCAGAGCTAGAATTAGAATCTAGGCCTTCTGGCTTCTAATCCACTAGAACGTATGGGCAGTGAGTTGAAGGTTGATAATCCATTTCCATTCAGTAGACTCAAACAAGCTTGTTCCTAGTCAGAAAACACATCTTATTTATTTGAATTCTAACATTTTCATCCCTAACTGTGATTACAGTACCATGTGTTTTCTCATGTCTACCTTTGTCTTTGCAATTCCTTACTCTTCTAATATTAAGGTTTTCTTTAGTCTTCTTAGAATCTGATTTTATTGAATGGAAGAGAGACACTTTAGCTGTGTTGGGTTTCTCAGGGAATAAACAGAAGTTCAGTAGTTGTAAACCTATGGTTTATAGTAAACTGAACATTTCCACGTTTTTTTCACTTGCTCCTAGGCTCAATTCCTGAGAACAGGGATTATATTGCATGCATTTTCTCTTATAATGCCTAACACATTATACAGTCAATAAATATTTACTGAATTAATGAAATGCATTATCAGTGATAGAGACTGTCTAACTCAGTACACCTGCATCACTGCTATAAGAAAGTTAAGTAAAGGCTATCTTGGTATGTAGATGCTATGTTGCGCTCCTTTTCAAGCTACAGTCTATGTATTAATATGATTGTTTTCCCTTGACTTTGGAGAAGGGCGATAACAGCTCATTTAGAAAATCTGACCGTTTCATTTTATAAAATGCTACATATTCTATAATTATTTCTTGTGATTTCTCACATTATTTGACTATAAAGACCAAACAGAGGTGAGTTATGGTAAGGATTATCTCCTTAACAGTTTTTTCCATGTAAAATATTTGGCTATCAGTCTTTGTAAAACATTACTCTATCATACCACAGATGCCAACATGGTAGGAACTGTATCTTTTTTTTTTTTTTTTAACATCTTTATTGGGGTATAATTGCTTTACAATGGTGTGTTAGTTTGTGCTTTATAACAAAGCGGAACTGTATCTTAATATCTGGAACGATGCCTTGTGCATGGTGGAGACTCAGATACAATCATTAGAATATTTCTAGACCTTGATGGTTTTGAATGCATTTTCATAAACTGTTACTTTTAAGAATCCTTTTGTAAAAACGTTGTAAAGATGCTTTAATTAATTTTTTTTTTTTTTTACTTCTTTGTAAGATAAAGAAAAGTGTTAGGACTTAACCTAAGATCACACAGCTAATGTATTTAGTATTGGATTCAAACCCAGATTTGCTTATCATTTAAGGCCAGTTCCTTCTACTGCGAAATACTAATCGGATGTTATCATTCAGTCACTGGAGTGTTTTTTAACTTTAAACTTGAGGGCGTGTACCTGCCTTCTCAGTTGTCTGTGCTTCAGCTAATGGTGATATGTAGTTATGTCTCTCTCTTGAGACTTTAAAAAGAAAATGCAGCTAAGCCTGTTCTGCCTTCTCCTTAGGAGTGTATGCCTCTTGATGCAGGTCTCAATGCCCTGTGCTCTCTTTGCTGCTTGTCCATCAGAACTTCGTTTGAAAGGTGGAACTAATGCTGAAATGGCACCACAGATTGATTACACAGCCATGGTAAGGGCTTTTGTTGCTACTGATAAACTAAGATGATCTCACATAGTCTTCTGAATCTCCATTCTCTATTTAAATATATCCTGAGTGTTTTTGTGTACATAGCTGTTTAATTTCTTAATGGTGTCTCGTTCTGTTGTGGGAGAGGATGATTATTTTAGATTGCGTGTTGTATCTTAGAACTGTGCTCATAGTGAATGCGTTAAAAAGCCTCAGTTATTGTATACATTATATTACTTGTATGTGTATGATATTACTTATATAAGTCTGTTAGTTTCTGAATACAGGGATTATGATTTGGAAGAAAAACTCAAAGTAAGAATTAAATACTATGTTTGACAGGATTGGCGAGGATGTGGAGAAATTGGAACGCTTGCACACTGTTGATGGGAATGCAAAACGGTGCAACAACTATGGAAAACAGTATGGAGGTTCCTCAAAAAAATTAAAAATACAACTACGATATAAGCCAGCAATCCCACTTCTCGGTATTATCCTAAAGAGTTGAAATCAGAATCTCCAAGAGAAATTAGCATTCCCATGTTCATTGCAACACTATTCATAATAGCCAACATGTGGAAACAACCTAAATGTCCATTGATGGATGAAAGGATAAAGAAAATGTGGTATATACATACAGTGGATTACTATTTAGCCTTAAAAAAAATACAAGAAATTCTAGAATATGTGACAACACAGTTGAACTTTGAGGACATTGTGCTAAGTGAAATGAGCCAGTCACATAAAGACAGTACTGGCATGATTCCACTTATATAAGATATCTAAAGTAGTCAAATTCATGGAATCAAAGAATGGAATGCTAGTTAGGGGAAGGGGGAAATTGGGGAGTTCATATTCATCGGACATAACTTTTCAGTACAGTAAGATAAACGAGCTCTAGAGATCTGTTGTACACATTGTAACTATAGTCAACAACATTGTGTTGTACTCTTAAAATAAATCTCATGTTAAATATTCTTACCACAATAAAATAAAATTTTAAAAAATAATTAAATAGGGCTTCCCTGGTGGCGCTGTGGTTGAGAGTCCGCCTGCCGATGCAGGGGACGTGGGTTCGTGCCCCGGTCTGGGAAGATCCCACATGCCGCGGAGCGGTTGGGCCCATGAGCCATGGCCGCTGGGCCTGCGCGTCCGGAGCCTGTGCTCTGCAACGGGAGAGGCCGCAACAGTGAGAGGCCCGCGTAACACACACACACAAAAAATAATAATAATAATTAAATACCATGATTTGACTATAAATTTTTAGAATGATAAAATTCAGTATTGGCATGCTTATACAACTAGTGGGAGAGAAAAGTGGTATCATCTTTTTTTCTCCAGGTTTATTGAGGTGTGGTTATTTATACTAAAATTCACCCTTTGTAGCATACAGTTCTGTGATTTCTGATGTATGATTGTGAACCAGCCACCACAATCAAGATAGAGAATTACTGTGGATAATTCCGTTATCCCTCTTTGTAGTCAATCCCACCCCTCCACCCCTGGCAATCAGTGATCTGTTTTCTCTAATAGTTCTGCCTTTTTTTCAGAATGTCATGTAAAAGAATAATACTGTATGTAGCCTGTTGAGTCTTGTTTTTTTCCCTTAAAATACATCTGATTAGGGGGAGTAGGATGGGGGAGGGATGGATTGGTAGTTTGGAATTAGCAGATGCAAACTATTATATAATAGAATGAATAAACAACAAGGTCCTACTGTGATAGACCATAATGGAAAAGAATATGAAAAAGAATTCATATATATGTATAACTGAATCATTTTTTTAAATAAATAAATAAATTTATTTATTTATTTTATTCTTGCCTCCTTGGGTCTTTGTTGCTACACGTAGGCTTTCTCTAGTTGTGGTGAGCAGGGGCTACTTTTTGTTGTGGTGTGCAGGCTTCTCATTACGGTGGCTTCTCTCATAGCAGAGCACAGGCTCTAGGCCTGCAGGCTTCAGTAGTTATGGCATGTGGGCTCAGTAGTTGTGGCTTGCGGGCTCTAGAGCACAGGCGCAGTAGTTGTGGTGCATGGGCTTTGTTGCTCTGCGGCATGTGGGATCTTCCCGGACCACCGCGCCACCAGGGAAGTCCCATAACTGCATCATTTTGCTGTATACTAGAAATTAACACAACATTGTAAATCAACTATACTGTAATAAAATAAATTAAAAAAAATACATCTGAGGGTTTCCCTGGTGGCGCAGTGGTTGAGAATCTGCCTGTCAATGCAGGGGACACGGGTTCGAGCCCTGGTCTGGGAAGATCCCACATGCCACGGAGCAACTAGGCCCGTGAGCCACAACTACTGAGCCTGCGCGTCTGGAGCCTGTGCTCTGCAACAAGAGAGGCCGTGACAGTGAGAGGCCCGCGCACCGCGATGAAGAGTGGCCCCCGCTTGCCACAACTAGAGAAGGCTGTCGCACAGAAACTAAGACCCAACACAGCCAAAAAATAAATAACTTAAAAAAAATACATCTGAGAGTCATCCATGTTGCTTGTATCAGCAATAAAAGCTAAGTAGTGTTCTATTATATGGATGTTTGTTTATCAGTACCAGTTTATCCATTCATCAGTTGAAGGACATTTGGACTGTTTCCAGTTTTTGGCAAGTATGAGTAAAGCCACTATAAACACATACAGGTTTTTCTGTCTGAACATAAGTTTTTATTTGTCTTGGGTAAATACCTACAGAGGGGTTGCTCAGTTGTAATCGTAAGTTTATGTCTAACTTTATTGAGAAACTACCAAATTGTTTTTGCATACAACGTGGCTGCATTGTTTCACATTTTCACCAGCGCTGTAGGAAAGTTTCAGCTCTTCTTCATCCTCCCCAGCGCTTGATAGTCTCAGGTTTCAGTTAAAAATTTTTTTGCCATTTTAATAGGTGGTACAGTCTTTTAAAATTCAGTTTGATAGGTTGTATAATGAAAGTTAAAAGTTAATCTCTCTTCACCTAGTAATACCACTTCAAGGAAATGACCCTAATTAAATATTGCGAAATGCAGCAAAAGATAATGTTAAAGGTATTGGAGCACAGCATTATATACTATAATTATTGTTATATAATATACATAATTATGTAATAATGAAAACTTGGACAATGGTTAGGTAAATTATGCTAGAATGCCATGAAGTCGTTCAAATATTTTGTAGGAGGAATTTTATAATGTTGGGAAAATGCTTTTGTTTATAATGTTAAATGGGGAAAAATGTATAAAACGTTGTGTATGCGGTGAGATTTCAACTATATAAAAAATAACTGAGAACGCAGAATGGAATGCTATTCAACACCCCCTAATTTCTTACGGTACACTATATTGAGAAGGTTAGGAAATACTGGCCTCTGGAGTTAAAAACTGCTAGGATCAAGTTTCCTGAGTTCTGATTTTTTTTTTTTTCATTAGATAGACTTGCACAGCTCTGATTAATTAAATGTTAAACTTTTGATTTTAGCTACGTCAGTTATTTTATTTGAAAAATAGAACTAGCCTACACATTTTTATATCACTGTTTATCCATTGTGTTTCTTTACTACTTCAGTGCAGAGCACTTTTGTTTACTAAATATACTTGCTGACAATGAATATTGGTGATTAAAGTAACAGTAAACTGATTTTTTCAGGTTTTCAAGCCAATTGTTGAAAAATTTGGTTTCACATTTAATTGTGACATTAAAATGAGGTAAGTTACTTATTTCTTAACCCTTTGACCCACTACTTGTGCTAAAAATAGTGGAAAAGTTAGATCTTGGAGAGCTGTCATTCCGTAACCCACTTAATACGTATCTTATAGGAAATAATAGTACTTCGTGGCTTAAAAACAGTAAGCAGCAGAGGCATGGGGACTTGAAAGGGAATTGCTACACTGAGGCACCTTTATATCTGGAATTATCCATGCTCACCACAGACAGAATGCTCACTGTGTGCAGACAACTGGAATGGGCACTGCAGGGTCATAAAAGGGATTCTGTTCCATAGAGCAACCAGAATTATTTTTCTAAGAGACATGTTGGGCATTCAGGTTATTTCTCTGTAAGGCTTCCCTTCCCTCTGTAAGGCCTCCCTTCCCTCTGTAAGGCCACATAGTAAAAAGGCCATATTTCTTGTTGTAGCATTTAAGTGATTTGCAATCTTATTCCAATTTACTTTTCTAGCTTTATCCTCCCTGCCCTCCATATATTCTAACTACATGATTGCTGCCATTCCCTAAACATACTTTGTGCCTTCAGACTTCCATATCTTTGTTCATGTTTTTCTTCCCCTGCTCTCCTAAAAATTGGAAATCCTACGTTTTCTGAAAATGAAACTTGTAATTTCTTATGTGAATTGTCAGTGACTGTGCCTCAGTTGGAGTTCCTATTTACATCTCTCTTGTAGTCCTGCTTACAGCCTGGCTTGTGTCCTAGTAGATTATATGTGGAGCCCCATCTTACCAGATGGGGAGTTCTTTGTGGATAAGAGCATTGTCATTCTCATCTGCGTGTTCTCAGCATCTCTTATAGAATAAGTGACACTAAATATTTGAGTTGAAATTTTATTAGTGGTTCAGCTACTAAGTATTCATCATATATTTATTGAGCACCTACTATGTGCCAGACATTGTTTTAGGCACTGGAATATAGCAGGAACAAAATAGACCAAGCTCCTACCATTAAGTAGCTTAAGTCTAAAACAGCACTGTTGAATAGAACTTTCTGTACTGAGGGAAATGTTCCTTATCTGTCCAGGATGGTAGTCACTTGATACATATGACTATTGAGCACTTGAAATGTGGCTAGTAGGATTGGGGAGTTAAGTTTTAAATTTTATTAAATTTAAATTTAAATAGAGAATTCCCAGGTGGTCCAGTGGTTAGGACTCTGCACTTTCACTGCTGAGGGTGTGGGTTCAGTCCCTGGTTGGGGAACTAAGATCCTGCAAGCTGTGTGTCCTAAATAAATAAATAAATAGATTAATTAATTAATTAATACTCATTTATTCACATGTAGCTTGAGTCTACCATATTGGACAACACAGATCTAAAACATTATTTGGAAGTTTCAAACATGAATTATATAGTTGGATATCACTCACATGTTATTTTATTGTAAATATTGAGCTTTATTTTTGTCGTGCAATCAGTTTATGTAAGTATTCATGATACTTTTCATAGGGGCTACTACCCGAAAGGAGGTGGTGAAGTGATTATCCGAATGTCGCCAGTTAAACAGTTGAACCCAATAAATTTAACTGACCGTGGCTCTGTGACTAAGATATATGGAAGAGCTTTTGTTGCTGGTGTTTTGCCATTTAAAGTAAGCTATCTAATTCACTTTACTGTATACCTGAAACTAACACAACATTGTAAATCAACTATACTCCAATAAAAATTTTAAAAAAATAAAGTAATAAAAAATAAAGTTGTCTAGATGATCTTAGAAGTGTATGTATGTCTTGATAAGTATTATATCATCTAAATTTTGAAATTATTGAAAGAACTTAATTTTTAAATAAATCTTTTCATTAAAAATTTTTCTTAAAATTCTGTGTTCTCTACTGTTGAAAATTGTGTTTTTATAAGATGTATGTAAAAGTTATTAATTATATGTCTTTGAAGGCTTGAAAGCAATTGTCAAAATAATCATTAATTTATTTTATTCTATTTTTTTGTCTTGCCAAAATAGGTAGCAAAAGATATGGCAGCGGCAGCCGTAAGATGCATCAGAAAGGAGATTAGGGATCTGTATGTTAACATCCAGCCTGTTCAGGAAACTAAAGACCAAGCTTTTGGCAATGGAAATGGAATAATGTGAGACAATATACTTTTTCCTAGATGTTAGTTGAGAGAGCCCTGAAATAATTATTCTATTTTAATTAAAGATTTGTCATTTTTTTTGTTTGTTTAAATTTGTAGTTTTAAGAAGATATATTTTTAAGGGCATTCCTACCTAAAACAACAGTATGATGAATTATGATGATTATTTTATTCTGAATTTCTTTTCTGAGGATGGTTTACCTTTTATTACATTATAAGAGCCTTTTTGTTTATATAGCGAACTTAAATGTTTAAGCTAATCAGAAGTTAGCCTTTGGGCTTCCCTGGTGGCACAGTGGTTGAGAGTCTGCCTGCCGATGCAGGGGACACGGGTTTGTGCCCCGGTCCGGGAAGATCCCACATGCCGCGGAGCAGCTGGGCCCGTGAGCCATGGCCGCTGAGCCTGCGTGTCCGGAGCCTGTGCTCAGCAAACGGGAGAGGTCACAACAGTGAGAGGCCCGCATACCACAAAAAAAAAAAAAAAAAAAAAAAAAAAGTTAGCCTTTGAAGATGATCCTAAGAGAAATATTTCCAGTTGCTTTTCTATATCTCAAATGTGAAATCAGTTTACAAGTAAATATTAGATACGGCAAAGATCTATTTAAAAAAGAAATATAGTATATTAATCCATTTAGTAGTTATTGATTTATGTGTTATAAAAATGCTTTAATTAATATTTTTGAAGAATAAAAGTATCTTTTGTGGATATTTAAATTTAAGCTTTCTTTTTCAGATTTTCTATTAAAGGGTTTAAAGTAAATGCATTTTCTTTGTATGATAATACTATCTAAAAACTATAAAACAAAACCAAACATCTCTGTCGAAAGACCTTTTCATTTAAGATAATGAGTGCAGTATGCCTTTGAAATGGTACCCCTTAGTGCTGATGACAAGACTTCTGGGAGGGCCATTCCTTACCTGAGTGGATTAGAATCTAGTGTGACTTCTTGTCCAAAGTGCTGAAAGATACTCTACTCTGATGAAGATGGAGAATGCTAATCATGCTGCTCTCTATATGAAGACTTTCACTTTTGTAATATACTAGCCAGATCTAATTCTGCTTATTTAATAGTCACTGTTCTCCTGCGTTGTATTTGCATGTAATTTTGGAATATTTATAGCATAGATAGTAATACTTTTTTTTCCCTATATAGCATTATTGCTGAGACATCCACTGGCTGTTTGTTCGCTGGATCATCGCTTGGTAAACGAGGTATAGCTAAATGAAGGGGGTCCACTGTTCTCAGTGCTACTGTACAATTCTTTAATTATCTGTCAGGATTAGGATGTTGTAGAATGATGGATAACAAGTTTGAAAGGATATGGTTAACTGATTCTATTTTAGAGTCAATTAAATTTTCAGTCTTTCCCCCAACTTTATGCTTTTAAAATTTTCAAACTTATAGAGAAGGTGAATGATTAGTGAATATCCATACACTAGATTCACTGGTTATGAACGTTTAGCTACGTGTTGTGTGTGTTTCTGAACCATCTCTATGCAGGTTGCAGGTACCAAGTCTCACCCCTGAATACTGCAGCGTGTCCATCCAAAGAATAGTATCTGCATAATCACATTACCATTTTTATACCCAAAGAATCTATTATATATGTATTTTTTTTAAGATTTTTTTTTGATGTGGACCATTTTTAAAGTCTCTATTGAATTTGTTACAATATTGCTTCTGTTTTTATTTTTTGGCTTTTTGGCAGTGAGGCATGTGGGATCTTAGCTCCCTGACCAGGGATTGATCCTGCACCCCCTGCATTGGAAGGTGAAGTCTTAACCACTGGACTGCCAGGGAAGTTCCTTGTTATATTCAGACATAACCAGATACCTCCAAAATATTCTTTAGAGCAGTATGGGGTTTTTTGTTTGCTTGTTTGTTTGTTTTTGAGCACACACAGCATTTGTTTGTCATGTCTGTTTAGTTTTTTTTTTTTAAACCACAGAATAGTCTCTTCACCTTTTTTTCCTTTCATGATATTTACATTTTGAAAAGTCCAGGCCATTTTCTCATAGGATTTTCCATAATTTGAATTTGTCTGATTATCTCATGATTAGATTTATTCAGGTTAAACATTTTTAGTGAGAATATTGCACAGGTGACTTTGTGTACATTCTATTGTATCACATCAGGGTGCATGTAATGTCAGTATGCCCTTTATCAGTACAGCTCACTGATCACTTGGTTAAGGTGGTGTTCTCCAGGTATGTCTGCTATAAAGGTTCCTTATTTATTTATTTATCTACGTACCTATCTGTCTGTCTGCCTGCCTGTCTCTACCATGCTTCGCAGCATGTGGGATCTTAGTTCCTCGACCAGGGATTGAACCCGTGCCCCTTGCAGTAGAAGCATGGAGCTCTAGCCACTGGACCACCAGGGAATTCCCCCTTTTCCCATTATAATTAATAAATACTCTGGGATAATACTTTGACACCATCTGATCATCCTGTCTCAATACAACTTTCATCCAGTGGTTTTAGTATCTGTTGATGGTTCTTCCCTGCATCAGTTATTACAGTGTTGATTTCAAAATACTGAATGTTTTTGTGAAAGGGAAATTTCTGTAGTATTTGGTATATTTGGGAGAGTAGATACATGTATGCTTCTGTTGGTTAGTATTTAAAGTTACTTTTGCCATTGAGGCAACTTCTAATTGAACTTTTCACTGTGTGGCAGTTGATTGCTTTATTCCTACTTTGTAGCATCTTTAAAAGATGCTTACCCTCGCTATGCCATTTAACCACATTATTACTGCTGAATACAAAACTTCAGGTAATTTTAGTCTGCTCAGTTGGTTGATCTAGATACAGTTGGGTGTCAAATCTAACCAGTGTTAATAGAATAGGTAAAATCAACACCTTTGGTTGACTGGACATAAATGAATTCTGTTTAAAACCGTGCTGTTCAATGTGTGGTTGGCGGACAGGTAGCATATGGGTATCATCTGAGAGTTTGCTGAAAATACCAATTTTGGGGCCCACCTCATGTATCAGATCAGAATCTTTGAGAGTGGGGTCCAGGAATCTGTTTGAACAAGCTCTCTAAGGTATTATAAAATTTGAGAAATAGTGATCAAAAACATATATTTAGTGTATACTCATTACCTGTTAGGTGCAGTGAGGAATCAGCATGGATCAGTGAGCCGCTACATGCAATGTCTTTAAGCCTTGAGAGGGCAAAGATAATGCAAAATATAAAGCAGAGACTAGGACCCTATGTTACAAGTAGTAAGTGCTTGGCAGGCATTGGGTGGAATGTGAGTTTAGTTTGTTTGTATTATCGTTGGGTACCAAGATGTGCCAGGTACTATGTATGAAGGATTCAGAAGTAAGAGTCACCATTTCTGTCTCCTGGCTTAGTCTGGCAGAGGAGACAGACCAGTGCTGTGATTGTTCTATCCCCAGGGCACCATAGGAGCACAGGAGAAGAACAGCTTATTTGGGGGCTGATTGACCCCAAATCTGTCTTGTGCCATTCAGTGATCCTCCCGTGGGTTCTGTAGATAAGTAGAAGTTAGCCAGATAGAAAAGTGAGAGCTAAGGAAGAAGGACAAAGGAAAGTGCTGACATAAAAGTGTAGTTCTGTGTTTGGGCAACTAGAACCATATGTGATGAGTACAGGATCTGGGTCAATGCAGAGAATGAGGTTAGAGAGGTCAACAGATAGTTGAAGGGCTTTATAGGCCTTATAAAGGAGTTTGGATTTCATCCTGAAAACATAAAGATTTTAAGGAGGGATGTAATTCCAGGTCTTTGGAAGTTAGTCTGATAGCTGTGTAGAGGATTAGAGGAAAACCATAGTGGAGGCAGGAAGACAAGAGTCTGTTAACAGCAATCCAGGTCAGAAATGGTGAGGACCTACACCAAGGAAATGCAGGGACTGAGTCTAGAGAGATGAGTACTGATATAAGGGTATTTAGGAGGGTGAATAGACAATTTGGTGATTAGCTGGAAATGGGGGGTGAGGGATGCAGTGTAATGACCTTCTAGATTTCTAACTTGGGTAACTGGAAGTACTTAAAACTTGTGAATATGGGAGGTAGAGTTAGTTTGCCAGGGTAGAAGATAGTTTTGGATATGTTGTATTGACATCATAAAGGGACCGTTACTCTGTTAAGAGCAGTACTTGGAATTAACTTTACTGACAGCCCTGAAAACGTTTCTTTCCTAATATTCCATAAACATTTTTTTTCACTTTGTCATATGAGAGTTTTTACTTTGAAGTTGTCTTTGGACAACACTCATGTAGAATGCACAGTACTTATTTTTAGACTTATAGTGGTAGGAGGGAATAGAGGATAGAGCAGCAACACTTACTGAGGTTGCCTGACTCCTTCTGGTGCCTGCCCTTGTTTCCTGTCAGGCACTTAAGTCAAAGGAGATGTCATTAGCAATTGCAAAGACCTTGGGGTCTTCTCTCTTAGTCTAGGTAGTCTATATATTAAGCATCTCAGAGAATGTCATGGATCCCAATATCCAGATCCCCTTTTTATTTCTGATTTAAATTAACTAGAAAATTACTAGACTCTGAATCCTAATGTTTAAGCGTTATTATCAGAAGCAACATTGGCTGGTTGTGCATACCACCATATGTATTAGAAGCAGTAGGTTGTAACTAGTCATGTTTTTGTCATTGTCTCAGTTACTAAAACTATTTTGACCTTAGTTTCCTTATCTATTGAGTGAGAGAGTTAGCCTGAAGAATATCTGAAATCCTTCCAGTTATAACATTCTTTAATCCTGTTGCAAAGGTGAGGTTTGTTTGTGTTTTTTTTTTTTTTTGAGAGAATCTTGCAGTTTTAGATGGAGGCAGTGTATTATAACAGAGAGCACTAAACTGAGAGCAAGAAGACCTAAGTTTTGGTCCTATGTCTGTCATTATCTTACATGGTGACTGCGCTTTTCTTACCTGAAAAATGAGATTGGACCATTATCTATGTATAAGAATCCCTTCCAACTTTATATGATTGCTATATGTACAGAATGTATTTGTGTTTACATAGTTGAATATCTGTGTATTCGTTGATTTCTCATCTTTCAGTTAGTGTTCTTTACTATGGGACAAATCAATTTGCTAAGATGAATTATGACTCTGGTTTATCAATCCTATTTCTTATGTATGGAAACTGCCTAGCTTGTAGTAAGCACTTTTTTTCCTCCTTCAGTATATGTGGTAATTCATGGCATCTCTCTGATGCTATAATCAGTCCTTTAGCTTTCTCTGTTCAGCCTGATAACTATTTTATAGTTTTGTGCTTTTAATAAGCTAGAAGACACCCCGAATCATTGAATATTCGTTTTAATTTGTTATAAACCATCAAAATTGAGACCATTTTAAGAAACCTCTAGAATATCAGAAGAGTATTTGTCAGAAAAGCCTTAAGTTTTCAGAAGAAACTAGGATTTTGCTCTTTTGTTTAGAACATAATACTAATAAGAAAAATTCTCATAATTACTTCATTTTGTTCAGTTGCCACAGACCGCTAGTAATAGGTGGTAATTATGTTAGATCCATTCATACCATTATTCGCTCTCAAGGCGGCTGGGTAGGAAGGAATGTGAATGGCTCTGAGAAATACTTTGCCCCTACACAGAGAAACCTTAGTGTGTCTACTGCTCTCTGATACTATTGATACAAAGCCAGGAATTCCTTCCTTCTCCTTCACATCCTCCATGCAAATTTTAGCCATTCTTCAAGGTCTCACCTAAGTCCTTCATGTTCCATGAAACCTTCTCAAGTTATTCTAGAACCTATAATTTCCTTTTCTGAAATCTCATTGGATATATAGTTTATACCATAGAGCTTAGCACTTATCCTCAAATACTCTTATATATGAGTATTTTCTGATGTCTCCTTAGCAAAGGAACCAGTTTCTATCACTTAGTATGGTACACACATAGTAGGTACTCAATATTAACTATTTTTATTAATAGCTTATTATAAACCAGTCTTGGTAGTAGAAGCTTTATAAATATTATCTCTAATTTTAGCAAGTTTGCAACTTAGGAATTATCATCTCCATCTCCATCTGGAAGAAGAAATGGAAAAGGCAAAGTGGTTTACCCAAGAAGTCAAGATTCATACATATTCCAAACCACTTCATTCAGTCATGTAAATACTTGCCTGATTGATGTTGTGAAGATAGTTTAATTTGTTATATTATTATAATAATTGCTGTAAGGGAAAAAATGGTTAAAATTTGATTTCCCCTATTCTGGTAAATTTTATCAAGACATACATATAGTCAAATGAATTTCCAAATATAAAATAAAAAATAACTACATTCTCATTTTTCAAAGGACATTTTCATTTGTAGCCAAGGTTTCATTTAGTTTAAAGTAAATAAAAAGAATCATTTGACATTCCACTACTTCTGATGGACTTATTTTGTATTCAGCATTGTACCAAATACTTGTGGTATGTGTAGAGAAGTAGGAAGTGGAACATGGGAATAAATTTTCTGACTTACTTTCAAAGTTAGGTGATACCGGCAAATTCCCTGGTGGTCCAGTGGTTAGGACTCCGTGCTCTCACTGCCAGGGGACAGGTTTAATCCCTGGTCGGGGAACTAAGTTGCTGTAAGCTGCGTGGCACAGTAAATAAATAAATAAATAGTTCAAATCTTAAAGGAATAAAACTTTATGATATTTGATCTGAGAATTTTTATCTGTTCTTCCTTAGATGAAAATTATCTGACTTAAAAAAAAAATCCTTTAATTCTAATGGAATCGGCTGCCGACTAATTCTAGCATATATGAATTGCAAATTTAAAATTTTGAAATCAAGGTGTAGTGTTATAGGGTCATAACTTAGTTGTAAATTGGTTTTATAATTAGTACTTCTTTTTTTTTTCTTTGGCCACGCCGTGTGGCATTCGGGATCTTACTTCTCTGACCAGGGATAGAACCCGTGCCCCCTGCAGTGGAAGCACGGAGTCTTAACCACTGGACCTCCAGGGAAGTCCCCCTATAATTAGTACTTCTTAAACAGGGCCAAAGCAGCCTGTTTTTTCTTCCACTTGTGCATTTAATAAAATATTTGCATATGCTGAGCTCTCAGAAGATTAAATATACATGAAGATCTTATCCTAAAGGTTGCATTGGGTGAGTTCAGAGGCCTAAAAGATATTACACCAGTGCTAACTGGGATATATTAAACTTTTTGCCTCTTAGTAATTAATTTAGTTTTTTTTACATTGTGCCTGTTGTAGGTGTTAATGCAGACAAGGTTGGAATTGAAGCTGCTGAAATGCTGTTAGCAAATCTTAGACATGGCGGTGCTGTGGATGAGTATCTGCAAGACCAGGTAATGACACTTTTAGGATAAAAACCATCAAGCCTATTAGATTCAAATATTGGGCAATTAGATTGAATATAAATTTTAGTCACTGACTTTCAGACACTGATTGGTATGTCCTAGTTCAATCCATTTTTTAGGTATTTTTCTGGAATTTATATACCATAAATTTCAGTTCTCATCTTACTTGACCTGGCTACGGCATTTGGCACAATCGAGCACTCCTTCCTTCTTGAAATACTTTCTTCACTTGCTTTCTGAAATACTGTTATTATCTTTGTATCTCGCTAACCTTACATTCTAGTCTCTTTGCAAGTTTGTTATTGTTTTTTGCCTCTTCTCAGCTTGTAAATTTTGGAGAGCCCTTGGCTTAGGCTCTTTTGTTTATCTGTATTCAGTCCCTCAGTTATTTTGTACAGTCTCATGACTTTAGTACCATCTGTATGCTGACAGCTCCTAAATTTGTATCACTAGCCCAGACCTTTCTCCTTAACTGCATGCTCATAATATTTCTTACGCCTGTCAACATCTCTGCTTGGATGTGTCATACACCTCTCAAACTTAATATATCTACTCACATTGAGAAGTGCTAGTGAATATTTCCAAATACAGTCTTTTTATGGTGCACTGTCTTGATAGATTTTCCTTTCTACCATAGTTTTTTCTCCTTAGTAGCAAATCAGATGTCTGTGTTTAGAAATGTATTACTCAAGATTTCTTGACCAGTTTCTTAAGACAGTTTTCCTTATTTCTAGTCTCTTCCTTCTTACTAGTCTACACTCCAGTAATTCTGTATTAGTGTATTTATTTATGTGTTAAAATGTTGTAATTCTAGAGTATGGAAGAAACTTTCATATTATATATAATAGCTTGCAAAGATAGTTGGTCTGATTAAATTTATTAACTTTTAACTCTATATTCTTAAACATTAATTTTAAAAATCTGTATTGAGGTCTGCTACTAAGCATTTCTGTGCTATACCACAAACTTTTGGTAACACAGGTTTTGTATCATCTTAAGACTTTTGGAAACCTAAAGAAATAGAAATTCTTTTTTAGCTATGTTGATTTCTAGTATCAATAGTATTTTCATATGGAAAGCAGTAGAATTTTAACCCCAAATATTAGTAAATGTGTGAGAATTTTCTTCTTGTTCTTTTTTTAACAGCTGATCATTTTCATGGCATTAGCCAGTGGAATTTCCAGAATAAAAACAGGACCAGTTACACTCCATACCCAAACGGCTATACATTTTGCTGAACAACTAGCAAAGGTGAGTATTCTATCAGAAAGAGTAATTGATTTTCATTTTGGCCAATTTGGAGTCACATTTTAATCAACAGAAAACTTAATAGTAATTGTAATTGCTCTCAATCGGTGAACACTTCCTATGTGGCAGGCACTGAGCTCGCTCAGCAGTGAAGCTGAGTTGTCTCACTCTGCATGACCATTTTAGGTGGCTATTTATTATTAATCCCATTTTACTTATGAGTCTAGTGAGGCAGAGGAATTAATTGCTCAAGATAGTTTCTTAGTGGCAGGACTGAGCTTTGAGCAAACTGGGAGAGCATACATCTAAGCTCATGTGTGGTAGGTACTGCCTTCCAGTAAGTGAAGATGTTTTAATGGGAACTATAAAATCAAATCACAAGGGGTTTGCAGTGGGCTATAAACTTAAATTATTTATATAAAAATTTTAAATGTTTTATTTTATTTTCTTGTGATTTTATTGGGGTAGACTAGAGTATTTGCTGGACTTCTAACACTTACCAGTCCTTTCAGCTTCAGAAAAGTAGATTTATAATTTTTTTTTTTTTAAATTTGGCTGCACTGCATGGCTTGTGGGATCTTAGCTCCCCGACTAGGGATCGAACCCGGGCCCTCGCAGTGAAAGCACTGAGTCTTAACCACTGGACCACCAGGGAATTCCCTAGATTTATAATTTAGAAAATAGAGGAAAAAAGCTGTCCCTAACTCCCCCTTGCCAGTAAAACCACTCTTGACGTTTAGGTATTCTCCTCCTCTCTTAAAATTGTTTCTCTTTGCATTTTTTTGCAGTTAATGCATACAGCTTCATTTCTTGCTTTTTTCAGTAATGTGTGGCATATTTCCATTTTGCCATAGTCTTTATAATGTAATTTTGTAAACTACTATGAAATTTATAACTCAGAATTTTATGAAGGAAGGTGCTGACCTTAAGTATTTTAAAAAGTTATAAAAATAATGTATAGTAGTATTAAGAAATTAAGCATTACAGAGGTGTACCAAGCTCAAAGCCACGGTTGCCCTACTCCTAACATGTTATTTGTATGATTCTTAATAATATGTACTTTTTTTGTTGTTATTAGAAAGGATAGGTAGATTTTGGTTAAATTGTGGGAAAAGGCTTGATAGGAGGCAAAGGCAAATTATATTTGATGTCAAAAGATAGTTAATTGTATTTTTTATTATTCTACTTATGCTGTATTTTGTAACTACTATTTGTCTCCCCACGTAGACTGTGATCTTCTTGATAGCAGAGACAAGGCTGTATTCATTCTTTTCTTTTTTTTTAAATAAATTTATTTATTTAATTAATTTATTTTTTGCTGCATTGGGTCTTCGTTGCTGCACATGGGCTTTTTCTAGTTGGGGCGAGCGGGGCTACTCTTCATTGCGGTACACAGGCTTCTCATTGCGGTGGCTTCTCTTGTTGAGGAGCATGAGCTCTAGGCGTGTGGGCTTTGGTAGTTGTAGCATGCAGGCTCAGTAGTTGTGGCTCGTGAGCTCTAGAGCACAGGCTCAGTAGTTGTGGCACATGGGCTTAGTTGCTCCACGTCATGTGGGATCTTCCCGGACCAGGGATCGAACCTGTGTCCCCTACATTGGCAGGCAGATTCTTAACCACTGTGCCACCACGGAAGCCCTGTATTCATTCTTTCTACAGTACTTTGCACATAGTAGACACTCACATGTTATTTGAAGTGAATACACAGTGGAAAGTGCCGTGAACTGGAATTTTTAGCTCTGGTTTCTTGTTCAGCTTTGTTGTGTTTTAACTCAGTGATTTGGGGCAAAGGTGCTTCATCATTCTGTGTCTCAGTGCAGATAATTCATCAGTAAGGTCAGAGAGTGTGCTGTAGTCCCCATGGCTCCTTCCAACTCTAAATTTTTGTAGTTTTCAGTAGGTTTATATATAGGCTAGAAATGATTTCCATAATTGTTACCTGTGTTTCATATTTATATAGTGCTTATAATTTGAGAAAAATATATATACTGTATAAATTGTTTGTCTAGCTCAGAATTCAGATTCAGTGTTTATTCATTCAACAGTAATTTTCAGTGTCCAGTGTGTCAGCGCACTGCCACATAATACTGAAACTGGAATAATTTGTAAATATTACAGTTCAACAGGGCTTCGGAGTAGTGGTTTTCAAATTGTATTTCAGAGAATCAAAAGGTTTTAGGCATACTTGAAATCCCTTTGTCACAAATTCAGTCAGCCTACTTAGTTGTTTTGATTTTAATTCAGTTTTCTTAGAATGAATACATTTGCTTTTTAAAAACTCATGTTTCCACAAATAATGATAGAGGTCAAATGTTTCAAAGCCAAACTTGAATTAGTTAAGTGAAAAATACGTTAAGCCCAATAAAGATGAATGAAGATGTTAATTGTTACCTCCCTCTACCTTTCTGCTCTGAACTAGGTATTTTAAATAGTATATTTAGGGAATTAAATTAGCAAGAAAATTTGAGGGAATTAAAGGGTATTTCTGTACTTGACAAGATAAAAGAAGTATAAATGCTTCAGTGCCATGTTTTAGAAAAATTTTAGGAAGTAGGTAGTAGAGATGCATTATTATTAACAGTTGAGATTTAAAAATTTATATTTGCTTAAGCTGTACTCCTGGGGGGTTCTGATTCAGTGGGTATGGAATAGGGCCCAGGCTGTATATTCTGACAGAACTCCACAGGTATGTATACATCTGAACAAGGACCATCCTTCTGGAACAGAATATTTTATATATAGGCCATTGAATTTCTCATGAGTCATTTGATCTTTGTATCTCTAGCTTCAATAAAATGAGTTTGGTATTAACTACTGCCTATTTAAGCTGGAGTTGTGGGCTCGTCCCTCTATCGCTTTTCATATTATTTATATACTAAATGCTCTTCTGGTTTCAGGCTAAATTTACTGTGAAGAAATCAGAAGATGAAGAAGATGCTTCTAAAGATACTTACATTATTGAGTGCCAAGGAATCGGGATGACAAATCCAAATCTATAGGGTATTTGCCTCTTAAATGATACCTCAATGATGTATTGCACTAATCATTTCATAAATATTATATAGAACAATGAATAAGCAGTAACTTATTAAAGGACCTGACTTAAATTTAGAGATGAAATACAGAAAGTTCTAGATTTGCTGAGACTGCTTCGTCCTATTAATCTCACTTTGACTGTCTTCTGAGATAGATAGGGACAGCGAAGTTTAAGAGTTGGTGAATATGTATGATAGCTGATTTCAGTATTAAAGTATTGAAATAAAATATTCTTTTCACCTGAAGTGTGTTTTTATTTTTGATATAATATATTAAGTTATGGATGTAGATTTGATCTGTAATTTGTGTATGATTCTAATCACTACTAGAATCTCATGTAAAATTTAATGAGACAACTTTGTACACATGTACTTGCTGTGTCAACAATAACATTTAATAAGCATTGTCTTATTATATGTATCTTCTTTCTAGTGGGTATTTGGTAGATATTGATTTTGAATCTGTTGAATATGTTGTGAAAGCCAAACAATGAGAATTGCAAATTTTCAACCCTAGTAAATTTGGCCAAATCAGCCCCAGGTATGTTTTTGTTTGGCTTATAGTATTAAAAAAATAATTGCCTTTAGAACAGAATTCTTTTCATTACTCTCTATTGTCTTACACCTAGCCTGTTCCACATTTAGATTACTTCCTGGTCCCTGTAGGCAGTTGAGGTTGTGACTCAAATGAAACTAGTTTTATGTAACAGCTAAATATGCCATATTGTAGTATAGTGAGGAATTCATTCAGACTTAGTTCTGTCTTGGACTTAATCTGGTAATGATTAAAACGTAGTACAAGATTGGGATTGACATATATACACTAATATGTATAAAATCGTTAACTAATAAGAACCTGATATATAAAAAAATAAAATAAAATTCAAAAAACACCCAAACAAACAAAAAAAACATAGTACAAGATACAGATCCAGAAGATGATATTATAAAACATTCAGAAAGTGCAGAATTAGTCTGTATAAAAAGGTGTAATGAAAATAACTACTCCACGTACATAATCGTAATTCTTGTCAGTGATTTCTGTGGCCTTGGACAGTTGAGTTCAGTTTGTTTTAAATATGATGATGATAGTATTGCTTGCTATTTGTATTTTCAGGGAGCAAATTTTATAAGTTAATTTCTATAATACATAAGGCATGAAATGTCTTTCTATTTTAGAGTCAAACTACACTTTTAGTATAGCTGTTGGAGGGGCTGTGATAAGTTTGGGGGTTTTAAGACTAGTGATGATATCTGCTGCTTCTGATGAGGCGTGTGGCAGTGTTAACGAGGTAGGTTGGAATGCAGAGATTGGGAATTTTGGAGCAAGAGATTTAAGGTCAACAGTGTACATGATGGGTTTATGATTAATCTTGGCTTGGGTGTGTCACTACTGTTAGTCTCAGCTTGGGTAAAATAAAGGTGGGACTACTGCAAAGAAATTTTTGTGAAGTTCTTGAAGAAGATGTTTATTTTCCTCAAACAAAATTGTACTTCTGTTCCTACTTCTATATCTGAAATTGTATTGATATTTCAGTATGCGTCTTCATTTTTTAATAACGACCTAATCCAAGTAATTCTGTTGATTGGACCCTATGTGCACAATGGGTACATTTAATATTTTGATATTCTTTAAAAATATTCTTTAGTGACTTTCAAGCAAGGGTATTCATACCACTTGAGTTTCACAGAGCCTTCCCATGAACTTCAGGTTTTCAGATGTCAGTAGTTTTTAGAGAATATGTTTCCAAATTTCTCTACTTAAATATGTACTTCTTTCTAAAATAGAGTTGCTGGCAGTCAAAGTAGGACTTTGCAGTTTCTCCTTTTTAGCTTCTCTTTCACAATCTCCATTTTTCCTCTCTACAAAAGGAAAGTTTATTTTTTACCCAGCCTAATTTTCCTATGGTGTATTCCCCTGGAATATAAGGAAATCTCAAAGGCACCAAATAAAGGGACAATCTGAAATATTAGTCTCTGAAAAGTCTTCTCAAACTAAGAGATAAACCTGTACTTATTATATATATTTGCATGATTTTAAGTAAGGAGATGAAAGCTCCAATGTTTACTTTCCACAGATCAACATGACACCTTTAAATAAAGCTTATTTTTCTGATTATTAGGAGAAACATTTTCAGTAGCTTTGCTGAAAGGCTACTAGAAAATGTAAATCTTTTTTTTTAATTAATTAATTTTATTTTATTTTATTTTTGACTGCGTTGGGTCTTCATTGCTGTGCACGGGCATTTCTCTGGTTGCAGTGAGCAGGGGCTACTCTTCGTTGTGGTGCGCGGGCTTCTCATTGCGGTGGCTTCTCTTGTTGCGGAGCACGGGCTTCTAGGCTTGCAGTTTTCAGCAGTTGTGGCTCACGGTCTCTAGAGTGCAGGCTCAGTAGTTGTGCACGGGCTTAGCTGCTCCGCAACATGTGGGATCTTCCTGGACCAGGGCTCGAACCCGTGTCCCCTGCATTGGCAGGTGGATTCTTAACCACTGTGCCACCAGGGAGGCCCTAAATCTGTTTCTTTTTAAACTTTGGTAGATTACCATTTAGTAAGAATTGTGAGTTACTTCTCTGCTATCTGTTCACCCCTACCATGTGGAGTGTGTTGTAGCTTCTATAATCTATATTATTAATATTTTGTAAATAATACACACAACAATTATATATTTTTAAGCCCCACACTTGATAACTTTTTGTTATTGGTTTCCATTGAGCTCTGTCTCATCCCAGTAATTAACATTATCTGTCCATAGATACATGATCTAATTTTTTAAAAAACAACATCAGTCTCATTAAGAGATATATTTCATTTTTTTCATTTTTTTCCCCCTATTTTTTCGCCACAGTGCATGGCATTCAGGATCTTAGTTCCCCTACCAAGGATCAAACCCGTGCCCCCTGCAATGGAAGTGCGGCATCTTAACCACTGCACCGCCAGGGAAGTCCCAAGAGATGTATTTCCATAAATTTTACTTTTATATTTAGTGGCATATCAAAGCATATGTTTGTTATGCTCCATTGTATAATAATGCTGTTAGTAATTAATCAAGCCAGAAGAAATTTTTAAAAAATTTAAGAGTCTTGTGTTCACTGAAAATTTCAAAACAATGTAAATTAAAATACATGTTTTTATTGCAGAAAAATATAACGAGGTGAACTTTTAAGCATAAAACTATAAAATTGTGGGGGAAGGGAATGTATTTTTTTAATGGAGATGGTAGATATTAAACAGCTATGTTTTTAGAGTCTAGTGGATAAATTTGAGAGTGATGGAATAGTTTTATTTTAAAATGACAATATTTATAACATTGATTACCTTCTTTCCTAGAACTGTTGAAACTTATGATGAAAAATTTTGAATCCCAGATCTGTTTAAACAGTATTTATTTGTGTGTCCGTGAGGATGTTTCCGGAAGAGATTAGCAGCTGAATTGGTGAACTGAGTAAAGTAGATTGCCCTCCCAAATGCAGGTGTGCTTCATATAATCCTTTGAGGGCCTGAATAGAACAAAAAGGTAGAGGAAGGTTGAATTTGCCCTTTACCTGATTGCTGGAGCTGGGGCATCAATTTTTCCCTGCCCTTTGTGCTCCCCATTCTCAGGCCTTCAGACTCAGACTAGAACCTACACCATTGGCTCTCTGGCTCTCAGGCTTTTGAACAACACTTCTGGCCTTCCTGGGTCCCCAGTTTGCAGATGTGGGACTTCTCAGCCTCCATAAATCACATGAGCCAATACCTTGTAAGTCGCTCTCTGTCTATATGTCTTTCTGTATATCGTTCTCCTATTGGTTCTATTTCTTTGAAGACCCCATGACTAATACAAGTGATTTTATCAGAACTTACAACTTTGAAGGAGGGGCTCTCTGGGACTGATCATGTCTCTCAAGAAAGGGTACTGTTTAGCTGCTTATCAGACCTCAGGAGCATTGTGGTTGGTACTCAGACTTTTAAAGGAGAGGGATGCAACCTGGCAGGTGCTTAGATGGTTCAGGTGGTACGGCCCAGCAGGTGAGGGAGCACAGCGGAACTAATATCCTTACTGCCAAGGGAGCGTAACAGGGTATGTGGCAGGGCCAGCTGAAGAAAGCTTGGTTGGAGCCATAGCTGGCGGCTGCTGCTGGAGCATCCCTGACAGGAGCTGAAAGCAGGCAGAGTCCTTTCTTCTCTCCTCTTTCCAAGTTCCACCTTGGGCTTCCCTTTTGCAGAATCTAACCAGAAACCAATTGGCAAGGGCGTCTGGAAGTTTTAGTTTGTACACCCAAACATCATGAACAGAGTCTTGAAAGGTGTGCTTGGAGCTGAGAGACAGTGAATGGCTATAGCAGAATCTATTTTTTTTTGGTCGTTCAATATCCATTTACATGTTTCTGTCTTACAACAATAACATTCTTTGCTTTTGCTTCACACGATACAACTGTCCTTTTTACAAACAAAGATATTTCCGTCCTCTTCTTCAAAAGAAATCTAAAGTCCCAACAGTCACCATAGCCATCTCTGGGGGATGTTATTATCTGTTTTACTCAATCCCAACTAAATAAATATTCTGTAGCGTACAGACCAAATTGTAAAGTTAATCACCAGTAATAGTCCTCATAGAAAATAAAGAGGGACAATGAAGGGCAAGGAAAAAATAAGTAAATATATATTAATATATACATAAGGAGGAAGGAAGAAAATTTGCATAACTGCTGCAGTTGTGCACACTCATATCTGCTGTAAATTCTCTGTTTTCTCTACCCTCAGCTGGCACCACAGCCAGTCAGCGTTCTTTTCCTGATGGAGGCAATCCAAAACTTCACTCCCAAAGGGTCTAAATCTTAGTGGTCTGTGTTTTGTTTTTTTTTTAACATAGGCAAATAAAACAGTGCTTTATTTCTAATACCTAAAAAAAGTATTCTAATATAACATTATTTCAGGAGGTAAACCCACATGTATTTTTCTATATTTTTATATCATTGTATAATTTAAAAACACCTAAACACCCTAAATCTGTTCTTAGTGGTCTGTCTTTAATGTGTTGCTGTAGTTTTGCCTTAACTTGTACAACCAGATTTGAGAGAACTCAGAGAATGCCTTGGGCTCTAGACATAGTCCTCCTGGACTGTTATAGCAGCTACTCAGTTTACCCTTAGTAATTGGGAGCAATTGCCCCAGGAAAAGCAATGATCTCTTCTTTGTTATTTCAATAGCATGAGAAGCTCAGCATTGCCAGTGGAAGTCTTATCTTCCAGTTCATTGGAGGTATTGTCATGTTCTTTGGTGGGAGCATTCTGCCTTTGGGAATTAAAACCTCTAAACCAAGAGCAATCAAACTTGCAAGGATGGAAAACAAAATTTGGGCGGGGTGGTTGTAATTAACTATTATATTGAAGGAGCCTCTCCCACTTCTACCCCTTGGTTCATGTATTCAGGCTATGGGAGAAAAGAATATATTAGTTTCTGATCCCAAGAATAGCCTACATCCTACAGGATAGCGCCCTAACCTTTCAGTGTGTTGTTTCTCAGCTGGCACTGTGACTGATTCACTAGGCTCTTTTATCCGCTCTCCTGCTTCTGAGGGATATCCTTCCTACCTGGCAAGACCAATAAACCCAGTGGGCATGAGCTTACTGGCACACTTTTTCAGTTGAGAAATGAGTTCCTTGGTCAGAAGCAATATTGTGTAGAACAGCCGTAAGTCCACAGATAGTCGTTATATTTATCCATTATTGCATAACAGATTGCTTCAAAATTTAGCAGCTTAAAACAGCAAACATTTATTATTTCACAGTTTCTGTTGGTCAGGTGTACAGGACCAGCTTAGCTCAGTGGTTCTGGCTCATGGCATCTCCTGAGGTTGCAATCTAGCCAAGCCACTGGGCGGAGTTACAGTCACCTTAAGGCTTGAGTAGGGTTGAAGGATCTACTTCCAACCTCACTCATAGTTGTTGGCAGGCTTCATTCAGTTCCTTCCAGGCTGATAAACTGTGGGCCTTTTCATAGGCTTCTCACAGCAAGGCAGCTTGCTTGCTTTCCCTAGTGTGAGTGGGGAGAGAGAGAGAGAGAGAGACAGATAGACCAGCAGAGAGATATTGACCTGAAAGTGGAAGCCACAGTCTTCTTATAACCTAATCTCAAGTTACATCCCATCATTTTGCATATTCTATTAAGTAGCAAGCCGCTAGTGCAGCTCATACCCAAGGGAATGGGATTAAGGGCATGAGTAACAGGAGGTGGGGATCATTGAGAACCATTTTAAAGGCTGGCTGCAACAGTCATGCTAGCAAAAGCACAGGCCACTAGGGTTTTGGAATAGATAACTATCCTTTTCAGAAACAGTTCTTGGTTTGCTACTGGATCCTGGTACCAACTGAACTTCTGATCTGGGACATCTAAGAGACCATATGACCTGAGCTTCCTAGGATGAACTGGATGTTTTCTCATCCACCAAGATACAAGGTTGGTTGAAGGCATCAGCAATCCAACATCAAGTGGAAATGGTGTAAATAAGATTAAGTGCAAGCAGCTCCTGAAGACATAAGCATCTGACTGAGGAAGAAAAAAGCTAAGGCCTAGTTTATAGCTGGTTTTCACAGTGTGTTGGCATCAACTGGAAGCAGATGGCTGCAGCATTACAACTCCATTCAGGGGTGTCCCTGCAAGACAGTTGTGGTGGGAAATCCTCTCAGCGAGTAGAACTTTGAGCAATGCATTTGTCCACTGTGTCTGCATTGAGAGATGGTCAAAAATGCAAATATACTGATTCATGGACACTGGCTGGCAGTTTGTCTAAAAGTTGGGGACTCAGAAAAAAGTTTTGGCAGGTTGGTGACAAAGAAGATGGGAAAGAGGTTGTGCATGAAACTTTCACAATGAATATAGAATGTGAAAAAAAATTGGGTCCCGTAATACTCAGCAAAGGGCATCCATGTAGAGGAGACTTTCAGTAAACAGGTGGACAAAACGACCTGCTCTGTGAGTGACAGGCAGCCTCCTTCTGCAGTTACCTCAGTGCTTGCTCACCAGCCACAGTGGTGGGGGTAAAGGTTATGTGTGGGCCCGACAACATATACCCACCCCGCTCCCCCAGGGCTGGTGTGGCTATCCTCATTGCTGAGTGCCTAACCTGCCAACAGCAGAGACTGATGCTGTGCCCTTTTACACAGCCCTTTCCCCAGGAAAGACCAGAAGGATACCTCGTGGCAGGTTGATCACAATGGAGGGGGCAGCAGTTTGTCCTCACTGGAAAGAACTTCCTCAGGATATGGGTTTGCCACTCCTGACCACAATGGTTCTGCCAATATGACTATCCTTGTACTAATGGAGATTTGACACAATATTGCTTTTGACTAAGGAGTTCATTTTTAAGTCATCCTTATGTTACAAAAAGGCAGCTTTCTTGGAAGAAAAGAAAAAGAGAAGGTAGGAAGGTAATATATCAAAATGTTAGAAGTAGCTGTCTAGTGGGAATTGCTGTTTCCATTTTTCCCTTTTTTCCAAATTAGCATGTATCTGGAGTAATATATTAAAATAAATTATGAAGGCAATTGAAGATAGTTTTTAAACTGCACTCCTAAAAAAGTTCAGTTTCCTGACTCAGGATTTCCTGAAGGCTACTCTTTTTTTTTTTTAAATTAATTTTTATTGGAGTATAGTTGCTTTACAATGTTGTGTTAGTTCCTACTGTACAGCAAAACGAATCAGCTCTACGTATAAATATATCCCCTCTTTTTTGGATTTCCTTCTCATTTAGGTCACCCCATTGCATTAAGTAGAGTTCTCTTGCTGTACACTATGTTCTCATTAGTTATCTATCTTATACATAGTATCAATAGTGTATATGTGTCAATCCCAATCTCCCAATTCCTCCCACCCCCTTTCCCCCTTGGTATCCATACATTTGTTCTCTATGTCTGTGTCTCTATTTCTGCTTTGCAAATAAGATCATCTGTACCATTTTTCTAGATTCCACATATATGCGTTAATACGCGATGTTTGTTTTTCTGACTTACTTCACTCTGTATGACACTCTCTAAGTCCATCCACGTCTCTACAAATGACCCAGTTTCGTTCCTTTTTATGGCTGAGTAATATTCCAAGGCTACTCTATTTTAATCATGATTTCAGTTTGGCTATTTTCAGGCAAAGGCTGTTGCGGTCTCAGTCAGTGATATTTCTGTATAATCTCAGAACTTCAGTGTACATAAGCCTCCAGGGAGGCATAAACATGAAAACTCTCAGTCCACCTCTCTGTCCTGGAAATACTGACTGGGTGACTCTGGGTGGGATGTAGGAATCTGTATATTTTAAAAAGGAGTCCACCCTTGTTGAGGTGGTCCACATAACATCCTTAAAGGAACACTACTCCAGGAGGCTCCAGGGCTGGGGAAAAGCTAGGAAGAATTCAAATAAGACTCTGGGGAAAAAAACAGGTGTAAGTTGTTATTCTGTTTACAGTAGGATCAGATTCCAGAAATACAAGTAGAAAGACAACCCCAAATCCTTTTTCCTTTGCTTAGCATTGATTCAAAATGTAGCACGTCATTGCACTCACATTACCAATCTAGGTATGCAGAACAGTTCTCTATCTGCATGAGAAAGGCTACACAGCATAATGGGTGCTGATATCCGATTGCTCTTTCACGACTATCACAGCCGCCTCCAAAGCCAGTGGAGACATCTGAATTTGAATACGAGCTTCATCATTTATTAGTTGTTGATTTTGGGTGAATTAACTAAGCCCTTGGAACCTTGGATGTTTCATGGGAATAATATTTTTGAGCTCTTACAGAGTATGAGTTCTGTTGAAAGACTTAATCATTGTAGACCTCAGTTCTTCTATAAAATAAAGAGGACTAGAATCTGATATTCTTTCCAGCTCTAAAATTCTTTGTATATTTTACTAGGATCCTATTTTTATTATAAACTAAGTGAAAACATTCAGATACTTGCAGAAAACAAAAAATCACAATGTAGAGATGAAAGCTGTTAAAATCTGGTTCCTTGGGCAGATTTTTTTTTTTTTTTTAATAATCAGTATACTCCTAAATAGAATAATGAAGGATAAGGCAGTGATTACTTCAGGTGAAACGAGACTACATGGTGAAGCCATAGGGTCTCCTGAATTACAGGCAGTCTTTGGACCTGCCCCCTAAGTGCTGCGTTAGCAGACAAATCCTGTGAATGTCCTCAGTGGACTCTCTATCATGAAAAAGCGTGTCTACTGATGACAACCTGAAGTTCCGTCACACTGATCCTGACGTTACCAGCTCCAAAGTGGAGTATATGGAGAGTAGATGATGCTAAATTCCTAAGGAGCCTTTGAGCTAAAATAGGGCATGGCATCTCATCTCACCTCTGATGTGTCTCAGATTTCCCCCCTCTCTGTCACCACCAGAGAATACAAAGGGGAAGGGTTTTCCTATCAAAGACCAGGATCCTGGAATCCTGCCTTTTCCCCACTTTCTCTCATTTTCCTGGCACCCACCTGTCTACTCCAACACACATTGTCTAGGTTTGTGTAGACAACTGACCTCTGCTTCACAGTGGGGCTTCTGAGACATGAGTACTCCCTAGTTGGGAGTTTTTTTCTCAAGTGCACTTCATATCATTCAGTTGGTTTACACAGTTACTAAATCTCCTAGGTAGGCATACTTGCCAAACAGTCTTGCAGGTTTAAAGTGCTAAGCAGATACTCTTCTTGGAATTCCACCTAGCTCTTAGGTCTCTATGGGGACCTCACCACTGGGAGTATAGTTACTCTGATGGCTCTTTCTCCCTTTTCCATACTCTGGGTCTTTCTGTTCCCTGGAGGACTTTCCCTCACCCTGAGAGGGAGCAGGCAGCATCACTGAATCAAGGAGAAACAAGAGTAAGTAAATAAACCAGGTTCAAGAAAGCCAGTGAAAAGCCCAAGAGTGAAGCAGAAGAGAAAACAGAAGGGCTACTCTCAAGTCACCCTGCGAGAAAAATTTCATGAGAGTCCGGGGTCATGTAGAAGTTATAGGTCAAACCAGGGGAGCACTCAGGAAACCAGAAGCAGATATAGAGCAACGCAAATACCTTGAAACTGAGCTGAGAAAGGAAGCACTATGTAGGGTTCTCTTTTTGCTGTCTTGCTGAATTCTTGTTGCATGACGGATGCAGGTGACTTACTTTCCCAGACAGGCTGGTCCAATGCAGGGTTGAAAAACTCACCTCGCCTTTGATGAAAGAACTTTATTCCACTCGGGGTGTAATCCAGATCTATACTCTGGCTTTTGGCAAAAGTGGCAATGATTTTTCTTTGTCAGTTTGGCTGGTGTAGCTTCTCTTCTGCCCCAGAGGTGCTGCTTTTTCTGTCACTCCTGTCTTATCCATAAAGATTCTAGATAATCTATTTTTCCCTGTCTCATTTTTTTGGTTTGTTTTTTTCTATCAGACAGTGATATTCTTTGGATTCTTCCTCTTGAGTTTCTCTCTCTTCTTATTTTCCTCCTTTGTCGATGATCTGCTGTCACATTCACTTTTATACCCTGTGCTTTTTTCTGGCAGGTATTTTGGTTATTCTCATAGAGTTTCCCCACCTTTCTCTTGCAGATATTTTTTAGCTCATCATAACTTCAGTCCCAGTTTCTCCTCATTGTCAATCATCTTAGATAAAGTAGAGATTATCTTGTAGGAATTCTCTTGGTTGAAATATATCTTTAGCTTTTTCAGTGTGGCTACCAACTTGATAGAAGTTTTATTGTCTTGCACTGAAACAATGTATATCAAATAGGATGTTTTATACAAGAATTTAAACATTTTTGTTTTTTCAATTCAGTGATTATTTAAGAATTAATATAAGCATATTCAGGATCATCATAGCAGCCAAATAATGCTATGAAAGTTCAGTATTCACAGTTGCACATATAGACACCAAAGAGAACAGAAGTAGACTTAACATATAAGTGACGTGTTTGAACAAAGTGAAGGCTGAATGAGATGAATATTTTTCAGTGATTGAAATACAGAGAACCAGTGGGAGAAGTGAGTTACCACAGCCAAACTAAAGCAAACCTATGCTTTGGCAGTTAATACTATGCCTTGTTTGAACCAAATCACATCATTAATTACCTGAAATTAATGTTATTAATTCACTTCTGGATTTGATGATAATTAATTTGTAAAATTTTCAGACTTTTTAGTTGTATAAGAGTTATATGTATAAGGGGCTTATAACTTTTTAATTTGAGGATATTTACATAACAATAAAAAACCCAATTTATCGGGCTTCCGCCAAGATGGAATAAATTTACCCTTCTGCCTGAGACAACTTAAAAAGTGAAAAAAATATATATGGAACAATAATTTTCAAGATATTAAGCATCAGTCAATGAAGGATAGTGTTCTTTGAGAGATAGAAAACAGCGCCCTGTAATTGCCCCAGCTGACTGCCAAGAGAAAGTTTTCAGGCCATGGCACAGGGAGGGAAAACCCAGGTGGAGCCTGGTGAACACTCTGATTTGAAGATACTGACTGAGATCTTGAGGTAACCTGGATGGCTAGAGTTTGCAGGACAGAGTACTGGGGAGGAGAGAGAGTGAGCATCACAGAGAAGTCCAAAGACCTGTAGAGGGTTCCCCTCAAGTATTCAGCAGGGTACTGAAGAGTGTGTGCACATGAGGAAACTAACTGAGGCCGTGGAAGAGTCACGCAAGAGGATTAGAGGAACTAACACTTGGTGTTCTCACAGGGCTAAGAAAATTACCTGTCTGCTGCCCATTCCCGCCCTCCCCCCACCTCCTGCCAAAGTAGAAAACCTCATAATTCATAGGACATTGTATAGAAAACTCAGAACAGTCATGGCTCAGAAGTGAGGAATAATTAGCCCTAGAATAAATGCTGAATTGGGTGCACCTAACAATCTTGAAAGACAGATCTAAAAGGGCCAACTGTCTCCTACTAACTTATCTATGGCCCAGAACCAATCTCCAGGCTATTTGCAAGAATACAAAAATATCTAGCTTCTAACAAGGGAAAAAACAATGTTTGGCATCCAATCAAAAATTACCAGGCAGGGCTTCCCTAGTGGCGCAGTGGTTGAGAGTCTGCCTGCCGATGCACGGGTTCGTGCCACAGTCCGGGAGGATCCCTCATGCCGCGGAGCGGCTGGGCCCGTGAGCCATGGCCGCTGAGCCTGCACGTCCGGAGACTGTGCTCTGCAATGGGAGAGGCCACAACAGCGAGAGGCCCGCATACCACAAAAAAAAAAAAAAAAAAAATTACAAGGCAATCAATGCTGCAGGAAATATGAACCATAACTATAGGAAAAATACATCAATAGAAACTCACCCAAAACTGACAAAGATGTAATTATACATGACAAATTTAAAATATTATGACTGTATTCCATATGTTCAAAAAGCTAGAGGAGAGATTAAATATGCTAATTAGAGACATAGAAGATATTTTAAAAGATACAATAGAACTTTGAGAGATGAAAACAATGATATCTGACATGTCACAGAGACATCCATCCAGTGTAATTCCCCTTATGAAAACTTCAAAAACATGCAAAACTATATGTTTATTTTATTGGGGTGCAATAAATCCCAAGATAATGCGAAAACTCAATATTTAGAAAAGTAATTACTCTAGGGTAGGGGGAGGGCGAGACAAACAGGCAACAAAAGGCACAAAGCAAGTTTCCAAAGTGCTGGTGATAGTCTATGACTCGAGCTGGTGGTAGGCATGTGGGATGTTATATTGTTCTAAAAAGCACACACATATATGCCATTTTGTATATATATTTATATTGTACATATGTGTAATATACACATTTCATAACATATTTAATAACAGAAAAGATTACTCTGGTAGCCATGTGGAAGAAGGGAGATTAACAGAGTCAGGGAGAAAATTAAAGCTACTCATGCAGTAGGGATAAAATGGGAAAGGACAACAAAGCTCACAAGTCTGTTGAAATATAATTTAGGACTTGTTAATTAAGTGGATGCTGTAGGTTAAAGGAAAAAAATGAGGTTTTTTTTCAGTTTCCTAGCTTGTAGACTTGATTGATTGGCGGCTCCGCGCGGCAGGTGGGATCTTAGTTTCCCAACCAGGGATTGAAACTGCGCCCCCTGCAGTGGAAGCAGGGATTCTTACACTGGACCGCTAGGGAAGTCCCTGAGACTATACATTTTTATGAATTAATAGAAAATTTCTGAAAGGCTAACTATAAACTGGCAACATTGTTGCTTTCATTGGAGAACAGAATAGTTCCAGGCCCAGGAGGCAGGGTGTCTCTTGAAATCTGAACCGTGTTTGTGTATTAATTACACAAAAAATGGAAAGCAAAATTAAAGAGTAGAGACTTTTGTTTAGCTCAGATATGGCTGCTCTAATTTAATGATGGGAAAATTTTGGTAGTAGCAATATGATTATGGAAATGACTTCACCTGTGTTTGGTGATCTGCTGCTAAATTAGGCTAAATAGCAAATCTTTTGTGTTTATCATAGGCTAGGATGGGAGTCAGGGTTGACTGTGCTCTGGTCAAGCGCTGACTCTTGCTGAGGTAAAATGCGGGTCCCAGGGTTGCCCCTTCAGTAGGGCAATGGGCGGGGCTGTCACCATGATTGACATGTTTAGCATAACAGCACAAAGAAACTATAAAGTATTCCCAGGTGGATCCTTGTGGCTAGCAGCACCATTTAAAAACTATGAGCTGAGGTTGAGCCTTGACACTATCTTTCTGTATCTTTTTCCTGGTCATGATCCTCTCCTGCATATAATCTTGCACACATGTTAGCTAGTCCTCAGTAAGCTGCTAACTTACTGATAAAGTCTTAAGGTATTAACCCCTCAAGAGGGTTCTGCATTTTTATCAGAAATCCTAAAAATAAAAAAACCCCTCAAAACTAAAAAAAAAGAATGTTGTTGTACACTTTCTAATATTTATGCCTTTTCCTTTATACTCTTTGACTAATTACTAAGGCTAATCTTGCCTCTCATTTTATAATGTCATTTACATAATATAAAAATTTTGATCATTGTTTAATTTTTATTCATACTTTACCTCATTTCACAAAATATTTTCAGAGACTTGTAATAAGCACATACCATAAAGTGGTGAGCTACAAATAAATTAAAAATCAGGCTCAGAAAAATAAAAACTAGAGTAGAAAGTCGTGCCCTGGTATGTAAGTAGAACACAAATGAACCACTAGAATTGAGTTTCAAGTATGGTCTAGGATTCCTGGCGAAAGTGAAAAAGGAGACGTGATATGTTACTAGTTATTCCCTCCCCCTCCCACTGCCATCCCCCCCAAAGCCCACTATTTCCTTAAGGGAAGTATATAGCTTTTCCTACACATGACCCTAGAAGAAATTTCTCACCTGGGCTATAAGCTTTTATTACCACATTCAAATCCACATACCTTTGCAAAATAAAGGACACAAAACCAAAGAGAAAATAAATTTTAGCTGAGCACTGGACAATGAAGGGAAAGTAGGTATAGCTGACATGACTTCAGAGAGCTGTGTATTTGTTTACCAGTTTATATCTCAGTATCAAATAACCAGGGATTTAAGAATCCTCATTCGTGTGCTTCAGAAATATCATGCGACCACCTGGTACAGTTGGATCATTTTGGGGGTTCATATGAAAACAGTTGAAGTGATGTTCACTTGAAAATTTTGTTTGCTGAACTTTGTGATACATGTCATTGTTTTATAGCATATTTAAGTTGTTCTCTACAGAATTAAATACCTTTATTTAATGGGCCACTGGGGAAATAATTGTAGTTTCTAAGCAAAAGTTTTGTCCAGCATGTTTATCGTTGACCTGGATGAAGAGAGAATATATTGATTAAAACTGTTCTGAGAAACAGACTCACAGACTTAGAGAACAAACTTATGGTTGCCAGCGGGGGAAGGGTGGGAGGGAAAGGATAGGGGGTTTGGGATTGACATGTACACACTGTTATATTTAAAATGGATAACCAACAAGGACCTACTGTACAGCACAGGAAACTCTGCTCAATATTCTGTAACAACCTAATTGGGAAAAGAATTTGAAAAAGAATAGATTAAAAAATGAAACAAAACTGTAGTTGACATGAAGCTGGCAGGGTGAATTGGAACCATGGATGACAGAATCTGGGTCTCATTTCATCTTGGGTCCGTAAGTGACCATATCACAAGTTGTCTGAAACATGTTTACATCCAGCCAGAAACATTTCTGCCTGTCTGTGGGATTTTTCAGACCACTTCTCCTTCTGAGCTGTTCCCTGCTCTGCTCTGTGGCTCTGCTGGCTCAGCCTCTCTCATCCTAGGATTTTCTGCAGGTCTTTTGCTCATTGACCTATTTGGACCCACTTCTCCAGCTAGGCCCTTGGTGCTGTCTGCTGGAGATGGGCTGGTGTTCAACCTTTGGCTCTGTGCCCTGAAGCTCTGTGGCAAGGCTGCCCCTGCCTTCCCCTGCTCCTGCAACCGTGACCTGGCTTGGCCCAGCTTACCATGCTTCCTCATGGTATGGGAGTGTGTCGGGGTATCTCCTTTGTGTGTTGACTAGAGTCAAGAGTGAGGAAACCTAAGTGCTGCTCTGAGTTGTTTAAAAAACAAAAAAGCTCAAGGGTATATTCATTCATTCATTCATCATTCATTCATTCATTGTCCTTTGTGTGCTGGGTCCTGAGAACACTGAGGTAAAAATGACACGCTGTTCATCTTCACAGAGTTGAATTAATAGCAAAGGAGGAAGTAATTTTAAGGCAGCCTTCTATGTATGTGATTTATTTATCATTTAGTTACCTAGTAGACGTAGTTGATGGGACATTTAGGCAAGAGTGATAAGACAAAGATGGTAATGTCCTTAACAGCAGCTATTAATTGTTCTACCACAGTGGTTCTCAGACTGATGTGATTTTGCTTTCCTTTCCTCCCCCAGAGACATTCAGCAATGTCTAGAGACATTATTGGATGTCACAACTGAGGCAGTGCCCCATAGTGGTTAGATGTCAAGGATGCTGCTAAACGTCCTACAGTGCTTAGGACAGTCCCGCTAACAGAATTATTGAGTCTAAAATGCCAGCAGTACTGATTGAGAATCCTTGACGAGTGTATGTGTCAATTGTGTGTTTCTGAGAGAGCCACTATCAGGAAAGCTTTCTTTAGCCTGAAATGTATTATTATTAGCTGTAGCTGACATTCGTTGAGGGCTTACTATATGCCAGGCATTTATGGTAAACACTTTAAATGGATTATCCCATTTAATCATCAAAAACTCTATTGAGTAGGTATTATTATTAGCTCTGTTTTACAAATGGAGAAACAGGTTTAGGGGTGTTGAGAAACTTGGCCAAGATCTCATTGCTAACAAGTGGTAGAGTGGGGAGTTGAATCCAGGTTGCCTGGCTCTTCACTCTTCACCACCGCAAACAGTTAGCATCTCTAACTCAGAGGCCAGACCCTCCCTTCAGCTGGGACTTAGCTCCTGAGAAGTTGCTTTAATGACAGGCTGAGCTAGCTCAGTCCTTTATTGGCTATAGGCTACTCTTGGAGGCCTGAGGGGAAAGAGAGGTTAATTTAACAGTATAATTCAAACCAATTTTGGGAGAAGAGAATCTCATATTACTTTAAACATCAACATCTCGTTTATGATGAATGGTTCTCTCACATGGGTGTGCAGCTGGCTCATTAATCTGACCCAATTAAACAGGATCAACCCGTTAGTCATATCTAATTCAGCAATGATTGTGTTGATACAGAGCGAGCCACAGCACTATAAATAGCAGAATGGAGCTAATAGGCTCTGATGCAGTCAGCTTTCCTTATCCTACACTTTAGCTTTACTTTTCATTATTTTACACTTCTGCTTTACTAAGAGCTTCTGGGCAGTTTTTAGTAAAATCTTAAGCTCAGACTGCACTTTTTGTCAGTTTGGTGTTTTCCGAGGGCAAAGCAGCAGTCCACTGTCATCCATACCTTTACTTGCATTACAATGCCTGAACACTCCTGGACTGTAATTTGATCTAGTTCCTTAACCCCATAATCTAACTGATAGAAGGTAATCGAACACCACGTCTGCCCATGTGATAGGGCAGAATTCTTCTGTCTTCTCACCTGAGTACAACAGGCTTGTGCCACCCAGAAGAATGAAAAGGTAACTCAGAATATGTGGGGTCCTTATAGCCCAAGCGGATATCCTTGTGAAGAAGAGGAAGTATGGGCCCTACAGATCTCAGGTTAGTGTGAACCGAGTGTGGTTTCGGTCCCAGTAAGTTTCTGAAATGACGCTCTGAGAACAGTATATGTGTGTTTCATTTTGAGGTCCTAGGAATTTTTAGAGAGAGTAACTTCCCTAGAATTCCTATCTGTTTGGCTGACTGTGAAAACACTTTTGTACTCAGGGCCAGTAACAGCTTCCAGTGGGCTGAATGTTAAGGATGTTTTCTTCTTTATTATATCTGTAGTATGAACTGTTATCATGTAGAGGGGAGGTTGGCAGGTGAAGACTTTTGGTGGGTGAGCACCTTTTTTCTTGTTTGTTATCAAGACTGTTGTATTACCTTTCCCCCATATCATTCAATAGGTCTCATAGACACTATTTCATTAATCACCTCTCAGAATTCCTGGGGCTACTGCCTGGTGGGTTTCTTTTTTCTTGTCCTTTAAAAGTTATAGAAAGGTTAAATATCTTAAACTGAGCGATAATATAGTAGTGATAATAGCAGCTATCATTTATTGATGGCAATGTGCTAAGCACAGTACGGACTGGCTTGAATGTGCTGCATTCTCTTCATCTGCATAACAGCCCTTTTATTTATTCATCCCCATTTTATAGAGGAGAAAAGTGAAGCTTATATTAACCAATACATTTTGGATTAAGTCTGGTAAGAAGGCAGCTGTTAAGAAGGCAACTAGGCTGGGATTTGAATGCAGGTCTGCCGGTACCGAGGTTCCTGTGATTAAACACTCTCCTGCACTGGGCACTCTTCTTGGGCTCAGGGTTTAGCTGAAGGATTATAGAGCATAGAGATAATAGAATAAGAAGTGAAAGAATAGAGTGGGGGTAAAGGAGTGGAACTCTCTTCCAGGAGACTGGATATCAGTTTGTTTCTATTTTTCTCAGCCAGCTCCTGCTTCTGTATTCCACAACAGTTCTAAAAAGTGGCAAAGTGCTCTAGGAAAACTGATGTCACCTTCCAGATAGGTAACACAATATTTCATGAACATCATTTTTAAGGGCACACACTTAATACATTTTCCTAGTGTTACAGATCTCAGGCTTACTTCAGAATTTCCCACCCTGCTCTTTTCCCTTTAAGAGGCAAATAGAAGCTTAAATAAGTCTCTTAGTTAAGAAGCTACTACAAGTGTAGTAGTCATTTGATCAGAGATGTAATACGTTTAGTTATAATTTCTATCCAAAAGTCTGTATGTCTTTAGAAGGACGTTTCCCAATACTTAAGCTTTGCAGTCTTTGCACAGACTGTGAATCTTTAGGGGAAAATAGGAAATGTAGGTTCTTTTTGAATGTTTTCCAATACTTCTTGATTCTTACCTGCTTTTGACTCAACTGTCATACCTGCAAAATTTTCACCCGATTCATCTGCAAAAGATGGTTATAGAGTGGTAGTTAAATAAGCCGGTACTTCACTGTAATGTCTAATAATAGCTAATGTTTATTGGGCACTCAACTATCCGGCCCTGTGCTAAGGCTAGGTACTTTACATCACACTATGTCATTCATCCTCACAACCCAATGTATAGGTACCAGTGTCATCCCTCTTACAGATGATAAAACTGAAGTTCTGAGAGGTTTGGAAACTAGCACAGTTAGTGACAGAGCCTAGGCTCAATCATAGGTCTGACTCCAAAGTCAATATTTTCAATTTTGCCTCAGTGGTGTCTGAGTTTCAGACTCATGAAGGTAATATGTATGAGAACATTTTTTTCTTTCATTGTCTGCTAAAAATCTGAGTGCTCTATTTTTGAATGCTGACACAGACTTATAGTTTTAAAAAACACTATTAGTCTTATTTACTGTAAATGGAAGAGCAAGGCGTCAGGAGGCACAGGTTTGTGCTGTAACACTCCCTATGCCTCAGCTGGTGTTAGAAAGTCTCCATTATTTTTCTAGTTTTATATCCCAGAACTTCCTTTCATGTGCCCTTTGCTCCAGTCACATCGGATTACTCATCTTACCCCAGGCATACTTCACCTTTTAATTTTTATTTTATTTTACTTTTTACAGTTTAATTAATTAATTGATTTTTGGCTGCATTGAGTCTTTGTTGCTTCATGCCGGCTTTCTTTAGTTGCAGCGAGCGGGGGCTACCCTTCGTTGCGGTGTGCGGGCTTCTTACTGTGGTGTCTTCTCGTTGCGGAGCACGGGCTCTAGGCGCGTGGGCTTCAGTAGTTCTGGCACGTGAGCTCAGTAGTTGTGGCTTGCGGGCTCTAGAGCACAGGCTCATTAGTTGTGGTGCACAGCCTAGTTGCTCTGCGGCATGTGGGATCTTCCCGGACCAGGGATCGAACCTGTGTCCCCTGCATTGGCAGGTGGATTCTTATCCACTGCACCACCAAGGAAGTCCTACTTCACTTTTTTTTTTTTTTTTTTTTTTTTTTTTGCGGTACGCAGGCGTCTCACTGTTGTGGCCTCTCTCGTTGCGGAGCACAGGCTCCGGATGCGCAGGCTCAGCGACCCTGGCTCACGGGCCCAGCTGCACCGCGGCATGTGGGATCTTCCCGGACCGGGGCACGAACCCGTGTCCCCTGCATTGGCAGGCGGACTCTCAACCACTGCGCCACCAGGAAAGCCCAACTTCACCTTTTTAATGTAACAAATTTGTCAAGGATTTAATAGATGCAAGGCACCCCTTAAATATGGGGAAATTTAAAGAAGAATAGACAGTTCATAGCCAAGTGAAATCCAAGGATAAAGCCAGCTCATTTCTTCCATTATGATTGATCCAGTGATGTCCCAAGTCCTCTTCTATTCCTCTCTCCATTCTGCCTTCCACAGGCTGGCTTTATCCTTGGATTTCACTTGGGGGTAAAAAGTGTCGTTACAGCTCTAGACATTATCTTTTCTAGCTATACCATCCACCTGTGGGGAAGGAACAGCTTTTTTGCAGTTGCTCTGGCAAGGAGTTTGGGATTCATTCCCTTTCTTTGATGCACATTGTGTCCCCTTTTCATCCTCGACTCTGTCACTGTGAGCACTATGGGGGACAGAATATGCTGACTGGCTAAGCTGGCTAGAGCCCACCTCTAGACCTAAGTGCGAAGGCCGAGGTTAATGCTACCACAACGATGTGTTCGAGGGTGGTTGCGGGATGAATATTTCAAAGGAAAATTAGGGTTTTATTGGAGGAAGAAAGTAAAAGTAGATGCTAGGGAGCCAGCCAAGACAAGACTAGCTTTAGCCTGTCTCTTTCAGGTAATTGACCTTCTCTGTTCCCAAGACTGGTCCTGATGGACCACAACTGTAATGGACTGGTTTCCAATATCACTTGGGCAATATCCTCCCCCACCCCCATGCTGTTTCATTTCTATATTTCAAGTATTTCAAATATTCACCCCTCTCCAAAAAGTCTCTACCTAGTCCCACTCTTCTGTTAGGTGATCCCAACTTGTAATTCATAAAGAAAATAGCAGTAATTAGACAAGTATACCATTTTTACCACTTGCCAATCCAATTAATAAATGTAAGTACATTTGCTCTTATTCTTACCTTCTCCTCTCTAAGTTGAGTTTGGCAAACTACAGTGTCTGGGTCTGCCATATGCTTTTGTAAATAGAATTTTATTGGGAGACAACTGTGCCCATTTGTTTATGTATTGTCTATGGCTTTTTCTGCAATCTGAAGGTCGAGTTGAGTAGCTGCAACAGAGACCCTGTGATGCGAAAAGCCTAAAATATTTACTATTTGGCCCTTTAAGATAAAGTTTGCTGATCTCTGTCTTAGAAGATGGGGTGATCCTCACATGATCAAGGCTAATCTTTCTCATTCTTAATCTTGTTCCCTTCAGATCATTTAGGCTCTCCCTCTGTCTTCTGCCTCTCCAACTCCATTGGCCCCTTTCCCTCAGTCTATCAGTGTGCTCAAACATACCAGCCTTAAGACAAAAGAAAACAAAACAAAATGCAACTTTCCTTTGGTCTTTCAACACTCTCATGACCTTGTCTTATTTCCCATCTTCCCTACTGACCCAAGCTTCTTAAAAGTGTTGCTTTCATGATTGAGCTCATATTTCTCAATTTCTAGTCACTCTTCGAACCACTTCTCTGTCTCTATTTCTGCCTTGTAAACCGGTTCATCTGTACCGTTTTTCAGGCTTACTTTTGTCCTCACCATTTGCTGTTAATTACTTAATTAAACCAATCAGTTTAATTAATTAATTACACCATTTAGTTAATCAATTAAAATATTTGCTGGGTTACCACCGTGTGCCAGGTTCTGTACTAGGCTCTCAGGACACCATTCGGTGAACCAAACTGGCAGAAATTCTTGCCATGAGGAATTTATAATCTGGTTGGGGAGACAGACAATGAACAAAATAAGCAAGTAAAATATCGAATATTTTAGAAAGTGATAAGTACTGTGGAGGAAAATCAATCAGGGAAGGGAGATAGGGAGTGTTGGTTGGGGGTGGGAAGTTCAGATTTTAAAAGAGTAGTCAGAGAAGGAATCAATGAGAAGATGACATTTGAGCAAAGACCTAAAGGAGGTGAGTGAGTGAATCCCTGGCAGAGAGAACAGCAGGGCAAGAGCCCTGAAGTGGGAGTGTGTCTAGAATGTTCAAGGAACTACAAGGACCAATGTGGCTGGCGTGAATAGGAATAAAGGGCAGAGTGATAGGAGGAGGGGCTGGAGGAATAATGGGAGGCTCTGTCACTTAGAGCCTTACATGCCATTTAAAGGCTTTTACTCTGAATGATTTGGGACATTTTGAGCCAAGAAGTGATATGATCTGACTTATCATTTTAAAGAAACTTCTGGTTGCTCTGTTAAGACAAGACCATAGTTGACAAGGGCAGGATGAGGGAAGCCAGTTAGGAGACTGTTACAGCTATTCCCAGATGATGGTGGCTTGGATGTGTATGGTAGTGAAGAACTGTTCCAGTTCTCAATATAATTTGAGGTAGAGGTGACAAGATTTGCTACAGATTAGGTGCAGTATGTGACATAGAGAGGTGGGTCAAGGATAAATCCAAGGTTTTAGACTGAGGCACTGGAAAGGTAGAATTGCCATTAATTGAGATGAAGGAGCTTGTATGAGGGGCAAGTTTTGGGAGAAAGATCAGGAGTTTGGGACACACTAAGTTTGAGGTGCCTTTTAAATATTCAAGTGAAAATGTCTAGTTGGATGTATAAGTCAGGAGATCAGTGGAGACGTCAGGGTTGGAGGTAAACTTGTGAAGGTCAGAACATCAATCAGAGTTAAAGCCAAAAAATGAGCTGTGTTGGAACAGGAGTAGCCGAGATAGAGAAGAGAAGTGTATAGGCTCTGAGCCCTGGGCTACTCCAATTTTAAGAGGTTGAGAAAACGGGGAGGAACAGAGTGCAAAAAAGAAGTAGCCAGTGAGACTGAAGGAGAAGGAGAATCAGAAGTTGTGGTGTCAGGGAAGCCAAGTGAGGAAAGTGATTCGAGGAGGAAGAGGCGGGAAACAATGGGGTTCAGTGTTGCTAGTAGGTCAAATAAGATGACGACAGAGAATCAACTGTTTAATTTAGCATTGTGTGGGTCATTGGTGACCTTGACAAGAGTAGTTTTGATGGAATAGTGGGGATAGACGCCTGATTGGAGTGTGTTCAAGAGAGAATGAGAGGCAGAATTGGCAACAGGGAGGAAAGAAACATTTTGAGGAGTTTTGTCATGAAAGGCAGCAATGAAACAGCCTCTAATGGACAAGTCCAAAGACACTTGTCATTTCTGAGTTTTTTTACCTGTTATCTTTGACTCTAGGGACTGTCACCTCCACTGGCTTCTAAGACTTCCATCTGCCAACCTCTGCATCTTTGTGCTTAAGGAGTCTCTCTGAAACATGCATGCACCAAAGGGAAGTGTCAGAGAATTAACACCCCCAGGAGTAGCCCTCAATCAATGGATGGTGAGGGGTGGTAGACAAACATCAGAGGTCCTTTGCCCTTTGGGTGAGTTGGGGGTACTCTGGGACGGGTGGTTTTACACCCTTATCCAGTACACTGAGTGGTAGATGGCCTTGAAAACATACCCTCTATTGGTTGACTTCCCTTCCCTGCCCACTTCCTCACTCCCCAGGTGAAGTTCCTTGCACCTCCCAAATAAATTACTTGTGTTTGAACCCTTGTTTCAGAATCTACTTCTTGGGAAACATAAACTAAGACACTGCATATACAGATATAATCTAAATAAAGGTCAAATGGCCTCATGTTAATAAATACTGATTTTTGGCTTATAGTTCACATATTTGCAATTAAAAGCCCCTTCTTAACAAGTAGTTTTGGGCAGTGTACCCAGGCATTAGAAAATGGAAAGATTGGGAAAGCCTCCTTTCCCAAATAATCCCTAGGCTTTTCTTTTTCCACCTGTGATAAGAAATCTATATTTGGTCTTTTTCTGTTCCTGACACAGAGCTTCTAAAACCCTTGGAATTTCCTGAGTGTAAGGGGAGAGAGGAGCATCTTCTGTTATTTGCAACAAATCTTACCTGAGTTTATGCTAATGAGGTGACGCCTGGTGGGCCCACAGTTACCTCCTGGAGGGCATAGGTGTTGGTTACCAGAGGAACGAACCTTGTAATTAGAAGGTTGGAACTTTCAGCCTCACTCCCAGACAGCCGAGAAGGGGAGAGAGGCTTGAGACTGAGTTCCCTAATGGCCAACGATTAAAAGAAAGGATTTGGAGAGCTTCAGAGTTGGTGAACACATCAAGGTGCTGGGAGGGTGACATGCCCAGAGAGGAAGGACGTGGACGCTCTGAGCCCCTCTCTCCCCCAGACGTTGCCTTAGGCATCTCTTCCATTTGGCTTTTCCTGATTTGTATCCTTTGTAATAAACTTGTGTTAGTAAATAAAATATTTTCCTTAGTCTTGTGAGCTATTCTAGCAAATTATTGAACCTGAGGAGGGAGTCATGGGAATCCCTGATTTGTAGCTGGTTGGTCAGAAATACAGGTGGCAACCTGGGACTTGTGACAGGCATCTGATGTAGGGGCAGTCTTGTGGGACAAAGCTATGGGGTTTGTGCTATCTCTAGGTAGACAGTGTCAGAATTGAATTGAATTGTAGAACACCTAGTTAACGTCCACAGAGAATTGGAGAACTGCTTGGTGTGAAAAAACCCCACATATTTGGTGTCAGAAGTACTGTGAGTAGAAATAGTACAGAACTATCAAAAACCATTTTTAAAAGGTACATTTCCTGCATTTTAAAGGCATCACCACACTATGAGCATTGCTGGATATGGGGATGAGAGTAAAAGTCTGATTTCATGCCAGGTGAATTAATTTTGTATCTGTGGTATCTAATCACGTAAAGTCTAGGAAACTATTAATTAGACAATAATACTCAGTGCTCTTAAGTGATTTTCCTTTTGGAACACTTTATGAATGTTAATTATTCAACCTAGAATCTGTGAAAGACATTATTTTATGGTCAGAGTAGCTTTATTCCTCTTGAGAGCCTGTGCTTTTTCCTAATACAGCACACTCAAAAGCTTTTAAAATGTGAAGCTTCTTTATAACTGGAAAAAGGATACTAGACACTTCCCGTTCAATGTAGCTAAAGACTTTCCTTCTCTCTTGTGGAACCTGTAAACGTTATACTTCTAAAACCATCTGAGAGCCTGCCTGTTAAAGTTGTAGAGAATCTGGCAGGAGGAGTTAAGCCCCAATTCTCTTATTACCTCTATGTCTCAATGTCTCAGTTTTGATGTCTTTGGAGGAAAAAAAAACTATTGAAGTTTTTTCTCATTTTCTTTCAAGAGTACCTATTTCTTTACCCACACCTTAAAGTGTTAATATTCCTCATGACTAATTCTGGTTTTCTTCAACTTTTGTTCCATACACTCTTTCTTTCTTTTTAAATTTAAGTTTTATTTTATATTGGGGTATAGTTGATTTCATATACTCTTTCTTGGAGAGCATTTTTGTTTGAAAAATATGTGTATGAATGTTTACTGTGTGCTGTGCACTATTCTAAGGAAACAAACTGATTTCATCTTTGTTAAAAAATTTAATTTAATTAACTTACTTTTTATACATCAGGCTCTTATTAGTTATCTATTTTATACATATTAGTGTATACATGTCAATGCCAATCTCCCAGTTCATCCCGCCACCACCACCCCTGCCACTGCTTTCCCCCCTTGGTGTCCATACGTTTGTTCTCCAAATCTGAGTCTCTATTTCTGCCTTGTAAACCAGTTCATCTGTACCATTTTTCTAGATTCCACAGGTATGCGTTAATATACAATACTTGTTTTTCTCTTTCTGACTTACTTCACTCTGTATGACAGTCTCTAGGTCCATCCACGTCTCTACAAAAGACCCAATTTTGTTCCTTTTTATGGCTGAGTAATATTCCATTGTATATGTATACCACATCTTCTTTATCCATTCGTCTGTTGATGGGCATTTAGGTTGCTTCCATGACCTGGCTATTGTAAATAGTGCTGCAATGAACATTGGGGTGCATGTGTCTTTCTGAATTATGTTTTTCTCTGGGCTTATGCCCAGTAGTGGGATTGCTATTTTTAGTCTTTTAAGGAACCTCCATACTGTTCTCCATAGTGGCTGTATCAATTTACATTCCCACTAACAGTGCAAGAGGGTTCCCTTTTCTCCACACCCTCTCCACTACTTGTTGCTTGTAGATTTTCTGATGATGCCCATTCTGACTGGTGTGACGTGATACCTCATTGTAGTTTGATTTGCATTTCTCAAATGATTAGTGATGTTGAGCATCTTTTCATGTATTTGTTGTCAATCTGTATATCTTCTTTGGAGAGATGTCTATTTAGGTCTTCTGCCCATTTTTGGATTGGGTTTTTTTTTTTTTTTTGATATTGAGCTGCTTGTATATTTTGGAGATTAATCCTTTGTCAGTTGCTTCATTTGCAAATATTTTCTCCCATTCTGAGGGTTGTCTTTTCGTCTTGTTTATGTTCCCCTTTGCTGTGCAAAAGCTTTTAAGTTTCATTAGGTCCCATTTGTTTATTTTTGTTTTTATTTCCATTTCTCTAAGAGGTGGGTCAAAAAGGATCTTACTGTGATTTATGTCATGGAGTATTCTATGTTTCCCTATAAGAGTTTTATAGTGTCCAGTCTTACATTATGGTCTCTAATCCATTTTGAGTTTATTTTTGTGTATGGTGTTAGGGAGTGTTCTAATTTCATTCTTTTACATGTAGCTGTCCAGTTTTCTCAGCATCACTTATTGAAGAGACTTTCTTTTCTCCATTGTATATTCTTGCCTCCTTTATCAAAAATAAGTTGACCATAGGTGCACAGGTTTATCTCTGCGATTTCTATCCTGTTCCATTGATCTATATGTCTCTTTTTGTGCCAGTACCATACTGTCTTGATTACTGTAGCTTTGTAGTATAGTCTGAAGTCTGAGAGCCTGATTCCTCCAGCTCCGTTTTTCTTTCTTAAGATTGCTTTGGTTATTTGGGGTCTTTTGTGTTTCCATACAGACTGTGAAAATTTTTGTTCTTGTTCTGTGAAAAATGCCATTGGTAGTTTGATAGGGATTGCATTGAACCTGTAGATTGCTTTGGGTAGTAGAGTCATTTTCACAATGTTGATTCTTCTAATCCAAGCACATGGTATATCTCTCCACCTGTTTGTATCATCCTTCATTTCTTTCATCAGTGTCTTAAAGTTTTCTGTATACAGGTCGTTTGTCTCCTTAGGTAGGTTTATTTCTAGGTATTTTATCCTTTTTGTTGGAATGGTAAATGGGAGTGTTTCCTTAATTTCTCTTTCAGATTTTTCATCATTAGTGTATAGGAATGCAAGAGATTTCTGTGCATTAATTTTGTATCCTGCTACTTTACCAAATTCATTGATTAGCTCTAGTAGTTTTCTGGTAGCATCTTTAGGATTCTCTATGTATAGTATCATGTCTTCTGCAAAGAGTAATGGCTTTACTTCTTCTTTTCCGATTTGGATTCCTTTTGTTTCTTTTTCTTCTCTGATTGCTGTGGCTAAAACTTCCAAAACTATGTTGAATAATAGTGGTGAGAGTGGACAACCTTGTTTTATTCCTGATCTTACAGGAAATGCTTTCAGTTTTTCACCATTGAGAACGATGTTGGCTGTGTGTTTGTCATATATGGCCTTTATTATGTTGAGGTAATTTGCCTCTATGCCTATTTTCTGGAGTGTTTTTTTTTTTTTTTTTTTGCGGTACGTGGGCCTCTCACTGTTGTGGCCTCTCCCGTTGCGGAGCACAGGCTCCGGACGCGCAGGCTCAGTGGCCATGGCTCACGGGCCCAGCCGCTCCGCGGCATGTGGAATCTTCCTGGACCGGGGCATGAACCCGTGTCCCCTGCATTGGCAGGTGGACTCTCAACCACTGAGCCACCAGGGAAGCCTGACTTTGTCTTTTTAATAGTGAGAGGAAAAGGAGAGAATGAAAGAGCCTATTAAGTGGAGCTTAGTCTATATTCTTATTATAATTCTGCTTCTTTAGGGATTAAGGGGGTAAGCTCCAATCTATTTACAATTAGCGTAACTCCTTTGTAGACTATTTCCAGCAATTTTTAAATCCCTACCTGACTAGGCTTTTTCTATTTAATATATTTCATTTTGGTGACCTATTGCCCTCTGGATAATGTCCACATTTTTAACCTTTCTTACCAAGATCCTTTCCCCTCTCCTCCCACTTCACACTCTGTGCTGGAGCCAAATGGAACTATTTCAGATCCCTGAATTAGCCTTTCTCATGATTGTTTCCCAGCCAGTGTACATCGTGTTTTCTCAGCCTGGGACTCTCTCCTTGCGTCTTCCTCCTTCCCACCTCCCCTGCTACTTTGCTCCCTTCTCAATCTGGCTACCTCCACCTGGCTAATGCCTGTTCAAACTCAAGTCTAGGATTCTGCAGGGAATGCTTTCCTCACTTCTCAGCGCTAATGTTTTCCACAAAAGCTTCCTAATGCTCTGTACTTATTCCAGACTATCATATGTCTCTTGCTTATGGAGACTGCTTCCTTATCTATATCACATTATAGAATGTAAATTCCTTAAGAAAACAATCTGCCTTGTTCTTGATTGTTATTCTAGCACCTAGTACAGTGCCAGACAAATAGTAAACAGCAGATATTTGCTGAATGAATGAATGCATAAATATAAAAAGAAAATATATGTTTGATATTATGGGAAATAAAACACAGTTATGAAGAGAAATAATATATTTTAGGATAAGCAGAAATTATTTTTGTTTGTGTGCACATTATTCATATCGTTATTATCCTACACTAACAAGTCCAAATTATATTTTAGATAGAACCTGAAGAATAACATAGAATCTTCATGCAGGAAAGCTTGGTACACAGAAGATATTGTGTTTTTCCCGTTGGAACCAATACAACTATAGGTGTTAATAACAGCAACAGCAGCAAGAACAACCACCAGGAGTCTGTTCAGTAATTGTATAGCATTTTGTGATTGGAAAAATGAAAACCAAGGATCTCCCATTAGTTTGTTGAAATTATTTTCTCCTGGAGTTTCTGCACAGGGGTAGGTACCAGAAAACCTGGGATTCCAAAGGGGCACCAAGGGTCACCATGGGAACCGGAGGGAACAACATATGTGTTCTAGGCTTCTGGAACAGAACGCTTGAAAGAACGTGAGCCACAGCAGGGGAATTTAGGAATCCACGGAGGATGGCTGAATGAGGTCGTTGGCCCCAGTCACATTGTAGGGACAGTACCATGCTTCAGGCAATCAGAAATGAAAGACAACATTAACTTTTATCCTGTGGAATTGTCTTCAGTTGATAAAAAGAGCTTCTCTGTGAGTGTATATTTTGCTTGTGTTTTTTGTTTGTTTTTAACATCTTTATTGGAGTATAATTGCTTTACGATGGTGTGTTAGTTTCTGCTGCATAACAAAGTGAATCAGCTATACATATACATATTTTCCCGTATCTCCTCCCTCTTGCGTCTCCCTCCCACCCTCCCTACCCCACCCCTCTATGTGGTCACAAAGCACTGAGCTGATCTCCCTGTGCTATGCGGCTGCTTCCCACTAGCTATCTGTTTTACATTTGGTAGTGTATATATGTCCATGCCACTCTCTCACTTCGTCCCAACTTACCCTTCCCCCTCCCCATGTCCTCCAGTCCATTCTCTATGTCTATGTCTTTATTCCTGTCCTGCCCCTAGGTTCTTCAGAACCATTTTTTGTTGTTGTTTTTAGATTCCATATATATGTGTTAGCATACGGTATTTGTCTTTCTCTTTCTGACTTACTTCACTCTGTATGACAGTCTCTAAGTCCATCCACCTCACTACAAATAACTCAATTTCGTTTCTTTTTATGGCTGAGTAATATTCCATTGTATATATGTGCCACATCTTCTTTATCCATTCATCTGCCAATGGACACTTAGGTTGCTTCCATGTCCTGGCTATTGTAAATACTTTGCTTGTGTTTTTAATCTAGGAGTAAATTAAGTAACGATACCTAGATCCAAATTGATATAATTTGAGGCTTCTGATCATCATATTTTGGAAATAATTTAGTATTTAATATCGGCTTTAACACTAATAACAAATATTTGTATACAATGGCATCACAGCATGGTAGTCTTATTTAATTCTACTCTTATTCCTGTGAGTTAGAAATTATTATAATTCCCATTTAACACCAGAGGAAATAGTCTAAGATAATGCATACAGTTGGTGACAGAGCAGTGCCTGAAACCCAGGCTTCTGATTATAAATCCAGTATTTTTTCCACTACTCTAGGCTACAGATATAACTAATTTACATATCCAAGCGATTCACATAAGTTCACCTCCCAACTTTTTTTTTTTACTATGAAATTCATTTTTATTTTCACAATTATGGACAAAAATACAATTATAAGATTAACTGCAGGAAAGATAGGTAAGAAATGACAATGTGAATAGAGCCTGGTAGTAGAGATCAACTCCCAACATTTTAATTACTCATTTATTTACTTATTCTCCAAATATTCCATGAGCATCTGTTTTGTGGCAGTTTCCTCAACTGTAAAATGGGAGTAATCATAGTACATACCTCATAGGCAACTGATGTGAGACCTGAGATATAAATTGCTCTGCTTGGTTTTCGATAAAACTTAACTATTATTTTCCTGATAGAAACATATACAGAGTATAGTAGGGGCATGTATTAAATGTGCATGTGGGAGTGAACATGGAAACAAGATTAAAACGTGAGCTCACTAATGATATTTCTTAACAGGACGATGGTAAAGGGGTGGTGGTAAGTTGAAGCAGTGGTGATGAGGGCAGGGAGTGGTGTGAGGAATATTATTTTATATATTTTTGGAGAAAAAAATGTTCACTTCTTCATTTCTTCTCCGAAAAGAGTATAGAAATGACAGACAAATGCAGATGGATAAACTATGTAAATTTAAAAACCGCATTTTAGCCTATTTGAAAAATGTAGCAAAGTGGTTAATAAATTGAGCAATCGTATGTATACTGACCTGCCCATGGAACTTTCTTTTACTTTCTAAAACTACATCATTCTTTCCTGGCTGCACTAGTCAAGGATGAGATGGTTATCAAATTATTTTATTTAATGTTCACTAAAACAGTATTTCTTAAGCTATGTTCTGTAGAACTCTGGTATACTATTAATAAATCACAGGAGGGGAAAAATAATTCAGATTTTTATAGAAGCCACATGACAATAATAGCAGTGGCAGATAATGAAGCATCTTTTATTTTTTCATTCTGAGTTTAAATCATTTTCTCTAAGATTTTGAAGAAAAAATTATTAATATACATTATATTGCTTGATACTTTATCATCTCAAAAGTTTCAGAACCTATGAACTAAACAATGTTAGATAAGCTAAGTTAGAGGAAAACTGAGAAAAGATTGCTGGTATTAGAGAAAATAATGAATACTGGTCTTGAGTCTACCACCAATAAGCTACATAACTTTGGAAAATTGATTACCAACTGTGGACCTCAGTTTCTTCTCTTTTCTTTCCTCTGTTTTGACACATACTCTTTTACAAATGAAATATTTTGTAAAAGCCCTGCCTGCTCATCTTTCCCTCTCCACCCCCAACCCCACGTGGGGTCTCTTGCTACCTTAGACTCCATGGAGTCTTTGTGAAAACTGGACCTAGCTGATCTTCCAGGTCCCTTCTGGTTTTTACTGTCTTTGATTCTGGCTTGAAATCCTTAAACAGAATTAGTGTGATGCAGAATATGGCTGGGTCAGGCCAAGATCTTAGCATCTGTGGGCAGTCATGTTGTATACAAATTTTTGGTATTCTTTTTGTACTGTAATGACTTTTTTTTGCTGGAGGGGGTTACTATTCCTTTTATTGCACTCAGATTTTCAACAATCCATGTATAACATATTTGGCAGTGATGATAATAAAGTAGAAAACCCCATTCTTCCCTATTTTTCAAGGAAGCTTCCTGAATCAGATACTGACAGGAACAGGGGAGAACAATAATGTCCTGGGAAGGTTGTTTTTACAAACAGGATGAGTGCAGAGTAGACGAGCTGAAAAGCAAGGGCAGAATTCTCATTCTGGATTTGAATTTTTTTTTTTTTTTTTGTGGTACACGGGCCTCTCACTGCTGCAGCCTCTCCCGTGGCAGAGCACAGGCTCCGGACGCGCAGGCCCAGCGGCCATGGCCCATGGGCCCAGCCGCTCCCCGGCACGCGGGATCCTCCCGGACCGGGGCACGAACCCGCGCCCCCTGCATCGGCAGGCGGACCCCCAACCACTGCTCCACCAGGGAAGCCCTGTATCTTTAATTGTAAAAGAAAACTAAAGAATGATCATTTAAAAAATACTATTATAATACTCCATAATAATAATACTCTATAATAATAATATAATAATATACAATATAATATATAATAATATAAAATATATAACATATACTAATATTCTGTAATAATAAACCTCAATTGTTTTCTGCCATTATTCACTTTTGTATACATTCTCATCAGATTGGGACAGGCTTGTAATGACTTTATTGGCATATATATTTTACTAAAAGCTGCTTTAAATTATTTTTGGCATTATATAAGCAATTTATCAAAATATTTAAACAATTCAAATTACTTTGAATTTCAAATTACTCAGCAGTGTAGGTTTCTACAGCCCCTTGGTTCATAGTTAAACTGAAAATTGATTTTTAGACAGAATTCAAAGTATGTATTATATATTCCCTTTTATTTGCTTAGATAACATAATCATGACTGAACAAACAACTAAAAGCGCATGTTAAAATCAGATATTCTGAGAAATGAAAATAATTTTAAAAGAATAGAATATGTAAATATCACAGCTGTCAGGCCTTTGACTATCCTGAGCAACTTTTTCCCCCCTCTTCCAACGAGAGAATATTTCTTTTTTTGCAACTAAATAATAAAACTTAGTTCTTTTATGTTTTTCAGTGCTTTTGTTCCCATCTGAATTTTCATCAGTGCTTTTTTTTTCTGATCTCAGAACTAGTCACACCAGGTCACCACAGGCCTGCATTCAGTTCTGGGACACAGTTTATGAGGGATGCAGACAAATTGGAAAAGAGAGTGACTGGACAGCAGGGCTTGAAGCCATGTAATTTAAGAAAAGGTTGAAGAAAATGGAGATTTTAATCTGGGAAATACCAAGGGGGAAGAAGTGGCCCAAGGGAGCTGCCTTTGTATTTTTGAAGAGTTGTCACATGCAAGAGTAACTAAGGGAGTTCAGCACAGCCTTAAGGAGCAGAATTAGAACCAGAGGGTGACAACATATTTTAGAGCTGCCTCTAGCAGTGAGTTTTCTAGCTCTCCAGGTGCATGAGCATAGGCTGCAGACGACCCTCAGGGCACTGGAGGCAGGATTCAAGCTACGTTTGCAGAGTTAGAATAAATGTTGTCATTTTCAAACTTGAGACACTTCTATACTTACTAAATTTCTTTTTTTTTAAAAAAATGTATTTAATTTAGGCTCCGTTGGGTCTTCGTTGCTGCGCACGGGCTTTCTCTAGTTGCGGTGAGCGGGGGTTACTCTTCCTTGCGGTGTGCAGGATTCTCATTGCGGTATTTTCTCTTGCTGCGGAGCACGGGCTCTAGGGGAGGAGGCTTCAGTAGTTGTGGCTCAGCAGGCTCTAGAGCACAGGCTCAGTAGTTGTGGCTCACGGGTTTAGTTGCTCCGCGGCATGTGGGATCTTCCCGGACCAGGGCTCCAACCCGTGTCCCCTGCGTTGGCAGGCGAATTCTTAACCCCTGCGCCACCAGGGAAGCCCTATACTTAACTAAATTTCTCTGTATAACATTACCTTCCCTTTCTGCAGTTGAGTGAAATCTTTATTCTCCTAGTATTTTCTTTATGTGTGCAACACCATTCTTTATTGTTGTTTAAGATAAAAGTCAGTTCCTAAAATTTATTCTGAGTGATTGGAAAGTTTTTTCCATATCTTCTTCCATAGACTGTGAAGTCATGCCTTTATTATGAAACTACAACCAATAAGAACTCTGACCTCATGATAATTGAGACAATATAGTATTTTATGATCTCATTAGAACCTTGACATGTATGTGTGCTGTATGCGCACTATCTTGTTCATAATTTTTCTTGTAGGATTTTTTTAATACCATTTAGGTTGTGCAGATTTTGGTTTAGAGAGATTTGATTATACTGACAATCACTTATTTTCCTTTCATTGAGCTTCAAAAAAACATTATAAAGTCTTAACAACTTCAAAAATTTCATTGTAATACTCATACTGTAAATATGCTAAGGAAAAATAAACTTTTTCATTTTGAGTTCTTAATTTTAAGGACTTCTGTTTGTTCAGGTCATAATTCATTCCTCATGACCAAAATTTCTAAGCAGGAGAATTATATGAAAGAAAATGTTTTTGTAAATTCATTTCAGAAAATAACAAGAGGTGTTTAATTCAATCTGACTTCTCTGAACGTATAGATTTAGAGTTCTTTTCATTAGTCTATTTACTTAGTAAAATTAAAAGTTTATGCGTTGAATGAGAACCTGGGCTTCTTTTTCTAAAGCAGTTTTTCTAATACAACACTTGGATGAAAAGTTGTTAGGAAATTTGTTAAGAGAATTTCGGTTCTACACGAATTTCACATCATAAAATTTGGAAATAGATTGCCATCATTGAATTAGCTTTTTTAAACAAAGTGGGTAAGTTTACTGAGACATTCATACACTTTGCTTTTCCATAACTGTCACATATAAAGTCTCAGTTGGAACTTTTCAACAAAATAATATGAATTGGCTAACATGATTGTTGACACACGATTTGTGGGAGTAAATATCAGAAAAAATTCGAAGAATTGTTGAGTGTGGACAATACATTTAGAGATACTTCATTCTTTAGAATTCCATAGCCATGGCCAGGGGCCTGGAAAACATGGACTGCATCTCAGCAGAGTGGAACACTCATGACAACTCATATTTTCAGGACTTTTACGGTTTTAAAAACTCTTTTGAGATAGTCTTTCCTCGTGGGAAGATTAGGGGATGGTAGGAGGTCGTCTTTAGTGATTCTTCCAGCTTTAAATTTATATGGTTCTTACCTTAGAGTTTAAAGATTTGGTTGTTAGGATAGGTTTTCTTTTAACTGTCTTGCAAGGGCATGTTCTATTAGAATTACTGATATGTTCAGAATATTTTTTCTGAATATCTAAGTAATATTCGTTTATCATTTTTCTGTGGGCTCTTTAGCTTTTTGGAGAGCCAGCAAAGCTAACGGGTTGAGACCAAGAGATTGAGCTTTACTTGCTGACCTCAGAGCGGTCCTTCAAAGTCAGTGGACTCTTTCTCTTGCGCGCCCCCTTTCTCCAAGAGGTCAACAAACGACTGCGAAACCGAAGGCTGGCACAAATCCCTGTCTGTTTCTGGAGAAACCACTCAGAGCGCATGCTCTTCCGGTGATGGGTCTGTAGCGCCATTTTCATATGGAAGGGACTGCTCCCTAATTAGGCACACCGGTAGGACACCCTGCTTTAAAGTTGTTCGAGCTGTACGAGAAGCCTCACGGAAACAAGTCAAGGGCTTCTTTGAGATGAACCACTCTCTGCAGCGCTTCAGCTAAGACTGTGTAAAGATATTCTTTTGTGATAATTTTCCCCGTGGACAAGTGGCCCTCTTCCCTCTCCCCTATTCCCTCCCCTGCCCCCCGGCTGGCCTCGCTCCTCCGCCCCGCCCCCCTCCAGGACCAGAGCCACATAAAGGTTAGGTATTTGTGATGATTTTGCGCCCACAGCGGCGACCCAAATTAGAGGACGTGGGGAACCGGCTGGGAACCTTTTACCCAGTGAGAACAAAGCACAAGTTAATTCAGAGTCCAATATGTGTAGAGGAAACCAGTAGGTGTTCTTCTGAGCTAGGAGGTAGGGCTTCTTTTTTTTAGTAAAGATAGAGGTCTGTCAGTGGTGAGGATGGGGGTTGGTTGAAAGATTAGCTATAGGTAAGGTGGGGCACGGAGTTCTGAGAGCTTTAAGAGTGTGTGTGTGTGTGTGTGTGTGTGTCCACGCGCGCATGCAAGAGTTTAGAAGAACAAGGGTGAGTGGGGAGAGAGAGGTAGAGAATGAGAGAGACAGACGAAAAATCTGGAATAGGAAGAAGACTAAGTGCGTGCAGAAAACGGAGGGGCGCGGGCTCATTCTTGCCTGCGAAGCCGCTTCAGTGCCCTCCGGGACCACTCCCAACTCCACCGTTTCATTCATAACTTTCTGGTCTGGAGGCCCCGCCCGGCTCCTCAGGGCCCGGGACCGCGTTTCCTGTACAGCAATTGGTGGACGACAACAAAGCCTTAGCAACCGGCTCTTAGTGATCCGCGGGGCGCTTGGTAACTGGGGCGCGGTGCGGGCGCGGAGAAAGGAGCGGCGCTGTCCCTTTAAGGGATGGCCGCGGAGCCGTGAAAGTGGAGGGGGCTGAAGGAGGGCGGGGAAGAAGGTCTGGGGGCGGACCCAGGGGCAGGAGGAGGAGGAAGAGTTGCTGCTGAAAGAAGGTGGCGAAGGAGGAGCCGGAGCAGCTGCTGCCAGCCGGCGGGCACCAGAGTCCTGCCCGCTGCCGCACGAGTAGCCACGGGCGCGAGCGGGGCCAGAAGTCTCCTCCTCCATGATCCCTTTGGGAGCCGGGGGAAGACTTTGCCCGGCCGTGAGAGCTGGTCTGCGTTTCCCAGGCGCGGCGGCGGCGGCGGCGGCGGCGGCGGAGCAGCGGCAGCAGCCGGGTCCGAAGCGGAGTGGCCACAGACCGGGGCGTGTGCGCCCCGCTCGGAGGGTGCTCGGGTTCCCCACGGAATGTCCCCGGGGCGCCCTGCGCGCTGACCCCCCAGCCGCCTCCGCCCTCGGCGCCTGCTGCCTCTCTCGGGCGGGCTTGGTGTTCGGGACAGCAAGCTTCCCGGCTCCTGGGCAGTGGGGAAGCCCCCGGGGGCGGGTGACCTCAGCTGGCCAGGACCCAGCCCTCCCCCGTGCGTATCTCGCTTAAGATGGCAGCGGAGTCAGGGGAACTAATCGGGGCTTGCGAGTTCATGAAAGGTGAGGAGCAGCCGCCCCGCATCCTCCAACCCTCCGTCGCCCCCAACTCTTTTCACTTCTCGCCCCAACGTCCCAACCACTGTCTCCGGCTTCTTCCTGGGCCCCCAGCGTATTGCGGTCGCTGCGCGGGCTCTCGTCCCCTCTCGGTGCTATCCTCTCCCCGAGGACCCCCTGCTTCCGGCTTCTCTGTCTTTCTTGCGTCCCTCGTTCCCTCTGCAGCACGCTCGGAAGGCCTCCCCGCCCGATAATGGGACGGCGCTGGCCTCTCCCGGGCTCCTGCATGCAGCGGCTCGTGCGGATCCTTTCGGTTGCCTTTATCCTTCTACTGCTGGACTCGGTTTTCGGGACATCTCCAGACACAAACCCCGTCTCTCCTCCCTTCCTCTTCTTGAAGTCTCCGGAGCTGCAGGGGAGAGGCTCGCCTCTGGCCTCTCCCTTCCCCTTCCGCAGCTGCTGAGGTCTGGACATTTCTGAACCAAACTTGCATCTCCAGTGCTACGGGTACCCTCAGCTTCTACCTGCTCCCGCTGGCCTGAACAAGGGGGATATGGGAGCTCTGCCCACCGCTGAGTTCTCAGTCGGGCCCTCTTCTCGCTTCTCTAACTGGTATGCTCTTGGATCTCTGTCGCTTTGTGGGAGAGATCAGGGCTCTGCAAGAATTCCATGTGTTAATGGGGTCTTTAAATAATGGGTGGCGGTTGTTATTTTGATCTTGTTGCATTAGCAACCCCCCCTGCCCCCAGCTTCCCTACTTCTCATATGTTTTCTCCTGTCTTTTAAACTTGTCTTTCAGATCGGTTATATTTTGCTACTTTAAGGAATAGACCAAAAAGCACAGTAAATACCCACTATTTCTCCATCGATGAGGAGCTGGTCTATGAAAAGTAAGTTTCTTTCTTTCTTTCTTTTTTTCTTTTTTTTCTCAACCATTTAGTTTGTTGGCTCTTTGGTGAGGAAATGCAGTGCACCTTGATGGCAGTTTTATTCACCTTCCCCCCGTGGTGCAAGCAACAAATCCAATTTCTTTAGGCTCAGATGCTTGGGGAGAGGTGCAGGGAAAGTTAACATAATTTGAACCTATCGTCACCTCATTTCTTTTAGACCTCTATCTATATTTGTTCTTCCTACCACCACAATAAACTGCAACCGTAGATTCCTAACACTCCCCAGAGCAGGACCAGGGAGACGCACCCTCTGTCCTTGCCAGATTCTGTAGCAGGCCTGTGAATCAGTTCATGGAGTATTTATTGGAGCACCTACAGAGTACAGGGCAGTGTGTGTATTGAGTTTATCTGTGTGGTAAATTATTGAGTTATTTTATTTGGGTGCCCCAAGCTTCACAGTATTATTATTTTTGCCTTTGAGGAAGTGGTATAGGAGTGCTAATTTACATTCTTTGTTTACTCTGCCTCTGTGGGATTAGGATTTGAGAGTGTAAGATACAAGTAGGGAACTGTTTTCTGTGAAAGACCATTGATCTACAGGAAAAAGATATCGTATAGTATAGTAAAAACTTAAAGAGAGATAAATCTCTACTTAATAAAAGCAACATATAATAAGGAATAAGAAGGCTGAGTTGACATAATTATGTCCTTTTATTAAAAGAGCTAGTGTTTCAGAGTTGTCCAGCATATTCTAACAAACATTTAATTTTACTTCCTTGTTTTCTTAACCAAACGTGCAATTAAATGAACATAGTTCAATGAACCATAGTTACTTAGTAAGCTTCCTAGGACTTGTCATGTTAAGAGGAATTTTGGCAGTTCTGCCAAAGGATTTGTGGGTACCACCAGGTATTGGAAGAGTGAGAGTATTCTCAGACTTCAAGAGCATATCTTTTATTTGAGGGAAAACATTCTTTAATTTCACTTAATCATAGGGATTCTTGAAACTGATGTCTTCGGGACATTTCTCTCAGTGGTGCTGGGAGCAGGATGCTCCTTGAATGGCTGAAGTGAAAGTGGGAATGAAAGAGCCCTTTGCTGCGGCTCATGAATGCCCAGAGTTGCTGGGCAAAGAGGTCTAAATCCCTGGTGTCAGATTACAGCTCTGCTCCTAGATAGCATGGACTACTGCACTGCCTGCTCTCTGACCTCTGGTACCTGGATGATGTCACTGCCAGCAGTGTTTATGGAGTGTTCATTCTATTGTTGGGAATGTGCATTGTTGTCGCCCTCTTTTTCTGGGTGTAGGGTTTGGGGACCTCTCATGAGTCCGAGGGTACAGACTGTGTATATGCCATTATGTTTAATTCTTCAGTGATGTGCCAGAAGTTAATATGTCACTGAACAAGCTCCAGGCCTTGAGGTCTAAGTTGCTTCTCTTGGGATTGCTAGATGGTAGATCTAGCAGAAAATTACATTTAGTCAACTAAACACAGTCAGTAGTCAGTGGTTTTTTGATTCTACTATTAATATATGAGGAAAATTTTTTGTGTGATTTTAATGTTAGTATTTTAGGATAGGGCTACAAACCACATTCTTCTTATATTGATTCTACTGTATTTCTGGTGTCCTGTAAAGAAAGACTTGCTGGAGAGACCATCCAATTTATATTGTGAGTTTTGATGTCATTCAAAACTATGATGAGGACTCCAGTCTGGGCAGAGTGTGTATTTCTTTTTATTTGAGGTGCCTAACTACTATGCCACAGTAGTGGCTATGGTTCTGATCACCCACACCTCCATTTTTTTGTCACCTCAACATATTTCACAGGGCTAGAGGATGTAGTGAATACACGGATGATGGATGCATATGTTACCTTCAAGGAGCTCCAAACCTGCAGGGAGAAAGACAGGACTGCAGTGAGACGGAGAGAAAAGATGACTGCCATAGAGTAACATAACCCCTGTGCTGGGGGGAATTCATGGGCATTGGGGAGCACTTCTGGTTGAGGGGTTCAGAAAAGGCTTCATGAAGGAGTTAAGACTGGCTTGAAGGATGGACAGAGATATGAGATGAGAGATCCCAGAAGTGGGAACAGTGAGGATGAGGAGGGAGGCTCTGGCGTGTGTTCAGGGAATAGTAAGACCTCTGATTTGCCTGGTGTGTGTACAGGTTCAAGTGGGGCTGTGTGATAGGAAGCTGAAAGGTCAGCTGGGCAGATTGAATGCAGCATGGTATGCCATGGGACTCTCTTGAGGATCTGGGGGCAGTCCAGGGTATGACTGGACCTATGCTAACTGCAAATAATGGCAAACATTTATTGAGCATTTAAATGCATGCCAGATGCTGTTCTAGGTGCCCCATAACTATTAATTTATTTTATGTTCACAACAGTTTTGAGGCAGCTACTATTACCATCCTTAGTGTGCAAACGATGAGAGTAAGGTACAGAGAGGTTAGGTAACTTGCCCAAGGTCACAGAAGTAAGAAGTAGCAGACCTGGAATTTAAAACCAAGCCCTCTGGTTCCAGAGTACATATATCCTCTCTAAAAAAATTAATATGATGCTATCGTCACTTAAGATGGATTAGAGAGGAGGTAGAGCCCACCTAGAAAAATTCTGAAATGTTCAGTGGGGAGAAATAAGTGTCTAGATTAGGACTGGTGGCAATGGTGGTGGGAAGAAGGGCTCTGAATCCATGTGACTTGGGAACACACCAGGTGGGTGGGTTGGTGGGGTGCTGAGGAAAAAGAGGGGTCAAAGAAGTCTTTAAGACAGCCTGGGTCATGGTGAACCTGCTGGGACCATTGACTGAAATAAGAAGTAGGGCAGAAGAATTGGCTTTAGTGGGGAGATCAGGCATTCCGTGTTGGTCAGGTTGGAATTAAGGAATTTAAGGGATGTGCACGTCAGTGTTGGATATCACATAAATTTGAAGTCCTTAAATTTGGGAATTTTCCACAAAGAGATGATAAAGCCTTGAGAATGATGTGATTTCTGGGAAGAAAGAAAAAATATCAAGGCCTGTATTTCATAGGCATGACCAGGATGAGAGGAGCAAGGGAAAGAGGTGGAAATAAGCAGCCAAAGAGGTGGACAAATGCCGAAGGAGAGAGAAGAAAGGGGAGAGGGACAGAAGTGGTGCAATCCATCTCTTCAGCTCCACTTCAGGGAGGTATTGAATGAGAGAGACTGTAAAGCCCCTGAAGGATGAGTAATATCTGGGTTCTTCTATGGAGGACGGCTTATGGTGAGGAAAACCTTGACTATCATATCAGATTGTACATGTCTCTAAGGAAAGGGGAATATTAGTATGCATAATCACACAGGGCCTTGTACAGCCCTGTATCTGTGTAGTTATTTGCTGAATGTATAAGTGAAATACTGCCTTTCTGACTAAATTATCACCCTGGAAATGCAACTATTATTTTTGAATCAGGAAGTAGACTCTTTAAATATTAGGCTGTGGGCATTCTGGACACAGCTGTGTTTTGTGCAGATGTTTATTTAGCTATGGAGAGACATTAGTGCATTATGATTGAAATGGCAACCTTCTGAGAAGCTGGTGGAGAAAATTTAACAAAGTGGCCTTATGAGGTCAGGCTGTTTATTAGAAATGAAAGTATGAATTTTCTCCTTGATTTTTTTTTTTTTTTTTTTTTGCGGTACGCGGGCGTCTCACTGTTGTGGCCTCTCCCGTTGCGGAGCACAGGCTCCGGACGCGCAGGTTCAGCGGCCGTGGCTCACGGGCCTAGCTACTCCGCGGCATGTGGGTTCTTCCCGGACCGGGGCACGAACCTGTGTCCCCTGCATCAGCAGGCGGACTCCCAACCACTGCGCCACCGGGGAAGCCCTCTCCTTAATTTTTAAACAGAATTTATCACATTGATATAAAGGCCTGAGCAGTTTTAGTAAAATGTGGTTGATAATAAACATACATTTGTCCTTGGTTTATGATTTCACAGATCAGAATTAACATCAGCGTATAGACTAACACACTTGTGGGAAAAAAGTAGCCCCATAAAAAGGGAGCCTTTCAAAGATTTGTCTGTATGTGATTAAGCTGCAAATAATGTACAACCCTCCAGAAAGGCTAGTTCTTTGGTTTTGGAATTGGGCCGTGTAATCTAAAGAGAGGCTTACTTTTTATAACTTGGCTCAAATTTTTTTTGGCTCAAAAGTTAGCAAAATCAAATATTTTAATTATTATAACCTTTGTGTGCCCCTCTTAATGGTGATGGGTATAGGGTTGGATGTTTATGCATAGAAAGCCAGTTTGCTATAAAGGAGAGTGTAGAGGTCTTGTCCATTTTCATTTCTTCTCTCCTTGTGTTTGCAAAGGAAAGGTATTGAAAATGCAGGAGAGAACCCTTCATGGTCATACTCTGGGGACTGAATATTAAGCAGTTTCTGAAACGATTCAAAGGATTTCACCAAATGTTTTAGCGTGGAAGAATGAGCAGCCTCTAATGAGGACTAATTAGCTAACTTGAAGATTTAAATACTTTAAAATGTTCAATTTTCATTTAAACTTTATTAAAGCAGCCTGATATTAATACAACCGGGAATTTTTGGATAAGTAATTTATAGAAGAATGATTTCTTTTATGTAGCCTGTAGCATAGGTGTGAGTTGAAATGTGAGCCTAGGACATCTTTGAGAGAAATACAGAAAAACTTCTCTTGCCCGGAAATACTTGTGGGAATGGATATTTAGGTTAGATAGAGGTAGGAAGAAACACTTTTGGTTTTTCAGTTTTTATTTTAAATTTAATGTGTAACAAGTAGGTTTATTTAACGGACAGCTGAATGCCATCTAAGCACATATATACGTACACAGATATGTGATCTTATAAGAGCCTTAGGGCCATCATTTGGTACCTTAGCTTTCATTATAAATTGCAATGATATAGACAGATATTTATAGTCCTGTGACAGGCGATGTTCTATATCCTTTATACACACTAACTCAATCTTCAGAGCAACCCTAGGAGTTAGGTGCTATTATTATCACCACTTTATAGATAAGGAAACTGAGGCCCAGAGAGGGTTATGTAGAGCTTAAGGTCATTGAGCTAGTAAATTTGCCCTGAAGTCTTGCTCTTATGCTTCCAGCAAGTTCCCAGTTGTCCTGAGCCTGGTTGGGGGGAGGGTGCAGAACAGCTTTGCCCCTCCCTGGCTCACGTGGCCCTTCTAACTTGGGTGGTGATGGCTTTGGCAGTAAATGTGCTGCTGACGTTGTGTGCACAAATTTGTGTGCAGGCTGTATCTGGGAATGTGTGATGATAGTAATTAAAATGTTTTTCCACGGCTCCGCTTTTGTGGGTGTAATTTTGCTTTTTCTCCTTTCAGTGGACTGCCCCGCCTAAAAAGGAGAGAGAAAGTAAATTGAGTTAATTATCATTATATATTAATAGGAGAGATGAGAACAAAAGCCCAGTTTTTATAAGCCTGTGAAAACTTTTTGCAGGCTGTCTGGTGAAATGTTCTTGCTGCTTAACTGGTGTAACATAAGATGTAATGATTTCTGTATAGAATTCTCCTAAAAACTTGGAAAACTCTTTAGCTTTTAAAAGATGGTATAGGTTTCTACTTTCTTCCCCTGTTCTCCTTCCTCCCATCCTAACCTTGCAGAAATAACCCAGTATTGTTCAGGGCCACTTTTTCCACTCTCTGTTTTGAACGCATGAGTTTTAGGCGTGTGCTTGTGTATGTGTACACCTGTGCACATAAACAGGAGTACTATGCTGTGTACGTGATGAGGAAATAGACATATCTGTATACATTCACTGGTCAGTTCTTAATTCTGTGACCCACTGGAGTCAACTGTTACTTTCAGGATATTGATTTATTAAATAGTTGCTGTTTTGACCTCCTAGGCATTCACAGTGGGTAGTCAGTCTCTGCTCTTCATAAGGACAAATTGTTACTCAGTTCTTTCAGTTTGCTTGAGATAAGCCTGGTGAAAATGCAAAATTTAACGGAGGTGCTGAGGACTCGGTTAAAACTGACAGGGCTAGTCTTAAAAGGGCAGCCTGAGAGAGGGATCCGAATAGACTGTACGAGAGTCCAATGAGGAGCTGTCTGCCGTCCAAGTTCTTTGTCAGCCAAGTCACCACAGGGCAGCTTCATTATTGTGTTTGAAGTAGATCCCTAAGACATCAGATGTCCTCATTTGTAAGTTCATAAACACATTCCAAAGCTGAAATTAAATGACCTTTACTTAGCCACAGCTTAATACACCTTCGTGCTTAAAAAACAAAGAAAAAGAAAAAAAGACTCGACACATTTTTATGGGAAGTGAAAAAAGCAAAATTTAAAAGAAAGTTGTAAGCGGTTGGAAATAGAGAAAACTTAACATTTAGATGGGATAGATTTTGGTGCAGAGCACTGTGCTAATGCTTTGGGGATACACAGATACATAAAGAAGGAAGTGGAAACAATACATTGCAAGGCAATATATGACAAAAGCTGTAAATGTACATATTAGAAATCTAAGAAAGGAAGAGATATAAAGGCTATGATATTTGAACTAGCTTTTGAAGGGTGTGTAAGAGCAAAAGAGTAAATTTTATGATCTCCGTGAGGACAAGTACTGCCTATTTTTGCTCACCACTGTATCCCTATACCCAGCACAGTGCCTGGCATAGAGATGGTGTACAAGAAATTTTAGCTGAATGAATGAGTGAGTGAAGAAGGAGGAAAGAAAGAAAAATTTCAGTGTTGGGGAATAGCAACATTCTGTCAGGTGAGGCAAAATACTTGCAGTGCAGAGAGGTCACAGGGGAGGCTGGAAACATGGTTGGGGACTGGCCTATGGAAAGCTGTTTGGATCTCACTTCTGCTGGTTTATGAATGACAGGGAGACGGAGCAGAGCTCTGCTTAGGACAGATACTCCCATGGCTGGGAGGTGGGGTGTCTGTTATCTGTGGCCAGGCTGGTTTATGGTTGTAGCAATGGGAACAGAAAGGCCCGGTGGGGGAGAGGCTAGAGAGGATGGAGTGACTGTATTTGGGACTGACCAGATGAGGGGGTGGGGGAATTGAAGGTTAAGTTCAAGGTTTCTGACTTGAGTGATTGGGAGAAAGGGACACCTTAAAGTAGGCCATGTCTGTAAATCAGATGGAAGAGCTGCCTTTTTTGTTGCCTTGTTTTATTTTGGGGATGGCGAAGAGAAGTAAAAAAGGGGGGTCTATAATGAAAGTGGTCTATAAAGGGGGTCTATAATGAAAGTGGACGAGGAGTCTTTGTGTTTTGTGATCTTTCAGCAGAAAATAGACAATGTCTGCTCTGGATATTTAGATATTTACTTGTTTAAAATCTGGGGAGGTGGGTGGGACAGCTGATCTCAAGTTCCTTTCTGGCTCACTGATTTGAGTTGGGCTTAAGTGTGGAATTCATTGTTTCTTTAAAAAATTTTTTTACATTTAAAAAGTTGGTTTTGGGCTTCCCTGGTGGCGCAGTGGTTGAGAGTCCGCCTGCCGATGCAGGGGACACGGGTTCGTGCCCCGGTCCGGGAAGATCCCACATGCCGCGGAGCGGCTAGGCCTGTGAGCCATGGCTGCTGGGCCTGCGCGTCCGGAGCCTGTGCCCCACAAAGGGAGAGGCCACAACAGTGAGAGGCCCGCATACCACAAAGAAAAAAAAAAAAAAAGTTGGTTTTGTTAATCACCTAAATATTTCCAGGACCACCAAACAATCAGATGTTGAATGAGAACCATCAAATATATTGCTGTATTTATTAAAGGATGTAACAGTCCTGGTCCTCGACAACTTGGAAACATCTGATAAAGGATCACGATTACTTGTGATTGATAGAGAATTCCTTTATGGAAAATAGTTTGTGTGAACTAGAGTTTTTGAATAAAATGTTTCATTTATTAATTTATTAGTTTAATATTTTGGTCTTAAAGACGGTCACGTCCTATTGACAAATTAAAGAATTTGCTTGTTTGGACTTCTTCTTTTCTTATAAAATTTAATTTTCTTTTGAGAACCAGAAAAGATGGTTTATTTCAGATTTGCTCTCCTTGATGGATATACTCTTGTAATGCATTTATCTTGTCTGAGAATGTGGCATTTCACTGGGGCAGCTTCTACAGAGAGTTAGAAAATCACATCTTAAAATATCAAAGCAGTTTTGTAATTTATGGAAACCTTCCTAAAATGAATGTACATTTTTGCCTTGTTAAAGAATTTACTGATTATGATTTGCTTTTTTTCCGTAATACTCAGACTCTATTATTATGAATACATTGGTTGTATAGTTTCACTGTAATTCAGGGATAGTTTTAGGAGCTCCTAAGGAATAAAGGGATCTCTGCTTATGTAGCAGATGGTGCCTGCTTGCTAAATGTCTTTTGTCTTTTAGTGGTTTTAATTTATTCAGTCAGTTTTTGTTGATGACTACCATGAGTACTTTCTAGGTGTTGCATACTGTTGGGTTAGCTTTTGACATTATTATCAATGTACCAGCTGCCAATAGCTGCCTTCTGCCTATGATCTGTCTGATGAGTCTAATATACTATGGGCATAGGAACTAGATATCACATTTTATACAAAATAAGGCTAAATAGACTCCAAGCGAGTCTGAGAGTGTTTTATAGACATCGCTAAAGGGCATGGGTTTGTGACAGGCTTTAGAAAAAGCAATGTGACTTTGTTTTTTGGCTTACTTGTGATTCTCACTTATATTCCAGATTGAGATTTCTGAGTTGGGGATCCTTGTATAACTGATTTCTTATTCTATACATTTATCGTCCTTTTAAGAGAGTGTGGAATATATGCAGCATTTACATTAGTCCTGGTAGTCAAATTATTGATTGTCTGCAGCTGAATTAATCTGAAATGCTAAAAACATTTTATTTTTTTCTAAGTGTGTGATAAAGAAAAGGGTTAAAAGGTCTTTTCTAGGGAGCTGTGAATAGTGGGCTTGAAAATAGCATCTTTCATGTTCTGCCAGATGCTTTAACTAGTGTCAAATGTGTTTTATTTTATATGGCCTATAGCAGATTGCCTACAGCTCTAGAAAACCCAAAAGTAAAGGTTTAGAATGATTTTAACTTGGCAAAACTCTCAGATAGAATTGAAGGGGCTGCTAAGCAAAAAAGGAGTTGGGATGGTGCTTAGTTGGGGTGAGTCTTTTTAGATTGGGGGTTACTTCTGGAGGAGGTCACATTGGGAGCAAGCCAGTAATAAAGATGCAGGCCGGGTCGGGGGGAGACTGTGGAGATGGGTGCTCCCAACCTTTCCCTGCTCTAGAGAGGTGGATGACCTCGCCATTCTCCATCCCCCTCACTGCCCTTTCCTTTTTAGGTTATTTTTGTCAATTTTGTCTACTTAGTTCAATTTTGTACCCAAAGCTAGTAAAATGTGATGTCGGATATCTTTCCCCAGATTTGACCTGGTGTATAGTTTAGGATTAAATGGAAGAAGGCGGTATTTTTGCAGATGAACCAACCACGTCAATCTTTCATTCATTTACTCAGTCATCTCTGTGCCAGGTCCTAGGGAGACATTAATGAGCAAATTTTAACCCAACCCTGTTCTCATCGAGTTTATAGTCCAGTGAGGCTTTGGGAGGCCATTAATCAAATATTGAGACATAGGACTGTTTTGTAAGTTCTCTGAAGGAAAGACCTGTGGTTTTGGAAGCACATAACAACGAAAAGTGGCCTGCAGGGTGAAGGGGTGCGTGTGCGTGGGCGCGTGCGTGTGTGTATGTGTGTGAAGTGGGGTGACAACGGAGGTGGAGGTAGAGGTGGGGGAGGGATCAGAGAAGAATTCACTGAGGAAGTGTGACTGGAGCTGAGACCTAGAGGATAAGTGGGTGTTAATTAGGCCAGGGAGAGTAAAGTGCCAAGGGCCTGAGGCAAGAATTAAAAGAAACAGCTTGGTTGGAGCTTGCTAGTACTAAAATGGGGGAAATGGTGCAAAATGAGGCCCCAAAGAGAGATAGGTAGGGGCTGCATCACCCTGGGCCTCACAGACAAGTTTGAGGGTTTTGGTTTTATTTCCAAGAGCTTAGAGAGGTAATGTGATCATTGCTGGGTTTTAGAGTAATTATTTTCCTTTTCAGGACCTCACTTGCTTTATGACATGTGAGGAAGGTTAGTCTTTTGTGTAAAGGGGATCAGTCCCCATTCTGTTTTTTACCAAAGTCACATGCATACTGTCTGCATGGCCCTCTTGCCTTCAATACCTGCCATTAAACAAAGGGGTTAATTTCCACTGCTTGAGAGTGTTTCTGTGGGAGTGAATTTTAATCTTGCCAGTGCATTCCTGAAAAAGTCTTCTTTTGTTTACCTTAGTTTGAGAGTCAGTGGGGTTTTTAATTAATTGACCTGCTCCAAAGAGGGAAGTTACAGCATTACAGACCCTGGTGCTGAAGGTTCCTTGATATCATTTAGTCTGTCTTTTGGCTTTAAGGCAAAGCAGCAACCCATTTTACAGAAGCAGCAGCTGAAGGCTTAGGTGGCCCTGTTACTTGCCCCAGGTTAATAAGGTGGTGAGTGGAGAAGGGTTCCTCATATTCCCAGTTGTGTATCTGGACTTTCCTAAAAACCTAGATAATGTACCAAAGGACAGGCGTGAGAGTTGATATTGGGATCCTCTCCTTCCTTTGTGATCTCAACAAATTTACTTACCTACGTAAGGTAAGGTATTTACTTACCTTACGTAGGTAAGTAAATAGTACTGATGTGAAGGTTCCTACCTTATTAAGCCGCTCTCTGGACTGTGGCTTTGTTTTCCGGCTATGTAGAAAGCATAGTGAATATAAGGAAGAAAGCTGTGAGGATCTTTCTGTTCTCTGAGGAGACACTGAGGAAAATGCCTTCTGTACCTAGACCCAACACACTGAGAGGGCAGAGTGCATCAGACAGGGCGAGCAGCCCTTGAGAAACATTTGAACTGTTGAATGGTTTGTTTAGTATGGATAACTAGAGTCATAGACAATCTAGACCATTTTATTTATATATATATATATATATATATATACACACACACAACACACACTACAATATATATAATATATATACAATATTATATATTATATATAATAATATACTATAGTATATTATTATATATAATATATATAATATGTGTAATATACATACTATAATATATAATATATATAATAGTCATATATAATGGCTAGGAATGTGATATGATAGGGTAATATAATATAATATAATAGCTGGAAAGAACTTTGGAAGCCATCTAATTCAGCATTTTTATTGATAGATGAGGATGTGGAGTCCCAGAGAGGCTAAGGCATCAGCCCAGGGACTTTGAGGGATCAAGTTGAGACACGAACCCCTTGCTTCCCAATGGTCTTTAGTTTTCCATCAGTCTCTAGGTGACTGATGTGGAGCGGGAAGCTTCTTAGATGTCTAGCCTCTCTTCCCTAGGAGGTAGGCATCAATGTGACTGTGGTTTGTTATACTTGAGCAAAAACTCAGACTTGTACTTTGATCTTAGATTAATGTTTGCTGAGCATTTGAGACCTTTTTGAAATGTGATCATTGTGAGTTTCAGCCATGTACAGGATCTTTATCATTAGACTGGAGGGGTGCTGATAATATTTTAGTGATAGGGAAAATATTAGGTGAAGTGTATAGCCCAGAGATCAGTGCTGATTAATTTCACCAAAATTTTGCACATATGTACATACACACACACATACACACACATCTCACTGTGCTTTGGAGGATACTGCTATCTTAGCATTTATCAATGGTAATTATGTTTACTTGTCTGTCTTTGGGTGGTGAGCTCCTTATGGGTAGGGACTGGTAGTCAGCAGGTTTTCAGTAATATTTGAGTGAGTGAGTGAATGAATGAATAGACGAAACATGTCAGCAGTGCTGGTAAAAAGTTTGAAGAGTTGGCGTGCGTTATAATGATCTTACAGAATTTTTTCATATTTTTTTTGTATTGTCAGCACTCTTTGATTATTATGTTAACTTGTAGTGCCTTGCTCAGAGTAGGTGGTCATAAATTTTGTTCAGTGAGTATTGCTTGGAATATAGTTTATCTTTTTGCTGAGGAGTTGACAGTTTTCAGAGGAAACTTCTGATATGTAGAATAAGGTACAACTGTGCTTTAAATAATGATTCCTCTAGGAATGGACCCACTTAAATTAGAATTTGTTAGAAAAACCAAACACAAAAGAATGATACATCATAAACTTCATAAATCTCGTGAGAAGAGCTAGACATGTAGGGTATAACAGAAAGGCTTCTAGGCCCAAGTTCTATTTCCCTTAAATTCTGTGGGTAGTGGGTGACCCTGGTAAACATTTGCTCTGGTCCCATTTCTTCATTCTCCCCAGAAGATAACCCTATCTTTCCTTCCCTCCCCACTTGCAGGACTCCAATTCTTTTCATTTCTTTCCTATCAAAACAGGGAAGAATTTGATTTTAGCTATTTACACTTACTGAATAAAAAAGACAGATTGACTGTTTTTCACTTAATTCATGAGTTTCATTCTAGGTATTGACCCATAATTTACCAACCTTACAAGGGGAAATTTATATATACATAAGGGATACTTATTCATTTGTTCATTCGTGCATTCATTTAGAGGGGAAGCTCAGGGTACTCTGCAATAATAAAATAATATATCCATGGTTTTCCTTGTCCAAATGAGACGAGTTTCCCCCCCGACCCTAGAAAAAGTGGGGGCCCTTGCTTGACTGTGGCTCTGGAGGCCTCTTCCTGGGAATTGCCACAATGGAGAAGACACTATCATGTATCATTAACCTCAGGTTTAGGAGCCCACTCAGCCCTCGGGTTTCTTTATTGTGTCTCTACACGGCTTATCTCTGCCATTTCTCCTCTCCATTTTCACTGTGCCCAGGTTGATGACTTTCCAGTTCTCCTCTTCTGCCCTGAGCCCAATTCTTTTATTCTCCTACCTTGGTTCCAAGTTGCTCAAGTACATATTTTATACCTTTTAGCATATTTGAGTTATTTCAATTGTTATCAGTTGATTTTTGTATTTTAACATTTCCCTCTAGCTAATGGTCTGGCCTGTAAATGTGTTTCCATTTTCCCCACCTCTGGTGAGGAAGTTTCTTACAAAGAGGCATGTTGTTGGAAGGTGTCTTCTCTGTTCATGGCATTTTATTATATCTGAGTCAGTGATAACCTAGCATGGTGTGAGCAGCTGTGACCATTTTTTCTTCAATGCTCTTGACATTTTCAGAAATGTATTTAGCTTGTTAGAAAATTATATTTATATAAAACTATATTATAAATACATATATATTTTTAGAACTGTAAGCACTGTAAGGAAAGGATATATAAAATGACCTTAAGATAGAGTTTGTTGGCTTTATATTTGTCTGTGACAATTCTGACTTTTGAAGACATGTTCTAAATTGCTCTTGGCTGTGCAAAATTTTTGACTGAATTTCTTAGTGTGACTTGAAAGCCATCCCTCCTTTTGTAGGATATAAACGCTGGCTCATTGAGCTTCAAGGTATTGTGAGGTTAGAAACCTTCTAGGTTAAGATTGCTTGTTTTTCTTCTACCCTTAGCCTGGGGCTGTGGTCAAGATAGAGGTATACATCTTTCATTGTAGCTATCTGATGCTCTGAGCTAACTGTCTCTTTGAGGGACTGTGAAGGGTAGTGGGGACTAGGTCCTCTTCTATTTTTCCACCCTCTCCTGTCCTAGGTCCCAAACTGGCTTTCTGGAACTATGACCCCCTTGAACAGGAAGGGACAAGAATTACCAGAGCCTAATCTCACTGTTGGGAAAAAATGTGGGCCCCTGAAAGGAAAGGACATTGTCCTTAAACATTTCATCTATACCTCACTCATGGTGCTTCATTATTTCTCTAGTTATTTCAAATAAGTTATTTATTTATATTTCTCTAGTTGTTTGTTATTTTTTGTTTCTTTCTTTTTTTTAAAATCTTGATCAGTGTTGTCTATCAGCACATAACATTTTCTGCAGTGATGGAAATGTTATATATCTGTATTGTACATCTTGGTAACCATTAGCCGCATGTGGCTTTTGAACTCTTGAAATGGGCTAATATGATGGGAGAACTAAATTTTTAATTTATTTAACTTCAATTAATTTAAATTTACATAGCCACGTGTGGCTAGTGGCTGCCATATTGGAGAGTGCAGATCAACTTAAGGACGAGGTTTGTATTTGATTTACTTTTTCCTGTGCTGTTGGAGTATACCAATTTATTTTCATGTTGTTTGGTGAAATAGGTGTGTTCATTAACCATGTTGCTTCCAAAAGTACGTGTGGCTAAGCTGGCTCTATTGTTAGGAATAGCTTTGAGTCTGGAATTGAAGTCGGCTTATAATGGTTAGTATGAAACTGGAATTAGATGACCTGCATTCTATATGCTTTCCTAAAATTTGTTCACAGTGAGTTAAGAAAGCTGAAATAATCTTAACTAAAAATTCCAGATTTACCTTAAAGTCCTATGTCTCAATATTCATGTTCAGGGCTTCCCTGGTGGCGCAGTGGTTGAGAGTCCACCTGCCGATGCAGGGGACACGGGTTCGTGCCCTGGTCTGGGAAGATTCCACATGCCACGGAGCGGCTGGGCCCGTGAGCCATGGCCACTGAGCCTGCGCGTCCAGAGCCTGTGCTCCGCAACGGGAGAGGCCACAACAGTGAGAGGCCCGTGTACCGCAAAAAAAAAAAAAAAAAAAAAATTCATGTTCAAGTAGCAAAATAAGATATATTAGTTGAGTTTTGCTTACAATAACCCAAAGATAAGGAAATCTCTGTGATAGAAACAAGGCTGCCTTAATCAGTGCTGGTACATACTTATTTGTACAGTCTTTTCATTTTGGTTCTTTTGAGTGGATTCTTGTCGACAGGGCTTGAACTGGTCGGTAATTGTTGTAGGCATAGTTCATTTTGGATTCATGGGTATTTTTTTATACTTAGAGCACAGCATCACACTGGGGACTAGAAATAGAAGAACTTTTAATTTCAAATTCTTGCAGGTTTCCTTTTTTGGCAAGTCTACTCTTACTCTCATGAAACCTGTGTGCAGGAATGGCTAATTTTCATGTTACCTTGAATATAAGGGCCAAAATATTGTCTACTTGTTTAAGATGGATAAAATATACAAGTATAGTATTCTTTTTTTTTTTTTTTTGCGGTATGCAGGCCTCTCACTGTTGTGGCCTCTCCCGTTGCGGAGCACAGGCTCCGGATGCGCAGGCTCAGAGGCCATGGCTCACGGGCCCAGCTGCTCTGCGGCATGTGGGATCCTCCCGGACCGGGGCACGAACCCTGTCCCCTGCATCGGCAGGCATACTCTCAACCACTGTGTCACCAGGGAAGCCCAAGTATAGTATTCTTAAGTAAGGCAAGAGGCTTTTGGCAGATTTGTAATGACATATCTATGGTAGTGTAATTTGGGTAGCAGAAAAAATTAAATCCTAATTTTTATTTAAAAAATTAAATGTCTTTTGGGGATGCTTTTTTTGGAAACGTGTTGATATTTAGTAAATTTATAGTCTAGGCTAAATTGAATTTGGGCATTAATGAGCAAAATAGTCATAATGAAGACTTATTTGTTGAAGTTTATTATGAGCAGGACATTCTCAAGATGTCCAGTCCCTGAGTGGGAAGCTTACACTGTAGTTGGCCAGGTAGGATCTTCACTTAAAAGGATAATTCATAGTATGTGATGGTATGTGTCGTGGGCCAAAACAGTGGCTCAGATGGTAAGTTTTGGGAACTTTGAGAGAAGGGTGGTTAGTTTTCTCTTAGGGTGAGTGCAGGAGGTAGGACTTGAACTGGATTTTGAGGAAACTAGAGGGTAGTAGAAAGAGAAAAGGAGAGCATTCCAGGCAAGGAGACCAATCTGAGCAGCGGCTTGGATTAAGAATATGCATGGAGTATTCGAGAATGAGGAATGGACATATTTGTTGGAATGAAGATTCCATATGGGAACTATTAGGAGAGATCAGCCTGGAAGCTAGGGCTGTGATGGTTAGGGCTTTGATTTCTGAGCCAAGGAATTATTCTGAAGGGAGTAAAGAGCCATTAAACATTTTTGAACAGTGAGAGGATATGTGAGAAGTGAGATTTTATAAAGATTAATTTCTAGTGTGGAATATAGGTTGACTGGGCAGGAGAGAGAGAATTAAAACACTAAAGATGTGAGATGAAGAAAGATCTGGACTTTTGTTGCTAAAGTAGGAATAGAAAAGGAAGGGATGACTTAGAGTAGTAGCTTATTTGATATATAACAACTAAATTAATATTTATTTGAACTAAATTAATAGGAAGCTTCATGTCTGAGCAACTGGGAGAAACAAAATGTTTTCAGCCTGGAGGGCTGATTTGAAGGAAAGATGGGTTGAGTTCCAGGTGATGGAAGGACCCATAGATGGGAAGTCCAGCAGGTAGCTGAAGATGGGAAAAACTGATGTTGGGTCTTGGGTTAGGAGCCATCTGTTTTCCATAGTGTTATCGTTTAATTCATGACAGCAAATGATCTGCAGACTGATGCGTGTATCTTGGAGATGTAAAGGAGTGGAGAGAAGGAGACGAGCCAGGGTGTTATATAATACAGAAAGTCCAAGGAGAATGAAACTGAAAATAAGACCACTGGATTTAAGATACTTGAAAATTGAGAGCAAAGTTTGAGTGGAATAGTTGGAATTAGAACTTAGTGTACATGTGCTTTATGACTAAGTAGGTGATAAATAAAACCAGGAAGTGTAGGCCACATATATGTTTTGTTCATATTGGTTCTTTCAGTGCTTGCTTTTTAATTCTTTTACTTAATGTCCTGGCAGGGAGATAAAAGGAGGTGGAACTCAAAACTGTCCAAATAGTTCCCTGTTATGAGACTGGTTATAGTAACTGGAGGGCATTGGCAGGGTGAAATCACTAGTTATTTGGATTATTATGATTCAGTCGTATACTAACCTTTATTCCCAAAGATAATTGAAACCTGATTGTAACTTTAATGAAAATAAAAATGAGCATTGATGTTACTGAAAATATCTTTACTAAATACTACTTAAAAAAAAAATCTCAGTTTCTATGCAGATTTTGGACCTCTGAACTTGGCAATGGTGTACAGATACTGCTGTAAACTAAACAAGAAACTAAAAGTGAGTATTGTGGTGATGTTTATATTTTGGTATTAAAAATTTGAACTGTGAAATCTAACCAGTGGGGTTGCTGTGCATATACCATTTAGTTAGGTAATCTTGATCTTTGGAAATTTAAGTGAGTAGTTCACCTAGAAGTTGAAATTGATCTACCTGATTACCCCACAAAGGACATGTTAACCTCTTTCATTTTTCAGGATCAATGGAAACATGAGCTGAATGAAGTCATTGAAATAGTGATCTAAGAAAGAAAACTCAAATCCTTTCAGGTTGTTGTTAATGAGTTTATCAAATTCCCTCCTAGGATGATTTTTCTGAAACCTTCAGGTCCACTTCTGGACACTGTTACCAGGCGATGAAGGGGGCTGGCTCATCATTGCACGGCAGGAGCTCTGGAGCATAAGCTTTTTCTATCTGATCAAGATTGAAATTTTTGTGTATTTCTTGAATGTCACCTCTGTAGAGTTAACAGCCAAGTGAGATTGATCAACTAGCAGCAATAGAGCATGGATTTTACCTGTTATGACAAATTTTGGGTCATACATTCACTATTCATCTCTATTTTTTAAATTTTACATGTGGCTTTTTTTCCCTCTTAAATTCTAAGCATATATGAGGAAGAGTGACATCTATATTCCTAGTTTTGGTAAACTTACTTCATCACACAGAAAGAAATATTTATCTTTTTCTCTCAATTTTCTAAATGGGGATCTTAAATGTTTCAGTTTGCAAGGTGAAATCTACACAGCATGCTCTTGAGGATAACCACTAAATTATAATGCTTGGATAGTTTAATCTTTCTGCTGGGTAAAATGTTTCTGGCATGACATAGTGCAGTGCCTTGTATATATTACCTGCTTAATGATAATCTTTTGATTTGATTGATTTTTATTGTACTTAGGTATAAAAGACAGTCTATCATGGAGAATTTCCTGTAAAATATGAATTCACAGATTTTTGCCATTGATCTCAACATGCTAAATGGACATGGAATGATACCAAAGAGAGATTTTTAAAGTCAAAAATCACATAAGATCTGTTGTAATCAACTTTTTAGGGGATTAATTTCTAAAGTAGTGTCTGACTCAGAAATACATAGTATGTAAAACCTACTTACATTTTTAAAAAATTTTATTTTTTATTCATACTAAATTTTTAAATTTCATTTTCTATTTTTTTTAACATCTTTATTGGAATAGAATTGCTTTACAATTGTGTGTTAGTTTCTGCTTCATAACAAAGTGAATCAGCTATACATATACATATATCCCCATATCTCCTCCCTCTTGCGTCTCCCTCCCACCCTCCCTATCCCACCCCTCTAGGTGGTCACAAAGCACCGAGCTGATATCCCTGTACTATGCAGCTGCTTCCCACTAGCTATCTGTTTTACATTTGGTAGTGTATATATGTCCATGCCACTCTCTCACTTCGTCCCAGCTTACCCTTCCCCTTCCCTGTGTCCTCAAGTCCATTTTCTACGTCTGCGTCTTTCTTCCTATCCTGCCCCTAGGTTCTTCAGAACCATTTTTTAGATTCCATATGTATGTGTTAGCATATGGTATTTGTTTTTCTCTTTCTGACTTACTTCACTCTGTATGACAGACTCTAGGTCCATCCACCTCACTACAAATAACTCAATTTCTAAACCTACTTACATTTTTCAGAAAAGAAGCTACTGCCTATCATTTAAAAGATAAAGTTAAAATTTTTGTAATCACCAAGGAAGCAAATAATATCCCCAAAAGATTTAATAAAAAATATTAAATGGACTTTTTATGGATGAATGAACAAGGAAAGGATAATTCATAAATAATTAAAAGCCATTTCTTCCTTTTGAGGACCTAGGAATTTCTTCACTTTCTTGATTAGTCCTGTTAGTATGTAGTTGGTATGAACTGGGTATTATAATCAACAGTGTGGAACCTGTCTGCTATCTGGAATGATTGAAGAGAAAGGAATCATTATCAGGAAAACAAATTTTCTGGTCTGACTCAGTGCTCTATATAACAAGTACATAAGAGTAGATGGATTGAATTAAGACTATTTTACTATCATGGTCTATACTAAACAGTATGGGTAAGCATATACAAGGACTTGTTTTGATATTTTTCATTTACAAAGCTTTCTTTCAACATTATACAAATTTAATAAAGTTCAGACAGTCCCCTCTGTTCATTTCAGTGATCAGGTAATCTGATGGATGCCTGGAATGAATGACCTTTTTAGCTTTAGTACAATTAGTGGGACCCTTGTTACTTGCTGAGGGAATGAATTTTAAATGTTAGTAAGCCATGGGTTATCTCAATAAAACATACCAAGTAGAATCTCTTTATCAGGAGAAAAAGACTTACATTACCAATTCAAAGCTGCCGTCGCTTCAGCCTTGTAGAATCTGTTTCTTCAGCTCTAAAATAGGGTTTATAGAGCTCTCACAGAAAGGTGGTTAGGATTATATATGTACAGAGGTTAGAAAATATGTGTAAGAGAGCTTTGTAAATTTTGAAGTCCTATACAAAAGAAAGTTACTAAGGTAACATTCGTGAATTCTGATAGATACAATAAAGACAGTTCTTCAACAAAGTTTACGAACACCTCAGCCTCATAGCTATCATTTCCATATGCGAAAGCTATGCGATATCATTTTAGGAATCCAAATAACCATTTAGTCCAGGCTCCTGATTTCATAGGTGCAGAAAGGGAAGCCCAGGAGAGGCATGTGACTTGCCCAAGGCTGCAGGGTAAGGTCGGGGCCGGTTCTCAGGCCCTTGACTGCATCATTCATACACTTCTCTCCACCTTCACTGGTAACTACAGCCTCTGGTTTATCATCTTCCTGCACTCACCCACAGCACTGCCCTGACTGACTTCCCCTTGTTGTCCCGTGGTGGCCTCATAGCTCCTCTGCTTCTTTTTTACTCCAGTGACCGTTCCTGCCACTCCGGCTGCTTTGCCTCCTGGAACCCAGACTCTAGCCTTTCGGATTTTGAATGTACCCTCCTTGTTACACGCCTCCCACATCGTCTCTCTCACCCTTGTGTAATCTCCAGGCCTTCAGTTTCCCTATTCTTTTAGGCCCTCAGCTCCCTTTCGATGTCTCTTGTCTGCAGCCCACGGTCACTCATTTTGGTAAGACCTTTGGCACCATACTTCCATGCCTTTTGTCTTGCTCACTTTGACAACTCCCACCCTTGGCATCTTCCCAGTGGGTGATTTCATGCACTAACTTACTGAGTTACTGAAGATTGCAGTACCCCTGCTGCTCCTAGCCTTGAACTTTACCCCGAACCACAACGCTGCTCCACACAATTGCGTGTGACATCCAGTATGGCTGGAGTGCCCTTGCCCTCTGGTTTGATAACTCCTCATTCTTTAAGACCTTGTGCAAGCACCACCACATCTAGTAAGCATCTCCTTGTGCTGCTGGACAAAGTGGGAGGTGCCTCCTTTGTTTTCCTGTAATTCTTTGTGCAGATCTCTGTTACTGATGAGTTGTAATTTTAATTGAAATAATAATTTCAGTTATAATTTGCAATTTTCAATTGCATCTATCTTTCTCACTAGACTTTGAGCTCCTAGAGGATGGAGGCATGCCTTATCAAAAGATGGAGACTTTTGTCTCCAAGTGTCCAGCACAGGGTCACTAAACACACAGAAACTGCTTTGGCCTTATCACGATCCCCATGACTTACAGATCCTCTTCCATCCTTTTGCCTCTAGAGGTTTCAATATCCTGCCCTCAGCATGATTACATCCTTACTTCGCACTGATTTCTTATCATTTGCTCTCCCACCTTTGTCTTCCTAACTGTGCTGAAACTGCTCTAGTGACATCTTAAATACCCAATCTGATGCCACTGACTTGGTCCTCAAACTCCTTTGCTTCTCTGAATAATTGGCATTATTTTAACAAATAACTTTTGTTAAAATAACTTAAATAACTTCTGTTCTTTTAACAAAGAACTTCTTAGAATTCTTTTTCTGTGTGGTTTCCTAACTCTTTGAGGCGCATTTTATTTTCTACTTTGGAAATTTTTATTTCTTCCAGTAAACCTCTTATTATTTTTTCCCCTTTATTTGATACCTTAGGTAGATAGGTAATATTTTACAGTACATTCTATTCCAAACCCAAATTTCTTATTTTTTATATGTTAAAAGGTTTTTTTTTAAAGTTGATGATTTGAGGTGATGACTTACTGATTTTTTTTGTGTGTGTATTTGTATTCATTCTTTTCCCAATGGCCTTCATTTTAATTATATGAATTAAAATTATCCATTACACATTTACTTAGATTAAAAAACGAAAATCAGAAACCACTACCACCAGCAAAAACCCTGTTTCTCATTTTAAACTATACTTTAAAAAATGCAAGTATTAAGAGTTATACAGTAATAGGTAGTAGTTTGCTATTTCTGGTCAAGAGTTACCATAATAAGGGAATCAGTCAAAGGAAGAAGATTTAATGAAGTGAGGACAGTTTGCAAAACTGTGTATGTTATTTAATTTAAAATGTCATCAATGATTGATAGGCTAGACCCATTATTGTAATCTTATACTTCAAAGAATCCATAAACTTCTGAAATTATATATAAAATTTTGTATGTATTTACATTTTTATTCTGAGAGGATTCATAACTTTTTAATAGGTTCTCAAAGGGATTTTTGGCACAGACAATGCTAAGAACACTGGGCTGGACTATATGAGCTTCTAAAAGAGAAGACTGTAGTAATTAAAGACAAGGTAGTGGTATTTTGAAAAGCAGAGTACCTTTTTCAAAGTTAATCAGTTAAGAAAATCTTTCAATTACTGATTCAATAATTTGACAGTTTTAGAAACATAATATGATTGAACTGGCTTTTTCTAAAATAATCAACACAGTTTTAACTGTTGATTTCACTTTTCCTCTGAGAAAAATAAAACCCCAGCCTGCGGGAAAAAAGAGTGTCTCTGAAAAAAGGGGACGTTTTCTAGGGCAGTGATTTTTTTTTTTTTTAACACCTGCTCTTATGAATCAACAGGACAATCACAGTAATCTTGGGGACAATTTAGAAAGATTTAAAAGAATATTGCCAGAAAGGTAATTTTAAATATACAAAACATCCCACATGGCCGTTTCAGGGTAAAAGCAGAAAAGGGAGGGGGGCATGGTGAAATGGATGATTATATGAAAGCACTGAAAGTACCTGGCAGATGGTGGGGCTCAGGGAATGTCCTTGTTGCTGAATGAATCAGTGCAGTAATCCTATCTGGTAACCAGGTACCTGCCACGGTATCAGGTGGTTGTACACAAGCACTCTTTTGATACAGTGATCAGACCACCCTCTTATTATAACTACAAAAACATGTTGAAGATTTCTTCATGAGGTTATCTTCTGTTGCAGGTTCATGGGCTTTTGGGGGAAGAAGAGCAAGCTACATTCTGGAGAGTGTTCATGTAGTTTAAAGAGGTTTCAGGGGTGCTAAAAGTGTTAATTCCCACAGGAGTGAGCTTACCTAGAGTTTGCAAGGCCTGGAGCCCTTATGCCCATTCAGAGGCCTCAGGCAAGAAAACCCCCTTTTATAGAGAATCCCCAAATACCTTCAACTATATTATCAGCCTGATCGATTAACCTTTATGAGCAACTTTTCTTGATGTTTTGACTCCTACTTTGATCAAAGGTGCCATTTCATTAAATGAAACATACTGGGTTTGAAACAAAATGGACCATAAAGAGACACCGTTTTCTTTTTAAATAAACTCTTCGATCTGTTTTATTTTAGCTTTAAATGAAAACATAAACCGTATTTTGTTTTGTACAGCCAAAGAAAATTTTCAAGAATATCCCTTTCCTGGGGAAGTTGGAGGTAAAACATGTAGAGGTCATGGCTGCTCACAGGACGACCTGTTCATTTTATCGCTTTTGCAATGGAATGACCACTGATTGCTCTGGAGACGCTGATTGCTGCGGCCGTTACTGGGCTAGCCTAGTCACTGTAAGAGAATGATGCCTTGGTCACCACGGTCCCTGTGCTGTAATCTACTTAATCTGACCACCATCATTGGCCGAGCTTGCTTGTTTAGGGAAGTGCATGGGCTCAGTTTGTTTTTTATTAAAGGGCATATAATCCAGGCTGCACTAATGTCTTCCTTAGCTTAATCAGGCCGAATGACACAGCTCAAACATCCCATTCTAACCACTCGACTTGAAGATTTTACTTTTAAGCATGGCAAACAACTTTACCGAAAGGCTGCCCCCAAAATCTGTTTTTGTTTAAATTGGCCATTAACTCTTTTGTTTTCTGGCTTTGAGCTTAATTGCATCACCGTTTAATTTTGAATGGTTAAGTAGTTTGTGGTCTCCTGACCTAAACTGAACAAGTGCATGATTTGTGTCTGTCACCATAACTCAAGGATAGCCTAGGGTATTTGTGATTTGTGTAGCATGTCATCCTTTTCTCTCTCTGTCTGAGTTGCCGTGGCTTGTTTTTCACCAGGAATGATCCCATTAGAATGCAACTTTTCACATAGCTTTCCTTTCTGAGATAGAAAATGTCTGTCTGGGGTCAATATCCTCATCTTAGTTTGTATTTTTCTAAAATGGCAGTCATTGTACTTGGGTTTACAAGTACCATCAAACATTTATATGCTATATTACACACTTGTCATGATTTACGTAAGAGTGGTAGAACTTTAATTCTCACTCAGGTAAGCAGTACAGGTCTGGAAATTTCCATAGGTTTGCTTATGTTCATTGATAGATATTCATTACTAAATCCCATCTTTTAGTTACTATTTTTTTACCTTGTTAAATGAAACAATTATTGTACCTGTAATTAAGATCATTCCATTGGACCTTGCTGTGCTGTGAATGCCTCCCTAGGTAGTTATTCTCTTCCATTTGTAATAAGCCTTGGCTAATATTTTCCCCTGGTTTAGCATCAAATATTCATTAGACTTTGAGCACTTAGATGGCTAGAGACTGGGGTTCTGCTTCCCTTGTTACCATGTTGCTCAGCACTGTGCTTGACACACAACAGGTGCTCAATTCATGCTGATTGGATCGTTAGAACTTTCTTCAGCTGCAGTATCCCAGCACTCAGATTCGGCAAACTGATTGCCTATGGGCTGCTTTCAGTCCACAGACATGGTTTTTTTTGGCATGAATGCTGTTTAAAAATTTTGAATTTATGGTCAACATCTGTAATTTATGAAAATTTTCATTAAATTTTAGATTTCTGGCTTCTTTTATATATTGTGGTATCTTATTTGGGCCCAGATTCCTGCATGAGACCTAGGTCTGCATTGGGTAGGGCATGCTTTTCTAGTTTCCCAGCTGACCCACTTTAAATTCTTGGCCCCTGAGAGCATCTGAATTTGGAACCTCTGGAATAACACCATTATTTATTTATTTATTTATTTATTTATTTTTGGCTGAGTTGGGTCTTCGTTGCTGTGCGTGGGCTTCCTCTAGTTGCGGCGAGCGGGGGTTACTCTTCGTTGCGGTGCGCCGGCTTCTTATTGTCGTGGCTTCTCTTGTTGTGGAGCATGGGCTCTAGGCACGTGGGCTTCAGTAGTTGTGGCTCGCAGGCTCTAGAACGCAGGCTCAGTAGTTGTGGCGCATGGGCTTAGTTGCTCTGCGGCATGTGGGATCTTCCTGGGCCAGGGCTCAAACCCGTGTCTCCTGCATTGGCAGGCGGATTCTCAATCACTGCACCAGCAGGGAAGCCCTGGAATAACACCATTTAAAGCAGCTTAGTTACTGAAACATTAAAGGAACTTTTTCCTTAGGTGTTATCAGCTGGAATGCAAGAATTTACAAATTGTAATAAAGTTTTCTGAGGAATCTGGGGAAATATGTTTTCTATAACATACCTTTAAAAGTTACATGGCATGATTTGGAGTTCCTAAAAGAATTTAAGTGTCTTTTGGGGCTACTTGACCAGATGGACGGTATTTTAGGATCCATATAGAGCATTTCCAGGAATGGGGCCTTTTCCCACATTTTCATGCACTCTTTTCCAAAATTTAGCAATATCTTAGCACAGTGGATTTCAGTGTGTGGTCCCTGGACCAGCAGCATCAGTATTAATTACCAAGGAATTGTTAGAAATGCATATTCTCTGGCCCTTCCCTGCTGAATCAGAAACTCTAGGGGTGGGGCCCAGCAATCTGTGGTTTAATGAGCTCTCTAGGTGACTCTGAATCAGTCTGTTAAGAGGATGAAATACAATATGGTAATATAATTTAGATAGAAATTTAGTTTGTTTTTTATTTCTGAAAAGTTTTTAAATTATTGACCAGTTCAACCTGAGAATTATTTAAATTTTGAACCGTGAAACTTGTTATGGCCTTATAATTGAGAATTAAGGTTCACGCAAGTTGTCAAGCTCAGTGAGAGAGTTCTGGATTCCTCCCGTCTACCACAGTTGTGGAGAGCACTCAACTCTCTCATCTGGCCTGGGAGCCATTGGCCAAGTGTGTTAAGCCAGGCCCTCCATGGCTCCAGGCTTATGTTCTCTTGGTAAAAGAGAGACACAGCATGCTCATTATACTTCAGCCTTGCCCAGGACCTTTGGTTTGGGAGTCACTCTGTGTCTGGTCAAACTGGACCCCTTTGGCACTGTCCTACTGCTTTGAGAAATAATGGCATGTAGCAAGTGACTAATAAATATTACTGTTGTTGTTGTTATTATAGAGGGCTGGCTGTGTCCACTTAGGTTAAGAAGATTCACAAGGCTGTATACTCCAGTTTCCAGATAGAAATCTACAATATAGTGTGGATAGTGGCTGCATGTTATAATTTGCAATGGGTCACGTGCAGCCTTGCTGCAGAGCAGACAAATAGTCCAGAGGTCTTAGCATTCCTTCTGTGACATCCTCCTCTTTATATTTAAGACTATATTCATTTGTTTTACCAATTTCTAACTTTACTTTGCTATTGTGCACAGTGTTTTTGTAATCTCTAAGCTTTTCATGTAAAGCAGAAAGAATCTGTATTAGAGCAAGGAGCTCACTAAAAGCCAGAGGTGATGGTATGGTTTAGCAAGTAGTCTCCATGAAGGGTGTGGCCGATACACCAGACTGTAGGGGTGGCAGCCAGGTAAGGAAGAGGCAACTGTCCAGTTTGGAGGCATGGAATTCTCCTGATATTACAGCAGAACTTGAAAAAATATCTACGGGGCTCATTTATAAAATAGAGTCCTATTGTCTGCAGGACTTTCTTTTCTTGCATGGTAAAGTTCTTCCATATGAAAGATCTCGAAGGACGAGCCAAATGTTCCTCTAAAGGCACTTTAGTTATCAGTGTGCTTTGATATGTAATAGGTAGTTTTTGTTTTTAAGATAAGGACATGTTTAATATTTAGAAGGAGAAAACGTTAAAGAGGTTGTGTAGATCAACTCAATCATATAAAGCACCAGCTAAACGATTGGCAAAATGTTTTGTTATCCCTGAAATTTTTCATCCTAGTACCAGAATATCTCCTCTGTTGAACAGCGTTACTGCTGCAAGACTGGGATATGCTGACCCATAAGAGGAAGGCCTGGCTGTGACAGGGAGGGAAATTAGGACAAGGCTTGTAATACATAAGATTTTTCTCTGTTATCCTTCACTTTGAATTAGTTTTGATTCCTTGAGTGAGAACTCACCTCTCTGTGATCTGACCTAGGAGATATTGGCCAAGCTTCACTAAACAGAAGATCATTTCTTGACTTGCAGTGCTGAGAAAAACACTTGAATTCCAAAATATCTAACCCTAAGCAAGGTAAATGCTAGGAGTTTTAAAAGCTTTCCTGAAAGTCAGATAGAGAACTCTCATTTTAAAAAGTCAGTTATTGTAACGTACAGCATGGTGACTACAGTTAATAACACTGTATTGCATGTGTGAAAGCTGCTGAGAGAGTAAGTCCTGAAAGTTCTCATCACAAGAAAAAAAATTTTGTGAGTAGGTAGGGTGACAGATGTTTCAAAAAAAGTCAATTATGTTTGCATCCTGTAGGCAGCTTCCAACAGGAGGTATTCCATTTTATTTTATTTTATTTTTTAATTTATTTAATTTATTATTTTTATTTTTGTCTGTGTTGGGTCTTTGTTGCTGCGCGTGGGCTTTCTCTAGTTTTGGCGAGTGGGGGCTGCTCTTGGTTGCGGTGCGCGGGCTTCTCATTGTGGTGGCTTCTCTTGTTGTGGAGCACGGGCTCTAGGCGCACAGGCTTCAGTAGTTGTGGCTCGCGGACTCTAGAGCGCAGGCTCAGTAGTTGTGGCGCATGGGCTTAGTTGCTCCGTGGCATGTGGGATCTTCCTGGACCAGGGCTCGAACCCATGTCCCCTGCATTGGCAGGCGGATGCTTAACCACTACGCCACCAGGGAAGTCCAGGTATTTTAAAATAGTTAAAATTTCTAGGTAGATTTTGTGAAGAATATTCTTTATCTGATATAATTTCTGAAAGCTTGTAAAGGTAAAAAAAATTCTTCCCTTAAAATTTTAATTTGTATTATGTTTACTTTAAAAAATGTATAAGTATACAGTGAAAAGAAAGTTTCCTTCAGAATTCTGTCCTCACGGTTCCCATTGTAGGATGGTTCTCTGCATTCCATATACTTTAGAATAGAGAGAAAAACAAAAAAGAAGCAAACACAAAAAGTTCAAAAACAATCCAACAGTAAAGACCATTGGCGATGAAAAAACAGCAATAGGAGTTTGTCACTGTTGGTGAGTAAATTTGTAAAATAAATTTAATTCCACATTATTTAATGATAAGAGTAGCTTGTTATGAAACCTAAACTCTTAGTAGAAAAGGGCATCGAAACAGATAATTTAAACTTCCTCAGAGGTGTGTCAGGGATCCAGGAAATGAAAATAGTGAGAGGCTGAGAGCCAGAAGAGCTGAGTCCTTGTGTTCCATCTGACTCATGTTAACGGGGTCATGGCCTCTGTAAGGCAGTCTTTAGGTAGTGTAGGATTTAATTTAAATTTATTTATTTTTTTATTTCTGATGGTGTTGGGTCTTCGTTTCTGTGCAAGGGCTTTCTCTAGCTGCAGCGAGCAGGGGCCACTCTTCATTGCGGTGCGCGGGCCTCTCACTATCGCGGCCTCTCTTGTTGCGGAGCACAGGCTCCAGACGCGCAGGCTCAATAGTTGTGGCTCACGGGCCTAGCTGCTCCGCGGCATGTGGGATCTTCCCAGACCAGGGCTCGAACCCGTGTCCCCTGCATTGGCAGGCAGACTCTCAACCACTGCGCCACCAGGGAAGCCCTAGGTAGTGTAGGATTTAGAGACCGTAGAAGAAGCTTAGGTCTTAAGAGCCTTGATCCTTCTTTCAATAAATCAAACATAACTTATTGATGGAGATAAATCACTGGCAAAAACAAACAAATGAGAAATGTCCAGCAGGTAACAATTCCAAATTGAGAAAGCAAGTAGACAAGTGTCAACACCACTGATAGTGACCTTGAAGTCTTTAGATAACTTGTGTGCTTTAACTCCACTGACCTGAATTGAATAAAATGTACTCTTTAAAAAAAAATTTATTATTATTGTTTTTAAATGTACTCTTTTAAACTTTATATCATAGGGGTATTTTAGTAAGCTTGTCTGGAAATAAGGACTTTGGTAATAAGAGACCAAACCTCAAGGAGGTTTGAGGCAAACATTTATTTTTCAAAGTTCAACTTAAAAGAGCAGTGCTGGACTTCCCTGGTGGCGCAGTGGTTAAGAATCCGCCTGCCAATGCAGGGGACACAGGTTTGAGCCCAGGTCTGGGAAGATCTCACATGCTGCAGAGCACCTAACCCTGTGTGCCACAACTACTGAGCCTGTGCCTTAGAGCCCATGAGCCACAACTACGGAGCCTGCATGCCACAGCTACTGAAACCTGTGCGCCTAGAGCCCGTGCTCCGCAACAAGAGAAGCCACCACAGTGAGAAGCCCGCGCACCTCAACTAGAGAAAGCCCGTGTGCAGCAGTGAAGACCCAATACAGCCAAAGATAAATAAATAAATTAAAAAAAAAAAAAGAGCAGTGCCATTTTCAGAACATGATTCTTGGTTATCAAAGAAATGCCTGACTTGGGACGGTGAGGGTTTCTAGGCTTACAGCCATGATGCATAGAACTATGTTTTCTGTGGTTACACATTAAAGCCAGAATGTTGCTGTTTCATCTTAGAATGGACTTCAGAGTTTTAGAAGAGTTTCTTTTCCTTGTAGAAAACAGCAGGGTAAAGAAAGGTATATAGTTGAGTTCTTACATTTTTAAGGGGGCTCTAAAAGCAGATATTCTGCGGGTTGTGGTTAGTGTGTAGAGTATAAAAAGCTGCCTTTTTCTAGTCGGTATGAATTTATAGATAAATATGAAAATGTACTTATGTGTCTGTATTTTGAAAACCATTTGTTTTGAAATATGAGGAAAACCATATAACTGTTTTGAAATATGAGGAAATGGAGTGGATTTCATTGAGTTGTATCATGTTTTCATTGTCTTATGTTTGAACTTTTACTAATAATTTGATTTCATTTTAACAGATCTTTTTGTTTTTACCTTCTTTTCGTGTTTAGCATGCGTACAATATACTATGTCGCTTATTTTGGATTTAGTTGAGCATGCAGCATATTGCCTGGCGTATAGCAGCTGGTGCTTAATAACTGTTCATTTGAGTCCATGAATTTAATATATGGCTATTGTATTAAGATGTTTGCTGACATAATCCTTTTGATGGTTCATTTTTTTCCATTAACCATTTATTTTCAGGTAATTAAAAGGAGATTTTTTAATAGAACATTATAAAAAGAAAATATTAATATTGGTGCTCTGGTTAATATAGACATTTAAAAATTTTTAGAGAGGAAAATAGATTGGTTGACACATTTAAAAACAAATGGCATAATATGAAAAGCACAGATAAATTTTCTGGGAGTGGGTGTGGTGTGTTAGGGAATGAAAAAGGATGAATAGACTTTACATATAAGATCAAGAGTAAATCTTCAAAAATGATTCCTGCTATAATAAAGATGCCAATAATTTATCTCCCATTGTATCATTCTCCTTTCTTGGAGAGAAATATATTTGGTATGCTCTAATTCTTACATTATGATTGAGCTGTAAAAAGTATGAGCTAGTATCCCTCCATCCCGTACAACTTATGTATGAATGCCATAGAAATTGAAGTCGAAAGTTGTTAAATTTCACTGATTGTGAATTGTCTCTGTGGTTACACGAACTCTTTTTATTCCCTCTTTCTAGTCATACAGTTTATCACGAAAGAAAATTGTGCACTACACCTGTTTTGACCAACGGAAAAGAGCAAATGCAGCATTTTTGATAGGTGCTTATGCCGTAAGTACTTTTTTCATGATTATTTTCTATAATCAGGCCAATGGAATGCTAACACTGTCAGATAAAATCCAGGCCACTTTTTCAGTGGAATTGGGAGATGGTGAAGATTATTAGCAGCTTGGGAATTGATCTGGAATGGAAAGTGTGGACCAGTATTGATCATCTGTTTACTCTTGGATCTTATTTTCCATTAGCTAATGAGAGAATCTTGGGACTGCAATGTGTAGCTTGTATTCCACAGTTGTATAGGTGTTTTTAATAAAAAGAATACCCAGAAAGGATATTTACAGGAAAAAAATATATAGTGGAAGATTATTAAAGACTTAATGGTTTCCTTTTTTTGGGGATAAGAGGAAATCCTTGATTGCATGGGGAAGGATCATCATTATTATTATTATCAGTCCATTTATTTATCTATACAAGTGTTTGCAGTAAGCAAACTGAATATAAATCCTGCTTATATTGCAACTTCCCTAATGACTAGACATGACTTTTCAAAAATAATTTTGATTAGAAATTTTGTTCTCTGTAGGCACTAAAATGTGAATGTGAGTTCCACGTGAATGTGCTACACAATTTTTTTTTTTTTTAAACTTTTTTTTACTTCTGCGGTACGCAGGCCTCTCACTGTTGTGGCCTCTCCCGTTGCGGAGCACAGGTTCCGGATGCGCAGGCTCAGTGGCCATAGCCCACGGGCCCAGCCGCTCCGCGGCATGCGGGATCCTCCCGGACCGGGGCACGAACCCGTGTCCCCTGCATCGGCAGGCGGACTCTCAACCACTGTGCCACCAGGGAAGCCCATGTGCTACACAATTTTGTTGTGAATACTTCTAGAATTTTCTATATATACTGGGATTGGGCAGGCAGGGGAGAGAGGTGTCCTTTTCCCTCTCATCCTTCAGGAAGGTCGGTGTTTCTCTAAAGCCTGGAAGCTCACTGCTGCATGACCTTTCAGCGGCTTCCTTCTGAAGACCTTGATGGAAGGAGGCACCAGCTACTAGACATCAAACTCTGCCACATCAACCCAAAAGCTTTGGGGGAAAAAGCCCAGCTGTGCTGTTGAAAAGACTGTCAGCTGTTGCAGGGTGTAGGCTGAGGATAGTGGCAGGCTGACAGCCAGACCGCAGCCCGGGGCCTTTTTTCCAGAACTGAGATGCCCAGCTCTGTCCACCTTTTCTCATCAGGATGTGGCTACAGTAAAGCCTTGGGCCATCCCTTGTGGTACTTTTCTTTCCTGCTCCATAGACAGCATGCTATAGTATTTGGAATCATGACTAAGAATCAGAAGCACAGTTTTTCATCCTAAAGTGGCTCTGTGATGAGGGGTAAGCCACTTTATCTTTCTTAGCTTTACTTAGTTTCCTTATCTGTAAAATGAGAGGGTTGGATATAATGACCTCTAAGTTTCCTTCCAATTCTGAGGATACTAGGATTATTTGTAGCGCCAGCCAGGCTCTTGCTTTTATTTTAAGAGCATGCATGAAAAGCTGGCTGTTGGCATGAAGGTTCAGTGAAGTGCTGGTTTAAGCTGAATTAAGCAGGCATGCTTATTTTTCACTTTGATAATTACTATTTATTTGAAACTCATAATTGACACCGTGTTTAAATTATGGAGAGTCTGTAATAACCTCTGGATTCAAGCCACGTAAACAAGCCTGTCTTCCTGAGGGGTTTTGTGATGTTTTTGAGCACGTTATTCGAGAGTCCTTTGTCACAGGGATTGCCATCAGGAAGAGGTCATTTGTTACTCGCTCCTTCCCCGCTCTTCCCCTCCTTCACCCCTTCTTTCTCTTATTTTCTTTCTTAATGCCCGTCCTTCCTGTTTTTAGTGTCTTCCTTAATTTCAGCATGGCACCTTTGGAATTTTGAATGGAAGTTTAGTTCTAATAGATACGTTGAGCTTGGGGATAAAATATATCTTCTAATGCAGAAGTTTCCACCACTTTAAAGCAGCCAAATGAAAGAAAAGCAGTCTGAGGAAATGTTGAGGGCAGCATGAGCTTGTCTTAAATGCTGATTACGGTCCTGAGAGGCAGTGTAATTATTATTTTACTAGTCATTTCCCAGCTGATTTTCTTTTCAAATTTGAGAAATGTGTTCCCCAGAAAGCTTTTTGACAAAACCCTTAATAAAAATGAGAACCAGGAATTGTAAACTTTCCTTAAAGAAAATTTTGTGCCTGCCTTTGTATTATATGTATGCATTTAATAGTTGACTCAAGTATTTTAAGAAGACAGTAATGGCCTTATACATACATCTCAGCTAAGATTCATATGTATTACATATTGCTATTTGGGTAAGTCATAATCTCCTGGGGGAATCTTCTTGGGCATAAAAGACTTTTACTTTTGGAGTAGCCATGTAGCCAAACGGGGTGAGCTATGTACATGTGTATTTTTCAGAATCCCCAGCTGTGAAGGTGTTCCTCTTTTTAATATGTGGTATCAGCCCTCTATCAAGGGGCACTGACGACTGATTTGTACTAAGACAAGCCTTTTTCCCTGAGCCTTATTCTTCTCATTTGTAAAATTTGGTTAATACCAGGGTTTTCTGGTCTACTTCACAGGATTATTATCAAGGTCAAATATCTAACTGCCTGTCTGATAGCACCACATAATATATCCAAATGATATGTCATATTTACTGTGGCAGAATTTTTTATTCCTTCTCTCCACAAACCTATTTATTCCCCTACTCATTGCCTTTTTAGTAAATGAGCTACCATCAGCAACTTACTGAATCAAAGGATCGTAGTCATTTTGATTCCTGTTGTTTCCTCTTCCCACATTATACTCATCAGTAATTTCTAACTCTAAAACACATATTGAGTCAGAATACTTCTTTCCCTCTCTGTTGCTATCACCTAGTCCAAGCCACTGTCACCGTTCACCTGAATGCCCACCACAGCTTCATACATTGTCTCCTTTTCACACCCTTGCTTCCCTTTAATCCAGTTGCTACACAATTGTCAGAGTAATGTTTTAAAACTATAAATTAGATCATTGCCCTCTTTCAAATCTGTCTAATGATCGCTCGCTCTTCTTGGCATGAAATTCAGCCTCCTTACCAATGCCATGAAGGTCCTCCCTGATCTGGCCCTTTCTCCCTCTGTGATCACCTTACTCAAAGATGCTCCCATCCCGCTGGCCTTCTAGCCGTGGAATTGCAAGTGTGCTCCTGCCGGAAGGCCTTGATATTTCTGTTCTCTCTCTCTCACCTCAGGTTTTTACCTCAGACCCTTGCATTGCTTCTTCCGTCTGATCTGATGTCACCTCCTCAGAGAGACTTTCTCTTGAGTTTTACCTTGCTTCCTCCACCTCCAGTCACCCTCTAGCCCTTTGCTGTTTTAGTCATTGTTCTGTAGTACTCTACTACTTGAAATTATCTGGTTCATTTGTGTATTTACTTGTTATTTCTTTCCTAGGCTAGAGGGTAGGGACCTTGTCTGTTTTGTTCATTGCTGTGTCTAGGAGGTGATAAACTATTTAATCAGGGGTTAGGCCCAGGCATTCACCAGTTGAACTGGAAACCGGCCACAGTGGGGCCTTTCTGCTGTGCTGAATCATGGGAAAGTCCAGGGTTGGGGGCAGGGCCTCAGGGAAGAGACGAGGTGGCCAGCCTGGAGGGGACTGGAGGATTTACCAACTGGAATGGAACTATTTCGGTACTTGAACACTGAGCATCAGTTTAGAACTGTGCCTGGCCTATGGTAGGTGCTCCATAAATATCTACTGAATGAATGAATAATGGAATGATAAAATATGAAAGAAAGAAGGAAGGTGACTTTCTTTGGGTAACTTCAGAAAGAAACTGAAAATGATCAGATTGGATCAAATTGGACATAAAGTGTAAAGTCATGTCTTCCTCATTACCAGAAATATTTGCAGTAATGATTGAGCCAACCATGTTGTTTTTTTTAAAAAAATTTTTGGCTGCGTTGGGTCTTCGTTGCTGCACAAGGGCTTTCTCTAGTTGTGGTGAGTGGGGGCTACTCTTCGTTGCGATGTGTGGGCTTCGCATCGCGGTGGCTTCTCTGTTGTGGAGCACGGGCTCTAGGCGTGCGGGCTTCAGTAGTTGTGGCACTTGGGCTCCGTAGTTGTGGCTTGCAGGCTGTAGAGTGCAGGCTCAGTAGTTGTGGCGCAGGGGCTTAGTTGCTCCGCGGCATGTGGGATCTTCCTGGACCAGTGCTCGAACCCGTGTCCCCTGCATTGGCAGGCGGATTCTTAACCACTGCACCACCAGGGAAGTCCCTCAACCATGATCTTTAAAGATGCAGAATCAAAGCAAAGGTTATAGACCAAGGACAGTACCTGTATACAAAGTCACATCACTATCTTGCTGCTTTTTTTTTTTCTTTTTTGATAAACTTTGTTTTCAATTATTTTTATTATGGTAAAATACTATATGTAAAATTTACTATCTTAATAATTTTTCTTTGTTTTTTATTATTTTTTATTGAGGTATAACTGACATAACATATTAGTTTCAGAGGTACAACAAAATGATTCAATATCTGCAAATAATTGCAAAATGACCGTAGTGGTTATCAAATCCAGTTAACAAATCCAGTTAACATCTGTCACCATACATAGTTACCAAAAATCTTTTTTTCTTTGATGCATCTTAAGCATTTTTAAGGGTATAGTTCAGTAGTATTAGGTACGTTCATATTGTTGTACAACTATCATCCCTTGCTTTTGAGTGTGACATCTTGTGCAGACATTATGTACCTAGAGTCAGGGCTTTGCCTGTGGTTTCTCCGTTAGATCATGACTTTAAGTATGTCACAGAAGCTTTTGTGTTTCTATTTCCTTATCTGTAAGTGAGGGAGAGCCTTTTTATGTTTTATCTCCTAGAGGTGTCATGAGTATCAAAAAGGAGATAAAATACAGAACGTCATGTTCAGTAGGAAATCCACAAACCCTTCTCTGTGGGTGATCTGAAAGCCAGAGTTGCTGGAATGATGTGGCCACTGGAGATCACAGTGACGCGCGGCAGATGACAGGCACCCATTTCAGGGCAGTCCCCACTCATGAAGCATCTCTTTATCCCTAAGCTGTGACGTTGTGCTCCTTGAGATGGAGGGCTCAGATTTTAAGACTTTGCTGGAAAGATGTTTCCCTTCCAGGACAATACTCAGTGCAGTTTCTGTTTTAGAGTTAGGATGCTTAGATTATCATAGCATCCAAAATACTCCCATATGAATTTGAAGAAGATGACTTTTAAAAAATTAAAATCATGAATTAATTAGTCTCTTGCCACATGCTTAGAGACCAAATCCTCACTTGTTTCTGTATTGTTTTCGGTTCACAGAGCTATGGTAAAGAGATCAAGGAGAATTTGGAGCAGGCCATGATGATTGAAGGATTGGAAAATAATTCAGAGTTAAAGAATTAAGAATTTTTTCAGCTATGTGGAGGATTCTGGTTACCACATTGTGTGTTCCTTAACGCACTTGTTAAGGCCTCATATTGCTAAATAAGGGGTCTAATTATGGATTAACTGGGACTGGCCTGAACCAGATGTCATGTCTGAATCAGGGATGACAAGGCTAAGGTTTGTAGACTTTCCAACCATATCTATGTCTGCTATTTGTTTTGTAGACCATACTTAAGGTCTTAGCAGTTATATTATACCTCTAAGTCTACTACTAATTGCAGAGAAGCCATTCTCCATCTGGTGTAGTGGTTGAGAGCAAAGACTTCAGCAGAGCCACAGGCTTGGCCTTGAATTCACTTGTTTTTTGTGTGTCTTGACCAAGTTATTTAACTCATCCAAACTCCTGTTTTTTCCATCTTTAAAACAGAGATAATAACACTCCGCCTAACATAGTTGCAGTGAGGACTGAAGGAGGTCATGCTCATGAAGGTGTCAGGGCAGTGCCTGGCATTTTAAGCACTTAGGAGTGGCTGGTGCTCTAGGCAGGAAAGTTGTGTGGCCTTCCAAATCTCTTTCTGAGCCATTGTCTTACTCCGCCTGAAGAGCCCTAGGCTGCTCCTGCTCGCCTCTTTTTCTCTGCTTGTCTTCCCTCCTTTCCATCCCTTTTCACACTTAGATCCTCCCTTGACTCAGTAACACTCAGAAGGTTGTTAATGTGATGATTGCTTAGGATAATTCACTGGAAGGTGTGAAGGTGTGTGTATGAGTATTTTCCCCCTCCTAGGACATTATCTGCATTCTAAAGGAAGAACCTGTCTAAAGCAAATGAATTTCTCATTTTTGAGATGTGTATTCAAGTATTCATTAGTTCAGTGAGTATTTATTTAGCTCACATGAGCTTGACTCAGCATTGTGGTGGGCTCTGGGAAATAAAATAAAAATTTTTTAAAAAAGAAAGAAATAAACAACGAAGAGAGAATGAATGCCTAGCTTTAGAATAGGGGAACAGGTGAGCAACAAGTAATTTGGGAAAAGTGTGTAGTAATAAGTGCCAAATTTGGATAAAAATTCATTCAACAAGTGTTTTTCCAGGCCTTGTCATACATGAGGGCTTGTTCTAGGAGTTGAGGATACTAAGGTGAATAGCTCCCTGCCTTCTGGTGTCGGTGTTGGGGGACCAGGGTCAAACCTAGAGAGATTTGAGAGGGATCAAGGATGACCAACCCCAGTAGGCCAAGTTGGGAAGGGAATATCAGATGGGGGGCACGGCATGGAGGGGAGGATGCTTTTTGGGGAGGATAGGAGGGGTTGGGAAATGATTAAATTATTTTAAACATCTAGTTTGAAAAGAGGATAATTTAATGAATTTAATCTAACAAATTGGCATAACCACATTATAGAAGAAAAGTAGAAAGTTTCTCTTGTAATTATATCTCTCTAAGTTTGAACTATTTACTTAGGTATAATTGCAGTGTAGTTTTGTGAACCTTTTTTCCCTTGGCCTACATATGTTTTGCCTTTCTGTTACCTACGTGACCAAATAATATCCCCTTTAGAGTACATACCATTGTTTAACATTTTAGATTCTTTTCAAAATTTTTTATAATGTGACAAACAACTTTCTGCACTGTAAATGCTTCTTTCTGTGGATTTTTGTCTTTAGATTGCCAGAAGTGTGATTAATAGATTAAAAAAAAATCAGCATAACTTTAGGCTCTTGGAGTATATTACCATATTTCAGCCAATTTCCACTAAATTTGGTATCATGTGGACTCTTCAGTGTTATATACCTTTGCATAATGGGGATAAACACTAAAGATTTAAAAATTTACTTGGTGGGGCTGGGGGAGGGAAGGATTGGGAGTTTGGGAATTGCAGATGCAAACTAGTATATATAGGACGGATAAACAACACGGTCCTACTGTATAGCACAGGGAACTCTATTCAATATTCTGTGATAAACCATAATGGAAAAGAATATGAAAAAGAATATATATGTATAACTGAATCACTTTGCTGTACAGCAGAAACTAACACGTTGTAAATCAACTATACTTCAGTAAAATAAAAAAACATAAAAATTTAATTGGTGAAAATATTTCATTGTTTTACTAAATGATTAGTACCTAGGTTGATTATTCCTGTAGTTTTATTTGTGGGTTTATTAACTTTTTGAATAGCTTGTGTTTTTTAAATTTGTTTATTACTGTATTTGGACCATTAAAAGTTGAAAAGTTACTATCAGTCTCTTTCCTTTAAAAAAAGAAGTCATCTCCCTGTGTCTAATTTGTCTCAATAGATGTAGACCCCTAGAAATCACATCCACCAGTCCAAGTTTCTGTAAGAAATTAGGAAGTCCGTATACCTTAAGTTCTGTTACTTATCAAAATGCTGTATTAATAAGTCCTTCTGTGTGGTTGAATACAGAGGTGGTTCATTGGAACTGCTGATAATGGACTTATTGATTATTTAACACTGAGTGGCTTACTGAATTTTACAAAAAATTATATTTGGGACAGTATTATTTAAAAGTGGTTAACGTGTGTGTTTGCGTGTGTGTGTGTGTGTTTAAATCATTGGAAAATGGTAAACGAGGCCAACTGACTCTGAATTTGTCTTATTTCTGACTCACAGTTCATCCATAAATTGCAATTTCAGAACTGCTTTAAATTATCATTAAAAAAACTATAGGTTAAACAAATGTTATTTAAAATGTAGGTCAAATTATCAAGAAAATAGTTGGTTCAAAATAATAAAGGTGTTTACCTTAAATATTTATTAAAATAGTAATAAAGTGGATGTCAGCTACCAGTGTTCTGTCAACCTCTGTGGCTTCTTGGTAAACCTACCAGGTAGCGTTTGCTTCTGCTTATAGAAATTGTGGAGAGGAAGGGAGGAGTGGCTTACGGCTGGGGCAGGGCAATTTCCTGTTTGCAGTTCCTTCCTTTTATAGCTTGATAGGTAAGAATGCTAGTGCCTGAAAGTGGGCCAGAGAGGCTTTTATCCTCGCAGGCTTGCATTTTTGGTGTCTTTAAGCAGGTCAGTCTCCCTAAAATCATATCGCATTTTCAATTTCAAACTCTTTGAATTTGGAAATTCTGTTAATCTTCTGCATATGGATAGAGCGATATTATCTTTTTCAACTCTCCTTGCATGTTTCATTTAGCTGTGGGCTAGAGAAATCAGCTGTTTGCTTTTCACTTGTGGAAGGTTTGTTTCTCAAGTTTAACTGTCTTTTCTTCCCCCCTTCTTCCTGCTAACAAGTTTCCTCTGTGCTGTAAACACACACACAGACACACACACACACAGACACACACACACTGTATTTAGGACAGTATATTTCAAGGGTGATACTGTGTCTGCTCACACAGTTTTGAATCTCATTAGTAGCCTTGAAAAGGCATATACTTTCTATGTGAAAAGCTTATTCCGTTTGTTTCATTTCCATACTGAATTCAGGGGATGTACTTTTTTTTTAAAATTTATTTATTTTATTTTTGGCTGCATTGGGTCTTCCTTGCTGCACGCGGGCTTTCTCCAGTTGCGGTGAGCGCGGTCTAACTCCTTGTTGCGGCGCGCAGGCTTCTCGTTGCGGTGGCCTCTCCTGTTGTGGAGCACGAGTCTCCAGAGAGCAGGCTCAGTAGTTGTGGCGCACGGGCTTAGTTGCTCCGCGGCACGCGGGATCTTCCCGGATCAGGGCTCGAACCCGTGTCCCCCTCATTGGCAGGTGGACTCCCAACCACTGCGACCCCAGGGAAGCCAGGGATGTACCTACTTAATGCTTGGAATGGGAAATTTCGTTTTGTTCCCCACAGCAGCCCCAGCATCTAGAACAGTGTCTGACGCATCCTAAGTGCTCAGTGAATACTTGCATGAATGACTGAATGTTTATTTGATAAATAAACATTAGTAACATTGATAAAAACATTGATAAATAAGTTATCTTCCACGATTCTTGAAAGTTTGATATGGGGTAATTAAAAAGCTGGAGTGCTTAAAAATAAATTAGGAAGTCAGTACTAATTATAGAAATAACAAGAATCACAGTGTTTTGAGGCATTACTTTTTTAAATTTACGGAGTAAAATAAGGTGTTTTAAATAGCTCTCTAAAATTTTAGAACTGAAATGGACTTTGTTAATATATATAAACATTTGAAATCAGTATTATGGATGATAGTCTTCATTTTAGCCCCAGCATTATTTCTGTTTTTCTTAGTAGCGGAAAATCCTTATTTATGCATATAAGGTGTTGTTTAAAAATGTCAACCACTTTTTTAACAGTTGTCCTTATACTCTCCATATACTTTTCAATAAGAACTAATTCAAATGCTCAAAAAAAAAAGAATACTGGAAAAATTTTCCATCAGTTGCATTAAAAAAATTTAACTGTATTCATTTTTTGTTGTTGTTGTTTTGTGTTTTTTTTTGCGGTACGCGGGCCTCTCACTGTTGTGGCCTCTCCCGTTGCGGAGCACAGGCTTCGGACGCGCAGGCTCAGCGGCCATGGCTCACGGGCCCAGCCGCTCCGCGGCATACGGGATCTTCCCGGACCGGGGCACGAACCCGTGTCCCCTGCATCGGCAGGCGGACTCTCAACTACTGCACCACCAGGGAAGCCCAACTGTATTCATTTTTTATGGAAAAAAATTAGAAAAGAGACACTGAAAGCCCTGAAGACATTATTCATTATCATCATGTGACTTGGTGCTAAAAAAACCCAAAAGATTCACTTTTGCAGAACGACTGAAGTATCTCTGTAAGAAACTGACTAGGAAAAAAAAAATCCTGCTCCAGTCCTGCTTTCTCAGCTGGAGAATCTGAGACCAGAGTGGTCAAGTGTCTTGCCCAGGGTCAAATCCAGTTAGTGAAAGAGAGAGACTAGAACCCTCCGCCAAGTTCTCAGTTGGAGGTATATCCACCCACAGCACATAGCTGAGCAGTGCTAGTCTTGTAATAATACTGTGTCTAAACCACTATATTCTGCAGAAGATTCAAAACAGCATGTAGTGTGAAAGGGTAGGATGTTCCAGTTGGAAAGCAATGTTTCCAATACACTGGTCATGCAGTTTCTCTTCCAGGCAGCATCTAAGCTTTAATTCTGGCTGATGGAGCTAACACCCCAATAAGTTTGTGTAGCAACCAGGTGAAATGGCAGGTTTCCTCACATTCGCCTCAGTGATGTCTATGAATGTCCTAAAGTGGTTCTAAGTGTCAGGAGTGATAGAAAACAGGAGAGAGAAAAACAGAACCAAGGAGTGACGTGAAGTAGTTTATCTTAGGACTGGGTTTTCCAAGTTTTTTCACTATAATCCACAGTAAGAAACATATTTTACATTGCAGCTCAGTTCACACACACACACACACACAGACACACACACACAGACATGCACATACCATTCACATGAATAATTGAAACAAAAGGTTCATGAAACAATTTTTACCTTACAGTGGGTGAGGTATACTGATGTTTTATATTCTGTCCTATTTTATTAAAGAAAAGTCTTTATCCATTAAATTGATTTTGCTGCTCACAGCCATTGGAGAATCTGCTTGCTGTGCTTAGATCTGAAATGTATTTGCGTGTTTTTTAGGGCATCGATTTTGACACTGAACATGCAGGTGATTGTTTGGCCCATCTGGCCCATGTACAATTAACGCAAACAGCTGAAGTAAATTTTTAAGTGTCCTGAACTCCTCAGAGGTGCCTCTCTCTAAATATCAAGATGTACAGCTGGCTCCCACATGATTTTCATTCATTTGCTACTTGATTATTAGAAAAAGCTGAGTTTGTTTTAAGCCCTCAAATAATACAATTTATCTTTGCACATCGCACTTCCATTTAAATCACTGTGTTTCCCTCAAACTCCTCTCCTACGTATCCCCTTCTTCCTGGCAGCCCAAATGTGCATTTATTCATTTGGGGACAACCTTGAATGAGAAACGTCTGTGCTTGGGTCAGCACTGGGGGCCCTGAGGAGCCAGCGCTGAGCCTGCCTCTGGGTCTGTTATGTGAGTGCCTGTCCAGTTTAGTTTCTAAATTTGTGCTCATGATATGTGATGCCCTATTGACCTCACGACATCTAATCTTAAACCTTAGGTTTGTAAGGGTTTTTGAGTGCATACTTTTAATCTATGTAAATTTTATTTCAAGTCTTTCTTTTCTATTTGACATAGTGAATAAAATAGTGGCCGTTTCCCCATTATGGACAGTGAACTAATAACTGAAAAGCCCTCTCCACATGTACTTTCTGAAATTTTAAATAAAGCAGGAGCTAACTGCAGCTCCGTTGAGGTTGCTGTGTGTTGAGTTATTCCTAAGACTCTTAGTGCCCCAAATATGGTCACCACGGCAATAAACTCAGACCATGCCCATGCTGGCTACTAGGTCCCATGTCAGCGCCACTCTGCCCCTGCATCTTTCTTAGTTCTCTCCTTCACTGTGCCTCTGCCTCAGCCTTGCTTCCTGGTGTCCACCCCCTCTCACCTTCCATAATAAATGCTTAGAGGGCTTCTGAATTTTCATTATGGAAAACCAGGCTCTTATGATGAGAACCTAAAGCGAGGGATGTAGTTAGTCAGCAAATTCACGGTTAAAGTAAATAGTTGGGCTAGGTAAGTGTAAGTTCAGCCTGAAAGAGATATTTAGAGTTGCTGTAGTACCTCAGAGAATTATTTAATAGGGGAGTAACATTTGTGGTTCATAGTTTCAAATTAAGGAGCAGACAGACAAGCCTTTCCGTGTGAAGATACATACTGTAGGATGAATCAGACTTTAAAGTTCTTTCATGAGTGGGTGTGTGAGTCAATTAGTGGGGCCTACTTTGGGAAATTTGTAAATTGATTAAAAAAAACACCCCATAATTCCTTTCTCAGAGAAACTTTCTGATGTTTTTTCCGTAATTGGTCCAGTCTCCTCTCCTCTCCTCCCAACTGTTTATTTTGTCATTTCTTATTATCTGACCCAGAACCTGGCTTAATTATAGCTTTTCTCACATTGTCTTGTAATTAATTACGTGTGATATAATCCACTAGAATGAGCTCTTTGCTATTACTTGCTTTGCCATCTCTCTCCTACTAGAATGAGCTCCTTGAGTAGAGGAATGACTGTACTCACATTTATATCCTCGGTACCTAACATAGTGCCTGTCTGTGTTGTTTTAAGGAATAAGGAATGAACAAGATAGGAGACAGCCGTGGAGGGAATTCAGCTTCCCAAGGTGACTGATCTTGTGTTAACAGTGTGTGAGAAATAATGCAGACTCCAAGCTCGAGGTCTTCATCACACCACTCCTACCCCCAGGTCCTGCAGTTGACTTCTGTAACCCAGGTCTCAGCTGCAGTGCTTTCAATTTGAAATCCACTGCTTATTAAAACTTATGGGAATGGACCCATCCCGTACAAAGAATTTAGGGTTATGCTGTAACTCTCTTAATAGCGTTGCAGGGTATTGTCTGTCTTGGAGTTGGGAAAGCCTTAAATCCCATTAGTTTGAAGGTGGTATTATGTTCCCTTCAGAAATGTGTGAAATTTGGAGAAATTCTCAGTGTCTGTAAGGGAGTTGTAGTTTTGGCAGCAAGCTGCATATTTTGCCAGGAGCCAAATTTTAAGTTTTATTGTCTTTCTGGAAACACATCTGTGAAATAATGGAAAGAGTGACAAAATGTGCTTAATATTTTAAAACAGTTTCTAAAATCATTTTGTTTACTTGTCTCCAAGTCAGATATTTGAATTAAAAAACAACAACAACTTTTAGAATACCCTGACATTGGGCTATGACATTATTAACACAAAGTTTAAAAAATATATTAGATATTAAATTTTATATATGTGTACTGGCTAATGACAGTATTTTACTTCTGAATTCATGGAAGAGGAAGTTAGATTTTAGTTGTTGATTAAGATCATTCTATTACAGTTAAAAATTGGGGGATTTACCCAGAATGTGGGCAAGTGGATTTCCTTGATAAACTTTATCTTACTTTTTTTTTTTTTTTTAAAGGAACAGTAGTTGACCTAGACCTTGAGTTAAACACAAAGACTACAGGGTGAGATGGTGGTGGGAGTTGTCTACTCTAGCAATCCAGAGAGTAATTCCTCCTCTGAAGAACTGCTCCAGTGGAGCTGTATACAGTGATTCTCCCCTAAGTTACAGAAATAGACGGACCTTAGATAGGCTCTCCCCTCACCCTGCCTGCCCACCCGTACCCTTCCCTCCTCCTCTGCCTCATTGTACTAGGAGACCTAGAGAAATTAAGTAACCGTCACAAGAGGCAGAACAGGGAGGGACAAGAACCCCCTATATCATTGGCATTCCATTTCTTCCCCTCTTCGTTAGCAGCACCCCCTGTTCAGGTAGACACCCATAGCCAAGTTAACACCATGTGTGAAGTAACCAGTTACCTCTTTTCTCACACTTTGCTCTTGGCTTTCCTTTATGCCTGTTACTCGTTCACATTCCTTGTTATCTCTGTGTAGCTCTCCACTTCATCTTTTTTTTCCCGTACTATTTCCATCTCTTTCTCCTTCCTCTGTTTCTGATCACATCTCTCCCATTGCTCTGTTCCCTTCCTTTCGCCCCTCCTTCTGTCTTAATTGGGTGGTATATAGAATAGCAATATTGTAATAATTGGAGTTTTTTTGTTATGTGTAACAGAAACTGGCTCTGACTTGCTTAAGCTCAAAACTTTAGAATGAATTTCCTTGTAGTTTAGTCAAAAGAGGGAAGTAGAGGGCTCCTGTAGCCTTCACTGTTTAATAAAAACTCTTTATTCATTTTAATGGGAAATAGCCTTTCCCTCTCCCCTTCTATCTGGTTCATTTGTTCATTCTGTCATTGAGCAAATAATTATTGAGCAGCTGTGCCAGATACTCTTCTAGGCTCTAAGGATATAGCAATGAACGAAAGAGGTAAAAATCCCTGTCCTCATAGAGCTTATATTCTGCTGGGGGAGACAAACAAAGAAATAAAAGGTCAGTGATAATGGCTTTGTGGTGGTGTGCTAGTGTTTGGCTAGCTCAGATTGGAAGTTCAGAGAAGCTGAACTTTGTCTTTGAGGTGATAACAGTTAAGCTGATAAAGAGGAAGAACGTTCTAGGCAGAGGTAATAGCAAGTACAAAGGCTTTAAGGTGGGCATGAACTTGTGTATGACTGAGGAGTCAAGAGAAAGCCGATGTGGCTGGAGCACAGCGGGTGAAAAGGCTGACGCAGCGATGAAGTGTGAGGTCTCTGCCAGTGTTTGTGTGTGAGGGGAAGAGTTTGGATTTTCTTCTCCATGACTTGGGAAGCTGTTAGAGAGTTGAAATGATCTGATTTGCACTTAAAAGGACTTTTAAAACTCATCTTTTAGAAACCTACTCAAAGCTCTCCATGATACCAGTTATCTCTGGGTTTCAAATTTCTCTTATGCTACTGTGCCACGATGGTCTGAGTATTTATGTGTCTGCCTTCCCTGTCATCTTCATTTTTATATCCCTAAAATATAGCTCAGTGTCTACAAGTAGACAGTGAAAGAAGAGGTGCATTTGTCACATGGTTGTCACGGGCATTGGCAAAGCCTGTTGTGCCGTTGGAATTTCATTGAGAATGGAGACCTCCTTTCTTATATTAACTATCACTTAAAGCTAAGGGAATAATATTTGTAGTACTGTGATGTAATTTACGTACTGAGCCTTCCGACTTCTATAAGAATAACATTTCTAATATTGGTCGTCAACTATAATTATGTATCAGAAATACCTGTGGGCCTGACCTGTCATATCTGGCAAATCAGAATCTCAGGTGGAAGAAGCTAAGATATCTATATCTTAAACAGCTTTAAAGGTTTTGCTGAGGAATATTTGAAGTTGTGATCCCCTGGCTTGGAAGATCTGAAGTAACATACAAAGGATGCTCCCTGAGGTCAGGAATATATTTGCCTGTTCTTGCATATTATCCATGGTGCCTGGTACCAGTAACTGCTGTATGAAGAAATTAATTACCTGTGTGTAGAACTTTGGAGAATTCTCTGCGCATCTCCTTTTCCTTTCTTCTTCCTCTTCCTAATTTTCCTTACTATGAGTAAATCTGCAATGCAAGTCTTTTTTTTTTTTTTTTGCAATGCAAGTCTTGATGCTGATGAAAAGATGGTGGTGAGAAATTGCTGGCCAGGGGTGAAGGGGTTGTTTTCTGGAAGTAGTGAGGTCTGTCTACCTGCAGTAGTGAGCTGGAATGGGAGGGAAATTTCCAGTAGCTGCAGGGAAGGTGGATGGACTTCTATATATTACATATTGGGTATGTATGCAATAGATAGATCTGTGGGTTGGATTTAAATTATTTTTATTTAAGTTGAAGTTTCCTTCACTTGTTTCAGTTCTACTGTTGGGAAATTAGTAAACTAAAGTATTTAAGGAACGTGGTTACTTCTTAAAAAAAGTATATACATTTAAGAATGATAAACCATATTATGTTCTTGTAGGATACATTTGTCATGTGGCATCTGTTTGAACAGTTTGGGATAATGCACAGTAAAATTGCCACTGAATCCTTTCTGCAAACACCTGCCTGGTGGGCAAAGCTCTTGCTTCTCTGCTTTCTCTAAGCAACAACTCTTTGTAAATACTGGAAGAGAACAACCAGTTCCTCATTTGTGTTCATTGTTGGCTTTCTATTCTTGAGTCAATTCAAAGAACAGTAGCTTACAAGTTACTATGAGATTCTAGATCTGAGATTTAGTTCACATGCTGTGTGGCTTCTGTGTTAGAAGTTTTCAGATTGAAAAAGCATAAGGTGACTATATTCAAAAAGGAAAAAGCTTTTTTGTTTTTGGTCCCTCAGGTGCATGCTCTAGTTACGAACATGAATACAATGGATTGTCTGGTCTACCTCCTTCCTTCCTAGGAAATCTTAGGCAGCTGTAAGTTGCCTTAAGTCATGGGAAGTGAGCCATACTTTTGTCTTATGGAGCCTGGGTTGGGTTCCATACCTGGCAAGTTTGGCCATATTCCTCTTGTGTGTGTCCAGAAAGTTTTTGACCTTTCTCATTCGTTTTTCTTCCAATTATTTTGCTCTATTTACATTGAGAAAATCTTTTTCCTCTCATATTTTCCCTGCCTCCCATTCCCTCAGATTTGAAATTAGTCCTAATCATAATGCCAAATATTGAGGAAAGCTATGCATTTTGAAGTGGAATTAGATGTAATAAAGTACCAGTCAGACATTTGAAATAATTCAAGGTTCACTTTAGAGTCATTGTAAACATGTTCATTGATCTCATGTTTTTCTAACCTAGCCTTTCCTCAAGTACTAGCATTGAGAGAAAATAATTTAAAAAGCAAACATACTTATTTAATTTAATTATTTTGTTTTAGTTTTTGAAATATGTTTTCTACTACATTTTATTTCAGATATCTGATTTCAATGATAATATGGAATATATCATCATTTTTGGACTAGGCTACAAGACTAACAACCATAAGATTTTATCTTTGGGAAACTATTTCCAGAAATCTAAATATTAGCTTTTGGAATAGAATTCAAATAAGCTTTTGGAATAGAATTCATTTGCAAGTTAAGGGCTTTCTATAATTGGTCATAGGTATTAAGAGGATTTAAACACTGATTCTTGGTCTATTACAGTGGATCTGTCATCTGCATCTTCATAATAAATGAAGTTATGATTCTTGCCTTCAAAGCTTGATCGAATTCAGTTCTTGGTTTAAGGAACTACTCTTCTCACTTTTTTTTTTTTTACTTTTCTTTTTTAATTTGAAAGGTTTTATGAAATAAAGCTCATATTATACCCAGAATTAAACAGTGAATGTCAGTATGAGGAGTTTTTAATATGAAACCATTTCGTTTGAGAGTATGTATTATTCAAGTGGTATTCTGGAGTGAGTCTATTTTTGTGCTTTATGCAGAGACTGCCTTCTGATGATGAATGATAGATGATATACAAGGTGTATCATTTATCTGTGTGTATTTATCTGTGTGTTATAACATAACAGCCCTGTACTCAGCTTATGTGAGACTAGGGACTCAGGTTTTCTTGGGACCAAATATTTTCTCCTTTTCCCCTTTAGACTTCTGTGTGCTGAGAATATTGGCTTAGTGTTTCCTTGGTTTGCTTAACAAGGGGCTGAACTAGTTCAATGAGATACAACCAGCTCAACAATATCTGTTTTGGGACATGGTCTCTCCTCAGGCAGGAGAAGGCTGTGGTACTGAGACACTACTAGCAAGAGATGTATATTTGTCGTGGCTATAGCTGTCAGTTCTGGAAGGACATCTTTTCAGGCTGATTCTGACAGTTCTGTTTCCCGTCAAATTAGACGGAAAGATACACATGGCTGATGTTGTCTGCAATATTCCTAAATTACCCATCAAAGAGCTCCCAGTGGTTTCACTCTAATTACACCCATGAGAGTGATGGAGAGAGGACTTCTATTTTATACTAATTCTCACGTAAATAAAGTCTGCTCCCTACTCACTGAATATCAAATCCCAAATTCAAATTCAAATGTGAAGCAACAACACGTGAGAGTATTACAGAGCAGACATCACCTTACCAAAAAGCACAGTTATTTCTAGACCTTGTTCTGAAGAGGATGCCAGATGATTTTTAAGTATTTTTTGGGCAGAAATAAGTGATGGAGATAGAGACCTAACGTGAGGTTCTGCCTTTCTTCTATAATTAGTGTTGCCTCCATATTTTTTAAGCAGATGCATTGTCTAACACTCTGCAGGCCTTGTAATCTGTGGTTTATAATAGACTCAAAACTTGAAGAACAGGAAGAATGACTTTCTTTAACAACGTGTTCAAAGACTCAAGATGCATTCATTCTTGTTCTGTTTTAATTAGACCAGTAGAATAAACTTAAAATAGACTGAATAATGCAAGTTGTTTTAACTATACAGTTGCATTTCTGGTTTGTAATTAGTCTTACCTAATTTGTGATTGTTTAACACTGAATATTTTTATTTCTGTAAGCAGTTAGAACAAAAGTAGAATCAGCTGTGCGTTTGGGAAATGTTTGCCTTTTTCCTATTTTAAAATTTTATTTTAAAGTTGAATGCAGATATTGTTTTCTCAGTCTCTGGTTATAATGGGAGGAAATGATAAAGAAGAAAAATGTTGCTAAATATAAAAAATTAAGCATTTTATTTGTGCTTGTGTATGACAGTTAAGACTTAATGCTGTCTTCAGGAAAAAGCAGTTTATAAATTAAGTGCCCTGACACTTAAGAAGTCTGAGAACCAAGTCTTGGGAGGCAAGGAAGGAACTTTAAAAGTTTTGTTTCATCCCTTTGCAGTTTCTCACCTCATCATGTGTTTTTATAGATGTTCATTCCATGGACTTCTGTGGTTTATGTTTTGTAGATAACTGGTAATTGCTCTCCTCTCCTAAAAACAAACCCAACCTGGTAATCTTATTCTTTAGCTCGCGAGAAGTTCACATAAGGAAAAATGAGTACAGCATCCACTCTCTTCTGGTTACTTTGTTAGAGAGAGATGTGGGCCACATCAGCGATCTTCTGATATTTTGACAATGGGTTGATAAAACAGGGACCAGTGCATTTATTTTGTGGTTGTTGATACTAAGGCACCAGGAGACTCAGGAGACCCTTTGAACAGGCAAAACTGAGAGTAGGATCGATATCTGTATGTTAAAATGAGAGGGTTGAACTAAATGAGGGTCTGTATGTCGCACCTTTGGTATATAGCAATCATGAGGGATGTTTACATCCTCATGTTCTGATGTTTATATGTATAGGCAGGCTTTAGGGCTAAGGTGTCAGAAGTAATAGCAGTTGTGGATCCTGATTCACATGGATACGGGTGGTGAAAAGGAGAAGAAAAAAATATTTTGGAATCAAAGTTTATCTTTTTCCTGTGGTCCCTTGCTATAGAAGAGCCATGTGTCAGGTACAATTCTGAGCACTTTACATACATTATTAATTCACTTAATCTTCCCAAAAAGCAGCCTAATGAGGCAATTACAGTATTATCCCCACTTCATAGGTAAGAATATGGAAGCACAGTAATACAGCTCATAAGTGAAGAGCATGGCAGTTTGGCTGTGGACTTGGGGTGTCTAACCACTCCACACTGTCACCTACTCTCTGGAGAGGTGATCAGTATTCTGTGACCCTGTCATGCTTGTTCTCACATAAAACGCTCTCTTTCTCTCCACTGTTTTATCCTGCAGCCGTTAAACACTTTTTGAGTGTGTGCTGTGTGCCAGGCACAGTGGTGAGTCTTGTAGATACAGAAGAGATAGAAATCCTGCTCTCAGAGATACAAGCCTAGCCAGGGAGATAGATTAAAATAACCACAGAAACGTGTGATGACAAACAAGGGTAAGAGTTGGAAGGAGAAGGGCAGGGAGCTTTGAGAACATAAGGCAGGGGCCTGATCTCATCAAGTTGCCAAAGAAGGCTGCCCTGCCAAAGTGGCTTAGAGCTGTGGTGCCAGGAGGCCATCCAAATGCTACCGTGATGCAAGGAAGACTCAGGTGGAGTCTGGTCCCTTTGTGGACCATTCCCCAGCCCCCTTTAGAGCCCTTGCTCTCAATAGCTTTAAGTACATAATGACGTTGCAGACTTTTCCTCGTGCCCTTGTATGTGTGCAGGTTCCTATGCAGATTATAAGCATGAAGTAAATACATGCTGGTCTTTGGTGACTGTGTTCTGTTCCACTTCTTGCTTCCTGCCTTTTATCACGTTTTGGGAGTGGCCGAGTGTTGCTTCAGAACAGACACGGGGAAGTGGGAGAGGGAATGTCTGGGTCGGGTAGCCTGCCTTGGCTCTCAAAATACTTTCTGTAAGCTTATACAGATCATTTGATCTTGTGCCCCTATGTTTGAAATCAGTTTCTTTCTTACTTTCTCTTTTAGCACACCATTGAAGTATTGTCTCTAAGTATGTAGTTTGATGTTTTCATACAACTGGGATCAGAAAGTTAATTTCACTAGGTCCTCTGGGCATTACCACTAAAGTTGTAGCGACACATTTAAAAATTCTCATTCACTAATTATTAAATGAGCTGAATTAACCCTCTAGGGCAGGTGCACTCGTTGTATCTTACCAGGTTAATGTAGTCATTCACTAAACATATACATATTTACTGAGCATCTTCAAACGAGGCCTTGTAAGGCTTATAGAAGTATGGAGCACTTGGTTACTGCACTTAAGGAGTTTCCTACTTTAGCATAAAGGAAAATAATTGCAACAGAGTTGTGAGGGGCCCATCAGGAAGTGGACTGGAGGGCCTGTGGGAGCTAGACTGCCTGACTCCACTGCACCCTAGCTTTGTGGCCTTGAGGCAACGGGTTCTCTGCATGTCACACGTAAAATGGAAATTGTGATTGTGAGGATTAATGAGCCAAATTATGTAAAGTGCTTAGAATAGTGCCTGGCACATAGTATATACTATATATCTTTTTTTTTTATTATTATTATCATCATTATCATGGTCACTATCACTCTTATGGTCAAGCCTAAAGGTAAGGGGAAGGGTTTCTGAACTAAAGGAGAAAGACATCGTGGAGGTGGTAGTTGAGTTAGGTCTCAAATGAAATAGGAAGAATTTTAATAGGCAGAGAGGGTGTGGAGAGGATTCCAAGAAACCTCAGGTGCTAGAAAGTATCACCTATGATTAGGGAATGGTGAGGAGTCCAGTCTAGTGGATGAAGTTCTTTCAAGAAACAATGACAAATTCACCTGGAAAGGTGGATTAGGACCTTATCTTGGTGAAGAGTTGGCAATCTGGCCGGGCTTTTTGAGCAGGATTGAGTCTCTCAGAGCCCTGCTCTATAATTCCGGGAGTAGGCAGGAAATGGAGGCTGAGAGAAATGGTGTGAGTCTTAGCATGTGATGATAGGGCTTGAAAAAAGGTGATGATGATAGTCATGAAAAAAAAGGTCAAGTGCATATCTGCTGGAGAACTAATGAAACTTAAAAAATTCAGGGCCCCTCACATGCTCAGAATCCTACTGGTGGTTTTGTAAAATTTGAAAAGCTATTTGTATCGTTTGCTTCTTTCTCTAAATGGTATGTTTCAGACCCCCAAACCTGGTTCCACGCCATAATTGAAAGAGACTGTGGAGAAAGAATCAGTCTGTATATTGATTTGGTGAGGGTAGATAGAGTCAAGCAGAGAGGCCAGAGTTAAAGACGACTGGTGAGATTTTGTCTGGGTGATGGGGAGGGACCTGATAGGAAAGGGGGATGATGGGAGAAGCCAAGTAGGGAGCAGTGGTTTCAAACCGAGCGAGTGTTCTAGATTGGTTAGCTTCGCCAGGGAAAGAACATTTTCTTTTCTTTAAACCTCTGCCCATCCCTATCCTCAATTGCTGTCTCGCAAGTGTGATAATTTTAAGTTATATGGGGGCTGGAGAAAGGGGTCCAAAGATGGCTGCTGATTAGTGGGCTAGAACCCAGAGCACATGTCTTAGGGACATCTTTGTAATGTCTACATTTAGTACTCTGTGTATGCTAAGCCTAGTTTTCTAAAACCTTTAAAGAAAGTCTCTCCTTTTTTGGTATATCTTTGGTGTAGATTCTTCTATGTTCAGCAAATTTTAGTGCTTCTAGACTATTTTCAAGTTATAACATCTGTTTTCTGGAAACTTCTATTTTGAAGAAATTTAATTGACTCAGAAGTGGTTGGTAATGCTGATTTCATAGCTATCATGTCAGTGTTCCTGTGGCAGTACCTGACTGGGAAAGGCTGTTCTCAGCCTTTGTTACCTCTTTCATAAACAAGTAAAATATTAAATAACAGGAAATTGAAGAATACGCTCTCAGATGGCCAAATAGAATCTTCAAGAGTATTTTTACTTTCTAGATCACAAAATATAAATATAATTGACACAGGGGCTCAGGCTTCATTTTTAAATATATTATGGGTGTGTGTTGGCTTTGCCATCAGGCTTTTTGTGGGAAATAATAACACCTAAAAACAAAGCTAAAAACATAGTAAGATCTGAGGCAAATGTCCCCAGGGAAAGACCATTAGCAAATTCATGACTCAGAGTCTGGTTTAGACTTCTATATTAAACCATGTGTTGTTTAAAGAATCATCCCTTGTGTATCAGAGAGATTAAATTATCTGAGTAGAGAAATACAGTTGAAAATTTCAAACTGCTTCTGAAATTCACATATATTATTTTTTGACAGGCTTTAAGAATTTAATGACCATAGGATTTTGTTTAAAGAAATGATTTAGAAGTATTTGCAGATCAATTCTAAGAGGATTTTATTTTATTTTTATTTTATATTATTTTATTTTATTTTTTTAACATCTTTATTGGGGTATAATTGCTTTACAATGGTGTTAGTTTCTGCTTTATAACATTGTGAATCAGTTATACATATACATATGTTCCCATATCTCTTCCCTCTTGCGTCTCCCTCCCTCCCACCCTCCCTATCCCACCCCTCCAGGCGGTCACAAAGCACGGAGCCGATATCCCTGTGCCACGCGGCTGCTTCCCACTAGCTATCTACCTTACGTTTTTTAGTGTATACATGTCCATGACTCTCTCTCGCCCTGTCACAGCTCACCCTTCCCCCTCCCCATATCCTCAAGTCCGTTCTCCAGTAGGTCTGTGTCTTTATTCCTGTCTTACCCCTAGGTTCTGCATGACATTTTTTTTTTCTTCTTAAATTCCATATATATGTGTTAGCATACGGTATTTGTCTTTTTCTTTCTGACTTACTTCACTCTGTATGACAGACTCTAGGTCTATCCACCTCATTACAAATAGCTCAATTTCGTTTCTTTTTATGGCTGAGTACTATTCCATTGTATATATGTGCCACATCTTCTTTATCCATTCATCCGATGATGGGCACTTAGGTTGTTTCCATCTCCGGGCTATTGTAAATAGAGCTGCAATGAACATTGTGGTACATGACTCTTTTTGAATTTTGGTTTTCTCAGGGTATAGGCCCAGTAGTGGGATTGCTGGGTCATCTGATAGTTCTATTTGTAGTTTTTTAAGGAACCTCCATACTGTTCTCCATAGTGGCTGAACCAATTCACATTCCCACCGGCAGTGCAAGAGTGTTCCCTTTTCTCCACACCCTCTCCAGCATTTATTGTTTCTAGATTTTTTGATGATGGCCATTCTGACTGGTGTGAGATGATATCTCATTGTAGTTTTGATTTGCATTTCTCTAATGATTAATGATGTTGAGCGTTCTTTCATGTGTTTGTTGGCAGTCTATATATCTTCTTTGGAGAGATGTCTATTTAGGTCTTCTGCCCATTTTTGGATTGGGTTGTTTGTTTTTTTGTTATTGAGCTACATGAGCTGCTTGTAAATTTTGGAGATTAATCCTTTGTCAGTTGCTTCATTTGCAAATATTTTTCTCCCATTCTGAGGGTTGTCTTTTGGTCTTGTTTATGGTTTCCTTTGCTGTGCAAAAGCTTTGAAGTTTCATTAGGTCCCATTTGTTTATTTTTGTTTTTATGTCCATTACTCTAGGAGGTGGGTCAGAAAGGATCTTGCTGTGATTTATGTCAGAGTGTTCTGCCTATGTTTTCCTCTAAGAGTTTGATAGTTTCTGGCCTTACATTTAGGTCTTTAATCCATTTTGAGCTTATTTTTGTGTATGGTGTTAGGGAGTGATCTAATCTCATACTTTTACATATACCTGTCCAGTTTTCCCAGCACCACTTATCGAAGAGGCTATCCTTTCTCCACTGTACATTCCTGCCACCTTTATCAAAGATAAGGTGTCCATATGTGCGTGGGTTTATCTCTGGGCTTTCTATCCTGTTCCATTGATCTATCTTTCTGTTTTTGTGCCAGTACCATACTGTCTTGATTACTGTAGCTTTGTAGTATAGTCTGAAGCCAGGGAGCCTGATTCCTCCAGCTCCTTTTTTCGTTCTCAAGATTGCTTTGGCTATTCGGGGTCTTTTGTGTTTCCTTACAAATTGTGAAATTTTTTGTTCTAGTTCTGTGAAAAATGCCAGTGGTAGTTTGATAGGGATTGCATTGAATCTATAGATTGCTTTGGGTAGTAGAGTCATTTTCACAATGTTGATTATTCCACTACAAGAACATGGTATATCTGTCCATCTATTTGTATCATCTTTAATTTCTTTCATCAGTGTCTTATAATTTTCTGCATACAGGTCTTTTGTGTCCTTAGGTAGGTTTATTCCTAGATATTTTATTCTTTTTGTTGCAATGGTAAATGGGAGTGTTTTCTTGATTTCAATTTCAGATTTTTCATCCGTAGTATATAGGAATGCCAGAGATTTCTGTGCATTAATTTTGTATCCTGCTACTTTACCAAATTCATTGATTAGCTCTAGTAGTGTTCTGGTAGCATCTTTAGGATTCTCTATATATAGTATCATGTCATCTGCAAACAGTGACAGCTTTACTTCTTCTTTTCCAATTTGGATTCATTTATTTCCTTTTCTTCTCTGATTGCTGTGGCTAAAACCTCCAAAACTATGTTGAATAAGAGTGGTGAGAGTGGGCAGCTTTGTCTTGTTCCTGATGTTCGTGGAAATGCTTTCAGTTTTTCACCATTGAGGATGATGTTGGCTGTGGGCTGGTCATATATGGCCTTTATTATGTTGAGGAAAGTTCCCTCTATGCCTACTTTCTGCAGGGTTTTTATCATACATGGGTGTTGAATTTTGTCAAAAGCTTTTTCTGCATCTATTGAGATGATTATATGGTTTTTCTCCTTCAATTTGTTAATATGGTTTATCACATTGATAGATTTGTGTATATTGAAGAATCCTTGCATTCCTGGAATAAACCCCACTTGATCATGGTGTATGATCCTTTTAATGTGCTGTTGGATTCTGTTTGCTAGTATTTTGTTGAGGATTTTTGCATCTATGTTCATCAGTGATATTGGCCTGTAGTTTTCTTTCTTTGTGACATCCTTGTCTGGTTTTGGTATCAAGGTGATGGTGGCCTCGTAGAAGGAATTTGGGAGTGTTCCTCCCTCTGCTATATTTTGGAAGAGTTTGAGAAAGATAGGTGTTAGCTCTTCTCTAAATGTTTGATAGAATTCGCCTGTGAAGCCATCTGGTCCTGGGCTTTTGTTTGTTGGAAGATTTTTAATCACTGTTTCAATTTCAGTGCTTGTGATTGGTCTGTTCATATTTTCTATTTCTTCCTGATTCAGTCTTGGCAGGTTGTGCCTTTCTAAGAATTTGTCCATTTCTTCCAGATTGTCCATTTTATTGGCATAGAGTTGCTTGTAGTAATCTCTCATGATCTTTTTTATTTCTGCTGTGTCCGTTGTTACTTCTCCTTTTTCATTTCTAATTCTATTGATTTGAGTCTTCTCCCTTTTTTTCTTGATGAGTCTGGCTAGTGGTGTATCTATTTTGTTTATCTTCTCAAAGAACCAGCTTTTAGTTGTATTTATCTTTGCTATTTTTCCTTCATTTCTTTTTCATTTATTTCTGATTTGATTTTTATGATTTCTTTCGTTCTGCTAGCTTTGGGGTTTTTTTGTTCTTCTTTCTCTAATTGCTTGAGGTGCAAGGTTAGGTTGTTTATTCGAGATGTTTCCTGCTTCTTAAGGTGGGCTTGTATTGCTATAAATTTCCCCCTTAGAACTGCTTTTGCTGCATCCCATAGGCTTTGGGTCATTGTGTCTCCATTGCCATTTGTTTCTAGGTATTTTTTTATTTCCTCTTTGATTTTTTCAGTGATCACTTCATTATTAACTAGTGTATTGTTTAGCCTCCATGTGTTTGTATTTTTTACAGATCTTTTCTGTAATTGACATGTAGTCTCATGGCGTTGTGGTCAGAAAAGATATTTGATACAATTTCAATTTTCTTAAATTTACCAAGGCTTGATTTGTGACCCAAGATATGATCTATCCTGGAGAATGTTCCATGAGCACTTGAGAAAAATGTGTATTCTGTTGTTTTTGGATGGAGTGTCCTATAAATATCAATTAAGTCCATCTTGTTTAATGTATCATTTAAAGCTTGTGTTTCCTTATTTATTTTCATTTTGGATGATCTGTCCATGGGTGAAAGTGGGGTGTTAAAGTCCCCTACTATGAATGTGTTACTGTCGATTTCCCCTTTTATGGCTGTTAGTATTTGCCTTATGTATTGAGGTGCTCCTATGTTGGGTGCATAAATATTTACAATTGTTATATCTTCTTCTTGGATCGATCCCTTGATCATTATGTAGTGTCCTTCTTTGTCTCTTCTAATAGTCCTTATTTTAAAGTCTATTTTGTCTGATATGAGAATTGCTACTCCAGCTTTCTTTTGCTTTCCATTTGCATGGAATATCTTTTTCCATCCCCTTACTTTCAGTCTGTATGTGTCTCTAGGTCTGAAGTGGGTCTCTTGTAGACAGCATATATAAGGGTCTTGTTTTTGTATCCATTCAGCCAATCTGTTTCTTTTGGTGGGAGCATTTAGTCCATTTACATTTAAGGTAATTATCGATATGTATGTTCCTATTCCCATTTTCTAAATTGTTTTGGGTTCGTTATTATAGGTCTTTTCCTTCTCTTGTGTTTCTTGTGTAGAGAAGTTCCTTTAGCATTTTTTGTAAAGCTGGTTTGGTGGTGCTCAACTCTCTCAGCTTTTGCTTGTCTGTAAAGGTTTTAATTTCTCCATCAAATCTGAATGAGATCCTTGCTGGGTAGAGTAATCTTGGTTGCAGGTTTTTCTCCTTCATCACTTTCAGTATGTCCTGCCACTCCCTTCTGGCTTGTAGGGTTTCTGCTGAGAGATCAGCTGTTAACCTTATGGGGATTCCCTTGTGTGTTATTTGTTGTTTTTCCCTTGCTGCTTTTAGTATGCTTTCTTTGTATTTAATTTTTGACAGTTTGATTAATATGTGTCTTGGTGTATTTCTCCTTGGATTTATCCTGTATGGGACTCTCTGTGCTTCCTGGACTTGATTAACTATTTACTTTCCCATATTAGGGAAGTTTTCAACTATAATGTCTTCAAATATTTTCTCAGTCCCTTTCTTTTTCTCTTCTTCTTCTGGAACCCCTATAATTCGAATGTTGGTGCGTTTAATGTTGTCCCAGAGGTCTCTGAGACTGTCCTCAGTTCTTTTCATTCTTTTTTCTTTATTCTGCTCTGCGGTAGTTATTTCCACTATTTTATCTTCCAGGTCACTTATCCGTTCTTCTGCCTCAGTTATTCTGCTATTGATCCCATCTAGAGTACTTTTAATTTCATTTATTGTGTTGTTCATCGTTGCTTGTTTCATCTTTATTTCTTCTAGGTCCTTGTTAACTGTTTCTTGCATTTTGCATTCTATTTCCAAGATTTTGGATCATCCTTACTATCATTATTCTGAATTCTTTTTCAGGTAGACTGCCTATTTTGTCTTCATTTGTTAGGCCTGGTGCATTTTTATCTTGCTCCTTTATCTGCTGTGTGTTTTTCTGTCTTCTCATTTTGCTTATCTTACTGTGTTTGGGGTCTCCTTTTTGCAGCCTGCAGGTTCGTAGTTCCCGCTGTTTTTGATGTCTGTCTCCAGTGGCTAAGGTTGGTTCAGTGGGTTGTGTAGGCTTCCTGGTGGAGGGGACTAGTGCCTGTGTTGTGGTGGATGAGGCTGGATCTTGTCTCTCTAGTGGGCAGGTTCACGTCTGGTGGTGTGTTTTGGGGTGTCTGTGGCCTTATTATGATTTTAGGCAGCGTCTCTGCTAATGGGTGGGGTTGTGTTCCTGTTTTGCTAGTTGTTTGGCATAGGTTGTCCAGCACTATAGCTTGCTGGTAGTTGAGTGAAGCTGGGTGCTGGTGTTAAGATGGAGGTCTTTGGGAGATTTTCGCCATTTGATATTATGTGGAGCTGGGAGGTCTCTTGTTGACCAGTGTCCTGAAGTTGGCTCTCCCACTTCAGAGGCAGAGCCCTGACTCCTGGCTGGAGCACCAAGAGCCTTTCATCCACATGGCTCAGAATAAAAGGGAGAAAAAGTAGAGAGAATTAGTAGAAGCATGAAGAAAGAAAGAAAGAAAGGAGGGAAGGAAGGAAGGACGAAAGAAAGAAAGAAAGAAAGAAAGAAGCAAAGAAGGAAAGAAGGCAAGAAGGAAACAAAGGAGGGAGGGAGGGAGGGAGGAAGGAAGGAAGGAGGGAAGGAAGGAAAAAAGAGAGAAAGAAAAAAAAAGACAGAAAGAGAGAAGATACAGTAAAATAAAGTATAATAAAGTTATTGAATTAAAAAGTAATTATTTAGAAAAAAAAAAGGGATGGATAGAACCTTAGGACAAATGTTGGAAGCAAAGCTATACAGACAAAATCTTACACAGAAGCATACACATACACCCTCACAAAGAGAGGGAAAGGGAAAAAAATCATAAATCTTGCTCTCAGAGACCACCTCCTCAATTTGGGATGATTCGTTGTCTAAAGGAGGGAAGGAAGGAAAGAAAGAAAGAAAGAAAGAAGGAAAGAAAGAAAGAAAGAAAGGTATAATAAAATTATTAAAATTAATTATTAAGAAAAAAAGTTAAAAAAAAAACCCATGAACGGATAGAACCCTAGGACAAATGGTGGAAGCAAAGCTATACAGACAAGATCTCACACAGAAGCATACACATACACATTCACAAAAAGAGGAAAAGGGGAAAAAATCATAGATCTTGCTGTCGAAGCCCACCTCCTCAATTTGGGATGATTTGTTGTCTATTCATGTAATCCACAGATGCAGGGTATATCAAGTTGATTGTGGAGCTTTAATCCGCTGTTTCTGAAACTGCTGGGAGAGATTTCCCTTTCTCTTCTTTGTTCTCACAGCTCCCAGGGGCTCAGCTTTGGATTTGGCCCTGCCTCTGCGTGTAGGTCGCTGGAGGGCGTCTGTTCTTCGCTCAGACAGGACAGGGTTAAAGGAGCCGCTGATTCGGGGGCTCTGGCGCACTCAGGCCGGGGGGAGGGAGGGGCACTGCGTGCGGGGCGGGCCTGCGGCGGCAGAGGCCGCCGTGACGTTGCACCAGCGTGAGGCCTGCTGCGCGTTCTCCCAGGGAAGTTGTCCCTGGATCCCGGGAACCTTGCAGGGGCGGGCTGCACAGGCTCTGTTGAAGAGGCGTGTGGATAGTGACCTGTGCTCGCACACAGGCCCCTTGGTGGCGGCAGCAGCAGCCTTAGTGTCTCCCGCCCGTCCCTGGGGTTCGTGCTTTTAGCCGCGGCTCGCGCCCGTCTCTCCTAAGAGGATTTTAATTTATCAGGTTGGTCTGCTGTTCTGTAAAATTGGTCCAAACTTTATATTTGTTACATTGTTTCTCAACGTGTGGTGTGCACAAACATTTTATTTTATTTTACTTTTTTCTTCCACATTTATTGAGATACAGTTGACATACAACATTTTATAAGTTTAACTATTGCCATACAGCATTGTATAAGTTTAAGGTAACAATGATTTGAGTCACATACATCATGAAATATTATCACTATAAGTTTAGTGAACATCCATCATCTCAGATACAAAATTAAAGAAACAGAATTTTTTTTTTTTTTTTTTTTTTTTGCGGTACGCAGGCCTCTCACTGTTGTGGCCTCTCCCGTTGCGGAGCACAGGCTCCGGACGCACAGGCTCAGCGGCCATGGCTCACGGGCCCAGCCGCTCCGCGGCATGTGCGATCTTCCCGAACCGGGGCACAAACCCGTGTCCCCTGCATCGGCAGGCGGACTCTCAACCACTGCGCCACCAGGGAAGCCTGAAACAATTTTTTTATGATGAGAATTCTCAGGATTTACACTCTTAACAGCTTTCATATATAACATACAACAGTGCTAATTATATTTATCATGTTGTACATTACATCCCTAGTACTTATTTATCTTATAACTGGAAGTTTTTACCTTTTGACCACCTTCATTCAATTCCCCCTCCTGTGAGCCCCTATGTCTGGTAACCACAAATCTGATCTCTCTTTCTATGAGTTTATTTGTTTGTTTTTGAGGTATAATACTTACAATACTATGTTAGTTCCTGTTACATAACATAGTGATTTGGTATTTTCTGTACATTTCAAAATTATCAACATGGTAATAGTCCAGTTGTGATATGTCACCATTCAAGATACTGTATAGTTATTGACTATATTCCCCACATGGTGCATTTCATACCCATGACTTATTTATTTTGCATCTGGAAGTTTGTACCTCTTCATCTCCCTTATCTATTTCTTTCCTCCCCTCACCTCCCTCACCTCTGGCAACCATTCTGTTTTATGTTTGTTCATTTGTTTTTTAGATTTCACATATACGTAAAATCATACAGTATTTGTCTTTCTCTGTCTATTTCACTTAGCATAATACTCTCTAGGTCCGTCCATGTTGTTGCAAATGGCAAGATTTCATTCTTTTTCATGGCTCAGTAATATTCCATTGTGTGTTACATCTTCTTTATTCATCTATTGATGGGCACTTGGGTTGCTTGCATATCTTGGCTATTTTTGTAAATAATGCAACAAATATAGGGGGGCATATATCTTTTCAAATTAGTGTTTTTGTTTTCTTTGAATAAATACCCAGGGGTGGAATTTCTGGATCCTATGGTAGTTTTATTTTTAATTTTTTGAGGAGTCTCCCTACTTTTTTCCATAGCAGCTGTACCAATTTACATTCCCAGTGCAGTGCAGAAGGGTTTTGTTTTCTTCATTTGCTGTTCGTTGTCTTTTTTGATAATAGCCATTCTGACAGGTGTGAGGTGATATCTCATTGGGGTTTTGATTTGCATTTCCCTGTTGGTTAGTGATGTTGGGCATCTTTTCATGTGGCTGTTGGTCATCTGTATGTCTTCTTTGGAAAAGAGTCTATTCAGATCCTCTGCCCATCTTTTAATTGGGTTGTTTATTATTTTTATATTTTTATTTTTTTGTGGTATGCGGGCCTCTCACTGTTGTGGCCTCTCCCGTTGCGGAGCACAGGCTCCGGACGTGCAGGCTCAGTGGCCATGGCTCACGGGCCCAGCCGCTCCGTGGCATGTGGGATCTTCCCAGACCGGGGCACGAACCCACGTCCCCTGCATCGGCAGGCGGACTCTCAACCACTGCGCCACCAGGGAAGCCTGGGTTGTTTATTTTTTTGATGTTGAGTTGTATGAGTTCTTTGTATATTTTGGATATTAACCCCTCATCAGATATATCATTTACAAATATCTTCTCCCATTCGGTAGGTGTTCTTTTTGTTTTTCTGATAGTTTCCTTCACTGTGCATAGCTTCTTAGTTTGATATAGTCCCCTTTATTTTTGCTTTTGTTTCTCTTGCCTGAAAAGACATATCCAGAAAAATATTGAGATTGTTGTCAAAAAGAGTACTATGTTTTCTTCCAGAAGTTTTATGGTTTCAAGTTTTATATTTAAATCTTTAATCCATTTTGAATTTATTTTTGTGCATAATGTGAGAGAGTAGTCCAGTTTGATACTTATACATGTAGCTGTCCAGTTTTTCCAATATCATTAATTGAAGAGCCTGTCTTTCCCACATTGTATATTCTTACCTCCTTTGTTGTAGATTGATTGCCCAATGGCATTTTTCACAGAACTAGAATAATGCTTAACTGTGTATGGAAACACAAAGACTTCGAATAACCAAAACAATCTTGAGAAAGAAGAGCTAGAGGTATCATGCTCCCTGATTTCAAACTATACTACAAAGCTACAGTCATCAAAGCAGTATGGTAGTGGCACAAAAACAGACACATAGATCAACAGAATAGAATAGAGAGCCCAGATATGAACCCACACTTGTATGTGCAATTAATCTTCACAAACATTTCACAGTTTTAAGAGTTATGTATTTTAAAATTCATTTATGTGTAGACTCTGTGGCAAGTGATACTGGTTTTCCATTTATAGCAATGATATAAACCACTTTAGAATACATTGATTTAGGTTAAAAGGGTATGTCTTTAAAGAGAAATGGTAATACGTGGTGCTACGTGTGGTGGCAGAAGTTGAGAAAGTTGATGCATGATTAATTGAAGTTTGGGAAACGTTGGCTTATTTGTAAATAATATGTTATACTAGCTTGTAGTACTGTAATTTTAATTAATTGTTAAATAAAAACCTCATAGTCATTTTAATTGTTTGACTCTTACTTAGTTAAAAGTAAGAACATATATGTCAAATGCTGTTCTATTGAGAAGGTTTATAGGACTTCCTGGCAAAGAGTAGGGCAATTTTATAAAAGTCATACATATACTCACTAATTTCAAGGATAAATTGGCATGGCAAACCAAGCACTATGCAAAGGGCTTTTGTTAAATTTTATCAATCAAAAGTTGGGGAAGATTCTTTTGGTTTGGGTTCATATATGCTAATATTTAGTGAGAAGAGTGGACAGCATATTATTTTTTCCCTGAGAAGCAGAAAAGGAAAACCAGGATATTTAGAAGATGCTTTGAAGTTAAATTTATCCAGAAAGTATTTTTAGAAATATTAGAATATCTGGGAACAGATCTTTGAGTAATAGTTAAATATAGATTTTATTTTTATTTAACATTTCATAACTGATTTAGTTACTCCACATTTAAAAAACAGATTAATACACCTTACTACAAAATACAAGAAATGTGGAGATAGTAGAAAATATAAGTAGAAATTCCTTCTTCTTCTACTAATATTCCCCCAGCCCTATTCCTTAGGCACAACTACTGTTAACAGTTTGAAGTCACCTAATTTTATTTTATTTATTTATATTTTTGACTGTGCCATGCGGTTTGTGGGATCTTAGTTCCCCGACCAGGGATTGAACACGGGCCACAGGGAACCCATGGCTGCCAGGGAATTCCCCTGAAGTCACCTATATTTTTTTTATAAATTTATTCTTTAAAATTTTTGGCTGTGTTGGTCTTCGTTGCTGCGCATGGGCTTTCTCTAGTTGTGGCGAGCGGGGGCTACTCTTTGTTGCTTATTGCGGTGGCTTCTTTTGTTGTGGAGCATGGGCTGTAGGTGTGTGGGCTTTGGTAGTTGTGGCACGCAGCTCAGTAGTTGTGGCTCTAGAGCGCAGGCTCAGTAGTTGTGGCGCACAGGCTTATTTGCTCCGTGGCATGTGGGATCTTCCCAGACCAGGGATAGAACCCGTGTCCCCTGCGTTGGCAGGCGGATTCTTAACCACTGTGCCACCAGGGACGCCCTGAAGTCACCTAATTTTTTTTTTTTTTTGCGGTACGCAGGCCTCTCACTGTTGTGGCCTCTCCCGTTGCGGAGCACAGGCTCCGGACGCGCAGGCTCAGCGGCCATGGCTCACGGGCCCAGCCGCTCCGCGGCATGTGGGATCTTCCCGGACCGGGGCACGAACCCGTGTCCCTTGCATCGGCAGGAGGACTCTCAACCACTGTGCCACCAGGGAAGCCCTGAAGTCACTTAATTTTAAAAGTCAAGTGTAATGGCATTTAGAAATTGGAAGAGTAGGAATCTTTTTGTTGTTGTTGTTCCAGATTCTGCTTCCATTACCTGCATCTATATTTTGAAGCAGATATGATGTATGGAATTACTGTGGGCTTTGGAGTCAGATCTGTGTTCGAATTCTTACTGCATCACAGAGCAGCAATGCGAGTTTGGGAAGTTCCTTACCTTTCTGAGTGGGAAGTTCCTTACCTCTCTGAGCTTTAGGTTCCTCAACAGCAAAGGCTTAATGTTGTTTTATTTCCAGCCTCTGATCTGGCCTAGTCTGTCTCTCTGTCTCTTTTTAATAGGAAACATATCTAAGAAGACCTGGCATAAGAATCCATGACATTTTTTCTCCTGGAGAAATGGAATTTGGTATTTTAATGACCACAATGTGCGTGCATTCAGTAATACACTCCTTTATTAGAACATTTCACCACCCTCCCAAGTACCTATCATCGGGTTGTAAAAGGACATTGTATTTACCTGCCCCTGGAATCTTCCTGGAATTTAGATGGCCTCTGTTGGGTTTCACTTTGCACTTATTAATAATTTAACATTGGGATAAAAATAAAAAACAAAGACTCTCATCTTACAGTGTGAGAACATGGGTCATGTGTGCTAAGTCATGCAGGTAAGATGAGTAGCAAAACTCAGTGGGGTATCCGGTCTAAAGAGGTCTTTCATGTGGGCTGTTGTGTCCCTCCTGTAGAATGATTGCCTTAGAATTAAAGAGAATTAATGTAATTGCTCCTGAAGAGGGAAATGTATTTTTGCTTTTCAAAGGTGGTTGTATAAGCTTTAATTATCTAATCCAAACACGGGAGCTTTCTACAAGCAGCTTTCCCTTTTAGCAAGCATAGTCAGCTTGCAAATACTGCGGCATCTTTAGGTTTGAAAAATCACTGCATCATAACCAACTCTGTTGAGTATATTATATAACCTACTCGTTAGGGAACAACAAAGTCCTGTTTTAATATTGGTTACTGAAAATGGTCTTTAAAGCTAGGGTTGGTTTCGGTGGATTTTTGTAATTATTTGAGCTGCAGCTTGAGATATGGTTCTCCGTTGGTGGAATCTGTGTCTCATGTCTCGATCATTGTTTTCCTGTGGTTTCATTTTCTGTGCTGTTTTTGTTTCATATTCAATTTGCTTTGTTTGGTGTGTGCTTTATCAGACCTTCTTGTTTACTTGTCACAGGAATATGGAGCTTTCTTAATAAAGTTAGAAGTATCTTTTTATGTATTTATTTTAGCTTTCTTTCTTTAGAGAATTGAAGTGTTTTCTAGTCCTGAAATTATTAATAATTAAGTATATGTAATATATTGCTAGTGGAACAGCGTAAAGCTCAAAGAAACTTTGTAAGTAGAGAAGAAAACCCTACTTTTTAAGAACTGGGACTCTGTCATTCTTGTTGAAATGCATAGGTTTTTTTTTTTTTTGTGGTACGCGGGCCTCTCACTGTTGTGGCCTCTCCCGTTGCGGGGCACAGGCTCCGGACGCGCAGGCCCAGCGGCCATGGCTCACGGGCCTAGCCGCTCTGCGGCATGTGGGATCTTACCGGACTGGGGCACGAACCCGTGTCCCCTGCATCGGCAGGTGGACTCTCAACCACTGCGCCACCAGGGAAGCCCCATAGGGTTTCTTTTTTTTTCTTTTTGATATCTGTATATCCATAGGAATAACTGATATTTATGGAAAACCATTTTAGTCTACAGTGCCTAGTCAGCCATTTCAAAAATTATTTCTCTCTTGTCTTTACAAGCTTCTAAATATATATATGCATATATGTATATATACATATACATTATATGTATTTATTTATATAAATATATAAAAAATTATATGTAATATTACTATATGTACTAATGCATAGGGTTTTGATGTTGGAACATATTAAGGAAATAATGTCATTCTTTCTAGGTAGAGAGGATTTTAGGGATGAAAGTTGATCCAAACTATAGAGGAAAATGATCAGTGCTCCTGTCTGAGAATTAAAATATTAAATTGCTCTTAGAATAAAACCAACCTCTCCTCATGGTTTGCAGTGCTCTTCACAATCTGAACACTACCTGGCTTTCCCTTCGCCCACTGCTCTAGTCACACTCATCTCCTCTGTCCAACTCACCAAGCTCTTCCCCCCTCAAGGACCCTGGGCCTTGTTGTTCCTCCTTTCCCTTAGCTGTTCCCATGGCTCTCCTCCTGAATGTCTCCGAGAGACCCCTCCCTGACCACGTCAAGGTATTAAGTAAGTCTACTCTCTTTCCAATACTCTGCTTATTTCCTTTTCAGCACTTATCTCAGACTGTATTTCTTTTTGTTAATTACTTTGTTTTGCCCCACAAATGTAAATTCTATTAAGAGAGGTGCCAGTACCTGATAAAGTGCCTAGCAGCTAGTATATAGTCAATAAGTTGATTAAATGGAAGTTATTTACTGGTTTTAAGAGCTCTTTTTTGTTTGTTTCTTTATTTATGATTAGTTTATCATGCTGGACTGGAGGGATTTAAGTATCCTTGACATCAAGAGCCAAACCAATATGCTTTCCAGTGCTCTTACCTGCATGCATTTCCCCCCATTTCATTGTGATTTTATTGATTGTTTGGAGAGCAACATGCGCTTTCCTCAGAGGAGACAGAGAACTCTGTAGATCTCCCAAGGGTATTGTGCCCTGAGATGTCTTTCAGAATTCACCAGGAACTAAATTACCTCGCAGCAGATCTTCTACGAAGGACAGGGAAGTCTGTATTGGTCTTTGGTGAACACACAGTTCAATAATGGAGGTACAATTATTCTGGTCCCAAAAGGGAAAACCTTGCCATTGTATCTGTTCAATGTGCCTTGTGAACAGCCCTGGATGGCCCCTTTATGGATTTGCCCTGTGTCTTTAAGCTCTTACTCATCCTTAAGCCAAAGGCTGTTGTTCCGCTTCAAGCTGAAAAGGAAATTTTGGCAGCTTGCTTGCTGTCTAAAGATCAACATTATCACCATGACAGTTGTCACTTTCAAAGTGGAAGAAGGGAAATGCAAACTTGGTGAGTAATTAAGTTAGTTTTGTGTCATTCTTTGGTGGTGTTCTAAATGTTGCTATTTATTTGTCTTAGGTAATCTATTTAAAGAAGACACCAGAAGAAGCCTACAGAGCACTCCTATCTGGCTCAAATCCCCCCTATCTTCCATTCAGGTATAACTGCTTGTGAGACTTGAGCTATGGCAACTTTGCTAGACAGCTCGCTACTTTAGAATTGGAGAATTGTGTTTTTTAGTTGTATGAAGAGTGTGACCATGATATTACATGGAATGAAATGAGACAGTAGTTTTTATTATTTTGTTTTTGTAGAGACCCCCTCCCCCGTCTAGTAAGAATAAAATAGCTTTCCCTTTTTAGGAATTAATTTTTTTCCTTGAATTCTTTCTATACCTTGACAGTTTAAGCACAAACAGTGCCTGATTTATGACCTAATAACCATGTCAAGATTTGTTAGATTTCAGTCATCTGCATCACTGATTCATCCATTCATTCTTTCATTTTGTGAGCATTGATTGAGCTCTGACCAAATGTCAGGGGCTGGGAATATACAATAAGAGCCTCAAAGCACCTTCCCAGAAGTACCTATTTAGTGGGGACCCTAATCACCTGTTTAGCAGACAAGTCTAACTTCCATCCTGAGGAAGACTGTCTCTCATTACAGTGCTGGAAAAGAATGTTTTGTAAGTGACACCTGAAGAAGATATTTTAAAAATTTCATGTAAACTTGAGCTTACTTAAAGAGTAGAAGGAAATGTACTCCTTCTACTTCAGAAGAACTTCCATAACAGTCATCTCTGAAATGTACTACTTCTACTTCACAAGAACTTCCACAACAGTCATCAACAGAATTGTGAATGATTCTAATATTTTTGCCTTTTTGTTTATTTGTGTGTCCAAATCTACAAGCACATGGATTGCTTCTTATTGTTACTAATATCAAAATTACCAACAATAATGAAAGAAAGGAACAGGAAAGAATGAGGAGGCCTCTTTGTCTTCATTACTCTCCTGTAAACTCACAGAGGGCAGGTCCCAGTGCCTGACACTTAAAAGTGCTTTTTGTAAATATTTATTTTAATGAATAAGTTAAGACTAAATCCCCTAAGATCCAAAGGATTCCCACGTCTGTTTCTCAGACCACAAGAGGGAGAGTTATTAGGGACAGGGTGGGTGTCCGGTGAGGAGGATATAGGGACAACAACAGCTAGTATGCTTGATCTTCTCAGTGAAAGCAAGGGGTAAAGTACTGGAGTTGGGACAGTGAGAGGAAAATATCCTCAAGCAACCTAGAGGATGAGCTAATTAGCCATTGAAGGACAGATAAAAGGTTACAGATTATGTAGAAGAGAGTTTTAATGGTGAGGACAGAGTTTTTTTTCTCCCACTTCTAATGGCTTCTATAATTTGAAAGCTCTTTGTACAATTCTATTTTTTAGAAAAGGGTAATTGTTTTAGTTAATTTGGGCTGTTGTAACAAAGTACCATAGACTGGGTGGGTTGTAAACAACAGAAATGTGTTTCTCACAGTTCTGCAGACTGATTAGGTGCCAGCATGGTCAAGTTCTGGTGAGGGCTCTCTTCAGGGCTGTAGACTGCTTATTTCTCGCTGTGTCCTCACATAGTGGAAAGAGGGCAGAAAAACGCTCTGGGGTGCCTCTTATAAGGGCACTAATCGCATTCATGAGGGCTCTACCCTCATGACCTAACTACTTCCCAAGGTCCCGCCTCCTAATACCATCCCATTGGGGATTAGACTTTCAACATATGACTTTGGGGGGGGACACAAACTTCCGTTTCATTGCAGTAATGATAATATTAATCACTTTCTAAATTTTAAGCAAAGTGGTTAAGAGTACATGATTTGGAGGCAGAGACACTGCCTGGGTTCGAAGGTTCATTCTGCTCTTTTCTATATGTAATAAGTAAGTATATGTAACTTGGGCAAATTACTTATCCTCTCTGAGCTTCAGCTTCCTTTTCTGTACAATGGCTTCAGAGCTATCCTGAGGATTAAATGAGGTAATCCATATATCACCGTGCCTGGTGCAGTACCTGGTTTTTGTTTTTCTTGTTGTTGTTAGTACTATTACTATTATTCATAAGAAATAAGGATTATCCACAAGGATATAAATATGAATAGGAAGTATTTCTAATGATCACACATTCTAGTAGGGGCAGGTAGCTCTATAGGCACGTAATTAATGGTTAAAAAGTTGGGTTTTATAAAAATAGAAGAAAAGATTCTGACAGAAATACGAGAAAGTATAAGACTCATTTAAACTAAACTTTTAAAGGGTTTCGCAGGTAGAGGAGGAAAAGTTAGGCATCTGTGTACCCTACTGGAAAGCCCTGGAAGGGATTGTGTCTGAGGCAACTTCCAACATCCTCTGTGGTAGGAGCCATAGGGTCCGTGGTGAGAGAGGGGCCAGCAACTGTGAAGGGATCATAGGTGTACTTTTCCTTGAGACAGTGAGGACTCATTAAATTTGTTTTTTAAATCAGAAAAATGTTTACAATTTTTTGTTGTTATTTTGAAAACAACACATGCACCTGGGGATTGTAATGCTGTAACGTTTGTAAAATTGTAATTCCAGTCAATAGGCCCAGTGGACATTGTGGCTATTCAGACATTTTAAGTGGAAAATATATATTAATTTTTATGCTTGTGATAGTATCCACTCAGAAGTCATGGGAGATGTATTTGTTTCACAAGCCAGGTGAGCCTTGCTAACCTTAATTGTGAATTTAGATGAAGATACTGGAGAAGGAGAAGGAAAGAATGAATTCTTCCTTTAATCATAATTATATTTTAGCTTATATGTGATAGGTAATTAATTTGTTTCCTGAGAACTAGAATCTTTGAATAATTGATAAGATTGGAATGGAAGAAAAGATATAAAAGATTATTACTTCTTAACATAGAATTAAATCATGATTGTTATAATTGTAGCTTATTTATCCAAACTGTTTTTATTTAAATATTTGAAAATATAAATACATTAACATGGTTCAAATATTTTAAAATATATATAGTTTATAGTGAAAACTTTCTCTCCCACCCTTGATTCTTATCTGTCCAGTCCTTTCCAAATAACTTCTGGTATTAGTTTATTCTATATCCTTTTAGAGTTTCTTTATGCATATATAAGCAAATAAAGATGTACAGTCTTATTTTCCCCATTTTATCACAAAATGTAACATACTGTATGTACTATTCTGCATCTTGATTTTTTTTTCACTTAACTCATCTTGGATATATCTTTTCACATCATAAATAGAGAGCTTCCTTCCTCATTCTGTCTTACTGCTGTATAATGTACAAGAATGCATTTAATTGGTCTCTGACAGGTAGACATTTAGGTCATTTCCTATCTTTTTAACTGTAGCTTTTTAAGTCACATGGTCTCAAATGTATTTTAGAAGAAAGAAATTGAGACAATACTCTGGAGAATATTGTAGTGTTGTTAGACATAGAGAATTTTAGTTATTTGTTTACCTGAAAAAAAGAATGCTTAACACAGACGTCAGGCATTTTTTCCCCTTAGTTTAGGCACCTATTTCCAACTAAAAGTTTGACCTTGAGTATAACTAAGCTGTATTTCTCTGATAATGTGACACCAAGAGTTGGTGTACAACTTAATGTATTTACATTAAGTTGCATTTCTAAATCCAGACTCTTCATAAATCCTACATTTGAAGCAGAAAATACCACACAGTGTGCATTTATAATTCAGTGGAAAATTTAGTTGATAGAATACTACTAGTTTTCTGGAATTTTGCTACAGAAACAATTTTTTTCCTAATGCTGAGATAAGATGTGAGTTGATTTTAGTCTACTGCCCAGATCAACTAAAGCTAATGCAGTATTATCAAGAATCATCTTCATACTAGTCCTAGTCAGTCATCATTGCCTTTGCCTTCCTTTGATAATCTGGATTCTATCATCCACTAGGTTTTCCACCCCATTTATTGTTAAATTACATCTTTATCTTCATTGTCTAGATTTTTTTATCCCACTTCTGCATTAATACTTTTATTTATAAAACAGGAAGCCTCAAAGGAACTTCTATTTAAATGTGATTGTTTTATTGTCTAAAAATTAAGAAAAATGAGGACAGTTTTGAAGGCTTGTTGACGTGTGGTTGGTATCTTTACACGCCCTCTTTAATGAAATGCCTATTTACCATTTGTGCTATAGGGTTTTAGTCTTCCTAATAAAAGTGTTTTAAGGTTTTAATTTAAATAATGCTGTTCTTCAAGATTTATTGATTTAACAAACATTTATTGGAGCAGTCTCTTCCGTAGCACCTTTGCTCATTTTTCTAGAGAGGGTTGGCATGTCCTATGCCTATAATTTCCTATTACATTTTGTTCATGCCCCATTACATTTGCTACATACACCATTAAAACAAATGTCTTACATTGTAATTATTTGTTTGCATGGCTGACTTTCCACCAAATATGGCTGACTCTTCTCTCAAGGGCTGGGATTGGGTTCTTTCCTTATTTGTGTGCCAGGGAATACATAATTAGTTTATTGCTTTTTCTGTGCCAGTCACTATGTTAGACTTATGGATCTAAAGATTATTAGGACAACTAGGTACCTGCTCCAAGAGGAAGGAGATTTAACACTGGAACTGGAGATTGGAGGAGCTGTTAGGGGTAGGCATCATGAATGCCTTTCACATTACGATGAAAATGGAGAATAACAATCCAGGTACTGGCTTTAGGTGCTGTAAGTTTTCATTTGTATGGCATAGGTTGTTTTTTATAATGGTAGATTAGGTAGGATACTATAATATGATGCTTGCAGTGTATTACTATAACCACAAGTACCGTCTAATTGAGTTTTTCTATTTGGATTTATCTTAAGAATTTTAAATTAATAGTTTTCTATTAACCTAGTTAAAAATTCACTAAAGATGAAGCAAATTAAAAAAAAAAGATTTGGGTAGATTTACTGCTTATTCTTTTTTTTCTGTCAGTTTTATTGAGATATAGTTGATATACAACACTGTATAAATTTAAGGTGTACTGCTCAATGACTTGACTTTCATGTATTGTGAAATGATTACCACAATAAGTTTAGTTAACACTTATCACCTCATATAGTTACAATTTTTTTTCTTACGATGAGAACCTTTAGGATCTACTCCCTTAGCAACATTCAAATACCCCATAGAGCAGTGTTAACTATAGTCATCATGTTGCATATTACATCCCCAGTACTTAATTTACCTTATAACTGGAGGTTTGTACCTTTTGACCACTTTCACTCAATTCCTCCCCCCCACCCCCATTTACTGCTTATTTTTTTAAAGATTTTTCCCCATTTTATTCCATTTTCTTTTTTTTTTTCTTTTGTTTTTAATTAATTCATTTTATTTTTGGCTGCATTGGGTCTTCATTGCTGGGTGCGGGCTTTCTCTAGTTGCGGCGAGCGGGGGCTAGTCTTCATTGCAGTGAGCTGGCTTCTCATTGTGGTGGCTTCTCTTGTGGCGGAGCACGGACTCTAGGCGCACGGGCTTCAGTAGTTGTGGCATGCAGGCTCAGTAGTTGTGGCTCTAGAGCGCAGGCTCAGTAGTTGTGGTGCACAGGCTTATTTGCTCCATGGCATGTGGGATCTTCCTGGACCAGGGATCGAACTCATGTCCCGTGCATTGGCAGGTGGATTCTTAACCATTGTGCCACCAGGGAAGTCCCTACTGTCTATTCTTGATTACATGAAGTATAGTAGACTTTGGAGGCATTTGAATTTCTGGCTTGGTGTGACACTCAAGGAGTATTTGTTGTGATGTTACTGTCTGCAAGTCAGTTTTAGGGTGTTCCATTTAATGGTAAAGTAGGTCTGTCGAAAACTGTACTTTTCACTTGTACTAAGGATAGCCAATGTGTTTTATCAACAGTGACTTTATCTCAAAACTAGGGAAAGAGGGTATTTTTCACCTATTTTAATTCTTTAAGTCCATCCATCTTTACTGTAGGCTTGCTTGGCAGTTGACCTTCAAGGGAACAAGGGGCTTTTCAGTTCTGGGGCCAGAGTTGGAGTTTGAATTGGCAAGCCCAGTATGAATCTTTTTAGGTTCTCTTCCTGTCAGTCAGTGTACTACCAAATTGATAGTCCATACTGTTGACCAGTCATTCTACAAGGTCATATTAATTGCAGCCTCTCTACAGTCCCACGAGACCACCAACCCTTATTGGAATTCTTAGATTATTTTCTTGGCAGTCAATGGCAGTGGTTTTTAAATCTGCATTTTTGGGTGTTCATAAAACAGGTGTTTGTGAAAACTTTCTAAATCTCACAGAACACTGAAAAGGTAACCCATCTAAATTGCACAACTCTGCTTTTAGATCTTTTTTTGTGCTTTCAAATTCACTTTGTGCTTACTTCTTTTTTTATTGGTCCATATGTATTAGCTTGGTAACTTTTTTGGTATTAATGATTCATAAATCTGCTAAAACCCAATTTTTCTAGGACATATAAAATTAAATGGGGAATACAAATATACAGACAATAAATAACATCTAGGGGCCCAGTTTCGAAGACAAATATGGAAAGCATGACTTAAAAAATAATGACTAGGTGCAGAGGTGAGGTTGAGGTAGGGTGCTGTGCTGATATCCAGTGGAATAAAGCTGGTTGAATGTTGGATGTCCTATCATAACCAGTTTTTAGTTTAGTGTGTTTTATTTTTTTGGTGGGTCTCTTCCTGTTTAGGTCCAGGAACATATTTTTGTGTGGCTATTTTATTTTAGTTTGGAGAAGAGGCTTATAGGTCAGTGTTTCCCAAAGTTACATTGGTTCTCATACTTGGTTTTAAAAAGCCTGGGAAGGGGATTTGCCTGGTGGCGCAGTGGTTAAGAATCCGCCTGCCAATGCAGGGGACACAGGTTCAATCCCTGGTCTGGGAAGATCCGGCATGCCGTGGAGCACACAGTTGTGGCCCCTGCGCCACAACTACTGAGCCAGTGCTCTAGAGCCCATGAGCCACAGCTACTGAAACCTGCGCGCCTAGAGCCCGTGCTTTGCAACAAGAGAAGCCACTGCAATGAGAAGCCCGTGCACCGCAACAAAGAGTAGCCCCCGCTCTCTGCAACTAGAGAAAGCCTGCGCACAGCAACGAAGACCCTACGCAGCCAAAAAAAGTCTGGGAAGCTTTAAAAAATATTGATGCCAGGTTCTACTCCCAGAAATTCTGATATAATTGGCTTTGGGTGAAGTCTGGGTGTTGGGATTTTTAAAAACTACCTACATGATTCCAATATGCTGCCAAGGTTGTGCACTACTGCTCTATAAGGTTTACCGTGGCAAAAAAAAAAAAAAAAAAAAAAAAAAAAAATTCAACAGTCAAATAAGTTTAGAACTCTCCATCTTGGAGATTTTACAGAGCACATTCCCATTTTAAAGATTCTGCATGGTTCTGAGTAATAAAGTAATCTGTTTAACTCAGAATTTTCCCAAGTACTTCAGCCTGAAATCGGTCCCCATCCCCCTCCCACTTCTATTAACATCCAGCAGAGCTAGCTTTCTGAAACTCTAGGATACATTTCCTGATCCACACCTGTGTGGAACAGAATAGATCTCTTGGGATTAGAATAATAAGCTTCCATTTGGGGAAATGTTTTTGCGTGGTTTCCTGAGTTTTAGAAATAGATGGCTTATCAAATAATGATATTTTATCTAGTATGAACAGGAATAACGAATTTTCTCTTAAAGCAGACTTGACGCCAGAAAACCTTCCTTAATGGAGAACCCACAAACCTCCCTCTATCAATCCTTTAATGACGTTCGTCATTAAAATGAACCCATACTGTTTGTGTTCAGGGATGGGTTTGTTGTGTTTTGGGGATGACCCCTAGTGATATCCCGGTTGCCGAGCTAGTGTTAATGGGGCTGAGTCTTAATGGGAAATCTCACCTGGGCATGCCAGAACCTGCAGGTCTCTTAACAAAGGCCCAGAGGGGTCAACTACTTAGAACTTGGCATTAGGCTGCCTTCTTTCTTCTAAAGCAAAGTAAACATGTGCGGGTAGGTGTTAGATGCAATTATAAAATGTATCTCTTTACATAAAATGTTGAACCAGATATTTGTTAGTTTAAATATGATACTGTGATTTTTGTTAAAGTTTATTTAGCATTAACTTTGTACTTCAAAGGGAAGTTCTCTTTACCATGTTTTTTCCCTGAGTATCAAAAATGTAGAAACAAAATTTATTTTATGCTCTCTTAAGACTTTCATTCTCAACTTTTCTTTATGATGGCTAACTCTCTGCTTCTCAGTGTTGATCTTTGGGGTCATTTCTACCTCCATGGATCTTTAATAAACCTTTACTTTTGATGCTTGATGTGATGGGAAAGAATCTGCATTAGTTTTGATTAGTGAGGATGGGTCAGTTTCCTGGGTATTGCAAATAGAACAAAATAAATTATCCAGTCCGAACTGTGGAATCTATTTTCAACAGCTGGGGCATATTGAATAACTGAGGCCACTATGAAAAGCAGACTCTTTATCCGGTTTTCTTGTTAAAGTGTTAAATAAGCACCACTATTCAGGATCTGAGGACAGAAACAACTGTCAAGGTTTCTAGGACCCAATAATACGCAGAAGGAAGTGAGTAATATCTATTCTTTTTTTGGGGGGGGGGGGACATGGCAGTGCTTCAGTGGTTTGAGTTGTGAAAATTGGCTCAGGTTACTTTTTTTGTTTTTCCTGTTTTTATGGTTTCAGACCAGTGTACCAAACTTTCTGTAGAAGGGTAAGTGCCAAATTTTTGTACTCTTCACAGTACTTTTCCGATAGCCAGCCTTAGTTGATAAAGGTGGTTTGGAATAAGTTTGCAATCATTTATGTTGGTGAACATAGTTATTTTGTTGAATGCCTCGTATATGAAGCTCTTATTTTCAATATTGGAGTCAAAGATAATTTACTATTATTTTTATCTTTAAAACAAAATTACTGTGGTTAAATAGGGGATAGTCAGGTGTTGATAAAAGGCCCAGAGCACAGCCCTTGGCCTGTTTTTCTGGTATCTGTTATTGCTAGGGATTCTATTCTGCTGACTTATGACCTTTTAAGCCATGACTTAGAAATGAATTTTCACAAATCTCTGTTTCTTTAGATGAGCAAAATGATTAGTGTATAGCTTTATGTTAAATCTGAAAAGCAGGAGATTCTGTGTCCTGTGTTTTTGTTAGGTACTGGTCATGTTCAATTTTTGGCTCTGCCCCGTGAAGCCATTTGATTTTTGTTCTTTTCTAAGTGGGAAATAGCTTCGTTCTCCCCACTAATTCTTAGCAAATACCTTTTTATCTTGTAGGTCTAGATAATATAAACCATTGGCTTGCTCTTTTCCCTGGAGCTGGTGCACATATATCGTGGATGTGTTCAGAGACTGGAAACCAGATGTAATTTGGACAATTGTGTAAAGTATTTTTGGACATTGTCTAATTCCCAAGTATCCATACAAATTAGGGCTGAATTGTCTAGTACAGTAGCTATCACCTACATGTGCTATTCAGCACTTGCAATTTGTTTAGTCCAAACTGAAATAGACTACAAGCCTATAAAATACACATTGGATTTCAAAGGTTTAGTATAAGAAAAGTAAAATATCTTATTTATAGTTGTGTTGATTACATGCTGAAATATTTCAGATATATTGGATTAAACAAAATATTAAAATTAATATTATTTATTTCTTTTTATTTTAATATGGTTATGAAAAAAATTAAAATTACACATGTGGCTCTCTTTTGTGGCTTTCATTATATTTCCATTGGAAAGCAGTGATCTAGATTACATTTTTGTGATTGTACACAGTTTACGATTACAGATTTTTTATATAATTTTTGCTTTGAAATGTCCATAGTTCCCAGCCACTTAGAGTTGTTCAGGCATATGTTGAATGGTCTCCTTGTAATGGTTATTCATTCATTCATTCATTCATTCAACAGCTACAAGAGAGTAATGTGCCCAACACTGTACTAGATTCTGGGCATACAACATAAAGGGCACATTCCCTGTCCTTAGGAAGCTCTTGATCTTGTGCTGGTTGTGTAGATGGGATTCAGTTCAGTGATTGGAAGGGTGCTCAGATGACCTTTGAGATCCTTTCTAACCCATTGCTCTGCAGATATTTGCTTGCCTCGTAACTACTTGCTATCTGGAGAATTTACAGAGAATCAGAATCAAGATGTGTAAATCATAGTCATTTTATTGACAAACATTTATTGACTATCTATTTCATGCCAGGCACTGTATTAGGTACTAAAGAGACAATGGTGAGTAAAAAAACATATAGATCCCGTCTTCTTAGGGACTATTGTAGAGAGAGAGTCAGGGAATCAGATAAGCACATCATGATATAATGTCAAACTGTAGTTAAGTCCAGTGGAAAACAATGGGGACCTGATCTAGCCGGAGTGGGGTTGGAGGATTTTCCCTGAGACAAGTCATCTTTGAGCTGGGATCTGAAGGGTGAGTAGGGTGACCTAGGCAAGGCGATTTCTCAGTCCATTTACTATAGCTCTGTTTTATTCTTTAATGTAGTCTCCACATTGTAAACACTGTGACTCTGTTTTTCATTTATTCTTCATTTCAAATAACTTCATTAATAGAAATGCTTTCTTATTGTTTTGTGTAAATATGTTCTTTCATCTCTGGTTTCATCTGCTCATTATTAACATTTACAGGGTTGCTTCATTCTGAGTGATTTCTTAGATTCGTAGGTTGCAAACAGTGGTGTGTTGTTAAACCGGCTCTGTAATTAAAGAGCATTTGCTGATTTGTGTGGTGTAAATTTTCCCTCCAATGCTGATTTGGGCTCTCAGAATTTTTGAATATCTAACAGTTGACTCTTGAGAGCCTGTAGAAAGACAGCTTTAGTACAATAGGGAATCAAGCCCTTTCTCTTTGTATCTCTTTGTGGATGGTGATTCTAGTTTTCTTAAATTTAATTTTTCTTCTACTGCTTCTCTGCAAAATAAATGTAAAAATAAACAAAAATCCCAATTGCTTCACCTATAAAATATTCATAATTCAGTATTTCATTCAACAAATATTTATTGACTGCCAGTGATTTTTATAACCACTTCATAATAGTTTTATGGTTCAGTTGACTGTTATGCCAGAAATCACATTTAGAAAGATAGAATTGCCGGGATGGATAGAATTTGGATGGTCAAGCATGAGGTTGAGCTAAATTTGTATTTGGATGTCTCTAGATAGCTGTTGGTTGTAACATTAGTCTTCTGTATTGGGGGTTAGAGACACATGATGTATTCTTCAGCAGGGATGAATGATTAGAAATCCTGGGTGTTTGGGGTATTATTACCTTATGTCCTGAACGAAGAGCAGCCTTGTGTTTACCTGTTTAAGAGAGTAATGCAATATATGGTAAAACTGTCATGGTATATAAGTGTTAGAGCTGTAGTTTTCCCAGGCAGCACAGGATGTGCAAGCGTTTTCCCTCAATTGACGTCTATGGGATTTCAGTGGTCCTTTATGAGGGAGGTGGAAAAATACATGTCCTCTTATTCAGCTCAGTAACTGTTTGGCTCAATAAATATAAATGAATGCATGGATGAATGAGTAAAAAAGCAAACCAGGAGTTAAATAAACAATTGGGAACCAAAACTGCAATAAAAACTGTGGGAGTATAAAACTTTGTAGCACATTGGTATAGTGATTTAAATCCTGAAAGCTCTGTGTAGCCTCTCTAAAGTGTCTGGGTTAAAATAAAAGTGTGTTTAATACCACTTGACAAAGAAAGAGAAAACTACTTTGAGTGTCACTGCTTTTTAGCTTTATTCAGTTAATACTCTTTGGCAGAGAGAACAGAAAGAAATGATCTTAAATGGACAGAAGGGATTTGGGGTTAATGCAAAGAAAGCTCTTCTTGCTAGTGAGGATGGAGGTGTCAGGCTCTCGAGTTAACAAAAGTGGCCATAGGAGATCATCGAACATTTTCTTGGGATGATCTCCCAAGTTCCTTTACTTAATTTAAACGTTTATTGACAAACATTTATTGACTATCTATTTCATGCCAGGCACTGTATTAGGTACTAAAGAGACAATGGTGAGTAAAAAAACATATAGATCCCGTCTTCTTAGGGACTATTGTAGAGAGAGAGTCAGGGAATCAGATAAGCACATCATGATATAATGTCAAACTGTAGTTAAGTCCAGTGGAAAACAATGGGGACCTGATCTAGCCGGAGTGGGGTTGGAGGATTTTCCCTGAGACAAGTCATCTTTGAGCTGGGATCTGAAGGGTGAGTAGGGTGACCTAGGCAAGGCGATTGGAGAACATGTGACCAGGGGAGCAAAGGTTCAGAGTGCCCCTCTGAGGAGCTCAGGGAAGGGGGGTTGTGATGGGCACAGAGAGTGAGGGAGCATGATGTGAGGAGGAGACTGGAGAGGTGGGCAGGGCCAGATACCACAGGCCTTGCATCCATTTTAGGATTTGAACCTTTCCTCGAGAGAGCAGTGGGACTCAGAGAAGGGCTACAGCAGAAGAGTGGCTGGATCAGACTTGCCTTTTAAAGAAATCACTCTGGCTGCAGTGAAGAGAACTGATTAGAAAGGCGAGGGGTGGATGTGGGGCGGCTCTTGTAGTGTGTGGAGAGGTGCTACGTGAGAGGCAGCAGAACCGAGGAGAAGTAAATGCGTTCACGAGATGTTTAGGAGGGAAACACAGTGGGGCACGGTGCAGTAGGGTACGGGAAATGAGAGAGACAGAAGGACTTCTGGGCTGTAGCTTGAGTGATTGTGGAAGCTGTGTCTTTTACCAAGTTACAGAGGGTTGGAGGATCCGATTATTGTTGTTGTTTTGAGGTAGGGGCAGATTCAAGAGATTCTTCTTCCACAATGAGTTTGAGATGCCTTAAGACACCCAAATGGAAATGTCATGTATGTGGTTGGCTGTCCTGCCTTGGAGTTTTAAGGACTTTGTGCTAGGGAGATAAATTTGAGGGTTATTGGCAGATAGATGGTACCTTACATAGATGAGATTGTGTAGGGCAGGGATTTTCAAAATGTGGTCCCTCCTACCAGCAGCACTGATACCACCTGGAAACTTGTTAGAAATGCAGATTCTCAGACCCCGTTCCATACCTACTGAATCAGAAACTCGGGTGGAGCCCAGCATTCTGTGTTTTAAGAAGCCATCTCGGTGATGCTGATGCTGATGAATGCTAAAGTTTGAGAGCACCTGGTCTCGGAAGAGAGCATGGAGTGTGGAGCATTTGAATCTGGAATTGAATCTTGAAGAGACTGGGAGGTGAAGGATGACTTTGCAGAGGAGATTGGGAAGGAGTAGTGTTTAGAGAGGTCAAAGCAAAATCCAGGAACAGTGAAGAGAATATTCAGAGGGAATTACTTGTTCTTGACCGAGTAAATAAAATGATGCTTGCAGAATGTTCCCTGAACTCAGAATAAGCAAATCTAGAGACAGAAAGTAGATTAGTGATCGCCAGGGTTGGAGTGGGGACGGGGAATGAATGAGGAGTTACTGCAAATGGGTATAGAGTTTCTTTCTGGTGGTAAAATGGTTTCGAATTAGTGGTGTGCATTGTGACTATACTAAAAATCACAGCATTATGAATACATTAAAAATCACTGAATTGTACATTTTAGAAAGGCTAAAATGGTGAATTTTATCTCAATTAAAAAAAAAGTCCCCTGGGCTTAGCCATATGGAGGTCATTGGTGACCTTAGTGAGAAATGTTCATGGCATGGATGAGGGTGGAAGCAGAACAGAGGAGGTTAAGATGTGAGAGAAGAGAAAGTGGGGGCAGGAAGATGAATAGTTTTTCAGAGAAGCCCTGTTTTAAAGAGGAGGCCAAAGAGAGGGTGGTGGCTGAAGTTAAGAAAATTTCAGATATTTTTTTTCTTTTAAAGATGGTAGGGACTTGAAAATGTTTCACTGCTATTGGGAAGGATCCAAGAGAGAGATACGGAGAGGAAAGAAATCATCCACTGTGTTGAATAATGATGCAGTTTCAGGGTAGGAAAGGACTTTTGAGTTTAATAGAGCCTGGCGTTTTCCTAATCTTCACCTCCATTTCCTATAACAATGTAGGTGAAAAATATTTCTTGCAAGCCATCTGCCAATTCAAACTTGAACGTCGTGTGGGGCAGGTTAGCTTGCTGCCTTCCAGGACCAACCATTTTATTTTTAGATGGTTCTAACTACATTGGGTGGTTGAGGAGACTCAACAGGTAAGATTTATTTATAAAGTAGGAGATAATATTGCTTTTATAGAGTAAAATTTTTCAGCTTCTTAAAGTACTTTCAAACTTATCATAGTCATTTCCTTCATTCTTATTTCCAGAAGAACCCAGTGCTGCCACTTCCTGAGCCTTTTGCGAATTATCTGGTATTAATTGGGTTGATGCTCTGATTTTTCCCCTGTCACCTTAGTATTCAGTTTTCTTGGTCTTCTAATTTATTATCACTCATGTACCTGACTTCCAGCTTTCAGAATTTTATTGCTGTTGTCTGTTCTCATTCTCCCTGACCTTGTTGGATTCCATTTAAAAAAGCCTTTTAAAATTCTCTTTTTAGTGGGGTTTTTGTAGATAACATGGATTTACTCTGCCACCTTTATCTTTCTCCCTTTTTTTCCCCAGAGAATATGTAACATGTTTTTGTGTCCCTTCACTTTTATGGTTACTTTCCTTTGACTATGTATGAGCCAGGTGCCACTAATAAGCCATTTCTCTCTTGCATAGTTATGAGGGCAGGTTTTGGGCACCTGTTGCCTTCATGAGGATTAAATGTGTTAATGTATCTAAATTACCCAGCAGAGTAAGTGTTGGAAAAAGGTATGTCATCAACTTTCCCCAGTCCTGAGGATGTGACTTAATTTTATTGCATCCCTTATTATATTTCAATTTGTGAATGTCAGCCTGTCTTTCTAGCCTGCTGTAACTGCTTTGTATCCTAATTTTGTCAGATGGCCTGTTAACGCACCCTCGCTCTCAGGTCTGCACATTTGATCACCAAGTCACCAGAGCTCTCTTTTCAGTTGTTGGTAAAAACTGTGGCTATGCTAAGACAAGAGATATCATGATAATCTCACCATGCTTTGCAGACAGTACGAGAGACTGGATCTGGAGCTTTTCTGATAACTTACATTTGTGGATCGGTTTAGCTGCGTCTAGGTGGGAAGATACACTTGAGGGAAGTAAGGAGCACCTTCAATTCTTATTTCTTTTACTCTTTTTAAATACAGATAAGTTTTTTCCCTAAGTTTTTCTTTTCTCTACCAAAGCAGTAGTTTTTAAACTAGGGTCTATAGAGAGAATTCAGATGACAAAAATATCTTTTTTTAAAAATTAATTAATTAATTATTTATTTATTCTTGTTTGTGTTGGGTCTTCGTTTCTGTGCGAGGGCTTTCTCTAGTTGCGGCCAGCGGGGGCCACCCTTCATCGTGGTGCGCGGGCCTCTCACTATCGCGGCCTCTCTTGTTGCAGAGCACAGGCTCTAGGTGCGTAGGCTCAGTGGCTGGGGCTCACGGGCTTAGTTGCTCCCGGGCCTAGTTGCTCACGGGCCTAGTTGCTCCGCAGCCTGTGGGATCTTCCCATACCAGGGCCTGAAGCCGTGTCCTCTGCATTGGCAGGCAGATTCTTTTTATTTTTATTTTTTTGCGGTACGCGGGCCTCTCACCACCGCGGCCCCTCCCACCGCGGAGCACAGGCTCCGGACGCGCAGGCTCAGCGGCCGTGGCTCACGGGCTCAGCTGCTCCGCGGCACGTGGGATCTTCCCACGAACCTGTGTCCCCTGCATCGGCAGGCGGACTCCCAACCACTGCGCCACCAGGGAAGCCCACAAAAATATCTTTATTTTCACTAGCCATGTAAGTTATAAGATTGCATCCAATTATAAATGTTGGAAATAAACTATAGTAGTATTAGCAATATAAGTGACTTTTTCACAATAGAAACTGCATTTTTATATCCCATTGCAGTTGTTGCATATATCTTAAGATATTTATGTTCATTTCTTCTTTAAAATTATAGTTGTTATCAGACCTGCTACTAGATCTTGTTATATATCAATATTAACAATAAAGTATGGTATTATAAATTTGTTTTGTTACATTTTGATGACTTTACATTTAATTGCATTAGTGTTCTGTTATTTCTATGTATTTTATTTTATGCCTTTAAAAACATTCTGAGAATAGACATTCACAGGCTTCATCAGAATGATGAAGGGGGGGTCCTGCTGAAGGGGGGTCCATGACACACAAAAGATTCTGAACTCTTGTCCTAAAAAGACAAGTTCCTACATAGGAATGTGTGGTTATTTATATAAACTAGTATTTTGTCTTAGATCCCCAGCTACTCCTTTCTCTGGTTTAATCCCTTAAAATTTGCTTCTTAATATATGGCTTATATCTTTACAAGATATTTGAAATGGGGTTATTTGTTTTTCACTGACCCATGAGTTCAGATGGCATTAAAAAAAGAACTCTTGAAATCACGATTAAATATCTAGAATAACCCTTCCTTAACATAGGTTAACGTTGATGTTTCAGGACTTAAACATTTCTGTTAGGCTGCTTTGCTAACCTACTATTTTTAAATTAGGTTATCAGGATGCTGAAACTCAGTGATGTTGACATTGCATTTAAATTCGTGGCTTAGCAGCCATAGTTTCAAGTTACCTTAGATGGTTGTGATACAAGATTCAGTTTTATGTTAATTATGTGTTAAAGCCTTTAAGGGTCATTTTCTCCTCATGGATCATCTTCTGTGGCTGCCCCCTTCCTCCCCACCTTGGACCAACTCTGTGTGGTACATTTGACTTTGTGATTGGCAGGTGCCTGACAGCTCTATTCCTTCAGGTCAGCAGTGGGGGCTGGGAAGAGCGACTGAGAGCCTTGAGGTCAAGTTTCTTGCCTTGGACACCTTGGAACATTGTTAGTGTTAAAGCTCCAGTGCCAGTTCTTGCTAACTGACCTGAACTTGATACTTCAGTTTTATGTTGCCTAAAGCAGGCCTGCTAAGTTGCTCTAAAAATTTAAATAAAGGATGAAGCACTCAGTTTTCGGTGCAGTAGGTCTCCACTCCTTTTCACAGAACACTTCATGGTGCATTAGAAGCTCTCCTGGATCCTGAGAGGAGATTGTTTGGAAGCATTTTCCTTGGCATTTTTTTTTGTGGGGGGAGTGGGGGAATGAGGGTGGGGCGGGGGGCAAAATGGAGGTAGTGGCATATAATCCATGAAAACAACTGCCAGGTTCTGTTGACCTGCGTGCATTGTCCCATTTAAATTTTTACGCTAGGATTTGCCATATTCCTGACAGATGGTTGTTTCTCTGTCTGAATACTTCTCATGATGATGCATGTTTTCGTTAATGAAATACTCACTGTTAATAATAAGAATAGTCATAATATTTATTGTTTCCTTTGTGCTAGGCACTATAGGAAGGACTTTATATTTTTTAAATGTAATCTGACAACAATCCTGTGAACAGTAGCAGCTATCAGTACCTTCATTTCACAGATGAGGAAACCAAGACTCATAGAGGTAAAATAACTTGCTTGAGGTCCCAGCCAATTTGTGGCAGTGTTGGAATTTGAAGGCAGCCTGATTCCAGAGCTCAGGTTCCTAAATCTGCTTTCTTATTAATTCAGCTAGTTGGATTAAAGCAATTTCAGAAGTTCTGGAGTTAAGCTAGTAGGATCTGATGTGTTACGTAAGTTTACCGTGTTGACAGCTGTGAATCCAAATAAGCATGTCTCCAACTGACTTTGGTATTTTATTATTTGAGTGTTCTAAATGCATGTTTTTAATGTTAAGTTTTTTTGTGTTCACAGGGATGCTTCCTTTGGAAATTGCACTTACAATCTCACCATCCTCGACTGTTTGCACGGGATCAGAAAGGTAATAACAATCTCCTTGCTGTGGTCGACATTGTAGTTTAACAATATGAAAAAAGAATTATGTCTATATCCTTGTTTGTTGTTGGAGAGAAGAGAGGGGAGGGAATAAGAAGGCAGCTTTCCACTTCTTAAACAATGATGGATCTGTAATACACAGACCACAGGGCAAATAGGGGTGGTGTTTCAAGGGATAACTCTTCTTATAGAAGTGGAAGGGGTCTCCCTTTCTCACTTAAACTATTTGTGTTATCACTTCTGTCTGCTGCTGTGCCTGTGATGTTGCTTTGTCACCTGCTCAGCTTCATTATCAAGCTAGATCTTCGTGTGGGAGGGACAGGAAGTTATCTAAGTCTCCTCTGTTAATGTGGAGAACATTTCCACATTGTTTTTCTAACTGGATAGTATTACATGCCCATGAACATGAAGTAGTAAGCAGGTCAGATATTATTATCTCATTTTTACAGTTGAGGAAACAACCCCAGCGAGGTTAAGTCACTCTCAGGGCCACAGGGAGTTATTAGGAGGGCTCGTTCTAACTCAGATTTCCATATCAATATGGAGTTCTTTCTCATATCCTATCCAGGTATGTCATAAATCAATGGTTGTCAAATGGTGGGGACTTGTGGAGAGATGCAAATTCTCAGACCTCATCCGAGACTGATTGAACCATAAATTCTGGGAGTAGTGCCCTGCTGTCTGTGTTTGTATAATCCCTCCATGTGATTTGATGCACTCTGAAGTTTAGAGTCATAATTATTTAGTTATTTATATATATTATGGAGAAGTTAATCTAAAAGATCTTTGAGAACTTCGGAGCATGTTTTAGAAACATTGATTTACAAGCTGAGAAGTCATGCATGCTATACTGTGAATTCTAATGAAGGTTCAAGGTACATCATTCCATCTAGAACATATAGTCATGACTTATGAGTCAGGAATGTACGTGTTTCAGAACCCATTGGCAAGGGTCATCGTGGACTGTAAATATAGTATCAGTAGTGAGTCTTGTTCTAGTTTCTTTTCTCTGCTGTAATATAACATTGCTTTGGCCCTGTTTTAATTTGAGAAAATTGCTATGGTAAAATATGGTACTTGTTTTCTGTATGTATATTTTTGACTTTGATATTTCATCTAGAAATGAATGTAGACTCTGTAAAACTTTAGTTCTCTTTTCACTTAAAAACTATCAAGATAATCTAGCCTATCCCCTGCAAATAATATCACCAACACACACTTCCAGTAACACCAGTTAAGAACCCTTCTACATCCAGTATACCCTTATGTATACCGGATATATCACCCAGTATACAACCTAAAATTGTAGCATTTAAAAAAGTAATTTACTTATTGTTACATTATTATTATTTTGCCTATCCTGCCATCTGGAACAGGCTGTTTCTTTTATAAAACTTATGAAATTGAAAAAGAGTTCACACTGGAATATCCTTGCCTGTTATTATGGTAACTGGTAACTTGATATAGACATTTATGACATCCTTCCTGTTACAAAGGAAAGGCACGACTTTGTTCATTAAGGTCTTCTGTAAATTTCTTGTTTCATCAAATGCTGGGTTTATTTTACCCAAATGAAGATGAGATTTTAGAGGATCTGATAGATTGTTCAACATGTCTTTAAGCAACTGGGACACACTTTCCCTCTGTACATTCTTCTATAAAGCATCGTGTGCTGGGCTATTTTTGTGGCAATGAGCACCATACCTCCTAAGAAGGTAGACAGACTATGGCCACATTTTTCCCTTTGTAAGAAGCATATCTTTCTGATTTTGATGTATCAGCGTCATTATAAGCATCAGTTATATATGTGTGAACCACACACAGAAGCATACACAAACACAAACCCATTTAAAAAAAGAGGAAGGAAAGTTATACTTCAGGGCATTATATTCTCACCATTTTCTCTGAAATGGTACATATGGCTGAAGTAAGCGTCTTTGTTTCAATGTGGAATAATTTAAATAGCTTGTTCTGCTTATCCTGTAGAGGTTGTCTAAATCAGTGTTGTCAGAATTTATAAGAAGCACCTAGCAAGGCATTTTAAAAATGATGATCCCACCCCCAAAGAACCTGATTTCATAGTTCTGGGATGGGGCCTAACGGTCTGGATTTTAAATATAAATAACCCTAAGTGCAGGTGGTCCATGTTCTACATTTTGGAAAACACTGGTCTCTAAGGTATTTTCAAAGATAGATGTACTAAACTTGGCTTAACAGTTTCTTCTATTTTTAATGACTTGATCATGTAACTTTCAAAAGTAACTGTGGTTTGGTATTCTATGGTAATCTGTATAGCTTCATGACATACAAAAAAAAAGACTGTCCTCTTCAAAATATTTTATCTGAGTAAGCCAGATAGTTTTTAGTTCTAAGTCATTGGTTACAAAAAGGAGTATGAAATTTTTCTTCATGTTGTTAAACAGATCAGTTCTTCCTTCTAAATTGTAAGAGTAGTCAAGTACATTTTTACTCTGTCAGAAACAATCACCATAAAACAAATTCTCTTAATGTAGAGTTTTAGGAACAAATAAGGGCCTAAAATGCTCTTTTTACTAAGTATTTCACTAATGATAAAAGGAAAATAAAACCTAAGAATAATTGTTTTTTCTTCTAACTGAAAATTTAATCACTATTATATACTCTGTCATAGTTAGGTATAAATTAATTGCATAGTTCCCAATAGGTTTTAACTATACATTTGCTAGTATGTTCCATTTGATATACATAAGTAATTTTACATACAAAACTAATGTATATTAGACCTTAAGAGACATATTTTGTGGGACATATTTTCATGTTTTTCTAAGTGTTTAGTCCCACTGGCAAGAAAATCTCAAAGCAAAATTAGATGTTAGATGATTGCTTGGTATGCATTACAAATAAAGGTTTCAAGCTTTCTCCTTCAGATCAGGCAGGATCATTTGTGAGCAGGAATTCCAGAAACGGCTAGAAGTCGTTACCAATTTCACATGCAAAAACTAATTCAAATTCTTATTTTAGGGATTACAACATGGATTTTTTGACTTTGAGACCTTTGATGTGGATGAATATGAACATTATGAGGTTTGTACACTTTATCTTTTTGCAAGGTATAATTTCACATTGATTAAATTGTTCTTTTTTTCCTAGCACTCAGGTATTGCAAATTGATTGGCTGCTAAATAAAAGCATTCTGCAGTTTTCTATAGTTGTCGGTTTAATCCTTTCAGCTTTGGTTATTGCCTTTGAACCAGGACTTATCAAAATTTTCATTGGGAAAATGCCATACCTCTCTATATTCTTTCATCAAACCTTTATTGACAATTACTTTGAACCTTCAGTTTGTAAGAAAAAATAATTTAAAACTACATTTTGGTAGTAAAATTTTGTTACTTTTATTTTTTTTAATTTATGTTTTGGTTAAAACAAAACCGGATTTATGCCGTATAATATTTTTGACTGCATATATTTTATTTTGAAATACATCTGAATGTACTCAGTTCTAAGAGTTGGCTGCATTTTTTCCCCATGGTGCCATTACAAAGCTTTCGAATAGTATCTTGCCTGTTCAGTGAAGCAATTTAGGCAAAGGCTGTCCAAGTTACATTGTGCTATAAGGAGATGTTGAGGAAGAGCACTTCCGGGGTAGTAGAGGAGTCTAGAAGTAGTTAACTTTTCCTAAAGATGAGACATCTGTAGACTCTGAGTAGTCTGACCACTCCATGAAACTGAGCTCGTCTGTCGTGGCTCTCCTGAGGAGTTATAACATTTATCACTCTCCTTAGCAAGACAAGGGTAGCCCTCCCATTCTGGGCTCTACTTCAGGATGTGTCTATTTGGATATCCTGCTTACATGTTAAACTTAACACATCTGAGAAGAAATTAATCATCTTTCACCCAAACATGGGCTTCTGCTTTGTTCCTCTGTATTAATGGCATCACCATTCTACTGTTCACCCAGGCTCAAGACTAGAAACATTTCTTTTTTCTCGCCCCCCCAGTCTAATGAGTATTTGAGTTCCCGTTGCTAGGGACCCAGGATGTATTTCATCTCTTTCTTCCTTTCTGTTCTCACTTCCTTCCCCTGGCTCAGGTCTTGTGTCCCATCCGGTAGACTATCACAACTGCTCTTCAAGCATCCCAGGCCCTTCTCCTCTTGGTCTTTCACACACTTGACTGCGTGGTCTTAAAACAGAGCTCTCGTCTTGTCTTGGCCCCAAACTGGCTGCTGCTCTCATTACTCGGCTCAAATGAGGATAAACTCCCCTGTCCTCGTATTGTTAGCTTTGGATGAGGTCCAGCCCACCTTGCTAGCATGTCTCCTGTTTCTCCCCTGTATGCACTCTCTGTTCCAGCCGCACCGAGCTGCTTATTTACTGTTTCTTGAATGTCTCTGCACGCTGGCTGAGCTTTCTTTCTCCAGATACCTGTCTCCTTTAACATTTCCCTCCTCCACTTGTGTGTGTAAAGTCCTCCACAGGTCAGCTCTCACTCTCTACAGAATTCTCTCCCCCTCAATTTCATGTGTCACAATTTGTGCTTTCCATTTTTCTTACATCCTGGCTATTTGCACACAAGCCTTATTTTCCTTATTAGATTGTAAATTCCTTGTGGGTGGGACATGACTAAATGGAAAATATGTATTGCGTTCTTGGGTAGAAAGATTTAACATCATAAAACTGCCACTTCTCCCCAAATTAATACATGTAGTACAATTTATTAAAAATCTCCAAAGAATTTCTTCTTCTTTTTAAACTCCAAAAGCATCTTTATTGTGGCATTTCTAGTAGAGTCAAAAGAAAAAAAATCCTCCCCCCCCCCCAGAAAAAAAGAACTAGAAACAAAAAGACTATGTCCTTATAAGGGGAAAGGTTGAATAAATAACCTGTAGTACAGATACACCATGGAATGTTACACAGTCATTTGAAAAAATTGATGTGAGCTATACCACTTGTCTTGGAATGATTTCTATTATATATTGACGGGAAAAAGTTGATACAGAAGAGTGCTTATAGTATAATCCCCCCTTTTTAACAAACAATGACAAGACCCCCTCCACCCTGTACATGTATATGTGTATCTGTGTTACATGAGCAAAGGTAATTTCCTGTGAAGTGAACAAAGCTTAAATTTTAGAGGGCCCCACTTGCATGGGTGCCTTTTTTGTGTTCTTAACATTGTATTCTTTTCTTAGAATGGGCCTCCACCTTAGATAAGTTTCAGTTGCCGCCCAAACCTGAATCTCTGTCCCACGTATATGAACCTGGAGAAAAATATATGGTGAAACTCTAAAGCCATTTCAGTGAAAGGAGAGATTACAGTGGAGGCTAGAGAGGGAGGAGGGGGAGGACATGCCACAGTAAAGAAAGAAAACTTGTCAATGTCTTACTTATTCCTTTATCTTTTTAAAAACTTTAATGGTGATGTTGAGAGTTAGTTGAAAAAGCGATTGAAAAACCTGAAACATAGTACAATTTCATTCTTGAGAACCAACTAACAAACCAAACATCTGGTAAGAATGTGGTCACACTGTACCCTGAATAAATAACCACTACCATCACCACCACCACCACCACCATGAGCACCACCATGCCCACCACCATCACCAGTACCACCATCACCATCACCAGCACCACCACCAGCACCACCACCACCAGCACCACGAGCACCACCACGCCCACCACCATCACCAGTACCACCACCACCAGCACCACCACCACCAGCACCACCACCACCAGCACCACCGCTCAGGTAATGGCAGGAGGGAGAGGAGGCAGATGGTGAGCATTTGAAAAGTTTTCCGTCAGATAACTTCCTCTTTGAGAACGATATATCCATTCTGTCATAAAGCCAAAAAATAGAAAAGCACAAGTTGAAGCGTGATCGGCAGGTGGTGGGCATTTCATAAACGCTGCTTAAGGAATAAATGGATATAAGTAAAGGAACTCTCTTCCCGACAAACTGTGGACCATTCATTCCTTGTGATAACTTCTCCCACTGTTTGCTCTGCTTCGGTGAGTCTGGACATTTGGTAAACTTGTGGAATAGCTAAGTTCATAGGCTTCATTAGCTCCAACAGTGTCAGTATTCCAATGTTGTTTGTAGTTTTCAAAGTAAAATTTTATCACTGATAGCAAATTATGAGAATGTAAGTCTTAGATAATATGGCAATGCTCAAGTTAAAGCTTTTTAAAAAGGCACTTCTGGACTAAACCACATTTAATATATAATATGACTCAAGAAAAAACCTAAAGTAATGATGTGGCAGTTCTATGTGAGATTAAAAGGGAGTCTTACGGAAGAAAAAAAAGAGAGTCTTTATGATAACAGTGCTGCTTATAAATGCTGTTAATGACAAGGTCAGCACAAGAACCACTCTACTCATTCTGCAAAAGGGTCTAGAGCAGTGCTGTCCAATAGAATTATATGAGAGTATATCTATATCTATATATTTTAAAATTCTAGCAGCCATATTTAGAAAAAGTAAAGAGAAATGATGAAATTAATTTTAATGATATATATTTAATGCAATATACCAGAAATATTATTTCAACATGTAATCAATATAAAAATTATTAATGAGGTATTTTATGTTTCTAACTTTGAACTGAGCCTTTGAAACCCAGTGTGTAGTTTATACTACGGCACATCTCAGTTTGGACCAGCCACATTTCAAGTGCTTGGTAGCCACACGTAGCTAAAGTGCAGATTCTGCAAGGACAGGCTTGCCAATGAACTATCATAGCCCCTCAGAATGACGTGAAGCCTAGGATGAGCAGTACAGGTTGCACCTTCTAGCTTCAGGTGATCGAATTGTTCACATAAGAATTAATTTCAAGGCTCTGTTCTATTTAGAAGGCTTGGGGTAAGATATCTCAGATAGCTTGCTTAATTTTCTTGTGGCTTCCAAATAGTCCACTGTATTGATTATTGATAAACAAACGTATCTTCTAAAATATGGTCTCTCAGGTTCTTTGCCAAGGTTCTTTGCACTGATCAAATAGATATAAGCCTGGGAGCTATGCTGGGAAGGTCCAGTAAAGTAACTGCAAGATGGTGGCCCAGAAGCTTCTGCTAGGAATCAGTGTCACCTTTTCCAACAGGCTTCTTAAGGTATTTTCCAAGAACTTGAGAAATCTAACCATTGATCAGTACATTTGAAAAATAGAAATAGACCTTTTGCCCTCAGGAAAAACAATGAAGATGAAAGAGTTTGAGTATTCAATCGAGTTATGTACCTGTAGGTATGTGAGGAACTGTATCCTCTCTAGTAGTAAAGCTTAGTGGTTTATTGCTAATATAGGACAATATTCTGCTTGTAAGACCCTGAAGTGGCACCCATATAGAGGCTGCCTTCAGTCAACAACTGTTCTTTTGAGAAACTATCCTTACCAAGTAAGACCTTGTCTAAACACCACCGATCACTAATGATGCTACTCTTAAGCAGTCATTATTCATCAAAGAGAATTTGAAGTTGTGTCTTCAGTTCCTTATATTGGGTGTCCCCTAAGCAAAGCAAAATGGGACTTTCCACTGTTTACCAGAAGGCTTGCCATATTTGATGACGTCCCTGTGTTGGCCATGCAGAGATGAGCTCACAGAGCAGTACCATGTGCCTAGTTGAGGGGAGGGGAGAGGGAGAGAAATGCAAAGAAATGCAGCTTCAGTGGCAGCATTTGGAGATGCCTTATCAGTGTGGCTTACGTTAATTACCGCATCCAGAATTTGGTCCATGCAACTTTGAGGAGCTGCCTTAAATACCCTTTTGGGAATCATCTGGAGCTTAAAGTTCACGTAAAAACCTACTTCCAACGCTAAGAAATTACTTTGACTTCTTTCTTTGAGCTATTTCATATCCGCCATTATTATTTTTCTCCATAAATCATTCCTTTATTTTGAGAAAAAAATGCTTTCTATGAAATAATTTTGTCAATATGAGGATATTTTCCCAGAATATCAAGTTATTATTGACTTGCCCCTGTGCTTTTACATGCTGGCAAACCTGGGACACTTCTTCACCATGGGTTACTTGATGGAAGTGGTTAGAGCTGGGCTTGGCTTCTGTAGGCCTGGTGACAGACAAATTGGTTCATGCCTGTTTGAGAGTGGAATCACAGCACAAGGCTTCCTCTTGTTTCTCCCGTCACGGCACACGTGGAAAATGTGACAGTATTTGATCAGCACTGTGTGGTCATAGCTCACAGCTTACGGCAGCTGGCTGGGGAACTCTGGCTGCCCCAGCACCAGCCCAGGAAACTCCATTCTGTTACACCAGTTGGGAAGCTCTGTTCTACAGAAATAACGGTGTACAGGTCAACGTTTGTTTTTCTTTTCATTTTTAAATTTTTAAATTTATTTTTGACTGCATTGGGTCTTTGTTGCTGCAGGCGGGCTTTCTCTAGTTGCGGCGAGCAGGGGCTACTCTTCATTGCAGTGGCTTCTCTTGGTGCGGAGCACGGGCTCCAGAGCGCAGGCTCAGTAGTTGTGGCACATGGGCTTAGTTGCTCCGTGGCATGTGGGACCTTCCCGGACCAGGGCTTGAACCTGTGTCCCCTGCACTGGCAGGCAGATTCTTAACCACTGTGCCACCAGGGAAGCCCTTTTTTTTTCATTTTTAAAAGGTTTATTATCTGTCACTTAAGTACAAAAAATATTTCAAGTGAATGTTGTATTTCTACCCTTTAAAATATATATTTTTTCTATTTTATTTTATTTATTTTTTTATACAGCAGGTTCTTATTAGTCATCCATTTTATACACATCAGTGTATACATGTCAATCCCAATCGCCTGGTTCATCCCACCACCACCCCCAACCCCCTGCCGCTTCCCCGCCTTGGTGTCCATACGTTTGTTCTCTACATCTGTGTCTCAATTTCTGCCCTGCAAACTGGTTCATCTGTACCATTTTTCTAGGTTCCACATATATGTGTTAATACATGGTATTTGTTTTTCTCTTTCTGACTTACTTCACTCTGTATGACAGTCTCTAGATTCATCCACATCTCTACAAATGGCCTAGTTTCGTTCCTTTTTATGGCTGAGTAATAGTCCATTGTATATATATACCACATCTTCTTTATCCATTCATCTGTCGATGGGCATTGAGGTTGCTTCCATGACCTGGCTATTGCAAACAGTGCTGCAATGAACATTGGGGTGCATGTGTCTTTTTGCGTTATGGTTTTCTCTGGGTATATGCCCAGTAGTGGGATTGCTGGGTCATATGGTTATTCTATTTTTAGTTTTTTAAGGAACCTCCATACTGTTCTCCATAGTGGCTGTAACAATTTACATTCCCACCAACAGTGCAAGAGTGTTCCCTTTTCTCCACACTCTCTCCAGCATTTGTTGTTTGTAGATTTTCTGATGATGCCCATTCTATCTGTTGTGAGCCAAGAAGATGTATCACACTCTTTACGGCCTCAATTTGGTAACTTTTCAGTTAATTTATTGAACAGATGTTTATTAAGTACTTCCTGTTTGCTCAGTATATTTACTAGGCTAATATTTTTTTTTTGGAAGGCCTCCTGTAATTTTGTCTCTTCATGGGTGGGGTTAGAGCCTTTCTTCTTATCACCTGCTGTCGTAGATTCCATATATCCTTGTGCCTCAGTCTGCAGATGTTATCATGTTTGACCCTTCTCATATGTTATACTTCCATCTTCATGTTTATCAGATTAATTGTCTGCACAGAATTTCTCACTGATCTATGACAGGCTGAATGTCATAGTGAGAATCAGTGAGAAATTCAGCAATTCATAATCCATCATTATTCCTATTATCACTAAGGGATGCTCTTTTGGGAAAAGAGCATTGCTGTTCTAGAAGGTGATTTCACATTATCTTGGCCACATTGCAATGTAGCCCGTCTGGGAACTGTTTGTGAGAAAGTGTTGGTCAATTCTGGATGCTTGGGACTGGGTCTTTCTTGGCCCTTGGGCCGCTTCCATCAAGTCTCCACATAACTCTCAGAGTCTATGTTTTAGAAATTAAGTAAGTCTGATTACATCACTCCCCTACTTTAAGTCTTTCATGGGCTCCATCCTGACTGAAAGTGTGGAGGAAATGCCAACTCCTGAATGCAGTGCAAAAAGCCCTTCTGGACATGGGCTTTGCCATCTTCCCCATTTTCGTCCTTTTCCCTTCCCTCCTCATACCCAAGTCCATGCAGCAGTGCATCTTCATGCTGTTGTGCCTTCAGACATGCTCGTTCCCTCGTCCTCTTCCCTGTGGTCCTTCCTCCTCTGCCCACCGAATTCATGTATTTACATGTCTAAGGCATTTTTAGCTCGATGGGAGCTCTTCTCACACAGCGTGTGTGATGCTCTGTTTACACACCTGTGTCTTCCCTGCACTCTGGGTACTTGAAGTCAAGAATATGTCTCTCTGGACATATATACACTACCAAATGTAAGGTAGATAGCTAGTGGGAAGCAGCCGCATAGCACAGGGAGATCAGCTTGGTGCTTTGTGACCGCCTGGAGGGGTGGGATAGGGAGGGTGGGAGGGAGGGAGATGCAAGAGGGAAGAGACATGGGGATATATGTACATGTATAACTGATTCACTTTGTTACAAAGCAGAAACTAACACACCATTGTGAAGCAAGTATACTCTAATAAAGATGTAAAAAAAAAACCACAAATAACAAATGTTGGAAAGGATGCAGAGAAAAGGGAACCTTAGTGCACTGTTGGTGTGAATGTAAATTGGTACAGCCCCTGGGGAAAACATAAAAAAAAAAAAAGAATGTGTCTGTCTCATCTTTGTGTCAATAAGTAACCCACTGGCACAGTATACTTGTAGTGGGCAGTCATTAAATGTTTGTAGAATGAAAGAACTAATGAATAAATGAGTCAATAAGTTCTAAAAAAAAAGGAGTATAGCACATTTCAAGATATTTTATATAATCTGTTAAAAGTAACTACTTTTCAATGGAAAATGACCAAGACATATTAATTAAGAATCCATTCTGATTTTGTAGTAACACTCCAGGGGGAAAATGTATTGACTATGGTAGACAACTTCCTGAAATGCTGTTTCTGTTTTTTCATTACCAGCCAGTCTATGCAGCAAGAGTGAGTTGTTGTTGTGTTTTTTCCAACCAGTTATTTGCAGCACAGATCGCTAGATATTGTAATCTTCAACCAGGGCTTGCGTGTAAGGCCAGTTTAGTTTAATATTACTAAACCTGGAGAGACTGTCTCCAGGTTGACTATGTCATCCTTCATTGCAGTTAATAAGTAAATTGTCAAGTGATAAGGTGGTGTAGACTCCCAACATTGCCCTTTTGCATACACATTGAGAACTAATAAGGTTTGTTAGGCCTCTTATCTCTCAGTGTGTCACCTCAGGTCAACAGCAGGAATAATTGAACATCTAGGGGATGATGTTTCAAGGCTTTGCTTTGGATTAGAATTTGTACGGCAATTTAGAATGTAACCTGGATTCTGCTTGATTTGCCCTCGACTTGTTCATGAATTACAGAACTGGAAAAATGTGAATTTCTGCCACCGTAATTGTGAATTCCTGCCATAAGACTGGGATCAGGCAAGCTCCAGAATGCAGGGATATGGGCATGTCCTCACACCTGGAGGAACTGGGGAGCTGTGCATCCCACGGTGATTTGACTGTTCAAAGAACTATTAGAAGCATTTGCCTGGAGCTATCCTGTAGTGTTGATTATACCCCTCAAAAGCCACAAGTTTAAGGAAGCAAGATTCAATCCTTCCTGGACCCAGTGTTTCCACATCTTCTAATACAGTGCACCCACTGCTGGTTCAGAGATTATGTTGGTTAAATCTATAAAATGTTTTGAGGTCTAAGAAATTTCCCATGTTTTTCCCTTCTTCTTTAATTATTGTTTGTTCTCTGTCCCTTCTTTTACCTCCACTTCTTAAGAGAGCAATCTTGGCTCTGTTTTCACGCAGTCAGTCAAAGTGATGGTCTGGCCTTTACTCTCGTGACTCAACGGAAACTGTTCTTGCTTAATGGCAAGACTTAGCCAAACCGAATTGTTGTGCTTGGTCTTCTTCCTACTTGATTTACTCTGTGGCCGCTCTCTAATTCTAGAAACTCACTTTCTTTCCCTAACCTCAAAAGTTCTGTCTCGGGTTTCCCTGGTGGCACAGTGGTTGAGAGTCCGCCTGCCTATGCAGGGGACATGGGTTCGTGCCCCGATCCGGGAAGATCCCACATGCCGCGGAGTGGCTGGGCCCGTGAGCCATGGCCACTGAGCCTGTGTGTCCAGAGCCTGTGCTCCGCAACGGGAGAGGCCACAACAGTGAGAGGCCTGCGTACCGCCAAAAAAAAAAAAAAAAAAAGTTCCGTCTCTTACTTTTCTCCTCCATCTCTGGCCATGTGTCTCAGGATCCCCTGCAAGTCCTTTCCCTTCCCTTGCCCACCTGAAACGTGCTGGTCTCTTGGGCCATGTGATTTCTGGTTAAATACATTCTCCATGAGTGAGGGGACTGTTTCCAAATTTCAACAACCATGTATGTGCTGCTGGCCTCAAATCTGCATGTCTTGAGCACTGGAAAGGTACCTGCACACGTGCACTAGATTCTTGCTCCCTGTGGTTGCATTAGCACGGCGTTCGCTGGGTGGGGCTGCGAAAGCAGGCCGCCAAATGTTTTCTATGTTTAGAGGTGAAGCAGTCGTCCACCTGGGGCTCCTCTTTCCCTCTACCACACTGTTTCTCTCAAAAGTAAATCCTAAGTAATAATCTAGAGTTTGACTATTATTTAAAGCCAGATGGCAAGGGAACTTAATTTAAACCAAATACCTCAAATATTTACTTTGATTTAAGCTCATAAAGTACCAGATTTGACAGCATATTTGCTGTTTACGTAATACAACTATACTATCAACGCTATTTTATTGTTTCAGAAGTAAGGAAATATAAAGAAGGTGCTTTTTAATGAATAAAAAAGACTCTGTAGTTCTGTCTTTATTTTTAAAATAATCTTTGTGCCACCATTAAACCTCTTATGTACTTGTATTATAACATTTAGCAAAGTTTAATGCAACTTTTTCTTTAATGGGTATCTTAGTTCAGGCTGATATAACAAAATATCATAGACTGTGTGGCTTAAACAATAGACATTTATTTCTCACAGTTCTGGAGGCTGGGAAGTCCAAGGTCAAGGCACCAGCAGAACTGTTGTCTGGAGATGGCCCTCTTCCTGGTTCGTAGATGGCCAGATTCTTCCATGTCCTCCCTGTGTCCTCATAGAGGGAGCTCTCTGGGGGTTTCTTTTATAAGGTCACTAATCCCATTCATAAGGGCTCCATCTTCATGACCTAATCACCTCCCAAAGGGCCCACTTCCTAATACCATCACGTTGGGGATTCGGTTTCAACATATGAATTTTGTGGGGGACACAAACATTCAGTCTATCGCAATGGGTAAAATGGAGATGGTAATAACACCTACCTCACAGGGTTGCCCTAAAGATGGAATGAGTTGCGTGTCATAGAGTAGTGCCTAGCAGAGAGTCCGTGGTATATCTGTTAGCTGCTATTATTATTAACGTTTTTTGTTACTTGTTTTCAGACTCCTTAAGGGCACAGAGGGAATGCTTTTTATTATTTTATGTGTGACACCAAGTTATAGTCCTTGATATATAATAAAAGCTCAGCAAATGTTTTAATGAATGTTGAATTGTGCTTCAAAACTGTTTATCCATGTTGTCTTAGAAAACACATCTGTTGATAAAGGGAACCAATCCAATAATTGTCAACCCGAAGGTCTGTCTTTTCTCTCTTACAGTCTGTTTAACATTTGGTAAAAAGGCCAAATATTTTTCAGTGTTTTAACCGAAAAATATCTCTGTGACCATTAGAACAGAGGCATGCCTTACTGGCACAGATTTATTTCTTAGAAGTTATAAAAATTCATGTTTTCAAGTCAAATTAGATTTTATTTAATTTTTAATCTTTTTTCAGTTTTAATACAGTTTATTTTTACTTTGTAAGACACTTTGATTTCTTTTTATTTTTTCAAATTTTATTTTCAATGCACCAGGAGAGTTAGCTATTCCAAAGAAATCTGGTGAGTCTTATATGTAAGCCGAAGGATCTTATAGTAACATGAATATTAACAACTAAATGTATCAGTTTCAAGAATTCACATTTTCATTTTGGGGTTTTCTTGTAGTGAAGAACATCTGCAGTTTCTCTACATAGTACTTGGTAGGTTGTAGGCTTTGGATTGGAAGAGGTAAAATTATTCTCTCACCTATCTTTGCCTAGACATTTGTTTATAAAATGTGGTAATGTTGGAAAGTACCTTAAGTTCCTATCTGATCTAGGTTTCTTGGAAGTGTGTGTGTGTGTGTGTGTGTGTGTATGTGTGTGCACTCGCACTTGTGCACAGACACATTTAATTAGAAAAACAAGCTTGTGTTATCTTAAATATTTTATTACTGATAAATATTGACATTTGTATAATCCACTGTGAAAGAAGGCACAGATAGTAATTTTGGAAGCTTACCAGTAAAGTTATGTTATATTATTCAGTTAAAAGCTGTAACTTTCTTATTCATTTTTTTTCAGATTTGGATCTAAGACATAAATCTTTTTGTTTACTCCATCAACCTTATCCAGGTTACTGAATATAGCCCAATATTATCTAATGTTTATCTTTTTGGGTAGGCAGATTTGCAAACATATTCTTTTGGTTCTGTGAGTGAGTTCATTGCTTCTCTCCATATGATTGATTATAAAAGGTTACTGTTTAATCAAATGGATGTCTATAATCCAAATAAACAGACATAGCACAATGTATATATTTATCTAGGCCAACTTCGTGGTCAAGGATACAGGAATAGTGAACATAGAAACCTGTTTTCTTCTACTGTTCATAAATAATTGGTTTTAGCCTTTTGATGCTTAGAGCATACCCTTATTTTTGAATTTTTAAATAATGTTTTAAGCTTAAGTATTACTTGAGATGGATGTTAAATTCTTTATCCAAATTGTTCTAAATAGATAGCTATGCTTGAGATTTAATTTGGCATGTGTAATCATAACACTCGGCATCTCTAAGATTCTATTTAGGGCATTATGGAGATTTTATGTTTATTATGATTAGATTAATGCAATTCAGACATTTACAAGGTGTCATGTCAAGTTTCATTTGTAACTTTTTATAACTGGGAAGAAACATCTGCATTTTAAACATGAAAATTATACAGCCAAGTTATGATTTTTGTGGAAATCAAATCTAATGGGTAGTGTAAGTAATTAAAGTAGAGGCTCCAGGTTTCCTTGGTAGGATTACTCCAATTTATTTTAACAAATACTTCTGAGCTCTTACAGCAGAGTGCAGGCTCTGTACTGACACAGATTCCTACCATTGAGGTCTGTGCCATGTAGTGGAGCAGAGAGCCTTTTCTGTGGATAACCTTGGCCCAGCAAAGAGAACTGCCTTCCTTCCCTGCCTGGGGAAGTATCTATGCAGTGCTATAGAGGGTGGAGACTTGGAGACTAAAAGCTGTGCCTGGTGGTGGAGGATGGGAGTAGGACTGGTGTTGGGGGTGGGTGAAAGAATGCTTAGGGGAAGAAGAGATACATATATTTTGTGATGCATTGCACAGCTGTGTCCCAGTAGCCTGCAAAGTTTGGGTCCCCTCAGCCCTGCCCCAGTGTTCCCTGGATTCAGAGGCACACCAGGAAGGGAAGGAAATGAAGGAGGTAATGGAGCAGTGGGAGGATGCTTGGCCCCTTGCCTGGTCTTCAGGCCTTCTGTGAGGATCCTGGAGTGTGTGGACCAGAGGCTGACAGCTGGTGATCAAAGTCAGCCCACAGATGTGTTTTATTTGCTTTCCTAGTATTAAAAAACAATTTAAAACAGTCAACATTTCAAATATAGAGAGATTTTACATGAACATCCAATTGGAAGATCAGCTGTATTCAGTCAAGTTTTCCTGTGGTCAGTTGGCCAGAGCTGAGGAGCATTTGCCTTTATTTATGTCTCTTGCCTGACCCTTGTAGCTGTTTGGTTTGCAGCTCCTGCAGGAGACTGTGGCAGTCTCCAGTTTGTGGTACACCCTGAGGGTTTGATGAGCCTCTATTCCTCACTCCTGTCTTCTGTTTCCCCGTCTAAAAATCAGCACCGACAACAGATAGAAACCTGTAAAAACAAACAAAAAATGGAGGTGTGTTCATCATGACCCTGATATTTATAGATTTTTTCATTGTTTAAAGTATGTTTACCATGTTCATGGAAAGTGCTTATATTTTCTGTCTTCTCTTATTTCCCATTATTTCTTGCTGGGGCAAGCAATGTTTGTTTTCATTTCATTCCATTGCAGAGTGGCCAAGAGACAAAATTATTTTCAGCAAAGTACTTCCACTTTAAGTAAAGTTTTCTAAACTTTTCTTATGGTCTAGATAAAAATTTTTTGAAGTGGATTGAATTCATAACCATTTTGAGAATCAGATGCATGTTTTTATTTTAAGCTATATTATTTTGTCTTCATGTATGTCCAACTAGTCTAGTACTAATAGAGTGAAAAACGGTTATATTTGTAAGGGTTTCCTAAATTGTATAAGAATTATAAAATATTTTTCTTCTCTTTTCTCACAAAATTCTCCCAGCGAGTTGAAAATGGTGACTTCAACTGGATTGTTCCAGGAAAATTTTTAGCATTTAGTGGACCACATCCAAAAAGCAAAATTGAAAATGGTAGGTTTTTATTTACTTTACCCTCCAAAAATTTATTTCAATTCATCTTCTTTGAGTTCTTAATATCCTCAGATAATCCTTTCTATTGGTAATATTCTCCAAAGACTATTTATTAATTAAAAAAATTGAACAGTATTTCAATTGTTAAATTACTAATTGAACAGTAATTAGTGTGTTAAATATTAAAGTTTAGTAAGTGGAACTATAATCACTGTTTTAAGACTATCAAATTTTTAGGTTGCCATAAATAGGGTGTTCACTTTACCTTGACCCAATTATTAAAGAAGAATCTGAGAAACCAACTGGTCAAAACAGTAAGCAGATTGCTGAATTCTATCAGTGGTTCTCAGATTTATTTGGTGGTGATGGCGTGCTATACCTCAAGGTATTCTTTGGTAACACCATGTTGAATAATGACGATGATGGTGACAATAGGTGTCATTTATTAAGTGCTAGTTACTAGCTAATCACAGCATCATCTCATTTAGTGCACACACAACTCTATGAGGTGTAGGAACTATTACCTCTGTTTCACAGGGGAGGAAACCGAGGCATATGAGTAGGAAATTTGCCCAAGTTCACAAAGTAATATGCACAACTGGTGAGACTCCAGCCAAGAGCGGGACTCCTAAGCATTGCCACTACACTGATCTGTTTAGTTCCATCATGGCAACTAGGAACAATTTTCTAGCTGACAATAATTAAATTACTTACTTGCAGTATATGTAGAGCCAGGGGCATACATATTCAGGAAGAAAAAGCATGACAAAAAAATAAGCCTCTTGAATGAAACATGATAGGCTATGTGTGTTTTCCCATTAACATATATTTTTTACTTAATTATTTTTTTTAACCTCAGATTCCCAGAAGACACGTAATGATAGGTACCAAAGGTTTAAGAACAGTTGATGGGAGAAGTACATAAAATTAAAAAAATATCACCCATGAACATAATAGCTCCTTTTTGCTCCCTCTCTAGTCTTAGAGCTGGAGCACTAGTCCTTGGAGGAACATAATTTGAAACCCTTAGTCTAGATTTATAAGTTTATTATTCTTTCATAACCATCATCATCATCATCATAAGTATTTATTCTAAAATCTAGTGTCATTGTATATGGTTATTCATGCATTTAGATTTGATAATTTTTTTTGAGTTTCCACACATGTGCTTATCATTTTATACCTATGACATATCTCACAGGGAACTCTGCTTAAATCATGGGGATTGAATCATCCGCTCTGGGGATGGGTAATCCAGGTCTACAGAGTTACCCTAACAAATAAGATGTCTCTGTACTGAAGCCATAATTAGATCTTCTCATTTACACATCATGAATCCGGTTCGCTACAGACATTGACTGAATAACCTGTTATGTTGGCTTGTTAGGAATAACTTGTTAAGTGCCTGAGGAAACTGCTTTCCACCGTTGGTCTTTCAAGACAGGATTGATTAAACCTCCCTTTAGCCTTCTGTGCAAAATGATCTGACTCAGACCCAGAAAACCTTAGTAGGTGTATGGTTTCAGTAGTGGCTTTGTTGTTGGGTGTTCATTTGGTGAAACTGAAAGAAATTTGCCATATAGGATTCACTTTTTAAATGAAATTTTCTTAAAGAGAAGATGAGAGGTGTAATTTAAAAAACCCATTTAAAATATTTTTATAGAGGTAATGCATGATTTTTTTTTTAAAAAAGAAAATGCAGATGAACTCATAAAAACAGCATTAAAGAGACCTATAATTCTACCCATGTTTTCTAGGTTTACTAGTTGGTGGTGGGATTATTGGGGATTTTAGTTTTCTTTCCATCTGCTTCTCTGTATTTTTTATTTGCACATATTTTTTTCTCTCTTAAAGAATATATACATACACACACACAGACTTACAAAAATATTCCTTTTTTTTTTAACTAGCATGGAGTCATAACATGATTCCTGTCTTATAGCAGCTTTTTTTCACTTAATATATCACATACTCCTTTCCATGGCAATAAATGTAGATCTTCATTATAATTTTCCATGACTGCATTCAATGACTATGCCATAATTTTACTAATCAATCACTTAATTTTTGAATGAGATCTAAGTTGTTCAATTTTTCACTTTTTGAAAACTACAGTGGTTGGTATGCATGTCCATACATCTGTTTTGCAGCCCTGGTTTCTTTTCTAAATTCTTGGAAGTAGAATCACAAGATAAAAGGACATATTTTGTGTGTCAATTGTTACTTGTCAAAAGTCTTAAAAAAATTATTTTTGGTCCTATATTACAATATAGGGAAATAATTATCCACCATTTGCTTATATGCTGGGAGTGGTGCTGATAAGCCTTTTGTGCACACCTCATCTATTTAATAAGCAGAAACACCCCCTGGAACAGGTGGTAGTTCTTTTGTGGAAGAGAAGATGGAGACTTGGTAACCTAACTTGCCCAGGTTGACATAGCCAGAAAGTGGCAGTGTGTGGATTCAAACACAGGTCTCTTTGATTCCAAATTCTGTGTCCTTTTTAATTTTACTACAGAGAAAGAACATGTTCACTACAGAACTGTAAGCAATCTAGATAAAAAGTCACCTGTAATTATATAATCTAGAAATAGCCACTGTTGAGATATCGTTCTCTCTATATCTTTTTTTTCTATGCATATACTGTGCCCTCTCACATTGAGAAAAAAAGGTGTGAAAGTGCTGCTTACCTAATACTTTCCAGTTTTTATGTCTAGAATAATTTCATTTAAGGCTGTTGTTGGTAAAATATTGATATTTTACTGGAATCCCCATTTTAAGATCTGATATTCACTAGAAGTGTCATTTTTTTTGTAAAGTGGTTTAACTCTGTAAATTCTTTTTGAACTTAAGACATTTTTTTTTTTTTTTTAGTTGAGAAACCCCTGTATTTTCTGAGGTGGCTGAAAGTCATTTTAGGGGTCTGTTAGTAGAAAAAGGTAGATTTTTTACGGAGTTAGCACTGAAATAGCTGTTGCTAGGATGTAGCAAAAGGAAGCACTAAAACCTTGGGGTCTGGCAGAATGCATTATAGCAGTCTTAAGTGTGTGTTGTCAACAGAGACCAACTAGGAGTTCCTTTCAGCCATCTTTGTTCACATTGTTTTGACAGGGGGGACAAGAGGAGCCCTAACCCTTTTTTGATTAAACAAGTGTGACTTGATAAATGAATAATATAGCAGTAGAACAAATTGGATTTCAGATTTCCCCCCAAAACCCTCAAACTCTTAGGTGGCAATGTCCTCATCTCTACTTCAGAAAGAAAGAAAGAAAAAGGAAAGAAAGAACAGGGAAAGACAGCTCGAGACAGGGAATCCAAACAGTTTGAAGCATCGGCCTGCTCATTGAATGAGAGAAGCTAGGTGTGAAGAGCCTGGGCTGCTTGAAGTCTGGCTCTGCGCCTAACTGGCTGTGTGAACTTCGTTGAGTTCCTCAACTTCTCTCATCATCAGACGGGGAAATAGGATGCACGTTGCAGGCATTTGGTGAAGATTAGGGATATTATAGGAAGTGAGTGCCTTGCACAGTGTCGGGCACATTAGTAGGTGCTTATTAGGTAGCAGATATTCTGATTACATTTTTATCATTAATGAACCTGATAAACATATTTTATTGCTTTCCACATTTGCCTGCCTGTTTTGCAGTTTTTACTTTTAATAAGGAATGGGTGGACTAATCATTTGACTCTGCTGTTCTTCTGTTTCCTTTAAATGAGGTTCTGGGAAGAGATGAATTTTACAATCTCTCTTTGCTTTGAAATTGGTCAGCGCCAGGGCTCTGCCTGTGCTTTACTGATGCCAGGGCACCATCTAGTGGCCAGATGGAGTAAGGGTCGGATGAAAGCTCGGTCAGCTCCGTGCACATTGCTAAAACCAGTCCTCCATCAGAAGCAACCAAATACATCGAAAACAGTTGTTCAGAGGTCAGAAGATATTGTCATTGTTGGTTATAACTCATTTGAAACGCTTCTGAGGATTTTTAAGAAGCTTCCTCACAAATCCAGGAAGTGCAGCCCCTCATGTTCACGTAAGGTCCCTGTTTTGGAGATTTAACAAATAGAATTGAGTTGGATTTTACCTTAAATCATCCCCAGCACTGGCCCTAGAATCTGACTGTCAGGGTTCAAATGCTGCCTCTGTCTCTTCCCAGCAGTGTGTGCCTGGGCCAGTTCACTTTCCCAGGCATCAATGACTGATAATTGTAAGGTTTAATGAGATGATATACATGAAACACTTAGCTTAGTGCCTGGCACATAGTAAGCGCTCAATAAATGTTAGGTGCTATGATTATCATTACTGTTATTATTTCAGTGCCCTATTACCATATTTGGATAACTGTTCAGTGTTCTTTTCTCAAAAGATATAAGCAGTTTCTCTTGATAGTAGATTTAGGTATATTATCTGTAATGCCATTTACTCATGATGGGAATTCATATATGTAAAGAGAAGCTCTTACGGCCTTGGTGGAGGAGGGAAGGGACAGACACCAAAAGAACCATGAGCGTGCTTCCTGACAGGTGCCATCATAGAGGTGCCAGTGATCACTAGGAGCCCAGGGTTAGAAGTGCCTGTCAGACTGTCACACCACGCCCCATCCCATGTGTTCCTAAGCCCTCTCCTTCCCACTCCTTACATGATAGAAAAGCTCTTGTTTCCTTATGCCAACCACAGTTCTTTTCCCCTTTAGGCTGGAAAATGATTTGAGCACACAAACCAACTAGGAAAACAGATTTGATTTTTTTCCAAGTGGAAAGGATCTGTTTTCTCTAAATGTGTATAAGTCACTGTTTCTACACAGAAGATCGTAAGTAAGCTCTGTCTTACCTGTTTGCTCAGAAGCAGCCTGGCTTGTGAAAGTCGTGTATGTGGGCTGCGGATTAGTTAGGCCTGCCCGCCAATGCTGCCTTCACCCCTTGTGCGACCTTGGCTAAGGCTGCCAGCGAGGGCTCTTGGTTGCACGCAGCAGGTATTGGAATTATGCTGGGGAGCTCACAGTCTCCAAGCGAAGGCTGGAAAATGAGGCTTAGAAAATGAACAGGGTCTAAGGGAGGTCATGTATCAGCAGGATCCAGGCAGGAACGGAAACCACTTTATTTCAAACAGAGGGAATGCAATATAAGGAATTTGTTAGAAAGCAGGCTGAAAAGTAAAAGGGCAACTCGGAAAAAAACAGCATATTAAGGAAGAAATAGCTATTGCCTTTAAGGCAACGAGGGACAGAAAGGAAAACGTGGGGTTAGCAGGACCTGGGACCTTGGCAGGTGCCGGGAGCTCCGAAGGGCTGGTGCTTGCATCTGGAGCCTGAGGAGTGGGGACCCTGAGGCTGGGCTGCAGGCTGGTGCCGGGAGTGCCAGACTAAGCTGGGAGTTCCTCTCTTCTGCTGCTGAAGCCATGCTGGCAGGAAAACAGAAGACATCCCTTCTCCCTCTTCTGGCCTCCAGTTGCTCCGGCAGTGCTTTAGTGACTCCCACTTTTCAGATGGACGGGAACCCAGTGGGAAAGGTAGCTTGGGAAATGTTGTATGTACACCCCAGCCCCGGCATATGAGTTGGCTTGCAACTGAGAGAAAATAGGAGATGACCAGGCTATGCAAGATTCGAGGCAGCAGGAAGTACAGCCACAGTGCAGAAACTGCTGGTTCACTTTGCTGGCTGCTGCTGCCCGCCCCACTCGGAGCCCACCATCATGAACGAGTTCTGAGCGAGATCCCCTCACCTGGTATGCCCTGAATGGCTTACAGATGTGGTAATCAACGGACTGAGAAATTAGTCCTTTTAAACCCTGGGGCCACTAGGCAAGGCTTGCAGTGGTCAAAGCCCCCAGTGGTCACCTTGGTTGATTGGCCAAGTCGAGGTCATATGTCTGTAACCCAGCTGACTGCAGCTCCACGTGATGCTGGACCCACTCACAGTAGAACGGTGGTTAGAGCCCGACCACTTGTTCTTCTCAAAAAAGAAAATGTCTACAAAAGTGACCGCTCAACCTCTAGTTTCTTTTTTTTTTTTTTTTTTTGCGGTACGCGGGCCTCTCACTGTTGTGGCCTCTCCCGTTGCGGAGCGCAGGCTCCGGACGCACAGGCTCAGCGGCCATGGCTCATGGGCCCAGCTGCTCCGCGGCATGTGGGATCCTCCCGGACCGGGGCACGAACCCGTGTCCCCTGCATCGACAGGCGGACTCTCAACCACTGCGCCACCAGGGAAGCCCTCTGTAGTTTCTTAATTGTTACATGGGGTTTACTATTTTTATCTTAATAGGCTGTTTTGAGAATTAAAAGAAATTTATGCAATTGTGACTTGTACATGGTAGGTGCTTAATAATCAGTCTCTCTTGTGGGGGACTGCATTGTAGATTAAAACTGTACACCTGGCAAAAAGGCTGCGTTTCAAAAGTATTTGTCAAGAGGAGTAAAAAGGACAGAGTCCTTCCAGGCCTACTGTGCACATCTGAGGGCCTCAGGAATGCCTTTGTTTTGGCGTGGGAGGAGTGTGCTCCCAGGATTTGAAGCCTAAAGCTTGAGGTTTTGAACGTTCACGAGCTATTTCCAATACTCAGAAGAGGTTTTTTTTCCCCCCTCCTATGGTGTTTTTCTCAGTTTTTCAGACTGCTGCTTTTAGGAACGTTGCTTCGACCTTACTCTCTCCTGAAATGTGCTTTCCTCCTAAGCTCTGTTGAGATTGATCGTCTTTATTGTGAAGGGTTTTCGTGTTCCTGGGTTACGTAAGACAAAATGCGTGCCTTTTGCTTACAGCCCCTGCTTTCCTTTAGGTTATCCTCTTCATGCCCCCGAAGCCTACTTTCCTTATTTCAAAAAGCATAACGTGACTGCAATCGTGAGGCTGAACAAAAAGATTTACGAGGCGAAGCGCTTCACCGATGCTGGCTTCGAGCACTATGACCTCTTCTTCATCGATGGCAGCACACCCAGCGACAACATCGTGCGAAGGTTCCTGAATATCTGCGAGAACACGGAGGGGGCGATCGCGGTTCACTGCAAAGGTGCGAGCGAGGAGGCCTCGGTGGGCACTGGGTTTCTGAGAGGGGGTGAGCCAAAAGACAGCAAAACGTGAAACAAAACCAGTTAGCGGCTTAGGAAGCAGATGAGTTGTTTTTAGTTTGAGAAAACTGGAACACAAACCCATTTAAATGACCCCTTCCTAAAGAAAGGATCGCTTGGATGTGGACAGTCGGTGGTGTGCGGCTTTCTGGACAAGGCAGTTGTTCTGGCCTTACCTTCCCCAATTCACAATCGCTGACACCAGGTGCCATGAGGAGGGGAAATCGCAGCAGCACCGTCGGTAGGCTGGCACAGTTGTCAGGAGGCAAGGGTTGTTTGTTCCCCTTTCTCCTTCTCTTCCATAATTGCCCATCCTTTTTCCATCCTCCTCCACCCATCTGATATTTAATGCTCCCATTTCGTGACCCAGCTATCTGGAGCCCCACTTCGCACCCCCCCTTCCTCTCCCCTATTAGCCTTTTGCATCGTGGAACAGAGTGTCTTACTTGACCATTGCAAGGGGGCGGCAGCATACCTAACCCTAACCCTGACCCTAACCCTAGGGGCGGCAGCATACCCGGCTCATCGCTAGCTTCCTTGCCACAGGTCTGTTACTGCCTCTTTGAAAGCTTGAAAGACTTATGTAAATGCATCTGTGGTCTCCAGGAGTGGGTACTTTGGAACAGGAGTCGCCAGATTTAGCAAATAAAAATACAAGATGCCCAGTTAAATTTGAATTTTAGATAAACAGTGAGTACTTTTTTAGCATGTCTCAAATAGTGCACCAAACATACATTCTGTATTTTACCTGGCAACCTTGCGTCAGCTACTCAGAAAATATGAAATACCATTTGCTCTAAGCCTAGTTGTTATAGACTCTGAGGAGGCTCGCATGGTAAGATTTTCCAGCACGGTGGAAGGTATTTTACGGGGGTCTTTCTTTTCAGTGAGCAGAAATCACTTTGGCCACCAGGGATGGAGCCTCTAGTTCCTCAGATGCAGCTTTTCGTATCGCCACTGGGTGGTGCTGTTCTCCGGTGTTGAGTCTGAGAACCGGTTTCTGTCGCGTTTTATGCTAATTGTCTGGTAGGTGTTGGGGATTGTACTGTTCTTTTCATGTGCCTAGTGCTGCTGTAACTGACTTACTCAGACGAGGTGGCTTTGGTTCTAACAGAAATTAAAATACCATTTTGTAGGCCCTTGCTTCTATGTTTAAGATTTGAGTAGGTGGAGGTACTTTGCTGAACATGTGAGCAGTAACTGGAAGCTGCATTTTGCGGGAGCCCCGGCGAGGGAAACGAGCTGCACGTGGCCCCTGGTTCAGCGGAGGGCTCCTCAGTCAAGCTTCGTCCACGTTGACAGAGCCCCCTCCCGCCCCTCCGCGTTTCTCAGCAGGACGGGGCCCCGACTTGCTGGACTTGCTGGACTTCCTGTCTTGGGGGTGCGGGGGGCGTGGGTCTCTTAGGAAGGACTGCTGCTTTCGGTTCTGCCCAGGTCACTGTGGGGTTGGCGGTGTCTGCCTTGCCCCCGAGTGATCCGTAGGCGCCCTGGCTTTGCCTCTCCATCCCATTTTGTTAAAGATTGCCCAGGCCCAAGGAAAAGCCTGCATTTCACACGCAGTCGGCCCTCCGTGGTATCCGGGGTTTTCGCATCCGCCGAAGTGACTATAAGGGACTTGAGTATCCCCAGATTTTGGAATACGCTGGGGTCCTGGAACCAATCCCTCGCGCATACCAAGAGCCCATTGTATTTCAGCTATAAGTGGAACTTGAAAGCTAATGGGAATATGGCAGCTGCTAACGTTTAGTAGGAGCTATTCATATGTTCTGTTTCAAAGCTTATTTTTGTGTCATAAAAATCAGTATTTTTCCTGGGATTAATTTGGCCTTATTTCCTAATCAATTAGTTTTATGGTTACCAAGTCATATAGTTTCTCTGCCTGTCATTGTCTTGGATTGACAAATTCAGGGGAGGAGAAATGCAAAGCTTTCCCTGAAACTTAGCATCTCTCTTGATATTATTCCTCACCTGACAAACATTGGGAAAATGAACCGCTCTTGTGTTAAACATTCTTGTTACAAGGATATAATAACATTCTTGTTATTATATCCTTGACTTGTGAATGTTGACCTTGTAAAGAATATTTTAAGAAATTCATATGTTTTATGTTGCAGAGGTTTTTATATTTTAATCAGAACCTTTAGCATCGAAGTCAGTTCTTTTATAGGAAGGTCACAATTACAGGTGGTGACATCTTTTTGAGAGTGTTATTTCATTTGCTTCCACTTGTACACACATGTAGGATTCTTTCATAAGGATTACACTTTTGATTTAATTACAGCTGTATTGTTTTAAATAGCGTGGTTAGCTACTATAGGCCTGTTAATTATTTCGACATCTGCGCTAATTAAGTCAGCTTAGTTTCCTGGGAATTAAAGCAGCACTGAGCATTTTAATTGAACTATAAGGAGGAGGGAGAGAGACCCTTATCCAATGTCAAATGAACTTTGGTAGCTGCTGAAAAAAATGACTATTTCCTGCCTCAACGTAAAGTACTAAAAATAGAGACAAACTGGAAACTAATTTTCTGGGAATGTGTGAAATCTTACAATGATTCAATATCTGCAGTTTGCCTTCTGGTTGATAAAAGGAATGGCTATGATTTCGTGACATTCTCTAGCACAAATAATCATTAAACAACAGCAACATTGTGATGTTCCAGTGTGTGATTTTTGATGTTCTATGGGAGTTTCAGAAAACGCCTGGAACTGTAAGGCAATCAGTGCTTAACTTGGTATAAATAGAAGACGTTTCAAAGTCTTCTCTTGCTGTGCCAGGGAGCCCTTTAATTATGAATGCTTTAAAAAATTTGTTAAAGTTTTTATAGAAACTTAGTGAACTGTTCCTATTCTGTTGAACTGTGGTAAGAGCTCCTAACTATTGAGTGCTAAGTAGGTTCTTTTTATAGATCTAAATTATAGACTCTTTTTAAAAGGGGGAAGCAACTTTAGTTTTAGAGAAAGTTGAAAAATTTCTGCACCACCTTTTTTCCTTGGTGGTGAGTGTGTGTGATGAGGAACGCAACCAAGGGAACGGGCAGCCTCCTGCACAGGGAGGGGTTCAGGGAGAGACAGTGTTGTCTCCGTAGGGAAGGCCATTTTCTTCCCAGATAGAGACCCAAATTGGTGACTTGAAGGAGGACACTGGAAACCAACTGGGCTTCCTGCTTCAGGCTGTCCAGCTGTGTTGTATCAACATGATTGCCTGTAGTCTCGTCAGATGTCTGAGGACTTAACAGCTCTGCAGAAACAAAATATTTGCTCTGGGCACAAACATGAAGGCAAATAACTCATATTAAAGGAAGAGAGTCCTACTGAGACCATGATTAAGCTTCACTCTTTTCTAAAGAATGTCGATGTTTTATCTGGGGTAAAGTGTACTTCAGATGAAAACAGGACACACACACACACACACACACACACACCCCTCATCTAATAAAATAGTGTAAATATAATTTTTAAAAAGGAAGAGTGAATGGGAAGGGAATGCCAGGCATCCGTAAACATGAGCTTGATTGTAATTTCATTTACATTTTTGGTATGTATTCTCAACCTCAGGTGATACTGCCCTCAAGGGGGAAAAATTGTTTTTGGGTGGTAAAAAACATTTTCTTTTTCTGTATACAGTGTAGATTTATACACGGCACATAAAGAAATAGGTGGTCTGTCTGTGACAGTAAAATTTCATGGGGGACAGTTAGGAAAAAAATGCCTAGAGGGGCTCTTGGTTTGGGGGGGAGGACAATAATGAAGAGAAGGTTGAGAAACACTGACTTAGAGACATGCGTTTTTAAAATTTTCACATTTATGAAACTAGGATGGATCTTAAAATTGATCGCATACCATAGTTTAATTTTTTCTTAGTGGAACTTAAATAATGGTGTATGTTACACCGTTAGATGACATGGTATCTTAGATTTGCTGAAAAATTGTGTATTTCCAAGTAGTGAGGAAATTAGAGAAGATTCTCTTTATTATTTGACTAGAAAGCGCTGACAAAAGGCCTCCTCCTTTTGAGGGAGGGGGGAGATTCCGGAACATATAAAAAACGAAGGCACCAACACTTTCCTATGTCGTTTTCTAACTAAATGTTTTCATGGATGACATTGTACCAATTTTCCAGGCTAGAAATATCCGTTGTCTTTAGCTTTCTCTGTGACCCAATCAAAATGTCTTTCTAATTCAGCTCTTCGTTGTTACCACTGTCTCCCCCGTCCATGCCTGTCAGCCAGCCTTGCTCCTGCCCCAGCCTTCCAGCTCCTCTCTCTGGCTCCCGTCTCTGTCCTTTCCAATCCAGAGGTATGCTGCTGCCTCATCCACCTGCTTTTATCATGTCACATTCTTTGACCCCAAATACATGACAGCTTTATTTTGCCCTTTACATTGATTAAAGGCAAAATCAGATTTTTGCATGATACCAATTGTATGTTTATTAGTTGTTGATAATATCATGAATTTCATAATACTTTTTTTTGCGGTACGCCTGACCTCTCACTGTTGTGGCCTTTCCCGTTGTGGAGCACAGGCTCCGGACGCGCAGGCTCAGCGGCCATGGCTCACGGGCCCAGCCGCTCCGCGGCATGTGGGATCCTCCCGGACTGGGGCACGAACCCGCGTCCCCTGCATCGGCAGGCGGACTCTCAACCACTGCGCCACTAGGGAAGCCCCCATAATACTTTTAAAATGAGTTGAATTTCGTTCATCAGAGGCTCATCTACATGTTTGAGGAGTAATAACACATATATGCAGGAGATGTGCCCTAATCAGTGCTCAGAGAACTTTGCATCTGGATTTGGGGATTCCCAAAGAACTCAGCAGTCTTTGGTGTCTTTGGCCCACAGTTGATAACCTGCTTCTGCTAAGTACAGGTTCCTCCACTTAAATCAGAGGTGCCCTTTAATCTGCCTCCTCTACACCCATCTGCTCTTATTTTCTACTCAGCACACACTGACACATTCTCCAGACCAGCCAGGCTTTCCATCACTGGACCCTTTGCTGAAAATGTTCCGTGACCTTCCTATTCTTTAGAGTCTGTTGAAGTCCTTGTCATCAATGACACATTCTTTGAAGACACCAACAGCTCACACAGTCCCTTTCTTTGAGAGCCCAGTTTTCAGTTTAAACCTAATTTCTTTGCTTCTTGGTTAATATTCTTGTGTCTACAACTTCTTTGATAACGTATCCTGGTCAAAATTATATCCTCTACTTGCTTATCTCCTTATCCTCTGAGCAAAACCCTGTCCTGGGTAGCTTGTAGACAGCAAATAAACATTGGACTAGCTGAATCAAAGGATTAAAAGCAGAGAGCCACTTTGTCGTTTCTAGGATGAAGAGTATACGATGGGAAGAGATTAAGTAGTGGAAAAATAACTCAGCACAGTGCCTTGCTCATGGGTGGTACTTAACAAATAGAAGTTTATAGTACTGAATTTAATTCCAAGAAGGCAGATATGGAAAGATTTAGAAAATGCTTGTAAATAAGCATTAGTGGCTCAGTACTGTATATCTCATGAGGGCAGGCGTCCTGCTTGTCTTCATGTTTCTGGCCCCAGCGTCTGTCACAGCACCGCATGCTCAGGCGGTCTTAGTATTTGTAGAATGGAGTGACTGAATGGATGAGCTGAGACTGGAAAGAACTCTGGGACACTCACAGGACCCCTGGGGATTTTAGTCCTGAATTCCATATTCACTTGTTATGCTAATGTGAGTGAACTGGTTAGTATCTTTGGGCTTCAGTTCTGGTGTGTGAACAACAGTCACCATATTTGAAGACCCTACAGCTTGATCAAATTTTTGAATATTTTGGGAAAGGAGGAAGCCAGTGTAGATTTAAAAAAATTGTCTAAAACGTAAAATCCTATCACTTTTTAAAAATAGATTTTTATTGCAATATAATTGCTTCACAATACTGTGTTAGTTTCTGTTGTACAACAAAGTGAATCAGCCATATGCATACATATGTCCCCATATCCCCACCCTCTTGAGCCTCCCTCCCACCCTCCCTATCTCACCCCTCTAGGTGGTCACAAAGCACCGAGCTGATATCCCTGTGCTATGCGGCTGCTTCCCACTAGCTATCTGTTTTACATTTGGTAGTGTATATATGTCCATGCCACTCTCTCACTTCGTCACAGCTTACCCTTCCCCTTCCCCGTGTCCTCAAGTCCATTCTCTACATCTGCATCTTTATTCCTGTCCTGCCCCTAGGTTATTCGTAACCTTTTTTTTTTTTTTAGATTCCATATATATGTGTTAGCATACGGTATTTGTTTTTCTCTTTCTGACTTACTTCACTCTGTATGGCAGACTCTAGGTCCATCCACCTCACTGCAAATAACTCAATTTCGGTTTTTTTTTATGGCTGAGAAATAGTCCATTGTATATACATGCCACATCTTCTTTATCCATTCATCTGTCGATGGACACTTAGGTTGCTTCCATGTCCTGGCTATTGTAAATACTGCTGCAATGAACATTGTGGTACATGTCTCTTTTTGAATTATGGTTTTCTCAGGGTATATGCCGAGTAGTGGGATTGCTGGGTCATATGGTAGTTCTATTTTTAGTTTTTTAAGGAACCTCCATACTGTTTTCCATAGTGGCTGTATCAATTTACATTCCCACCTACAGTGCAGGAGGGTTCCCTTTTCACCACACCCTTTCCAGCAGTTATTGTGTCTAGATCTTTTGATAATGGCCATTCTGACTGGTGTGAGGTGATACCTCATTGTAGTTTTGATTTGCATTTCTCTAATAATTAGTGATGTTGAGCATTTTTTCATGTACCTCTTGGCCATCTGTATGTCTTCCTTGGTGAAATGTCTGTTTAGGTCGTCTGCCCATTTTTAACTGGATTGTTTGTTTCTTTGACAATGAGCTCCATGAGCTGTTTGTATATTTGGAGATTAATCCTTTGTTTGTTGTTTCATTTGCAAATATTATTTCCCATTCTGAGGGTTGTCTTTTTTATGGTTTCCTTTGCTGTGCAAAAGCTTTTAAGTTTAATTAAGTCCCATTTGTTTATTTTTGTTTTTATTTCCGTTACTCTAGGAGGTGGGTCAAAAAAGATCTTCCTGTGGTTTATGTCAAAGAGTGTTTTTCCTATGTTTTCCTCTAAGAGTTTTATAGTGTCTGGTCTTACATTTAAGTCTTTAATCCTTTTGGAGTTTATTTTTGTGTATGATGTTAGGGAGTGTTCTAATTTCATTCTTTTACATGTAGCTGTCCAGCTTTCCCAGCACAACTTTTTGAAGAGGATGTCTTTTCTCCATTGTATATTCTCACCTTCTTTGTTGTAAATTAGGTGCCCATATGTGCATGGGTTTAACTCTGGGCATTCTATCCTGTACCATTGATCTATATTTCTTTTTTTGTGCCAGTACCATACTGCCTTCATTACTGTAGCTTTGTAGTATAGTCTGAAATCAGGGAGCCTGATTCCTCCAACTCTGTTTTTCTTTCTCAAGATTGCTTTGGCTCTTCGGGGTCTTTTGTGTTTCCATACGAATTGTAAAATATTTTGTTCTAATTCTGTGAAGAATGCCATTGGTAGTTTGCTAGGGATTGCACTGAATTTGTAGATTGCTTTGGGTAGTATAGTCATTTTCACAATATTGATTCTTCCAATCCAAGAACATGGTATATTTCTCCATCTGTTCACGTCATCTTTGATTTCTTTCATCAGTGTTTTATAGTTTTCTGAGTACAAGTCTTTTGCCTCCTTAGGCAGGTTTATTCCTAGGTATTTTATTATTTTTGTTGCAGTGGTAAATGGGAGTGTTTCCTTAATTTCTCTTTCTGATTTTTCGTTGTTGGTGTGTAGGAATGCCAGAGATTTCTGTGCATTAATTTTTTATCCTGCAACCTTACCAAATTCATTGATTAGTTCTAGTAGTTTCCTGGTGGCATCTTTAGGTTTTTCTATGTATAGTATCATGTCATCTGCAAACAATGACAGTTTTACTTCTTCTTTTCCAATTTGTATTCCTTTTATGTCTTTTTCTTTTCTGATTGCTGTGGCTAGGACTTCCAAAACTATGTTGAATAAGAGTGGCAAGAGTGGACATACTTGCCTTGTTCCTGATCTTAGTGGAAATGCTTTCAGTTTTTCACCATTGAGTATGATGCTTGCTGTGGGTTTATCATATATGGCCTTTATTGTGTTGAGGTAGGTTCCCTCTCTGCCCATTTTCTGGAGAGTTTTTATCATAAATGGGTGTTGAATTTTGTCGAAAGCTTCTTTTGCATCTATTGAGATGATCATATGGTTTTTATTGCTTAACTTGTTAATGTGGTGTGTCACATTGATTGATTTGTGTATATTGAAGAATCCTTGCATCCCTGGGGTAAATCCCACTTGATCATGGTGTATGATCTTTTTAATGTGCTGTTGGATTCTGTTTGCTAGTATTTTGTTCAGGATTTTTGCATCTATGTTCATCAGTGATACTGGTCTATAATTTTCTTTTTTTTGTGATACCTTTTTCTGGTTTTGGTATCAGGGTGATGGTGGCTTTGTAGAAAGAATTTGGGAGTGTTTCTCCCTCTGCAATTTTTTGGAAGCGTTTGAGAAGGATCAGTGTTAGCTCTTCTCTAAATGTTTGATAGAATTCACCTGTGAAGCCATCTGGTCCTGGACTTTTGTTTGTTGGAAGATTTTTAATTACGGTTTCAATTTCATTATTTGTGATAGGTCTGTTTATATGTTCTAATTCTTCCTGGTTCCATCTTGGAAACTTGTACCTTTCCAAGAATTTGTCCATTTCTTCATGGTTGTCCATTTTATTGGCATATAGTTGTTTGTAGTAGTCTTGTATAATCCTTTGTATTTCTGCAGTGTCTGTTGTGATTTCTCCTTTTTCATTTCTAATTTTGTTGATTTGCATCCTCTCCCTTTTTTCTTGATGAGTCTGGCTAAGGCTTTATCAGTTCTTTATCAAAAAGAACCAGCTTTTAGTTTTATTGATCTTTGCTATTGTTTTCTTCATTTCTTTTTCATTTATTTCTGATTTGATCTTTATGATTTCTTTCCTTCCACTGACTTTGGGTTTTCTTTGTTCTTCTTTGTCTAGTGGTTTTTAGTGTAGGGTTTGATTATTTATTTGAGATTTTTCTTGTTTCTTGAGGTGAGATTGAATTGCTATAAACGTCTCTCTTAGAACTGCTTTTGCTGCGTCCTATAGGTTTTGTTCATTTTGTTTTGTTGTCATTTGTTTCTATGTATTTTTAAATTTCTTCTTTGATTTCTTCAGTGATCTCTTGGTTATTTAGTAGTGCACTGTTTAGCCTCCACGTATTTGTGTTTTTTACAGTTTATTTCCTGCAGTTGATTTCCAATCTCATAGCGCTGTGGTCAGAAAAGATGTTTGATATGATTTCAGTTCTCTTAAATTTTCTGAGGCTTGATTTGTGACCCAAGATGTGATCTATCTTGGATAATGTTCTCTGTGCACTTAAGAAGAAAGTGTATTCTGTCACTTTTGGGTGGAATGTTCTATAAATATCAATTAAATCTATCTGGTTTATTGTATAATGTAAAGCTTGTGTTTCCTTATTTATTTTCTGTCTGGATGATCTGTCCATTGGTTTAAGTGGGGTGTTAAAGTCCCCTACTATTATTGTGTTAGTGTTGATTTCTCCTTTCATGGTGTTAGCATTTGCCTTATGTATTGAGGTGCTCCTATGTTGGGTGCATAAATATTTATAATTGTTATATCTTTTTCTTGGATTGATCCTTTGATCATTATGCAGTGTCCCTCCTTATCTCTTGTAACAGTCTTTATTTTAAAGTCTATTTTATCTGATACGAGTATTGCTACTCCAGCTTTCTTTTGATTTCCATTTGCCTGGAATATCTTTTTTTATCACTTCACTTTCAGTCTGTATGAGTCCCTAGGTCTGAAGTGGATCTCTTGTAGACAGCATATATATGTGTCTTGTTTTTGTATCCATTCAGCCAGTCTGTGTCTTTTGGTTGGGGCATTTAATCCATTTACATTCAAGGTTATTATCGATATGTATGTTCCTATTACCATTTTCTTAATTCTTTTGGGTTTGTTTTTGTGGGTCTTTTTCTTTTGTGTTACCTGCCTAGAGAAGTTTCTTTACCATTTGTTGTAAAGCTGGTTTGGTGGTGCTGATTTCTCTTAGCTTTTGCTTGTCTGAATAGCTTTTGACTACTCCATCGAATCTGAATGAGATCCTTGCTGGGTAGAGTAATCTTGATTGTAGGTTTTTCTCTTTCCTCACCTTAAGTATATTCTTTTTGTTTTACTTAAGTGAAAAAAAACTGTGTGATTTATTAACATATTAAAGCTATAAACCTATTAATGAAAATTTCAAGCAAATCTTCCTTAATTTACGTTTTGGGAGAATTTGTTTCAATGAACAGGGTAAGAGAGAACTGCATTCATTTTTTTTTTTAACATCTTTATTGCAGTTTAATTGCTTTACACTGGTGTGTTAGTTTCTGCTTTTTAACAAAGTGAATCAGATATACATATGCATATGTCCCCATAGTCTTCCCTCTTGCGTATCCCTCCCTCCCACCCTCCCTATCCCACCTCTCTAGGTGGTCACAAAGCATCGAGCTGATCTCCCTGTGCTATGCGGCTGCTTCCCACTAGCTATCTGTTTTACATTTGGTAGTGTATATATGTCCATGCCACCTTTCACTTTGTCACAGCTTACCCTTCCCCCTCCCTATATCCTCAAGTCCATTCTCTAGTAGGTCCGTGTCTTTATTCCCGTCTTGCCCCTAGGTTCTTCATGACCTATTTTTTTTTTCTTAGATTCCATATATATGTGTCAGCATACAGTATTTCTTTTTCTCTTTCTGATTTACTTCACTCTGTATAATGGACTCTAGGTCCATCCACCTCACTACAAATAACTCAATTTTGTTTCTTTTCATGGCTGAGTAATGTTCCACTGTATATATATATGCCATATCTTCTTTATCCATTCATCTGTTGATGGACACTTAGGTTTCTTCCATGTTCTGGCTATTGTAAATAGAGCTGCAATGAACATTTTGGTACATGACTCTTTTTGAATTATGGTTTTCTTAGGGTATATGCCCAGTAGTGGGATTGCTGGGTAGTATGGTAGTTCTATTTTTAGTTTTTTAAGGAACCTCCATACTGTTTTCCATAGTGGCTGTATCAATTTACATTCCCACCAACAGTGCAAGAGTGTTCCGTTTTCTCCACACCCTCTCCAGCATTTATTGTTTGTAGATTTTTTGATGATGGCCATTCTGACTGGTGTGAGATGATATCTCATTGTAGTTTTGATTTGCATTTTTCTAATGATTAATGATGTTGAGCATTCTTTCATGTGTTTGTTGGCAATCTGTATACCTTCTTTAGAGAAATGACTATTTAGGTCTTCTGCCCATTTTTGGATTGGGTTGTTTGTTTTTTTGTTATTGAGCTGCATGAGCTGCTTGTAAATTTTGGAGAATAATCCTTTGTCGGTTGCTTCATTTGCAAATATTTTCTTCCATTCTGAGGGTTGTCTTTTTGTGTTGTTTATGGTTTCCTTTGCTGTGCAAAAGCTTTGAAGTTTCATTAGGCCCCATTTGTTTATTTTTGTTTTTATTTACACTTCTCTAGGAGGTGGGTCAAAAAGGATCTTGCTGTGATTTATGTCATAGAGTGTCCTGCCTATGTTTTCCTCTAAGATTTTGATAGTGTCTGGCCTTATATTTAGGTCTTTAATCCATTTTGAGTTTATTTTTGTGTATGGTGTTAGGGAGTGTTCTAATTCCCTACTTTTACATGTACCTGTCCAGTTTTCCCAGCACCACTTATTGAAGAGGCTGTCCTTTCTCCACTGTACATTCCTGCCTCCTTTATCAAAGATAAGGTGACCATATGTGTGTGGGTTTATCTCTGGGCTTTCTATCCTGTTCCATTGATCTATATTTCTGTTTTTGTGACAGTACCATACTGTCTTGATTACTGTAGCTTTGTAGTATAGTCTGAAGTCAGGGAGCCTGATTCATCCAGCTCCGTTTTTTGTTCTCAAGATTGCTTTGGCTGTTCGTGGTCTTTTGTGTTTCCATACAAATTGTGAAATTTTTTGTTTTAGTTCTGTGAAAAATGCCAGTGGTAGTTTGATAGGGATTGCACTGAATCTGTAGATTGCTTTAGGTAGTAGAGTCATTTTCACAATGTTGATTATTCCACTACAAGAACATGGTATATCTGTCCATCTATTTGTATCATCTTTAATTTCTTTCATCAGTGTCTTATAATTTTCTGCATACAGGTCTTTTGTCTCCTTAGGTAGGTTTATTCCTAGATACTTTATTCTTTTTGTTGCAGTGGTAAATGGGAGTGTTTTCTTAATTTCCCTTTCAGATTTTTCATCCTTAGTATATAGGAATGCAAAATATTTCTGTGCATTAATTTTGTATCCCGCTACTTTACCAGATTCATTGATTAGCTCTAGTAGTTTTCTGGTAGCAACTTTAGGATTCTCTGTGTATAGTATCATGTCATCTTCAAACAGTGATAGCTTTACCTCTTCTTTTCCGATTTGGATTCCTTTTATTTCCTTTTCTTCTCTGATTGCTGTGGCTAAAACTTCCAAAACTATGTTGAATAATAGCGGTGAGAGTGGGCAACGTTGTCTTGTTCCTGATCTTAGAAGAAATGGTTTCAGTTTCTCACCATTGAGGATGATGTTGGCTGTAGGTTTGTCATATATGGCCTTTATTATGTTGAGGAAAGTTCCCTCTATGACTATTTTCTGGAGGCTTTTTATCATAAATGAGTGTTGAATTTTGTCAAAAGCTTTCTCTGCATCTATTGAGATGATCATATGGTTTTTCTCCTTCAATTTGTTAATATGGTATATCACATTGATTGATTTGCTTATATTGAAGAAACCTTGCATTCCTGGGATAAACCCCACTTGATCATGGTGTATGATCCTTTTACTGTGCTGTTGGATATTCTGTTTGCTAGTATTTTGTTGACGATTTTTACATCTATGTTCATCAGTGATATTGGCCTGTAGTTTTCTTTCTTTGTGACATCTTTGTCTGGTTTTGGTATCAGGGTGATGGTGGCCTTGTAGAAAGAGTTTGGGAGTGTTCCTCCCTCTGCTATATTTTGGAAGAGTTTGAGAAGGATGGGTGTTAGCTCTTCTCTAAATGTTTGATAGAATTTGCCTGTGAAGCCATCTGGTCCTGGGCTTTTGTTTGTTGGAAGACTTTTAATCACAGTTTCAATTTCAGTGCTTGTGATTGGTCTGTTCACATTTTCTATTTCTTCCTGGTTCAATCTTGTAAGGTTGTGCATTTCTAAGAATTTGTCCATTTCTTCCAGGTTGTCCATTTTATTGGCATATACTTACTTGTAGTAATCTCTCATGGTCGTTTGTATTTCTGCAGTGTCAGTTGTTACTTCTCCTTTTTTATTTCTAATTCTATTGATTTGAGTCTCCCTTTTTTCTTTATGAGTCTGGCTAGTGGTTTATTAATTTTGTTTGTCTTCTCAAAGAACCAGCTTTTAGTTTTATTGATCTTTGCTGTTGTTTTCTTCATTTCTTTTTCATTTATTTCTGATTTGATCTTTATGATTTCTTTCCTTCTGCTAACTTTGAGGTTTTTTTGTTCTTCTTTCTCTGTTTTCTTTAGGTGTAAGATTAAGTTGTTTATTTGAGACATTTCTTGTTTCTTAAGGTAGGATTGTATTGCTATAAATTTCCCTCTTAGAACTGCTTTTGCTGCATCCTATAGGTATTGGGTCATCATGTTTTCATTGTCATTTGTTTCTAGGTATTTTCTGATTTCCTCTTTGATTTCTTCAGTGATCTCTTGGTTATTAAGTAGTGTATTGTTTAGCCTCCATGTGTTTGTAGTTTTTACAGATTTTTTCCTGTAATTGATATCTAGTCTCATGGGGTGTGTTTGGAAAAGATACTTGATACGATTTCAATTTTCTTAAATTTGCCAAGGCTTGATTTGTGACCCAAGATATGATCTATCCTAGAGAATGTTTCAGGGGCACTTGAGAAGATTGTGTATTCTGTTGTTTTTTGATGGAATGTCCTATAAATATCAATTAAGTCCATGTTGTTTAATGTATCATTTAAAGCTTGTGTTTCCTTATTTATTTTCATTTTGGATGATCTGTCCATTGGTGAAAGTGGGTGTTACAGTCCCCTACTATGATTATGTTACTGTTGATTTTCCCTTTTATGGCTGTTTGTACATGCCTTATGTACTGAGGTGCCCCTATGTTGGGTGCATAAATATTTACAATTGTTATATTTTGGATTTATCCCATGATCTTTATGTAATGTCCTTTTTTGTCTCTTGTAATAGTCTTTGTTTTAAAGTCTATTTTGTCTGATATGAGAATTGCTACTCCAGCTTTCTTTGATTTCCATTTGCATTGATTATCTTTTCCCATCCCCTCACTTTCAGTCTGTATGTGTCTCTAGGTCTGAAGTGGGTCTCTTGTAGACAGCATATATAGAGGTCTTGTTTTTGTATTCATTCAGCCAGTGTATGTCTTTTGGTTGGAGGATTTAATCCATTTACATCTAAGGTAATTATCGATATGTACGTTCCTATTACTATTTTCTTAATTTTTTCGGCTTTGTTATTGTAGGTCTTTTCCTTCTCTTTTGTTTCCTGCCTAGAGAAGTTCCTTTAGCATTTGTTGTAAAGCTGGTTTGGTGGTGCTGAATTCTCTCAGCTTTTGCTTGTCTGTAAATGTTTTAATTTCTCCATCAAATCTGAATGAGATCCTTGCTGGGTAGAGTAATCTTGGTGGTAGGTTTTTCTCCTTCATCCCTTTAAATATGTCATACCACTCCCTCTGGCTTGTAGAGTTTCTGCTGAAAGATCAGCTGTTAACCTTATGGGGATTCCCTTGTATGCTATTTGTAGTTTTTCCCTTGCTGCTTTTAGCATGTTTTATTTGTATTTAATTTTTGATAGTTTGATTAATATGTGTCTTGGCATGTTTCTCCTTGTATTTATCCGCATGGGACTCTCTATGCTTCATGGACTTGATTAACTATTTCCTTTCACATATTAGGGAAATTTTCAACTATACTCTCTTCAAATATTTTCTCTGTCCCTCTCTTTTTCTCTTCTTCTCAGACCCGTATAATTCGAATGTTGGTGCGTTTATGTTGTCCCAGAGGTCTCTGAGACAGTCATCAATTCTTTTCATTCTTTTTTCTTTATTCTGCTCTGCAGTAGTTATTTCCACTATTTTACCTTCCAGGTCACTTATCCGTTTTTCTGCCTCAATTATTCTGCTATTGATCACTTCTAGAGAATTTTTAATTTCATGTATTTTGTTGTTCATCACTGTTTGTTTGCTCTGTAGTTCTTCTAGGTCCTTGTTATATGTTTCTTGTATTTTCTCCATTGTATTTCCAAGATTTGGATCATCTTTACTATCATTATTCTGAATTCTTTTTCAGGTAGACTGCCTATTTCCTCTTTACTTGTTAGATCTGGTGGGTTTTTACCGTGCTCCTTCATCTTCTGTGTGTTTCTCTGTCTTCTCATTTTGCTTAACTGACTGTGTTTGGGGTCTCCTTTTTGCAGGCTGCAAGTTCGTAGTTCCCGTTGTTTTTGGTGTCTGTCCCCAGTGGCTAAGGTTGGTTTAGTGGGTTTTGTAGGCTTCCTCGTGGAGGGGACTAGTGCCTGTGTTCTGGTGGATGAGGCTGGATCTTGTCTTTCTGGTGGGCAGGTCCACGTCTGGTGGTGTGTTTTGGGGTGTCTGTGGCCTTAGTATGATTTTAGGCAGCCTGTCTGCTAATGGATGGGGTTGTGTTCCTGTCTAGCTAGTTGTTCGGCATGGGGTGTCCAGCACTGTAGCTTGTTGGTCATTGAGTGGAGCTCGGTCTTGGTGTTGAGATGGAGATCTCTGGGAGATTTCTGCTGTTTGATATTATGTGGAGCTGGGAGGTCTCTTGTGGACCAGTGTCCTGAACTTGGCTCTCCCACCTCAGAGACACAGCCCTGACGTCTGGCTGGAGCACCAAGAGCCTGTCATCCACATGACTCAGAATAAAAGGGGGAAAAAAGAGAAAGAACGAAGAAGGTAAAATAAAATAAAATAAAGTTATTAAAATAAAAAATAATTATTAAAATAATTTTGTTAAGTAATAAAAACATAAAAAAAGAAAGTAGAGAGCAACCAAACCAAAAAACAAATCCACCAATGATAACAAATGCTAAAAACTATACTAAAAAAAAAAAAGAAATGGACACACAGAACCCAGGACAAATGGTAACAACAAAGCTATACAGACAAAATCACGGACAGAAGCATACACATACACCCTCACAAAAAGAGAAAAAGGGGAAAAAAATACGTATATCATTTCTCCCAAAGTCCATCTCCTCAGTTTGGAATGATTTGTTGTCTATTCAGGTATTCTACAGATGCAGGGTATATCAAGTTGAATGTGGAGGTTTAATCCACTGCTTCTGAGGCTGCTGGGAGAAATTTCCCTTTCTCTTCTTTGTTCACACAGTTCCTGGGGTTCAGCCTTGGATTTGGACCTGCCTCTGCGTGTAGGTCGCCTGAGGGCATTTGTTCTTTGCTTAGACAGGACAGCGTTAAAGGAGCAACTGATTCGGGAGCTGTGGCTCACTCAAGCCAGGGGGGGAGGGAGGGGTACGCAATGTTGGGCGAGCCTGCGGCAGCAGAGGCCAGCATGATGTTGCACCAGCCCGAGGTGTGCCGTGTGTTCTCCCGGGGAAGTTGTCCCTGGGTCACGGGACCCTGGCAGTGGCAGGCTGCACAGGCTCCTGGGAGGGGAGGTGTGGATAGTGACCTGTGCTCGCACACAGGCTTCTTGGTGGCTGCAGCAGCTCCCTTAGCGTCTCATGCCCGTCTCTGGGGTCTGTGCTGATAGCCGCGGCTCGTGCCCATCTCTGGAGCTCCTTTAAGCGGCGCTCTTAATCCCCTCTCCTCACGCACCAGGAAACAAAGAGGAAAGAAAAAGTCTCTTGCCTCTTCAGCAGCTCCAGACTTCTTCCGGACTCCCTCCCTGCTAGCTGTGGTGCACTAGCCCCCTTCAGGCTGTCTTCACGCCACCAGCCCCAGTCCTCTCCCTGGGATCCAACTGAAGCCCGAGCCTCAGCTCCCAGCCCCCGTCCATCCTGGCGGGTGAGCAGACAAGCCTCTCGGGCTGATGAGTGCCGGTCGGCACCGATCCTCTGTGCAGGAATCTCTCCGCTTTGCCCTCAGCACCCCTGTTGCTACGTTGCCCTCCGTGGCTCTGAAGCTTTCCCCCTCCGCCACCCACAGTTTCCGCCCGCGAAGGGGCTTCCTGGTGTGTGGAAACCTTTCCTCCTTCACAGCTCCCTCCTACTGGTGCAGGTCCCGTCCCTATCCTTTTGTCTCTGTTTATTCTTTTTTCTTTTGCCCTACCCAGGTACGTGGGGAGTTTCTTGCCTTTTGGGAGGTCTGAGGTCTTCTGCCAGCGTTCAGTAGGTGTTCTGTAGGAGTTGTTCCACGTGTAGATGTATTTCTGATGTATCTGTGGGGAGGAAGGTGATCTCCGCGTCTTACTCTTCTGCCATCTTGAAGCTCCTCTCCTCATTCTCCTTACGTATATTCTGCCACTGCCTTCTGGACTGCAGAGTTTCCTTTGAAAAGTTGGTTGATATGGGGATTCCTTTGTGTGTTATTTTTTGTTTTTCCCTTTCTGCTTTTAATAGTTTTTCTTTGAATTTAATTTTTGTTAGTTTGATTAGTATGTGTCTTGGTGTGTTTTTCCTAGGGTTTATCCTGTATGGGACTCTCTGTGCTCCCTGGACTTGGGTGACTATTTCCTTTCCCATGTTAGGGAAGTTTTCAACTATAATCTCTTCAAATATTTTCTCAGACCCTTTCTTTTTCTCTTCTTCTTCTGGGACCCCTTAGTTCGAATGTTGGTGCATCTAGTGCTGCTCCAGAGGTCTCTGAGATTGTCCTCAATTCTTTTCATCCTTTTTTCTTTATTCTGCTCCTTGCAGGCATTTCCATCATTTTGTCTTCCAGCTCACTTATCCGTTCTTCTGCCTCAGTTAATCTGCTATTGATTCCTTCTAGTGTATTTTTCATTTCAGTCATTGTGTTGTTTATCTCTGTTTGTTTGTTCTTTAGTTCTTCTAGATCTTGTTAAACATTTCTTGTATTTTCTCAATCCGTGCCTCCATTCTATTTCCAAGATTCTGGATCATCTTTACTATCATTGCTCTGAATTCTTTTTCAGGTAGATTGCCTATTTTCTCTTCATTTATTTGGTCTTGTAGGTTTCTACCTTGCTCCTTCATCTGTGACATCCTTTTTTCTGTCTCTTTTTTTTTGGTATGAGTGAGATTTTGTTCCTGTCTTACTGATTGTTTGGCCTGAGGCTTCCAACAGTGGAGTTTGTAGGCTATTGTGTAGAGCTAAGTTTAGGTGCTGAGATGAGGAACTTTGTGAGACCTCATTCTGATGACTATTCCCTGGGCTCTGAGGTTCTCTGTTTGTCCAGTGGTTCGGACTCGGAGCTCCCACCACAGGAGCTTCAGCCTGACCCCTGGCTCGTGAACTAAGATCCTGCAAGTTGCGTGGGATGGCAAAAAAAAAAAAATAGAACAATAACAAAGTAAAAAAAAAATAGATTGGGAAACTGACAGATATGTTAGAAAGAATATAAAAATAAAAATAGAGATGAATCAACAACCGGAAGGTACATCAGTACCACAATAGTAAAAAAGAGGAGGAGGGAAAAGAGAAAAAAATAAATAAAGGAAAAGGCCTTGGCTGTGGAGGGCAGGGCCTAAGCAAGGGCAAGGTTTGGGTGGTGGGTAGGGCCAATGCTCAGGACCCACAGGGCTGGAAAAGGCCCTGGGGGCTGTGGAGGGTGGGGCTTAGGCTCAAGGAACAGAAGGGGCCCAGGTGTGCCCCCCACCCCTGGTCTCAGAGAGCAGGGGACCTCACCTGGGAGGCCAGCAGGCTTCCTGGGCCTCAGTGGGTGGGGCAAACGCCCTCCTCTCCTCTCCTGCTCCTCCGGTCTGGGAGGGCTCCTCCTGCCTGCCTCTCCTGATCTCCCCGGCCTCCCTCCTATGCCCCCAGTGGTGGGGGGCAGCCTTGGAGTGCAGGGAACCGGCCTAGGAGCTCAGCAGGCTCCCCAGGCCTGAGTGGGCAGGGCAATTGCCCTCTGCACTTCTCCCACTCCTCCCAGATGCCTCCTCCCACCTGCCTCTCTTGATCTCCCCAGCCTCCTTCTCATGGCCCCAGGACCCACGTGGCCTTGATGGGGCTTTGGAGAGGGGGTCCCGTCTTGGGAGCCCAGCAGGCTCCCTGGAGGGCCAGGCGATCACCCTCCACTCCTCTCCTGCTCTTCCTGGAGAGTCCCTCCTGCCTGCCTCTCCTGATCTCCCTGGCCTCAGGGGCACCGATCCTGTCTGGCCTCCACTTCTGCTCCCCCCTCAGTCCCCCCACATCCTACTGGTTCACTTGGGGGTTCCTCCCATCTCCTTGGGCGTCAGAGTCCCCCACTGGTGGCTGGCAGGTGCCCTAATCGTGGGGAGATGCTAACTCCGCGTCTTCCCACACTGCCATCTTCATCCTATCACTTTTGTTTCTGTGGAGAGAGGAAAAAGAAATCGCAATTTGTAAAAACCCTTTGAAGAACATTTTGATCATGATAGTAACCAATGCATCCTTGAAAATCATTTCTAATTATATTAATTTCTCCTACATAACAGAAATTGGGTTCAACATAAGAAATATGTTGACACAAAAGTTTCCAAAAAATTTAAGAGCCTCAAGAAAGGAAACTTGAGCACTTCTGTTGGCTTGGTTCTTAGTGGATTGTGTGTTCTCATAAGGGCCAGGACCATGTCTGTTTTATTTGTCACCTTATCCCCAGCTTCTAGCACAGTACCTGGCAGGTAGTAGCTGCTCCATCAATACCTATTGGCTGAGGAAATAATGAAATCCTGGTCTCTGAAGGAGTTCCATAGAGGTTAGGACCACCTGGTGGAGATAGTACTGAAACAGTCATGAGTTAGGCAGCTAATGGGGCCTGATGATACTTATGGTGTCTTCTTACTTTGATTCTATAATTCCTTATTCTACGATAAGTTTAAAAAAACCTCACCATTTACATAGGCTTAAAAGAATGATCATGATAATATAATCAGTTACGCTACTGACTCAGAGTCACACACACAAAGTGTTTTTTTTTTTAAATTAATTAATTTTTTGTTGCCTTGGGTCTTGCTGTGTGTGGGCTTTATCTAGTTGCAACAAGCGGGGGCTACTCTTTGTTGCAGTGCACAGGCTTCTTGTTGCGGTGGCTTCCCTTGTAGCAGAGCACAGGCTCTAGGCGCGTGGGCTTCAGTAGTTGTGGCACGTGGGCTCAGTAGTTGTGATGCACGGGCTTAGTTGCTCCGCGGCATGTGGAATCTTCCCAGGCCAGGGCTTGAAGGCCACGTCCCCTGTGTTGGAAGGCAGATTCTTAACCACTGCACCACCAGGGAAGTCCACAAACTGTTAACTGAAGGTTCATCTCAGCCTGGGCTGGAGCTAAGGATGGGGAGCATGGGGACACCTGACAGCTGGTTTTTTTTTTAAGTTAGTTTATATATTTAAAAAAATTTATTTATTTACTTTTGGCTGAACTGGCTCTTTGGTGTGGCGCACGGGCTTCTCTAGTTGCGGTACGTGGACTTAGTTGCAGTGAAATGTGGGATCTTAGTTCCCCAACCAGGGATCGAACCCGGGCGCCCCTGCATTGGGAGCGTGGAGTCTTAACCACTGGACCACCAGGAAGTCCCTGACAGCTGATATTTTGCAAGTGCTTGTCTAGAACCAGTATTGCCTTAACAATGTTCACAGTGACGGTCATTCTCAAAGGCCCTCGGGGGTTGAACTCTCCATAATTTTCAAGATACTTGCTCTGATATTTATATATATTTTTACATATGTTTATTTTGATCCTATGATCTATTTTTTAAAAATTTCTTGAGTTAGAATTATCTTTCAACCCCTCCCCCCAATCATGAAAAAGCATTACCTTATTGCCTGGGTTTAAAAATTTTGTATTATATTTGAAACCATAGCATCTTCTGGACAGGGTTTAATTTCAGAGTTTTTGTGGGTACATTTGCTGTATTTTGTATTTCTTGTTGTGTTTCCCTCTCTTACAGCTGGTCTTGGAAGAACAGGGACCTTGATAGCCTGTTATGTCATGAAACACTACAGGTTTACACACGCAGAAATAATTGCTTGGATCAGAATATGCCGGCCCGGCTCTATTATAGGACCCCAGCAGCACTTCCTGGAAGAGTAAGTATAGTGTCTCCATTATCACATGATGTTCTTGTTCCTGATTATTTCTGCCGCTTGTTCCCTGGTTGTGGACTATGTCAAGCCCGTGGTTGTGAAATGGCTGCATTGTTAGAGAAGGCTGTACCTCTAATGGAACGTTGTTGATTTGACAGCTAATGCATTCTAACTTTGTACCTTTTATATTTCTTAGATCAGGTGAGAGTGAGGAGAAAATCACAGAGCCATCTCTGCCTACCTTTTTTCTGTCATTTTCTATGTGTGATCTGGCTACAGTGCAATTTTCTTATGTCAGCCCACTTGGCACTTTTCATTCTTTTTTTTTGTTTGCACATCTAAAAGCAGAACGAGAAAAAACACACTACAGAGGTCAGTCCAGGATTTCGATGACATTGCCGCTCCTCTGACAACTAACTAAGCTGCTCATGTAGCTGCAGCTTATGAGTTACCAAGGAAGAAATAAAGAAGACTGGGTTTTAGTCCTGGCTATACCTCTAACTAGCTTTATGACCATTATTTAGAAGAATACTTATAAATTCCTTCCTTCATCTGTTCACGTACTCATTCATTAACTGTTTGTCAAACCCCAGCCCGCAAGGCGGAGAGGTTTAACCTGTAAGAGTACAATACTTTCTGATTTCCCCTTAAAATTTCAGAAATTACCATTAATTTACCCATTAAGAAAATGAAGAGATGAAATAAGCACTAGCTGATTTAGGTCCAGCTCTAAAATCAATTGGTGATGTCTTATACTGAAATTTCACTTTTTTCTTTTTATTCTGGTGTGGATCTATATGGAATAGCATTCTTTTCCAGATAATTCCTTTCCCATTTAAATCATTTTGTGTCGGTGAGAAACAAATGATCATGAATTTCATAGAAAGATGCTGTAAACAAGCTTTAAGCATCTGAAATGGATAAAAGGATTTGAGCTTACTGAGCAGTTACTTTAATTGTCAATCCCAGAGGGAATAAGTGATAGGAAAAGACATGCTGAAACATGTGCAGTTATACCTTAGCTTAAAAGAATGAGGTGGAAGTGTAATGAATACACAAGGAAAAAATACCCAAGAACAGGATCATTAAGAAGACAAGTTCCTAGGTTTTTGTCCTGTGAGATGCAAATCAAATAATTATATTATTTTAGAGCTTTCTTCTTGTCAGATTCTCTGCCAGAGGTTTCCATTATTTTGCATTATGTGTGCCTACAGCATGGGACTTTGTGCTGTGTATCTGCCAGGGGCTTGTTGTACTAATTACTTACTAAAGTTGGATAAATGGCCTTAGGGTTAGAAAACAAAAAACATTCCTAAACCTGGATCTTTAAGCCATCTCTTAAAATCATTGTTTGGAAGAATGTTCATTCATTAGGTACCTACCGAATACTCACCTTGCCCCTGGCTCTCTGCTAGGTACAGTTCACAAGGTGAGGAGATTTTCCTGAGAACACCACTGGTCAAATTCACCTAAATGTCTCAGGCCACCAGATGCCACAACCCTCCCACTTCATGCCTGCATACTCCTTCCTACTTCCTACTCTGCCTTCTCTCTCTGCCATGTCTCAAAATAATAACAGAAGAAATTAGGGTTATGAGGCAAAGGCATTCTAAGTTGAAGGCTTTTTCATTTATAGATACTTAAGCGGCAAAACTTAGGTTATTTACTTAGGTGTGAGTCAATACTGTAGTTTTCTACTATCTGTGAATCTGAGGTGCAGGAATGACTTCCTTATATAATGAGATATTAAAATCAGTTATTACTAATGTTTAGGTCAGAACCTTCCTGAAGGCAGGTTCTCGATCTGAGGCACTATACCTTCTATATTTTGCAGTATTTCCTATAGAGCCATTTCTATGGAGAAATGTCTGCATTACTCATGGGCTTTCACAGGCCTTTCTGATTGCCTCCTTCTAGGTATCGGTCTATGGCCTAATTTACTTTATGCCTCTAAGTGGCACCAGACATAGTATTTTGCTTTACTTAATTGTGTACACTTATTTTGTTTTCTCCTTCTCTCCTATTTTCCTTATTCAAGACTATGTCTTTTGCAAATATTTTCTCCCATTCTGAGGGCTGTCTTTTCATGCTTTGCAATGACCTAGAGGGGTGGGATAAGGAGGGTGGGAGGGAGGCTCAAGAGGGAGGGGATGTGGGGACATATGTATGCATATGGCTGATTTGTTGTACAACAGAAACTAACACAGTATTGTGAAGCAATTATACTCCAATAAAGATTAAAAAAAGCCCAACTCACTAAAAAAATAAAAAGAGACTATGTCTTGATGTACCTCATGGCAGAAGACATACTTTACTGTGTTAGTGACATTCATTCTTTCAGCAGATGTATGTCAGGTGCACACTCTCTGCCAGGCAATGCTCCTGATCCTGGGGCTGCAACAGTGAATGCGACAGACGAGGTCCTTTCCTCCCAGGGTGTCACTATCTCTAGTGGAAGAAACACACAATAAACAAGTGTATAAGTTTATATACAAGATGATTTCTGACAGGGACATGACAATAGAGGCCCTCAGCAGGGGAGGGGGATGACTGGTGGGGGAAAGCCGTTCTGGTTGGTGTGAAATAGTATCTTAATTTGTATTTTCCTGATGACTCATGATCTTGAACACCTTTTATATATGTATCTCCTTTGTGAGGTGTTTGGACCAAGTCTTTACCCAGTAAAAATTTTTTTCTGTGGTAGTTCTTTATTTTTTAATTAAAAATATTTGTTGAAGTTAATATAAAACCATTATTTTTCACAGTACTATATACAGAGCTGATGTTGTTATTCTACAAATTATTTAATATTAGGGAAAGCAGTTAAGGTTGTATCTGGCAGCTTCACAAGAGCACTTTTGCTTTTCAGTGAGATTTTTTTTTTAATTGAGGCATGATGGACATAAAACATTATATTAGTTTCAGGTGTACAACATAATGATTCAATATTTGTATATATATTTTAGATATGAGTTCTTTGTCAGATGTATGTGCTGTATGTTTTTTAATGAGCAAAATTAAAAATTTTGCTGAAACTGATTTTTAAAAATTAACTTCTTATCCTGCAACCTTACTATTTTCATTCATTAGTCCTGGTAATTTTTTTTTTTTTCCTTTTTTCTCATTGCTAAGATTTCCATTACAGTGTTAGTTAGAAGTGGTGAAAATGGACATCCTTGTCTTGTTCTCAGTCTTAAGGGGAAGGCATTCAGTCTTTCATCGTTAAGTATGACGTTAGCTGTGGGGTTTTCATAGATGACCTTTATCTGAATGAGGAAATTACCTTCTCTTTTTAGTTTGAGAATTTTTATTAATAATGGGTATTGAATTTTGTCAGTTTTTTTCTACATTTATCAAGATAATCATAATCTTCTAATGTGAATTACATTGATTTTTGAATGTGGAGCTATGATGTGCATGATGTGCTATTATTTTTTCATATGGCTGGATTCAATATGCTAATATTTGTTAAGGATTTCTGTATTCATGAAGGACATTGGTATGTAATTTTCTTTTCTTGTAATACTTTGGTTAAGTTTTGGTATCAGGGTTATGCTGGCTTCATAAAACAAGTTGTGAAGCATTTCCTTTTCTATTTTCTACAAAGAATCTATGTATTAGACAATATTGGATTTGAGGGGGTGGGATGGGAAATTAGGGGACAAGAGAGTCATTTGGAAATAAGAGCCTGGTTGATGTTGGATTACCTGGAAGTGTTGATCGTCTGGTGTGACAAAGGTAGACCAGGATGTGAGCCATGATGGGTTTTGTTCTGAAAAGCTTTTAGAGCCAGATGGGTCATCAGTAGAGGCCAGAGGGTACGAGTCCTCTGATGACTTTCTACCCAGCAACTTCTGGGGTATGGTAACCAAGCGGATGAGGGACCACTTGCTTAGGTGGGTAGCAGAGGAGCATGAGGCGCCAAGGTAGTCTCCGCTCCTCTGCAGAGCGGTGCTGTGGTCTGCTGGAGGAGGTGCTGGGTCACAGGGAGCCTGGGGGGCTCTGGTGGTCAAGCACTTCTGTTCAGTTCCTTCCCTGACTTTTTCTAACCATCCTGCTGGGCAAGATTATTTAACATGCCTTTCTCTAACCATTCCAAACATGACCTCAAGCCTTCTTCCAAGCTACATTTTATGCCAGTAATGATTTTTCTCTTACCTTTCTCATGTTGCTCCTATTAGCTGATAAAAGTTTACTTCCTCTGTTACATATAAACCGTGAGAGGGAAAGGGTTCATTTATGGTTCTACTTTCTTTTAACAAGCTCCTAATGATAAAACTTTAAAATAATTTTCCATCTTGAACATTACTGTTACAATTTTCTGTTGGTTTTAAGTTTTTTTCAGTGGTCTTTAATATACCTGTCCATATCATTCTTGTCCCAGATTGCAGGGATGCCTCCTTTTCTCCCTCATTTCCTGCCTTCCTTCCTTCAACAACTATTTGTTGAAAGCCACTGGTAGGCAGTGTTCTTTGCACCTGGTAAGCTGCAGTGAAAGAGTAATTTCTGACCTATAGAGATGGAAGAAAAAGAAAGAGGAGGAGGAGAGGGGGAAGGGGGAGGGGAGGAAGAAGAAGGTGCAGGAGGGTTGATTGGTTGTGTGGTTAATAAACAAATGCATAAATTATATAGTTTCTCTGACCATGATTGGTGTGATGTAGAAAAATGAAGCACAGAAGAATAGGGGAAGGAAGAGAAGGCAGTTTTTTTTTTTTTTTTTTTGCGGTACGTGGGCCTCTCACTTTTGTGGCCTCTCCCGTTGCGGAGCACAGGCTCCGGATGCGCAGGCCCAGCGGCCATGGCTCACATGCCCAGCTGCTCCGCGGCATGTGGGATCTTCCTGGACCGGGGCACGAACCCGTGTCCCCTGCATCGGCAGGCGGACTCTCAACCACTGCGCCACCAGGGAAGCCCGAGAAGGCAGTTTTAAATAGCATGGTAGTGGTGGGGCTCATAGAAGACTTTTGAGCAAAGATCTCGAAGAACTGATAGAATAAATCGTGGGTGTTTTGGAGAAGAGGGTTTTCCTCTGAGGGAACAGCTGCTGAGGCTCTGAGTGGGAATGTGCCTGAGGACACCATGGCTGATGGGGAGAGCAAGGGAGGTGAGGCTAAGGGGAAAAAGGTCAGATCAGGCATCCTTCTAGGCCTTTGTAGGAGTTTGGCTTTTCTTTGCATGAGATGAAAAGTCAGCAGAGGAGGGTTTTGAGCAGAGGAGTGAAGTGATCCAACTATAATACACACACACACACACACTTTTTTAATTAAAATTTTTACTTTGGGATAATTGTAGATTAACATGCAGTTGTAAGAAATGACAGAAAGAACTCTTGTGTACCCTTTACCCACTTTCTCCTAATGCTACCATCTAGCAAAACTATAGTATAATATCACAATCAGGATATTGACACTGATACAGTTAAGATATAACATTTCCATCACTGCAAGAATCCCTCACATTGCCTTTTTATAGCTACTCTCACTTCCTCCCTGCCCACATCCCCTCCTTGACTCCTGACAACTGCCAATCTGTCCTTCCTTTATATATTTTGTCATTTCAAGAGTGTTATATATATGGAATTATAGAGCATGTAACCTTTCGGGCTTGGTGTTTTTCACTCAGTATAATTCTCTGGAGATTCCTCCAGGGTGTTGCATGTAGCAATAATTGTTCCTTTTTGTGGCTGAGTAGCATTCCAAGGTATGAATGTACTGCTGTTTGTTAACCATTCACCTGTTGAAGGACAGCTGAACTGTTTCCAGTTTTCAGCTATTATGAATAAAGATGCTATAAATGTTCATGTACAGGTTTGTTCAAACATAAGTTTTCATTTCTCTGGGTTAAGTGCCCAAAAGTGCAATTGCTGGACTGTATGGTACGTGTTTAGTTTTATAAGAAATGTCAAACTGTTTTCCAGAGTGGCTGTACCATTTTACATTTTCACCAGCAGTGTTTGAGTGGTAGAGTTTCTCTTCATATTTGCCAGCATTTTTTTTCAGCCATTCTGCTAGGTGTGTGATGATATATCTTCGTGGGTTTGGTTTGCATTGAAATTGTAAGTAATAATGAACAACTTTTCATGTACTTATTTGCCATCCCTATAACTTTTTGATGAAGCATCTGTTCAAATCTTTTGTTTATTCTTTGAGTGATTTGTTTTCTTATTATTGAGTTTTGAGAGTTCTTTAATGTTCTAGATACTAGTCCTTTGTCTGATAAATGGTTTGCAGATATTTTCTCTCAGTCTGTAACTTGTCTTTCATCCTCTTAATAGAATCTTTCACAGAGCAAAAGTTTTAAATTTTGATGAAGTCAAATTTATTAGTTTTTTCCTTTTTTAGATCATGCTTTTAGTATCAGATCTAAGATCTCTTTGCTTAGCCATAGATCCCAATAAGTTTGTGACTCCTTTTGAGTTACTTTTGTGTAAGATGTGAGACTTACGTCAAGGTTCTTTTTTTTTTTTTTGCCTATAGATGTCCAGTTGCTGTGGCACCATTTGTTGAAAAGGTTATTTTTTCTCCATTGAATTACTTTTACATCTCTGTCAACAATTAGATGGGCATATTTCTTTATTCTGTTCCATTGATGTATTTTTCTATTCTTCCTCCAATACTGTACTCTCTTGATACTGTACTTATGTAGAGAGCCTTAACAGAAGAATGACTCCTCCCATTTTTCATTCTTTAACAAAATTGTCTTAGCAATGCCAGTTTATTTTCTTTTCCATATAAATTTTAGAATAATCTTGTCCACATCTACAAAAATATCATTCTGCAATTTTGATGCAAATGTGTTAAATCGCTATATCAGTTTTGGGAGAATTGACATCTTTACTGTTGTTGAGTCTTCTAATCCATAAACACAATATGTCTTTTCATTTATTTATATCTTCTTTGATTTCTTTCATCATCATTGTTTAGCTTTCATCATATAAGTCCTGTTTTGTTAGATATACACCTAAGTATTTCAAATTTTTTGAGTGATTATAAATGATACTGTTTTTTTAATTTCAGTGTCCATGTATTAATTGCTCATACGTAGAAATACAATTGACTTTCTATCTATACTTATTTTGTATCCTGAAATTTAAGAGAGAGAGAGAAAGAAATGTGTGTGAATTCCTGGGGATTGCTGCATAGACAATCATGTCATCTACAAATAGGGAGAATTTTGTTACCTTTCCAATCTCTATGTCTTTTACTTCCCTTTTTTCCCTTGGTGCACCAGCTAGAACTTGAATAATTGTGGTGAAAATAGACACACTTCCCTTGTTCCCAGGCTTGGTGGGGGAAAATATCCAGGCATTCACCATGAAATATTAATTGGAGGTTTATCAAGTTGAGGAAGTTCCCCCCTATTTCTGTATTTCTGAGAGTTCTTATTATGAGCAGGTGTTGAATTTTGTCAGATGCTTTTTCTGCACTGATTGATATGATCATGTGATTTTCTTCTTTAGCCTGTTAATATGGTGGATTACACTGATTTTTTAAAAAAAAATTGAATGAGACCTACATCTCTGGAATAAACCCCACTTGATCTTATGAATGGGGAGTTTGCAAATATGATCAAGTAAAAGATCTCAGAGTGAAGAGATTATTCTGGATTATTCTGGTGGGTTCAGTGTAATCACAGGGACACAGGAGGAGTCAACTAGACAAGAAGGTGATGTGATGATAGAAACAGAGATTGGATTGAAGCTGGAGGACGGGACCATACACCAAGGAGTATGGGCAGCCACTGGTGGCTGAAAAAGGCAAGGAAACAGATTCTCCCTTCCTAGTCTCCAGAACGAACCAACCCTGCCAACAATTTGACTTTAGCTCAGTGAAGCTGATGATGGACTCCTGACCTCCACAACTGTATGAAAGTAAATATGTGTTCTTCTAAGCCACTAAGCTTGTGGTAATTTGTGATAGCAGCTTTGTTTAGAGAAGAAACTAATACATCTGTGTACATTGTATACATTTGGGTAGATAGTAAATATGTACAGTAAGATACACAGATCCTAATTTGAACATGTATATTCCAGACTTCTCTTATTCATCATATTTCTACTTTGGAGTATTTGATGTAGTAGAGTTGCATGATTGACATGTTATTTAAGGAAGATTGGGCTGCAGCAATGTATAAGATGAATAGAATGGAGGGAGATTGTAGTCAGAGAGGCTGAAAAGGAGACTACTACTAAAATCTAGGGGACAGGGACTTGTCAAAGGGGCTGGAAGTTAGACCGAAGAATTAGAGATGGGCACCAGGTCATTTCAAGGAAATAAATCTCAGGCTTTGAAGACTGACTAATGATATGAGAAATGAAGAGCGTGATGTCAGTGATGACGTAGAAGCATGAATAAGTAACAGGTTCATTAGGAAAGAAAGAGGATTAAAAAGTTTTCTAATAGGTTTTCATCTGTCGAAAATGACTGAACAAGTTAGAGGGATTGCATTCTTTCAGAAGTGAAAAATCCAGTCAGTGCTTTTTAGATAATGTTAATTCTAAATCTGTGACTTTAGGAAAGCTGGTTCGTCACATCGTGCTAGTCCTTGAACACCAAAGTGTACCCAGGTGTTGATTTCTATGCCTTGAAGAAACCTTCCTCTTAATGTCACCAGCAGTAAGAGAGATGTTTATTAAAATCCTTGTGAGCTGATGAATTTATGTATTGGCTGATCAAGACATCCCTTTTGTAACGGACTGAAATTTTATATTTACATTTTTTCTAGGATATAAATAAAGCTATTTGCAAAACAACCATCAGGTGTTTTTCTTCTACTTGAAGTTCATATTCTTAAGCTAAAAATACCATTCTGCACCCAAAATATGTCTTCTACCAAATATCCTCAAAGTTCTTAAAATGCTGCACAACCATGCCTCTTTTATTACTGAGACAAGTCTAAACTCATCCTTCTCAGAGAGAGCCTGTAGAATATATATAGTATATAGACGGGATCAGGCTGCTTATTTTTTTTTTTTTTTTTGGTGGTATGCGGGCCTCTCACTGTTGTGGCCTCTCCCATTGCGGAGCACAGGCTCCGGACGCCCAGGCTCAGCGGCCATGGCTTATGGGCCTAGCCGCTCCGCGGCATGTGGGATCTTCCCGGACCAGGGCACGAACCTGTGTCCCTGGCATCGGCAGGCGGACTCTCAACCACTGTGCCACCAGGGAAGCCCCAGGCTGCTTTTATGATTTGTTTTGTTGAATATTCACTGTGTGATACTATGCTGACCTCTGGATCATGATCCATTGAAGCTTTCATTCATTAGAAAGGGATCCTTGAGGGACAGGTATGCAGTTCCCATGGGGACTTTCAGCTCACAGAGATCCTTTACTTACGGGAACTGATATGATGTTGTTATTGTTTTTATTTTTTAAAATCCTCCTGAGGCAGTAAGAACTCAGAGCTTAAATCTGGATTCTGCAGGGAGTTCCGTATTTGCAAAGTAGAGCTTTCACTTTGAAGTTATCATTAAGAAAGCAATGTTGTGGCTGAACTCTTTTGTTCCTAAACCCATAAATCAGAAATTGCCCCATTCTGCTTTATTATCGTAGATATTTTCATCAACTTCCAGTAAGTTGGATATTTTTCAGCATTATAATTTAGTTATAAGCCTTCGGTTATCTGCAGTACTTCTCAGCTGTTAAAGTGTGTAACATTCATTTGGGGATTTTGTGAAATGCACTTTCCAACAAGCTCCCAGGTGATAACTATGCTACTGGTCCACCAACCACATTGTGTAACAAGAGTCTGTGGCTCATTTTTACTTGTAGGTATCAGCGTATACAACATTTAGTTTGGTGCTTATGGCATTTGGTTAGTTTCACAATTGGATTGAACAACAATAGAAATTAATAATTCAACCACTGGTTTTTATTTCAGGAAATTACTAAAAATAAGATGAAGAAAACCTGTTCAAGAAAATGGAAAAGTGCTTAAAAATGTCTAACAATAACTGCTTGGGTTTTAAATTATAATTTATTTATAGTATTTTTTTAAGATACATGGGCTAGGTCAAGAAATATGGATTAAATTTTTTTAATAATCTTTTTTGAAGATTTAAGAACTTGTCTTTCCTAAAATACAGTACTTAAATTTTGAAATATTGTGAACAAAAGAACTTAATAATAGACAATATTGTGATTTGTTTATTAAACTAACAAGCACATTGCATAGGTTTGAGTTTGCACTGTTTATTTGACAGTCATATTTTTGCAGTTACAGTTATATTGCTTTTCAGTATTTACTGTTGCATCATTTGATCCATTTATTGACTCTCAGTTGGCATTGAATCTATTGGCTAAGCAAAAATAAAATTCTAATATGGGTCTAAGTAAAAAGGATAAGGTATATGTAAGAATTTTTGGCAACGATGGCATCAGAAATTTATCTTGAAATACTCATATCAGTTACTGAAGATAGAAGATTGAATGGTTTTTGTTTTGTTTCCTTTTTTTTCTTATTAAAATGTTTTATTTGTTGACTGAATAATGCTAGTTCTATGTTTCCTGTGTAAAAGGGTTAGAGTTGGAAAAACAAAATGTAAGCCATAAAGCATTAGGTTTACTTATAAAGTTTGTACTTTGGTATGATACCAGTGATCTAGGTCCTAATTGTGGGGTTCTATCCCTAAATGAGAATTAGCTAGTTGAATCTTTTTGGGAATTCCCTAAGTCATTTTTTTCTCTCCTTGTGTATTTCAGAATCAAGAACTTTTCCCTACACCCTCATAAATTCTTTCTAAGCATCTTCCTATTGAATCTTCCATTCTTACTCTCCAAAGTAAGAGTAGAACTCCTTGAATACCTGTCTCCTTCCCACCCCCTGAATCTTGGGTACTGCTGTCTAGTCTGTCTTCCTTTGATATCAGGTTAGACCATTTCATTAGTCCAATTCTTTAAACCAGGAACTACTCTGTTTCCGAAAGAGCCCTGGGGCAGTGGAAGGAGGCACACAGGGCAGATTGGTGCTCAAGTCACAGCTAGAGGAGGCCTAGGTTGAGCTAGAGAGTTGGTTGGGTTTTTATATGAAATGACCAAATGGTGGCTTTGGATGGACACTGGGGTCAGGATTAGGTCATACTAGAAAAAATATGCATTGAGGATGGAAGAAGTGATGAAGAGGAAGAGTTAGGATGGTGTGGAGATGGGATTCGGTTACAGTCAGGAAAGTGAGAGAGAAGAGATCAGCCACAAACAGAAGCTGCTGCACTGTGGCTGCCACTGTGTTCTGAATTCAAAACCAGGAATATTTGTAACAATGCAACTGACCTGACTTTCTTTAGAGGAATTTTAAAAGCAGTTTTTGTTTTTTTTTAAAGACTCATGAAGGTTTTATATCAGAATTAGCTATGACTTGGCTCGTAATGAGGCGAAGTTAATTAGTTCTTTCCTTATGTCCCAGGCTTGGCTAGCCCAAACCTGACTAACCTAGGGCCAGGACATGGCCAAAAATAATGACCCTAGCACTGGTTACTTTTCTCAAGACTCCGTTCAAAGTTACTTCAAAGCACTTGTTCTTTTTTGGTAGAGGGTCAGTTATGTCACGCTCTCTCAGAAAATGCACTACTTTACTGGGGGATTTACTTTGAGTTGGTGTGTTAGCTTCACAGGATTTGATTTTTAAATGCTGAATACTTAAAAATACATGTTTTACTTCTTCTGTTTGAGATGAGGCTTTTAAGGAGTAATAGGCACCACAATAAAAGCTAACGTGGTTTCCACTGTCATTAAAAAAGGTATTTGCGTGAAGTGCTGCTTTTTCTTAAGGAGCACTTGAGTACAGCATCGCTCAGCAACACATAAATCAACTTTGACACCTTATCATCTGTATATTCAGGTTTAAATGAAGTCTTTCCAGTGGTGGGACAGATTGAGTCTTTTAAACTGAACAAGGGAAAGGTGTCATGTTGTCATCTTCATCTTTAGGTTGGCAGCAAGTTTATAACATTTTGGAATTAGAATTTTTTTCAATTTGTCCTCTTGGGCCTCCAGCTTCTCAGCTTCTGTTCCCTCTTCATGTTTTTTATACCTAAATATCCTTACAGGGTCTTCTCTTCAGTTCTGAGATCTAAGATAAGCCCCTTAGCATGGTGCGCAGAGCTTGCTAGGAGCTGCTTCCCTTCTCCTCTTCTCTGAAGCAGAAGGGCTTCAGCCAAGCCAAACAACAGTTTTCCATACATGCTGCGTTCTTTGATATCACTGTTTCTTCAAGCCCACATTGTTTTTTTTTGTTGGGGAATACTCTTGCTGACTAAGCCCTGCTCATCTTTCTAGATAATGTCTGGATTCTCAGACAACTTCAGTCTGATTCTTTCAGTTTGAGTTAAGGGCCCCTTCTCCTAGGCAAGCAAATCTTGGTCATAGGGCTTTAATATTGGATTTCAGTTGTTTACTTTTCTCATACTAACCTCGGAATTTCTTTTTTTTAAATTTATTTTTATTTTATTTATTTATTTATTATTCATTTATTTATTTTTGGCTGCATTGGGTCTTCGTTTCTGCTCGTGGGCTTTCTCTAGTTGCAGCGAGTGGGGGCTGCTCTTCATTGCGGTGCGTGGGCTTCTCATTGTGGTGGCTTCTCTTGTTGCAGAGCACAGGCCCTAGGCACATGGGCTTCAGTAGTTGTGGCTCGTGGGCTCTAGAGCACAGGCTCAGTAGTTGTGGTGCACAGGCTTAGTTGCTCCACGGCATGTGGAACCTTCCTGGACCAGGGATCGAACCTGTGTCCCCTGCACTGGCAGGTGGATTCTTAACCACTGTGCCACCAGGGAAGTCCTGGGAATTTCTTGAGGGACAGGAATTCTGTCTTATCTGTTTATCCCTGTCCTTTCTGGGTGTTTCATGTAGCTGATTTTTTCATTATCTGTGACAGGGCTGAGTTTTCTTTCCTTGTGAAGAAGTAGTTCTTTATTACTGGGGGGTTTTGACCAGAGGCCCAAGACCTCTATTATTTATAAATTTAACAGTTGTTTTTTTGAAGTATCCATACTGTGCCAAGGGCTGTGCTTTTGTTTACTACTACTGGAGGGATATAGATTCAAGCATCATATAAAAGGTTATGCTAGATGTAACAGTAAGTGAAAAAAGTTTGGAGGAGCAAAAAATTAAAGCAAGAATTTTTGAAGATACAAAGTATCAGGAAGGCTATTCCATGGTTTTATGAAGATTTCCACAAGGGGAGAAAAAGTTAAGAAGAGTTCGTTTTGAATACATATTTTTACAACTGGTATAGAAAAATTACCTCATCAATTTATGTATCCTAAGCTCAGGAAACACTCCTCAGTAGTTTGCTTCCAAGAAGCAAAAAAAATCTGCCATGATAGAAGGTAGATACTGCCATACTCCTTAGTGAATTGGTGTGTGTGGATTTCTGGAATTTTAATTTTATTCATATATTTAAAAAATTCACCAAATTTTTATTTTAAAATTTAATGTATTTAGAAACATTCTTTAATCTAGTTTCAATTTTAGAACAATGTTAGGAATGAAAAGTCAGTCTTGTATGTGGACAGCGTTTTATATCTATAGTGGCTATCTATATCTGTATCATATCTATCTCTACATCTATATATCTGTATCCATACAGGCTGTCTCAGAAATTATATCTAAAGGTATTTCTTTTTCTCTTTTGCTTTATTTGGAAAATATTGAAAAATGAGCAAAAAGTAAAAGAAAAACAAAATTTCTTATTTGAAAGTAGGGTAGGATATTATATTTAAAATAAAGAAAACCCCTCAACCATTCATTTCTACCCTATGCTGTTAACATTTGGGCACTTGTTCTCCTGACTTCTGAAGATGCTCTTGTTAACACAGTGTAGTCATGTGCTGCATGCTATCTTTTATGATAGCAACTTTAAAGGTTCCTTTTCAGAATTACTCTATCTTTGTTCTGCTTTGAGCTATATTTGTATTTATTTATTTTCAGATCATTTATTTTTTACAAAAGCAAACAAAGCACATTGTTTTTAAAAAGAGTAAAAAAGTGTAGACATTATGTAGTAGAAAGCAAAATTTTCCTTTGTCACTGTTCTTCAGGGTAACTCATTAATATTTTGGCATATAATCTTCTAAATAACTGTGAACTGTGAATTGTAACCTTTTTCCCTTTTGTTTTTGTTTTTTAATAACAGGGTCACACTTTCCACACTCTGTCACTTATATTATTCATTCACTAATGCTTTATTTCATAGCTACTCTGCCCTGTCACCACATGTGAGTCCATCCCAGGCTTTTTACTGACTACATAATATTTCACGGAATAGATCTACTGTAATTTAATAAGCTGTTGTCCATTAGGGTGTCTCCATTATTTTGCTATTAGAAATAACATTGTAACAAGTGTTTGTCTCTTGTACACAAGCGTGTATTTCTGTAGTGTAATACCTAGATATGGATTTGCTTGGTTGGAGGGATTGCATATGTAAAGTTTTGCTGTAATTTAAAGGATAAACTCTTCTTCAAGACTTTCAACAATTTTTAACTGTAAACAATAAAGTTCTGATTTGAGAATAAACATGGTTTAAAAGGAAAGACGGATTCCTGTTTAAAAGGAAAGATGGATTCCTTTCCTGAGGGCTCAATGAGACAGTACATTTCAGGGAGGGTTATTTGTTTTTCTCCTCATGTTTTAACCTGGATTTTCTGTGATATGTAGAACCTTTGAGAGAAAGTATTACTCGGTCTCCCTGCTGCTTTAAAAAAGAAATCTATGTTCTTATTGGTGGCATCTCCCTGATAATGCTATTATTTCATTGCATGTTGGTATTCCTTGTGATGAACAATAATGTTTTTGGTTGAATTCTAATCTGTACAGTATGGTATAGTACAGAACAAAAACTGTTCTGTGGGGTAATTTATCTTAAAAGAAATACATGAAGGTGACTCGATCAATAAAAATAGTAGCCCCAGATTGTCATTTTACTTACACATTTAAGTTCTTTTCTTATAACCTTGAAAACAGTTGTAAATATGTCTTGTTTGAATAAAGGAAAGCTTATAGATGAACGTCAAATACATTTTCTTTTTCCAAAAGGATCATCTAATTGAGCCTATAAACCTTATTTTTAGGTTATAAGAGTGGGTTTGTAAAGTTATATGTTCATGGCTTTTCATGATACCACATACAATTAGGTGTTTGGTACTTTTTTAAGGTACTATCTCCATCTAACTTAAGTTTATTCACCACATCTTTGAGTCCATTTCACTCCAGCTATTTTTACAGATGTATCAAATTGCTATTTGAGAACTATATTACAGATTTCAAATTCATGTTTAAAAGACAAATTGGCTCACTGTCTTTATGGCTGTGGAATTTGTCTTAAACACTGGGAACCTTAATAGTCAACCCATGTAGGGCTATATAGACATATATTGGAAGAAGGGTTTTGTATTTAATATATAACTTTATTTATTTTTTGAATTTTATTTTATTTTCTTATACAGCAGGTTCTTATTAGTTATCCATTTTATAATCCCAATCGCCCAATTCAGCACACCACCATCCCCACCCCCCTGCGGCTTTCCCCCCTTGGTTGTTCTCTACATCTGTGTCTCAATTTCTGCCCTGCAAACCAGTTCATCTGTACAACTTTAAATAATTTATTTTGGCATTCAGAAAATGACTTTATTTTTCTTTAAGACTTTATAATTTTTCTAGTCTGATCTGCAAATGTCTATCTGCTAATCTTTTTGTCTATAAGATATACTTTTGAGGAGGTGATACTCATTTATTTCAAAGATTATTTTGTTTTTTTCTCCTTTTTACAGGAAACAGGCATCGTTGTGGGTCCAAGGAGACATTTTCCGATCCAAACTGAAAAATAGACCATCCAGTGAAGGAAGTATTAATAAAATTCTTTCTAGCTTGGATGATATGTCTATTGGTGGAAACTTATCTAAAATACAAAACGTGGAGAGATTTGGAGAGGTGAGTTTTTTCCAGGAAGATTTTTGTGTCTCCTTAAGACTAACGTTCTGCATTTCTTTGTTTCCCAATTGAACACATATAACATAGCCACATCTCTTGTCTGAATGCTGCAGTACTAAATTTTTAGGCATGGAGTCAACACCTATAAAGTAATAATAAAAGCAAAGAAAGCAATTATCCTTAAAAAGAAAAAAGCTGTAATTTAAGGAGTACAATTATAAAGGAGTCTACTCTGGTTTGGAAAATACTTACAAAAAAGAAATAGAAAAGCAAACTTTCTCTTTTAAAATGGAAATAGATATCAACAAGAAAAATCTTAATGGGACAGTTGGATATTATATACCATAAGTGGTACATTGAAGCCTCAAATTCATGATTTCTAAAGTAAGTCCAGAGTTGAAAACATAATCAGGGGCAACTTTTTTTTTCTTTTAAATTGAGACTCCATTATAAACAAACCACTTTAAACAATTGACATACATCGTCTGATTTAATCTCCATAACTACCTGGTGAGTTAGTCAATATTATCTCTATTTTATAATAAGGAAATTGAATATTAGAGAAGTTCTCAGTGTCAGAAACATGATTCAGTCCAGGTCTATCTGATTTCAAACCCATATTTTTTTCTATTATACTTGCTACCTCAATAAAAATGACAGTGATTCACTAAGAATTAAGATCATGGGCATTTTTGGAGGTAGAAGCAACCTTGAAATAATTTGTTCTAGTTTCCTCTCTTATGTGGATCAGAAACCCGGGTCGCACAAAATTTTTTACTTGCCCAAGTTTGCAGTGTTTTCAAGTAGTGGGGCCACCTTAAGAGCTGGTAGTCTGACTCCTAGTTTAGCTCTGTCTACCACAATATGCCTGAGGTGAAGCTAAGCACCTAGTTTATATTTATATTTTTATGTCACTAAAGGGGCAAAAAAGCTATTAAAATATTTAAGTAGCAAGTGTAGGTTTACATTCAATTAGGCAGTGACCCATTAGACATGGACAAGGACCTTGAACAAGCTTAGCCCTCAAGGATGGAAAGAATGCATCATAGCTCTGTTAGGTCAACAATTGGCATCCCAAACAGATTTTTTTTCACCAGGAAAGATAACAAGAGTGCTCGGAGATAGGGAGTGTTTTCTTCAAGAGGAAGGATGGGGACTGCTGGAGGAACTGAGTTTTCAACCCTGTGGTATGTTCTCCAGGACAGCCACTGATGAAGTGGCTAAGTTTACTGGTTTGAGTCATCTGTCCTGACCAAGCATAAATCTTATTAGCCAAGGTCGTGTTGATGTTCAGAGCCCTTGTAGACCTTTTCTTGTCTCTGTGTTATGGTTTGGCCTTTTCAAAGCAAACAAAAAGGATCTGGACTGACATTTTAATGAGATAATGTAGCTAAACAAGAACACTTTGTTGCTCTGGTCAGCATTTCCTCCCCAGGTTTGAGTTCAAGTAAATAAGGCTTTTGAGTTATGACCTCTGAAGAGGCACATATGAAACCCATCCATCTATCTGAGAAATATATTTATCTTGCAGGAACATAATGCTTTTTATATCATAATCTGTATTAAATTAACATCTGGTAGTTAGAACATTTCATTCTCATACTTTTTTAGATCCCAGTTTGTTGAACTTGAGACTGATTAACATTTATTTATCACTGGAAGGGTGATGAATGCAATATGATTGAAATTTAAAATAAGTCAGTTTGAAATATGAGCATATATTCAGATGTTGGCTGTTTTACCTCGTTCCTATTTCCCACCCCCCAAATTAATTACTTAGCTCTCATTCAGAAGTGCTATTATTTTTGAAATTAGAGGACAGAAATGAAAGAGTCCAGAAATACTAGAGAACGATGGTGTGGTTAAGATTGTAGACAGTGACATACCTATGGGTTTTGGACGACTTTATAGTTAGGTGATGCTTTGTGCAAGTACCTCTTCTGATTCTGACCTTTTTATTGCTATGCTTATCTGGTGCTGTCTCCATGAATATGGGGAGTTAGTTTACTCAAGTGAGTGTAACAGAGTTAGTGATTCCTTTATCATTCTTGTGAATTCCAGTTGGGAAAATACGTCAAGAATGCTGCTTCTACCAATGTTCAGGATAGAAGCCCATGGAAATCCTGGATTTATTTAGTTTATATACAGAGAAAGTGCAAAAAGCCAGTGTTCTTCTAGAGGTATTTTTTTTTAAGTCAAAAGCAGAGATAGCAAATTATTTTTTGATTTCTATGCCTATAGGAATTTTCCTGTGATTGGTTATTAGGAAGCTTGGGAAGCTCCGTAGTTACCTGATTTGGGGAGCTTGAATGTATAGTTTTTCAGTGCTTACGGGGTGGGTAAAAGGAAAATAATCAAGAGTATGAACCAGAATGATTCAGGCCATAGTAATGGAGTAGGTTGTGGCTTTAATGAATTCTCTTCGCCCACTTAGAGTTATGAGAAATCTTTTAAAAATAGAGGCTTTTCCTTTATTGAACCTGGTCTTCAGTGCTGGGCTAGGAACTATGTAATGTACACAGCCCATCCTGTGGGTCTGGAGGGGGCTCCCTGCTTCACGGCCCTGCCTTGCACTGTCCTTTTCCTCCATGGTCCTTACCTCGCCTTCCTTGCTGGGCAATACGCTTTGTAAGGATGGAGGCTTCTATCTGCTCTCATCATAAGTCTATTCCTAGCCCACAGGGCCTTCGTAAATATTACCTGAATGAGTGAAGGCTGACAGTTTCACAGAAAACAAACAAGAATACAGACATGAAACTGGTAATAATCCAAGCTATCCAAGGGTAGCATATGCTCAAATATAAAATAGTACCAGCAATAAGTGCTCATTTTGACATTGAGTGGCCTTAGGATCCATTCTGTATTGGGGTTATTAAAAAATGGCTTTAAATGGAATCTAATGCACTTTCTTTACAGTGCCAGATGTATAAGGAGTTAAATGAGGAGCTTACGGGGCAACAACAACCACCTAAATGGCACCTACTATGTGCCTGGCACTGTCCTAAGCACTTTATTACATGGACTAATTTTAGGCCCTAGAAGAGCTGTATGAAACAGGCACCTTTACAAGGTCCATTTCACAGATGACATAACTGAGGTAGAGGAAGTTAAGCTGCCTGCCCAAGATCACAAAGTACAGAGTGGAATTGTCATTTGAACCCAGGCACTCTGGCTCCGGAGTTGGCCTCTGACCCTGAGGCCTCTCACTGTACTGTGCTGCCTCTCCACTGGGTCCTCTCTGTGGCTCTAGTACATTGCATACAGTCATTTTGGACATAACCTTAGCCAACGTGTCCTCATAAATTTCTCCTGGAACTGCAATTGCTTTTATCTTTTTCCTACTCTAGGGTGATAGTCCAGTATTAGCACACCAGTCAGTGTGTACTCTTGAGTTAGAGATATTAATTAGATACAGGTGCTGCTGACGTTTAGCCGTGAGTTACCATGATTTATAAAATCCTTTGCCTATGAGCAGGGTACATCTTTAAAAAAATCTATGAAATAAAAATTAAATCTCTAAGGCCCTACTTTTAAGCACCTTTCTTTCCACTCTTAGGCCCACTAAGGCATTCCAGGTCCAATCTGAAAGCCGCAGGGATCCACCAGAGGCTATCAGTAAGGGGAGTGACAGTACACAGATTCACCCTTTGAGGAGCTCACCCTGGCTGTGCTGTGGAAGGGGTGCTGGTGTCTGTGTGTGGCCCGGGGTTGGAAGGCCAGGGAGTTGGTCATGAGGCAGTGGTCCAGGTGACGAGGTCTGAACCAGTGGCAGGGAAAAGGAAGAGGAGACGAATTTGGGGAGCTCTGATAAATCCAAACTTTTTATTGATCAGAAACAATTTATGAAGGTGACCTCTTTGCCTTTCTCCAACTTTTACATCTCATAGGTTTAACATCTGAGAGATGAAAAGAATTTTAGAGATGACCCAGTCATTTTTCCTTGCCAAATCATTTAAATCTGCTAAAAATTCCATTTTTGTCTTTTTCTTTCAGTCCTTAGATTTCTATTTTTACTTGTTTCTATTTCAAACTCTCCTTTTATGTCATTTTTCTATTATAACTCTTCCATCTTTATTCCATAGTGTGCTATATTTCATCTAAAATATCTTTTCTTAATGGCATACACAATGGCCTCCCTAGTAGTTTTCTCTGTTACCATTTTATTAATGGTAACATTAGTAAATAAATTTATTAATGTGTTGGTCAGTAATTTATCCAACTGAAATCTGTGGGCACAATTTAATTTATTTGATTTTCATCTTGTCTGCATATAGAGAACAACTGGTGGAATAAAATACATCTTCATATTTTATGCTATTTGTTCTTTAGCTAGACCATCACCTATAAATAACAATATCTTTAAAAATTCTCCTTCTTTATGTGTTTTAGTTGGCTCTATTTTCCTGTCTTTATGTAGGGCAGGCTTGTATCCAGAAGAAAACGCACTGATGCTCAGACCCTCCAGAGGGCGACAGGGGGTCTGAGAACAGACCCCCGTCCTTGGGGGAGCCAAGATATCAGGGTCTTCCCTGAACTAGGCTTCTTCACCATTGCCAGCAATCGTGTGGCTTTGTTTCAGGGGATCTGCTGCTTCCAGAGTAGCTGAGAGCAAGAGGGGGGCTACACTGGGACTCTGGGGAAAGGGGCTGGAGCCCAAGAGCACACAGAGGCCTGGGTTAAATTCTCGGCATTTATCGTTTGTGACTTTGTTCATCGTTAGTCATCATGAGGAATGAATTTGGTATAAAGAATGCGGTATAACAGTACCTGATGAGAAAGATCTTCAAACTGCCCTCGGTCCCCCAGTTCTTGGGATTGATTTATGCCTCATGACAAATGGAACTCTATTTTCTAATATACTTTTCCCCACGCAGGCACTTGTGACCTAGTATATATTATAAGTACCCTGATAAATACAGGGGTTGGTTATATTCCTGTCTGCGTAGCTTATTCAGGATTCCAGGAGACCAAAGTCCTCTTCTATATAGTTTTTTTTTCTTTTTATAAAAGTATTTTTTATTGAAGTATAGTTGATTTACAATGTTCTGTTAATTTCTGCTGTACAGAAAAGTGATTCAGTTATATATATATATATATATATATACACATTCTTTTTTTAATATTCTTTTCTATTATGGTTTATCATAGGATATTGAATATAGTTCCCTGTGCTATACAGTAGGACCTCGTTGTTTATCCATTCTATATATAAAAGCTTGCATCTGCTAACCCCAACTTCCCATTCCATCCCTCCCCAACCCCCTCCCACTTGGCAACCACCAGTCTGTTCTCTATGTCTATGAGTCTGTTTCTATTTCATAGATAGGTTCATTTGTGTCACATTTTAGATTCCACACATAAGTGATATCATATGGTATTTGTCTTTCTCTTTCTGACTTCATTTAGTGTGATAAGCTCTAGTTGCATCCATGTTGCTGCAAATGGCATTATTTTGTTCTTTTTTTATGACTGAGTAGTATTCCATTGTATATATGTACCACATTTTCTTTATTCATTCATCTGTTGATGGACATCTAGGTTGTTTCCATGTCTTAGCTATTGTGAATAGTGCTACTGTGAACATAGGGGTGCATGTATCTTTTTGAATTATAGTTTTGTTGATATATGCCCAGGAGTGGGATCGCTGGATCATATGGTAATTCTATTTTTAGTTTTCTGAGGAACCTCCATACTGTTTTCCACAGTGGCTGCACCAACTTACATTCCCACCAACAGTGTAGGAGGGTTCCCTTTTCTCCACATCCTCTCTAGCATTTGTTATTTGTAGACTTTTTAATGATGGCCATTCTGACCAGTGTGAGGTGGAACCTCATTGTAGTTTTGATTTGCATTTCTCTAATAATTAGTGATGTTGAGCACCTTTTCCTGTGCCTATTGGCCATCTGTATTTCTTCTTTGGAGAAATGTGTATTTAGGTCTTCTGCCCATTTTTCGATTGGGTTGTTTGTTTTTTTGTTGTTGAGTTGTATGAGCTGTGTATTTTGGAAATTAAGCCCATGTTGGTTCATCATTTGCAAATGTTTTCTCCCATTCTGTAGGTTGTCTTTTCTTTTTATGGTTTCCTTTGCTGTGCAAAAGCTTGTAAGTTTGATTAGGTCCCACTTGTTTATTTTCGTTTTTATTTCTGTTGCCTTGGGAGACTGATCTAAGAAAACATTGGTATGATTTCTGTCGGAGAATGTTTTGCCTGTGATCTCTTCTAGGAGTTTTATGGTGCCCTGTCTTATGTTTAAGTCTTTAAGCCATTTTGAGTTTATTTTTGTGTGTGGTGAGAGGGTGTGTTCATTGATTTACATGCGGCTATCCAACTTTTTCAGCACCACTTGCTGAAGAGACTGTCTCTTTCCCATTGTATATTCTTGCCTCCTTTGTCAAAGATTAATTGACCGTAGGTGTGTGGGGCTTTTTGTTTCTTAATTTTGTAATTTAAATGTGTTTTGAATAACATTGTATATAACTATTTTTGTCAAGAGTTTGAAGGCTGTTAATCATTTACTAAGAATTTTATAACTCATATATTTTATATTCTTAGTCCTAAAAATGGCTAAAACTTCTTACAGTAGCCACAGAAATAAAATAAGGGGAGATAGGTTGAGACAAAAAAAACCATGATTTATATTTTAGCAGATATTTTTCAGACCTGTACTGTGTGTCCAGATCTTTTCCCCTCCCTCCTCCTTCTCCAGGTCCTGAGTTCCAGGCAGTTTCTCCTACCTTAATCCAATCTGTCCTCTCTCACTAGACCACTGCTGTGCCCCCCGCCCCCAGTCTTGATCTCTCTGAGTTATTCTCCTCACATTAATCAACTGGAAGGAAATATTTACAACACATTCAAATGAAAGTTTTTTTTATTTTAATGTAAAGAGCTCTTAAGAAATCAATGTGCGGCTTCCCTGGTGGCTCAGTGGTTAAGAATCCACCTACCAATGCAGGGGACATGGGTTTGAGCCCTGGTCCGGGAAGATCCCACATGCCGTGGAGCAAGTAAGCCCGTGTGCCACAACTACTGAGCTTGTGCTCTAGAGCCTACGAGCCACAACTACTGAGCCCACACGCCTAGAGCCTGGGCTCCACAAGAGAAGCTACCGCAATGAGAAGACTGCGCACCACAACGAAGAGTAGCCCCTGCTTGCCTCAACTAGAGAAAGCCCGTGCACGGCAATGAAGACCCAATGCACCCAAAAATAAATAAAGAAAATAAATAAATTTATAAAAAATATCAATGTGAAAACTCTATGTACACAAATAAAAGAAAATGGGGGCCCTTATGGTTGGTAAATATAAAAAAATGTGCTACTTCTCTAGGAATGAAAGAAACACAGATGCTATTTATGCCTATCAACTTGTATGAGATTAAAGAAATGTATGCAGTATTAGCAAGGGTTTGGGGATTAAAAAGCTCTTAAACATTGCTATTTGGAGTTTAAAATGGTGTAGCCTTTCTGGAGGGCGGTTTGATAACATGTAGCAGGAGACTTTAATCTAGCAATTCCACTTCTATGCATTTATCTTAAGGCAATAATAATAGGACAGTGTTCAGAAACCATGTGTTTATAGAAGGATGTTTGTTGGAACTGTTTATAGTGATGAAAGACAGCAAACAGCCTGACTTAGGGCAAAATATATAAAATTTGATACATCTCAACAATGGAATTTTATGGAGCAATAAAACATGATACTGTAGAAGATTTTTAAAATTTACCCTGAAACACTTCTGTAGTATATTTAAGTGAAAAAGTAGGTTACAAAGCAGCATGTATAATTCAACCTCCTTTTGAGAGGAAGAAATGTGTTGGTGGGTATGTATAGATAGCACAGGGGAAAGTCTGGAAGACTGTATGACAGAATGCTAATGTGCTTTACTTTGATGGTAAGTATGTAGGTGGCTTTAATATTTTTTTAATCTCTTTTCTGTAGTTTGTTGTTACCTATGACAAACAAGTATTATATGGTAAAATATATATATTTTTTCTTTGGAAAAGACATGGTTTCCTTCTCCAGAGGTTGAGAGCTGGGACTTAATATATAATGTTTTCATTTTCTTTGAGAGCCAGTGTACCTAAGTAAACTCCTTAAGGAGCTTAAGAAAAAATATATTAATTCTGGGTAGTTAGGTACATGGCTGGCTGTTACATCATTTTGTTGTTTTCTACGTGTTTGAAATGTATTATAATTTAAAATTTTTTCACCTTTAAGATTTACAATAAAGTGGGAGAAATAAACACATGTAAAGTAACTATAATATAAATATACTGTTACTTCCTTTAACTGTATATTTTAAAATTAATTTTTATTTTAGAAAATAATATATGACCGCAGTTTTAGAAATAGCAAAAGTATTGAATTCTAATAAAAAATCAGTTCCCTATCCCACCTTTCTGTATCCCCAGACCCATTCTCAAACGGGAGAAACGTGTAAGCAAATTAACTGCCAAATTTCTAAATATCTTTTTTTGCGGTATGCGGGCCTCTCACTGTTGTGGCCTCTCCCGCTGCGGAGCACAGGCTCTGGATTCGCAGGCTCAGCGGCCATGGCTCACGGGCTTAGCCGCTCCGCGGCATGTGGGATCTTCCCGGACGGGGGCACGAACCTGTGTCCCCTGCATTGGCAGGCAGACTCTCAACCACTGCGCCACCAGGGAAGCCCTAAATATCTTGCTATAATGCTACTTTTAAAAGCTTATCAATTTCGGACATTTTTCTATTCCCTCCTGGTTATGGTAGATAGGATTAGTTCTCCTACCTTGCTATCACCTCTACTTCCCCTAGCTTCCCAATATAGCTATATTATAATTTTTGGTTAAACCCAAATAATGTATACATTATTACAAATATTGCTCACTGTTGAGCTTAGTAGCCCACTATGACTGATTTCTTTGTTGAAGCTCCTTTTTTCCCCCTAGAGTTATTTGCTCTTTTTATTTGTGTAGTTTTCTATATATCTGGGAAAAGAGAATGCTACTCTCCCCTCCTCCCCAAATTGTGCCAAGCAATTAAAATTTTTTTTAAAATCTCAACACAGCAAAAAAATCTTAACCAAGTCTGTTGTTTTCCTGAAGACACTTCTGCCTTCCAACCTGAACTAATTGTTCTACAGCCCAAATATAGAGTTCTGACCCAAGGCCTTCTCTTCACACTTCTCAGTTGGATCCCTAATTTTCCTGGATCTCATGTTGTCTTCTTTCCTTCTCATGAAGCATATCCTATAATAGTTTTCGCAGAAAGATTGTCAGAGAGGTAAATTTTGTACTTTTACTCTACTTTTACACTTGACAGATAGGTTGAATATTGCAATTTCAAGTTGAGAATTACTTTTCCTTAGAATTTTGAAGGCATTTTAGAGCTGAGAACGCAAAGATCCTCCTAGTTGAATAGACAAACATGCTTTCCTGGCTTTCTCACTAAGGCACTCATTAGACAGTGAAACGGATTGTGGTGTGGATCCGGTCCGACCTTCAAGAAGCTCTCCTTGCCAATCTTATGAAGGCTTACATACTTCTTGATACCCCCTCATATTTTGGAGCCTCTTGGCTATGTGCTTGTCCTTCTGTCAGGCACACGTAACTGTGACCAACCCAGCATGTTGGGTGCTAGATGAAGCTAAGCTCAGCTTCTCAGGTGTTACTATCCTGCTTGCAAGCCTAGCCTTCAGGCATGCCTGATTTCTGTTCCTACAGGCTTCCTTGGGTGGTAGTAGATTTCCCCCCACTGGGATTGTATGGACAAAGATGAATGATATAATTGATTCCTCGGGACTTTATAGGTGGGCATCTCTTAATAATTCTAAGAGAACCCCCGACTTTGGGGTTCCACGGTCCTGTGACTGTTAAATCAGAGTTCTTTGCCAGCACAGCCCTTCCTGTGACCTTGGCTTGACTTGCTTCGCTTGTACTCATTCTTTAAGACTCAGCTAAGGGATTGTCGTCTCCTCTGGGAAGCTTTCATCTTCATTTCTTTTTCTTTCCTATTAGCTGTGTATTTTGTATGTCTTTTTTTTTTTTTTTTTTTTAAATCAGAGCCGTAGTGGTGAGGTGTGGTCTTTTTACCCAGGACATGCCTACTGAGCCCCAGATGAATCCATGGACCCCAAAATAGATGGCAAGGAACAAAAAAGTGTTTTGATTCAGGAATGGCTGTCAAAAATGACTAAAAGGTCACTGAGGGAAGTGCGTTTTTGTACATTCTTCATCAAATAAGACTTCTAGCTTTAAAGAAGAGAGGAGACTCTTACGGCTAGAAATGATCTTAGCAAATTCAAACCTTTTGATTTATTTTCAGGTGAGGAAAAATACAATCTTTATGGTGGAGTGTTAGTGTGCCGTGGCATATATTTTAGAAAGAACATTGTATCTGAGGACAAGAAATCTGATTTTAAAATCATAGCTCTGTCATGAAGAGTTTAGGGGAGCTTAGGCAATAGTCTTATCTTCCACAAGCACCTCCTTTTTTCATCTTTAAGGGTAATGGTGCCCTCCCCACCACCGCTCCCTGGGTTGTGAGAATTAAATGTGACCTGGTATGCAAAAAAGACCTGGTGTGGTACTTATATATATATTTCCAACTACAAGACTTGGTTCAGCAGGAAACACACTTTCCCAGTCTAGTAAGCTTGGAAAAATCTTGAGTGCTTTTAATAATGTTAAATGATGTTAATAAGTTACTGTATAGATATTCTAAATTGTTTTATCTTTCACTTATGTAAACAAGCTATGGAATTTGCAGTGATGGGTGCTGGTAGCTTCTGGAAAAATATTTGTACTGTATCTATTGAGCCAACCTATGTCTAAGCTGTATTCAAAAGCATAATTTTGTCTGCAAGAAAGTCTCCATGGTTGTGGTCCGTTGTAACAGAGCTCCTTTTAATAAATTCTACCACATCCATACCCATGCTTCTTTGATTTGGAATTCGACCAGTATATTTAATTGGTGATTAGTCCAGCGTTCTTTAGGATATATGTGGCCAATGCTGAATTCATAGTGCGTTAAAACTATTTAAGATAATCTGTATAAAACATATCCATATACCGAGATAATCTATAAACTGTTAAGAAATCTATATAAAGTAGAACTACTCGTAATGACCTTTCTGTGGAACATGAATTTTTTTCCAGAATAATTTAGAAGAGGATGAAGATGTGGAAATGAAAAATAATATAACCCAGGGAGACAAACTACGTGCCTTAAAAAGTCAGAGACAGCCACGCTCCTCACCATCGTGTGCATTTAGGTAGATCTGTTTGAAACTTTTAAATTTATATTGTACCTCCATTTGTGGATAGAATATTTAATCTTCTCTTTTGAATATCATTCTACAAGTACTATGTTTACCTCTCATTTTTTGGTTTATTACTATTTTGTGTCATTTTCTAAATTATTTTATCACTGCGGGGAGTAGCTAAATTTTAGAAGCTTATTGAAAGCAGCTGCTGCATCTTAATCTCTGGAATTCCACCTTAAACTGCTAAGCAGTTCGTTGTCTTTGGGACTCTTCAAAATTCCACTTGGAATGGACTCTTCTCCTGTGAATGGGTTTCCTGTCCTATGGTGAATTCTCACAGATGTGCCAAGCATTTGTATTTAATCTAGAGTGTGCAGATAAGTATAGTATGCCAAGCTTTTGTTATATCCTAACTCCTTAGCCTTACTTTCTGTTCTTGAGAATTGAATAAGCAATTCTTGCCTGTAAAGTTACAAACCATCTTGGTTTGGAGGTCTGAAATTACTCATCAGAATCAATTGATGGGACTTAACTTCTGACCACAACCTTTGAAATCTTCTGATAATTCAGATTAAGTGAAAAAAAAAGACTTCAGAATCAATGTAGGTACAAAAATCTGTAAACATCAAGATTCTTTATTGTAATATAAGGAGTGGCAAGTCCACAAATGAATATAACCAGAAGTGGCTACTTTCCTTTGATTTTTAAGTGAGAGAAATGCATAGCAAGAGAGATGTTTTGCTAGTATGATAAATGTCAGACTCCTCACAGGGAATTTAGTTTTATGTATTATCTGGGAGGATTATAACACTTAAGTCAGGTTGGGTCTGGTCATACCATTATCTGTGCTTTGGGTACTGGTTTCCTGCCCTGAAAAATGAAGGTTCATATAGCTCAAAGTTGAGGTGATTGTTTTCTATAGTAAAATGGAAAGGTGGGATAGCAAGTTTGGTACTTAGTAATAATCACCAACTACCACTAGGAAGTTGAGGAAATGTACCATTTACTGAGCAGCTGCTATGGGCCAGGAATCTTGTTAGGTGCCTAGTTTGGACATGAGGATTAACCGAGTTAACACAAAAGGTGTGCACCATTACCCACATTTGTGTTGTTTGCTTGAGGTCAGAGAGGTTAAATCACTCCCTAGCTGTTATTCAAACCCAGCACTGTTCAAAGTTCATGCTCTTTTCACTATATATATTGTCTAAGTCAGTGGAAGTTTCTTCAAGATCAGTTTACATTACCAATTTTTTTTTTTTTTTTTGCGGGTACGCGGGCCTCTCACTGTTGTGGCCTCTCCTGTTGCGGAGCACAGTCTCCGGACGCGCAGGCTCAGCGGCCATGGCTCACGGGCCCAGCCACTCCATGGCATGTGGGATCTTCCCGGACTGGGACACGAACCCACGTCCCCTGCATCGGCAGGCGGACTCTCAACCACTGCGCCACCAGGGAAGCCCACCAATCTTTTTTTTTTTTTATTCACCATTTTTTGTTTGAAACTCTAAGAAATTGCATCATATTGATTAAAATTAACTTCAAGCAGATTTATGTTTGATTTTTAAGAAATCATAGGGGGAGGAAAGGGTAAGTTGGGGTGTAACTTGACAAATAAAAAGGCGAAAGAAGCCAGAGAATCTTCACTACACGAAACTTTAGAAGGTTCGTTCCAACATGGTGTTTTTCTTTTTCTTTTTATCCTCAGAAATATTCTCATTTTTTGGAATTTAGTTTTTCTTAAAAGCATCATGGCACCATGATCAAACATTTTTAACCTGAGTAGATGCAATACCACCTTCTGATGAAAAAGCATTTTGCTGTAAATGAAATTCAAGAGGAAACAAAATGACTAAAATAGATTTCCTGCTGATTCTAGGACTTATTTTATAAAGTGAATAAATACTAATATCCATTTGCAAGGTTTATCCCTCTTGCCCATTTAATAATTTTGCTGGTCTGACTCCAGATGATGTGACTTTTGGTCTTGGCTTAAATGTGTGACCCTGGTGTTGTGTGAACATTTGTCTTTGGTTTCTGTAGGTTGGAGGATATGAAAGGGCATCCAAGAGCAGTGTCCCAGCCTTCCAGGTACTGTCAACCAGGTTGAATTTCCAGTAGCTTATAAACAAATGCTACCCTTTAGATACATTTCCCAACCCTTAAGCCCATAGAAATAAACTGCCCACAGCTTTTCACTTTTAAAATTCCTTCCTTTCTGTTCTAGATTGTTACAATATGCTTTGTATTTAATGCTCACCCTGCAAAAATGTTATTTTCCTGAGGTGTCTACAGGGCCGTATGGCTGTGGGAACGATGCCAATGTACTTGGTGTGCCCAGTGCATGGTGGGATCTCTAATAAACTACAGTGGCTCTGCAACATGCCTTTCAAGCCAGTGATAGATTTTGCCTTGAATTTTTAACATTTCTGTTATTCTTCTTTCCTCCTATTTTTGCATGTATTTGTTCCCTTCCTTTGTTTTCTAGTTTTATTTCCTTCCCTATTCTCCATTTGAGGAGGAAACAGTGTTTTTCTCTGGAAAAATGTTCCCTGAACACTCCCTGGTGGTCTAAGTGATACCAGGATCAAGGGTAGGTCTTAGTGAGGGCTGTAGAAATGTTTGCCCAAAACTGTCATCAACAGATGGGGGGAAAAAGCTGAGTCATTCCTCAGCTCTGTTCTTATTCAGCTCTAGGTTTTAGGGTTGTTTAGTGAGGGCAGCTCTGAGATGGCCCAGACTTCTCCAGAAGCTTGAGCTGCTTCCTTGTACAACTTTTCCTGTTCTTGATTTAGAGGCAAACCATGTTGTAAGCTGCTGTTTGGAGGGAAGATGATGAAGAAAAGAGTCTACAAGTAAATCAGCTTTTCTATAGCAGATAGGAAAACAGGGTCCAGCTACATTAAAAGATTTGTCCAGGACAAAACACATTTGGTATTAAAACCATGACTGGGCCCTGATAGTCCAGATTTGAGTCACTTTTCCCTTTTTGTTCACTCAGCAAATATTTCCTGAACACCTACTCTGAGTCTGGCACTGTGCTAGTCTGGGAATTGAAATGAGAAGCAGTTCTTTGCTCGTAATGGAGCTAATTTCGAGGGAAGTAGACGATATTAGACAATGAAATGTGGTACAAGAGCTGTGATTTACTATGAGAATATATGATGAAACTTGATGCTTACCCCGCCTGGGAATTCAGTGAAGGCTTGCTGTAAGAGGTAACAGCTGATTGCACCATTAAAGGATAAGCAATGGGAGTGAGTCAGATGGAGGTGGAAGAAAAAGATGTGTGTAGAGGTGAGGTAAGGACAGGAGAAGGTGCCTTGGCAGGAAAAATAGTGTATGCAAACTGGACAGAGGTGTGGACGCCGTCTATCCAGGCATCTCAGGGCATTTTCTGTAGCTGGAGAAGAGGTGTCTGGTGGGAAAATGTGGAGGATTGGCAAATGCCAGATTTTGGAGGGTTTTAAAGCCAAGCCAAGAAGTTTAGGCTTTCTGGGCACTGAAGGCAAATTAGATGGTTTAAACAGTGAAGCAACATGATTAGATATTTTAGATTTTGTTGGAGGCTATTCGGAATGTGAGTTTTAAGGAACCAGATTAAAAGGTGCTGCTAGGTGTCAAGGATAAGAAATAATGATGGCCTCTCCTAGGGCAGTTGCAGAGTGGAAAGGTAAGGAGAGATTTGAAATATAGAGAGGTAGAATCTCAGGACTTGGAAGGAATGGATGCCAGTGTCAAGGAAGGGAAGTGATCAAGGATGGCAGGATGGTAGTCACCCCCAGGACTTTGGATCCTGGATTTGAATCCCAGCTTTGCCTCTCGCTCGCTGAGTGACTTTGGACGAGGAGCTTTTCCTTTGTGCCTCCATTTGCTCACTTGCAAAGTGCAGTCTTCGCTACCTCGTGGGGTTGCTGTGAGGAGAAGCTGAGTTAATGTCTGTCAGGTTCTTAGATGAGCGCTCAGCACAGAGTGAGGGCTGCGGCCGTGTTGGCTACTGTTACTAGGACCTGCCATGATCTCTTTAACATTTATTAGTTTATCTTGTCCTAGTCTATTGCTGAATGTTAAGATAACACAGCTTTTGTGTGACGCTTTGCCCATTTTTCTCCACAAAGATTGAGTTCTTCCCCACAAGGATCTGCATCTGCTTTGAAGACCTCAAAAGTGGCTTTGTCCCCTTCGGTGATGGCCAAGAGGATAAACAGAGGCTCTTTGTCCTCAGGCACCAGTGTAAGAAGGTAATTTTTCTCTCCTCCTTCTGAGGCACTGGCAGGAGGTAAAGGAAGGCAGCAGCAGACAATGAGTTTGGCTGAAGTTTGTGAGAGGAGGGGACTGGGGGAAGGGGAGAAACCACAAAAAGTACTGCGACCCTCTAGGCTTCTGTTCCTGTCTTGAATTATGGGGACATGGCCATGGAGGGAATGCTGTACGGCATCCCTTTCCAGAGCTTGCCCAACATGGTCCAGGGAACAGAGCTCAGTGGCGCAGACTAATAATATACGACATAGTCATTTTCTCCCCTGATGTGTATGGGCTGAACTAAAATGGGTAGGGATGTTTGATGTAGTCATATGATCGAATATATAGAAGTTAAATCTTGTACTTAGGTCTGCTTTGTACTCTCCCCTTATATAGTCCTTTTCATTTACTTCCTGCCACAGGGCAAGTAGAAACCCGCACATATTCTATTTCAGGATCTCTGGTCAAACTGTTTTAGCCAGCTTCTTGAGTCTTAACTACTTTTGACAGAGGAACTTACCATGTATAACTAAAGGCCACATATTATAATATCACCAAGAGCAATTCTGTCACCATTTGCGTTGATCAGAACTGTCTTCATCCCATTCCCCTAATGTCGTAATCATGTGTTTTAGAAACGTGAACCCTGTGTGAGTATACATGGCTGTCTATGTTCCCCCCCCGCCCCACCTGTGTTTTTCGTTCAGCTTTTCCATGAACTCCCGGCTAGCCAGTTCTCTAGGGAACTTGAACGCTGCAGCAGACGATCCAGAGAACAAAAAGACTGCCTCACCCTCCAAGGTGGGTTTCGTAGGCAACCCGTTCACCAGCCTCTTGAATGGCAGCTCCCAGCTGCCTGCCAGAAATTACCCTGAGCTCAACAACAACCAGTACAGCAGAAGCAACAGCAGCAGTGGGAGTGCCCTGAACAGTCAGCCAGGCCCTCACAGCGCCAAGACCGAGGATCACGCCACCGCCCTGCGGCCCTCCTACACCGGCCTTTCTTCTTCCTCAGCGAGATTCCTGAGCCGATCAATCCCTGTAAGTTCACAGACACCATCTCTTGGCCCTCAGAACCCTGAACACAACTTTTGTGCCTTGCCTTCCCAGCCGAGGCTGCCACCAAAGAAATTTAATTGCGCCAAGGAAGCCTTCTGATCGATGCCTTCCCTCTGTGCTGTGAAACTGTCTCTGCACGTACATCTGCTGGCTCTTCTTCAAGTAAATGCCAAGTGTCGACCCAGTTTTCTTCCTTCCTTCTTTTTCTTCTCCTTTTCCCACTCCTTTTAAAGTGATTTCTCTAGGAAGGGTAGCAGCTTTCATTCCCTTCATCATGGACACCGTTGTCTTCAGTTACTTTTCACTGAAGTTTCGAATCACTCAGCAAAGTCAGGGGTCGAGTCATACGACAGACAGCATCTGCTTTGGTTGTAGTGGCTTTTTTTTATCCTGGCTTTTTCTACATCATTTATCAGTGGATGAATTTGGAGTATTTAAATGTGGAAGGTGTTGAATGAACAGTGTCTTTTCAGAACTAACCATCAAGCCCTTGACTAGGTCACCTGCAGGGAACTGACCCAGAATTATTAAATGGCAAATGGAGGGTGCTTATATGGCAGGTTTATGGTAGGTACTCGGGATGTAGGGGACGGGAAGGCAGGGTAACAGGAAGACGTTTAAAATTAGCTGTCACTCTTCTAGAGACAGGATGGAAGATCTCCAAACACATTTTACCCATGAGCGCTTCATTTTGGTTACCAAGCCCCCTTTGTGACCAGTAATCCCTATTAGGGTAAAATCTTGTTGGTCCACCCCCCCTCCCGCCGTGAATCACTTTAATCACATATTTTGATTGCCTCAAAAGGAATTGAGATCTATGGGAATGTGAGTTTTGATGTGAGAGAACAAGGACAAGATAGGAAGGAGAAATAGATGCCACAGATCAAGGCAATGTCAGTCAATGTTAAAACGCGACATTGACTCCACTCAGGCACAAGCAAGCCCCAGGTGTTCTGGGAAGGCTGTGGTCTGGCACCCCTTCATGTCCACTGTTCTTCAAACACTTCCTCAGCCATTATCCTGGAAGAAGCGGGTCTCTGCAGGGGAGGGGAGGGGAGGAGAAGTGCGGGTGGCAGTGTGCCTCTCACCGCCTCTCAGCAAATCCATACCCCACGGTAAAAGCTAATGGGACCCACTTTCCCTAGAAGGCAGTTTAGAAACCACTTTGTGAATGTGAAGATGCAGCATGTGTGTGTGTGTGTGTGTGTGTGTGTGTGTGTGTGTGTGTGTGTGTGTGTGTGTGTGTGTTGGTTGGACTCATTACTACTCCCATCCCTACCTCAGGCGTCTTTCAAAGTTTTTTTTTCCACACACAGTCCTTTCTGGCACATATGATTTCCCCCGATCTGATTTTATTCCCAGTGATGTTTCTCAACATTATTTTAGATTCCTGTAGAGATTATAGCCTAGGCCCACTCTACCCCTTAATTTGACTCTAATCCCACTAAGTTATGGGTACATATGTATCAGTAAAACTTAAATCCTAGTAACTGGGATTAGATGGAAAATGAAGTGTATTTATTATACATTTTTATAACTAGTTTTACAAGTCATTATACTTCGCAGCAGGAATTGAGTTCAGTCAATATTTTCATATACTGATTGTGGGTCAGCCTCTTTTTTAGACCAGAGTACAGATCTCTCCATTTTCAGAAAAAGTGTTTTATATATATAGATAGATAATTATATGAATACCTTGTAGATTTCATGGCTAAAGGTTTTGTGTGATCCACATTTATAGCTCAATACCAGAAGGATTGGTAGCTTGATAAGAATGACATTCTACTTGTTCTGGATCTCAGTTTTCCTCTTTGCTAGTGGCAGCATGGGAGCTTCCTTTAGATGATTGTTAGTCCCCTAGCCACCATGTTTATGTAACTTGATTTTGGTTTCCTTCCATATTTTCCCTCTCCTGGCCTGAATACAGTGATTTTCCAATAATTAAATTTAAAATAATACTCTGTGTGGGCAGCTGCTGCTTCTTCCCCTTCTCCTTCTTAAATTTGTCATCTTATTGTAAAGAAAAGCATTTATAAATAGAATTGCCATCAAGACAACATTTTCCTCCCTCTCACCCTCCCAGGAAGTAAGAATAGCCAGGTGTCTTGTAGCCGATTTTCCCTCCTTCATCTTTGCCTAGACAACGTCTGTGAGAGGGAGGGTTCCAAGTCCTTAACCCTGCTGGCTCGCTGGCAGAAGGTCTAAATTAAGATGGAAATTCCCGTTTTATGCGGAATAAAGTAGGAGGTTGGGAGTTTTTTCCTTTATCGGTTCAATGAAGCTTTTCTAATTGTTACAGGTTTCTTGTCTAAATAAGATGGTCCTTTTTTCCCAATGCTTCTGAAGATGTGAGACATATGATCCTTGAAGAACTAGGAATAAATCACTCAACAAAAATGTTTTAAAATCCTTAGGTAGGAAATGAAGTCTAGATGGCAATATCCTCCTCGCACCTTTAAGAAAGGCCCAGAAACTCCTAGGGGACGGGGGTTGCGGGGTGTTTAGAGGGCGTCTAATATTTTAAAAGCTGCAATTAGCATCTCTCTTGAAAGCTGCAATTGCTTCTCACTTTGTGCAGCAGTTCAGCCCCCAGAAAAATGTGGAAATGATTTCCTTGTTCTGTCGTTAAATGCTTTAACACAGATAACAAGAACAGATGTTAAGGAATCCTTATGGTTGTGACAGAATTCTGAGAAGCAGATTTTATTTTTAATTGGGCTGTTCTGTTAGCCTTGAGGTTTCTACTGACCAGTGCAATGCACCAGGTTTCATTTTGGCCGACCCACCTACTGTAAAAAATCAGTTTTCCCTCCCTGACATTCAGAGGCGTTTTCAAATCTTAAGAGATGAGGGACGTGTGATTACGGCGTGGGTGGGGTGGAAGTATTTTATTAAATTGAAATTACTTGCGGTATCTGTCTTGAATATTTGCTCTGTGTTATTTTTAAGAGACTTACCACTGAATTGCTATTCATCTGCATTGTCCTTACCTGACCCTGCAAGTCTGGGTTAGGTCACAATGCTTCCCCCATAAGCTCTTCTACACCCTGCCTTGGTCTTAATTGCAATACTCAGATTCTCGCTCTGCATTTTAATCATCTGTTCACTAGTCTGTATCCTCCGCTAGACTGTAAGCTCTGTGGCGGCAGGACTAGTGTCTGTTTTTCACGGTTGTATGCTCTGTGCCTTGCATGTAGTAGGCATTCATTAAGTATTTCTTGAATGGGTATATTATGGATGGCTGGGTATTTAAATGAATGAATGTGGTAAGAATTATTGCTTCCATTTTAAAGATAAATAACTTGAGGGTTTGAGAGTTTAAATATTTTGCCTTAGATTGTACCACAAGTATGTAGCAGAGCCATAATTTGTACCTGGGTCAGTTTGACTCCAAGAAAGCATATTCTTTTGATTACATCATGTCATAGATATGCTGTGATATGTGTTTAAAATAGAGGGATATCTAAAGGATATGCCTTTTTTTCCAAGAAGGGTTAGGGAAAGCTGTGAAGAAGGCATAACATTTTAGTTGGGCTTTGGAGGATGAATAGGAGCCTTCTAGAAATCTAGTGATGAAAATAGGAAGACGGGGAATGGTCATTTCAGACAATGGGAGCTACAAGAACAGAGGTACAGCCTTAGTACTATAGTTAAGTTCTTAGTTTCTAAAGATGAGTAGACCTGGGTTCAAATACTGTCTCAACCATTTCCTTGTGGTGAGTACTTTGGCAAGTTATTTAACCTCTCCGAGCCTCAGGAGATGGGAATAATAATTTTCAGGAGCATATTTAGGTTTTGTGCACCTGAAACTTATACAGTTTGGTGGGATCTGTTTAAGATAAAGAGTACAAACTATTTTTGTAAATTGTATACAAACATATGACTGTGTGCTTTGAAGCTTATGTGGTAATGATAATAATCTTTGTAATAGGGTGGTTGTGATGATTAATTGAGATAAATCATATGAAATAGTTTACACAGTGCCTATAGATAATGCTCAATAATTTTAGCTATTATCGTTTTAAGAGCAGTGAGTGTTCCAGTGTAGCTAAAGCCAGGGGTGGTTACCTAAAGATAAGGCTGGAAAATTAAGCTGAAGCCAAACTAGGAGGTGCAGTGTGACTACTGGAATCTTGTCAGCAGGAGTGGCTTGATCAGATCTGATTTGATGAAGATAATCCTGGCATTCATGGGGATGGGAGCTCTTGCTAGAAACCCTGGAGGCAGAAGACCAGTTTGAGCTCTGTCTGCTGTCTCCCAATCCTACCTCAGCAGGTTTCTTTCGGTAAATTCTATGCTTTTCAACAATTACGCCGTGTTTCAATGCACATACGTAGTAGTATAGATACTATTAAATAATCATATATGACCAATAGCTCTAACATATTTTTACTATGAAATTTTAAATGATATATTTATTTTTATAAATGGAAACTTAGCTATTGAAAAAAAATATGGTCCTTAGAAAACATATTTTTTACAACATTTGATATGAGGAGTTGTAAAATAATGTGCTTTATTATAAAAATACATATATATAGCCAGGTTGGCTACAAAGAATTTTTTGTGACTTCTGTGTCAGAAATTAATCTTTGCTTGCTGGGAACAGCCTTTTATAACAAGATTTTATTGTATTGACCTGTAGGGAATATAAACATAAATAAGATAAGCAATCCTGTAATAAGGTTCTTTTGAAAGCTTCTTCAGGTATCACCTATTAAAATCTTTTTTGTGACTTTTAAAATTATTAAGTAGTAGCTTATACTAAGCTTTGTTATTCACTCATATATTGATCTTCAAACATTTTCAAGAATATTCTCTTAGTGATGTTGCAGGTTACGTCAGTGAGGCCATTCATTGTCTCTTGGAATTTCCCCCTTCTTCTCTATTCTGCTGCTTTCTCATCTTCTTTGTTGTGTTAGCCTTGTTGATAATCTTCTTAACTCAGTCTTAATTTATACGTTAAACTGGGGTCACAAACTCTTTCTGTAAAGGACCAGAGAGCAAATTTTTGGCTCTGTGTCCTAACTCTTTCATATATGTGTATGGAGGGTGTGGCTGTGTTCCAATGAAGCTTTATTTACAGAAACAGGTGGTGAGCTGGATTTGTCCCCTGGGCTATAGTTTGCCGATCCCCGCTTGAGAGCATAGCCAGGTAATAGATACTGATCTCATCATCATTTGAAAGTGACCAGTGATCCCCTAATTGTAGAACATTGATCCTGAATTCCTTTGCTGAGCTTTCAGGCTCTCTGTCCTTTGTTCTCCTTACTGTATCTTTGTACCAGCTTTCCCCTGCTTGACCCTGAGGGTGGTTTCCTCCCCTACCTCTTGGCCTCTGGGAAGCTCTTTCTTGGAAACCCCCTTCCTTCTTCACTAATTTCTCATTATGAGAAGACATATTATCTTCCATATACGCTCTGAAACTCTTCTCAAGAAATCGAACCCACCAAATGTTTTACTTTTTAACCTCTGTTTCTATTCATGATGACTATTTACTGCTTTATCAATATGTAGCGTTGCTTTGCATACACAAGCATCTGTATTTGTTTACATGTTGTCTATACATGCAAGACTTTATACATGCAATTTTTATTTGCAAGTCTCCAAATTTTAAACTTTGTGTAGACATTTTGTAAAATTCTTTTCTATCTTATGGTTTCTAATGCAGTTCTAAACACAGAAAAGTATTAAAAATACTCATTTGGTTTAAAGTTGAAAGGAAGATTGAAATGAAATATTGTGTACTACTTTAATGTTCTCCTTATGCCACCGCTGAAATTGCCTTAAATGCAGTTCCCTGTCCCAGTGGTCGTTACCATTTTTATACTCAGCTGGTTAGTCTGCTCTTTGGTTGTGAAGACTCTGTGGATGAGTTTCCACCTCAGATTTGACCAGTGTCAGAACAACCTGGGTAGCCTATGAATAGGTTAAGTTCTGTGTTCTAGCATTAGGGGGAAAATATATATTTTAAGGTATTATTTGTTCTTAAAGTAGGAATTGGAATAAGATCAAATTATTAGATCCAGCTTCCTGAAATAACCAGTTTGATGAAAATCTGAGCAATTGCTGTGTGCATTAAAGCATGCTTCATTTTTACTTCGGGGTAATGTTAGTGTGACAGTGATGAACTACTTATTGATTGTTTGAACATCCATACCCAATAAAATGCGCCTACTTTCCAATGGTATGTAATAGCTTTTCCTGATTTAACTTGATGTCTTTTCACTCTGCCTGTTCTTCATTTAAAAAACTATCGTCTTGTCCTGATAAAGGATTAAATATTATTTAATATATAGGGTTAGTACTAGCTTTCTAACCTTTCTGTATGTTCAAATTACTGTGGTTTTTCCATCTCTCCTCTTTGTTGTGGCATTGCCTTAAATTTGATGCAATTTTCCAGCTAAGGGATACTAATACTATCAAGAACATGAGCTCGGTCTCAGTATTGAACTACATCTTTGTCATTATTTCAGCATTGGTATTCTTCTGTTCCCTTCCCAGGGGGACTTGGGAATGTTACTTGACAAAGCATCAAATTGTTCTGAGGTCAGCACGGTTCAGGTGATGCCTAAATTTACATATAAGTTATTTAGGTACACACGGTATTTGCAGATAGAGCTGAAGGTTGTTCAAGCTTCTAATGTTAAATAGTGGTTTACATTAATTTGCTGTATAAATCCTGCAGCTGTTTTTTTTTTTTTTTGCATTACATGGGCCTCTCACTGTCATGGCCTCTCCCGTTGCGGAGCACATGCTCCGGACGCGCAGTCTCAGCGGCCATGGCTCACGGGCCCAGCCGCTCCGTGGCATGTGGGATCTTCCCAGACCGGGGCATGAACCCATGTCCCCTGCATCGGCAGGCGGACTTTCAACCACTGCGCCACCAGGGAAGCCCCGACAGCTGTTTTTGACTCTCCATTTGAAAGGATTCTTTAAAACACAGAACTTGCTTTTATCTCAAATACATTGGAGTTATTGCCTTGGTTGTTCAACTTAATTTGATACCTTTTTTCTTATATAATGTCAACAATATGCTAAATCAATAGGAAAGGATCTTATTTTAATCTTCCTCTAGTTTATTTTTGGCCAGCAGTAAAAGAGAGTAAGTGCTTTTTGTATATGTATAGAGGCTTATCCAATTAAAAAATTATCCAATATTATATGAGTGTCTACCATAAGCTCAGTATTGTTTTAGTGGAGGAAGGTAAGACAAAGATGTGTAAGCCATTGTCTTCCACTAGATTGAAAGCTCCATGAGGGCATCTTCTGGCTTAGTTAATCTTAAGCCATCATTTTTCTGGTCCTTCAATCTGTCTTTGTACTGCTGCCAGCGTAAGCTTAAAATCCTAGTTTCTTAATGTTATCCTTTGCTCCCAAAGCTTCTCAGTTGAAGAGTAAAGCTAATTATTATCAGATTTTTCTCTTTTTCCTTGAAGTTCTACAGTTTCACCATAATATATCTAGATATTGATTCGTTATAGTTTGTCCTTTTTTGGCCTCAGTGTGCTTTCAGTCAAAGGGCTGATGACTTTTTCAATTATGGAAAATTGTCAACCATTATCTTTCTGGATAGTGCTTTTTGGCCTTTCCTCCTACTCTCTTCTTTTGCAATACCCCTAGACTTATGTTAGAGCATTTCAATCTGTCCTCAGTATTCTTGCCTTCTATTTTATGTTTTGAAATTCCTATTGCTCTGGCTGTGTTCCTTTTTTTAAAAAAAGTTTATTTATTTATTTTTGGTTGCATTGGGTCTTCGTTGCTGTGCGCGGGCTTTCTCTAGGTGCAGAGAGTGGAGGCTACTCTTCATTGTGGTGCGCGGGCTTCTCATTGTGGTGGCTTCTCCTATTGCCGAGCACGGGCTCTAGGCGCACAGGCTTCAGTAGTTGTGGCGCACAGGCTTAGTTGCTCCACAGCATGTGGAATCTTCCCGGACCAGGGTTCAAACCTGTGTCCCCTGCATTGGCAGGCAGATTCTTAACCGCTGCCCCACCAGGGAAGCCCTCTGGCGGTGTTCTGATTGACTCCCTCCTATTATTTTCCAGTTCACTAATTCTCTTTTAACTGTGTCCATTCTGCAATGTATCCCTAACCTATTTACCTTTTGATTTCCACAGCCATAGCTTTCATTTCCAGCATTTATAATTCATTCTTTATGATAGTCATCTGTTCTCATTGGACCTGCCTATTTCATTTAATAAATGCTTATTCTTTTTATGGCTATTCTTCATTTTCTCACCTTGAGGATCTCAGATGATAAGTTGTTTTGAGATTGCTTTGTGGTTTGCCTGTTGCTTCAGCCTGTGAGAATTTGTCTCCTGATTGCAGACTTTGTCAGTTCTCTTGGTGTTCACGTTCCTTGTGTGCTTTAGAATTTTCATTTGTAGATTCACTTTGGATGAGAGTTTTTTGTTTCTCTCCCCCTCTCTTTGTTTTCCCTGCCTCACCTATTGGCTTTCTTCTTGGCTCCACTTGACGCCCTAGGTGTTCCAGTCTAGAAACAGATTCTTCATGTCCCAGCTTCTCCTCCTGTGGTGAGCTCGGGAGGCTGACTTCTCAGGCAAGGATGCAGCTGTGTACAAACCTGGCCCAAGGCATTGTTTGTGGCTTCCCTTGGCCCCTTTCACAGGTGGGAGAGCCTGACCCCAGCCTCAGATTCAGGCCAGCAGCTTTTAGCCTGTGTACCCCCAGGAATGGGACACCTGGCCACCTCTGCCAGCTTCCAGCTCTGTAGCCAGTGGCCTGCCACTGTGTCTTAGTTCATTTCTGGGCCATGAACATGTTGATCTTACTTTTGTGTCCTGTTGTGCTTTTCTTCCTCACATTTTAAAAATATTTGATTTATACCCAGAGTGGTCATTTGGAGCATAACTTTCAGCTCCATCTTGACATGAAGTAGGTTCAGTCTCTGGGGTTAACCATTCAGGGTCTTTTTGAGTCTTCCCCCCACCCTTATTTCAAACTCATTTCCCTTCACTCCTGAGCATGATCCTTTTACTTCTTCTATGTGGAACTTGAATATTCCCTGCTCCAAGGGCCGTCATCCTTTTCTTACATGCTATGCTCCCAATCTGGTTCACCTTTGCTTTCAGACTCCTTCCCTTCAGAAGTTAGCCTAAATCCTACTTCCTCCTCTGTGAAGCCTTCCTTGGCCTCACCCAACTATAGCAGTCTTGACTTTCTCTTAATTTGTCCTCTCTGTATTGGTCATTTGGCCTTTATCATTTCTGTTTCGTATTGAGAGTCACCTTTCCCATGGGTATATGCCTTGGGTTCCCACTGAGTTGGTTGGTAAACTTGAGGTTAGAAACCGTGGCATCTTACTTTTATTAACTTCATAGTATCTAGCATTGGACTCTGCTTACTTATTTGATTATTGGTTTATTTATTCCATGTTGTCGTCTTTTCTAATATTGAGTAGGTCATTTATTTCTTCCAAAAATTTGAAATTTACTGTATGTGTGTAAGGTGTTTAACGCAGAAAGGCATGTTTTTATTGCAACCCCCATTACACACAGACACACATACATGCAGGTGTGCATGCATGTGCAAACAAGCACAGATGCCCCATGCATGTTACTTGTAAAGTCATTGGATCTGCCCCTCATGGAAGAAATCTTTGGTAAACAACACAGGCTGTTTGCTGTTGAATATCTGAACCCACAGGGCTGATATGTGTGAGAGAGAACTGTTTATCCATAGAAGCAGATATTTCTCTCTCTTGGTCAGACTATTGTGAAACCCTCAGTTCCGTAATATTAATGAGTTCATCATCTGTGTGGGCTTTGGCATCCTCAGGTTCAGTCTCTGATTGAAAGTTATTAGAGTGAAAAGAAAGGACATTAAAAACCAGTATGTTAGTGAGCTCAGCTGCTATAACAAAATACCCTAGACTAGCAGCTTATAAACAACAAATTTATTTCTCACCATTCTGGGGGCTGGAAGCCAGAGATCAGGTGCCAGCATGGTCAGGTTCAGGTGAGGGCTCTCTTCCGGGTTGCAGGCTGCCATCTTCTCATTGTATCCTCACATGGCTGTAAGAGGGCGAGAGAGCTCTCTGGGTCCCTTTTATAAGAATACCAATCCTGGGGCTTCCCTGGTGGCACAGTGGTTAAGAATCCACCTGCCAATGCAGGGGACATGGGTTTGAGCCCTGGCCCAGGAAGATCCCACATGCCGTGGAGCAACTAAGCCTGTGCGCCACAACTACTGAGCCTGTACTCTAGAGCCCGCATGCCACAACTACTGAAGCCCATGTGCCCAGAGCCCGTGCTCCTCAACAAGAGAAGCCCGCACACCGCAATAAGGAGTAGCCCTCGCTCGCTGCAACTAGAGAAAGCCCATGAGCAGCAATGAAGACCCAACACAGCCAAAAATAAATAAATAAAATAAATAAATTTTAAAAAAAAAAGGAACACCAATCTCATTCATGAAGTCTCTACTCTCATGACCTAATTACCTCCCAAAGCATCTGCCGCCTAATACCATTATACTGAGGACTTTGGCTTTACTTTTTAGCTACCAAGCTACTGCCAGCATGTGTGACAACTGTAACATTTTTCTAATCCTTATCATCATCCTCATCAATGATTTACTGAATACCTCCTATGTGCCTCACATTGTATCAGGTGCAATATCTTACATCATCTTATTTATTTAATCCGTAATTGGTAGATGAGGAAATTAAGACTCAGAGAGGCAGTGACTTGCTCAGTCTCACAGCTACTGTATTTTAAACTTCCTTAACTTCAGTGATCTTTGCTTTTATTCACTTGGAAATCCATTTCATGGATCTTCTTATTGCTTAGAACATTGCTTCTGATGTCTTGAATTCTATAAGGCTCATATCAAACATACCGCCCGCCCCCCCCCCCCCGCACCCTACTGACTCTTCCCCATGACCTCTTTATGACCCTTGCCTGTTTCCCTTCACAGTTTACTTCCTTCTGTAGCCCCATAGTCATTTCTGCTTCCTTTTTCCAACATTCTCTGTTCCACTTGGACCTTTTTTCTGTAGCCACTTTATCACTAGCCTCCCAAATTAGATCAGTTCAGCCATCTCATGTCTGTTTCTAGTCTCTCTCTTCTGAGCTCTGCTGGAGAAAATCCCAACTTTGCCAACTGACTCCATTTCAAATGAATTTCTAATTTACCCTGACCCTTCAGTGCTCATAAGTAGTTTACTTATCCCATTTTGGCTCCCTTTCTCTTCCCCACATTGGCTGTTCCAAAGCTTTTTCACGCTCTTCATCAACATAGCTCCTCCAACCTTAGTTAACCTGGTCCTGAGTTCTCCTGAGAACATAGAATTTTTCAGGAATAATTCCTCTTCACTGTCCTCTTCTCTACCTCAGAGTGTATCTGCATCTGACGTGTCCTTTTATTCCTTTTTTAAAAAAGGAGGCCTACTGTTTTCCAGTGGTAACCCTACCTGCCTGAACTATTCTTTCCAAACTGTTCCTGGGAGTTGCCCCATCCATATCCTTTCTCTGCTAGATCTTCAGTCTCTTACCGTCCATTTGCCTGTCTCCTCACCTGTGAACAGGTACAGAGTGGTCTTACCAATTTCTCCCCTCAGTTCTGTCACCTATCATAGTGTCTCCTTTATGGACAAACTTGGACAAGGGAGGTGGCACCACAGTATGGTGAAAGTCTGTCGCACAGGCTGCCACTGACTTCCTTCAGCCAGATCTGATGATCTCTTGTTAGTCCTCACTCTTCTTAGTCTTCCTACAGCATTTGACTCTGTTGACCACCCTTTTCTCCTGTTATTTTTGGTCTCTTGAGTTTTGGAATATTATTTTCCCATTTCTCCTTTTCCCCCCATTAAATAGTTACCAGTTTGTCTTCCTCCACCCACCCCTTAATGATTTTTCCTAAGGCTCTGATCTTGGTCTACTTCTCTCTCTGGGTAATCATCTCCTGAGCATTGAACTTGCATTTCTAACTTCCTGTGGGCAGTCATGGGAAAGAATACATGCTTTTTCAGTTGTCTACTCCTCCTTTTGTTTCCTGGCTTACTGATTGCGATCTTTATACATCCAATCATCCAAGCTAGAAATTTGGAATGGTCTTTGACGTTACTTCTGCCTTCCCTGTGCCACATCCAGCCACTAAGTCCTAGCAGTTTTCCCTTTGAAATGTCCGTATTTTGTCTCTCCATTCTTATCACTGCTGCCTTCATTGAGGTCTTCGTGGACTATTGGGTTAGCATTTTAAATTTCCTCCCTGCCCTCAGTATCTCTTGCCTTTAAACTTTCTTCTGTACTGCTGCCAGCGCTGGATGTCTAAGGCACAGCTGATTAAATCATTCCTGTGTTAAGAGTCATTCATCGTCTCCACTTTGCACACAGGGTCTGGTCTGGATCCCTTGCCTGCCCCTCGGCGCCCTTCCCCATCAGACCACGTGCCTCCCGCCCTGTCTTCTCCAGCAGCTCCACCCGGCATCCTGACTGGCGTTCTGCCTCGTGCCGAGCCCCTAGCACAAGCAGTTTACTCTGCTTTTCCTCCTGTCTCTGCTTGGTTTTTTATTTCCTGGCCTGGCTCACTAGTTATCTTTTTGATGACGCATTTGTGACCCATCCAGGCAGAAAGCCTTGTCCTTCTCATCTCTCGTGGGACTTTGTTCTCACCCTCTGGTTTCTCTCATAGTATAGTCAGCTGTATGTGATTCTCTCTCTCCTCTGCTGGCTTTAAGCTCCTCAGAGGCATCTTTGTTTTCTCAGGTTCCAAAGTGTGGAAAGCACCTAATAAATATTTATTGAACTAAACGTTGTATAATCTATCTAGGTTCATGAAAGTTAAGCAAATGGCTAATTAGGGGCCCATAATCATTGCAAGTGCAGGAAGCACTAATAAAAAGCAAACAACTTCTCAGCTCTAACTTTAATATACAGCAATCTGAGAGTTTTGTTTTGTTTTTTTCTACAAATGTGGCTTTACTAAAATAAAAGAAAATACATTTCAACCAAGCTTGCATCAGTATAAGTTTGGTGTTCAGATGAACTGAAAACACGCATGTAATGGTTGGCTGAGTCAAATTGAGTGTCAACAATCTGTCATCTAACAATTGAGCTCTTTGTGATTGTTGAAGAGCACATATTAAGTTCCCCTAGAAAAAAGAATCTATTAAAAGTTATGCAGGAAGGTGAAAGAATAGTTTGTATAGCATTTTAGTTAACCAAAATTGCATTGTTAAATCTTAGGGTCCCTGAAATGCTTAGAGAGCACTGTAGAAAAATGCTTATACCTCTTTTGAAGCTGATTTTATCACAAACCTTAACCTAATATGATGCCAATAAAACCTTATCCAGCTATGCTTCTACTAGTGTTATCGCAGAAGTATTATCATGTTAGCAGAGGCAGATACTTTCAGTAGTATTGTGAAACCATGTTTGTGGAAGTATGTATCAATGCACGCATTTGTGTGTTTTTAACTTACAGACATTACAACTGGAGACTCCATTGCAAAGCCATAAAAGACCCAGGAGTATAGAGGCAGTTATAGATAAATTTATTTTTCCCCAGTGTTTATTTTTTCCTCATTTGTTCATTAAAACTTAAAAACACTGGAGTTATATATAAGATACCATATTACCAAACATGTGTTTCTTTCCTTTAACTATCAGTGATGCCATTAAAACAAATCACTTTTTAAAAATTGAAGTATAGTTAATTTACAATATTGTGTTAGTTTCAGATGTACAGCAAAGTGTAAAACTAATCACTTTTTGCCTCTGTAGGTGCTTTTTGCTTCTGTAGTTAGAACTCAAACCAAGGTAACTAGTAGACTATTTTTTTCTTCCTAAGGGACTTGGGAAAATGGGGAAATGCAGGAAAGAAAAAGTCAGTGTGACAAAAGCACACGGTGATTTTGACCTACTAGGGAACCAACACTCCAGATCGTAGGGTCCTTTGGTCCAAGTTGTTTGAACACTAAGACATTATTGCATTCGTTTGCTCGCAAAGACCTTAACTTTCATTATTCTTTACAATTTGCTGTTTTTGATAGTCGGTTTATAGTTTTATTTATTAACTATTTGTACAGTATTTATATCAATAATTATTAGACATTTTTCTACCATGATTAGGTAACTGGGCTGTTTAAAAAAGAAACACCCCCAGAATACCTAAATTTTTAATGTCACTACCTACATCTGCCAAAACAGATTAGTAGCACATTTCCAGAACAGAACAAATTGTCTTGATCTCCTTACCTAACACTGTGTTTTGTGTCAAATCCAGCTGCTTTCAGAGCAAGAATTCTTGCTGGAAGCTTATATTTTGACATAAAAATTTTGGGGGCTGCAATGTAAGGTAATTTTATCCTTCATTTGCAGGCTGAATATTGCTGTGTTACTAGTTTAGGGTATTCATACTGTAAAAATACCATATGATCATGATAAACTTGATCTGGTCTTAACTCACTGTGACCCAGTTGAACCTAATGGCCACATGAACTTGAATTTTCTGTTAAAGAAGTTAAAATCTCTTGGTTATATAAATAAGTGCTACTTTGTAAAATAATATTTACACCTCAGGTCTCGCTTCCTTCATAACCATATCATTGTCATTGCTGAGGGTTTTTTTTGTTTTTTTTTCCACCTACATTAGGTATCAGTTCTATGGTAATGATAAAAAAAATTGGCTGAGCAGAATTAAAACTTTAATCACAATATTTAAACATGGGTGTTCTTATAAAGAAAATTTCCTTATAGAATATTCCTGAAAATTCTTTTGGATTCAGTTCTATTGAAAATCATTTAAAAATCTTATCTCCTTTGCAGTAATAAATAGTACACTCTCTTTTGTATGTTAGTATTTCTTTGCTCGCTCAGGATCATACCCTGCTCATTATTTGTCCGTGTCATGTGATAGAGAATGTTTATTTGAATATGTAGTGAATCACAGGACAAATGCTGGAAGCGTCTTGAGGCATTATATTGTGGTGGCTAAGAGTTTGGGCTTTACAGCCAGACTGCTGGAGTTCAAATTCCTTCCTAGTTGCATGATCTTGGGCAAGTAACGTTACTGCTTTGTGCCTCAATTTCCTCATCTGTAAAATGAGTTATTCAGAGCGTTTAATGAGTTAATACATATAAGATGTTTACAACTGTGCCCGGTATGTAGAAAGTACTCAATAAGCATCTTTTACAGAATAATTGACCTGTTAAGTAGTATATCTAATGTAACAAAAATTCCAGTTAGTTGTACTTCAGTTAATCTATTTTTTGAATAATAAAATCAATAGCAATAATGATATTGTTTATGGAGTACACAGTGCATTTTCATTTTTACTATAAAAATTAAAAGTGCCAATAACTGGGATATTAATAACTTGAGGATACATGTACATTTGGAAAACAAATGAACCAGATACCCTGAGTACAACCCCATTATATAAACACGTGGTGCCTGAAATCTGAATTTCTGTCACTATTGTTTCCCCAGTGAAAAGGCCTCGAAATATTAGTTATACTTTTCAAAAATGATAGGTCTTGTAGATTTTAACAATTCTCTTTCTTCCCTAAGTCCAGTTACATTAAGATTTTTGTTTTAGACTGAAAATGAAAAGGGGTTAATTTGTTATAAAACACTGATGTCGGAATAATTTGCCAAACCCGTTTTACTGATCTCTTATTTTCTTTAATTTTCTTTACACCATATAAAGAAACCATGGGATATGTTTGGTTTCCAGAACTTTGGTATCATATTTTTATCCCACAGTACCTAATATATACATACTATTGATGTTCAATAATTGTTTGTTGAATAAATTAATCAGCATGACAGAAGTTTCATTCTTTGGCCAAATCATGTCTTCATTTGTTTACAGAGGCCTGCAGAGAGAATTAGGCAATGTAAGTGAGCAAACTGGGTGAGTGGCAAAGGAAGCAGTAAAGACTGTGGTCCTCTGAATCTGAAGGCTGGATTAAACACCAGCCAGAGTTTCTGACGTCTGCTGTGTGCAAGGAAAGGCTGTCTGCCAGAGACTAATGAATATATACTTCACATGAATGATTGAAATCCTTAGTCTAATATTCTAAACTATTTCCATTTTCTAGTTCAGTGGGTATCATGATTCCATAAAATAAATAAATACATGTACACACATATTTACCCCCTATATATTGATGCATAATGTAAAACACTTTAACCTGGAAGAAAGTTAGTTTAACAAAGGTCGCTTGTCTAGTGTCTGTTCATTTGCTGTATTTCTGTTTATTGAGAGTTGATGGAACTTTAGAGGTGCTTGCAAAAACAACTTTGTTGTAAATTTTCAAGCAATCAGAGGAGCTTTATAATTTATGTTAGTATGAATAACTTTTCTAATTAGAACAAAAGCGAAAGTTAAAATATTCCCAAGAAAGCATTGGCCAGTGTATAGCATGCATGTGTGGCATTTTTGCTGCTGGGGAGACCTCGTGGCTCTGCCCTCTCTGCAGAGATTTCAGAAGAAACTGGGAAAAACCACCTAGAAAAATGATAGTCCACTTTCAAGCTCTAACTGCTAGGATGGTAGCTGATGTCCCACAAGTTAAATGGGCTTCAAGGCACTGGACCAGTTTCACTGGACTTTCTCAGAGTTTTACCTCTTATTCTCTCTGTGAGTTCAGGTATATTTACATTATAGTACCCTAAGTCTTGATCATCTCTCCTGTTTTGAAGCCTTGACATAAACTACATCCTATAGTGAGAAGGCCAGTTTGCCAAACCTTTTCCTTTTTTCTTCCTGCTCTTAACATTTAACCTCTTCCTTGAAACTTGCAGCCTCAAGAACGCACCTCCCTGCCACGACCTTCCTTTTCCACCCCTTGCCTAATCTTTTGCTTGTGCACAATGTTACTCTCACCCTATGTATATTATTATTTAATGTTGGCACCTTTGTCTTTTCACTTTGTGTCTGTGTGACAGTGTGGTCTTTTGCCCTTTGAGGGCAAGGACCATAACTTTTGACTCACGGTGTTGATAGATACTTATGTAGTAAATGGCTGTTGATAGGGTATAAAGTTCACTGGGATTTTGAAGCTGTTCAAAGATAGTTTGAATCCTTTTGTAAATTATATGCAAAATGGACAGATTCTTTTTTACTGATACCCATACTATCAATAAAATGGACCATTCTCAGAATTGATGACCTATTAATAAAATGCTGCAGATAAATTTGAAAAATAATTATTGGAGGAAGAGAAAAGGGCATTTGGTAGCAAATCAAGTAAACTTTATTTTTCTAAGGTATTTGACTAGAAGAATTATGCAAAGAAATTGTTAATGTTTAGGCTGATTTATGTTTCTTCTTTCTAACTGCTGTTTGCTGCTCAAAAATAACTGTTTGGCAGATTTTCTCTACCTGTCTTTATCTCTTCCTGGTTTATGTCTATTGTCAATGCATTCTGATTACATATCTGAAGCATGCTCCTTTTATATGTTCTTATCTAATGTGATGTGGGATGTTGCATTATTTATTTCTCTTGAAAGTTGCCCACTGTTTATTATGTTATGACTGCAAGACTCTTCTACACAAAAGCTTTTTGGGTCTTAAGATCAGATTTCAAAGCTCTAAGTGCTTTGTGTCCCCCCTAAGTGGAAAGGATTTATAAGGTATTTATTGTATCCATACATCCTTAAGGAATCTGTTTAAATGACGGCTAATTCTCCTGCATTAGAAGCATTAAGATTCATTTGCTATGCATTGCATTAAATAAAAAGTATATATATTCCTTAAAGTATACTCTAATAATCTTCTATTTAGTTACAAATGTCATTTAGTACTTTTGAGTAAAACTCCATAGTATTTGTACAAAAGCTTAAAAGCAAGTTTAGTGCTACCTACCAATTTCCAAATAATACTTAATTTTTAATCACTAGTATTAAATTAGTAAGGCTTTTAAAATATAAAGTTTTCTTGCAATTACTTTACCTAATTGAATATCTCATTCTTAGCAAATACTTTGTTTCCCTCATCTTTTTCTATTCTTTTCTAGTTGATTCATTTATCTTTTACATAATAGACCCAAATTACCTTGTGTTGAAGGAAGAAGCTGCATAATGTACAAGACATTTTGTGTGTGATGGAATTTAACCTCAGTTTATGTCTCTCCCCTGCACAGTCCCTTCAGTCTGAATATGTTCATTACTAAGGCCTTGCCACTCCGGTGAAAGCTGTTCTACTCTTAGACACAATTGCTTCATCTGGACGAGCAATGTAGAGAGAAAGCAGCTGCTTTTGCCAGAAGAATATCTCTGCCTTCTTACCTTAAATTAAAGAGAGCACTAAGATAACACCTTCATGAGACTTGAAACCAGAAAACTCTGGTTAATGACTACTATAAGTGCACTGAAACTATGTTTATGAAGATGTCAACCCTTTTTAAGACAGTTTTCATGTTGAATTTGGTATTTTGAAAGGTTATTTTTTAATGTATTTCATAATACATTTGTTATTACATTTACATGTACAGTGTTATGTTATGTATGTATTGTGAACTTTAAAAGACTATTTTGATAAATTTATAAATATATAAAATTATGTAAAAACTAGACTATATTTTGACTTAGGTTTTCTTCCTGTTTGCTACCAAAAATTTGTATTTTGAATTTGTTTAGTATGGTTTTATCTACAATGAATAAATAATTCCTCTTTATTAAGAAAAAGTAAGGGAGAAAGTTTTTAGAAAGTGATTTTTCTGTTCCCACTGTGAATATGGCAGAACAGTTCATTCTTTTGGGAAGTCAGTCTAACTTAAGTTTATCCGAGTTTATCTCTAGCAAGAGTACAGTCATTTGATATGGCTTATTTAGACCATTTCATTTCCCTTTGTTTTTGTTGCTGAGCCATTTAGTTTTGCATCTTTGGGGGTTTTAACAAAATTTAACATCCAGCTGAAGATCAGAATTCATCGAATATTTCTTCTGAAAGAATGGTTTTGCTCTATGAAATGACTCTACAGTCCAAATGCTTTTCTTTCCTCCTCTCAAAAGAGTTCGTAACCCAATTAGAGTAATCTGGTTTTTGGTACGAGGTTTTTGGCTGTATTCACACATGGTCTGGCACCAGTTCTAAATCAATGAAGAGAAAAAAAACTGAAAAAGATGCTGCTAAGTAGTTCAATGTATTAATAGAGGAGATAAGTTTAAAACAGATCACAAACCCCTGACACACAAGCTGGCATATCTGAAACCTAACATGAAAATGAAAGGACTCCTAGGTACTTCACAGCCCTTTCATGTAAATGTAATCTTATATTTAGGTTCCAGAAGCCTGTAAGCTTCTTTTCCTTGGGGAGTTGGGGAGTCTTTGATCCTGTTTGTTTTCCATGCTGCTTAAGAATGGACTACTCAGAGACAGTTCAGTGGATTCATATGAAGCGCTTTACTCTCAACCGTTGAGTTATTTATCATATATTTATTAGAAGGGGGTACATTGAGACTATTATACATGCTTCATCAAAACATCTTGTTTATGTTTTACATTTTAAAAAAGGCATTTGAATGAATGTTTGACTCAGGTTCGTTAATTTAACCTTCAAAAACTGAAGTACCAAACAATTGCACTAAACTGATGAAAAAAAGGAATTGTATGTTTTAGGAATCAAAACTTAAACTAAGTGGAATTAAACTGTATACCTTTTCTAAAGCTAAAATAGTAAAATATTTTATTATGAGTTATTGTAAAAAATGATTGGTTAATTGTATAGGAAAATGATGTATTTTTTCAAAATTGTCAGTGAAGAGTAATTCAGATGATATTTGAGAAGTGGGGGAAAGGGAACCATATTGACAGTTTTAGTTCTGTGAATACTAACTTATGTGCAGCTACTAAATGATTGTAAAATTGACTACTGTAAATTTTTCATAATTATGTGTGTACTTAGTCATATGTATCTACATGGGTATGTCTTAAAATTATTTATACACATGTGCATACATAGACAAACCGAGAAGTATATGTGTATAATATAGAAAGTATATAGCAAAGTGATTCTACTCCAATAATAAAAATTGTTTGACATGTATTTTGTTATGAATAGTTTACCTTCAAAAAGATATTTTGTTCTATTTTAAAGTGTAGAATAATACACTGCTAATAAATAATAAAAGTTTTATGCAATTTACATTCTCCTTGGCTTTTGTAATTTGGATTTGGAGTTATCAATGTACTGAAGTATTTTTTATAATTTTATATTTAATCCACTCTGGTTGGTGCCTTTCGAGCTTCTGAAATTCTCTGTTGCAGGTTTTTAGTTTATAGACTTCCCAGGTTGTGGTCATTTCCTGAAATATGTGACAGTGAGCACAAAGAAATCTTATACTTTGAATTTCACAAGAGTCAGGTAATGTCAGGCTCTTACTGTCTTCCTCCATATATAATTTTCCTTTTTGTTAATAAAATACTGTTCATATCAGTGTTTTGGGCCTGCTTGATCATTTATGACTATTGTATGATACACTGGTCATCAGTTCCTTTTGAGAAAGAATAGCTGCTTTTTTTTAAAGGAGAAATTATAGAAATAAATCAGATGGCACAAACCTCGCCACTGTTGGATCTATGCCCTGAAGAGCTGGCGTGGGAGGGAGAAGCTGCATTATTTATTGGAGATATTTTATGTATTCAACTAGACCTCTTTGGGTTGTGATGTTTCTGAGGTTTTCCCCTTCTCTTTTGTCTTCTGAAATTTTTCAGAACACATAGGAAAGATTGTGGGTGGGAAGATAGTTTCACTTCTTGAGTTGGGAATCTGCCAATTAGCTGTTCTCACAACACTGCATGAGACAGTTGGAGTACCGAGGTTGTCATGGGACCACATCTTAGAGAAGGAGATTTTTTATGAATTCATCAACCTGTCTAGAAGGGCAGAAAATCAGATTTAGTTCTTACAAAAAACATAGTAGAAAAATCAGTTAACTAGTTCCAATAAATTTCTCACCTACCAGTCATTGAGTTCACATGGTTTTGTTACCCTTAGATGTCAAATGATTTCTTTCTTTCTTTCTTTCTTTTTTGGCTGCACTGGGTCTTTGTTGCTGCGCGTGGGCTTTCTCTCTAGTTGTGGCGAGCAGGGGCTACTCTTCGTTGTGGTGCGCGGGCTTCTCCTTGTGGTGGCTTCTCTTGCTGTGGAGCACGGGCTCTAGGCGCGTGGGCTTCAGTAGTTGCAGCATGCCGGCTCTGTAGTTGTGGCCTGTGGGCTCTAGAGTGCAGGCTCAGTAGCTGTGGCGCACAGGCTTAGTTGCTCTGCAGCATGTGGGATCTTCCCGGATGAGGGTTCGAACCCGTGTCCCCTGCATTGGCAGGCGATTCTTAACGACTGCGCCACCAGGGAAGTCCCTGTCAAATGATTTCTAGATCTCCAAACACACCTGGAGAGGCTGCCCTATGTATGTATTCAGCTGTGATTCAAATAACAGCAGGAACATGAGTTGACCCACGGTAAGCTCTACAAATGTGTTTTCAAAATTGTTCTCACTTGTATGCTTTCCTTGGTGACATGTGTTAAACCATCACTGTGTTAAAAAGTTTCTACTTAAACCAGTTGTCAGTGTGTAAGCTGAACAGTACTCTGTGGTGTTTCATATCATATAAGAAGACTGTGCTCTTTCCCAAAGTGCCCTCCTAAGGCAGAGTTGCCTGCAAAAGCCTTGCAGTCCTCTTCGCAACACTCAGCACAGCAAGACTTTGCTCGCTGTGTATCTGCTCAGAAGATTAATTAGGGAGGTTTCCAATTACAGCGAGACACAATCTACAGCATAACAGAAAACTTTTTTATTTACACATAGGTTGTGTAGAGGTGGCACCTCTGGCAGAGAAAGGAAAGCAGAAAATAACTGCATTAAGTTATTTTGAGCTGGATTGATATGTTAATATATTCCCACCCAGTTCCTTCTCTATGGATTGAATTATGATAATCATCTCAAGAAGGAGAAAAATAGCTTTTCTAGAGAATTTAAAACTTTTTTTGGTGAGTACAAGTAGAAACTTATATTGGAAGACTGCTTTTAATACAAAATTCCAATTATTTGGAATCGGTTTTAAATGGACGAACATAAATTGACTTTTCACTCACCATACCTCGCTTTATTTAACCTGCATACCACCAAAATGGAGATGACTCACAAAGCCTACTTTGGTTTGAATCAAGTTGATCAAAGCTTTTATGAGAAGCTGGACTGCAAACGTTTACATTTACATTAAACTTCAGAATCAGGGGTAACGATCTATCAAATGTGTTTTGTTTATTTATATTATGGTTCTCTTCCAAAAGGATTTAAGGTGGCTTCAAAGATTGGAGAGGGCATATCATAGAGGAGTGAGAAGGAAGGGGCTTTGGACACCAAATTTTGAGGAAACTGATGCTGAGACTTAAAGCTGAGATGAACAGCCTCTCAGATGTCATAGGATATGGTCTACTCTTAGGTTGGGCACATTTATACTAAATGCACACCTCTGGTCGGTTCCAGAGCTCCTTATTGGTATTTATTTTACTCAAAACTTTAAGAATAATATAATACATGATTGTTAGTTATAAGCTCTATGCTGTACAGTGGATCTCTAGAACTCATCTTGTGGAACTGAAACTTTGTTATTTGTTTGACTAATGTGCTAAGAGGGTAGATCTTAAGTTATCACAAAATAATAATGATAATAATAAAGAAGATGGGAGGAAACTTTTAGAGGTGATGGATATGTTTATGGCATGGGTTGTGGTGATGTTTTCATGGAAGTATACTTACCTCCAAACTCATCAAGTTGTATACATTAAATATGTACAGCTTTTTGTATGTCAGTCATACCTCAATAAAGTAGTTTAAAAGTTTTTTTAAAGAAGAGGTTATCTCCAAGTGAGATTGTCAGTCTTGATATCCAGATCCCCCAAAATGATTACGTCAGGTACATGGCATAGGAAGTTCAAAGGACAAATTGAAACCAGAGATCAGAATAGGATAATAATAGTCTATGTAAGTATCTGTCTATCTATCATCTATCTATCAATCATCTATCTATCTATCTATCTATCATCTATCTAGAATTTATCTGACCTTTACTGAGAGCTAGTGTACACTAAGCTGTAAAATGTAACTTGTGCCTTTTTGTCTTGAGAAGTAAAATTTGGAGGATACAGGGGTCCCAGAGCCTTGAGATTAAAGAAGCCAGTCCATTTTGTCTTAATTTATTTTTGGATTTGTTGGGTCTTCATTGCTGCGCGTGGACTTTCTCTAGTTGCGGCAAGCTGGGGGCTACTCTTCCTTGTGGTGTGCGGGCTTCTTATTGCTGTGGCTTCTCTTGTTGTGGGTGCTCTGGGCGTGTGGGCTTCAGTAGTTGCAGCATGCAGGCTCAGTAGTTGTGGTGCACGGGCTTAGTTGCTCCACAGCATGTGGGATCTTCCTGGACCAAGGCTTGAACCCATGTCCCCTGCATTGGCAGGCGGATTCTTAACCACTGAGCCACCAGGGAAGCCCCGTTCATTTTGTCTTTGTTTAAAAAAAAACAAAAAAAATTAAAACTCTGGAGGAAATGGAACCATTTTTAAAAATCTAGGTTCCTTGCAGGCAGAGAGAATTTTAGCACCATACTGCACATACTAAGAGAGATCCCATACTCCAAGAGGCAAGTTCCACGCAGTTTTTTTTTTTCAATTCTAGAAGCGTGTAACAAATTCACCTCTCATGTAGCTTGGGTTGTAAAGTAATATGGCATCTGCTGACAGTGACCAGCAGGGTTGGATAGACCTAGTTTTTCCTGATGTGAGGAAATATATAAAATTCACTTCCTCTTTCTCCCTTGGCCACTTTTCATACCAATTTCTTTCACAAGCATAGCAGCCGATTCCAGACTTTTCCTGCTGCTTGAGGCCTAGCCAGGAGCTTACATTACCACTTAGATCACAGGCCTTCAATGATCAAAGAATAAATGCCCAGGGCCATGTTGAAGGGGAACACTGCAGAAACCATAAGACAGAGCAGAGACACAGGTGGCAGAATCACTGTACTCAGAGATTTTCGTGTCCCCTCACCAGAGAGCACCTCCATGGAGTTCTCTTTCTCAGATACTGCACCAGTGACCGAAAGAGGGACGCTGGTCCTGAGATGACTGTACTGTCACGACAAGAAGTGGAACTGCTGAGAGAGACCTTGATCATCCACCAAGCTGACAAACTGAGACTTTAGAAAGTTTGATCTCCTTTTTAAAGTCAAGTCATGGGGAAAATTATCCTTAATTAAGGATTCCAGTTTAAGTGACAGGTGGTTAGGATTGTTAATTTTTAAAGTAAACCGAAAGAGGGAAGTTCATCCATCTGGTCTGGAGGAGAGATACCAAGATAGGAACTAAACCAGGAACTAATTATTTATCAGCCAGTCTGGAGATAGGAGAAGCCCTGTTTGTCGGTGTCCCCAGGACCACCCCCAGGTTTGATGATTTGCTAGAAGGACTCACAAGACTCAGCACTTGTTTGCACTGACAGCTAAGACTTATTACAGTTTGATGCAAAGCAAAATCAGCAAAGTTGCATGGAGTGAGGTCTGGAGGAAACCAGGTGCAAGCTTCCAAGAGTCCTCTCCCAGAAAGTCACACAGGATATGCTTAATTCTCCAGCAACCAGTAGTGGCAACACATGTGAAGTGTTGTCTCCCAGTGAAGCTCATTAGACCCTAAGCACCCAAGGTTTTTTTTATCGGGGCTGGTCATGTAAGCACCCACCACCCAGCATGAACCAAAATTCCAGGCTCGAAGAAGGAAAACAGGCATTCTGCATAAACTTTATTGTTTGCATGGTCTAAGGACAGTGAACCACCCTTATCATTAGGGGAAGTCTGATAACAGCCCAGGGATCTGTTTACCAGTCAAGTTCCCAGGTGCAAGCCAAGGCCAACCTTGAAAGCAGGCTTTTCCTAGGACACCTGTCTCAGGCCTGCTACATAAACCCTTTTTTGCACACTCTGTACCGTAGCCAACTGATTTGTAGTAACTAAAGCACATTTAAATTAATGTGCAGTTAGCTTTATCTTAACAGGACTGACCCAAAATCCCTGTTTTCAAAAGACTTCTTTGTGGAGGGGAGGAGTTGTGATCCAGGAGACAGGGGATCTATCCTTGGAGTCTCCACTGCTCCAGATGGGCCAGAGTTCCTGTTTCTGCTTTGTTTTTAAATGGATAAATTTGGAAGTGCTACAGCTTCCCCTTCCTAAACACTACTGGTTATAGTAGACATGCCACCACCCAATGTCTCCAATATTCTAATCCCTTTCAGGGCAAACTAGAGTAGGAAAAACTCTCTGAGTTTCTTTGCTTTAAGAGATGAACTAGTCTAATTTTTTCTCCTAATATTTACCCATTATTTAATATGTAAAAAGAAATAAAAATATGGGTTAATATTTTTTTCTTTCCTTTTTTAAAAAAAAATTTTATTGGAGTATACTTGATTTACAATGTTGTGTTAGTTTCTGCTGTATAGCAAAGTGAATCAGTTATAGATATACATATATCCACTCTTTTTTAGATTCTTTTCCCATATAGGTCATTACAGAGTATTGAGTAGAGTTCCCTGTGCTATACAGTAGGTCCTTATTAGTTATCTATTTTATGTATAGTAGTGTGTATATGTCATTCCCGATCTCCCAAAATATCCCTCTCCCTGCCTTCCCCCACCCCATAACCATAAGTTTATTATCTACATCTGTGACTCTATTTCTGTTTTGTAAATAAGTTTATTTGTATCATTTTCTTAGATTCCACATATAAGCGAAATCATATGGTATTTGTCTTTCTCTGTCTGACTTACTTCACCTAGTATGAAAAAAACCCCAGAAATATAATTTTAAAATATTGCAAGTTTTACAATATTAAGATAAAAAGTATTGAAAATTTAAATATAAAATATAATTAAATAAAAATGATAAAAGATTTATATAAGTTGATAAACTGCTTAAAATAAAAGGCAAATCTAAATAATAAAATATGCAGTGGAATAATACCATTAAGGAACTGAAGATTTAAAAGAATGAGGAGAATAATCTAAAATAAATTAAAAATAAATCAAACAAAAATGACCTGGATTGAAAAAAATCAAAACATAAAAAATAAAGATAAATTTAAAACACTCTTAACAAAGCAACAGGGCTGCTTGAGCAGAGAGATTTACAGATGCCCACAGGCCTCCCATTAAGCCTTATCCCAAGGTTGTGCTACCCTGGACAGGTGTGAGAGTCAAAAGCCCCAGGCAGAATATTCCAAGGAAAAGACTTACGAACAAGACGTTTTGTCGGCTCAGATTCTCTCAGTTAGATTTCCAGGCTGGTGTGTGCAGACCTGCAAAAGCTGTTAAGCCTTGGGGGAATATTAAGAATACATTATTTTTATTGAGTCATTGCTTTAAGCCAGACATTGTGCTAAGTGCCATAAATCTATAAGTAAATCTATAAGCTATCTTACTATGTAGACCTGAGAGGTTTTAGGTGGACAAAACAGAGGTGGAGAAGTGACGTGACTTGTCCAAGGTCATATGGCTAGCAAGAGGGACAGCCCAGATTTAGACACAGACTTAATTAATGCCGAAGCCCATCACGTAAGCTTCTTTGCTATATTACACGTAGCCAAAGAGCCTCTTTTAAATATGGCCTGATTGCTGTGAAAGAACACATCAAAATAAAATACCAGACACACCAGGTATTATTACTTTGAAAATAGAGCATGTTTCGAGGCAGGGAGTCAGAGACACGTATATAAATTAATCATCTCTTGCTGAGTCTCAACTGGCATGAAAAAATCTAAAAAGGCTAAGAATTCATGCGCTGGAATCTAATGGATGAAAATTAAATTCTTGAAATTTTAAAAAGTTGTTTTAATACAGTGTTGAAAAAATTAGCTGGCCAAAAAGCAGAGGGTTCAGGTTTGAAGTTTCCACAGCCACCTGGCTGTGCATCTTTTTGACATGCCTGAGTGAAATCTCACACAACAATGAGCGATGTCTAATAAACAGGCCATTTAAGGAATTTTTAATATAAATTTTTACATTGTCCTAATAACAAACCCTGGGCAATTCTTTTCCAAAACATATTGTTCTCTGGGTTTTAATGGGCTCAAACACTGTGCATTAATATACCTGACATATCAGAATTAGAGTCCTGTTTAATAAAATATTTCATTGAAAGCATACATTGTGGATTTAAGTTAATATGTTATTTTTAAAAGTAGGGCTTCCCTGAAAAATAAAAAATAAAAAGTAGGGCTTCCCTGGTGGCACAGTGGTTAAGAATACGCCTGCCAGTGCAGGGGACACGGGTTCGAGCCCTGGTCCGGGGAGATCCCACATGCCCCGGAGCAACTAAGCCCGTGCGCCACAACTACGGAGCCTGCACTCTAGAGCCCGCAAGCCACAACTACTTACTGGAGGCCACGCGCCTAGAGCCTGTGCTCCGCAACAAGAGAAGCCATTGCAATGAGAAGCCCATGCACCGCAACAAAGGGTAGCCCCCGCTTGCCACAACTAGAGAAAGCCCTTGCACAGCAACAAAGACCCAAAGCAGCCAAAAATAAAATTAATTAATTAATTTAAAAAATATATGATTCTTGTAAAAACAATCAGAGCTGTACAGAGTAAAAGATTCAAATCCTCCTTTCCCTCAAATCTGCTAACCTGAAGTAATTGTGATCACAGATTAGACTTCCAGAATATTTTTCTAAAGCATGTTCTGTACTTAAATAATGACTCTATCCGAACACCCAAAATGTTATGTGTTTTCTTGTTCCTGCACAAATACACTCAGTGTTCCAAACCATGTGCTGGATAAAAGTAGGCCCTGTCCCCTCTTGTGAGTTATGCTTTAAGGCTTCTTCTTACATATTTTTACGTGCCACATACAGTCAACCCTTTTAGTGGTTAGCATACTTTTTACCTTCTTCAAAAAGCCTTTTCCTACTTTGGATTCGGTGAACTGTCATTGTTTGCCCCTCACTGCGCTGTGACATCTTTGATTAAGTCTGTAGGTCCTTTGTTGCTTATCCCAGGTACCCGACTCATAATAGGATAGTTTGGACCCTTTTATTTCACTTTGCTTTTTTTCATATTTTCTCTGAGTGCTTCAGAAATTAAGTGCTACATAGGTTTTATTTTCTAGGGGAGACTCTTAGTCATTAGATCCAGAAGTTTGAGTGAAATCTGGTTCAGGACGTCTTCCTGCTGGGAGCAGAACTTTGAAGAGGCTTTATCAGAAAAGATTTAGGAAAGTTTAATGTGCTGCTGGCTCTGGTGTCTTTGCTGGTCTAGAAAGAATGGAGATGATGAGAAAGGCATAAAAAAAAAAACTCATACTGACCCACAGAGATTGGAAAGTTGACCGTAGATTAATATTTCATTCATTCATTCAACAAAGTTTATGAGAGGCTGCCAAGGAGCTACAGATATAAAGTAAAAGTCCCTGTGCTCAAGTTCACAGTCTTGGGAAGAACACAGACACCTAAATAATGCCCATGCAGTGTGATGACACCTTTTTCTTGGGAAATGCTGGCAGTCCCGAGGAGAGCGTGTGGGTAAAAAGAGGAGGCTTCCCAGAGCAGCAAGCATTTGTTGAGACGGTTTTGAGGACAGCAGGAGGTGTAGAATTAATGTTGGTCTTTTTTTTCCTAGTTAAAAACCTGAATGTGTTCACCCAGCAAGGAACTCAAAGAAACAATAATCTTGAGACCGGTGGAGTCACCTGCTGTGGTGATTCCCACCAGCTCTCTGCCCTAGCAGGATCCATACTTTTGAGACTTTAAGGTGGGCCCCAGAGGAGATGAAGTGGTTTGCAGGACAAATGAACTGCCTGCTCCATCCTTCCTGCTTTTCCACAAATGTACAAAATCGACTAAGGGAGGGGGGCAGGGTTGTGTGTTGGAGGGGGTCATAGAGGGTCTGCAGGAATAGAGGCATGAAAACACTTTAACTTTATTGGAATGTGACTTTCCTGACACTCAATTTCCTCAACTGGCTGCTTTAAAGGATGTATATAAATGTAACATTAAAATGATTGTAAAGTGAGATTCATATGGAACTGTGATTCTAAATTCTGGCTGCATGAGAATCACTTGGGGAGTGTTTTAAAACCAGTGACGCCAAGGTCTTACCTCAGAGTAATTATACCAGAAAGTGGTGCATGGGGCCTGAAATTGCTTTTTTAGGCTTTAAAATTAAACAAAAACAAAAACTTCTTCATTAATTACTGGTACACAGTAGGATTAAGGAATTGAGGGGAGAAAGCCAAGGTTTCCAAATATTTAACACTGTCTTTTTAAAATAAGATATTTAATTGTTCAGAGTGGCTTTCAAAATCAAGATTTAGATTGAGAAATAATAAGCTAAATAGGGCCCCTCCCCCATCTATCAGTTAACAAATATATTGCTCAAGGGCTTGTGCTCAGAACCCAAGGGAATAAGGGAATAAAAACAAGGGGGAAAAGGGTAAGAAGGTATCTTCTCCCCGCCTTCATCTAGGTCTTCAAGGAGTTCACAATACAGTTGGGGAAATTATCTAATCATGTATTGGTTGGGTTTTTTGTTTGTTTGTTTGTTTGTTTTTTGGATTGTGAGAGATACCCAACTTTAACCAGCTTAGGACACAAGGAGCTTATAGAGCCCAAGGACTAGGAAGTGGCTGGACTTAAGGTAAAGCTGGACCCAGGATCTGGAAACCAGCAGGTGTGCCCTATCTCTCTCTGCACGGCAGACAACAGGGCTGCTGGGAGCTGCTGCTTTATCGCAAGTTCAGCTTCAGTCACCCAGAGAGATACTGGCTGCCTCTCAGACTCAAGCCCACACCTCTGGGGAGGGACTCACATTCACCTCTGGACTTACAAACCATATCTAGTGGGTTGGGATTGGGCTCACAGAAGAACAGGTCACCTCCCGTTGAAATCAAGTGAAGGATAGATTTCTGAACAACAGGTGTTCTAGTCCCAGAAGAACAGGTGGAGGGAGGGGCCATCAAAACAAGTGTCCACTACACTGTTACAGGACAAGAAAGTTACAGGACAACCCTGGAGGACAGTGTGGTGCAGATGTAATGAGCAAAGGAATAGTACAGAGTACCGCTAGCCCCACCTGAAGAAAAGCCGGACCTTTGGAGCAGCCTCTTGGCAGGGTTGGGTCTATGTACACACTTAGGTTCCCCACTGCGTGTGGGGTATGGAGGTGTTTGGGAAGAAACGAGGCGGTGCAATAGGGTGTTTGCGCACAGGGAATCGCCACCTACTCTACACCCAATGGGCAGCAACACGGGAGGGGTTAGTTTTATCTACAGTGTTTGAGGGACACCTAAGTGGAGATGTGTGTGTTACAGTCAGAAATGGGGCAAAGTCCCCGACTTTTAAATTCCAGAACAGGGAGGCTTCTCACACATACTTAGCAGCTGCTTTCACCAGGGCTCACAGGGCTGGCCCGGTATCCAGAGGAATTCTTCAAGGATTAGAAAATAAAGGAATATGCCGAGAAAAGGGCTTCTGGAAATTGATGGGGATTGGGTGCCTTATTTCTGAGATGAGGAAAATAGAAAATATTAGTTTTTCTAACCACCACTGATTGCCTAGATGAGGCAGAAATAGGGTAGCAGCTTCTGGTCATCTTGCTCCCTAATCTAATTTAGACTTTAAAATTATAAGGAAATTTCTTAGATTTTTCTTGTTATTTCTTTCCTGATCTTGTCAATCTTGCTTACCGTCATCATTAAGGATGGTGATAATTGTGATCAGACATCCAAAAGTGTATGATTTTTTTTTCTTTTCAGTGATATGTGAAAACACACACACACAGCGCTCTCTTAAAGTAATTTGATCTCATCACTAAAACTACCTAAAATAATTCCTAAACACTTGACAACATGAAACTCTCTCCATCCAGTTCCTATCTCTTTCAGACAGAAATATTTTTTAAGCAGATTTAAAAAATAAACTATATTAAACCGCTTACTGGAAAAAAGTCACTTCTGGACAGAGACCAAGCCAAAGCAATTTTAGCTCAAATTGGTTTTCCTGGAAAAGCTGAAAATGTAGTTCAGAAAAGCAATGCCTTGGCAACTTTACAAATCAACACTCAGAAACTAACAAGATCAGTCTACATATCCTCCACTGCAGTGATTCTCAAATACTGGTGTAGGAAAGAATCTCCTGGGGAGCTTGTTAAAATGCAGATTTCCGGGCCCAGACGGTAACTCTGACCCAGACCCGGGTGGTTTTGGTACAGGAGATGTGAAGGTCACAGTTCAATTAACTGAAAAGACAAACAGAGAGAATTATAAGTTGATAGGACTAGAAGGAGGAATTGTGTTTATTATGTTGTTTTGCTATGAAGTTATTTTGTTATGAGGTAAACACAATTTATCTCTTAGCGCCCCTCAGTGGAGCCACCTGTCTTCGTGTCATGGGACAACTTGGCTTGAGGCACAGATCCGTCACTATGTGTGTAAGTCATTCACTCTCTTTGGGTTTCAATTTTCTTTTTTGTAAAGTGAGGAGACTGGATGACATCAATGGTCCTTAACCATTTTGAGATTACAGTCTCCTTTGAGCAGCTAATAAAATTCTTTTATCTTTTCTCCAGAAAAATACACAAATATACACATACATGTTTGCACACAAATTTAGGGAGGATGACAGTTCCCTTAACAACCTCACAGGGACTTCCTATGGCAGTGACGCTCAGAGCTAGAGAACTGGCTCATCTAAACTATGTTTCATACCCCCTCCCATTCAGATTTGTTCCATTAAGGGGCATCCTCCACTCTCCGCCCCCTGCAGGGAACCACCTTTGTCACCAATAGGTGTGGCACACTTATAAGATGACCACTTCATGAAGCTGTTTGCATACATTTAATCATTATGTGACTCCTCGGAGGCAGTTGACATGATCTTCAATTTACAAATGAGAAAACTGAGGTTTGTAAAGGTGCAATCACTTGCCTGAGGTCACATGCTAATAACAAACAGGCTTTGGATTTGACCCTGAGCTCTTAACCTCTCTGGCTGGATAATTTTTTGTCGCAGGGGGGTCTGTCCTGTGCCTTGGGAGATGTTTAGCAGCATCCCTGGCTCTACCCATTAGATGCCAATAACATTGCCCCACCCAAGCTGTGACAACCAAAAATGTCTCAAGACATTGCCAAATGTACCCTGGCGGGCAAACTAGCCCCCAGCTGAGAACCATGCTCCACGGTACACCCCCCTGATCACTTTACTATAGCGAGCTGACATCACTGAGGAGGAAATAGAGAATCTCTCTGAAGGCAGGAGAAAAGTTGAGGGCCATCATGGCAAGGTCTCACGGACCCCAGGTAAAGGGCTTCAGGATAGAACAAACTATAGGTCGTTTTCAGCTTCATAATTCTCTAAATTCTTAATTTCTAAAAACTCGACCATTGAGCTTTGTGGTAATGGTAGAATGCTCACACACAGTTGAATTATTCCTAAGTTTGGCTGTGAAACATCAAAAGCTGTTGCTCTTCTACGGTCCAAACTGGCCCATACCCCACGATTCCCAGTTGTGTTACTTCTGAGAGACCAAGATCTGAGGAAGTACAGCTGGGATTTGAAATGGGATTTTAGACTGCCTCAGTGTTGTGCTTAGAGAAGCTGCTCTGTGGCTTGGCTGACGGCAGACCACAGGAAATGAGCACTTTGTCAGTGCTGCCACTTACCCCTTGATTTCGCAAAGCACTTGAGAGAGTTGCTAGATCTTGTTTTGGTGGATTATGAAATTGAGTACTAGAAAAGTCCACACTGGATCCTGTCACGGGTGGGGTTATATGAGGAGGGGTTGTTAGGAACAAAAGTTCTATTTAAAGAAAATCTGGTGGCATAAAGCATGAAGATATGGTTACATGAAGCTTTTACAGTGTTTGAGAAAAATCGCAACGCTTTGCAGCATGACTGAGGCTGGTTGTATCTCTTGAGAAGCAAATTGAGATAGAAATTTTGATCCCACATATCAAAGGTTCCCAAGGGACCTATTCAGTCAACAAATGTTTAAGTATTTCCAATGTGTCAGGCACTCTGATCAAAAACAGAGCCTGGCCCTGGACTAGCTTACGGTTTGGAGAGGGAATAAACATAGCCGGGAAGCCTGGCTGTGGCTGGGATACACTCGGGTGCTTTGGGGGAACCCAGGCTGGACACTCGCTTGTGGAGATCAAGAAAGACTCCTTGCACGAGGTGAAGCCTGAGCTCATACCTGGAAGCTGCGTAGGACTTAGCTGGGCAGGAGTGGGGCAGATTGTGGAGAGACAGCCATGAGGAAAGTATGCGCTGAACAAATAGAGATGCCCGGATGGGAAGGAGAGGAGAGGCTGGGCCACACTCAGGAAGGGCACGCCCACAGCATGGCTGGAGCACAGGTGAGGAGTGAGGATGCGGTGGAGAGGTGAGGATGTATGAGGTCACGTGGGGATTTATGTGGGACCGTTTTAAGACTTCTGCAGACCTCAACACTTTTGGAGGCCCCATCACAGGTCATATCAAACATGAAAATGTATCCTGATTCCGCCTTAAACTCAGTTATGAATAACAATGAATTGAATTGCAGTTGACTATTAATAGCATGTCCCTTTCTATTTCAAAGTTTCCTTTTTGTTTTTCAGAGCCAGTAATTCTTTCTTTCAGATACCAAACCTTTTCAAAGGGTATTAAAAAGCTGGCATGAAACTATAATTCAAAAAGATACATGCACCCCTATGTTCATAGCAGCACTATTCACAATAGCCAAGACACAGAAACAACCTAAATGTCCATCGACAGATGAATGGATAAAGAAGATGTGGTACATATACACAATGGAATACTACTCAGCCATAAAGAAGAATGAAATAATGCCATATACAGCAACGTGGATGGACCTAGAGATTATCATACTAAGTGAAGTAAGTCAGAAGGAGAAAGACAAATACCATACGACATCACCAATATGTGGAATCTAAAATACGACACAAATGAACCTAACTATGAAATAGAAACAGACTCACAGACATAGAGAACAGACTTGTGGTTGCGGGGCGGGGGGAGAGGGATGGAATGGGAGGTTGGGGTCAGCAGATGCAAATTACTATATATAGAATGGATAAACAACAAGGTCCTACTGTATAGCACAGGCAGCAGTATTCAATATCCTGAGATAAACCATAATGGAAAAGAACATAAAAAAGAATGTATGTATAGCCAAATAAAATTTTCTGTACAGGAGAAATTAATACAACATTGTAAATCAACTGTACTTCAATAAACAATAAAATAAAATAAAAATGAAAAAACTAAAAAGCTGGTATGCTCTAGGCACTGTGTTTATAGGGCCCTAATCACAATGTCTTGTTTTAAACTTGCAGGTTTAAACCTGCGTAAACCTGAGAACTGCCCCCCTCCACTGCCCAGCATCCATTCTCTCCGTTCTCCTGCCCCTCCCGAGTTTTAGTAGGGCACGTGAGTTAGAGTGGTCCCAGCTTCTCTTGCAGCAAGGAGCAGCCATGTGACTGCTGGGGTTTTGGCCACTGGGGTGTGTGCAAAAGTGATAAGTGGAATTTTCAGTTCACATCCTTATGTAGAAAGCTGGCTACCCCGCTTTCTTTTTATCCAATCCCTGCCAGCTGGAATGTGGACACTGTAGCAGGGAAACAATGTCAGCCATGTAGACAAGGATAACATCCCAGGGCACTGGCTCTTGTACTGTAGCATGCATCAGAGTTACCTGGAGGGCTCGTTAAAACACAGATCACTGGGCCCCATCACCAGGAATTATGATTCCTGGTGATTCACAAGTTTCTAAGTGATGCTAATACTGCTGGCCAGGGAGCACACCTTGAATACTATCATCACCCTAAGGGGTGGTAGAGCACTGAGAAGATACCTGGGTTTCTCAGTGGTCCTGGGCGGTTGATCTGTCTTCCATCTGGACTGCTCATTATTTTTTTAAACCTCTATAGTTTTGGGTCTCCTTGTTACATTAGCTTAATCTACCTCAGCTAATCCACGTTAAGAACATTAAACTTCACCAAAGGAGGTGGTATAGTGTAGTGGTTGAGTATGGGCTAGTGGGTTTGAATCTTAGTTATGTCACTTCCTAGCTGAACTTGGGCAAGTTATTTAACCCCTTTGTGACTCTGTTTTCTCATCTATTAAATGGATTTAAGGGGACAAGTCTCCCTACACCTTACATCCCTTTCTAGACCATGTTCATTACCAGGAACCCAGAATTCTGTGCCTGGTGGCCATGAACGCACTTCCATGACCTGTGTGGACCTCCTCTCTGGCTTTGCCCTTCTGATGACCGACTATGCTTTCCAGGTACCACCCTAGGTCTGAGGTGTTGCCAAGGAGTGGCTGTGTGACAAGGATGTGAATGAAACTTGAATGGGCAGGCTGGCATGTCCTATGTTAAAATAAGGCCCCTCTGGCATGTGGGGAAAAACTGGGGTGAACTGTGGGCCAGAGGCAAACTCTCTGAGTTGTCACATTCCAGTGGCATGAAACAATTTATAAATCTGAGAATTCTAAATTTGAGCCTGGCTTTCTAGCATATTTGTCAAGATAGGAGAATAGAACATGTTTTATTTAACAGTTTGATAGCTTGATTTATGATTTTAAAATATTTAGACATGTGACCTATGGACTTTTATCTGGACTCCTGCCCTGGCCTGCAAATTTAGGCCCTAGCCTGGCTACCTTGTAGGTCTGGCACGAGGACTAAATAAAACAAGAGATGAAAAATACTCAAAACAATGCTTGGTACATATGGTATGTGTACATCATTAGCAAAGATGATATTTATGAGTCTCCTGAGGGCAACAGGTGACCCAGTGAAAGGTTTTAAGCAGAATGTGACATTTTCTTGCTAGTTTTCCTACAAATATTGATTAAGGGTCTACTATGTGCCTGGTACTGTTCTGGGAGCTGCCAATAATAGTAGTGAACAAAGTAAACCTCCTTTTTCCAAGGAATGTATATTAGAGTAGAGGGTAGGAAACAGATAAAAATAAATATATTTAAGATGTCAAGTGATGTCTTTTGGTTTTAGAAAGATCATATTGTCTGGGGGAAGGTAAGATTGCACATAGAGTTAGAGCTTGTTGGAGTAATTTTTTTTTTTTTTTTTTGGTACGCGGGCCTCTCACTGCTGTGGCCTCTCCCATTGCGGAGCACAGGCTCCGGACACGCAGGCTCAGCGGCCATGGCTCATGGACCCAGCCGCTCTGTGGCATGTGGGATCCTCCCGGACCGGGGCATGAACCCATGTCCCCTGCATCGGCAGGCGGACTCTCAACCACTGTGCCAACAGGGAAGCCCTTGTTGGGATAATTTAAAGAAGAGATGATGTTTGTCTGATACCAGGTAGTGGCAAAGTGAATAGAGATCAGTGAAAAGATAAAAAAAAATTAATATGGTAGAATGATGACACTTGGTGATTGATGGATATCAGGAGTAAGAGAGAAAATAAGGAATCAAGGGTAATAGCTAGGATTCTGACTTAGGCACCAGGATACTGGCGATACTGGTCACTGAGAACACAGGAGAAGGAGGAACTGATTTGGAAAGAAGAGGAAGGGATCAGTTTTGGACATCTGGGGTTTGAGATACCCATAGGTTAGCCATGTGGACATGTCCAGTAGGCAGTTTTATATATGGGCAGACCTTTGATCAGTTGGAAAGTGTCTCAGTGGTGAGAGCCAAAAGCAGTGTGGGGTGGGCATTCAATGCGAGCAAAGGAAGTAGAAACAGAAAGCGAGCACTTTTGCCAGGAAAGGGAGTGAGCTGTGTAGGCACCTTGAGAAGGAGGTGAAGTGCAGGGAAACTTTATCGGATTGCAGTGAAATCAGCATTTTTGTAAGGCCAATGGAAAGCAAGCAGTGGAGAGTAGAGAGATTGGGTCAGCATCAGAGGGCATAGTTCACAGAGCAAGTTCCTGCGGGGGTAGGAGGAAAGAGATGCTAATGAAAACTATTTACTGACTCACCATGGAAAGAAATGAAACCATTTATACACACATCCATTCGCTGATTCACTAACAAGTATATTAATTATAATTGAGTGCTGTTTTGATGCTGGGAATAAGATAGAAAAAATTCCCACCCTATATTATGTAAATGCAGTAGCTTAAAACAAAAACAAACCCCCAAACAAACAAAAATTTGTCCCTTTCCAGGCCAGGGCTAAAGAAGGGAGGGTCTTGGCAGAAGTGTGTGACTGCAAGGCATCGGAGTTCCCCAGCAGGGGCTTCGCTCATTCCACGCAAGGCAGCAGCTGGGACCAAGGACCTGAAACTTGAATCCTTCCCCACCACGTGAGAGGAAATTTTTATTTCAACAAGTTTTAACTATAAATGATTAGAGGGATCTCTTGCAGGCTTGCTGTGCTTGATGTACTCAAAGCCTTAAGACAAATAACAACAGATAAAAGACACTGGCAAAAAATCCCCCGACTCAACTATCAGATACCACTTAAATGGACCAAATCCACCAAGTCCTGCTTTAGTCCTACCTCCTCAGAGTTGTCATTAACTAACCCTGTTTCTGAAAGAGAGAGAGGGAAGCAGAGAGCAGAGGAGGTGCACTTTGTGCTTCATCCTGAATAGACACCCTCAGGGACAGACTGGAAAAAAACTGCTGCCGTGTGACCTGAGACTGACTACATTACATGTTAGACGGAGTAGGTATATTTCAGATGTCAGACTAGGGTGGAGAAATGTCACATTTATGCATGAGGATTCATAGAAAGTTCGAACAGAAAGGGCCTTGGAAGTCACTGAGTGAAACTTCTTATTTGACAAGAGTGAAATGATCCATCCCAAGGCCATTTATTTGGTGGACATCCAGCTTAGAACCCAGGTGTCCTGAAACCCCACCTAGCATTTTTTTCTATTATGCCGTATTACCATATTCTATATTGAGTTACATTTTCAAATAAATGATTTTCCTGGTGAAAAATGATTTGTGGGAGGTGATGACTTTTATGAAAAATTTCCCATGTGGAAGATTCCAACTTCAGACTGCAAATCTCTATCTAAGACAGACCACAAGATTAAAAGTTCTGCAGTAAAGAGACAACTTTGCCCCTTAAACTGTGTAACATTCAGGGCCCTTGCTTTCCCCCAGATACCCACTTGTATTTAAACTTCTGACCATGTCATTTTTACCCTCAATTTCATTACTGAAACAGAAGCCACCCTCTAGAAAGGAGTTTGATGATGAGAAAAAAACTGAAATTATGATTGAAATTAAGACTTGGAGATTTTGTGTGGATAATGACCCATGTCCCACCTTACCAAAGAAAAAGTGAATTTCAATTAGAATGTAAGTTCTCCCTGAAAATGTGGGATGGAAGAGATCAGTCGTAGGTATTAGGAGTATATTTATCTCTCAGAAAAACTCACCCCCAGGATGCATCAGACTGGGATGAAATACATTGGGGGTATATTAAATTTTATTCTAGCATTGATGGAAGGAAAAAAAAAGAAGAAAAGAAAAACGAAGCAAAGTGAAAAATAGGGTGATTGAGAGACTGAGAAAAAACAGAGAAACTTGTTTAATGACAGCACTTTCTGAGCAAGATATTTTTCTTCCCTTTCACAAGTTAGAAGCTATTGAATAATTCATGCAAGTGTGGAAAGGCTGCCTTTTCCCTGCGTGATGTATAACTGAGCAGGAGAGCGCTTCGAGTGGGTTCCCCTCATCAGCCACCACTCTTGCTTCTGAGCACGGAGTGCTTGCTCTCCTCTTGAGCTGAGCTTCTGCTTTTGCAGCCAAGCATCCTTGCTGCTGCCGCCTGACTACCTGCCCACCTGCCTGGGCTTGCAGCCTGCCACTTCACTTTCTCCAGCCCTGCTGCCAGCTGAGAAGTCTCCCTGCAGCTGCTGGTTTCTGCCTAGGGCCATGTGCGTGGATGCTGCATTGGAGAAGGAGGCACTTGGCTCCTGGCACTGATCCCAGATGAGTTTCTCCTATTGATTTCGGGACCACAGATGCTGCTGCTGAGGAGATATTTCCTGGCATCCCTCCCTCTGCTACTGCCAGCTAAGGACCAGCCCGAAAGTAAGATACCCCCAACCCCTTTCCCCTGGTATTTTCCTCAGGTGGGATATCTCTGCTTTCTCCTGGAAACTGGGGGCTCCATCTGCCATTCCCGTGTGTGTGTCTATGTGTGTGTTTAGGGGGAGAAGAGGAAACTGTTCTCTGTATTGCTCTGTCCTAGGGCTTCCCTGGTGCTTGCTGAATGTAAAGAGGCCCTTCGCCTGGCACTAGAGACACTTCCCAGGCAGGCACCTGTCGTTTGCCACCCCCGTTCTCCTAGAGCTCCCTCTCTCCCCCTCCCCCAGCCCATTATTCTGCTTCAGCCTTTTGTGTCGGTGGCAGAGGGCTGAAGGGATGTCTCTGCCCTCTCTGCAGGCGGGTGTCAGGATGCGCCGCGCTGCGAGAAGCCGACGCTAGCCAGAGAGGTGTGAAGAGTTGGCCAGAATGACCAACTCTTCCACGTCCACTTCCTCCGCCACCGGGGGATCGCTGTTGCTGCTCTGCGAGGAAGAGGAGTCGTGGGCGGGCCGGCGCATCCCCGTGTCCCTCCTGTACTCAGGCCTGGCCATCGGGGGCACGCTGGCCAACGGCATGGTCATCTATCTCGTGTCGTCCTTCCGAAAGCTGCAGACTACGAGCAACGCCTTCATCGTGAACGGCTGTGCCGCCGACCTCAGCGTCTGCGCCCTCTGGATGCCACAGGAGGCGGTGCTCGGGCTCCTGCCCGCGGGCTCTGCGGAGCCCCCTGGGGACTGGGACGGCGCCGGGGGGAGCTACCGCCTGCTGCGGGGCGGGCTGCTGGGCCTCGGGCTCACCGTGTCCCTCTTGTCCCACTGCCTGGTGGCCCTGAACCGCTACCTACTCATCACCCGGGCGCCCGCCACCTACCAGGCGCTGTACCAGAGGCGCCACACGGCGGGCATGCTGGCGCTGTCCTGGGCACTAGCCCTGGGCCTCGTGCTGCTGCTCCCGCCCTGGGCGCCGCGTCCCGGCGCCGCGCCCCCGCGCGTCCACTACCCGGCGCTGCTGGCCGCCGCGGCGCTGCTGGCGCAGACGGCGCTGCTGCTGCACTGCTACCTGGGCATCGTGCGCCGCGTGCGCGTCAGCGTCAAGCGGGTCAGCGTCCTCAACTTCCACCTACTGCACCAGCTGCCCGGCTGCGCCGCCGCCGCCGCCTTCCCGGGAGCCCCTCACGCGCCAGGCCCGGGTGGTGCCGCGCACCCGGCTCAGGCCCAGCCGCTGCCCCCAGCGCTGCACCCGCGGCGGGCGCAGCGGCGTCTCAGCGGCCTGTCGGTGCTGCTGCTCTGCTGCGTCTTCTTGCTGGCCACGCAGCCGCTGGTGTGGGTGAGCCTGGCCAGCGGCTTCTCGCTGCCCGTGCCCTGGGGTGTGCAGGCGGCCAGCTGGCTCCTGTGCTGCGCTCTGTCCGCGCTCAACCCGCTGCTCTACACGTGGAGGAACGAGGAGTTCCGCCGCTCCGTGCGCTCCGTCCTGCCCGGCATCGGCGACGCGGCGGCTGCCGCCGCCGCCGCCGCCACGGCTATGCCTGCGGTGTCCCAGGCGCAGCTGGGCACTCGCGCCGCAGGCCAGCACTGGTGACCCGGGCAGGGCGGGCGGGAAGCGGAGATTCCCAGCATCCATTGCCCTTGGGCACCACCGCCTCCTGATCTTGGAAAGCATCCCCTGCCTGAACGAAGACTCCTGCGGGTGAAGCTCAATAATATATCGGTGCGAAGATTTCGCCTTCGACCCCAGTGGGATACCTGAACCGAGGTTTCCGTATACATGGGGTCCGCGAAGTCATTTTCGACGGCCACCTGATTTTTACCTTTTGTTTGCGTGTTTTGGAGAAATCCTAAAGTCAGAACACCGGGAAACTTCAGGAACTTGCACACTGACATTTTGAAAGAACCGGTTAATTTCTTTCAACACAGTTTTGGGAAAACAGCTTTGATAACATAATTACCATTCCCACCTTCATCATCTTATAATATATATGAAGCGCGTTGAGTGTGCATGAGCCAAAGGAAATAATATTGAAGGAAATAATATTTATGAAGCATTTTAGAAAGTAACCTACCTTCGATAATGCTTCTGCTATAACTTAGCCTTTGTATATTAACCTGAAGAATGAAGCCACAGATGTGCACACCAGTATGAGTTGCCATTAAGACCTTAAGCCCTTTATTTTTAAAAGGGTTTTTATAAAGTAAAATCATTCGCGAATGAGATAGCATCTTAGCCAGTGAGGGGGAAAACCCCCAGATTTATTATTTTACACCGCCCCCCCCCCCCCCCCCCCGCCCTTTGCACTTCTAAGACTGAAAATCGGCATTGAGTGTTAAAGTGACAGATTTCCATTGTGCTGATTGATGGTCTGAGCCAGCTATGGAATTTTGGAAAACATAAGGGGGCTATCTATTTTAGGTACCACTTTCAGGTTTTCTATAGCATGCACATTAGTTGCTACCCTCATTTTGTCATCAATTTACCTGCCTTATGAGTGTGATTGCAGCTGTGAACATTCTGTACTCTAATGGTTGCTAAGGAGAATAAGTCCTTCTGTTTTCTCTTTAACATTTAAAATATCTCAATGCACATGAAATAATTAAACACTAATAATACCATGACTGCATAGCTAATATTAACCTCTATTGCATGCTCTCCTAGATGCTAGAATTTATTGGGCATGTGGTACTAAAGCAATACCCATTTGACAAGGACATTTTACTTCTTCCACACACCAGAAGAAGTGGCCATCAATTATTTGAAAAGAGACACAGAGACACCTCTGGCTACCTAGAGTTCTTCTTGTCTTGACCCAATTTATGAGAAGACTCCCAGGTGGGACTTTATCTTGCAAATGAACCACAGTCAAGATGGATCAATAATATGATTTGGCTCTGCAAAGCCAACTGTGCTCTTTTTAGGGTTTAGACAAGTCACACATTAGAAAGTAACAGTGTTTTTTTATGTATTACCACGACACTTACCATTAATATCATATCTGTTAAAGAAGGTGTAATAAACTCGGTTATATAAAATGAACAGTTCAAATGGGAATCTGTTCTAAAACATATGATTTGAGGCTTGCCATTTTCATCTCTGGTTTACTAAATTTATTTAGAAATATTTGAAATGCAAAATTGTGTGAAATCACTTTAGCAAATAAAAATGAGAGTAAAGTAATAAGATACTCAGCTATCAGCAATTCTGACTGTTCACTACATCAAATCTGGGGCTGAACAGCCTCAATTAACTGTGTAATTCAGGAACCAAAACAGCTTGCTTTGTTGGCCTCCTGGACATTTATTTGTAAGCCAGGATAGTGGGAACACTTGTGTGTTTGAATAATTATGGGAGTTGCAGGAAACTTTGACATGTTTGTAGAAAAACAAAACAAAACAAATGTGTTTATTACCAGTAATAGATCAGCAGTCATTTTATTAATCTATCCCCTTTGTGCATGCACCATTTCTCTCTTACTAAGGTTTCATCTGTTCCCATTTTTCTTGATTCAAATATTTAATTAAAGTTCAGACAACTATTCCTCCGAGTTTTTTTCTTCGGTCTCTGATCTTCTTGCATACCTCCTCGAGAACGCTGAAGCAGATGACACTGTATCCCGAAGCACTGGTGATGAAAGTAATTTCTTTGTTCTGGCTTTATTTAATTTTACTTTTAGTTTCTAAAATTATTTCTACCTTTTATAACTAAATAGGATCCACATGCCAGCATTGAAAAGAAATAGGTGTAATTTCCTTTTTGTAAGTATAACTGATTTGGGGAATAGGCTGCAACAACAGAGAGCTGAATTTTTTTGGGGGGGGCTGGGGGATGCTTGTCTAAATCTCTATCAAAATCTCTATCAAAAAGGTCTTCTTTTAATTAGGCCTTTATCCATGTTTCTCACTGTGGATGCTACTGACGATTTTTCCCGCTATTCCTATAAACTGTTGCCAAGCCTATAAACTTAGCTTTTCAAGTATCTGATACCTTGCAGTGTTTCTGGCTAACACTGAGAACACCTTATGCTGGTTCAGTGCCAAGTGGGAGAACTACTTCAGGTTGTATTTACCGGTAATTAACTCCACAGGACTGATTCACTTTAAATTTCGAAGTAGCAATGATGTTTCTAAAAATGCCTTACTCGCGGGCTTCCCTGGTGGCGCAGTGGCTGAGAGTCCACCTGCCGATGCAGGGGACACGGGTTTGTACCCCGGTCCGGGAGGATCCCACATGCCGCGGAGGGGCTGAGCCCGTGAGCCATGGCCGCTGAGCCTGCGTGTCCGGAGCCTGTGCTCCGCAACGGGAGAGGCCACAACGGTGAGAGGCCCACGTACCGCAAAAAAAAAAAGAAAACAAAAAACAATAAAACTGCCTTACTCGGGCAATAGCTGGGAGTTGGAGTTACTGCTTTTACAGATTAAGTTAATGAAGATTGTGTTCCTATTTAAATGAAACTACACATTATCCACTCAAGAAAAATCCTAATTGCTGTTTTGGGCTGCCCTACTTTGCCTTTTCTACTTTTTTTCTTTAGGTATATGCCTGTTAAGACATATAGCACACTCTCCCCCTGCACCACCCTTGTATTTTAATGGTTAAATTCTAGGAAGTAATAGGTATTACTTGTAGCACTTTCCTTCTTCCAAAATGAAATATGTGCTTAAACAATAATTCTGTTTTGTACAGAGGTACAGAAGCATCCACAGGTTTGTTTGTTTTGTTTTGTTTTTTAAATACTATAGGGTTTTGACTCTCTAATAGAGAAAGCCCTTGAAAAGATCTGCTTACCAAGGAAATGTTGGTCTGCCCTGGCCCCCTGGTTTAATGCAACTCTGTTCTTCTGATGACAACTGTATTGGCCAACTTTCTTGTTTCACATGTGACCATTTATTCCATTCTTCCAGGTACTCAGACACTGCTCGTCTGGGTCTTTGGCAGTCCTAGGGGCTGACCTGACAAAGGGCATCAGTAGCATAAATTTAAATTCAAGAACGTTGAGGAAAATTATAGACGTTCCTCACTTTTAAAGCGCTGCCCTTATTGTTTGTGGGGCATGGGGGCAAGAATGGATCTCCGGACGAGAGCTCTTGGTCTGCAGAAACAAGGCCTTTCTGCTTTTCCTCTCGCAGTCAGCATGCTGAGGGGCCTCCACATGTGTGTGTGGACTCAGCCCACAGGTCCAAGCTCTGCCCACATCCACCTCTCAACCAGCCACCTTGCCAGTGCCTAGTGGTGCACGTAGAGGGTAGAGCATGTCCTGGTAGTCACCTCAAGCCATTTAGGCAGGGAATTCCGGGGATCCAGGAACCAGGCCTGTTGAAGGAGTCACAGACTTTGGATTTGCACATTTCCTTGGGACCCCTTTTTGTGTGGGAAGGGGAGACACCAGAGGCAGGTGGGAGCAGGCCCTTTGAAGCATGAGACACAGCTTGGGACCCCAGTATCTCCAACCTAAGGGCAATGCTGCTTTCACATGGGTCCTTGTTGGGTATCCTTTCCTAACTCTACCCACCTGCAGGGACTCCTTAAACAGGCGCCACACATAGAGTTTCCCCAGATGCTTAATCACATCAGGCCTAGTGCTATAGGTAAGGAGGATAATAGGGAGGGAGTGGGAAGGGTGTAGATGAAAGAAGGGAGGTCAGATGTCGAAGGTTATTGAAGGGGAACAATGGGTACATGGGATGTATTGCACATTTCACTTGTACGTATCTTTGAAATTTATCATAATGAAAAGTTAAAAAAAGTGAAGTCAAACTTGAAAAGAAAAGAAGGAAGGGAGGAGAGAAGGAAGGAAGGAGAGAAGGAAGGAAAGAAAGAAGGAAGAGAAAAAGTAAAGGAAAAAACGTAATTAATGTGCCTAAGGTCATGTGGCAACTTAAATGGTGGGGCTGGGATTCAAACCTTTGTCTGACTCCAGAGAATGAGATGGTAACTACTGTACTGTAGGACAAAATCGGAGTTTTTAGTTAAGTGTGGAATTCCCTTCATGATGGGACTGTTCCCTAATTTCCCCAATCTCTCTCTCCCCTACTTGCATCCTTCACTATAGCCTAGTTGGTCTCTACACTGCCTTCTAAACATGGCCCATGTTCTGTGTCTGTAACTTGTTCATTCAAGGACCTTCCTGGAGTCCCTTAGTGTCTCATCACTTACCCAACCCTCATCCTTCCTTCCAGAAAGGCTCACTTTGTTTCTCCCCTGCTCATCAGAGCTCCCCCAGCCATAAGCTCTGCCCCAATAGAACTGCGCCTATTTTTTTTTTTTTTTTTTTTTGTGGTACGCGGGCCTCTCACTGTTGTGGCCTCTCCTGTTGCACAGGAGCACAGGCTCTGGACGCGCAGGCTCAGCAGCCATGGCTCACGGGCTCAGCCGCTCCGTGGCATGTGGGATCTTCCCAGACCAGGGCACGAACCCGTGTCCCCTGCATCGGCAGGTGGACTCTCAACCACTGCGCCACCAGTGAAGCCCAGAACTGCACCTCTTTGATCGTACTACATATTCCCTTGTATTCCCTCTGTTTTACTGTGTGTGTCATCTTCAAAACTAGATAGGAAAGATTTTTTTGGTTTATTTCTTTATTTTTGTAGAGCAAATACTGCCTTTTATCTTTTAGTAACCAGTTACCTGAAATATACTAAATAATTAATATATGTTTATAGTTGAAGACAGTAATTTTGAGAGAAAAAAGATTTGATCCTTTCCTTGCACATATATTTTCCTCTTAATGAAACAGACTGAGAATAAATCCTATCTCCCAACTCATATCTTGCTAAAGGATATCCCAGAGTAATAACGTATGGGATTATGAGCCATGTGTATAAATCACAGGCTGTCATTTGGGGGAGATTTATATTCCTCTTATCCAAGCTCTGTTCACACTGACAAAAGCAACAATAAGTTTCAGTCCTAAATACTACTTTAAATTCAAGGTCAAATTACTGAACATATATTCAGTAATTACACATATACTTTTTTGGTCAGGGTCTTGTATAGTAAAGCTGTGTGATTTTGATTTCTAAAAGCCTTAAACTGCTAATCAATGGTCATGCAATTTTGCTAAAATCCTGGGAGGAACAACTGTGGGAATGTCTTTACTTCGGGTCATTTCACTGGATGGTAGCCCTGAAGATCAGCTAGCCAGCCCAGCCCCCTGCTATTTTTATTCAACAGAAAGTGCTTTAGTTTTTAATCTTTCCTGGTATAAATTAGGCCCCCTTCCCATTTTTCTATTCTCATGTAGTAGATAAGTACATAGCCTCCTTTGTATAGTAATGCTATAGTGGATACTCTGCTTTTAGCCAAATGAAAGTTCTATGAAATGTTGGCATGGTTGAATTCTGGTATTACTACAAAAAAATCTGCCCCTATGAAAGTTTTATTTCTTGAAAATAAAGGGTGTTTTTCTATGTGCAGATTAATGTCTGTTTTCATAGCAAATTTGTAAAATATAGAAACGTAGAAGAAATTATATCATTCATTACCACTCTTAGCATTTTACTGTACTCATCTACTTTTAAAAATTTCTTTTCCTATGTATATTTGATTGTACATAATTATAGCCAGAAAGTATATATTGACATACATTTATATGTATGTGTATTTATACATCACCTATGTTTTTTTTTTAATTTTTGAAACATCTTTATTGGAGTATAGTTGCTTTACATTGTTGTGTTAGTTGCTTGTATAACAAAGTGAATCAGCTATACGTATACATGTATCCTCATATCCCCTCCCTCTTGTATCTCCCTCCCACCCTCCCTATCCCACCCCTCTAGGTGGTCACGAAGCACTGAGCTGATCTCCCTGTGCTATGCAGCTGCTTCCCACTAGCTATCTATTTGACATTTGGTAGTGTATGTATGTCCATGCCAATCTCTCACTTCGTCCCAGCTTACCCTTCCCCCTCCCCATGTCCTCAAGTTCATTATCTATGTCTATGTATTTATTCCTATCCTGCCCCTAGGTTCTTCAGAACCATTTTTAATTTTTTTTTAGATTCCATATATGTGTGTTAGCATACAGTATTTGTTTTTCTCTTTCTGACTTACTTCACTATCTATGACGGACTCTAGGTCCATCCACCTCACTACAAATAACTCAATTTCGTTTCTTTTTATGGTTGAGTAATATTCCATTGTATATATGTGCCACATCTTCTTTATCCATTCATCTGGACACTTAGGTTGCTTCCATGTCCTGGCTATTGTAAATAGTGCACTCACCTATATTTAAAAAGTGTAAGCAAAAGAAAGATGTTACAAAGAGGGGCCTAGGCCTTGTAACAATTAGAATATGTTCAACTACAAGTAATAGACTACCTAACTAAAAATGCTTAAACAATGATGACGTTTCATCATCACACAATTGAGAAGTCTGTAGGTAGTTTCCAGAATTTGTTCAGTAGCATCTTTTTTTTTTTTTGCGGTATGCGGGCCTCTCACTGCTGTGGCCTCTCCCGTTGCGGAGCACAAGCTCCGGACGCGCAGGCTCAGCGGCCATGGCTCACGGGCTTAGCCGCTCCGCGGCATGTGGGATCCTCCCGGACCAGGGCACGAACCCGTGTCCCCTGCATCGGCAGGGGTCTCTCAACCACTGCGCCACCAGGGAATCCCTGTTCAGTAGCATCTTGATGTCATCAAGTGCCCAGGTTCTTTGCATCCTTCTGCTTCATCAGCCTCAATGTTGTTGGGTGATAGTTCCAAGATGTCTGCTATAATCACACGACAGCACCCAGAGCAGAAGAGAGGGAAAAAGCTTCTGCTTGCTTGCCTCTCTTTTTCATGAGAGAGGAAAGTCTAAGAACTCCCCTAAAGATGTCTCCCATCTCATAGGTCAGAAGTAGGTCACATAGCTACCCCTAAAGGAAGCTGAGCTGTGAACATCTGGCATTAAAAAAATATTATAATGAGAAATCTATCCAGTGCTTGTCAATGTACAGGATTCATTGTTTGCCATTTGTGCTGCTCTCTACTTACTCGGTGGATTTTATCTCTTTTTCAGAACTTACAGCTGGACTGCAGGTTAAAATGAGTAGGTCCTTGTGCAATTTCTAGTGTCTAGAAGTCATTTATTGTTAAGTCTGTTGCACTGAAATAGGATCTCCTCTGACCCCTATTACTTAGCTTCTTGACAGTGAAAAGATGGAGCATGTAAAAATCTACAATCTACCAGGTCTCTTTCTGTTTCTGTCCCTCTCATAGTTGCTCTCTGGCTGGTTGTAGAAAGAGAATTCCTGCTGCAGGTGGAGCGGGCAGAGGTGAGAGCAGCCCTCAGTCTTCCTTGCACATCAGCACTCATGCGGTAGGACTATTTCCAGATCATGGTCAGAACATACTGAGGTCTGGAGGTGGCCAGGAAATAGCACCCCTCTTCACTCACTGAGTTTTGGACCATGTGATACATAAGAACATAAAGTGTGCAAATGGTGAACCACAATACCACTTCTATATTGATAAAGGCTAAGTTAGAGGATGTAACTTAATGTGAGGGCCGAGATGGGCTTACTAATGCCCTCCCTACCAGTCTAGTCCTTGGAATAAGCAGGTCAACTGGCTCTCGCTAGTCCAAGTGGAGAGGAAGGAGAAAGATACCACATCTCTTGGGCTCAAGACCTTGCTAGATTAGTTCCACTCTGATGAGAAACTTGGCTAGTGGTTGTTGCCTATCCACTAGGTAACTCACTTCACCTCCAAGAGGTAGACCAAAAGATGGGGCAACACTAGCAAAAGTGACTTCTCTAGAGACCAGACGAATGAGAAAAAGGCATTCTCCTCTAAAAGTGTAGACCTGTGATCTTGAACCAGGGTGCAGTCAGGAGGAACAGGCAGGCTTCCGGTACAGTTGCTCAGATGAGCTGCTTTTCTATCCAGTTTTATTTATTAGAGGAAATGCCTCCCAGTTTCTGAGAATAGGTAAACTGCCAGTTGTATCAGGAAGTGTTAACCAGGTATAATTTAAACTAGCCCCTAAATGCAAACTTAAGCTGTAAACCAGTGCAGTATCCAGATCTGGGAAAGAATAATTTTTGCCATATTCTGAGGTACAGTTGAAGGAGATGCTCGGCTTGGAGAAGACTATATGGAAAAATAAGATGCTTGCAAATGTCTGAAAGGCTGTCAAGCAAAATAATAAAGCCAGATCCCATTTATTGGTAACATACTATGTGTCAGACACTGTGCCATGCACTTTATGTATATTACCTTCTCTGATTTTCACAACCCTATAAGGCAGGTACGATGACTCCGGTATTATAGTTGAAAATTTTGATTCTTCGAGAGTTAGGCTTGCCTAAGTTTATGCAGCTGGCAAGGGAAACAGCTGACAGTTGAATTCAAGTCCAGCTGATTCTAAAGCCTGGCCTTGTAAACAAACACAGCACCCAACCGTAGAGCAAGGAGAAAACAGGTGAGGGGTGTGGTCCTAGAGGGAAAATCTGGCTCAGTGGGTGGGAGATAGATTTCAGCTTATTATGAGAAAGAACTTTGTCTCAATAGGTGCTTAAAATAGAATGGGCTGTCTCAGGAAATTGTGACTTTCCTAACACTTGAGGAATTCAAGTAGGGTGTGGAGGACTAGCTCTGGAAAGAATGTCTGTACTGTGTGGGAAGTTTTATCAGAGCAACTCTGAGATTGCCTTGAAATCTAATTTCTAAGATTATATAATATCTCTTCTTCTACTTGGAGGTGACAAAATCTTTCTTGCTCTGGGCTTATAACATTTTAAATAATTAGTGAGAAGGACTGCCTTTGCCAAAAACCTTACCCACACCAGCTAACAGAGAAGCAAGCCTAGGTGACCAGGGATGTCCCTCCTTGGGCACAGAGACATGAATATGCAACATTCTTTGCCTCTATGCAACAATATGCAACAAAGACATTCTTAGTGTTTCTGCCTTGTTTCTGATGCTTTTTTTTTTTAAACATGAGAAGATCAAAGTTTAATAACATGTATACATACATGGGAGGGACCTAGGAAAACTGAGTAACCTGTCAAAATGGCTGAAGCCTTTACCTTAAATACCATTCTCAGCTAAAGATAAAAGGAAGTCAAGCATGAGGAGAGTTGGTTAAGAGAGGTTGCAGGAAAAGCACAGTAAACAAGGATGATTTTGTTACAGATTTAAGTCTTTGCCTATTCCATTGATAAGTTTCTAGAGATTTGGTCATCCACCTATTCCAGAGTCAGAGAGGGAGATGCCCTTACAAACAGAGATTTCCCTCACAAATATAATGTTTCTTAAAAAAGTGCAAGTCCTACTTGGTTTTTTTTTTTGTAGTCTCACTTTATTTATTTTTTGAATTTTTTGAATTTATTTTTTTATACAGCAGGTTCTTATTTGTCATCCATTTTATACACATCAGTGTTTACATGTCAATCTCAATCTCCCAATTCATCACACCCCCACCCCCACCCGCACACCGCTTTCCCCCCTTGGTGTCCATACATCTGTTCTCTACATCTGTGTCTCAATTTCTGCCCTGCAAACCGGTTCATCTGTACCATTTTTCTAGGTTCCACATATATGCGTTAATATGTGATATTCGTTTTTCTCTTTCTGACTTACTTCACTCTGTATGACAGTCTCTAGATCCATCCACGTCTCTACAAATGACCCAATTTCGTTCCTTTTTATGGCTGAGTAATATTCCATTGTATATATGTACCAAATCTTCTTTATCTAGTTGTCTGTCGATAGGTATTTAGGTTGCTTCCATGACCTGGCTATTGTAAATAGTGCTGAAATGAACATTGGGGTGCATGTGTCTTTTTGAATTATGCTTTTCTCTGGGTATATGCCCAGTGGTGGGATTCCTGGGTCGTGTGGTAGTTCTATTTTTAGTTTTTTAAGGAACCTACATACTGTTCTCCATAGTGGCTGTATCAATTTACATTCCCACCAACAGTACAAGAGGGTTCCCTTTTCTGCACACCCTCTCCAGCATTTCTTGTTTGTAGATTTTCTGATGATGCACAACTGGTGTGAGGTGATACCTCATTGTGGTTTTTGATTTGCATTTCTCTAAAAATTAGTGATGTTGGGCAGATATTCATGTGCTTCTTGGCCATCTGTATGTCTTCTTTGGAGAAATGTTTACTTAGGTCTTCTGCCCATTTTTGGATAGGGTTGTTTGTTTCTTTAATATTGAGCTGCATGAGCTATTTATATATTTTAGAGATTAATCCTTTGTCCGTTGATTCGTTTGCAAATACTTTCTCCCATTCTGAGGGTTGTCTTTTGGTCTTGTTTATGGTTTCCTTTGCTGTGCAAAAGCTTTTAAGTTTCATTAGGTCCCATTTGTTTACTTTCGTTTTTATTTCCATTACTCCAGGAGGTGGATCAAAAAAGATCTTGCTGTGATTTATGTCAAAGAGTGTTCTTCCTATATTTCCCTCTAAGAGCTTTATAGTTTCCAGTCTTACATTAAGGTCTCTAATCCATTTTGAGTTTAGTTTTGTGTATGGGGTTAGGGAGTGCTCTAATTTCATTCTTTTACATGTAGCTGTCCAGTTTTCCCAGCACCACTTATTGAAGAGACTATCTTTTCTCCATTGTGTATCCTTGCCTCATTTGTCATAGACTAGTTGACCATAGGTGTGTGGGTTTATCTCTGTGCTTTCTATCTTGTTCCATTGATCTATATTTCTGTTTTTGTGCCAGTACCATATTGTCTTGATGACTGCAGCTTTGTAGTATAGTTTGAAGTCAGGGAGTCTGATTCCTACAGCTCCTATTTTTTCCCTCAAGACTGCTTTGGCTATTAGGGGTCTTTTGTGTCTCCATACAAAATTTAAGATTCTTTGTTCTAGTTCTGTAAAAAATGCCATTGGTAATTTGATAGGGATTGCATTGGCTCTGTAGATTGCTTTGGGGAGTATAGTCATTTTCACAATATTGATTCTTCCAATCCAAGAACATAGTATATCTCTCCATCTGTTGGTCTCATCTTTAATTTCTTTCATCACTGTCTTATAGTTCTCTGCGTACAGTTCTTTGGTCTCCCTAGGTAGGTTTATTCCTAGGTATTTTATATTTTTTGTTGCAATGGTAAATGAAAGTGTTTCCTTAATTTCTCTTTCAGATTTCTCATCATTAGTATATAGGAATGCAAGAGATTTCTGTGTATTAATTTTATATCCTGCAACATTACCAAATTCATTGATTAGCTCTAGTAGTTTTCTGGTGGCATCTTTAGGATTCTCTATGTATATAGTATCATGTCATCTGCAAATGGTGACAGTTTTACTTCTTCTTTCCAATTTGTATTCCTTTTATTTCTTTTTTCTTCTCTCATTGCCATGGCTAGGACTTCCAAAACTATGTTGAATAATAGTGGTGAGAGTGGACATCCTTGTCTTGTTCCTGATCTTAGAGGAAATGATTTCAGATTTTCACCATTGAGAATAATGTTTGCTGTGTATTTCTCATATATGGCCTTTATTATGTTGAGGTAGGTTCCCTCTATGCCCACTTTCTGGAGAGTTTTTATCATAAATCGGTGTTGAATTTTGTCAAAAGCTTTGTCTGAATCTATTGAGATGATCATATGATTTTTCTTCTTCAATTTGTTAATATGGTTTATCACATTGATTGGTTTGTGTATATTGCAGAATCCTTGCATCCCTGGTATAAATCCCACTTGATCATGGTGTATAATCCTTTTAATGTGTTGTTGGATTCTGTTTGCTAGTATTTTGTTGAGGAATTTTGCATCTATATTCATGAGTGATATTGGTCTGTAACTTTCCTTTTTTGTAGTATCTTTGTCTGGGTTTGGTATCAGGGTAATGGTGGTCTCATAGAATGAGTTTGGGAGTGTGCTTTCCTCTGCAATTTTTTGGAAGAGTTTGAGAAGGATAGGTGTTAGCTCTTCTCTAAATGTTTGATAGAATTCACCTGTGAAGACATCTGGTCCTGGACTTTTGTTTGTTGGAAGATTTTTATCACAGTTTCAATTTCATTACTTGTGATTTGTCAGTTCATATTTTCTATTTCTTACTGGTTCAGTCTTAGGAGGCTATACCTTTCTAAGAATTTGTCCATTTCTTCCAGGTTGTCCATTTTATTGGTATAGAGTTGCTTGTAGTAGTCTCTTAAGATGCTTTGTATTTCTGCAGTGTCTGTTGTAACTTCTCCTTTTTCATTTCTAATTTTATTGATTTGAGTTCTCTCCCCCTTTTTCTTGGTGAGTCTGACTAATGGTTTATCAATTTTGTTTATCTTGTCTAAGAACAAGCTTTTAGTTTTATTGATCTGTGCTATTGTTTCCTTTATTTCATTTATTTCTGCTCTGATCTTTATGATTTCTTTCCTTCTGCTAACATTGAGTTTTATTTGTTCTTCTTTCTCTATCTCCTTTAGGTGTAAGGTTACATTGTTTATTTGGGGTTTTTCTTGTTACTTGAGGTAGGCTTGTATAGCTATAAACTTCCCTCTTAGAACTGCTTTTGCTGCATCCCATAGGTTTTGGATCATAGTGTTTTCTTTGTCATTTGTCTCTACTTTTTTTTTTGATTTCCTCTTTGATTTCTTCAGTGATCTCTTGGTTATTTAGTAATGTATTGTTTAGCCTCCATATGTTTGTGCTTTTTACGTTTTTTTTTTTCCCTGTAGTTGATTTCTAATCTCATAGCATTGTGGTCTGAAAAGATGCTTGTTATGATTTCAACTTTCTTAAATTTACTGAAGCTTGATTTGTGGCCCAAGAGGTGATCTATCCTGGAGAATGTTCTGTGCACACTTGAGAAGAAAGTGTAATCTGCTGTTTTTGGATGAAATGTCCTATAAATATCAATTAAATCTCTCTGGTCTATTGTGTCAATTAAAGCTTGTGTTTCCTTATTAATTTTCTGTTTGAATGATCTGTCGATTGGTGTAAGTGAGGTGTTAAAGTCCTCCACTATTATTGTGTTACTGTCAATATCCTCTTTTATAGCTGTTAACAGTTGCCTTATGTATTGAAGTGCTCCTGTGTTGGGTGCATATACATTTATAATTGTTATATCTTCTTCTTGGATTGATCCCTTGATCATTATGTAGTGTCCTCCCTTGTCTCTTGTAACATTCTTTATTTTAACATCTATTTTATCTGATATGAGTATTGCTACTCCAGCTTTCTTTTGATTTCCATTTGCATGGAATATCTTTTTCCATCCCCTCACTTTCAGTCTGTATGTGTCCCTAGGTCTGAAATGGGTCTCTTGTACACAGCATATATATAGGTCTTGATTTTTTTTTTTTTGTACTCGGGCCTCTCACTGTTGTGGCCTCTCCCGTTGCGGAGCACAGGCTCCGGATGCGCAGGCTCAACAGCCATGGCTCATGGGCTTAGCCACTCCATGGCACGTGGGATCTTCCCAGACTGGGGCACGAACCCGTTTCCCCTGCATCGGCAGGTGGATTCTGAACCACTGCGCCACCAGGGAAGCCCTAGGTCTTGTTTTTGTATCCATTCAGCAAGGCTGTGTCTTTTGGTTGGAGCATTTAATCCATTCACGTTTAAGGTAATTATCAATATGTATGTTCCTATTACCATTTTCTTAATTGTTTTGGGGTTTTTTTTGTAGGTCCTTTTCTTCTCTTGTGTTTCTCACTTAGAGAAGTTCCTTTAGCATTTGTTGTAGAGGTGGTTTGGTGATGCTGAATTCTCTTAGCTTTTGCTTGTCTGTAAAGCTTTTGATTTCTCCATCGAATCTGAATGAGATCCTTGCTGGGTAGAGTAATCTTGGTTGTAGGATCTTCCCTTTCATCACTTTAAGTCTATCATGCCACTCCCTTCTGGCTTGTAGAGTTTCTGCTGAGAAATTAGCTGTTAACCTTATGGGAGTTCCCTTGTATGTTATTTGTTGTTTTTCCCTTGCTGCTTTCAATAATTTTTCTTTGTCTTTAATTTTTGCCAATTTGATTTCTATGTGTCTTGGTATGTTTCTCCTTGGATTTATGGGACTCTCTGCACTTCCTGGACTTGGGTGGCTATTTCCTTTCCCATGTTAGGGAAGTTTTTGACTGTAATCTCTTCAAATATTTTCTCTGGTCCTTTCTCTCTCTGTTCTCCTTCTGGGACCCCTATAATGAGAATGTTGTTGCATTTAATGTTGTCCCAGAAGTCTCTTAGGCTGTCTTCATTTCCTCTCACTCTTTTTTCCTTATTCTGTTTTGCAGCAGTGAATTCCACCATTCTGTCTTCCAGGTCACTTATCCATTCTTCTGCCTCAGTTATTCTGCTATTGATTCCTTCTAGTGTAGTTTTCATTTCAGTTATTGTATTGTTCATCTCTGTTTGTTTGTTGTTTAATTCTTCTAGGTCTTTGTTAAACATTTCTTGCATCTTATCAATCTTTGCCTCCATTCTTTTTCCGAGGTCCTGGATCATCTTCATTATCATTATTCTCAATTATTTTTCAGGAAAGTTCCCTATCTCCACTTCATTTAGTTGTTTTTCTGGGGTTTTGGCTTGTTCCTTCATCTGGTACATAGTTCTCTGCCTTTTCATTTTGTCTACCTTTCTGTGAATGTGGGTTTTGTTCCACAGGCTGCAGGACTGTAGTTCTTGCTTCTGCTGTCTGCCCTCTGGTGGATGAGGCTATGTAAGAGGCTTGTGCAAGTTTTCTGCTGGGAGGGACTGGTGGTGGGTAGAGTTGGCTGTTGCTCTGGTGGGCATAGCTCAGTAAAACTTTAATCTACTTGACTGCTAATGGGTGGGGCTGCGTTCACTTCCTGTTGGTTGTTTGGCCTGAGGCGACCCAACACTGGAGCCTACCTGTAATCTTTGGTGGTGCTAATGGCGGCCTCTGGGAGGGCTCACACCAAGGAGTACTTCCCAGAACTTCTGCTGCTAGTGTCCTTGTCCTCACAGTGAGACAGAGCCACCCCCCACCTCTGCAGGAGACCCTCTAACTCTAGCAGGTAGGTCTGGTTCAGTCTCCTATGGGGTCACTGCTCCTTCCCCTGGGTCCTGAATTGCATACTACTTTGTGTGTGCCCTCCAAGAGTGGAGTCGCTGTTTCCCCCAGTCCTGTCAAAGTCCTGCAATCATATCCCCCCAGGCTTCAAAGTCTGATTCTCTAGGAATTCCTCCTCCTGTAGCCGGACCCCCAGGTTCGGAAGCCTGACGTGGGGCTCAGAACCTTCACTCAAGTGAGTGGACTTCTGTGGGATAAATATATTCCAGTTTGTGAGTCACCCACCCAGCAGTCATGGGATTTGATTTTATTGTGATTGCACCCCTCCTACCATCTCATTGTGGCTTCTCCTTTGTCTTTGTGTGTGGGGTATATTTTTTGGTGAGTTCCAGTGTCTTCCTGTAGATGATTGTTCAGCAGTTAGTTGTGATTCTGTTGTTCTCGCAGGAGGCAGTGAGAGCACATCCTTCTAGTCCGCCCTCTTTAACCCATCTCCTTTCTGATGCTTTTTTTGTTTGTTTCTTTTTTGTTCCCACTTCATTCCCAAACATTTTTTTAATGGAATATAGGCTGAAAGAAGTGCATCATATTTAAGACTTCTTAGGCTAAATATTAGAGTTTTATGTACTACCTAATTCACTTAAGAACTTTTATAAACACAATACTTTGGAAGACTTTGTTGGGAGTTGAACAGATTTTAGAGAACACTATTTGGATGAGAAATAAGCTATTTATTGTCTACTGGGTAAAAGCTACCTTTGATGAAAATTCCTGGTTGAGTTTTTCTCATGTGACAAAGGCCGCTGCAGATTTTAACCAAAGTCTGCTTGTACGTTCAGAACTGGGGCAGCAAAGTGGCTCTATGGCCCCTCCCAATGTTCTGACAAAATGGGAAATAGATTGAAACACTAAAAGTTACCAATACAAAAGCTAGGTTCAGAGCTCTTTTGGATTTGTTGGAGATCAATAACAGACCAATAAACCTAAAATCTATAGATACTGTATTTTCCAATTTATTTGAACAAAAATTTTGAAACTCTTCAATTTATAAGCACTGAAATTTCCTGGTATTGAGATATGGAAATGATGCCACTTACCTTCTTGTTTTACTAGGAATGAATGTGGCTTTCTTTAATCTTTGTCATTGTTGTTACTGTCATTGTCATTATCATCATCATCATTGTGAGTACCATCAAAAATTATTCACAAATAGGTCAATGCAGAGCACTGAGTTATATATGTTAGCTTTTGCTGTTTAATAAACTACCCCCAACCATTGACTTTAAACAACAATCATTAATTAGCTCAGGAATCAGTGGGTCAGAAATTTGGATGGGGTCATCTGGGTGGTTCTTCTGCTGATTTCTGCTGAACCCACCCTTGAGTCTGCAGTGAGTGGTGGTCCATGGTTCATACACACCTGTCTGACATTTGATCAGCTCTTGGCTGGGCTAGCAGTTGGGTTAGTTGACTGGGCTAGTCCAGGCTCATTCATTTGATGGTGGTCTCAGAGTCAACTTTCTTCTTCTACATTTGCTAATCTACATTGATCAAAGCAGGTTACAGGACCAACCCAGATTCAAGGTGTGGAGGAATGTAATCCATCTTTTGATGGGAATATCTTCAAAGTCACATTGTAAGACTGTGGAAGGAAAGAATTTGTGGCCATTTTTGCAATGGACTGCAATTATTAATACATCATTCATGTTCCTAAGGTTCTTACAATCTCATTATAGAGTTAGAGCATAAGCATGAAGAAATAACTAGTTGCCCTACATAAATATATGTGCCAACACATAGAACAGAGTAGGGAGTGAAGTCAGGATTGCTTCACTGAGGATGTGGGATTTGGAAGAATGTAGGAGAGGAAAGGGCATTGTAAACACAGAGAAAGATAGGAGCAAAGACATTGTATTAGGTTTTTATTGTTGTATCATAAATTGCAAGAAAATTTATGGCTTAAAGTAACAAAAATTTATTATTTTACAGTTCTGTAGGTCAGAAGTTCATTACAGTCTTACCCCATTTATCAATTAAGTTCCCTCTCTCTCCCCTGTTTCTTCAAACCGGATCCTCCAAAATGTTGGCAGGCTGTGTTTCTTTCTGGAGGTTGTAAGGGAGAATCTATTTCCTGCTTATTTGGGTTGTTGGCAGGATTCAGCTCCATTTGGTTGTAGGACTGGGGTCCATGTTTTCTTGCTGGCTATAAATTAAGGATGATTCCCAGCTCGTAGAAGCTGCTGCTTTTCTAGGCTCATGGTCTCCTCCCTCCAACTTCAAAGCCATCAATGGTGGGGTGAATCCTTTCTGTGTCTTCTGACCTTTCAGCTTTCTTGCACTTTTCAAGGATTTATGAGACTAGATTGGATCCATCCAGATAATCCAGGATAATCGCCCATCTCAAGGTCCTTAATTTTAACCTTAATACAAAGTCCTTTTTATCACATAAAGTAACATGATCATAGGTTCTGGGAATTAGGACATGACATATTTGGAGGGGGCATTATTCTGCCTACCACAGACATGGAAGCAGGACTGTGTATGGTGTGTTTGACTACAAAGAAAAAATTAACATAGGGAAAAGGAGACAAGGTAAGGTAAAGCGAGGTAAAAAAGGAAGGGAAGATGGTACTGAACCAAACATATTTCTTTTCTTACTTGGGACCAATCTTTTTTTGTTTTGTTTTGTTTTTGTTTTTGTTTTTTTGCGGTACGCGGGCCTCTCACTGATGTGGCCTCTCCCGTTGCAGAGCACAGGTTCCAGACGTGCAGGCCCAGCGGCCATGGCTCACAGGCCAATCCGCTCCGTGGCATGTGGGATCCTCCCGGCCTGGGGCATGAACCCGCATACCCCGCATTGGCATGTGGACTCCCAACAATTGTGCCACCAGGGAAGCCTGGGGCCAATCTTATGACTGGGTTTTTTAGACTTTTGCCCTCCTTGACCAAAGATAAAAATCTTTGGCCTCTTAGTGATTCCAAAACCTTTTCTCCATATCCTTATTAATCAAGAAATGTATACAAAGTTTTAATTTTTAATGTTGTATTACAAAACAATATTTTTAAAAATATAAAATTATACCTCAAAAATACTTAAAAAGCTACATGTCCTCTCCCCACCTCAGCCTACCTGATATTCAGGTCCCCTGTTTTCTTCTACTCCCTGCCCCCCACAAGAAACGGGATTCTCACAATGAGATCCCTCCTCTGTGCTGACACCACCTTTCAGCTGACAACTTTGCCAACAGCACTACATCTGTTAACCCAGAAAGCTACCTGACCTTGAAGACATCTTCAAGACATTATATAAACTGTATTTGTTTGTGGGAGCTTGTAGCTCATTTTTATATGACATGACCTTTTTACAAATATAGTAAAAAAATCTATGTAAGGCCAACTGGCCCGAGGCAGGGGAACACAATCAGATTCACAGGTTGCATCAGACCGAAATTCTCCTGACCACCCAGTTCCAGAAACTGCCCTGGAGACATTCCGGACCACCCAGTTCCAGAAACTGACTTGGGGACTTTGAACCCAGCCCAGCCTTCCCGCCTTTCGAGGGGCGGGACCAACCGTCCCCCAGGATACCCGAAAAGACCACCAAATAAGGAATACCCTGCGTCCTCCCAGATTCACCACACCCCTCTCCCTTCTTCCCCTATAAAATCTTGCCCAACCCTCTCCCGGATGCGACTTCTCTGGCCCCTTTCTCTCGGACCAGTGAATCTCGCCCGGGAGTGCTCCCTAATAAAGCTCACTTGAAGCTTTCCTCTGTTTCGCGGTGCCGTTTGTTAAGATCCGACCTTACAATCTATAATTATACAATGTCAGTTTCTTATTAACCAATTGGATAGAATTGCATGGAACACTATGTCTCTGACTAGACTCACAGTCAAATCTTCATTTTGTTTTCTTTGGACTGAGTTTCCCCCACCCCAGTTTGAGTCTGCAGTGTCATTACAAAAAGTATGGAAGGACCATCCTTACTCTCAGGAATAGCAACAAGCAGCTCTCCAAAATCTCTTTGAACTTCCAGGCTGGGGTGATGAAAGGAGAAATGCTCTTTGTCTTAAAGACTATCTTCTCTCTTCATGAAAGAAGCCAGTCTTGATGCTGAAAAAATGTAAGAACAAGAGAACTCATTTGCAGAGATAAAAATCTAAAAGCATAAAGGAATGGTAATTTGCTGTAGCTAAAAATAGACCCCACCTTGATGCATTTGCATCACGTGGGTTGTTGGCAGCGGGTCCAGCCTTCATCTGCAAAGAGACCATGTCAGAGCCTGCAGTCAAGAATCAGATACAGTTGGTTTTAACGTGCTTTGCTTCCAAGTGGAACACATTCCAATGATTTCTTCTTCTGACTCTCCCCACAGAGATAAGGGGAGACATAATTATTACATTTTTGGTTCCAATCGTTTATCATAAGACTACTATATACCTGTGCAAAAAATAGAGTTGTGGTCCCTGCCTTTTGGGGACTTAGGTCCAGTAGGGGAGAGAAACATCAAACAAATAATTACACACATTATTCATTCATTACAGTTGGGATAATTGACAAGAAGCAAAAATGGTAAGTGCAATGAACACTTATGAAAGGAAGCACTAAATTTGTTTTCTAGAATGATCAGTGCTCTCTGTAGCCTCTTGAACATCATAAACTGTGTCCTTTGTTTAGAAATCAGGTGATTCCTTCCTACTACCTTACATTTTTCTGGCTTTTGGAAATTGTCTTTGACCTCCTAAAACTGAATTAGGTAGCCTCCCTACACGCTCTCATAACCCCCTATGATTAACCTGTAGCTCGTATCTTGCGATATAGCAATTGTTTTGTTTAGTTTTTGGTCTGTATGCCTATGTAGGCCATAAATAGGCATACAGACCAAAGGACAAGGACAAGGACAGTGTCTTATTAAAGGCAAGGACAGTGTCTTATTCAGTGACATATTTCCTACTACATAATATACACCAGATAAATGCTGAGAGTGTGAAAATGAGCCAGTTGACACTGATCTCTTCAGTGAAGCCATTTATCAGTTAAGTTCCCTCTCTTTCCCCTGTTTCTTCAAACGGGATCATTCACATCTGCACTTCAATATGTTCAAGCTGATTCCTCTGCAAAGAAATGCTCCCTATGGAGGATGAGCTATCTCCATCCAGGTACCACCTTATTTCTCTCCTTACCTTTATAGCCCAGCTTCTTGAAAGAGGTATTTTCTCTTGCTGTCTCTACTTCCATTTGTTCACCCAACTCACTTTCTATCTCTCATTTTACCACACTCTCTAGCTTATCAGTGACATCGCTGTTGCCAGATAGAGTAGTCTCTTATCTTACTGACTTCTCTGCAGCATTTTGCACTGTGGGCATCCTTCGTTGCTGTTCTTCCTGCTCATTCTTGGTCTCCTTGGTGGGCTCCTCTTCCTCTGCCCACTCCTCAAAGGCTGGTTTTCCCAGTGTTTTCAGTCTTGACTCTCTTCTATTCTCAATGCACACAATCTCTTTGAGAGAGGTTATCCATTCCAATGATTCAAACAACAATCTGTATCCTGCTGATCCAGCCCAGATGTCTCTCATGAACTCTACATCTCTGTTTACCCTTGATTGAATATACACACGTGGATGTTCCACCAATTCCTTCAACTCAAATTGTCCAAATCTGAAATAATGAACATTCCTCCCCAAATTAGAATTTCTATGTTTTCTACCTCAGTAAATAGTATCACAGTCATCTGACTTCTTATGTTTGTTTATTTATTTTATTTTATTTTTTAAAAACATCTTTATTGGAGTATAATTGCTTTACAATGGTGTGTTAATTTCTGCTTTACAACAAAATCAATCAGTTATATATACACATATGTTCCCAAATCTCTTCCCTCTTGCGTCTCCCCCCCTCCCACCCTCCCTATCCCACCACTCCAGGCGGTCACAAAGCACCGAGCTGATCTCCCTGTGCTATGCGGCTGCTTGCCACTAGCTATCTACCTTACGTTTGGTAGTGTATATATGTCCATGCCTCTCTCGCTTTGTCACAGCTTACCCTTCCCCCTCCCCATATCCTCAAGTCCATTCTCTAGTAGGTCTGTGTCTTTATTCCTGTTTTACCCCTAGGTTCTTCATGACATTTTTTTCCCTTAAATTCCATATATATGTGTTAGCATACGGTATTTGTCTCTCTCTTTCTGACTTACTTCACTCTGTATGACAGACTCTAGGTCTATCCACCTCATTACAAATAGCTCAATTTCGTTTCTTTTTATGGCTGAGTAATATTCCATTGTATATATGTGCCATATCGTCTTTATCCATTCATCCGATGATGGACACTTAGGTTGTTTCCATCTCCGAGCTATTGTAAATAGAGCTGCAATGAACATTTTGGTACATGACTCTTTTTGAATTATGGTTTTCTCAGGGTATATGCCCAGTAGTGGGATTGCTGGGTCATATGGTAGTTCTATTTGTAGATTTTTAAGGAACCTCCATACTGTTCTCCACAGTGGCTGTATCAATTTACATTCCCACCAACAGTGCAGGAGGGTTCCCTTTTCTCCACACCCTCTCCAGCATTTATTGTTTCTAGATTTTTTGATGATGGCCATTCTGACTGGTGTGAGATGATATCTCATTGTAGTTTTGATTTGCATTTCTCTAATGATAAGTGATGTTGAGCATTCTTTCATGTGTTTGCTGGCAGTCTGTATATCTTCTTTGGAGAAATGTCTATTTAGGTCTTCTGCCCATTTTTGGATTGGGTTGTGTGTTTTTTTGTTATTAAGCTGCATGAGCTGCTTATAAATTTTGGAGATTAATCCTTTGTCAGTTGCTTCATTTGCAAATATTTTCTCCCATTCTGAGGGTTCTCTTTTGGTCTTGTTTATGGTTTCCTTTGCTGTGCAAAAGCTTTTAAGTTTCATTAGTTTCCATTTGTTTGTTTTTATTTCCTTTTCTCTAGGAGGTGGGTCAAAAAGGATCTTGCTGTGATTTATGTCATAGAGTGTCCTGCCTATGTTGTCCTCTAAGAATTTGATAGTTTCTGGCCTTATATTTAGGTCTTTAATCCATTTTGAGCTTATTTTTGTGTATGGTGTTAGGGAGTGATCTAATCTCATACTTTTACATGTGCCTGCCCAGTTTTCTCAGCACCACTTATTGAAGAGGCTGTCCTTTTTCCACTGTATATTCCTGCCTCCTTTATCAAAGATAAGGTGACCATATGTGCGTGGGTTTATCTCTGGGCTTTCTATCCTGTTCCATTGATCTATCTTTCTGTTTTTGTGCCAGTACCATACTGTCTTGATTACTATAGGTCTGTAGTATAGCCTGAAGTCAGGGAGCCTGATTCCTCCAGCTCCGTTTTTCGTTCTCAAGATTGCTTTGGCTATTCGGGATCTTTTGTGTTTCCATACAAATTGTGAAATTTTTTGTTCTAGTTCTGTGAAAAACGCCAGTGGTAGTTTGATAGGGATTGCATTGAATCTAGATTGCTTTGGGTAGTAGAGTCATTTTCACAATGTTGATTATTCCAATCCAAGAACATGGTATATCTCTCCATCTATTTGTATCACCTTTAATTTATTTCATCAGTGTTTTATAATTTTCTGCATAGAGTTCTTTTGTCTCCTTAGGTAGGTTTATTCCTAGATATTTTATTCTTTTTGTTGCAATGGTAAATGGGAGTGTTTTCTTGATTTCCATTTCAGATTTTTCATCATTAGTGTATAGGAATGCCAGAGATTTCTGTGCATTAATTTTGTATCCTGCTACTTTACCAAATTCATTGATTAGCTCTAATAGTTTTCTGGTAGCATTTTTAGGATGCTCTATGTATAGTATCATGTCATCTGCACACAGTGACAGCTTTACTTCTTCTTTTCTGATTTGGATTCCTTTTATTTCCTTTTCTTCTCTGATTGCTGTGTCTAAAACTTCCCAAACTGTTGAATAAGAGTGGTGAGAGTGGGCAACCTTGTCTTGTTCCTGATCTTAGTGGAAATGCTTTCAGTTTTTCACCATTGAGGATGACGTTGGCTGTGGGTTTGTCATATATGGCCTTTATTATGTTGAGGAAAGTTCCCTCTATGCCTGCTTTCAGGAGGGTTTTTATCATAAATGGGTGTTGAGTTTTGTCAAAAGCTTTCTCTGCATCTATTGAGATGATCATATGGTTTTTCTCCTTCAATTTGTTAATATGGTGTATCACATTGATTGATTTGCATATATTGAAGAATCCTTGCATTCCTGGAATAAACCCCACTTGATCATGGTGTATAATCCTTTTAATGTGCTGTTGGATTCTGTTTGCTAGTATTTTGTTGAGGATTTTTGCATCTATGTTCATCAGTGATATTGGCCTGTAGTTTTCTTTCTTTGTGACATCGCTGTCTGGTTTTGGTATCAGGGTGACGGTGGCCTCACAGAATGAGTTTGGGAGTGTTCCTCCCTCTGCTATATGTTGGAAGAGTTTGAGAAGGATAGGTGTTAGCTCTTCTCTAAATGTTTGATAGAATTCGCCTGTGAAGCCATCTGGTCCTGGGCTTTTGTTTGTTGGAAGATTTCTTTTTTTTGTGTGTGTGGTACGCGGGCCTCTCACTGCTGTGGCCTCTCCCGTTGCGGAGCACAAGCTCTGGACACGCAGGCTCAGCGGCCATGGCTTACAGGCCCAGCCGCTGCGCGGCACAGACCGGGGCATGAACCCGCGTCCCCTGCGATGGCAGGCGGACTCTCAACCACTGCGCCACCAGGGAAGCCCTGTTGGAAGATTTTTAATCACAGTTTCAATTTCAGTTCTTGTGATTGGTCTGTTCATATTTTCTATTTCTTCCTGATTCAGTCTTGGCAGGTTGTGCCTTTCTAAGAATTTGTCCATTTCTTTCAGGTTGTCCATTTTATTGGCATAGAGTTGCTTGTAGTAATCTCTCATGATCTTTTGTATTTCTGCAGTGTCAGTTGTTACTTCTCCTTATTTCTAATTCTATTGATTTGAGTCTTCTCCCTTTTTATCTTGATGAGTCTGGCTAATGGTTTATCAATTTTGTTTATCTTTTCAAAGAACCAGCTTTTAGTTTTATTGATCTTTGCTATCGTTTCCTTCATTTCTTTTTCATTTATTTCTGATCTGATTTTTATGATTTCTTTCCTTCTGCTAACTTTGGGGTTTTTTTGTTCTTCTTTCTCTAATTGCTTTAGGTGTAGGGTTAGGTTGTTTAATCGAGATGTTTCCTGTTTCTTAAGGTAGGATTGTATTGCTATAAACTTCCCTCTTAAAACTGCTTTTGCTGCATCCCATACATTTTGGGTTGTCGTGTCTCCATTGTCACTTGTTTCTAGGTATTTTTAAATTTCCTCTTTGATTTCTTCAGTGATCACTTCGTTATTAAGTAGTGTATTGTTTAGCCTCCATGTTTTTGTATTTTTTACAGATCTTTTCCTGTAATTGATATCTAGTCTCATAGTGTTGTGGTCAGAAAAGATACTTGATAAAATTTCAATTTTCTTAAATTTACCAAGGCTTGATTTGTGACCCAAGATATGATCTAGCCTGGCGAATGTTCCATGAGCACTAGAGAAAAATGTGTATTCTGTTGTTTTTGAATGGAATGTCCTATAAATATCAATTAAGTCCACCTTGTTTAACATATCATTTAAAGCTTGTGTTTCCTTATTTATTTTCATTTTGGATGATCTGTCCATTGGTGAAAGTGGGGTGTTAAAGTCCCCTACTATGAATGTGTTACTGTCGATTTCCCCTTTCATGGCTGTTAGTATTTGCCTTATGTATTGAGGTGCTCCTATGTTGGGTGCATAAATATTTACAATTGTTATATCTTCTTCTTGGATCGATCCCTTGTTCATTATGTAGTGTCCTTCTTTGTCTCTTCTATTAGTCTTTATTTTAAAGTCTATTTTGTCTGATATGAGAATTGCTACTCCAGCTTTCTTTTGGTTTCCATTTGCATGAAATATCTCTTTCCATCCCCTTAGTTTCAGTCTGTATGTGTCTCTAGGTCTGAAGTTGGTCTCTTGTAGACAGCAAATATATGGGTCCTGTTTTTGTATCCATTCAGCCAATCTGTGTCTTTTGGTGGGAGCATTTAGTCCATTTACATTTAAGGTAATTATCGATATATATGTTCCTATTCCCATTTTCTTAATTGTTTTGGGTTCGTTATTGTAGGTCTTTTCCTTCTCTTGTCTTTCTTGCCTAGAGAATTTCCTTTAGTAATTGTTGTAGAGCTGGTTTGGTGGTGCTGAACTCTCTCAGCTTTTGCTTGTCTGTAAAGGTTTTAATTTCTCCATCAAATCTGAATGAGATCCTTGCTGGGTAGAGTAATCTTGGTTGCAGGTTTTTCTCCTTCATCACTTTCAATATGTCCTGCCACTCCCTTCTGGCTTGCAGAGTTTCTGCTGAAAGATCAGCTGTTAACCTTATGGGGATTCCCTTGCGTGTTATTTGTTGTTTTTCCCTTGCTGCTTTTAATATGTTTTCTTTGTATTTAATTTTTGACAGTTTGATTAATATGTGTCTTGGCATATTTCTCCTTGGATTTATCCTGTATGGGACTCTCTGTGCTTCCTGGACTTGATTAACTATTTCCTTTCCCATATTAAGGAAGTTTTCAACTATAATCTCTTCATATATTTTCTCAGTCCCTTTCTTTTTCTCTTCTTCTTCTGGAACCCCTATAATTTGAATGTTGGTGCGTTTAATGTTGTCCCAGAGGTCTCTGAGACTGTCCTCAGTTCTTTTCATTCTTTTTTCTTTGTTCTGCTCTGCAGTAGTTATTTCCACTATTTTATCTTCCAGGTCAACTTATCCGTTCTTCTGCCTCAGTTATTCTGCTATTGATCCTATCTAGAGCATTTTTCGTTTCATTTATTGTTTTGTTCATCATTGTTTGTTTCATCTTTAGTTCTTCTGGGTCCTTGTTAAACGCTTCTTGTATTTTCTCCATTCTATTTCCAAGATTTTGGATCATCTTTACTATCATTATTCTGAATTCTTTTTCAGGTGGACTGCCTATTTCCTTTTCATTTGTTAAGTCTGGTGGGTTTTTATCTTGCTCCTTCATCTGCTGTGTGTTTTTCTGTCTTCTCATTTTGCTTATCTTACTGTGTTTGGGGTCTCCTTTTTGCAGCCTGCAGGTTCATAGTTCCTGTTGTTTTTGGTGTCTGTCCCCAGTGGCTAAGGTTGGTTCAGTGGGTTGTGTAGGTTTCCTGGTCGGGGGGACTAGTGCCTGTGTTTTGGTGGATGAGGCTGGTCTTGTCTTTCTGGTGGGCAGGTCCACGTCTGGTGGTGTGTTTTGGGGTGTCTGTGGCCTTAGTATGATTTTAGGCAGCCTCTCTGCTAATGGGTGGGGTTGTGTTCCTGTTTTGCTAGTTGTTTGGCATAGGTTGTCCAGCACTAATGCTTGCTGGTCGTTGAGTGAAGCTGGGTGCTGGTGTTGAGATGGAGATATCTGGGAGATTTTCGCTGTTTGATATTATGTGGAGCTGGGAGGTCTCTTGTGGACCAGTGTTCTGAAGTTGGCTCTCCCACCTCAGAGGCACAGCCCTGACTCCTGGCTGCAGCACCAAGAGCCTTTCATCCACATGGCTCCTTAATTTGGGATGATTCGTTGTCTATTCATGTATTCCACAGATGCAGGGTACATCAAGTTGATTGTAGAGCTTTAATCCGCTGCTTCTGAGGCTGCTGGGAGAAATTTCCCTTTCTCTTCTTCGTTCTCACAGCTCCCAGGGCCTCAGCTTAGGATTTGGCCCCGCCTCTGCATGTAGGTCGCTGGAGGGCGTTTGTTCTTCGCTCAGACAGGACGGGGTTAAAGGAGCCACTGATTCGCGGGCTCTGGCTCACTCAGGCCAGGGGGTAGGGAGGGTCATGGAGTGCGGGTTGAGCCTGCGGCGGCAGAGGCTGGCGTGATGTTGCAGCAGCCTGAGGCACGCCGTGCGTTCTCCCGGGGGAGTTGTCCCTGGATCCCGGGACCCTGGCAGTGGCGGGCTGCACAGGCTCCCCGGAAGGGGGCTGTGGATAGTGAGCTGTGCTCGCACACAGGCTTCTTGGTGGCGGCAGCAACAGCCTTAGCGTCTCATGCCTGTCTCTGGGGTCCGCAGTTTTAGCCGCGGCTCGCGCCTGTCTCTGGAGCTCCTTTAAGCAGCGCTCTGAATCCCCTCTCCTCGCGCACCAGGAAACAAAGAGGGAAGAAAAAGTCTCTTGCCTCTTCAGCAGCTCCAGACTTTTCCTCGGACTCCCTCCCGGCCAGCCGTGGCGCACTAACCCCCTGCAGGCTGTGTTCACGCCGCCAACCCCAGTCCTCTCCCTGCGCTGCGACCAAAGCCCGAGCCTCAGCTCCCGGCCCCGCCCGGCCCGGCGGGTGAGCAGACAAGCCTCTCGAACTGGTGAGTGCTGGTCGGCCCTGATCCTCTGTGCGGGAATCTCCCCGCTTTGCCCTCCGCACCCCTGTTGCTGTCCTCTCCTCCGCGGCTCTGAAACTTTCCACCTCCGCCACCCACAGTCTCTGCCCGCGAAGGGGCTTCCTAGTGTGTGGAAACTTTTCCTCCTTCACAGCTCCCTCCCACTGGTGCAGGTCCCGTCCCTATTCTTTTGTCTGTGTTTATTCTTTTTTCTTTTGCCCTACCCAGGTACGTGGGGGGTTTCTTGCCTTTTGGGAGGTCTGAGGTCTTCTGCCAGTGTTCAGTAGGTGTTCTGTAGGAATTGTTCCACGTGTAGATATATTTCTGGTGTATCTGCGGGGAGGAAGGTGATCTCCGCATCTTACTCTTCCACCATCGTCCCGGAAGTCAGTCATCTGACTTCTTGTTCTTCCTCACCTTTTACTTTTGTTCCTACAAACAATCCCCAGGATTTATGCCCCCCCCCCCCCCCAGAATTCTCTCTTTTATTTTTTATGGTTTCTACCTCTCCAGTGAAGTCCCCATCTGATCTTGCATGTTTACCATCTTTTCTAGTAGAGGTTTTAACATCTTAATCGTTAAATTTCCAGTTCCAATACTGCTTGTCTCTTGGCAGTGTGTTGTTTTTCTCATGCCTTTTCTATAATTTTTTGTTGAAAGCTACAAGACAGAAGATGCTGAGGCAGAGAGTTTTATACCTGGAAATGGGCATATCTTTCCTTCTGCTGGGCCTTTAGTGTGGAGATTTGAATTAATCTAGTTAGGAGTTAAGATTCGAGGTTTGCTTTTGCTATAGTTACCCTCTGCACCAGGTTTCAAATGCCTCTAGGATCCCTTGTGTTTCTGGTGGGACTGGTTTGTCAGAGGGTTTTCACAATGTCTGCTCCAACCTCTGCCTTAGGTTTTCCCTTTGCACTGTACTCACAGAGGGCCTGTTTCCTTGTTATTCAGCATTTGCCAGCCTTGTAGGGAAGGTGAGGGGAGTTTTCTGTTCCTCTTATTCAGCTTCAGTCTCAGCAGGTACTATATCCCCGGGTCTCGGGATGTCTCCTTTCCAGGGCTCCTCCCCCCCTCCCCCAGTTGTAGTTCTAGCTCCATCATGTAACCCTTCCCTTCCCCCTGGAGTAGAGAGTTTTCCTATAACCTTCTCCAGCTGCGATGGGTTTTCAGCAGCGCCCTAAGAGCAACATTCCCTCCCACCTCCTTGGACCCCAGGAACTGTAGCTATTTTTTTCTTACTCCTTTACCTTTTGTTGCTCTCTCTTACTGGCTTCTGTTCTACAGAATTTTACTGGCTGAAAAACTTACTGGCTTTTGTTTACTGGCTTCTGTTCTACAGACACGCTCAGGTCCTTCACAGCCAAATTTATTCATTAAACAGTCTGTCCTCCATGAACCTATTTTCTCAGTCCTTTACCTCTCCTAACCCTTTCCAGTCTGGCCTCCACTATTCCTCTAATACCACTCTTGTCAAAGTTTCCATGGTCAGTGCTGGGCCCCGTAGACTGCGATCCTCAGAGACCAGACTTGACTGGGTGCACCATTTGCAGATCATCTCTGCAAAATAATGACTGAGAAGTAGGAAAACAAATGCCCAAAGAGTAACCAAGCCAGCCACATGCAAACATTACAGTCAATCATTGATAGCGCAGCAGAAATTTGCTCTCAAAAATTAAAGATGAAGATGATTGGAGGCATCTGGCTGTACCAAGCAAGTGGTATGCAGTGGAGGGCTTTCTTTATTTACAGTTACTTACTCTCCCTTATTTACCATTCGTATCTACTATTGAACTGGAAATTCTAATTTAATGTGCTTTATTTGTAGTTTATATTAATGTGGAGTTAAAGTCTTATATACTTTCCACCCCACCCCCCAGATAGTGGGTTAAATTTCAAACATAATCTTTTCTGAAGGTTTACAACTTATGTACATTTATTTGGTTGTTGATCTCAAGGGTTCTTTCTGAGCACTGGTGACCAGAAAATAATACTTCATTGAGCAAAGTTGCTATCATTTATTCCTTTTGACACAGATTAGCACAAACTGCCTCAGCACATAAAGGTACCGTGTCTGACAGTGAAGATAATTAACACAGAATGGTTTCATATGAAGTGCAAGTTAAAATTGAATTTGAGAAAGCCATTTTCCTTTCTTCTGTAAGGGAAGCCTAAAGAAAAAGGACAGGTGGGACAGCGGTTAAAAGCACTAAATTTTGAGTCCAATAGTCACTGACTTCACCCCTTACTAGCTATGTTACCTTGTTATCAGTGTTTGTCAGGGGCTTTGTGGGGAAGGAAGGAAGGGATGGATAGATGGAGCACAAGGTATTTTTAGGACAATGAAATGTAGGACAGTATGATACAGTATTGATGGACACATGTCATTGTACATTTGTGAAAACTCATAGACTGTATAAAACAAAGTAAACCCTAATGTAAACTATAGACTTCAGTTAATAATAATGTATCAATATTGGTTCCTCGATTATAACATGTTTCCCACACTAATGCAAGACGTTAAGAACAAGAAAGTGTGGTTGTGTGAAGGGGAGAGGGTGGAGGGGTGTGCGAAAACTCTCTGTATACTCTGATTAACTTTTCTATAAACCTAAAACTGCTCAAAGTACATACTCATTAAAAAAATCCTTAAATTGTCAGGTCTGTCTTAGGTGTTTGGGGAATAATAACATGTATGAGTAGGAAAATAAATCTCTATACTACTTCCTTCAATTTACAGAGACTGCTGGAGGGAGCAGTGCAGAGAAGGAAAGAATAAAATCTCACAGCCTCTACTAGTGACACTGGGGCTCCAAGTGGATGGCTCTCTGCCTAACAGAGCCCATCAGGGTGTCTCTGGATGAGCCACAGAAGGACCAGCACCAAGTAGGGTGTAGAGAGATAAATCTCTCTGCAGATCAGGTGAGGGGACTCTTGATGCAGGAGGGTATGGACAGGGAGAGTGAGCTGGGCTGTAGGAAGGAGGTTGGTTCCTTTGGGAAAAGGCAAGGGGCAAGATGCCTTTCAGCACCGGATGCCTTGTAGTGTACATTCAGTTGCTTTTGTTATTGTAAAATTTTCTGCATCTTCAAACTTTCAGTAACGTTTGCCATCTACTCAATTGTTTATGTGAGTGGTTTTGTTTAAGAACTCTGAATGGGGGAGTGTGTGGGGGGTAGTTTCATTGGGGATGGGTGAAGAGGAGGGGAGGTGAGCCTCAAGTGAGTTTCGATGTGTGGCGAAAGCAGGGACTTGAAGCCAGAAATAAACACAAGCCCCTGAGATTCTGTAGAAATCTGAAGTAGAGCAATAAACTTCCCACTGAATGAGGGGCAGGGCTCGACATACTTTCGTATCAACTTCAGAGGACAGTGTGATTTCAGTTTACATCTGGATTAGTGTCTCAAAGATATTTGGTTTCCAAATTAAACATTTTCTTCCCTTTCAATGTCTTAGCTTTCGTGTGTTGTGGGTCAGTGGGAAGCAGCTATGGTTCAGCTACATTGTAATTCTGACCATAGAGAGGACTTACACATGATTCAAATCAGTAATGTAACAGTGGAAAGAAAGCGATTTTGAATTTTTCCTATTCCACGCAGTATAGTGGCCTATGCCTAATCCACTTTAAAGGTTAAGAAATTGAAGCTCAGTGAGGTTGTCAAGAAGCTAATAAGTTCAAATTTATATTCGCTGACTCCAAACTCAGTGCTCTTAAACCTCAGTAAAACGGCAAGGAGAGATTTGTCAAGTTTCTTTCACTTCTGGCTTCATTTTGTGATGTAAGAACATGTTGGTTAGTTTGCAAGGACAGATTGTTTTCTCACTAAAACAGCCAAAGGCTTCATGGCAGTTTTGATAGGCCTAAGCTGGGAAATAAAAATAATTCTGAGGTTTGAACTCTGGATGAACTTCACATATTTTTAGCAGGGCTTTGTGGGTATTTAGCGGAGCCTGTTACTGTTTTTCATTAAGACTGGAATTTCAACTGCACTTTGGATTTTCAAAATGTATTTCCATAACTTTCTCCTCCTCCCCCCTTCTCCCCGCACTGCTCTCCACCTCTGCACAATAACTCCTTCAGGTAGACACTATGGGTTACTTGGCCAGGGTCCCATACCAGGCTGTGGCATCAGCTGACTTGGCAGCAGTGTACCAGTTGGCTGGCCATCCCTCTGAAACCTTCCCACACAGATCAATTTCAGACGTAGCAGTGTAAGTACCAGCTCTGGTTGGGGGGAAGTTGTAAATCAAAGAGACAGCCTGTAATTTCCTTGTGTCCTTTGTTTTGAAATTTGCAAGTAGATTATTTGAGATAGTAGCAGGACTCTCCAGATCTGTCTCTTTGAGGAAGAAACACAGTTTACTTCCTTTTTCTGATTTCAGGAGTAGCTATACTCTCCTTAACAACTACATGCATTTTTTTCAACTGTGCTGTTTATCATAAGTCCTGTCTTACATACAGCCTTAGCAGTAAAATGCCTCTATTAACTATCTCACTTTAGGAAGAGAAAATTTGTGCATTTTACAGGTGTATAAAAATAAACATTAGCTTGTAGCTTTGAAGGATGCAGAAGGTTAGTCAGATTCTCTGTGTAGAGGAAGAGTCTTATAGAGAAGGTTATTAAGATGGCTACACACACACACACACACACACACACACACACACACACACACACACAGAGGCAGTCCTAGGTTAAAGAAGATTAAGCAGTTGCCTATACCAGATCTTGCTGGACCTTAAGAACACTCACTTCCTCTAATATGGAAAAGTTGACTTTTGATTGTTGCCTGTAGACATGTGGTATTTCATTCACATGAATACAATTTTGTTGAATTTTATCATATAAGTAAAAGTAAAATTTGCAATTATTTTTAAAGGGGAGACATTGTGTTCTGGGATTTTCACCTGCAGAAAGTGATTATCAGATATCATTAGTTATCAGATTATATGCTGGGTTGGCCAAAAGTTCTGTAACATCTTATGGAAAAGCCAGAATGAACTTTTTGGCCAACCCCATATTTAGAATAAATAAACAATAAATTATTTATCTCGATAAAGTATAAAATGCTTCTCATAGAACTGAATCTCTTTTACAAATGTGCCTCTCCAGCTATCTTTTGGACCAATCTTACAGGAATGTGAGAATTTCAGTTTGTAATTTTCCTGGCACATCCCTCACCCTCAGAGATGCTGGTTTACTACAGTTATTGAAACTCAGTTGCTAAAGTATAAGAGTAGCTTTATAAACCCATTAAGTCAAACTAAACACATTAAATCAAGTCAAATTGAATTAAATCAAATTGTTCATAGACAGTAACCAATAATCAAAATAAAGACATGGCTATTAAAAATATTCAGAAAGAAGTAAACCATACATGAACATGATGTGCAATAACACAAGAAAAGGAAATAAAATATATACAGATAGGGCAAGAAGAAACAAAACTGTTTTTGTTTGCAGATGACATGATTGTTTATGCAGAAAATCTCATAGATTGACAACCCCTCACCACAAACAAATAAAAACCTCCTGAAACTAAAAAGGATTATACCAAGGTTGTAGGATACAAGGTTAATGTACAAAAGTCAACTGCTTTCCTATGTACCAAAAATGAGCAATTGGAATTTGAAATTAAAAACAGAACACCATTTATATTAATACAAAAAAAGACAAATTCTTAGGTATAAATGTAGCAAAATATACACAAGATCTATATGAGGAAAACTACAAAACTTTGATGAAAGAAATTTTAAAATATCTAAGTAAATGGAAAGATAGTCCATGTTCATGGATGTGAAAACTCAAGATGTCAGTTCTTCCCAGCTTGGTCTATAGATTCAATGTAATCCCAATCAAAATCCCAGGCACGTTATTTTGTGAATACTGACAAAAACTATCAAGTTTACATGGAAATGCAAAAGACCCAGAATAACCAACACAAGATTGATACAGAAGAACAAAGCTGGAGGACTGATACTATGCAACTTCAAGACTTTCTATAAAGCTACAGTAATCAAGACAAAATTGGTATTAGTAAAAGAATAGACAAATAGATCAATAGAACAGAATAAAGAGTCTGGGATTAGACTCCCAGAAATATAGTCAACTGATCTTTGACAAATGAGCAAAGACAATTCAATGGAGAAATGATGGTCTTTTCAACAAACGATGCTGAAATAATGACATCCACATGCAAAAAATATAATATAGAAACAAGCCTTATGCCTTTCACAAAAATTAACTCAAAATGGGTCATAGACCCAAAAGTAAAACATAAAACTATAAAATTTATAGAAGATGATATAGGAGAAAGTTTAGGTGCCCTTGGGTATGGTGATGAGTTTTTAGATACAACACCAAAAAGGACAATCCATGAAAAAAAATGATATACAGGACTTCATTAAAATTTTAAAAAATCTGCTCTTTGAAAGATACTATTAGGAGAATGAAAAGATAACCCATAACTGAGAGAAAATATTTGCCAATTATGTATCTGATAAAAGACTATTATCCAAAATATACAAAGAGCTCTTAAAACTCAACAATAAGAAACTAAACAGCTTGATTAAAAAATAAGCCAAAGACCTTGACAGAAACCTCACCAGAGAAGATATACACATGACAAATGAACATGTGAAAAGATACTCAGCATCATATGTCATTAGGAAATTACAAATTAAACAATGAGATACCCTGAACACTTGTTAAGATGACCCAAATCCAATCACTGACAATACCAAATGCTGACAAAATTGTGGAACAACAGGAACTCTGATTCATTGATGGTGGGAATACAAAATAGCACAGCCACTTTGGAAGACAGTTTGGTGGTTTCTTACAAAACTAAACATACTCTTACCATATGATCCAGCAATCATGCTCCTTGGTATTTACCCAAATGAGTTGGAAAATTATGTCCACTCAGAAACCTGCACATGAATGTTTATAGCAGCTTTATTCATAATAGCCAAAAATTGGAAGCAACTAAGATGTCCTTCAGTAGGTGGATGGATAAATAAACTGTGGTACATCCATACAATGGAATATTACTCAGCATCAAACAGAAATGAACTACCAAGCCATGAAAAGATATGGAGGAAACTTAAATGCGTATTGCTAAGCAAAAGAAGCCAATATGAATAGGTCAAGTCCGACCATATGACATTCTGGGAAAGGCAAATTGATGGGCACAGTAAAAAGCTCAGTGCTTGCCAGGGGTTCACAGGAAAAGAGGAGGGATGACTAGGTGGAGTACAGAGCATTTTTAGGAGAGTGAAATTATTTTGTATGAAATTACAATGGTGGATACAAGTCATGATACATTTGTCAAAACCCATTGAACTGTACAGCCCCAAAATGAACCGTGATGTAAACTATGGACTTTAGTTAATAATAATGTATTAATATTGGTTTATCAATTGTAACAAATTTACCACACTAATGTAAGAGGATAATAATAGGGGGAACTGTGAGAGAGAGAGAGAAAAAGTGAGAGAGAGAGAGAGAGTGTGTGTGTTGGGGGGGGCATAGAGGCAATATGAGAACTCTGTGTACATTTTGATCAATCTTTCTGCAAACCTGAAATTCTCTAAAGAATAAAGTGAATTAATTAAAAAATATTGAATCAGTGTTTGGGAGAGGACAAGAACAGATGATCTGGAGATAAATGCAGTTTGTGTCACCTAGAGGCTAACTAGCTCTGGAACTTTCTTAGAAACCAAAACACACTGCATTTGGGTATGATTTTCAAAACCTCATTGCAGATGGGAACTTTGGACAGCTGGAGAACGTATGACTAGAAGATGCTTACTGAAGGAAGATAGAGTATTTGTAGAAGTTATCATGATCTTAATTGACTGATGCGGCTCTTGCTTGTGCCCAGGAGGCTGACCTGGCTGCCACCCAGAGCCACCATAAGTAACCTCCTCACCCTAGTGATTGGTGAAGTTTCTCTCAGGAAGTCTGGAGAGAATCCTTCCTCCGCAGGTATCACAATGTTATTGGGCTCCTTTGAAGCTGACCTCTGTGCTGCCTTTTGTTTTTAACCCACTACAAGTTTCCCCAGGGCTGGGTCAGGATGTTGAGATAACTCTAGCCAAGTTTGTTCCCAAGAGCCCCTGTCTTTTCTGAAAATCAAACATACTCCAGAAAACTCTTGTTATTGCAATCCTTTCCTCCCATCACCCATCCTCTAAAGTTTGGGTTTGTGTCTCCCATCCAGCTCTCCTTCAAGTCTGTTCCACAGTTTTAGTTCCTGGAACCAATCATCAGTCAAAAATATCATTCATCTTTTACAAGGAGAAAAAGAAAAGTACTTTAAAATGGGCCCTCTTCACTGTTTCTTGTAAGAAGCCCTAATATTTCCGAGTGACTCTGGTCACTCCTGAGAAAACAGGTTGATTTGTCTTTCCCTCAGACCCTCTCATCTCATGTAAAAGATACCACACTTATTCCTTCTATCCTTTTATAAAAAGAGGTCTTTTCTAGTAGTATCAAGGGATATTTCATGTGTGTTCACAGAAATTGCCCTTGGCCATTGAGCGTAATGATTCTGGATGCTTCTGAGTCTCTTTCAATATCCTGTTATAGATTTATTATCCATTATTAACTTACACTCTTTCTGAATCAATGGCTCCCATTGTGCAATTATAAAACCCATCTTAACAATACAAATGGAAGTGTGGTGGCCTGGCCTTGATAAGCTTGGTTTACCTCTATGAGTGTACCAAGCTAGGACCATCTTTCTATTTTAAAGGACTTTCTTGTGGGAGAATTTCTGATCCCTAAAACCTGCCTATTGGTTCAGGGGTAAATTCAGAGGTGATTTATAGAAATATGACCAATCTCCCTGAAAACATAATTGATATTATGGACATATTTCCCCTGGACTGGGAACCAGTATGTAAAATACTGTGTTTGTAAAATCACATATTTGTTTGAAATTCAAATATGCCTATAGAACCGTGAACATATAAGGATGTAGGGTGACTTTTATGTGGCTGACAGATAGAATCAAACAACGAAGTAAAAGCAGAAACACCCTCCACACCCCAGGCATGCAATAGAAACATAAGGATGGTGTTGAATAGTCACCAAAATGAAAAGGGGAGGAGAGAGAGGTCTGGTGACCAAGGCAGGCCAAGATTGCAGGGCCATGAAGAGCTGGGGATCAGGCCACAGGTCAGATCCCAGGAGAGAATGGAAGAGAATGAAAAGGAAGTGCTCTAAAACCTGGGTAGCTTCTATACTAACCACGAGGCTTTAACTCTGTGTAAACCATCCAGATAACATGACTATGGAACCTGAGGGAATTTCAGTTCCTAGATTTATGGATTCTAATGTTGTGTTTCAAAATAATCTCAGATGCTCCTTTCTAAATACTGTGCTCTCCTCTTACTTCACCCCTGCATCCTCACCCCCACCCCTTCCTGGGCCTCAGCTACCACTGCTGTCTCATGTTATAGTGAACCTGTGTTTGCCTTGGTTTAGGAGGAAGAAAAAAATACTAAGGACACTTAGAACCTAAGTAAAGTTTTCTCTCTTACATAAATCAGAGATTTGAAGTACAGACACTTTGGAGAGAAAATCCTGTGTTGAGGAAAGACGGCAGGGCTGTTTTAATTCTGTGGTTCTCTGGACCCTCTCCCCGGAGATGGGGGAGGTGTTCCTGAGCCCCATGTTTGTTTGGATGGTGAAGTTCCAGGGACTTCTGTTGAACAGACTGTTTCTGATTCAAGGGCAAGACTGCTGAGCGTGCAAAGTTCAGCCTTTAAAATAACATCTCTCTGGACAAGTATCTCTTAACTAGGTGAAGGGCCTTGCATATTGGAATGAGACAAAAGATAACCATGGGATTTGGAACTTTAGTAAATAAAGAGGGCTTGTGGGCTCCAGGAAGTTGCTTTTTTGTTTTTTAAATTTTTTTAAAGAAAACAATGGGCAGTTTTTATAAATTGACCAAGTTGTTACCAGACTCTCAGTTATTATTGTCACTTATGTGTAGTGTCTGGCATAATTGAAAACTGATTAAGACTAATGATTGCCAGGGACTCTGGACCCAAACCGTTGTCTCTTTCTCAATCGCTTTTAATTTGCATAGAAATATTTCAATTAGGGTAACTAAAATGCTATTATAGTTTGTGAAATCCTGGGCAAACTATTTATATTTCTGAGTCTATTTCCTTTTTGTAAGTTGGGGCTAAAGGAGGTTTGATGTGAGAAATAGATAAGATCATAGAGTGAAAACTTTAGAATGAAGGAGGCACTCACCTCCCCCATCTCAAATATGTTACTGAACTTCTTGAATCCTTTCTCTTTGTAAAGACTTGTAAATAAGGACGACTTGGAGGAATGTTTACCTTCTGATCTGTTCTGATAAGAGAGAAAGATTTGTTCCTTTAACTAATGTTCACGGAGTGCTATTCATGTGAAGGTAGATGCCAAGCAGTAGGGAAATGAGGAAACAACACACTGCACATCCCACGTCCTGAAAAAGCTTCCAGTGCAGTAGAGAGCATAAAGCAGGACATGATAGACATTCTGTAAATGGGCAAATAATAAACACTCTGGGAGAGTGTGTGGGAAAAGTAGAGTCATTTCTGGTTGGAGCGAGCATCCTGTTGGGACAGAACAGAACCAGCGTTTACTGAGTGCTCACCAAATGCCAACAGTGTGTGATGAGCTTGTATATGTTACCGTGTAATCCTCACAATAATCCTGTGTAGTACAGACTCACAGATCCATTTTATGATTTGGAAAACTGAGGCTCTGAGAAGTTGAGGAACTTATCTGAGGTCACACAATTAGTGAATGGTGGAGTTGGGACGCTAAGCCAGTTTTATTTGATGTGTTTGCTCTTTACCCCATATTGCTTCAAGGTACTGATACTAGGCACAGATAATAATTACAGACAATTGCCCATTTTTCAAAGTGGAGATGATAGAGACGGTAGAGGGTTCTCACCCTTGCAGGTGAGAAAAGAACATGGAGAAAGTCATGGACAGGACAATGTAGTCTCACTTCTGGTCACGGAATCTTATCAAGGCACCATTGCCATGAGGGAGACCCATCAAACAACTGGATCTATAACACCTCTAAGTGGAGCAATCTAGGGCTTAAATAGGAAATGCCACTGATTAATGAAAAACAAAAAAGAAAAGTGAGGGCACTTCTGCCTGGCATCGTCACCTGAGAGCCAAATCACAGTTCTGGCTTTGCCATCCACTTACTGCGGCCCCGAGGCCCCAGGAACCATGATTGTGCTCACGTGTCGTGGCCACCCCCCACTTTGTAATCCTCTAGGCCCCAAGCGAAAGGGTTTTTTTGGTTGTTGTTTGTGTGTGCTGTTTTATAAGGAATCTTGCTGACTTTTCTCCTCGTTTAGACTACAGGGACAGAGTCTCTCTGGACAGTTTGGAGCCTCTCCAGGAACGCTAACCTTCTCTGAAGTGGGTTGCCCTGAACAGGGGAAATGCTTGCTCTTCAAAAATGCCTCCTTATGGAGGCCATCAGCTGCTTCATTTTTGCACAGTCAGGGAAGTTTCGTCCTCAGATAAGGGATTTGAGAAGAGTTGGCTCTGATTGTCTAAAAGACTCCACAAGGACAAATGTCCAGATGATAGTCACCGCCACTACCCAGGGGCCAAGGTCTCTTTGTTTATCCCCCTTGTAGCTTTTTCCTGTATTCCTGTCCTATCTGTCCTCATCTCATGCCCTGTTTGGAGTCTGGAAGGAATCACAGCCCCTGGAAGAGTATCTGGAATAATCTATAGGGAATCAATTTATAATGTGCCTTTTCTTTCATTCATTAATTTTGTTAGTTCATTCATTATTTATTCATTCATCTGAGTAGAATTTTCTATTGTTAAGAAACATTTGTTACATGACATCATTGTTTTCCTAACCACAAGTGGTGGAGAGGATGCTGACTTCCTTTGTTTTGTTCCTCTAAAGACCTGTGAAATCAAGGTTTCTAAAGAATTAAGTACTTTGATGAATGGCATTTCTACTTCCCATCAGGTGATTGGAAACGTTTGACACTGAAGGTGAACTGGTTTTCCAGCTTAGTCTTCCCTCAGGATCTGTGAAAGATCAAAGATTTAAGAGTGTAAAGCAGTGGACAACCAGTGGGTTCAGGCTCAAGTGTGTCAGCTAGAATCCAAGTCCATCCAGCCCCCAACTAGGAAGGGAGCCCTCCCTCTGGCACATGCACACTCCTGAGGGTTGTGGGTTGGTCTGAAGATACAAGTCACCAAATGTGTCTTTCTCATTCCCCACGTCTCTGTTAGTCCAATGGTAGCATCATGTGGTGTTTACATGTTGTTAATAAGAGTTTTGTTCTTAATTGTGTCCCTAATACATCCTCAAGGAGGATGGTGATATAAAGACTGTAAGGAGAGTGTGTTAAGAACCTCATTATCAATGGCGTATCGTATATAAAGGGAATGTTTGCTTATACCCTGAGGAAATGTAAGGGAGATTTTATACTCATTTATCAAATCAAATGTCAGCCAGAGTACCATTTTAAAACAGAAGTGACTCAGTGCAGTGAGCAGGCCCCAGGCTATTTTCTTGTGCCATTTGATGTCTCCCATCATTTCTGCTTTTCCCTCTCCCCGACTTTGACAGTACCCTCTCTTCCCCCCTTACACTCTCTCTCCCTCCTCTTCCTTATCAAATCTCCTGTATCCAGAAATCATCTGAAACTTACTACCTCTCAGGGGTAGAAATGATTCAATTTGGTATTTCACTGATGGGACTTTGAATGTAATAAAATAAAGAAGAAAGGAATGAAGACTTAAATGCAGACTTTCCTACATGTGGGAACTGGCTGGGCAGGTCTTTAAATGATGAGAGCTTCCTGGAGTCACTGGTATGAAATGGCTTAGGTGATATAACTCACCCCTGTTATTTGACTTCTCAGCAACATCTGACATATTAACAACTCCCTTTTTTATGAAACCATCTCCTGTCTTGGATTTTCTGTTACCATACTTTATGGCTTCCCCCATTTCATTGTCCAAAGCATCTCAGAATTCCTTTGATGGACCCATCTCTAATCAAGGTCTGAGGTCCATCCTCTCCTCAGAGTGTGTCTCAGATCCTCTTTCTTTCTTTCTTCCTTCCTTCCTTCCTTCCTTCCTTCCTTCCTTCCTTTCTTTCTTTCTTTCTTTCTTTCTTTCTTTCTTTCTTTCTTTCTTTCTTTCTTTCTTTCTTTCTTTCTCTCTCTCTCTTTCTTTCTCTTTCTTTCTTTCTTTCTTTCTTTCTTTCTTTCTTTCTTTCTTTCTTTCTTTTCTTCTTTCTTTCTCTCTCTCTCTTTCTCTCTTTCTTCCTTTCTTTCTCTATGCTCTCCCCTACGTTGGCTTGTCCATTCTCATGGCTTTTAAAAACAATCTTTGTGCAGATGACTTACACATTTTTATATCCAGCCCCCTGAGCTCTAGACTCATTCAGACATTTACTTGATCTGTCCAATTTAAGGTAGCTAAATCAAAAACCTGGACTTTTTACCTCTAAAACCTGTTTCACTTCTCTACCAGTCTTTCTTATCTAAATAAATGGTACCCCCAGAAGCCTGATTTATGACTTTTGCTAGAAATTTAAGAACTATCTTTGATTCCTCTCTTTTCCTCACCTCCTATAGCCACTGCATCATCCAATCCTGTCAATTTTACTACCAAAATATATCTGAACTCCATGAGCTTCTCTCCATCTCCAGTACCTCCTCCATCCATCCTGATTTATGCACCATTATTTCTCCCTTAGATTCCTGGAATAGATCCCTAACTGATATCTCTGCCTCCACTCTTGCCCTCTGCCCCACCTCACCAAATTCTTATTCAGCAAAAACCAAAAGTGTAGCGGTTAACACATATATATGGAATCTAAAAAAAAAAAGTTCTGAAGAACCTGGGGCAGGACAGGAATAAAGTCACAGATGTAGAGAATGGACTTGAGGACAGTAAGCTGGGACGAAGTGAGAGAGTGACACGGACATATATACACTACCAAACGTAAAATAGATAGCTAGTGGGAAGCAGCCGCATAGCACAGGAAGATCAGCTCAGTGCTTTGTGACCACCTAGAGGGGTGGGATAGGGAGGGTGGGAGGGAAACGCAAGAGGGAGGAGACATGGAGATATATGTATATGTATAGCTGATTCACTTTGTTATACAGCAGAAACTAACACACCATTGTAAAGCAATTATACTCCAATAAAGATGTTAAAAAAAAAAGTGTAGTGGTTAAGAGTGAATACTCAGGAATCATATGGCCTGGATTTGAATCTTGGCTCTGCCGCTTCCTAGCTCCATGAACTTAGGCAATTTATTTAAGTTTTCTGTGCTGCAATTGCTTCAGCTATAAAATGGTGATCATAATAGTACCTACCTTGCAGAGTTATGATGAGTGAGTTTTTCCCTTTTGACGTGAGTGGAACTTATTAATATGTCAATAAAACCATGTACTTAAGATCCTTCAGTGCCTTTCCATGTACTTGATATAAAATTCAAGCTCCAAACCAGGGCATCCACGTCCTATGTTCCCTGGCCCTGCCTCCACTCTCTCCCTCCCTCACTGTGATCCAGACACACAGGTCTTCTCTTGGCTTCTCAGGCATGCGAAGCTCTTTGCTGCCTCAAGGGATTTTCATTTGCTGTTCCCTCTGTCTAGAAACTCTTCCAGTGCCTGGCTCCTTCCCCTACCTCATACTCAGCCTGGGTGACACTTCTTAGCAACCTCCTCTGGCCACCCTACTTAAGGTAGGTCCCCTTTCTATTCTCTACCACAGCCACCTTGTTTGTTTCCTCCGAATCACTTATCTCAGTATTTGGTAATTTTATTTGTTCTTGTTTTCTCTCACCTCTACCAACATGTAAGCAGCTCTTGTGAAGACAGGACCATGATTGTCATGTTCATTGTTGGATCAGTAGTGCCTGGCACAGAGTAAGGGCTCCATAAATATTTACTGAATGAATGAAATGAACAACTGTTAAGCCAACCTTGACCTTCAGTAGGAACTCAAGTGTAAGCCAGAATCCAAGTTCTGCAAGATAATGTCAGATGATACACCAGCAAGTACTGGCCACCTGACTTGCTTTGTTGTTCAATAAAGCAAACAGTACAGTGGAACAGTGTCAGCTGGTGAAGGAGAAGGAGTCCTGGACATGGAGCCAGAAGCCCTGGACTCAGTGCAGGATCTGATACTAACCAGCTCTGTGACCTTGAACAGGCTCTACACATATCAGAAGCCCCCCATCTTATTGGAGAATGAGAGTGAATGGAATAAGCAACTCTCAAGGTTCTTTCTAGCATAAATATTCTGTTTTGGATGCCATGTTTTCTGCAGAGAAGATAAGATTGGTGCACCATTTAGTTTTCCTGGGGGAGATGAATCACGAGCTGAGTTTTAGGAGAATCAAAAAATCATCAGTGAGGGGTTAGGAAGATTCTTCTTGGGGCTATTTTAAATTGGTGGGACGTCATCCATTTGACAACTATTTATCCATTATTGTGTATTCCCTGAGTCGTGCTCACTGTACCCTGTCTGGAAGCAGCTCCTCTCCCTTTTCTTTGTTTCCATAGCTCTCACACACATATGCATGCACACACACACACATACACACACACACACACTCGCTTACTGATGTACACACACACCTTCTTTAATGCTAAGCTTTTTACTCTTATCGCCTAACAAAATCGCTCTTCCATCAATTTATGAAGAACAAATATCCCTAATCTCATCAGAAAAGGATCATTGACTACACCTTGACCCAGAAAAGGAAGTCAGTGGCTCCACATCTTCATCTCTCTCACCTTGAAAGCCTTTGTGTGCACCCTGGGTCCTGTCCAGAGCCTACAAAGGTCTTCATTCCCTGCCTGCTCCACTCAATCACTTTTTCACAGAACAATTTAAAACTATTTTTGACTCTACTAATAATTAGTATTAATGTAATAATATTATTAATATTAACATTGAAAGGATATAATTTTAATATATTTTATACCATAATAGTACAATGTTTTAGCTACATTTGGGGATAATGGGCTCTCCTAGGTTTGGTAAAAAGAGAAGTCTCCATAAGTAAGTATCCGTAAAGGGTTAAGTAGATCTGTTTAAGATTTACTCTCAGCAAATTTCAAGTATACAATATTGTATTATTCAATATAGTCTCCATACTGTACATTAGATCCTCAGAACTTATTCATGAAAAAAAAAAGGTAAGCCTCCATGAACCATCTATTATTGTTTAAACTCTACCAAGTTTTGGAGGACCAACTCACATGCTACCTCCACCCTAACCTTTCTTTATTCGTTTGATCGGAAGTACTCTGCCCTTTCTTTGGACTGCTGTAACACATCATTGTTTCATTTGCCCATCTAGTCAACAAATATATACTCTGTGTAGACAACAGTCTCTGCTCTCATGGAGGTTATAATCTAGTGGGGGGGATACAAAAATATATATATATATTCTATGTTAGATGGTGATAAATGTCCTGGGAAAAATAAGACAGGAAAACGGTATAGAGTTCCAGAGTGGGGGGAGAATAGTTGCAATTTCGAGTAGAATGGCCTCATGGAGAAACGATCTTCAACCAGAGACCTGTTGGAAATGAGGAAGTGAGCTGGGAGGTACTTGAGGGGGAGGAAATGACAAGTGCAAGGCCAGGGAGTCCAGAGAAGAGTGAGTGAGTCTAACAGGTGAGGAGGGCAGATGTGTGATGGTGGGAGGGGGACGAGGTGCAGATCCCATAGCTATTTAAGGATTTGGCTTTTAATCACAGAGCGATGGGAAGCCATTGCAGGGTCTGAGCTGAGAAGTAACATCATCTGACTTATATTTCAAAAGGATTGTTTCAGCTGCTGGGTTACAAATAGGCTGGCATGAAAGCAAGAGCATTGTCCAAAGGCTAAGACCTTGGTGGTAATGGTGGAAGTGATGAGATACGGTTAGCTTTTGCAACTGTTTTGAAAGTAGAGCTGGTAGGAAATCATACTCAGATGTGAAGTGTGAAAGAAAGATGGGGAAGATGGGGAAGGGAGTCGGTTGGAGGAAGGTTATAATTTCAGTTGTGAACATGCTACGATTGCGGTGTTTCTGTGGCATTCAGGTCTAGATATGGAGTGTGGAGTTGTATTTATGATATTGGAACCATTGGAGAGGTCCAGGCTGAAGATGTAAATTTGGAAGTCAAATACATATGAGTGCTATTTAAAGACCAAGAAATGATGCTTTTATCTGTGCCCCCTTTAAGCATGCTTTCTACATTTATTATTACTTGTAAGTTTCCTCTCATCCGTTACTAGATTATTTCCTTGGAGATAGGTTCTATGTCTGAACCGTCACAGAGTCTAGTCCAGAATCTGGCTCCAGGTAGAACCTTAGTAAATGATTTTAGTTTGAATCAATAAAACAACTTAGTAACAGTGCAAGACAGAGGGTGATTAGAGTTTAAATTGTAGTAGAGTTAATACTAAAGATTTCAGCAAATGACGTGCTCATTGTGGTCTGGGAAGGCCTGGCCCAGAACATAGGCACTGAAAGGGGATATAAGGAAAGGGAAGGGACTGGATAAGGGAAGGAGAGAGAGGAGAAAGGATCCAAGAATTGGGAGAACAGAAAAATGAGACTTGTTCTGGTTCTATAAAGATTATGCTAATTGAAGAAGAGACCCCAAATCCTGAATTTGGTGAGACTGAAGACTGAACATTCGCCCCCCCCTCACACCGCCAATGTCCACCACCACCCAAATTCATATGCTGAGACCTAATCCCCAGTGTGCTGAGACCTAATCCCCAGTGTGATGGTATTTGGAGGTGGGGCTTTTGGGAGGTGATTGGGTCATGAGAGTGGAGTCTGCATGATTGGGATTAGTGCCCTTGTAAAAGAGACCCCAGAGCTCCCTTGCCCCTTTCCCCCATGTGAGGACACAGTGAAAAGATGGCCATCTATGAACAAGGAAGTGGGTCCTCACCAGACACCAAATCTGCTGGCTCCTTGATCTTGGACTTCCCAGCCTCCAGAATTGTGAAAAATAAATGTTTGCTGTTGAAGCCACCCAGTCTATGGTATTTTTGTTTTAGCAGCTTGAATGGACTAAGGTGATAAGACTAAGAAGATGATTGAGGAAGGGGCTGGTTTAAAATGGTGACTCTCAAACTTGATCCTGCTTAGAGGGCTGGTTACCACCACAGATTGCTGGCCCCATTCCCAGAATTTATGACTCGGTCTGGAGCAGGGAGGAGAATCTGTATTTCTAACCAATTTCTAGGTGCTATTGTTGCTGCTCCTTCGAGGTCTGCACTTTGAGAATCACTGGCTTAGAAGAAAGACAGCCTTTCTTTCTCTTTTTTTTTTTAAGTCAGTAATATGATTATTAGTCACCTCTACAAGAGTAATAACTTAGAAATTATATTTTCACAATTCATTAAGCATTTAAACCTAATTTTTATACACAATGGGGTTATAACAGGGCAATGTTAGTTGGCTCATTGTATATTCAGCTTCCAAAGATGTTAACCGATATTTACTAATTTGATAATTGATCTGTGTCATCTTAAATTGTTGGTATAATCTTCGATGGAGAAAAGGAAAGTATTGCTGGAACCTCAGGGCACCTACAATTTTTTTCCCCAGTTTTATCAAGATATAATTGACATACAGCAGTGACTATGTTTAGGGTATACAACATAATGATTTGACTTACATATATTGTGAAATAATTATTACAGTAAGTTTAGTAGATATTCATCATCTTACATAGATAAAAAATTTTTTTTCTTGTGATGAGAACTCTTAGGATCTACTCTCTTAACAATTTTCACATATATCATACAGCAGTGTTAACTATATTCATGTTGTACATTATATCCCTAGTACTTAGTTGTCTTATAACTGGAAATTTGTATCTTTTGACCACTTTTATCTAATTCCCCCTCCCCTCACCATCTTCAATGTTTAATTTCTGTCATTTGTGGATAAAAATTAGGTCATCGTAAATTCATGAAATTTTTCAAGAGATGATATCAAGGCTCCAGGGAGTAGCTCACTTCACTAGAAAAGACAGGCTTTCTAAATTAAATTGGCAAACTGTACTTTGCATAAATATATGTAACAAAAATCATACTTGGATTTGTTAAGTACTTTTCTAGGACTTTTGGCCTTTCAGGTTTTTATTTCAGTCTTACATATTGAAACATTTTTTTCAGCAGGTTAATATTTTTGCCGGCTTTACTTGGCATCACCTCCAACTCTCACCAGACTTCCCTTCAAGCACTGGGCCAATGCTTGCTGTCAACACGCATTCTGAGACGGGAGGGTTATAGAATTGCAGAGCTTGAAGAGAGCGCAGATATTATGGAGTCCAAGCCCCTTCCTTTACATATTAATTTATTTAATAATCATTTACTGAGGTCATGATGTGTTCCCAATGCTAAGCTAGATACTGAAGATATGATAACAATTATAGTAGTAACCATGCCATTTAATATTTTTGAGAGCTTCCTATGTACTATGCAGTGTTCCAATGCTTTACATGCTTTACTCTTTCAATAGACACGACAAGCCTATGCAGTAGTACTCTTATTATCTCTGAAGATCAAGGATAGACAAACTATGGCCTGTGGCCTATTTTTGTAGGGCCCATGAACTAAGAATGGTTTTTACATTTTTAGAACATTGTAAAAAAAAAGAGAGAGAGAGAGAGAGAAGCAGAAAATGCTACAGAAACTGTATTAGGTTTTGCAAAACCTGAAGCATTTACCATCTGGCCCTTTATAGAGGACTTTTCCTGAGTCCTGTTACAGATGAGACAACTGAGCCAAAAGGAAGTCCACTGTACCCAGGCGGTCTGTCTCTGGGAAAGACAAACTATTTCTGAGTTGCTCACAATTAAGTCCCAGAGAGGTTAAAGAGACTTTCCCGAGTTGTACAGTCAGTTACTGGCAGTGCTGGTACTCTATGCCAAGATTTCCAGTTCAGTGTTATTTCTGACACACCCCAGGATGTTCTTCTTGGTACCTCCCTAGACTAGACCTTAGAAATCATCAGTTTTAAACATGTTGAATACTTTAATTTCGTCTCCTATTTACCCAATGCAAAGTTATCTAATGAGGAGAACTCCAAGACAGCTCAACTCATTTTGGGATAGATTTAGGGATGAGAAATTTGTTATCAGATATATGGATAGTTGATGTCCCTCATTTGTACCTTGTCTTGCCTTCTTGCAAGGTTTGGGCTGCTATGAAGAAGACGTAGCTCTAACTGCCTGGGTAAGTCTGAAAACTTTTCTGTGATGATATATTGTATTTTCTTCTTCTCTTTTTTTCTTTCTCTTGACTCCACTACCACATGGTTCTGTAACAAGTTTTAGTTTCCATTCCTTAGGTTAAAATTATTTCTTGCAATAAGCTGAAAACTTTAAATAGAATGGATGATATACCTTGAGGAGCTCCAAAGTAAATCTTGGGGCCAGAGAGATAATTAGGGCAGTGCTCCAGGTATTATCAAAAGGAGTCTCTGGGGCTTTCCTGGTGGCACAGTGGTTGAGAGTCCACCTGCCGATGCAGGGGACAGGGGTTCGTGCCCCGGTTCGGGAGGATCCCACATGCCGCGGAGCGGCTGGGCCCATGAGCCATGGCCGCTGAGCCTGTGCGTCCGGAGCCTGTGCTCCCCAATGGGAGAGGCCACAAGAGTGAGAGGCCCGCGTACCGCAAAAAAAAAAAAAAAAAAAAAAAGGAGTCTCTGTACCGAAAAGGCAAGTTCTTCATGTGCCCTAAAGAGAAGCCAGCTAGGCCACATGTCTCTGCCCACTCACATTTAGGATTACATTGATCAATATCCTTATTCCTTGCTAAGGGAAATGCCATTTCACTTGGGCTCAGGAAACGGAATGCAGCCACCAATAACTGATCAGTACAGATACTCATTTTAGATATGAGTAGCCAAGAATCAAAACCACTGGAGGAGAAACCAGCAGCATGAAAGAGAGGCTTCAAAAAGGGGGGAAAAATAGAGAAACTAAATCCTGAGGAAATAGAGTTAGTACAGGATATAGGAATTTAATAAAATTCTGTTTATCTCCAGAAATATTTGAGAAGCTTTTAAACTCACAAAATAAGAGTAGTAGCTACAAAAAAGAAGCAACTAGAGAACACAAAAGGGCTTTAGGAAATTAAAAACTTGATTTACAAAATACCCCACACCCCTCAGTAAAAAGGTTGAATGTAGCAGCTGACAACTGAATTAGCAATGGAGAAGAGATCTAACCAAAATAAGTACAATGCAAACCATATGTATAATTTAAATTTTTCTAGCAGCCACCTTATGAAAGTGAAAAAACAGGTGAAATTAATTTTAGTGATATATTTTATTTAACCTGAAATATTATCATTTTCAAATGTAATAGATATGAACAATTATTAATGAGATATTTACATTCTTTTATTTTTCATTCAAAATGTTTGAGTACCTGGTGTGTATTTTGTATTTACAACACATCTCATTCTGGACCAACCATGTTTCAAGTGCTCAGTGGCCACCTGTGGCTGGTGGTTACCATATTGGACAGCATAGATCTAGGAGGTTGAATTGAAGGAATTACCCTAGAATAGAGTAAAAGTGCGAGAGAAAAATGGGGAGACATATTCGATCAGGGATGAAAGAAGAGAGGAAGAGTTAGAAGCTGTTGTAGAAGTTCAGGGGAGATGCATAACAGTGGGGCAACAATAGAAATGGAGATCAGCGAGAGGTGACAGGATGCCTTTGGGATAGAAACGTGGGGTTTGTTGACAGAAGAGGAGGACCAAGGCATAGTTCTAAGTTTCTGGCTTAACAGTTTGATGACCAAAAGGTTCTTTTTTTGAGGGGATGCAGTGTAGAACGTAGCCCAAAATTTGAACCAGAGAGATACAGTGTGGCACTCTGCTAAGTCAGTCTTTTCAGCACCGGTGGTAAGGATTTTTCTGGACACAGGCAACCTTTCTTCTTACCTTCATTTATTGCAGTCTGAAAAATAATTTGCATATTTTATAAACTAAACTAGCAAAGGGAGAGAAGCGTGTCTCACTGTGAATACACAGTCATTTTAGTCTGTGAAGAGCATGAAAGCGAAGCATCAGAAACAGTAGTGACTGTTGAACGGAGAGCTCAGAACCTGATTCCATTGTTCTGTTATCAAGGACTGGGAATTTCCCCCCTTCTCCGGCTCTCCTCCCTAGCACTTTTCTGGCAATAAGTGCTTTCACCATCTTTTGAACTGTGGAAAATACTAAGCCCTAAAACCAAAATAACAATTTTTACTTCAGTTCATTACATGTATCTGCTTCTCAGAAACTAGTTAAGGTTAAAAGAAGCCAATTTCTTAAAGTTCAGTGGTAGGACAAAACTACCATTGTTCTTTTTTTAGGCCCAGCTGCTCCGCGGCATGTGGGATCTTCCCTGACCAGGGCACGAACCCGTGTCCCCTGCATCGGCAGGTGGACTCTCAACCACTGTGCCACCAGGGAAGCCCCCATTGTTCTTTTTAAAAGCAAAGCATCGGTGAATTTATATTTATTATCTGAATGTTCTTTATAATCAGAATGTACAAAGATTCAAACCAACACATGCATAATATCATACAGTTTGCCACATGCTTTTAATATATAATCTCATCTAATCTTCATAATTGCTATTTAAGGAGTTATTACCAACTTTTTAATAGGTGAAGAAGTATATTTTGAAAGATTCACTAACATGAGCTAATGTACATGAAGTGCTTAAAAGAATGGCACAAAATACATGCTGAATGCTTTCTATTGCATTAATAATACTACTGGTAATGATAATAATAATAATGATAATAATGATATTAACTTGTTCAATGTCACATAAGTGGTGGGGATTTGAACTCAGGAATCCATGATAACTTTATGAGCAAATTAACTTGTCAAAGTGAATCTATCTTTATTCATTTTTATTATAGAAGTAATGTACTTACACAGAGAGTTTGATGGAGAAAAATAAGTCACTCACCCGTAATTCTACCATTTCAATATAATAGGTATTATCATAAAAAGTGATTTTAGATTTGTAAAGGTTTCTTTTGAAAAGTATTACTGATGCTTTAATTTGCCTTCTTCTTTTCTGGAATCTTTCTAATTATTTTTTCAGAGTAGAAATAAAAAACACACTGGTTTTCTTCCTCTTTTTCTTTCAGTGACATTAAAATATCTAGATTGCACATTCTAATCATTCTAATTAAGAATTGTTTTGGGTATTAACCCTCTTTTAGACATTTGGTTTGCAAATATTTTTTCCCATTTCTTAGGTTGCCTTTTCACTTTGTTGAATGTTTTCTTTGCCATGCAGAAGCTTTAGATTGATGTAGTTCTACTTGTTTATTTTTGTTTTCGTTTCCTGAGCTTTTGTTGTCAAGTACAAAGTAATTGCCAAGATTAATATCAGGAGATTTTCTTTCTTTAATTAATTTTTATTAGAGTATATTTGCTTTACAATGTTGTTAGTTTCTGCTGTACAGCAAAGTGAACCATCTATACATATACATATAACCCCCCTTTTTGGGATTTCCTTCCCATTTAGGTCACCACAGAGCACTGAGTAGAGTTCCCTGTGCTATATAGCAGGGGTCCCCAACCCCCAGGCCATGGACTCTGGCCTGTTAGGAACCAGGCCACATAGCAGGAGGTGAGAGGCTGGTGAGCGAGCGAAGCATCATCTGTATTTGCAGCCGCTCCCCATTGCTCGCATTACCACCTGAGCTCCACCTCCTGTCAGATCAGTGGCAGCATTAGATTCTCATAGGAACGCAAACCCTACTGTGAACTGTGCATCGAGGGGTCAAGGTTGCACATGCCTTATGAGAACCTAATGCCTGATGATTGGAGGTGGAGCTGAGTGGTGATGCTAGCACTGGGGAGTGGCTGCAAATACAGATTATCATTAGCAGAGAGGTTTCACTGCACAGAGACCATAATAAATCAGTTGCTTGCAGACTCATATCAAAACCCTATCAGTGAGTGGCAAGTGAAAACAAGCTCAGGGTTCCCACTGATTCTGCATTATGGTGAGTTGTATAATTATTTCTTTATATATTACAATGTAACAATAATAGAAATAAAGTGCCCAATAAATGTAATGTGCTTGAATTATCCTGAAACTGTCTCCCTGGCCCCCGTCCATGGAAAAATTGTCTTCCACCAAACCGGTCCCTGGTCCCAAAAGGGTTGTGGACTGCTGCTATACAGTATGTTCTCATTAGTTGTCTATTTTATACATAGTATCAATAGTGTATCAATCAATCAATAGTGTATATATGTCAATCTCAATCTCCCAGTTCATCCCTTCCCCCACTTCCCCCTTGGTATCCATACATTTGTTCTCTACATCTATGTCTCTATTTCTGCTTTTCAAATAAGATCATCTATACCATTTTTCTAGATTCCACATACATGCATTCATATACAATATTTGTTTTCTCTTTCTGTTTTCTCTTACTTCACTCTGTATGACAGTCTCTAGGTCCATCCACCTCTCTACAAATGACCCAATTTCATTCCTTTTTATGGCTGAGTAATATTCCATTGTATACATGTACCACACCTTCTTTATCCATTCCTCTGCTGATGGACATTTAGGTTGCTTCCATGTCCCGGCTATTGTAAGTAGTGCTGCAATGAACACTGGGGTGCATGTGTCTTTTTGAATTATGGTTTTCTCTGGGTATATGCTCAGTAGTGGGATTGCTGGGTCATATGGTAGTTCTACTTTTAGTTTTTTAAGGAAACTCCATACCATTCTCTACAGTGGCTGTATCAATTTACATTCCCACCAATGGTGTAAGAGGGTTCCCTTTTCTCCACACCCTCTCTGGCATTTGTTGTTTGTAGATTTTTTGATGATGGCCATTCTGACTGTTGTGAGGTGATATCTCATTGTAGTTTTGATTTGCATTTCTCTAATAATTAGTGATATTGAGCATCTTTTCATGTGTTTCTTGGCCATCTGTATGTCTTCTTTGGAGAAATGTCTATTTAGGTCTTCTGCCCATTTTTTGATTGGGTTGTTTGGTTTTTTGATATTGAGCTGCATGAGCTATTTATATAATTTGGAGGTTAATCATTTGTCAGTTGCTTCATCTGCAAATATTTTCTCCCATTCTGAGGGTTGTCTTTTTGTCTTGTTTCTGGTAGGAGATTTTCCTCTATGTTTTCTTCTAGGAGTTTTATGGTTTCAGGTCTTATATTTACATCTTGAATCCATTTTGAATTGATTTTTTGGGTATGTTATAAGAATGCAATTTCATTTTTTTGCGTGTGGATATCCAGTTTTCCCAACACAATTTATTAAAGAGACTATCCTTTCCCCATTGTGTATTCTTAGTGCTTTTGTCATATATTAGTTGACTGTATATGTGTGGGTTTATTTCTGGGCTCTCTTCTGTTCCATTGATCTATGACTCTGTTTTATTCCAGTACCATATTGTTTTGCTTACTATAGCTTTGTAATATAGTTTAAAATCAAGAGGAGTGATGCCTCTTCCTTCTCAAGTTTGTTTTGGCTATTCAGGGTTTTTTTGTTCCATATGAGTTTTAGGATTTTTTTTTTAAATTTTTGTGAAAAATGCCACTGGTATTTTGATAGGGATCACCTAAATCTCCAGATCACTTTGGGTAGTATGGACATTTTAACAATATTAATCCTTCCAATCCATGAATATGGAATGTCTTTCCATTTCTTTGTGTCTTCTTCAATTTGTTTCATCAATGTCATATAGTTTTCAGTGTACAGGTATTTTTCAATAGCAAAAACCAAATAAGCTGATTTAAAAATGGGCAAATGATATGAATAGACATTTTTCCAAGGATTTTCCAAACAGATATATGGAAAGGTGAGCAACATCACTAATTATCAGAGAAATGCAAATCAAACCCACAAAGAGATGTCACCTCACACTTGTTAAGATGGCTATTCTCAAAAAGACAAGAGGGGCTTCCCTGGTGGCACAGTGGTTAAGCATCGACCTGCCAATGCAGGGGACATGGGTTCGAGCCCTGGTCCAGGAAGATCTCATATGCCACGGAGCAACTAAGCCCGTGCACCACAACTACTGAGCCTGCATGCCACAACTACTGAAGCACGTGTCTGAAGCCCATGCTCCACAACAAGAGAAGCCACTGACATGAGAAGTCCGTGCACTGCAGTGAAGAATAGCCCCCACTTGCCGCAACTAGAGAAAGCCTGAATGTAGCAACAAAAACCCAATGCAGCCAAAAAAAAAAAAAACCGATGAGAGAGGAGTCAAGATGGAGGAATAGGAGGATGCGGAATTCATTGCTCCTCACAAGTAGGTCAAGAATTCATCTACAAATGGAACAATTCCCACAGAGCACCTGTTGAACATTAGTGGAAGACTTCAGACATCTAAAAGTATGAAAGAAAGAAGAAAAAAAGAAAAGTGGAATAAAAAAAGGGACCAGCAATCCTAGTGGGAAGCTGATGGTGAAGGGAGGTCCCCACACTCAAAAAAACTCCCTCACCCTGTGGAAATCAGCTGGGACAGAAAAGGACCTCCAGGGGATCAAAGGAGAATGCAGCAGATGGTCTGTGGAAGGCAGGACAAAGTAAGAATTGCACGCATGCTCTACACCGCACCTCTGCGTGTTCCAGCCTGAATTGTGAGTTGCCTGTTGTGAAAGGGGTCTGGGTGTTGGAAAGTGAGGTTTGTAACGCCGACCCAGGGAGGAGATAGTTGTTGGCTGTGAAAAGACAGCCTGAAAGGACAGGAGTAAGGAGCTCCACCACTGGGAAAGTCTGCGGAAAAAACCTGAGATACCATAAAAGCAAGGTGTCATTGTTGAGTGGTGCACAAGGGGTGGAGCCGCCATTATAACTCCCTTCCCTTTCCCTTCCCAAGGCTTCCTTGACCTCCGGCACTGGGAGGAACTCCCATTTGAATGGGTCCACTCCCCCCTCAGGCCTGGGTCTCCTCTACCCATGAGGGCTCTGGGTGCCTGGGTGCCAACTATTCCAAAGCCTCCTTGGGAATCAGCCCTGGGCACCCCTGCCTGGGACAAGAGTCCGCTGATGCTGGCGGGGACTGAGTGCTGAAGCATGGGGTTGGGAGAATGGGGCTGGGGAGAGGAAAGCTTTTGGGAGCATGGATATAGTAGAGGGGATGGGAATGAGGGGGTGCATGGCCAGGAATGCCCCTAGAGAGAGTGTAGTCTGCCTGAAAAGTGAGGTGCCATTGTTGAGAGGTGTGCAGGGTGAAGGGCTGCCACCAGTCCCATACGCCAGCTCCACTGGGAGGGACACCCACCAGAACAAGTGTGCCACAGTCTGTTCCAACTGCTTGTTGGTCCTGCTGCCGCAGGCAACTTGCAAACATTATATTCATGGTCTCAGTACCCCTACCCCGACATGAGTGAGTAAGTGTGCCTCAAGCAACTGCTGGTTTTGCCCCCTCTCACCGGGGCAAGGAACAGATGCCTGAGGGCAGTGCACACACAAAGGTGGAGTCAAAACCAAACCTGAGCTCCAGGAGCGGGGTGACTAAGGAAGTGGAACAGAAATCTTTCCGTGCAGCTGCACAAGTTGTGGATTACCCAGCCCAAGATTGGCTGGGTAAATCTTGCATCTGTGGAATACCTGAATAGACAATGAGTGTTTCAACAATTGAGACTTGTCTAGCCTTCACAGCACTGGACTCAGAGGACAAGTACACGTGGGGATCAGGCCAGGTCAGAGTCTGAGCTGGCTCCACAGTGCCCACCGCAGGTTCAGAGACCTAACTAGAGGTATTGGAAGGGGAGGTGAGGATTGGCTCTGGCTCACTGTGGGAGCAAGGATACTGACAGAGGAGGCACCAGGAAAATATTCTTATTACTATTATTTTTTGTTTGTTTTGTTTTACTCAGTTGTTGGTGTTGTTGCTTTTATTATTTTTTATCTTTCATTTTTAATTTATTTACTTTTTTAATATATATAATTTTTTATTTTTCTATTTTTACTTTACTTTTTTGTTGCTTTGCAGTGTTTTCTCTTATCTTTGTTCTTTTTTCTTTTTAAATTTTTTTTTTCATTTTTTTTCATTCTTTTAACGTGTATATTTTATGTTTTCTTCCGTTTTTATTGTTTGTTTGCTTTTTGTTTTATTTGTCATTCTTGGTTTTTATTAGTTTAGTCCTTATTGACTGTTCTCATATTAGAATTCTTCTGTTTGTTTGCCTGTCCCCTTGGGTTTTTTGTGTGTTTGTTTTTCCTTTTTTCTGTATGTGTGAGTGTGTGTGTAAGTGTGTGATGTGTGGTTGTTGCTGTTGTTTTTTGCTGTTGTTTTTGCTATTTCTCTTGAGTTTTGTTTGTTTTCTTTTCTTTTTTGTCTTTTCTTTTCTTTCTTTTTTCTTGGGTTGCACTGTGCAGCTTGTTGGTTCTTGGTTCCCCAGCCAGGGGTTGGGCCTGGGTGTTCAGGGTGGGAGCGTAGAGTCCAGGATGCTGGACTGCCAGAGAATTCCTGGGTCTGGGGAAAAGTAATCAGTATGCATGCTCCCAGAAGTATCCATATCAACACAAAGACCCAGCCCCACACAACTGCGTGCAGGCTCCAGTGCTAGACACCTCACACCAAAGAACCAGCAAGACAGGACCACTGCCCCACCCATAAGCAGACAGCCTGCCTTAAGTCGTATTAAGCCCACAGAAACCCCAAAACACACCACCTGAGGAGGACCTGCCCTACAGAAGGAAAAGACTCAACCCCACCCACCAGAGTGCAGGCACTACGTCCACTCACCAGGAAGCCTACACAAGCCCTTGGACCAAACTCACTCACCAGGGGGCAAACAACAGAAGCAAGAGGAACTATGACACTGAAGCCTGCAGAAAGAAGACCATAAACACAGTAGGTTAGACAAAATGAGCTGACAGAGAAATATGTTGCAGATGAAGGATTGTGGTAAAATCTCACAAGATCAAATAAATGAAGAGGAAATAGGCAAACTATCTGAAAAAGAATTCAGAGTAACCGATAGTAAAGATGATCCAGAATCTCAGAAATAGAATGGAGGCACAGATTGAGAAGATTCAAGAAATGTTTAACAAGGACCTAGAAGAACTAAAGAATAAACAATCAGTGATGAACAACACAATAACTGAAATGAAATATACACTAGAAGTAAACAACAGCAGAATAACTGAGGCAGAAGAATGAAAAAGTGAGCTGGAAGATAGAATGGTGGAAATAACTGCTGAGGAACAAAATAAAGACAAAAGAATAAAAAGAATTGAGGAGAGTCTCAGAGACCTCTGGGACAACATTAAACACACCAACATTTGAATTATAGGGGTCCCTGAAGAAGAAGAGAAAGGGAAAGGGCTTGAGAAATTATTTGAAGAGATTATAGTCAAAAACTTCCCTAACATGGGAAAGGAAATAGTCAATCCAGGAAACACAGAGAGTTCCATACAGGATAAACTCAAGGAGAAACACGCTGAGACACATATTAATCAAACTAACAAAAATAAAATACAAAGAAAAAATATTAAAAGCAGAAAGGGAAAAACAACAAATAACACACAAGGGAATCCCCATAAGGTTATCAGCTGATTTTTCAGCAGAAACTCTGCTGGCCAGAAGGGAGTGGCAGGATATATTTAAAGTGATGAAAGGGAAAAACCTACAACCAAGATTACTCTACACAGTGAGGATCTCATTGAGATTCGAGGGAGAAATCAAAAACTTTACAGGTAAGCAAAAGCTAAGAGAATTCACCATCACCAAACCAGCCTTACAACAAATGTTAAAGGAACTTCTCTAAGTGGGAGACACAAGAAAAGAAAAGGACCTACAAGAACAAACCCAAAACAATTAAGAAAATGGTAATAGGAACATACATGTCTATAATTACCTTAAATGTAAATGCAATAAATGCTCCAACCAAACGACACAGACTAGATGAATCGATACAAAAACAAGACACATATGTATGCTGTCTATAAGAGACCCACTTCAGACCTAGGGACACATACAGACTGAAAGTGAAGGGATGGAAAAAGATATTCCATAGAAAGGTGAATCAAAAGAAAGCTGGAGGGGCAATACACATATCAGACAAACACACTTTAAAATAGAGACTATTACAAGCGACAAGTAAGGACACTGCATAAAGAACAAGGAATCAGTCAAAGAAGAAGATAAAACAATTGTAAATATCTATACACCCAACACAGGAGCACCTCAATACCTGAGGTAAATGCTAATAGCCATAAAAGGGGAAATAAAGTCATCCACAATAATAGTGGGAGATTTTAACACCTCACTTACACCAATCGACGGATCATCCAAACAGAAAATAAGGACACACAAGCTTTAAATGACACAATAGACCAGATAGATTTAATTGATATTTACAGGACTTTCCATCCAAAAACAGCAGATTACACTTTCTTCCCAAGTGCGCACAGAACATTCTCCAGGATAGATGACCTCTTGGGTCACAAATCAAGCCTCAGTAAATTTAAGAAAATTGAAATCATATCAAGCTTCTTTTCAGACCACAGTGCTATGAGATTAGAAATCAATTACAGGGAAAACAACGTAAAAAACACAAACACATGGAGGCTAAACAATACGTTATTAAATAACCAAGAGATCACTGAAGAAATCAAAGAGGAAATCAAAAAATACCTAGAGACAAATGACAGTGAAAACATAACGATCCAAAATCTATGGGATGCAGCAAAAGCAGTTCTAAGAGGGAAGTTTATAGCTATACAAGCCTACCTCAAGAAACAAGAAAAATCTCAAATAACCAATCTAACCTTACACCTAAAGGAACTAGAGAAAGAAGAACAAACAAAACCCAAAGTTAGCAGAAGGAAAGAAATCATAAAGATCAGAGCAGAAATAAATGAAATAGAAACAAAGAAAACAATAGCACAGATCAATAAAACTAAAAGCTTGTTCTTAGACAAGATAAACAAAATTGATAAACCATTAGCCAGACTCATCAAGAAAAAGAGGGAGAAGACTCAAATCAATAAAATTAGAAATGAAAAAGGATAAGTTACAACAGACACTGCAGAAATACAGAGTATCCTAAGAGACTACTACAAGCAACTCTATGCTAATAAAATGGACAGCCTGGAAGAAATGGACAAATTCTTAGAAAGGTTTACCCTTCCAAGACTGAACCAGGAAGAAAGAGAAAATATGAACAGACCAATCACAAGTAATGAAAATGAAACTGTGATTAAAAATCTTCCAAGAGACAAAAGTCCAGGACCAGGTGGCTTCACAGGTGAATTCTATCATTTAGAGAAGAGCTAATACCCATCCTTCTCAAACTCTTCCAAAAAATTGCAGAGGAAGGAAAACTCCCAAACTCATTCTATGAGGCCACTATCACCCTGATATGAAAACCAGACAAAGATACTACAAAAAGGAAAATTAGAGACCTATATCACTCATGAATATAGATGCAAAAATCCTCAACAAAATACTATCAAACAGAATCCAATGACACATTAAAAGGATCATACACCATGATCAAGTGGGATTTACCCCAGGGATGCAAGGATTCTTCAATATATGCAAATCAATCAATGTGATACACCATATTGACAAATTGAAGATTAAAACCATATGATCATCTCAATAGATGCAGAAAAAGCTTTTGACAAAATTCAGCATACATTTGTGATAAAAACTCTCCAGAAAGTGGGCATAGAGGGAACCTACCTCAACATAATGAAGGCCATATTTGACAAACCCACAGCAAACATCATTCTCAATGGTGAAAAACTGAAAACATTTCCTCTGAGATCAGGATCAAGGCAAGGATATCCACTGTCACCACTATTATTCAACATAGTTTTGGAAGTCCTAGCCATGGCAATCAGAGAAGAAAAAGAAATAAAAGGAATATACATTGGAAAAGAAGAAGTAAAACTGTCACTATTTGCAGAAGATATGATACTATACATAGAGAATCCTAAAGATGCCACCAGAAAACTACTAGAAGTAATCAATGAATTTGGTAAAGTTGCAGGATACAAAATGAATGCACAGAAATCTCTTGCATTCCTATACACTAATGATGAAAAATCTGAAAGAGAAATTAAGGAGACACTCCCATTTACCACTGCAACAAAAAGAATAAACTACCTAGGAATAAACCTACCTAAGTAGATAAAAAACCTATATGCAGAAAACTATAAGACACTGATGAAAGAAATTAAAGATGATACCAACAGATGGAGAGATATACCATGTTCTTGGATTGGAAGAATCAATACTGTGAAAATAACTTTACTACCGAAAGCAATCTACACATTAAATGCAATACCTGTCAAATTACCAATGGCATTTTTTACAGAACTAGAACAAAAAATCTTAAAATTTGTATGGATACACAAAAGACCCCGAATAGCCAAAGCAGTCTTGAGGGAAAAAATGGAGCTGGAGGCATCAGACACCCTGACTTCAGACTATACTACAAAGCTGCAGTCATCAAGACAATATGGTACTGGCACAAAAACAAACATATAGATCAATGATAAAGGATAGAAATCCCAGAAATAAACCCACGCACATATGGTCACCTAATTTATGACAAAGGATGCAAGAACATACAATGGAGAAAAGACAGCCTCTTCAATAAGTGGTGCTGGCAAAACTGGACAGCTACATGTAAAAGAATGAAATTAGAATGCTACCTAACAATGTAAACAAATATAAACTCAAAATGGATTAAAGACCTAAATGTAAGACCGACACTATAAAACTGTTAGAGGAAAACATAGGAAGAACACTATTTGACATAAACCACAGCAAGGTCTTTTTTGACCCACCTCCTACAGTAATGAAGATAAAAACAAAAATAAGCAAATGGGATCTAATGAAACTTCAAAGCTTTTGCACAGCAAAAGAAACCATAAACAAGACAAAAAGACAGCTCTCCGAATGTGAGGAAATATTTGCAAATGAAGCAATGGACAAAGGATTAATCTCCAAATATACAAACAGCTCATGGAGCTCAATATTGAAAAAACAAACAACCCAATTAATAAATAGGTGGAAGGCGGAAATAGACATTTCTTCAAAGAAGACATACAGATGCCCAACAAACACATGAAAATATGCTCAACATCACTAATTATCAGGGAAATACAAATCAAAAGTACAATGAGGTGTCACCTCACACGGGTCAGAATGGCCATCATCAAAAAATCTACAAACAACAAATGCTGACGAGGGTGTGGAGCAAAGGGAACCCTCTTGCACTGTTGGTGGGAATGTAACTTGATATAGCCATTATGGAGAACAGTTGGAGGTTCCTTAAAAAACTAAAAATAGAACTACCATATGACCCAACAATCCCACTACTGGGCATATACCCAGAGAAAACCATAATTCAACAAGACACATGCACCCCAACATTCATAGCAGCACTATTTACAATAATCAGGACATGGAAGCAACCTAAATGTGCATTAACAGAGGAATGGATAAAGAAGGTGTGGTACATATATACAATGAAATATTACTCAGCCATAAAAAGGAATGAAATTGGGTCATTTGAAGAGACATGGATGGCACTCTCTATGACACTAGAGGGTGTCATACAGAGTGAAGTAAGTCAGAAAGAGGAAAACAAATATTGTATATTAACGCATATATGTGGAATCTAGAAAAATGTTATAGATGATCTTATTTGCAAAACAGAAATAGAGACACAGACGTAGAGGAGAAATGTATGGATACCAAGGAGGAAAGGGGTGGGGTGGGATGAATTGGGAGATTGAGATTGACATATATACACTATTGATACTATGTATAAAATAGACAGCTGAGGGGAACATACTGTATAGCACTGGGAACTCTACTTAATGCACTGTGGTGTCCTAAATGGGAGGGAAATCCAAAAGATAGGGGATATATGTTTATGTATGGCTGATTCATTTAGCTCTGCAGTAGAAGCTAACACAACACTCTAAAGCATCTATACTCCAATAAAAATTAATTTAAAAAAAACACAAGTGATACTTGTAGGTGAAGGTATGGAAAAAAAACAACCTTTGTAAACTGTTGATGAGAATGTAAATTGGATCAGCCACTGTGGAAAACATCATGGAGATTTGAAAAATAAATAAAAATAGAATTAGCATATGATCTAGCAATCCCACTATTGGGTATACAGCCAAAGGAATTGAAATCAGGATTTCAAAGAGATATTGGACCCCTGTGCTTATAACATTATAACATTATTTACAGTAGCCACAATATGGAAACAACCTACAACTTAAGTATCTGTTCACAAATGAATAAGAAAATGTGGCATATATACACGATGGAATATTATTCAGCCATAAAAGGAAGGAAATCTTGTCATTTGTGACCACATGGATAAACCTGGAAGACATTATGTTTAGTAAAATAAGTCAGACAGAGAAAGACAAATACTGTATTATCTCACTTATCTGTAGAATCTACAAAAGTCAAACTCATAGAACCAGGGTAGAATAGTGGTTACCAGGGACTGGAGGGTTGGTAAAATAAGGAAATATTGGTCAAAGGGTATAAACTTTCAGTTATAAGAGGAATAAATTCTAATGTACAGCATAGTGACCAGTTAATAATACTGTATTTTGTACTTGAAACTTGCTAATAGACTAGATCTTGTGTTCTCACCATACCAAAATAAACAAATAAATAAAAATGGTACTATGTGAGGTGATAAGTGTGTTAATTTACTTGATTTTGGTAATTATGGATACATATATCAAACTATCCCATTGTATACCTTAAATATATACAACTTTTATTTGTCAATTATACTCAAGAAAGCTGAAAAAAAATTTTTTTGAATTTAAAAATATGATTCCCCTCCTCCCCATAAAAAAGAAAAAGAGAGAATTAGTATTGTGGATCAGTAATGATTCAGGGAAATGGAAAAGTTTATAATTATAAGGAGAAAATGTAAAAATGTTAGTAGTTGTGGTTATAGAAACACCTAAAACAATTTAATTGAAGTGTGATATTAATTTATCTAGTAGAGTTGAATACAGTTTATGATGAAAAAGCTATCCTTTTCATCTGTTCTTTGATTAGAATCATATTATCACAGTGGGTATTGCGGGGAGATGTTCATCAATTTTTCCCACTCTTGCACACACTATCAAGGTAAGTGAAAGTTCACTCATACCTTTTACTGCCTGCTCCCCCGCCCCAAGTAATCTCTTAGCATCGATTGGAAATAGCTTTATCCATTTAGACTGACCTCTAATTTTTAATGACAAGCATTAAAAATCCAATTAGAAATTTAATTAAAATGTGACTTTGCTAACCTGTGTTAGATGGCTTTCTAAGCTCCAGGAATAATATTAGAGTCTTTAGCTCATCAAAGACAATAAATCTGCTCATGAGACTTTAAAAATTTTTTAAACAAGCACTATATAACTACTATCTTAGTTTTGATTCCCATCCCTCAACATTTCTTGTTATATTGATACTTCTGCAATAGCTTCCTGTCTAATTATTCTGTCTCCATTCTCTCTACCCCAAATTCATCTTCCATACAGCCATCGGAGTGATTTTTCAATAACACACATTTGATCATATTATTCTCCAACCCTTGCCTTTAATATCCTTCAGTGGCTCCCTGCCACCCTCAGGATGAGTCTGAACCCTTTGTCACAGCATACAGGGTCTTTCATAGTCTAGATTCTGCCTATTTCCTCAACCTTACACCTTTTCATTTTGCATTGGATGTTCACAATGGATACAGTCATATCTACAACCTGAAGTTCCTAAAATGGACTATTATTTTCCCACACCTCTTTGCCTTTGCATCTGCTGTTCCCTTCCTCTAGAACACTATTCCAGGGTAAGTTTCTCATCCTTTGTACCTCAGCTGTGCATTGCCTGCTGTTTACTTTTTGCACAGACCCTACTATGCTATGTGTGCATCAAACCCTACTTCCTCGTCCCTCTAGAATCAGGTAGACTGCCTTTCCAGACTCCCTCACAGTTAGATATGGCCTTGTGAGTTCTGACAAAAGGAACTCACAAGTTCCTAAAGCCTAAAGCCTCTGGATAATTTTCTATGCTCTCCTTAGTTTTTCATCTTCTGGTCAGATGCAAAGGATCCAGTGGAGGATTCCAAGGTCCTAGGGGATAGCAGAGCCCCTAGATTGAGGGTGCCTGCTCACCCATTGGGCCATCTGACTTGGAACGCCTGTGAGGACTTCCATCTGAGCAAGGAATAACCCTTTACTGTGTTAAGTTCCTGAACTTCAGGCGTTGTATATCATAGCAGTTATTTCCAATGACGACTACACCTCCCTTGGTGCCAACTTTCTTCCAAAGTCCCTACTGCTCTGAAAAATTATGTGTGAATAAAGCACCCCTCTCTTCCAGCCCAGTCTAGGATTGGTTTATTGATGTAAATGAGAAAGAGAAAGTCTCTTCCCTCATAAAGTTCATATTCAGGTGGAGAAGACAGGCAATAAATACTTAATAAAAATTTGAAGTGTAATTTCAGGCAGTGATAGCACTGTGAAGCAAGATAAAGCTGGGTAAGAGGATGGAGAGTGAAGGGTGTGGGGTCTCTTGTTTTTTCATAATGCAGTCAGGGAAGCCCTTTCTGGGATGTTATATTGAGCGCTGAGCTGAATGAAGTGAGGGATAAGTCACATGAAGTTTAGGGAACTGGAAAGGGAAATAGAAAGAGTTAAGGACCCGATGTAGACAATAGTATGGCTATTTATATCCGGGATATCAATAGCATAAGGAAGAGGAAGAAGGCCAGTGTGGCTGGAGAGGAAGAAGAGAGAGGGAGAGAAACAAGAGGGAGTTCAAGGAGGGAGGAAGAGCCTCAGGTCACAGAGAGCCTTTAAAGGCCTGTGATTCTCCTCTCAAGGAAATAAGGAGTCATTGGAGGGTTGTGAGCCGTTGAATGACACTTTAAAATGATCACTCTGGCTAATGCGTTGAGAATAGACCATGTCTTGGATTTCTGTGGACAGACTCCCACCCGCTCCCATGCCGTGGGCCACCATAAGTTTTATCTCCAGTCCTTCCTCAGCAATGAAACCAAAGGCACATGCCTAGCATGTCTCGTATGCTTCATTTCTCTCCCATCTTATTTCTTTCCTCCTCTCATTTCCCTAATTTTCCTGCCATTTCACCAATCATATGCAAAGGGTTTTAAAAAATACTTTATTGAGCATTTTTAGATATTATGTAGAAGGCAGGTTTTACAGTTTCTGGTCAACTATACTGCCAGAAATCCTGATTGCTTCTACTTTTCAGTGAAATAAGAAGCAACATCTCTACTCAAAGATATGGAGAACAGACTTGTGGTTGCCAAGGGGGAGAGGACGTCAGGGAGGGAAGGACTGGGAGTTTGGGATTAGCAGATGCAAACTATTATATACAGGATGGATAAACAACAAGGTCCTACTGTATAGTACAGGGATCTGTATTCAATATTCAAAAAACATAATGAGAAAGAATATATATATGTATCATTGAATCACTTTGCTGTATAACAGAAATTAGCATAACATTGTAAATCCACTATACTTCAATAAAATTTCTTAAAAAAGAAGCAGTCTTTAGTTGGGAATGAGAATGGTAGTATCGATGTGAGGAAAGAGGAGACTGCTTCAGAGAGTGGGAAAATCAATTCACGAGGGAAATGCAGGGTTTTTGTTTTTGTTTTTGATAAGGTCACAAGGGATTAGGCAGGGGTTGGTCATTGTGTTCAGGATTATAGCAATGGAAAGACTAAAAGATATAGTCTTTCCCCAGGAAATGTAGACTAGTTGGAGAAACAATGAGCAGTAACACATGAAATAGTTAAAAGGTTTTATTTCATTCTTTCAACCATTTATTAACTCAATAACAATGTATCAATGATTATTTTAAAGCAGAAGACTAAAACACAGTCCCTGCTTAGATTCTAATAGGGTGAGGAAAAAAATGAGTTCCCTAACAGATGTATGTGCACCAAGGAGGCAGTGTCTCAGTTTGTCTGAAGGAGGGAGTGTGTGTGGTCAAGAACAGTGTAGAGAGCAGAGATGAGTCTTGAAGGATGAGTAGGACACTCCAGGTACACGACTGGAATGGGCAAGGAAGTGCATGCAGAGTAACAAAAGACACAAGGAAGAACTGAAAACACAATGTAACTCAGAGATGAAATTATTATTGGAGTTTGGTATAGTTAGGGAAGACTGCATAAAAGAAGTGGGGCTTGAAAAATTGGAAGGATTTGAAAGGGAGAATTAATGGGGAGGAAACTTTAGTCTGGGGAAAGCATTTACAACAGAGGTGGGAATACTGATGGCATATGTTGAGGTGGTTAGAAGGAATACGCAATGTGGGTAGTCACCACCATAAGCACTGTATATGCTACAATACATATTCTCCTCCTGCAGAGTGTAGGGGTGATGGGGTGGGGAGAGGCTAGATATGATGGTGGGACTTCTAGATTGTAGAAGATCATGCCTAAGTCCAGGGTCCACCTCTGATGGTCAGTTGTCTTTGCAGGAATATGAAAGGAGAAACTTTCTCCTTTCTCTATTTCTGCCTCATAAAGCCTTAGCACATTTCTGAATCCAGTCTAGTTTCTGTAAGCATTTGAGAACATCTAGTGATGGACAAATATCCCTCAGGAGGGAAGCTAGGTGGCACTACATTACTGCCCAGCCACTGGTCTTTCAGAGCTTAGGGCATCCTAAGCTCTGAAGTACAGAACTATTAGTGGAGCTTTGAGAAAGATGGCCTGGAAGCCTTCTAGAGAAAGAAAATTTGTTCCTTTCATGAATTTTTATGTAATGAATCACTGTGATTTGGACCAGAATTAGCTAGCTGATCTGCCTGAATTCTGCTATGAAGGACATAATTCTATTTGCAGATGAAGATCACACTGTATTTTTCTATTTGAGAAATATCTTTATTGTATTCTGTAAGTAAAGCATTATAGTGATCAAAGATATATCACTATTTCCTCCTAAGCTTTAATAAAGAATAAAAAAGTCCTTTTTGTTAGTAAGAATTCAAAAGTTGAAGTTGAGAAATAATGTTGCCTTCTTTTGCCTTTAGTGGTAGAGTTAGGACTCCCACCGAGAGCTAATGACAGCTAAATAAGTATTTGCCTGGATAACCTGCTGCTGTTTTGATTTCCTCAAAGTTTTTCTGGGGAAAGTAGCATTTAGAGCTAGGTTAATTTGATAACACTTTGTACCTGATGTAGCCAGTCAGTAGGTTTCAAAACAAAAGGTGCTTGCCTTTATGGCAGAGTGGAACGGGAAATGTGTCTAGACATCCTCCACTAACAGAACATGTTGGTCTAAGATATAAATTTGCCGCGGAATAAGTATGGTAGAGAACAAAGAACAAGTTTATCTAAGGTGGACTTCTTTTCCAGGGGCTGTAGTTAACATTAAATCTTGGCTCCCCTCCCCCATTTTTCCTCTCTCTTTTTTACCCCCCTCTTTTTCCTTTTTGGGCGCACTGCACGGCTTGGGGGATCTTAGTTCCCTAACCAGGGATCTAACCTGGGACACTGCAGTGAAAGGGCTGAGTCCTAACCACTGGACCGCCAGGGAATTCCCTCCCCTCTCTTGACTTCTACTTATTATTGTATGAAATTATGTTACCTAAGTTAAAAGCAAAATATTTAACCACAATCCTACCTAATGCTTCGGTTTCAGAGTCACCCCTTGTAGGAAGTTAGGGGACTATATGGGACATGGAGGAGAGTGTGTTTTGGGTCAGTAGGAGTCAGCTGAGGTGGAGGATAACTCAATCAGCATACTTTTTGACTTGCCTGGGATCATATTTATGCTACCATCATGAATAGCTGCATAATTTTTTGCACAGGATCCGGACGCGCCGGCCCAGCGGCCATAGCTCACGGGCCCAGCCGCTCCGCGGCACGTGGGATCTTCCCAGACCGGGGCACGAACCCGTGTCCCCTGCATCGGCAGGCGGACTCTCAACCACTGCGCCACCAGGGAAGTCCATAGCTGCATAATTTTGTATTTCCAATACTGTATTAAAATACATACATTTGGGCCCTAGTACCATGAGTAGGTGGAACTGTCCAGTTCAAAAATAATAATACAAATGGTCATTCAGAACTCAGTAAGATGTCAGGGCCCATGAAAAAATTATAGTTAGTGGGATTTCCCCAGTGGTCCAGTGGGTAAGACTCCGTGCTCCCAATGCAGGGGGCCTGGGTTCGATCCCTCGTCGGGGAACCCAACGATCCCACATGCATGGCGCAACTAAGTCCGCATGCCACTGAGTCCACATGCTGCAACTAAGAAGTCCACATGCCACAACTAAAGATCGCACATGCCACAACAAGCCACAACTAAGACCCAGTACAGCCAAAAATAATAAATAAATAAATAAATAAAGTTAAATATTCTTAAAAATTTTAAGAAGACTTTAAAAATTATAAAACAAAAATTACAATTAGTGAAACAAATATGGTAGAAAAATATTCTGTGAGATGATTATTTCACTATTAACTAACCTGATTTTGATGAACTAGAAAGTAAGAAAAAAAGACATATAATGCTTCCTACTTGTGTGTTTATGCACATATTCTGACTATCTCAGGTTAAAAGCCTTCAACTGTGGTTTTGAAAAGTCCTGAATGTTTCTCCATAGAATATGTTAACTCATGAAAACAAAACTAAACAAAACAACCACTCTTCCACCCAAAACATTAAATTCAGTTCTTCGTAAAAAGGATTGTTTCCATGTTTAATAAAATTTTTATTGTCAAAATGTTTATTTTCCCCTCAATCATTCTCTTTCTCTCTCTATTTTAGCCCAATGAGAGAGCAAATTTCTTTACCTCACATAGTCATGAGAGTCACAGAGATCTGAACCAACCTGTAAACCCTGTGACTTTATAATAATACCAAATCGTCATAATAATTCCTAATTATTAATATAACAGCAAACACTTATAGAGCACTTACTATGTGCTAGGGCCTGTATTAAGCTCTTTTTATATATTAATCAATGAATCTTCATAATAATTCTAGGAATTAAATTGTTAATTCAGTAAAATTCAAAGCAATTTTCTGAGTTTATGTAAAAATTACTGGAATCTTCCAAATGTTCTGAAGTTATTCTTAGTAATCTTCCTTTCAGATCTGCCTTGAAGAAAATGTTCTAAGGATCTCTGTTTCTCCCTAATGTCCCAATTTCCCAAAGCAGAAAGCTGACTGGAGACTTGAGAAGAGCATCTTATTCCTTGTTTTTCAGCTTAGACGTAGTATTACAACCAGGCTAGGATTTATTGCCCTTCTCAGCAGCTTTATTGAAAAGCACATCACATTCTATTGGCTGGGGAAAGGACGTTTGTTCTGTTCTTCTAAAATGCGTAATTGTGCACTTTATTAAAGCTAAAGTTAAGGAATTCTTTCTTTCTCAGCAGGCCAAAGGCAGGCAATGCTCTGACAATAACCTCCTGTTATCCCAAGCGTCCTGCTGGAGGTTCATATTGTGACTGTGAATTGTCCCCGTTACATGTTCCTGGGGGTTAAGGGATGTGTTTAATGTCAGCCAGACTCCTCGCCTTCTCCAGAAATAAGGGTAATGCCAGCACCTCAGTTATTAGGGCCGTTAACAGTTTCTTCATTCAGCACGGCCTTGGTTTCCTGTTTTGATAACCCAGTACTGTACGTTCTCTTTCAATCTGGCAGAAGCGGTGCAAGGTTCTTGTTAGTCAGCTTTATTAGATGCTCATGTCCTTTGGAGGCTAGTTTTTGTATTTATTTCCAACATGAAGATCATGGGTTTGAGACCAGCTGAAAAATGCTCAACCTCTTCAAGATATCTCACGGCACGCTCAGTCTGGTGTCGTGAGAGTGCCTGAAAGCTCAGGGTCCACATCCCAGCTGTACTGGTCATTGGCTCGGGAACCATGTGAGAGTCACTCAATCTCTTGGGGCCTCAGTGTCCTCAACTGCTTTGTGGGGTTAGATAAACTATCAAAACAATATTAATATTAATAATAATAGCTATGCGGCTGCTTCCCACTAGCTATTGGTTTTACATTTGGTAGTGTATATATGTACATGCCATTCTCTCACTTTGTCCCAGCTTACCCTTCCCCATAGCACAGGGAGATCAGCTCGGTGCTTTGTGACCACCTAGCAGGGTGGGATAGGGAGGGTGGGAGGGAGGGAGATGCAACAGGGAAGACATATGGGGATATATATATATATATATATATATATACACACATATATATATACATATACATATATATATATGTGTATAGCTGATTCACTTTGTTATAAAGCAGAAACTAACACAGCATTGTAAAGCAATTATACTCCAATAAAGATGTTAAAAAAAAGCAGGAATAATAATATCAAAACTACAGTTATGATGTTTATTGAGTATTTTGCCAAGAGCCTTAGATGACATCTCTCATTTAATCCTCACAACAGTACTGTGAGGCAGGGACTATTATGGCCCCATTTCACAGAGTTGACTGGCGAGGGATTAGCACATTCGTTTGTTTGCTGTCGGGTAGTCAGTAAGTGGTAGAGACTGTACTTGAGGCACTTGATTCTGTTTATTCTCAAAGTGTGACCCACAGACCAGCAGCATCAACAATATCTGTGAACTTATTAAAAATGCAAATTCTTGGGCACACTCTAGCTCCTTTGGGTGATTTCCATGCACACTACATGTTGAATCACTGTACTAGAACCTGTGTTCTCAACCTCCATATTGTGGTTTTCTGCATTCAATGAAGTTTTCGGATTGTCTGGAACATTGCCCTGTTGACTCTGGTTGGTTATGTGGTTGTCTCCCCGACCATCCCTTGCCCCTCCCCCCAACTTTGTGCATGTCCATCCCTTGTGCAACTGTGTGTCTGCTTCACAGAATGACCTGTGCCCAGAGAAGAAGCAGTCAAGGGCATATGAAGAGCATATTTTTCTCTTGTAATTGCCAGTATCCTTCCTCATGCACCATCAAAGTTAATGCTTATTAAAGTTTTGTTGCCAGAAACCACTGTATTTTACAAGTTTAAAAAAAATACTCTGCATATGAGAACTTATGCCTGTTAAATGCATAAACTTCCCTTCATTCCTGGGAGAGAGCTTCTGATAAACTTTATCAGTTCCAGGAGATTTCGAGGTGTTTAGTTATGTGAATTAACAGGAGAACACTGCATACTTTTCTTTCTGCTGGAAAAAAATCAAGTTATGTTTATGACCACCAATGATAACAGATACTGTAAATACCACAATTTCATGTATAGCCAGATTGTTATATAAACCTTAAAGGGCCTTTAAAAATTCTTCTAGGAAAAAACAAATGGAATTTTAATTTTTTCTATGTGGCCTCCAATTTATCCTCATCACCATTAGATATCATATCATCAATATGTTTTTTTTTTCAGAGTCTGAATTCCTTCCACTTAGTTGCAAATAGTGAAGGGTATGATAGTAAGTGTTGCACTTGAAGAGTGTTAAGAAAAATATGACAGTAAAAAAGAAATGAAATTCCAGCAGGAAAGAGAAAAGGTATGTTTAGGTGTATCTTTTTTTAAAAAAATGAAAAAAAATACTATTAGAAAAATTCAGAAACTGTAATAAAGTACAAGAGGAAAATAAAAATCATTCACTCTCTTACTATTCAGCACTGTTAGCATTTTAGTGTATATATCTTTCCATACCTTTTTTTGGCATATATAGACATTTATACTCTAGCTCTGTATTTTACCAAAAACTAGGTATTATTTTGTGTACTGTTTTGTAAATGTAGTAGCTGTAGTTCTCCCTTCATATCAACCCATATAGATGTGTATAGCTTTCCAGGGTGACTCTTCTTGCTGGGAAGAATTGTTAGCAGGCCCTCACATAGTCCTGGTGGTGTTGGCTCCCATGTCGTGTATGCTTGGGACATATCCACAGTCACCTGTTCAGAATATAAGGAAATAATTGGGCAGTCATAATATACCTCTTATGATTGGTCACTTCAAAATCAAATAAAATGACTAATGTGAAGCTTCCAGATCAGTCATTCTACTGCCAATGGCTTGCTTGCTTTCTGTATTTTAAATTTACAAGTACCATGCAGTTCGGTTTTAGAGAATTCAACTTGAAGACCTACTTTCTGTGATTAATAGCTCCATTTCCTTACCAATACAGAAATTCCAAAATAAAGTTTGACTTCATTTCTTTTGTTCTTTTATTTTCTCAGGGAAATTCTGCCCCAGGGAAAGCACTTTTAGGGAGATTCCAGCAATCAGATTCAGGCCATGTGAACCATGTGTTAACTGTTTAGTTATTGGAAGTACTTAGGGAAAGAAACTTTACTGTAAATCTAGAATGATGTAGATTTAGGCCTTAACTACACATAAGTTAGCTTGGGAAAAAACTAGCTGAATTCAGGGTAACAACTAGTGATGAACTAGCTACTGCTTAAATGTACTTTGCTGCATTTTTTCAAGCTGATTTTTATGGGAGGCTAGAATAAGATTCTTTTTGGGTGGTAGGTTTCTCTGTTTTTCAAACACAAAGGTTTTACAAACACAAATGTTTTGCCAAGAGATGTTTACTCCAGAGACATGCCAATTCAAGAACAGAATACTCTGTCTGAATCTGATAATAGACAGTGGCAAATTCTTTATTTTAGTAAAGTATATTAACTGAAGAACATACAGGGCAGGCACTCATGAAGGAAAGTTACCCTTTTCTGCTCTAGATCATGATACACAAATAATAACATGTACTGGAATGGGACTTGGGGGACATAAGAACAAATTCTTGAAAGTGCACTGAACTGCCCTTGGATGGTTAGAAAGTATTTATGCAACTTTAAGAATTCCTCTACCACCTCTCCCTAGGCAGATATATGTAAAACAATAGTGTCCAGTTTATCAACAATTTTCACTTTCTGCTAACTTGAATCATTAACATTTCAAGTCTTTGGCTTCTTCTCTTTCTAAAGAATAGATGATATTCTTGATCATCTGTAAAGATTAAAGACTACAAATTATATATTTAAAATGTAACAAATAATTCCAGTTTAGAAGCTAGGCCTTAGAAAGGAAATTAGAAAACTGAACCATATATGTACCTCTTATCCTAATTCTGTGACTACCCAAAGTCAAAACAATCCACTGAGAATAAGCCAAACTGGTTATTAGAAACCTGTGAGTAAAAATAGGTATCCGAGAGAACAAAATGTTTGTTTGTTTGTTTGTTTGTTTGTTTGTTTTGTTGCGGTACGCGGGCCTCTCACTGTTGTGGCCTCTCCCGTTGCGGAGCACAGGCTCCAGACGAGCAGGCTCAACGGCCATGGCTCAGGGGCCCAGCCACCCTGCAGCATGTGGGATCTTTCCAGACCGGGTCATGAACCCACGTCCCCTGCATCGGCAGGTGGACTCTCAACCACTGTGCCACCAGGGAAGCCCCAAAATGTTTTAAAAAATCTAAATTGATAATTTATGTAGATGCTTCCTACTCAAGGAGGTGGAGCATAATGTCCCAGCCCCTTGGATATGAGCTTCATGTAGTGATTTCCTTTCAAAGATTACAGTATGGAGAGTGTGCAGAGTAAATTTACAAAGAGGAACCTGGCAAACACTGTCCCAGCCAAGTGATCAAGGTGAACATTAACAGTGATTTGATATTAACAGACATGTTGATAGCATTTATTCTTGATATCATGTAATGAGAGCGGCACTCTGTGGTCTTCCTCCCCCAAACTCATAACTCCTGTGTAACCATGAAAAAAACACCAGACAAATTCTAGTAGATGGACATTGTACAAAATATCTGACCAGTGGTCCTCAAAACTGTCAAGGCCATCAAAAACGAGGAAAGTTTATGAAACTGTCAAAACCTAGAGGAGCCTCAGGAGATATCATAATTAATAGTAAAGTGATATCCTGGATAGGATGCCGGAACAGAAAAAAGACATTAGTAAGAGCTAAAGAAATCTGAATAAAGTATGGACTCTAGTTAATAATAAGGTATCATCAAATAAACTTATTTATAAAAAGAAATAGACTCACAGACATAGAAAACAAACTTATGGTTACCAAAGGGGATAGTCTGGGGTAGGGGTGGGGAGGGAGAGATAAATTAGGAGGTTGGGATTAGCATATATATACCACTGTATATAAAACAGGTAAACAACAAGGACCTACTGTATAACACAGGGAACTATACTCAATATCTTGATAATAACCTATAATGGAAAAGAATCTGAAAAAGAATATATATATATATATATATATATATGTGTGTGTGAATTACTTTGCTGTACACTTGAAACTAACACAACATTGTAAATTAACTATATTTCAATAAAAAAGAAAAAATAATAAGGTATCAATATTGGTTAATTAGTTGTGCCAAATGCATCATGCTAGCAAAAGATGTTAATATCAGGGGAAACTGAGTGTAGTGTATGGGAACTCTCTGTACTATGTTTGCAACTTTTTGGTAAATCTGCAACTATTCTAAAACTAAAAGTTTATGAAAAAATCTATAATAATTTGACAAAACTATTTATTTTTAAAGATATACTCGTGGAAAATCCATACCAATAGTGGAAAAGGGGAAAATGTTATCCATGGTAGAGGGAGTAGCATGTGCAGGGTCCTCAAGTGAGAAAGCATAGAGTGAATCTGACCACTGGCAATGGCTGCAGCACAGAGCTAAAAAGGAGGAAGTAGTAAGAGATGATACTGGACTCCTCAACTTGGGACCACTCACAGGGGGTCTTATTTTCCATGCTAAGAATTTTGGCCTTTCCACTGGCAATGAAAAGCCATCAGAGGCTTTTAAGGAAGGAAGTGGCATGATCTGGTCTTACTCTAGACAGCCTACCCCTACTGAGTAGAATGAATTAACACAGGAGACTGGAGGTAGAAAGAGCGGTCCAGCCCTCTTCAAGTCAAATTAAGAAAGCATGATGGGCTTCCCTGGTGGCGCAGTGGTTGAGAGTCCGCCTGCCGATGCAGGGGACGCGGGATTGTGCCCCGGTCCGGGAAGATCCCACATGCCGTGGAGAGGCTGGGCCCGTGAGCCATGGCCGCTGAGCCTGCGCGTCCGGAGCCTGTGCTCCGCAACGGGAGAGGCCACAACAGTGAGAGGCCCGCGTACCGCAAAAAAAAAAAAAAAGAAAGCATGAGACTATGCAGCTCAATATCAAAAAAACAAACAACCCAATCCAAAAATGGGCATAAGCCCTAAATAGACATTTCTCTAAAGAAGATATACACATTGCCAACAAATACATGAAAGAATGCTCAACATCATTAATCATTAGAGAAATGCAAATCAAAACTACAATGAGATATCATCTCACGCCAGTCAGAATGGCCATCATCAAAAAATCTACAAACAATAAATGCTGGAGAGGGTGTGGAGAAAAGGGAACCCTCCTGCACTGTTGGTGGGAATGTGAATTGATACAGCCACTATGGAGAACAGTATGGAGGTTCCTTAAAAAGCTAAAAATAGAACTACCATACGACCCAGCAGTCCCACTAATGGGCCAATACCCTGAGAAAACCATAATTCAAAAAGAATCATGTACCACAATGTTCATTGCAGCTCTATTTACAATAGCCAGGACATGGAAGCAACCTAAGTGTCCATCGACAGATGAATGGATAAAGAAGATGTGGCACATATATACAATGGAATATTAGCCATAAAAAGAAATGAAATTGCGTTATTTGTAGTAAGGTGGATGGACCTAGAGTCTGTCATACAGAGGGAAGTAAGTCAGAAAGAGGAAAACAAATACTGTATGCTAACACATATATACGGAATCTAAAAAAAAAAAAATGGTCATGAAGAACCTAGGGGCAGAACGGGAATAAAGACACAGACCTACTAGAGAATGGACTTGAGGACATGGGGAGGGGGAAGGGTAAGCTGGGATAAAATGTGGACATATATACACTACCAAATGTAAAATAGATAGCTAGTGGGAAGCAGCCGCATAGCACAGGGAGATCAGCTTGGTGTTTTGTGACCAACTAGAGGGATGGGTTGGGAGGGAGGGTGAGAGGGAGAGAGATGCAAGAGGGAAGAGATATGGGGATATATGTATATGTATAGCTGATTCATTTTGTTATACAGCAGAAACTAACACACCATTGTAAAGCAATTATACTCCAATAAAGATGTTAAAAAAAAAAAAAGCAAGCATGAGACTAAATAAAGACAATGAAGTGAATGTGGGGAAAAGAGTGGTGGGAAAATGTTAATGCCTCCTCCATCTGTATGTCATTTTTTCATTCAGTAGGTCAACCAACAAATCTCAGAGGCCACTATATGCAGCCCTAAAGGTGGTGCACCATCTGTGAGGCTGAACACAGTGCCTGTACACTCTGTGAATAGCACCCCCTGGAGCAGAGCCATGGCATGCCTCTAGGGTGAGTGCTCTGGCTGGCACTGAGCTAGATGCTTAGTGAACAGTTCCGAACAAAACAGGTACAACCCATGTCCACATGTAGCTCTCCCTCCAGGGCCACACCAAGACTGGTGGCTCCCCTGGGCAAAGGAATAATTTGGCATTCCTTCAAACAGAGAGAGAGGAATCAGAGTGCTATTTGGTAAGAGCGCTCTGCCTCTTCTCTGTAGTCCGGAGCAGTTCAGCTCTGGACCCAAATTTGCAAATTTCATCCAGCAAAGCAACAACCCTGGGGCTAACACTTCCTACCTCCTTAGAAGGCAGTTTAACTTGTCCCTTTGATTCTTTCACTCCTTTTAGGAGACAGTGTTCCTTCCATTTATATTCAGTATTCTAAAAGTAGTCAGGTCAATACACATTTCTTTCATCTTACCACATCTTGGCGAGGTTGTAGTACCAGGTGTTTTGTGGCTCCCCTTTTAGATTGGTGTTAGGGACAGCTCTCTGGCTGGGTTGCCTCTCAATCCAGCTCTAGTTTAATGTGGAAAATAAAGTAAGTAAATAAACCTTTATAGTACTTGGTTGGCATTAACTTGATTTTGTGACTTAAATAATAAGATTACCCCAGTACTCCCAGGCAAATCTCTTTATCAGTCCTTTCTTGAAGCCTCTTCAGGAATAAAGTTAATGGCTGTGCGGGACTTCTTAGACAAGGTCTGAATAAGCCTGTGGGACAGAGTTTCCCACCTGTGATCACCATTCTCCACATCATGAGGAAAATGCTGCCCCCTCTGTGTACAGTGGAGCAGCGTGGGACGAAGCCCTGGAGAAGCGCTGATTTATACCAGTTGTATAAATAGATTTTGCCAAGAAATGGATTCATTTCTTCAAATAACTAGCTTATCAATATAAATTGCATATAAATAGCAGCAAGGGAGACAGGAGGCAAGGTGGGAGCTTGGTTTTGTGTGTGAAGTCCCATACATTAGATTGTGAGGCTCCAGAGTGGAAAGAATAGGTAGGGGGCCAGTGTACATCCCCTTTAATTCTTTCTTGGAATGGGTTGATTGACAATCAGCAACTTGGTAAGTATAGTTTGATGTCAGAACCTACATGCTTATTTCTGAATATTCTCCAGGTCCCTCCATGCCCTTTATAGTGAGCTGCTCTTCCTCTGTTTCTCTGCAGTCTCCAATAGCTAAATCTAACCAACACATGTCACGTCTAGATTAGTGTGAATTTAAGCCACCTTTACTTTTTGAAGGGGTATTTGTGTTCAGCTTCATTTTCATGGGGACATGTGAAGGTTTATGCCCTGGTAAAATCACTACAGACATGAGCTGAGAGTTAGGCGGGTTTGGGGGTCTGTGGCGAGGGACTTACCAGGGAAACCTCCGAATTCATACAGAGCAGAGGCTACTCATTCATCTGTGTCCTCAGAGGCAGAACAGGAGCTGTGTAGCTTCATGGTTGTTGCTGAGGATTCAGGAGCATCAGCCCACCCTCCTTACCCTCTGGGCTCCTGAGTCGATCCCATCAGTGATGCTGAAGACACAGCAGTTAGAAGATTTTTCTCTATCAACCACCTGACTTCTTTTGAACTCCAATTCCCTTACTTGCTAGTTGGGCAGATTACTTAACCTCTTGGAGCATCAGATACCTCATCTGTAAAATGTGGATAATAATAGATACCACCTCATGGGACTGTTGCGGGGAAGGTTGAATGAAATGGCGCTTAGCATGGTGCCTAGCCCTTTGTCAAGCTCTCAAGTGAGTTATTAGCTGTTACCATGAAAAGAAAAGCCAAACCAAGATGGTGCTTGCTACTATTTTCTATTGAGTTTGAACAAACACTGGTCTTGTTTCCACCAAGGAGAGGGAGGGGATGCATAGATGGAAGAGAAAACATGCAAGTTTCAGCAAGCTCCAAATGATCGTGTCAGACAGCTGGTGGTACTGATGCAGCTCAGACAATGGCAGGGATGCTCTGAGTGACACTTTTCCTACTCCCTAAAGACTTAGTGCTGAGATAATGACATAGATGACAGGTTTTCATTTTTTCCCCAATTTTCCTGCCTACATGGGTAATCTAGGGGCTCTATCTGTGTGCTGTATCTGATGAAGAATATGAAATTCTAATAAAGATGTCTAAAATGAATTAAATTTTTTGCATCCAAGAATAATGCAAAATCAATCCAGGGACTCTGGCATATCAGGTAAACACAAACATAGTCATACCATATATTAAGATTTTAAGAAGCTGCATTCTGGAGCCAATAATTTGAGCTCTCATTATTTTTAGACAAATTCAAATAGAAAAAAAGAAAACAGTGACTACAACAGTAATTAAACATTATAATGAGTTATTTAATGGACAATAAATTCTCATTTCTCTGAGGTGATCAGAGGAAGTGACGTTGCCTGAGGGGTGGACGAGATAACAGGACATACCAAGCTCTCTCTCAGCCCTGTCTTATTCAGTGCAGGATCTCGTTCATGTGCTTTATATTAACCATTTCACATAGCAGCTCAGATTTAACTATATATATATAGTTTAAAAATATATATAGTTAAAAAAAATATATTTTTTAATAGATCTTTTTTTTTTTTTTTTGCCGTACGCGAGCCTCTCACTGTTGTGGCCTCTCCCGCTGCGGAGCACAGGCTCCGGACGCGCAGGCTCAGTGGCCATGGCTCACGGGCCCAGCCGCTCCGCGGCATGTGGGATCTTCCCAGACTGGGGCACGAACCCGTGTCCCCTGCATCGGCAGGCAGACTCTCAACCACTGCGCCACCAGGGAAGCCCCTAATAGATCTTTTTTTTAATTTTAATTTTAATTTTTGGCTGTGTTGGGTCTTCGTTTCTGTGCGAGGGCTTTCTCTAGTTGTGGCGAGCGGGGGCCACTCTTCATCGCGGTGTGTGGGCCTCTCACTGTCGCGGCCTCTCTTGTTGCGGAGCACAAGCTCCAGATGCGCAGGCTCAGTAGTTGTGGTTCACGGGCCCAGTTGCTCCGCGGCATGTGGGATCTTCCCAGACCAGGGCTCAAACCCGTGTCCCCTGCATTGGCAGGCAGATTCTCAACCACTGCATCACCAGGGAAGCCCTAAATAGATCCTTACTGGAGTATAATTGCTTCACAATACTGTGTTAATTTCTGTTGTACAACAAAGTGAATCAATCAGCCATATGCATACACATGTCCCCATATCCCTTCACTCTTGAGCTTCCCTCCCACCCTCCCTATCCCACCCCTCTAGGTGGTCACAAAGCACTGAGCTGATCTCCCTGCGGTATGCTGCTGCCTCCCACCAGACAACTATTCTACATTCGGTAGTGCATATATATCGATGCTACTCTCACTTCGCCCAGCTTTCCCCTCCCCCACCGCATCCTCAAGTCCATTCTCTATGTCTACATCTTTATTCCTGTCCTGTCACTATGTTCATCAGTACCAATTTTTTTTTTTTTTAGATTCCATATATATGTGTTAGCATACGGTATTTGTTTTTCTCTTTCTGACTTACTGCACTCTGTATGACAGACTCTAGGTCCAGCCACCTCACTACAAATAACTCAGTTTCGTGTCTTTTTATGGCTGAGTAATATCCTATTGTATATATGTGCCAAATTTTCTTTACGCATTCATCCGTTGATAGACATTTAGGTTGGTTCCATGTCCTGGCTATTGTAAACAGTGCTGCCATAAACATTGTTGTACAATGACTCTTTTTGAATTTTGGTTTTCTCAGGATATATGCCCAGTAGTGGGATTGCTGGGTCATATGCTAGCTCTATTTTTAGTTTTTTAAGTAACCTCCATACTGTTCTCCATAGTGGCTGTATCAATCTACATTCCCACCAACAGTGCCAGTGGGTTCCCTTTTCTCCACACCCTCTCCAGCATTTATTGATTGTAGAGTTTTTGATGATGGCCATTCTGACTGGTGTGAGATGATACCTCATTGTAGTTTTGATTTGCATTTCTCTGCTAATTAGTGATGTTGAGCATCTTTTCATGTGCCTCTTGGTCATCTGTATGTCTTCTATGATGAAATGTCTATTTAGGTCTTCTGCCTAAATTTTTAATTGAATTGTTTGTTTTTTTGATATTGAACTCCACCAGTTGTTTGTATATTTTGGAGATTAATTCTTTGTCCATTGTTTCATTTGAAAATATTTTCTCCCATTCTGAGGGTTTTCTTTTCGTCCTGTTTATGTTTTCCTTTGCTATGCAAAAGCTTTGAAGTTTAATTAGGTCTCATTCATTTATTTTTGTTTTTTTTTCATTACTTTAGGAGGTGGGTAAAAAAGATCTTGCTGTGGTTTATATCAGAGTGTTTTCCTATTTTTTTTTTCTCTAAGAGTTTTATAGTGTCTGGTCTTTAATCCATTTTAAGTTTATTTTTGTGTACAGGGTAAGATAGTGTTCTAATTTCATTCTTTCACGTATAGCTGTCCAGTTTTCCCAGCACCACTTATTGAAGAGGCTGTCTTTTCTCCATTGTATGTTCTTGCCTCCTTTGCCATAAATTAGGTGACCATATGTGCATGGGTTTATCTCTAGGCTTTCTATCGTGTACCATTGATCTATATTTCTGTTTTTGTGCCAGTACCATACTGTCTGGATTACTGTAGCTTTGTAGTATAGTCTGAGGTTGGGGAGCCTGATTCCTCCAGCTCTGTTTTTCTTTCTCAAGATTGCTTTGGCTATTTGTGGTTTTTGTGTTTTGATATGAATTGTAAAATTTTTTGTTCTAATTCTGTGAAGAATTCCATTGGTAGTTTGCTAGGGATTGCATTGAATCTGTAGATTGCTTTGAGTAGTATAGTCATTTTCACAATATTGATTCTTCCAATCCAAGAACATGGTATATTTCTCCATCTGTTTATGTCATCTTTGATTTCTTTCATCAGTGTCTTGTAGTTTTCTGAGTAAAAGTCTTTTGCCTCCTTAGATAGTTTTATTCCTAGGTATTTTATTCTTTTTCATGTGGTGGAAAATGGGATTGTTTCCTTAATCTCTCTTTCAGCTTTTTCATCATTAGTGTATAAGAATGCAAGAGATTTCTGTGCATTAATTTTGTATCTTGCAAACTTAGCAAATTCATTGATTAGGTTTAGTAGTTTTCTGGTGGCATCTTTAGGATTTTCTATATATAGTATCATGTCATCTGCAAATGGTGACAGTTCCTCTTTTCCAATTTGTCTTCCTTTTATTTCTTTTTCTTTTCTGATTTCCATGGCTAAGACTTCCAAAACTATGTTGCATAAGAGTGGTGAGAGTGAACATCCTTGTCTTGTTTCTGATCTTAGTGGAAATGCTTTCAGTTTTTCACCATTGAGTATGATGCTTGCTGTGGGTTTGTCATATATGGCCTTTATTATGTTGAGGTAGGTAACCTCTATGCCCATTTTCTGGAGAGTTTTTATTGTAAATTGTTGTTGAATTTTGTCAAAAGCTTTTCTGCATCTATTGAGATGATTACGTGGTTTTTATTCCTTAGTTTGTTAATATGGTGTATCACATTGATTGATTTGCGTATATTGAAGAATCCTTGCATCCTGGGGATAAATCTCACTTGATCATGTTGTATGATCCTTTTAATATGTTGTTGGATTCTGTTTGCTAACATTTTGTTCAGGATTTTTGCATTTATGTTCATCAGTGATATTGGTCTATAATTATCTTTTTTTGTGATATCTTTTTCTGGTTTTGGTATCAGGGTGATGGTGGCTTTGTAGAATGAATTTGGGAGTGTTCCTCCCTCTGCAAATTTTTGGAAGAGTTTGAGAAGGATCAGTGTTAGCTCTTCTCAAAATGTTTGATAGAATTCACCTGTGAAGCCATCTGGTCCTGGACTTTTATTTGTTGGAAGATTTTTAATTACAGTTTCAATTTCATTACTTCTGATAGCTCTGTTTATATTTTCTAATTCTTCCTGGTTCAGACTTGGAAAATTGTACTTATGCAAGAATTTGTCCATTTCTTCATAGTTGTCTGTTTTATTGGCATATAGTTATTTGTAGTAGTCTCATAATCCTTTGTATTTCTGCAGTGTCATCTGTGATTTCTCCTTTTTCATTTCTAATTTTATTGATTTGTGTCCTCTCTCTTTTTTTCCTGATGAGTCTGGCTAAGTGTTTATCAGTTTTGTTTATCTTTTTTTTTTAACATCTTTATTGGAGTATAATTGCTTTACAATTGTGTGTTAGTTTCTGCTTTATAACAAAGTGATTCAGTTATACATATATATATATATCCCCATATCTCTTCTGTCTTGCATCTCCCTCCCTCCTAACCTCCCTATCCCACCCCTCTAGGTGGTCACAAAGCACTGAGCTGATCTCCATGTGCTAAGTGGCTGCTTCCCACTAGCTATCTATTTTACATTTGGTAGTGTATATATGTCCATGCCACTCTCTCACTTTGTCCCAGCTTACCCTTCCCCCTCCCCACGTCCTCAAGTGCATCCTCTAGTAGGTCTGCGTCTTTATTCCCGTTTTGCCCCTAGGTTCTTCATGACCTTTTTTTTTTTTTTTTTTAGATTCCATATACACGTGTTAGCATACGGTATTTGTTTTTCTCTTTCTGACTTCACTCTGTATGATAGACTATAGGTCTATCCAACTCACTACGAGTAACTCAATTTCATTTCTTTTTATGGCTGAGTAATATTCCATTGTATATATGTGCCACAACTTCTTTATCCATTTATCTGTCAATGGACACTTAGGTTGTTCCATGTCCTGGCTATTGTAAATAGAGCTGCAGTGAACTTTGTGGCACATGATTCTTTTTGAATTATGGTTTTCTCAGGGTATTGGCCCATTAGTGGGATTGCTGGGTCATATGGTAGTTTTATTTTTAGTTTTTTAAGGACTGTCCATACTGTTCTCCATAGTGGCTGTATCAATTTACACTCCCACCAACAGTGCAACAGGGTTCCCTTTTCTTCACACCCTCTCCAGCATTTATTGTTTGTAGATTTTTTGATGGTGGCCATTCCGACCAGTGTGAGATGATATCTCATTGTAGCTTTGATTTGCATTTCTCTAATGATTAATGATGTTGAGCATTCTTTCATGTGTTTGTTGGCAATCTGTATATCTTCCTTGCAAAAATGTCTATTTAGGTCTTCTGCCCATTTTTCGATTGGGTTGTTTGTTTTTTTGATATTAAGCTGCATGAGCTACTTGTAAATATTGGAGATTAATCCTTGTCAGTTTCTTCATTGCCAATATTTCTCCCATTCTGAGGGTTATCTTTTCGTCTTGTTTATGGTTTCCTGTGCTGTGCAAAAGCTTTGAAGTTTCATTAGGTCCCATTTGTTTATTTTTGTTTTTATTTCCATTTCTCTAGGAGGGGTTCAAAAAGGATCTTGCTGTGATGTATGTAATAGAGTGTTCTGCCTATGTTTTCCTCTAAGACTTTGATAGTGTCTGGCCCTACATTTAGGCCTTTAATCCATTTTGAATTTATTTTTGTGTATGGTGTTAGGAAGTGTTCTAATTTCATTCTTTTACATGTAGCTGTCCAGATTTCCAGCACCACTTATTGAAGAGGCTGTCTTTTCTCCACTGTATATTCTTGCCTCCTTTATCAAAGATAAGGTGACCATATGTGCGTGGGTTTATCTATGGGCTTTCTATCCTGTTCCATTGATCTATATTTCTGTTTTTGTGCCAGTACCATACTGTCTGGATTACTGTAGCTTTGTAGTATAGTCTGAAGTCAGGGAGCCTGATTCCTCCAGTTCCGCTTTTCCTTTCTCAAGATTGCTTTGGCTATTTGGGGTCTTTTGTGTTCCCATAAATATTGTGAAATTTTTTGTTCTAGTTCTGTGAAAAATGCCAGTGGTAGTTTTATAGGGATTGCATTGAATCTATAGATTGCCTTGGGTAGTATAGTCATTTACATCAAGTTGATTCTTCCAATCCAAGAACATGGTATATCTCTCCATTTGTTTGTATCATCTTTAATTTCTTTCATCACTGTCTTATAATTTTCTGAATACAGGTCTTTTGTCTCCTTAGGTAGGTTTATTCCTAGATATTTTATTCCTTTTGTTGCAATGGTAAATGGGAGTGTTTCCATAATTTCACTTTCAGATTTTTCATCATTAGTGTATAGGAATGCCGGAGATTTCTGTGCATTAATTTTGTATCCTGCTACTTTACCAAATTCATTGATTAGCTCTAGTAGTTTTCTGGTAGCATCTTTAGGATTCTCTATGTATAGTATTATGTCATCTGCAAACAGTGACAGCTTTACTTCTTCTCTTCTGATTTGTATTCCTTTTATTTCTTTTTCTTCCTTGATTGCTGTCATTAAAACTTCCAAAACTATGTTGAATAATAGTGGTGAGAGTGTGCAACTTTGTCTTGTTCCTGATCTTCGTGGAAATGGTTTCAGTTTTTCACCATTGAGTATGATGGTTGCTGTGGGTTTGTCATATATGTCCTTTATTATGTTGAGGTAAGTTCCCTCTATGCCTACTTTCTGGAGGGTTTTTATCATAAATCGGTGTTGAATTTTGTCAAAAGCTTTTTCTGAATCTATTGAGATGATCATATGGTTTTTCTCCTTCAGTTGTTAATATGGTGTATCACATTGATTTGCGTATATTGAAGAATCCTTGCATCCCTCGGATAAACCCCACTTGATCATGGTGTATGATCCTTTTAATTTGCTGTTGTATTCTGTTTGCTAGTATTTTGTTGAGGATTTTTCATCTATGTTCATCAGTGATATCGGCCTGTAGTTTTCTTTCTTTGTGACATCTGTGTCTGGTTTTGGTATCAGGGTGGTATCAGGTTGCCTTGTCAAATGAGTTTGAGAGTGTTTCTCCCTCTGCTATATTTTGGAAGAGTTTGAGAAGGGTAGGTGTTAGCTCTTTTCTAAATGTTTGATAGAATTCGCCTGAGAAGTCGTCTGGTCCTGGGCTTTTGTTTGTTGGAAGATTTTTAATCACAGTTTCAATTTCAGTACTTGTGATTGGTCTGTTTATATTTTCTATTTCTTCCTGGTTTAGTCACAGAAGGTTGTGCTCTTCTAAGAATTTGTCCATTTCTTCCAGGTTGTCCATTTTATTGACATAAGGTTGCTCACAGTAATCTCTAATGATCTTTTGTATTTCTGCAGTGTCAGTTGTTATTTCTCCTTTTTCATTTCTAATTCTATTGATTTGAGTCTTCTCCCTTATTTTTTGATGAGTCTTGCTAATGGTTTATCAATTTTGTTTATCTTCTCAAAGAACCAGCTTTTAGTTTTATTGATCTTTGCTATCATTTCCTTCATTTCTTTTTCATTTATTTCTGATTTGATCTTTATGATTTCTTTCCTTCTGCTAACTTTGGGGTTTTTTGTTCTTCTTTCTCTAATTGTTTTAGGTGTAAGGTTAGGTTATTTATTTGAGATGTTTCTTGTTTCTTAAGGTAGGATTGTATTGCTATAAATTTCCCTTGTAGAACTGCTTTTGCTGCATCCTGTAGGTTTTGGATTGTCATGTTTTCATTGTCACTTGTTTCTAGGTATTTTTTGATATCCTCTTGATTTCTTCAGTGATCTCTTGGTTATTTAGTAGTGTATTGTTTAGCCTCCATGTGTTTGTAGTTTTACAGATTTTTTTTCCTGTAACTGATATCTAGTCTCGTAGCATTGTTGTCAGGAAAAATACTTGATACTATTTCAATTTTCTTATATTTACCAAGGCTTGATTTGTGACCCAAGATATGTTCCATCCTGCAGAATGTTACATGAGCACTTGAGAAGAAAGTGTATTCTGTTGTTTTTGGATAGAATGTCCTATAAATATCAATTAAGCCCATCTTGTTATTGTATCATTTAAAGCTTGTATTTGCTTATTTATCTTCATTTTGGATGATCTGTCCATTGGTGAAAGTGGGGAGTTACAGTCTCTTACTATGATTGTGTTACTGTTGATTTCCCCTTTTATGACTGTTAGTATTTGCCTTATGTATTGAGGTGCTCCTATGTTGGGTGCATAAATATTTACAGTTGTTATATCTTCTTCTTGGATTGATCCCTTGATCATTATGCAGTGTCCTTCTTTGTCTCTTGTAATAGTCTTTGTTTTAAAGTCTATTTTGTCTGATATGTGAATTGCTACTCCAGCTTTCTTCTGGTTTCCATTTGCATGGAATATATTTTTCCATCCCCTCACTTTCAGTCTGTATGTGTCCCTAGGTCTGAAGTGGGTCTCTTGTAGACAGCATATATATTTGTCTTGCTTTTTTATCCATTCAGCCAGTCTATTTCTTTTGGTTGGATCTTTAATCCATTTACACTTAACGTAATTATGAATATGTATGTTCCTATGACCATTTTCTTAATTGTTTTGGGTTTGTTATTGTAGCTCTTTTCCTTCTCCTGTGCTTCTTGCCTGGAGAAGTTCATTTAGCATTTGTTGTAAAGCTAGTTTGCTGGTGCTGACTTCTCTTAGCTTTTGCTTGTGTGTAAGATTTTAATTTCTCCATCAAACCTGAATGAGATCCTTGTTGGGTAGAGTAATCTTAGTTGTAAGTTTTTCCCCTTCATCACTTAAAATATGTCCTGCCACTCCCTTCTGGCTTGCAGAGTTTCTCCTGAAAGATCAGCTGTTAACCTTATGGGGATTCCCTTGTGTGTTATTTGTTTCTCCCTTGCTGCTTTTTTTTTTTTTGCGGTACGCGGGCCTCATTGCTGTGGGCTCTCCCGTTGCAGAGCACAGGCTCCGGACGTGCAGGCCCAGCGGCCCAGCCGCTCCGTGGCATGTGGGATCCTCCCGGACCGGGGCACGAACCCGCGTCCCCTGCATCAGCAGGTGGACTCTCAACCACTGCGCCACCAGGGAAGCCCCTCTCCCTTGCTGCTTTTAATATTTTTTCTTTTTATTTAATTTTTGATAGTTTCATTAATATGTGTCTTGGCATGTTTCTCCTTGGATTTATCCTGTATGGGACTCTGTGCTTCCTGGACTTGATTAAATATTTCCTTTCCCATATTAGGGAAGTTTTCAACTATAATCTCTTCAAATATTTTCTCAGTCCCTTTCTTTTTCTCTTCTTCTTCTGGGACCCCTATATTCGAATGTTGGTGCATTTAATGTTGTCCCAGATGTCTCTGAGACTGTCCTCAGTTCTTTTCATTCTTTTTTCTTTGTTCTGCTCTACAGTAGTTATTTCCACTATTTTATCTTCCAGGTCACTTATCCGTTCTTCTGCCTCAGTTATTCTGCTATTGATTCTATCTAGAGCATTTTTCATTTCATTTATTGTTTTATTCATCATTGTTTGTTTCATCTTTAGTTCTTCTAGGTCCTTGTTAAACGCTTCTTGTATTTTCTCCATTCTATTTCCAAGATTTTGGATCATCTTTACTATCATTATTCTGAATTCTTTTTCAGGTAGACTGCCTATTTCCTCTTCATTTTTTAGGTCTGGTGGGTTTTTACCTTGCTCCTTCATCTTCTGTGTGTTTCTCTGTCTTCTCATTTTGCTTAACTTACTGTGTTTGGGGTCTCCTTTTTGCAGGCTGCTGGTTCATAGTTCCCATTGTTTTTGGTGTCTGTCCCCAGTGGCTAAGGTTGGTTCAGTGGGTTGTGTAGGCTTCTTGGTCAGGGGACTAGTCCTGTGTTCTGGTGGATGTGGCTGGATCTTGTCTTTCTGGTGGGCAGGTCCACTTCTGGTGGTGTGTTTTTGGGAGTGCCTTTGACCTTACTATGATTTTAGACAGCATCTCTGCTAATGGTTGGGGTTGTGTTCCTGTCTTGCTAGTTGTTTGGCATAGGGTGTCCAGCACTTTAGCTTGCTGGTTGTTGAATGGAGCTGGGTCTTGGCGTTGAGATGGAGATCTCTGGGAGATTTTCGCCATTTGATATTATGTGGAGCTGGGAGGTCTCTTGTGGACCAATGTCCTGAACTTGGCTCTCCCATCTCTGAGGCACAGCCCTGACGCCTGGCTGGAGCACCAAGAGCCTGTCATCCACACGGCTCAGAATAAAAGGGAGAAAAAGAAAGAAAGAAAGAAGTAGATATAATAAAATAAAATAAAAATTATTAAAATAAAAAATAATTATTAAAAATTTTTTAAAGTAATAAAAAAAGAAAGAAAGAAGAGAGCAACCAAACCAAAAAACAAATCCACCAATGATAACAAACGCTAAAACTTATAGTAGAGAAAAACCAAAAAACCAAAAAAACGGACAGACAGAACCCTAGGACAAATGGTAAATGCAAAGCTATACAGACAAAATCACACACAGAAGTATACACATACACACTCACAAAAAGAGAAAAAGGGAAAACAATATATATATCGTTGCTCCCAAAGTCCACCACCTCAATTTGGGATGATTCGTTGTCTCTTCAGGTATTCCACAGATGCAGGGTACATCAAGTTGAATTGTGGAGATGTAATCCGCTGCTCCTGAGGCTGCTGGGAGAGATTTCCCTTTCTCTTCTTTGTTCGCACAGCTCTTGGGGTTCAGCTTTGGTTGGCCCCGCCTCTGCGTGTAGGTCACGTGAGGGCGTCTGTTCCCACCCTGACCGGATAGGGTTACAGGAGCAGCTGCTTCGGAAGCTCTGGCTCACTCAGGCCGGGTGGAGGGAGGGGTACGGATGCGGGGCGAGCCTGCGGCGGCAGAGGCCAGTGTGACGTTGCACCAGCGTGAGGTGCCGTGTGTTCTCCTGCTGGATCATGGGACCCTGGCAGTGGCGGGCTGCACAGGCTCCCGGGAGTGGAGGTATGGATAATGACCTGTGCTTGCACTCAGGCTTCTTGGTGGCTGCAGCAGCTGCCTTAGCGTCTCATGCCCGTCTCTGGGGTCCGCGCTGTTAGCCGTGGCTCGCGCCCGTCTCTGGAGCTCCTTTAAGCGGTGCTCTTAATCCCCTCTCCTGGCGCACCAGGAAACAAAGAGGCAAATAAAAGTCTCTTGCCTCTTTGGCAGCTCCAGTCTTTTTCCAGATTCCCTCTCGCCTAGCTGTGGCACACTAGACTCCTTCAGGCTGTGTTCACGCAGCCAACCCCAGTCCTCTCTCTGGGATCCGACCTCCGAAGCCCGAGCCTCAGCTCCCAGCCCCCGCCCATCCCGGCGGGTGAGCAGACAAGCCTTTCGGGCTTGTGAGTGCTGGTCGGCACCGATCCTCTGTGTGGGAATCTCTCCGCTTTGCCCTGTGCACCCCTGTTGCTGTGCTCTCCTCCATGGCTCCGAAGCTTCCTCCCTCTGCCACCCACGGTCTCCGCCCATGAAGGGGCTTCCTAGTGTGTGGAAACCTTTCCTCCTTCACAGCTCTCTCCCACTGGTGCAGGTCCCGTCCCTATTCTTTTGTCTCTGTTTATTCTTTTTTCTTTTGCCCTACCCAGGTATGTGGGGGGTTTCTTGCCTTTTGGGAAGTCTGAGGTCTTCTGCCAGCGTTCAGTAGGTGTTCTGTAGGAGTTGTTCCACATGTAGATGTATTTCTGATGTATCTGTGGGGAGGAAGGTGATCTCCACGTCTTACTCTTCCGCCATCTTGAAGCTCCCAATTTTGTTTATCTTCTCAAAGAACCAACTATATGTTTTTAATCTTATCTCCTTTCTAAGGCAGAATATACCAATATACAATGTTAATAGATCTATCTCTATCACAGCTCCTATAATAATTAAAATAATTGGAAATAATACTAAGCATTTATTATGCTTACTAATTATCAGGCCTTGTGCTAAACAGTTTACGTGTTTTGTATCCACTGAGCTCTAAATTTTATATTTAACTTACTACTTGACAATACCACTTGGATCACCCATAGGCATTTCAAACTTAACAGAATGAAAACAAAATATGATTTACTCCTGTACCTCTGATATTTTCCATCTTAGTAAATACCACTGGCCAGACAGTTGTAGAAATACATAGCAGTCATCCTTGAATTTGTAATTTTATTCATATTCTATATCCAATCTCTCAGACAGCCCTGATGTTTCTATCTCCAACATAAATATAAAATCTGCCTATTTCTCTCCAAATCCACTCTCACCATTTTAGTCCAAGTTGCCATCACTCTTCACTTTGGCCACTGTAATAGCCTCCTCCCAACTTTCACAGTTGTTCCCTAAATGCAGTGTACACAGAGATCAGAGTGACTTTCCCCCAACATTTGACTATGAAAAATTCAGCAAAGTTGAAATAATTTTTAGTGAACATTCATATCTACCACCTAGATTCTACCTTTAACACTTTACTTATGCGTATTAGTTTGCTAGGGCAGCCATAACAAAATACCACAGTCTGAGTGGCTTAAACAACAAAAATGTATTTTCTCACAGTTTCAGAAGGCCAGAGGTTCAAAATCAAGGGTTAGTTTGTTCTGAGGCCTCCCCCTTGGCTTGGAGGTGGCTGCCTTCTGTCTGTCCTCACAGGGTTGTCCGTCAGTCTGTGTTGTCTGTTTCCTAATCTCTTTTTATAAGGATACCACTCATATTGGATTAGGGCCCACTCATATAATCTTACTTTACCTTAATTGCCTCTTTAAAGGCCCTATCTCCAAATAAGGTCACATTCTGAGATACTAGGGGTTAGGATTTTATGAATTTTGAGGTGATAAAATTCAGCACATAATACATATACTTGCTTTATTACATTTCTCTCTACCCATCTATCCCTCAATTCACCCATTAGTCCATCTTTTTGTTTTCTTGGCCTCACCGTGCAGCATGTGGGATCATAGTTCCGTGACCAGAGATTGAATCCGGGCCCCCTGCAGTGGAAGCGAGGAGTCTTACCCACTGGACCGCCAGGGAAGTCCCTAGTCCATCTTGGGTGCATTTCAAAGATATTGTAGACATCAGTATTCTTGCCTCTAAACACTTCAGCTTACATATAGTTAACTGGAGTTCAATATTTGAGTAGTTCTTTGTCTTGTTTCTTTTAATGTAAAATTTAATTCCTAAATTTACACCTGCTGAGTTTTGACTGTGTAACCCTAACCCTTATCAAGTATAACAGTAACCCCCTCTTCAGAAAGTTCCCTTCTACCCTCCCCAGGCAATCCCTGCTCCCACTCTCATCTCCAAGGAAACCACTGTTCTAAGTTTTTTCCACTGTAGGTTAGCTTTGCCTATTCCAGGATATCATATAAATGGAATCATGAGATATGTTGTTGCAGTATCAGTAATTCATTTCTTTTTGTTGCTGAGTAATAATTCACTTAAGAATATATTACAGTGTGTTTATAATTTTTAAAAAATTGATAGATATATGGACTGTTTCCAGTTTTGGGCTATTACGAATAAAACTGTTATGAATATTCTCGACACAAGCCTTTTTGTGAATGCATGTTTTCATTTGTTTTGGGTGAATATCTGGGAGTAGAATTGCTGGGTAGGTGTATGTTTACTTTTAAAGCAGAGTGATCTTTTAAAAATGTGTCAAATAATGTCACTCCTCTGTTTACAATATTCCAATGACTTCCATTGCTCTTAGAATGAAATTCCCGCAAGTATAAAGCCCAGAAAGACGGACTCCTTTCTCCTCAGCTCAATCTTGTGCTACTCCTGACTGCCTCCCCAGCCAGCGGGTCCCACTCCAGTCTTTTCCTCACACAAGCCAAGCGTGGTCCTGACTCACTTACATCCTTGCTGTTACCCCAGCCAAGAACTTTATTCTCCCAACCCATTACCTGACTGATTCCTGCTCATACTTCCAGTGTCAGCTTAAATGTTACCTTTTCAGAGAAAACTGAGTGTTAGAGAGGTTAAGTTATGCAGCTGGGAGAGCCGAAATGCAAATCCATGCAAACAGTCAATGTGACCCCAGAGCCCTTGCCCTAAGCATCTTAAAACACAAACCTTCCTTCAACTGTATGTCTTGTGATAGCTTCTTGCCTTGTCTCTCTCATCTACCATTCACAGTCTATTCCACTTCAGTCTGTTTTATTTTTTTCTTTGCTTTTTCTATTCCCTGAAACTATTTCTACTGAGGTCACCCATGACCACCTAATTGTCAAATCTGGTGAAAATAGTTTTCAGGCCCCACGTGACTTTGCCTCTCTGCAGCATTTGGCACTGTTGATATTTCCTTTCCTTGACACGTTGCATTTGGCTTATATAAACATATCATTTCATGGTTCTCTCTGCTTCTATAGCCCCACATTCTTGGGCTCTTTTAGGAGACCGAGAATTGCTGTTCCATTGCTTACCCTTCAGATGTTGGTGTTTCAAGGTTCTTCCCCAGGTCTCATTCTTGTTGCACTCTGCACATTCTCCCTGGGAGATCTCATCTACATCCATGGTTTCAATCACCAATTGCATATTGGTTGTCTTCCCAGCTAGATCCCTAGCCCAGATCTCTCCCTGAACTAGAGACCCATAACTTGAATACCAATTAAACTTCTCCAACTGCATGTCCCAAAGGAACTGCGTTAGTCTCCAAAGATGGGCTTGATGAAGTATGCTTCTCTATCTTCAAGCCCCATGGAGTCTCCACTCCTTGAATCTGGGATGACCCTGTGAGTCACTCTTCACCATGATATGGTTCCCAAGGCTATGTCCTTAGAAACCTTGCAGCTTTTGCCTAGGCTTTTTTTTTTTTTTTTTTGGCAGTACACGGGCCTCTCACTGTTGTGGCCTCTCCCGTTGTGGAGCACAGGCTCCGGACGTGCAGGCTCAGCGGCCATGGCTCACGGACCCAGCCGCTGCGTGGCATGTGGGATCCTCCTGGACCAGGTCACGAACCTGCGTCCCCTGCATCGGCAGGCGGACTCTCAACCACTGCGCCAGCAGGGAAGCCCCTTGCCTAGCCTTCTTAAAATGCTTGCTCGTTGGACTCTATCTCTTGTCACCCAGCTATCTTGCTGAGAGAGGCTCAAGCTATATGGGGAAGCCACGTGTAGGTGGAAAAGCCCAGCTGAACTTCTATCCAAAAGGAGCAACAATTGCCACCCACGTGAGTGAGCCACCTTGGACAGCAAGCCCAACTGAGCCTTTAGAAGATTGCAACCCAGCCAACAACTGACAGTAATTATCTGAGAGCCTACAAGCAAGAATTGCCCAGCTGAACACAGTTGACTCATAGAACCATGAGCAACCATCACAAATTATTATTTTAAAGTGCTGTTTTAGGATGGTTTGTTATGTAGCAATAGATTGCGAGAACAGGCATCTCAAATGTAATATTCCCAAACCGAACAAACTGTCTTTTTCTTAAACTGGGCACTCCTCTTACATTCCGTGTCCTGGTTAATGTCATAGGTTCTACCCTATCCTGAACCTAGAAGTTATCCTTTCCTTTTCTTCTGGATCAACTTCTACATCCACCCAGTTTCCCTCCCAGTTCTGTAAATTTTATCACTTAAATAGCTCCTGTTGTTCTCCCTCCCTCCCTTCCTGCTCCTATTCCCTTTGTCGGGCCCCTCACCATTTATCACCTGTACAGCTATCTGACTGTTTTCACTGGTCTCCTGCTCACCCACCCCTCTGCAATCCATTCTGTACTGTGCTGTTGGTCATCTTCCTGAAACGTAGATCTGAGCTTGGGTATAAAGACTTTCATGGCTCCAGTTGCTCTCAGGGTTAAGTAAGAACTTTAGCAGGGTACATAGATTCTTCATCATCCTGCATATTACCTCTTCACTTCCATTTGCTTCCGATGCTCCCTCATGAAGACTCTGTCCCATTCATATTGACTGCCATTTCCTCCAGAAGGCCCTGACCTCTCATCTCTGGACCTTTGCATATATCTCTGTCTGTGCTATCCTCTGGTGGTTAAGAGCTCAGGCTCTGGTTCTCATTGTGCCTTTGACACTGTCTAGCTGTGTGATTCAGCCAAATTAGTTGGTCTTTCTGTGTATCAGTTGCTAGAATGGAAACAATAATAGAGACTCTGTCATCTGGTTCTTGTGAGGATTAAAGAGATTGACACAGGTAAAGAACGTAGAACAGTGCTTAGCACATTGTAAACACATCAGTGCCTAACACAGCAGTAAGTGTTGGCTGCTGTTAGTACTTTTCCTTTCCCTGGAGTTCTGTCTTGGCTACCTGATCCTCTGCCTGTACTTATTTTCCCAGAAAATCAAGAGATCTTGACATATGTATGCCTTTCTCTCCCTGTCCTCATGCTTTGTAGATTTCTTTTTACTGTGCTTATCACCCTATGCATCAAATATTTAATTACTAGATAGAAGCTCTGGAACATACTCCTCAGTGCCTGGTACAGGACAACAGCTCAATACATATTTGCTGTGTGAGTGATGGATGATCAAATAACCACATGGAAGAAACCAGGGCAGAAAATATTTTCAGTCAGCTTGAGGAAGTGAGAAGTAGGGAAGAAATGAATGAAAGAAGTTGGGTTTTGATGAAAAACATTTTTTGTCAATAAAGCTCAGTTGTGGGGTATTGCAGCTCATTATTATTTTCTTTTCTTCCCAAGTCCATGTAAGTTGTACAGACAGTAATAAAAATTGCATCTTGAGCTTGTTACTGTATTGCCGTTTGGTTAATCTTGTCTTCCTGCCCTGCTGCCCCATCACTACAAGGGGTTAATACTCACAGAGGGGTCACAGTGCCCTTCTCATTTCTCTCACACACCCAATCATCCACATTATTCCCCAAATATGAGAAACCAAGCAGGTTTCTTCACCCAAGAAATAGCTAAGTCCTGGCTGCAATTCATTCCAAAGATGCCCAAGGAAAGTGCCCTGGAAGAAAAATGGCTTGCTCACGGCAAAGGGGACTCAAAAGCCAGAGCTCCTGACAAGTGTTATTGAGGGTGGTAAACATAAGAACTTGACTCCCTGAGATTTGAGACTATGCCTACCGAGGAGAGGGAGAGATCTTATTCCGAGTAAGTTTATGACTGAATATGACACTAATGCATGTGGTTTTAAGGTTTCAGAGGAAGGGAATATGTTGTTTTCTGCATCGGGAAATAATGATCCCTTCTGTTAGGACTCTTTCTTCTTGGTGGCTGTGAGCCCTGGATTTGGGCAATCCAAGGGCTGGAGTGGAGTCCTGCTACTTATAAAATGTGTGTGTTTTGTAGAAGAGCATTCTTTCAGGATGCCTGCAGTTTACTGAGGGCTACTGCCCATGCTGCGATGCTCAGAGCAACTCTTTTGGTCCAACAGCTGTGCCCAGGGTAGGGTAACATTGGAACAGAGGCTTACACTGCAGTCTCCGTGAGAGGGGGATCAGGGTCCTTTCTTCAGCTGCAGCTCTTAGTGTTTTCAAAAGCAGCTGTAGGGGTTCCTTCAGGACCTGAGAGGAAGAATTTTCCTTTTGTAGAAACTACAAAGAGTTCATACGACACAAAAATTTCTACAGCCTAGGGGAGAGCCCCACTAGAAAAACAAAACTGCAACATATTTTATAATATTTATTTGAATAGGTGGGATTGTGTTCACTCAGTTTTTAAACAAATATTTATTGAACAATTACTGTGTGCCAGGTCCACCTTAGGAGCAGGAACTACTTCTTATTTATGTTTATGTCAACAGCACCTAATACAGTGCCTAGCCCATAATATGGGCCACGCGCTATATGCAATGCTGTTTCCCTCAGCCTGGCCAGAGCTCAGGGTATGGCTGATGTATGAGACTAGGTACTGGATCTCCTTTCTCTCCCTGAAGCTAACAAACCTCTCCTGAGATTTGAAGCTCCTGATTTTGGCTTCCTTAATCAACCAGGTCAACTAACTCAAGTCAGAGGGTCAGCGACTATTTGGATTGCTAAGATACTATTTAATGAGGATCTTTGTGACTAAGCTCCTAAAGTTGAACTTAAGCAAGTAACACTGGCTAAAAACCCCTGTTGGATAAACATTGCCACTCCCTTGAAAATTCTGGGAGTTCCAGCTTGGGTGCTGACCTTTCTTTGTTGTTTATCTATTTGTTTAGCACAAGCATTTCTTAAGCTTCCAATGTGTACAGAATGTGGCCATGGGTTCTGGGAAATACAGTGAGCTATGATCCCTGTCTGCAAGTTGATCACAGTTTTAAGTGGGAATGCAATAAATGACATATTCAGACAGCTTAACCTTTTTAAACATAGAAAACAACGTTTATGGGCAAGAGGTTTCAGCAACTCCAGACACAGTCTTGCCCAATTATTTGGCCACGACATACGACATTGTCTTCAGTCACAGAGAGGAAAAGAAATTGTGGGAAGATTGTCAAACATGTGGAATTAACAGTATGTTCTTTCTAGCCTCTGGGCCTTTGTACATGCTGGCTCCTCCTCTGCCCACCTCCCACCCCTCTATCAAGCTAACTATCAACTACAGTTTAATCCTATGAGCCCCTGTTGACCAGCTTCTACACACACACCTACCTGCAGTAGTTGCCCCTCCTTTGTGGTCTCAATAGTGCACTATAATTCTTCCTTTTTGATGACATTAATACAAGCTACCGTGATTTCCTCTCAACTTCTCTGTACCCCTTCTCCCACTAGATTGTAAATTCTGTGATTGTGGGGACCGTATCTGTCTTGTTTACCAAGACGTTTCTAGTGGCCAGCACCTAGTAGCCATTCAACAGCTACTTGCTGAATGCATGAATAAAATAACAAATGAACAGCAGAACCAACATTAGAGTACAATTTTTATCTGCTGTTCAATTACTTTGTGCAGTAACTTCCTAGGTATTTTACTGATCTCCATTTCTGTGGGCTTATGCTGGCATAAAGTTGTTGCAGTGATATAGTGTTTCTTAAATGCCTGTTACCTGTAGGATTTAGTGCTTGTTACAGGAAGAAGGATAAGATGCTACTGATCTGAAGTCACAGGCCTGATACCTGTACAACCCAGTTGGCTTGTCACCTGGAGCTCTCTGCCTTAAATTGAGCTGCCTCTGGACCAGCCATTTTCATTCATTACAGTTGCCAAGTGGTCCAGAGGTGTGTGACATAGTAGGAGAGGGGGTATGAATAGGTTAGAACAAACTACAAAAAGAGATTCTAGAGATATGTGACCCACCAAATTCCTTTTCCATTGCAAATAAGACCAAAATCTACGGAAATCACAGGGAATATATTCCAGAAATATAGCAGTAGAGGTGAAGGGGACATAAGTAGTGGTATTTAGTCTGAAGTGAAACAATTTCATTTCAAAAAGCAAAATATGGTAAAATTTATGGTCAATTTTTGTTCTGAAGTGTCCCTTCTGAAGCTCACCAAAATAAGTTTTCAATTTAGCTTCCTAAATCCAGTTTTTGCTCTGTTCGTTATTAGGGTTTTTTTGACTAAACAATCCATGCATAACTCTGCACTCTGTCCCGCTGTTTTCTGACTTAAATTATGGTCATCCAGAAAGGATTTCTTTTTCATATTAAAGTCTGGCAGCTTAGAAATATGGTACCTCCCTCCTGATGTATCATATACTTCCCAGAATTTTGAAGATTAAGATGAATCATCATAAGTGAAATGACCCTAACCAGAGAACACAGAGGGCTGGTACATGTTTGCCCTAACCTTCCGAGAGAGCTCTTCATCTCGTTTACAAGTTCTTGAGAGGTTGCCTTCCGTACTGTGATGAATGAGCCATCCGGACTGCCAAACCTCCCACGGCTTTACTGTGCAGGAATTGTTTCCTCAGAGGTCCTGTGCGTCTGGATTACCTTTTAATCACAGGCCATGCTATCTGCTGCATGTAAATAAAAAACATGCATGTTTCTAATCCTAGAGTTCAGGAGAGAATATATTTTTCATCATTTGGCAAATCAGGGATTTTTTTAGAGACACCAGAAGAAGGCACATTTCAGAAAGAGTTAAAAGCACTTCTTGGGCTTTCCTGATGGCGCAGTGGTTGATGGCGCAGTGCCGATGCAGGGGACGCGGGTTCGTGCCCTGCTCCGGGAAGATCCCACATGCAGTGGAGTGGCTAGGCCCATGAGCCATGGCCGCTGAGCCTGTGCATCCAGAGCCTGTGCTCCGCAACTGGAGAGGCCACAACAGTGAGAGGCCCGCGTACCGCAAAAAAAAAAAAAAAAAAAAAGCACTTCTCTTAAAATGACCCAATTTCCCTCAAAAAAATTGTTGCTTAAAGTTGATGGGACATGCATTAAGAAATAAACTTTTCAATCTTGCCTGGGTAATGTGACCAGGGAATTAATTAGTCAATATCATGAAAGAGCCAACTTGCTAAATATAGCTCCTGTTCCTTAAAAATGTTATTTTTATCCATCAGAATAATAGCATTGTTATTAAATGTCATTTAGGGTTTACTTTGTGAAAGAAACTCAGCTTAGATATAGGGAATCAAATATGAAGATGACACAGCCCTGCCCTCAGTGTCCTTAAGTGGGAAGGTAGAATACACCCATTTAAAAAAAGCCATACTCAGCATCAAGGGTTAAATGCTTTATAACTGATGATTGATAGCACAAGAATGACTAATTCTCATCTAGAAAGAGAAGACATGGGCTCTAGTTTTGTTTCCACCACTTATTAACTTTGTAAGCTGGGAATATTCACTTAAATTCTTTGAGTTTTCAATTTTTCAAAGGCTAAATGGAGATGATGTCTGCCCTACCATCCCCATAGGGTTGATGTGAGTTTCAAAGAAGCTAAGGTTTATGAAAGCACATAATAAATTATAACACTAGTGCCCTGATCATTTTCCTTCCTCTGTCTCCTCATAGAATGAGACTAACCAACTTCCTCTGTTTTGTCTTCTGTCTTAGCTTATGAAATCTCTGAAAGTTGTATTTTTGTGTGTGTGTATTACCACATCTTATTAACCTGAAGCACCAGAGCTAAACAGACATCTGGACTCCTAAGTAATATCCCAACACTTAATCTTGAAGACAACAATAGGTTGCACCAATTTCAGAAAAGTGTCAGTGTCACTGTCAATTTACAGTGGAGGAAACATTCATGCAATACCTATTCAACAAATGTTTATGAAGAGCCTTCCCTGAACCAGGGACCCTGCTATTAAGAAAAGGCAGGGAGCTCAGTTTTAACCTTGACCTTTGCTGTTAATTTCTTGGCATTGGGTAAATCATTCATCTTCCTGTCCTTTAATTTCCTCCTCTGCTAACTGAAGCACACAGCCAATATTATGCCTGAAAATATTGAAATATAGAGACAAAGAATAAAAAGGAAGGGTATGAAACCCCTTTGCATTCATTCAGCTATATGAGAGGGTGGTGAGTGTTACTCTTGAGAGTTATGAGAGCGGACAGTGTTAAGAACAATTTGTTGGTGGAAGCCACTGCGAGCATTGGGTGGATACGGGAATTTGAGTGAGTTGGGAAGCTGGGGAGGGAGTTGGGGTGAGTTAAGACTGCCAGCTTCCAGAAAGGGAGCTTCGGGGGTAATTATCAGAGATGAGCCAGGAGATAGTGCTGCTTAGTATTTAGGGAACTTTAAAACTAAAGTTGTTATGGGCCAAGGGAATTTTTGAGGGATAATGAGAGATCTCAAATTTTGTCAATAAGTATAAAAGTAGATGATGGGTCTACACTAGATGATTTGGCACTTTTTTTCATCCTGGATTAGACAATTTTGTGTGTGTGTGGTTTCTCAGCTTATTGTGAAACATATTAAACATAGGGGAAAGCAGTATTTAACTAAAAGATAAAGCGAGAACTCTGAGAACTCTGCACAATACTCTGTAATAACCTAAATGGGAAAAGAATTTGAAGAAGAATAGATACACGTATATGTATAGCTGAATCACTGTGCTGTACACCTTTAACACAATATTGTTAATCAACTGTACTCCAATATAAAATAAATTTTTTTTAAAAAGAAGTGAAAAAAATAAAAAAAAGTTAATGAAATAATATTCAAGATAGGAACCAAAGTGGACTAAGGGGGCCTCCCGAGAGGAAGAAAACTAACATGCGTTAAGTTCATGTGAAAGCTTGTGGAGCCCTGGGAACTTTCACATCCTCAAAATAACCTCATCATAGCCACACAAGGTAGTTGTCATAAAGATCTGAAAACAGAGGCACAAAGAGAGTCAGCAACTTGTCTAAAGTCAGGAATGACTATGTTGTTGAGCTTGGGTTTGAGCTGTGGAGAGTGTGACATTATTCTTCTCTCAGAAACTCTGTCATAGACTCAGCACCCTTGGCATCATCACTTTATCATTAGAGAATGGTCTCTCTTGGAAAAGAGAGCCCCTTTCATACCACTGTCGCCATGTTAGCATTATCGAAAGATATTATTCCAGTGGGGGCACTTGCATTCAGGTGTAGGCATCTGTGGCTTCTGCTGTGGTAACCTCTGGGGCTGGCATTTCACAAAACCTGCTCACCCTGCTTAGTTAGTTAACCATGGGGGAAGGGGGAGGATCCTCAGTCCCACTGTCATTTGGAAAAATGTCCAGTGAAAGTAGGCTATCAACTTCCCAGAGGCAAATCTTTTTGAATATGCATAGTTTCACAGACTCAGAGAAATTCAGAGCTGAAGAGACCCGAGAGACAGAATTTTTGCCCTACGGGCACAGTCTAGGTTAGGGGAAAGCTAGGACAAGAGTTCATTTATGGCCTTCCTGTCCTGTCCTCCTGGACTCAACGTTTTCCTGTTTGTGGCACTGGGTGCATGATTAAGCTATTTAAATCATTCCCGAATTTGTAATTTATTAACCCAGGAATAGGGCATTTATCACTTGAATCATCCCAGAAGCATGTGTCAGAGTTATGGAGGGAAAGCTTTATTCTAAAAATTCTGTGCTAAGCTATTTAAGGTGACTATCTTTGCCCACTTTGGGGACTTGTACATGCCTTACTGATCCTGGACCGAGTTCTCTTAGCCCTAATGAACTTGGAAGTACCAGCCCCAAAGGTTCTGCTTGATGGTTCCCATCAAGAATAAAACTGAAAATAGGAACCCTCTGGTTGCTGACTAGGAGATAAACTTGCTTAAGCAGCCTGCTAAAAGCAGTGGATCATATGAAAAGCCACATGACAAACCAGAAATAATTGGAGCTTAAAAGATGCCAGTGTCAATGAGTAAGATTTCTTTAATCAGAGGATCTAGTTAAAGCAAATTCACCCACTCACAAGTTCTTAAGTGCCTGAGTTCTTTTACCCTGAACCATTTCACTTGCCCTGATATGGCAAATTAAGTGATTTAATTAACACAGAAATGTCAGCCTTTATTGACTAAACTAACTGTCCATGTTTTTTGCTTTACTATTAATTCATTTATTTCTCTATTCAGCACATCTTTAAAACCTATTATATGCTAGGTGTAGAGCAAGATACAAATAATACTTTATGCAACTTTTTCTGGTTTCTCCAGTGTAATGCTATTTCTCCCTTTCCTGAAACCTAGTGGCTCTTTGTTTGCAGGTCTCCAAAGAGATTTATGATATTTTGCCTTGTATTGTAGTAACCCAAAAACATGTCTTATCTTACTACTCAGAACTAAGACAATTGAAGACAGACATGACACTTTATAAATTTTTGTAATTTTCATGATACTTAAAGTAGTCTTGGCATAGGGTATATTCTCAGGATTATGAAATGAATGACTGAATATTTGTTGAATTGGATAAGAAGTGGATTCAATGTAGGCTAAGTTATGCTGCCTTAACAAACAACCCCCAGGTTTCAATAACTCACAACACAATGGTTTATTTCTCATTTGTGTTAATGTCCACTGTGAGTTAGGTGTACCTCTACTTTCCATCTTTTTTATTCTGGCATCTGGACAAGAGGAGCAGCTAATTGGGACAAGCCTATCTTGTGGCAGGGGGACAAAAGAGATGACAGAAATACACGATGGACCAGAAGTGGCATATATCACTTCTGCTCAAATTTAATTGGCCAAAGCCAGTCATGTAGCTAAACGTCCCATGAAGGGCAGACAGTTATGATTCTTCCACAAAGACAGTAAATATTTGAGAATAATAATATAATCTACCAGAGAAGCCATCCTTACTTTTAAGGAGTTTAAAATACAGTTGAGGAAGTAGCTAGACACAACCACAATTTTAAAATTGAAGTGTAAGCAACATTTTATAGATGTAAGAGGAAGGAGAGATTTCTGTTGACTGGGGTTGGTCATCGATTTCTGTTGACTTAATAGAGGATGCGTCCTTCAGACTGGACACAAAAAGTAAGATTTTGTGAGAAGGAAACGGGGAAAGTTAGTCTAGATGAAGGAGAGTATTAGGAGACATATGAAGGTCCTCAAACAAAAGGTGTACTCAGGAAAAAAGTGGGTAGTACACTTTTGGTGGAGGGTAAGAAGCCACATAGAGAAATAATAGTGCATTAAAGTTCAGACTAAAGAAATTAGAATCTATTCAGTAGGATATGGCAAGCATTGGAGGTTTTGGAAGCTAATTAAAGGGGTTGGAGAGAAACTGAAGACATTTATAAGACTACCTGAAGTGCTCACTTTGGCAACACATATACTGTAAGACTACTTGAAGAGTCTAGGCAGGAGATACTAAAGGGAGAACCAGGGCATTGTCAAGTATAATGAAAAGGACAGAACATACATAGACAACCTTCACAGGAAATCAACAAAGCTTGAAAATTGATGGGTTTGGGGAGCAAAGGAGAGAGAGAGGAGAGCTACAGAGGCAGAGAGAGAGACAAAGAGAGACACACACAGAGAGAGAGAGAGAGAGAGAGAGAGAGAGAGGAGTTGAAGATGACTGAAGAGTGGTGGTGTCATTAATGGAAAAATTAGAAAGAACTGACTTGTGAAATGGGAAAACAATAAGCTTTATTTTAGCTATGCTGAGTTTGAAGAATTTCAGATAGAAATATTTAGCAGGCATATGGATCTATGGAATAGAGTTTAGGATTGTGATTATGATTGAAGATGTAGACCTGTGGGACCCCCTAAAGAGATGACAGTTGAAACCATGGATGCAGGTGAGATTATCAAAGGGGAATATGGCTAAAAGGCAGAGTCTTGAAGGCTCCCCACATTCAGGGTGTGCAAAGATAAACCTGGGAGGGAGCCTGAGGAGCACTGATAGGGAGAAGAGGGGCAGAGGACAGGAGAGCCCAGGAGCACTGTGCTGAGGGAGAGGAGGGTCTGAGGAGGAGGCAGAGGTCAACAGTGTCTAACACTTTTAGAGAGCTCTACGAGGAAGAGAAAGTGGAAAGTGGTACTGGGCTTAGAGGAGGAAATTAGTGATGATGGATAAGGAAACAACTTCAGTGCAGAATGGGGATGTTCTTTTGAGATATATCATAGTGAAAATTATAGACATTGAATGATGGAAGTGTAGTGGGAAGGAGTGGAATAAGAGCACAATGAGTGGGCTACCCTCTTGAAAAGAAGATGGATATATTCTTTGACGGGAGGGCAGAAGGAGAATATACACTAAGAGAGGAAATCGTCAATGGGAAGGAGTGACTTTAAGGTAGCTCTCACCACAGTAGAGAATAAGAAATATGTTAATTCTTTGAAATTTAAAAATAATTATATTATTGAAAAATCAGGTTACATTTTTTAAACCATGTATATAAAATTAGTCACAGGAAGCAGAGGGGATCTTCCAAGTGACTATATTGAATTTATTTTTTACATATTTAATGTCCAGCAAGGGCTTGCCATATACCCATATGCAATAAATCATTTTGGGACTATGTTATTGGGCTACAGGATGGATAATTTTAGGAAAATATGTTTGTTGCACAGAGCTTATTAATTGGTCCAAGTGTCCTTTTGATGGGAGAAGGGCATTTCTGGCCTTTTATGAGGGCATATTAGAAAACTTTTCTTCCTACCAGTTTGAGGTTGTTGGTATTTCTTCAAAGTGACTGTGACCTTGGCAACCCACAGAGCTCTGGGGGGAAATAAGACCCATTCAGAGCATAATCTCATTATGCTAAGTTGCTGTCTGTGATATGAGGAAGAACTGGTGAACTTAGCAAAGAGGGATGTTTATAATATTTATTTCTTCATTCTTCATTCATCATTCACACTCATTCAACATTCTACAATATTTTCTGAGTACCAGCTGTGTGTCAGGTACTATTCTAAGTGCTGGAGACAGAGCCTCTCCACTCATGGAGACCACATTGCTGTGGACAAATAACAGTGTTACAAAAAGTCATGTAATGATGAACATTATAAAGAAAAAAATAAAGCAAGTTGAAGAGATAAAGGGTAAATTGAGGGTGAGGGAGTTGGGTGACTACTATTTCATATAAAACTGCCTTGGGAGGTCTCTGATGAGAAAATACTAAACAGAGATCTGAAAGATCTGGAGAAAGACGTCCTAGGAAGAGTGAACAAATGATGCTAAGACTATTCATTCTTGAGACAGGAATGAACTTGGCACGTTTTAGAAAGAGCAAGTTCTGTGTGGCAGCAGTAAAAAGAACAGGTGGAGAGTAATAGATATGAAGTTGGAAAGACAGGCCAGATCATGTGGGGCCTGGAAGGCTTTTATTTTCAGTGTGATGAAAAATCGTTGGATGGGTTTGGAGCAAGAAACCAACATGTTATGTTTTTAGAGGATCACTTTTTCTTTCTTTTTTAATTTTTTTGAATCTTATCCTTTGTTTTATTAAAATTTATCTAATTATACATTTACAAAATTTAAGTTTTAATGATGTCTGTACTTAACAACTGGCTTAGAAAATTCTTGAAAACTTCACAATAAGCACTTGTCAACTCACACAAGCTGACTTTACCATGTCTTAGAGGATTGCTTTGACTGTTACATGGAAATAAACCATAAAAGGGCAAGACCTAAAGCAGAGAGACTAGGTAGGAAGCTGCTGCAGTAATCCAGCAAAAGAAGATGGAGGTTTGAATAAGGATGACAGTGGTGGTGACAAGGAGAGGTAGAAAGATTCCAGATGTATTTTAAATTTTTTTAAATAATAGCTTTATTGAGGTATAATTCACATACCATAACATTTGTTTTAATTGTACCATTTAAAGTGTAAAATTCAGTCGTTTTAGAGATAGACATGACAGGACTTGATAATGGAGTTGATTCAAAGTATGAGGTGAGGGACTTCCCTGGTTGGCACAGTGGTTAAGAATCCACCTGCCAATGCAGGGGACATGGGTTCGAGCCCTGGTCCAGGAAGATCCCACATGCCACGGAGCAACTAAGCCCGTGTGCCACAACTACTGAGCCTGCGCTCTAGAGCCCATGAGTTACAACTACTGAAGCCTGCGTGCCTAGAGCCCGTGCTCCACAACAGGAGAGGCCACCACAATGAGAAGCCCGTGCACCACAGCAAAGAGTAGCCTCCACTCGCTGCAACTAGAGAAAGCCTGTGTGCTCTGCAATGAAGACCCAATGCAGCCAAAAATAAATTAAAAAACAAAACAAAACAAAAAAACCCCAAAGTATGAAGGGAAGAGAGTCATCAAAGATTTCATTTGGTTAGGGAATATGCAACTTGATGGGCACTAGTGACATTTGCTGAGATACAGAGAACTGAGGGGAAGAAAGCACCTTTATCCTTGGACTAGGAGATGACCTATATAAGCACATAGAAAAATGCCTAGTATGTTGTAAATGTAAAATATATTGGCTACTTTTCCCCTACACACTTCCTCTCTATTTTTGGACAAAAAAGGCAAATCAGAAGTCCAGTTACTGAAATTAAGATATAGAGTCAGAGGGTTTCAGCAGGAAGACTGATCTGATGTTCAGAAATCCAACTGTGGATCTTTATATTTCCACTTTCTGGGGGCTGGAAAAGTCCATTAGTTATGGCAAAGGATTAATATCTCCTGGAAGCCAGATAGCAGATTATCATGTTGGATATTTTTAGTGGACCATACAATGGCTTCCATTAGTATCTTTTTGTGGAAAAAGAATAAGAGCATATATCAGATGAAGTATTCTTGCTGCCCAATAAATCATTGACATGTAAAATTTGGTGATCTCCATTGGGATTCCCCACCATTAATTCTACCATTCTGACTTTGTGATGTGCCAGTAGCTTTTGTGAATTGTGTGTATTTATATAGTAAATTTATAAACAAATTTTAAGATTTATATATACATGTACACATATATAAGACTTAGGCTTAACAGTAATAATTCACATTCATTACTAAAATTATGGATAAAACAACTGGAGAAAGGCCAAATGAGTTGGATGTGGACAGGGAAATTCAGAGATAAAATTTTTAATGGGAAGTACTTGGTTTGGATTCTTGCCTTATTCTGAACCTTGAGAATCATTTGTCTTAGTTGTCTACAGTTATGTAATTAAACACATTAACGCTTAGTGGCTTAAGACAGCAATTTCTTATTATCTCTCCTAGTTTTGTGAGTTGACTGAGCTTGTCTGGGCAGACTCACTTGGGGTCTCTCGTGCAGTTGCTGTTGTAGAGCTGCTGAGTTGGAACCATGTGAAGGTTCAACTGGGCTGAGTGTCCAAGATGGCTTCTTCATCACATGTCTGTCATTTCTGAGCTCCTCCAAGTAGTCTTTCTGTCTAGCAAAGTATCTTGCACTTCTGACATGGCAGCTCAGGGCTCCAAGAGGCAGGACATGGAAACTTCCAGTCCTTACAAAGACCAAACCCAAAACTGACACAATGTCATCTGCATGATATCCTATTGGTTGAAGCACTCAGGGGAGAGCTCAGATTCTGAGTGGTGAAGGAATGGACTTCTCTTTAGATGGAGGTGTTGTGTGCATGTAAAAGGGGGGAAAGAACTGATGACAGCCATTTGGGAGATAAACTACATTTAATCAGCATCTAATCAGTTTGTAATCATTCTCCTCTCATGCAGGAATTGCCAAGCCTTTTACAAAAGACTATTTTTAAAAATATTAAATTTAAAAAATTTTTTCCAAAAAATTAATATTTAAAAAATAGTCTTTGAAATCAGGAAAGAAACTACGCTAAATATCTGGTAACTAGCACTATATTAAGTCCATTCTGTAGTCAGAAAATCAGAGATTTCCAATTGTATGGTGTCATATAAGACTTATGCAACATCAGAAAATGATTTTGACATATAGTTCCTTACTTATTATTAATTCATTACATGCTACTCCTCAAGAAAATAGGTAAGCAGATTTAGATTCTCCTGCAACTATTTGTTGGTTTTTAGGATCAACAACTTGATTACGCTTTGATTTTATTTTCAAGCCTAGACCTGTAGGCCAGTGGAAAGAATAATTTCCAGAATCATCCTGGTCATAACTTTTGGTCAATGTGATCTATTCAGTGTAACCATACAGAGGTCCCTAGATATAGACAACCATATGTGCCTTTGTCAATCATGTCCTGTGTATCAGATCTAGAGTACGGTTATACAAAATGGGAAACCAAACAAGGTGGAACAAGTCCAGAACGGACCAGGAGTTGAAATATCTGGGAGGAATCAGCAAGAGTTAGCAGGTGTAACATCAGGAGTCAACCAGAAATATCGCCATGATTTTCTGAAAAAGGGAGAAGGACCAGCAGCCCAAGCAGAACAAGAGCCAACATAAGAACTGAGCTGCAACCCAGGAGAAATTCCAACCTTAGGGTAGCAGCTGAACAGCCATATAGAAGCAGAGCAGTAAATTATTAACAAGCTGCTTTAAATACTTAATAACACAGAGATAGGGCAAAGCTAATAATGCAGGAAGCAGCAACTAAGGAAATACATTCATGAGTTGGACCAATAATTATTCAAGACAGGAAAGTCTTTTAAACTCAGCTACTCAACCCCTTCCCTCAAGAAATTTCCCTCAGACTGAACAAGAATCTGTAAAATCCATAACACCCCTAGGTTAAGGAATTCCCCATTCTTATTGTTATAAAGAGCTATTTCACACCCTCCTGTAATCATGAATTTTCAGTTAAACCCATGTAAATTGTTTGCGGGAGTGTTTGACATGTGGCACTCAATGAAGGTTAGTTCCTTCCCTGCCTTTCTTTTAGTGACAAAGTATGCAAGAGACTACTTAGCAAGAAGCAGCTCTTGGCCCCATCTCATGAAGGTAGAGCTGATCTTGTTTTGTAATCAACATGTTGACGTCACCCATGCAGCCAGCCACACGCTACTGATCAATTTGAATAAAATTATAGTCACCATAGTTTTCTGAATTGTGCATGTAGATTCCCACATAGGAACAAAGTTGATAATCATGAAGAGTGGTTGCCTACACAGTCTTCTCTGATCCAAATTCCTTTGAAACAAAGTTAAATTGAGCCAAAAGAGGTTAAGGCCATCAGAAGGAAAAAAATTTGAGGGCCACACTGATCTCTATGATAAGGGCTTGGTAGAATTTTTTAGTAAAGGTCTAACATTGACTCTCTCATTTATTAAGATCTAAATAAAGATTCATATATAAAGGTGAAATGACCTCAGAATGAACACTTTCATGAGAATCCAAACTGTTGCATCCTGTATTAGCAGAAACTCTCAGCAGCACACCCTGATATAGAGGGCCAGCGATGAATACCGTAATTCACGTGAGGAATGACAAAAGCAGACGATTTCCAGAACTGCCTAGTTAATCAAAAAGCCTGGAACTATTTCCAGGATGCTTTCTTTAAAAGTCTAGACGAAACCTCAAGATAACCTTTGTACAATTGATCTAATGCCAATGGGATGTGAGAAGACAGTTAGAGATCCTCATTATCAAAGGCGTTTTACAGAGAATAAAGTGATTTGCAAAAGAAGACTAGGACAGAAAAGGTAAACACGAATCATTTGTGTGTGGTGGTTGGGGGGAGGGTGGGGGAGAGCAAGGAAACCTTCAAGGGAAAGAAGAAACAGTTCTACAATGTGGAGGAAGTTGATCAGACTTCAGCTTCCCCAGAGAATAAGCATAATATAATTATTAACTTGTACTTGGCACCAGCTTTATTCCCTGTGCAAAGAATTAACTCAAACCTAGGAAAAACCCTAAGAGGGAGGGAGAAACATTTTATTTGAAAGTGGGTGCTGTGGATAAAATAATAAATGAAAATATTTTTATTCTCACCAACGACTTCCAAGTGGAAGTTCCAAACCCTGCAATGACCAATGGAAAACATAAAGCTAGATGAGAGCATGGTTTACTTCCCTGTGAAAAAGTATTCCTCAGTGATTACTTGGGGTCCAGATGGAGCTTCGTCCTGCATCAAAGCTCTTATAGTTGGGTCTAATTGGAGCACTCTCCTCTTTCCAAGAATTTTTAATGACCAGAATATTTGGAACTTTGGCATTTCCTGAGAGGCTCAAATAACTCACACAAATAATTCTCATTTGACCCAGGTGCTATAGACACTCGTCATGAACGCCAAAGAAATCCCAGAGGTAAAATCGGTTGGTAGCAGTTTCTTTCCCAAATGAACATCGTTTTGTTGGGAGACACTGTTTCTGGGTAAAAGTTTTTGAAAGCTGTGCCCTCATCATCTGCAGTGCCTCCAAATGGCTGGGGGAGCACTCAGGTTCATAACCCTTGTCTCCGGTTCAATTTCAAAACCCAGCTTCTTGGTTGCTATTTTGAAACCGTGGGAAAAGGTCAATTGAATCTCAGGGATGGTCATGGAGAAATCACAGCTTAAAAACAAAACACTGAAAAAATACTTAAGCATCTTGCAGAACCTCAAGAAGCCAATGCTTTTAAGAGAGAAGCTCCAGCCCCTGAGGCTTGACAGGTACATGGAAACCCAGGAGCAGTGTGGGGCTGGGGTCTGATTAACAGTAGTTTAGGGTGCTCTCTTGATTGCTGCCGCCTGCAAAAGGGTTCTTGCACCAGCTATTTACGGAGAGTAGTGGGTAAACTTTTCAGTCAGCATCATTTGTATGCTTCTAGAGAATGTATGAATATTAATAAGTTGTAGGGACAGAGACCTGGGAATGTTATAATGTAGAATTTGTCAAGCAGTTATTTTAGTGATTTAGAATTAATTTATTCAATATCTACTTGTGTCAAACACCTACTAAGTACCAGCACTGTCATATGTACTGGGTGTGCAAGGCAGCCTCTAAACTCGTGGAGCTTACAGAACTGCTCTAAGACCAAATGTCTTCATTTAAGCAGTCAACCTCTCCTATGATTATTGTGAGGATTAAATGAGGTCATGCACGTCAACTTCTTTTCCATCGTGTGGCAAATAGCAAGCCCTCATTTTATATGTAGACATAGATGTTGACACAGACTTATGAAGGACAGGGTGCTGTGGCAGCACGCAGAAGGAGTACATCTGTCAATTTGAGGAAAGGCCCCCCTGAGGAGGTGAGTGCTGATGCAGGAATAAGTAGGAGAGCGCCTACAGAAGAGGAGGAGATGCCCTTCAGAAGCAGTGGTAGTACACGGGCACAGAAGTGAGAGGCAACTGGCAGTGATTCAGTGTAGCTGGAGAGCAGAGCTGCAGCTGGGAAGTTTTAGGGGATGAGGTGGTAGGTGAATGTGGGCTGGTAAACCAGCTCGGGGGGCGTCGGCTGATTTCCATAGACTGTTCCTGTTGTGGCTGATATCAGCTACCAACTACCAACGGGCATGTAAAATTCCTGGATTGTTAAAAATCAGCTCTGTGGCAGGTGAAAGTGACCTCTGGTGTACCCTGGTTGCTGGGTTAAGAGTTTGGATGGACTCTAGGGCAACAGGTAGCCCCTGACATGCTTTCAGCTGAGGAAACAGAGCATCAGGTCAGAGTTTTAGAAAGATCGCTCTGGCTTCAGTGAGGAGGGAAGAGGCAAGTCGGGAGGCTGGTGCAGGCCAGAAACTTAGTGGAATTGGGATGCAGGAAAAATATGGACTTAGAAGATACTGGAGCAATAGCTGATTGACCAGATGTGGAGGCTTAGGAGGGGGGAGCACCCAGGAAGCAAGTCTGGGATTTGGGTTTGGGGGACAGGGTGGACTCTGGCACCATTCTCTAAGAGAGGGAACTCAGAGAGCAGGAGATGTTTGAGAAGATGCAGACTCATTGACACGTTTAAACTTACTAGTTTTAGCTCTTCATCCAAGTGAGGATGTCCAGGAGGCAGCTAGCTCTCCGTCTCAGCCCAGATCTGGAATGGAGATTGAGATTAGAAGATTATCTGCATAGCAATGGTACTCGAAGCTTTGTTAGTGCCTGAGGTCACCGAGGAACCTAGAACAGAACCTTGAGGACATCACTGTTTAAGGGACTGTGCCAAAGAAAAGGAACATAAAAGGGGCAAAGGGGAGTGGCTGGACGGTTAGGAGGAGAATCACAAGAAGGTGATGGTGCTGTAGAGTCAGAAGTGAGCCTTTCAAGGGGATGATATTTGGTGACATTAAACACTAATGACAAATCAATAAAGGCTGGAAAGCAGCTATTGGATTCAACTAGGAAGTTGTGAGTATTAGCTTTGGTAAGAGTAGCTTTAGTGGATTCCATCTGCAGCAAGTTGGGTTATGAATACAAGGTTGGAAAGTGGAGGAAGTGAATGCAGGAGACTGTTTCAAAAAGCGTGGCTGGTCAGGGAAGAGGAAAATTCGGGGTGGTGACTGGAGAGGAAAGTGGGATCTAGGATGAGTACACTGTTGTTTGTGTGTGAAAGGAGAGACATGTTTTAAAATGTGAATTATTTAGCAAACACTTCGATAATACTTGCTGTAGATCAGGCACTGCTCTAAATGCTTTACACATATTCACTAATGTAATCCTCATAAAGCGAGATATTCTTATGATCTTCATTTCACAGATGGCAAAGAACTTGTGTAGGCCACGTGGCTATAAAGGGTGGAGTCAGGAATTGTCCATAGGCTACCTGATCCCAGAGTCTGTGCAGTTAATCATTGTCCAGTGGATCCCTTGCTACGTTCAGCAGACTGTGTGGATGGGAAGGAGTCATTCATGGAGATGGATGAGGTAGAGGAGAGGGAGGTAGAGGAGAGGGAGGTACAGGAGAGGGAGGTACAGGAGGTAAAGGAGAGGGAGGAAAAGTACGGGAGAGGGAGGTACAGGAGAGGGAGGTACAGGAGGTACAGGAGAGGGAGGTAGACGAGAGGGAGGTACAGGAGAGGGAGGTACAGGAGAGGGAGGTACAGGAGGTACAGGAGAGGGAGGTAGAGGAGAGGGAGGTACAGGAGAGGGAGGTAGAGGAGAGAGAGGTACAGGGGAGGGAGGTACAGGGGAGGGAGGTACAGGAGAGGGAGGTAGAGGAGAGGGAGGTACAGGAGAGGGAGGTACAGGGGAGGGAGGTACAGGGGAGGGAGGTACAGGAGAGGGAGGTACAGGGGAGGGAGGTACAGGGGAGGGAGGAAAAGTACAGGAGAGGGAGGTACTGGAGAGGGAGGAAAAGTAGTGGAATAAAGTACCTCCAGAAGTGTGAGGGGAATGGGGCCCCGAGCAAAAGTGGAGAGGTCAACTCTAAACAGGAAGGAATATTGAAATAGGAGAAAAAGAGATAGAAATTAAGGATACAGCTGCAGGTAAGTTTGTAGGTTTGGTGACAGGAAATAGAGGCTTTTTTAAAAAGTGTGGATAGGAAATGGTCTGAAAGCAACAGTAGGGAGTAAGGAAGGTCCTGTTTTAATCTTCAGACCCCAGAGTTTTATATGGGATGTGGGAAAAGGAGCAGCTGTCACTCAAGAGGCTGATTGGTGTCTCAGGAAAGGGAGCTAAGTCTTACTTAAGGCAAAGAGGGAAGCTCCATGAAGATGTAGGGAGCTTTATCATGGGATGAGAGTGACAGAAGTTTCAGAGGAAAGATTTAGGAGGAGAAGAGGAATGGGGAGTTGTGATGAGAGGAGAGGATAGAGGCTTGCATCTTGGGTGGGGAATCAAGAATAACCAGGCCGTCTCTTCTGTGTATGCTGAGTTTCCCCAGCAGAGAGGACTCCAAGAAGTGAGGGGGAAGAGTGGGTGAGTGGGTAAGAAGAGGAGAGAGAGGAGAGGAGGAGAGGAAATGGTGGGAACGGGGGTGGTTCAGTAGTCAGGGCACCCTGGAGGGGTGGTATTTCCAAATGGGTCACCGTTCTGGAAGATGAAAAGACTGAAGGCTTTGGCAGAGGTCGATGCGGTTGGATCCACCTGTGAAAGTTCTTGAGAAAGGCTCATAGGAAGCCTCCTAGCGTGTGTGTGTGTGTGTGTGTGTGTGTGTGTGTGTGTGTGTGTGTGCGCGCGCGCGCACGCGCATACATGCGCTGATAAAATTTTTCCTATCTGGTGTCTTTGGTATTAAGAGTGGCAAGTCTTGTAACATTTTTTACCAACAGTACAATTCAATGGATGGATGCTTGGAATAGGTTGGCCGTATTACCTGTCAGGAGTGACAAGGGTTCCAACAGCCCTGTCATCTGGCTCCAGAGTGTTACTCTTGACCACATCATTACACTGTGCCCCCAAATATCTTCAGCATACATCAGATAAGAGGAAAAATGCCTTATTATTATTAGAGAAACATTACAGACAAATACAAGATAGGACAAAAAATTTCCTGAAAGAGAAATGAGCAAAAGATTTGAATGAGAACTTCACAAAGAAAGAAATGTGAATGACCAATAAACATATGAAAACATGCTGGCCCTTACTTATAATTAATGAAACACTTTTTCACCTATTGTATTTGCAAATATATAAAAAAATGAATTCCACAGAGTGTACAGAGTGTTGATAGCTACTTCTAATGGAATACTATATAGCCATTAAAAGAATGAGAGCTGCATGCTTTGCTGTGGAAAGAATTCTGCAATGTATTGTTAAGAAGAAAGAAAAATGAAGGTTCAGAATAATATGCATATGAGATACTACTTTAAAAGTAAGGCTCTGTACATGGATATATGTGTTTGTAAATGGTCAGAAAATGTTTAGAAGGTTATAGAAGAGATCATTACCATGTCTAACTCTGGAATTGGAGGCCTAAGGTGATATAGACCATGGGGATGGATAAAAACTCCTTTTAAAAATATATTTTGTTATGGAAAATTTTAATCATACACAGATAGAAAGAACGACACAATGAGCCCCCTGCCCATTTACCCATCACCTAGGTCCAACAATTATGAATATTACTTGATTATGTTATCCTTTTGTTCTGTTTGAAAAAAATACCATTGGTGTGTATTATTTTTATATAAAAAATCCAACATGATGAAAATGATTTTCCCCAATGCTCTCACAACCAAAGGCTTGTTAGCCCAAACTCTAGTTTCCAGAAGCAGGAGAAGGCTTCAGAGACTAGGGATCTGGGGAGCTTTAGCCACGTTCCTCTTGAATTCTGTCAGCTGTGTAGCTAGAGGGACAGCTTACTTTATCCAGATACTATAAAAAGATCCTTAATTTAAAAAGTAACATCAAAGGAAGACTGTCCACTCTCTAAGGGGAATTTAATTTGTTCACCACCGCCCACCCATACCCCTAGTCCATGTTTTTAAGGTGGATTTTTTTTTTTTTTTTTCGGTACGCGGGCTTCTCACTGCCGTGGCCTCTCCCGTTGCGGAGCACAGGCTCCGGACGCGCAGGCTCAGCGGCCATGGCCAACGGGCCCAGCCGCTCCGCGGCATGTGGGATCTTCCCAGACCGGGGCACGAACCCGTGTCCCCTGCATCGGCAGACGGACTGTCAACCACTGTGCCACCAGGGAAGCCCTAGTCCATGTTTTTATTAAGGGACAACTTGATTTATCCTGCAGCTTATTTTTATCTCTTTGTTAAGATTTACTTCATTTCCCACCAGAGCCCAAAATTAGGAAAACAGTACCTTCCTCTTCAGATTGGTGTGTCTTGGACAGCTGAGCAGCTGCTGCCAGGTGTTACCCTTGGTCATAGTGTCTGATGAATGTCTCATGCCAGAGGTTCAGGGGAGCTTGGAAAAGTACATAGATTCTCAGGCCCCATTTGGGATAGAGTGTGGAATTCTACAGGCTGAAAAGGAGGATGCCTGCTCCCTGCATCCATCCATCATTTACTCAACAGCCATTCATTCCACATACCCTACCCTCTGCTAGGCTCTGTGCTAGAGTTAGGGTGATAAAGTTGAGCAGCACATGGCCCCTGCCCTTCGTGAGCTTATCAGGACTGGAAAGAAACTTTCAAGATTTACTTGGCTTCCTCTTTCTGGATTGCTTTTTCCTATCTGGTCTACTTATTCTTACTCATCCTTCAGAACTTAGTCACCAGTCACCACCTTTGATGAACAACAATTTACTGTTTCCTTTGTCAGGAACACCCTTCCTATCTTGTCCACCTAAACTTACTCATCCTGCAAAACTTGGGTCACTAGTCCCCATTGCTGTAGCCCTGCCTGACTCCTAGAATCCAAGCTAGTTACTATGCTTATCAGGTTGCATTATAGATTCTTACGTGTTTGCCCCCCTTTGGGGCAGAGCCTTTGATTCTCCAGTTTGTACACAGTGCATGGCATGTATGTTCTTTGCATGAATGCATAAAGGAAGCATAATTTCTTTGGGTTTTATGCCTTTAGGGTCTCATAACCCATAGGTGCCTTCAAAGATAATCTCCTTGGTTAGCAGCCCCTCCATAGCTGCTCCTCCTTCTTTCTGTGTTCTTTCAAAACACAAATCTTATCTGAGAGGGCCCAAGTCTCCAAATAAAAGAGCAGATGTATGTCTGCAGTCCCAGCCCTAAGCAACTAAAATGTAACGTTTATCCCGTGAAAGAGACATTGGTGTTAGTTTCAAAACCATTGCTTGATCCTTTCCACTTCAAATATTTAAAAGTATAAGAAGAATTTGGAATTTACAAATATTATCATGTTTATAGTGTCCTGCTATGAGGTCTTTGGGCAGCGTGAAAGTCATTGCTGGGCTTTTGTATGACTGTAGAACTCTTAAGAAAGACTGGGGAACATATGCCAGGTGAAGAATCATACTGAATAAGCACTAGACCAAGAGTCAGGGGACCTAGCTTCTCCTTCCCTTTTTTTTTTGCGGTACGCGGGCCTCTCACTGTTGTGGCTTCTCCCGTTGCGGAGCACAGGCTCCGGACACGCAGGCTCAGCGGCCATGGCTCACGTGCCCAGCTGCTCCGTGGCATGTGGGATCTTCGCGGACTGGGGCACGAACCCGTGTCGCCTGCATCGGCAGGCGGACTCTCAACCACTGCGCCACCAGGGAAGCCCTTCTCCTTCCTTTTGAGGCCTTAGTTTCTTCATTTGCAAAGAAGAAGAGGAAGAAGAAAAAGAAGGAGGAGGAGGAGGGGCGCGGGGAGAAGGAGGTGTCTGAGTGCTTTCAAGGGTTTCTTATGGCTTTAAGCTCAATGAATCCATGAGTCCATAATCCGGGACACAAATCTTTTTGGTAAATTGAAAGAGCAAGTTAATTTTCCTATCTGATCTCCTCTTCTAAAAGTTCCCATTGAGACATGGGATAATATTGTAATATTCTTTTTTTCTGTTAATAGTCCTTTTCTGTGAATTGAGACATTTACAGATAACAAGCAAGGAAGCAAGCAAAAAAAAACTCCCTGTGGGAAGTAGACTTCCAGAGAAAATTCCAATGTCCATTGTTTTTCTTGATTTCTTTTTGGCAAAGATATCTTAATTCTCATTGCCAGTGCATATTTTGAATTTCATCCAATGGGAGAGGAGATTCCATATATATTTATAACTCCCCTGCTGACAGCTCCCATTATGGGCAGGAACCCAAGCTCTCTGGAGTCAGGTTGGCACCTGAGCTTCTGAGCTATGGAAATCCCAAAGGCTCCCGTGACCCTGCCTTTTGATACTACTGCCTTCCCAGCAACAGGACTGACATGGAACTTCTTTACTGTGCAGCTTTTTAAGTTTCAGTTTAAATTTTGCTTTAGCGTCCATGGTTCTGCTAAAACAACTCAGCACTGCTAGTTGGTAAGTATCTTCTCAATTCAGATTTACAACGAATACCAAAGTGGGAGAGGTAAAAAGTGACCTCCACCCAAAAGAATATTAGAATAACTACTAATAATTGCCATGTGCTGACTATATGCTGAGTTTTACCTCATTTCTCCCTCACACAGCGCTGTGGGATAGGTACCATTATATGTCCCTTTTTTTTTTTTAACATCTTTATTGGAGTATAATTGCTTTACACTGGTGTGTTAGTTTCTGCTGTATAACAAAGTGAATCAGCTATACATATACATATATCCCCGTATCTCTGCCCTCTTGCGTCTCCCTCCCACCCTCCCTATTCCATCCCTCTAAGTGGACACAAAGCACTGAGCTGATCTCCCTGTGCTATGTGGCTGCTTCCCACTAGCTATCTATTTTACATTTGGTAGTGTATATATGTCCATGCCAATCTCCCACTTCGTCCCAGCTTCCCCTTCCCCTTCCCCATGTCCTCAAGTCCATTCTCTGCATCTGCGTCTTTATTCCTGTCCTGCCCCTAGGTTCTTCACAAGCTTTTTTTTTTTTTTAGATTCCATATATATGTGTTAGCATATGGTATTTGTTTTTCTCTTTCTGACTTACTTCACTCTGTATGACAGTCTCTAGGTCCATCCACCTCAATACAAATAACTCAATTTCATTTCTTTTTATGGCTGAGTAATATTTCATTGTATATATGTGCCACAACTTCTTTACCCATTCATCTGTCGATGGACACATAGGTTGCTTCCATGTCCTGGCTATTGTAAATAGAGCTGCAGTGAACATTGTGGTACATGACTCTTTTTGAATTATGGTTTTCTTAGGGTATAGGCCCAGTAGTGGGATTGCTGGGTCATATGGTAGTTCTATTTTTAGTTTTTTAAGGACTGTCCATACTGTTCTCCATAGTGGTTGTATCAATTTACAGTCCCACCAACAGTGCAAGGGAGTTCCCTTTTCTCCACACCCTCTCCAGCATTTATTGTTTGTAGATTTTTTTTTTTTTTTTGCGGTACGCAGGCCTCTCACTGTTGCGGCCTCTCCCGTTGCGGAGCACAGGCTCCAGACGCGCAGGCTCAGCAGCCGTGGCTCACGGGCCCAGCTGCTCCGCGGCATGTGGGATCTTCCCGGACCGGGGCACAATCCCGCGTCCCCCTGCATCGGCAGGCGGACTCTCAACCACTGCGCCACCAGGGAAGCCCCTATTGTTTGTAGATTTTTTAATGATGGCCATTCTGACTGGTGTGAGGTGATACCCCATTTTAGTTTTGATTTGCATTTCTTTAATGATTAGCGATGCTGAGCATCCTTTCATGTGTTTGTTGGCAGTCTGTATATCTCTTTTGGAGAAATGTCTATTTAGGTCTTCTGCCTATTTTTGGATTGGGCAGTTTGTTTTTTTGATATTGAGCTGCATGAGCTGCCTGTATATTTTGGAGATTAATCCTTTGTCAGTTGCTTTGTTTGCAAATATTTTCTCCCATTCTGCAGGTTGTCTTTTCCTCTTGTTTATGGCTTCCTTTGTGGTACAAAAGCTTTTAAGTTTCATTAGGTCCCATTTGTTTATTTATGGTTTTATTTCCACTTCTCTAGGAGGTGGGTCAAAAAGGATCTTGCTGTGATGTATGTCATAGCGTGTTCTGCCTATATTTTCCTCTAAGACTTTGTTAGTGTCTGGCCCTACATTTAGGCCTTTAATCCATTTTGAATTTATTTTTGTGTATGGTGTTAGGGAGTGTTCTAATTTCATTCTTTTACATTTAGCTGTCCAGTTTTCCCAGCACCACTTATTGAAGAGGCTGTCTTTTCTCCATTGTATATTCTTGCCTCCTTTATCAAAGATAAGGTGACCATATGTGTGTGGGTTTATCTATGGGCTTTCTATCCTGTTCCATTGATCTATATGTCTGATTTTGTGCCAGTACCATATTGTCTTGATTACTGTAGCTTTGTAGTATAGTCTGAAGTCAGGGAGCCTGATTCCTCCAGTTCCGCTTTTCTTTCTCAAGATTGCCTTGGTTAATTGGGGTCTTTTCTGTTTCCATACAAATTGTGAAATTTGTTGTTCTAGTCCTGTGAAAAATGCCATTGGTAGTTTGATAGGGATTGCATTGAATCTGTAGATTGCTTTGAGTAGTATAGTCATTTTCACAGTGTTGATTCTTCCAATCCAAGAACATGGTATATATCTCCATCTGTTTGTATCATCTTTAATTTCTTTCATCAGTGTCTTATCGTTTTCTGCATAGAGGTCTTTTGTCTCCTTAGGTAGGTTTATTCCTAGGTAGTTTTTTCTTCTTGTTGCAATGGTAAATGGGAGTGTTTCCATAATTTCACTTTCAGATTTTTCATCACTAGTGTATAGGAATGCAAGAGATTTCTGTGCATTAATTTTATATCCTGCTACTTTACCAAATTCATTGATTAGCTCTAGTAGTTTTCTGGTAGCATCTTTAGGATTCTCTATGTATAGTGTCATGTGATCTGCAAACAGTGACAGCTTTACTTCTTCTTTTTATTTCTTTTTCTTCTCTGATTGCTGTGGCTAAAACTTCCACAACTATGTTGAATAGTAGTGCTGAGAGTGGGCAACCATATCTTGTTCCTGATCTTAGTGGAAATGGTTTCAGTCTTTTATCATTGAGAACGATGTTAGCTGTGGGTTTGTCATATATGGCCTTTATTATGTTGAGGTATGTTCCTTTTATGCCTACTTTCTGATGTGTTTTTATCATAAATGGGTGTTGAGTTTTGTTGAAAGCTTTTTCTGCATCTATTGAGATGATCATATGGTTTTTTTCCTTCAATTTGGTAATATGTTTTATCACATTGATTGATTTGCATATATTGAAGAATCCCTGCATTCCTGGGATAAACCCCACTTGATCATGGTGTATGATCCTTTTAATGTGCTGTTGGATTCTGTGCTGGTATTTTGTTGAGGATTTTTGCATCTATTTTCATCAGTGATATTGGTCTGTAATTTTCTTTGTTTGTGACATCTTTGTCTGGTTTTGGTATCAGTGTGATGGTGGCCACATAGAATGAGTTTGGGAGTGTTCTTCCCTTTGCTATATTTGGGAAGAGTTTGAGATGGATCAGTGTTAGCTCTTCTCTAAATGTTTGATAGAATTCACCTGTGAAGCCATCTGGTCCTTGACTTTTGTTTGTTGGAAGATTTTTAATCACAGTTTCAATTTCAGTACTTGTGATTGGTCTGTTTATATTTTCTAGTTCTTCCTGGTTCAGTCTTGGAAGGTTGTGCTTTTCTAAGAAATTGTCCATTTCTTTCAGGTTGTCCATTTTATTGGCATAGAGTTGCTTGTAGTAATCTCTAATGATCTTTTGTATTTCTGCAGTGTCAGTTGTTACTTCTCCTTTTTCATTTCTAATTCTATTGATTTGAGTCTTCTTCCTTTTTTTCTTGATGAGTCTGGCTTGTGGTTTATCAATTTTGTTTATCTTCTCAAAGAACCAGCTTTTAGTTTTATTGATCTTTGTTATTGTTTCCTTCATATCTTTTTCATTTATTTCTGCTCATTTCTTTATGATTTCTTTCCTTCTGCTGACTTCAGGGTTTTTTTGTTCTTCTTTCTCTAATTGCTTTACGTGTAAGGTTGTGTTGTTTATTTGACATGTTTCTTGTTTCTTCAGGTAGGATTGTATTGCTATAAACTTCCCTCTTAGAACTGCTTTTGCTGCATCCCATAGGTTTTCGGTCGTTGTGTTTTCATTGTCATTTGTTTCTAGGTATTTTTTGATTTCCTCTTTGATTTCTTCAGTGAACTCTTGGTTATTTAATAGTGTATTGTTTAGCCTCCATGTCTTTGTATTTTTCACAGATTTTTTTCTGTAATTGATATCTTGTCTCATAGCATTGTGGTCGGAAAAGATACTTGATATGATTTCAATTTTCTTATATTTACCAAGGCTTTATTTGTGACCCAAGATATGATCCATCCTGGAGAATATTCCTTGAGCACTTGAGAAGTATGTTCTATTATTTTTGGATGGAATGTCAATTAAGTCCATCTTGTTTGATATATCATTTAAAGCTTGCATTTCCTTATTTATTTTCTTTTTAGATGATCACTACAATGGTGAAACTGGGGTCTTAATGTCCCCTACTATGATTGTGTTACTGTCGATTTCCCCTTTTATGGCTGTTAGCATTTGCCTTATGTATTGAGGTGCTCCTATGTTGGGTGCATAAATATTTACAATTGTTATATCATCTTCTTGGATTGACCCCTTGATCATTATGTAGTGTCCTTCTTTGTCTCTTGTAATAATCTTTATTTTAAAGTCTATTTTGTCTGATATGAGTATTGCTACTCCAGCTTTTTCTGATTTCCATTTGCATGGAATATCTTTTTCCATCCTCTCACTTTCAGTCTGTATGTGTCCTTAGGTCTGAAGTGGGTCTCTTGTAGACAGCATATATATGGGTCTTGTTTTTGTATCCATTCAGCCAGTCTATGTCTTTTGGTTGGAGGCTTTAATCCATTTAAATTTAAGGTAGTTATAAATATGTATGTACATATTACCATTTTCTTGTTTTGGGTTTTTTTATTGTGGGTCTTTTCATTGTCTTGTGTTTCCTGCCTAGAGAATTTCCTTTAGTATTTGTTGTAAAGCTGGTTTGGTGGTGCTGAATTCTCTTAGCTTTTGCTTGTCTGTAAAGGTTTTAATTTCTCTGTCAAAGCTGAATGAGATCCTTGCTGGTTAGACTAGTCTTGGTTGTAGGTTTTTCTACTTCATCACTTTAAATATGTCCTGCCACTCCCTTCTGGCTTGCAGAGTTTCTACTGAAAGGTCAGCTGTTAACCTTATGGGGACTCCCTTGTATGTTTTTTCTTGCTTTTCCCTTGCTGCTTTTAATATTTTTTCTTTTATTTAATTTTTTCTTTTTTCTTTTGCGGTACGTGGGCCTCTCACTGTTATGGCCTCTCCCATTGCGGAGCACAGGCTCTGGACACGCAGGCTCAGCAGCCATGGTTCATGGACCCAGCCGCTCCATGGCATGTGGGATCTTCCCTGACTGGGGCATGAACCCGTGTCCCCTGTATCGGCAGGCAGACTCTCAACCACTGCGCTACCAGGGAAGCCCTCTTTTATTTAATTTTTGATAGTTTGATTAATATGTGTCTTGGCGTGTTTCTCCTTGGCTTTATCCTATATGGGACTCTCTGTGCTTCCCAGTCTTGATTGACTCTTTACTTTCCCATATTAGGGAAGTTTTCAACTATAATCTCTCCAAATAGTTTCTCAGTCTCTTTTTTTTTCTTTTCTTCTTTTGGGATTCCTATATTTCAAGTATTGGTGCATTGAATGTTGTCCCAGAGGTCTCTGAGACTGTCCTCAATGCTTTTCATTCTTTTTTCTTTATTCTGCTTTGTGGTAGTTATTTCAACTCTTTCATCTTCTAGGTCACTTATTCATTCTTCTCCCTCAGTTTCTGCTATTGATTCCTTCTAGAGAATTTTTAATTTCATTTATTGTATTGTTCATCATTGTTTGTTTGCTCCTTAGTTCTTCTAGGTGCTTTTTTAAATGTTTCTTGCATTTTCTCCATTCTATTTCCAAGATATTGGATATCTTTACTATCATTACTCTGAATTCTTTTTCAGGTGACTGCTTATTTCCTCTTCATTTGTTTGGTCTGGTGGGTTTTTACATTGCTCCTTCATCTGCTGTGTATTTCTCTGTCTTCTCATTTTGCATAATCTATTGTGCTTGGGGTCTCATTTCTGCAGGCTGCAGGTTCGTAGTTCTTGTTGTTTTTGGTGTCTGCCCCCAGTGGCTAAGGTTGGTTCAGTGGGTTGTGTTGGCTTCCTGGTGGAGGCGACTGGTGCCTGTGTTTTGTTGGAGGAGGCTATATCTTGTCTTTCTGGTGGGCAGGACCACATCCAGTGGTGTGTTTTGTGGTGTCTGTGAACTTAATATGATTTTAGGCAGCCTCTCTGCTAATGGGTGGGGTTGTGCTCCTGTCTTGCTAGTTGTTTGGCATAGGGTGTCCAGCACTGTAGCGTGCTGGTCATTGAGTTGAGCCAGTTTCACGTTGAGATGGAGATCTCTGAGAGAGCTTTCGTCGTTTGTTATTACGTGAGGCCGGGAGGTCTCTGGTGGTCCAATGTCCTGAACTCGGCCCTCCCACCTCACAGGCACAGGCTTGACCCCCAGTTGGAGCACCAAGACCCTGTCAGCCACACAGCTTTTGGGAAGTCTGAGGTCTTCTGCCAGCATTCAGTAGGTGTTCTGTAGGAGCTGTTCCTCATATCGATGTATTTTTGATGTGCTTGTGGGGAGGAAGGTGATCTCCACCTCTTACTCCTCTGCCATCTTGAAGCTAAATCGTGCCCCATTTTATTAATGAAGAAACTGAGTTTCAAAGAATTTAATATTGAGCCTAAGATTCCTCAGTCTACCAAATTTGTGTTCAGATCCAGAACATCTGACCCCACAGTCTGTGCATATAACCGCTATGCTATACTGTTTCTCAAGAACTGGATATGTATGCTATCAGAACTGGGAGACCGTTCTCAGCAGAACCACTGATATAAGGTTTTTAATGGATTCCAAAATGATAATAGAAGCTAATTATCAGTACATCTCCTGAGTTAGCCACAAGAAAAATCTTGGATATTACAGAAATAGAAGTCTTTATTAAATAAAGGATAAGTTTAAGAAACATCCACTGCGTATCCAGGATACAATTAATCCAAGATAAATTAATTAATTAAGGTAAATGACTTCAGGTGTTATAACAACTGCTCCCACACATCAGTGGCTTAGCACAAGAAACATTTATTACTCCCAGTTCAATGTGGTTGGGAGGTGGGCTCTGGTCCACACAGTAATTCAGGGTAGGATCTGGACTAGGATGAGGAAAGCAGGGTGCTCATCTCAGGTACCAAATTTAAGGGAGTAACTCAGTAATCAAGATAAATAATATTTTAATGCAATATTTTGGAAAAATAAAAACTAATGCAAAAAATATTCATGATGAGCAAAGTATTGAAAATTTAAATTAAGACAGGAGCCAACAGGGCTGGGATAAGTGTGAGGTGATTCAGACTGAGTAGTGCTGGCTAATTAAAGACAAATTTTAAATATTCAACTAAAAGTAGAATGACCTTTACTCAGAAAACGTAGTTTCATAGGTGTGAGCAAAACAAAAGCATGCATTATTGCTCCCTCCCACCATGCCTAGAACCATGGTAAAGGGAAAAAAATGTCTCCAGACGAGTGGGGAACAAACATCGCATTTTTCCATCATTCCAGGTAAGTGATGGAGCACAAGGATGCAGAGACTGGAGTGAGCTTCACTTTAGCAACCATAGGACCCCAAGGAACTGGGTTTGCTCATCCAGACTGGGAGGAACATCTCCTCCACTAACGGGCTTTAGTTGGTGGCTGCCCTGATAAACAGCTCCAAAGAGCCTTTGGTTAAGGGACTTACTGAGGTAGTTATTATTGTCACGAGGAACAAGATACCCAGTAACCATCTTAAATAATACTGCTAAGAACCAACAATTACCTTACAGTTTGAATTTTATACCCAAATATAAACTCTTAAATGACAGACAAGTCATTATCCCCCTTTTAATGCAAGACAATCAGACTTCAATTAATTTGAAGCATAGTCTGCCGGTTCTAGAGAGGAAGCTAAAGTGGCAGCTGCAGGTGGGTATGAGACTCAAGAAGATAGTCCTGGTCACCCTATGAGGACACCTTTCCTCAGACAGGTCTTCCCACCAGTCACGGCCACATGACTGTATTTCATTTTCTTCATGGCACTTCTCCCACTCTGACATTTTCTTCTTTAGTTGTTAACTTGTTTACTGTCTGTTCTTATGGCAAGCCTACCCCGTTGAGAATACCAGATCAGGGACCTTGTCTTTCTCGTTTGCCTCAGTACTCCCAGCACACAGAACAGTGCCTGGCATACAGGTGATTATTGGAATGAATAAGCAAGGAAGTTGGAGCCAATCTATTGGTTCTGCCTGGACTGCTCTTTCTTCACAAAATTCTTCCACAGTGATTAGCGCATGAGCAGACACTCAATACATGATAGCTATAATTACTGTTATTGGGTGTGTGGGTGTGTGAGTGGGTGGCTTACATATGGACCACTGGCTTGTAAGGAAGTATACTCACAGTACCACATTTAAGCTTTTGATGCTGTAAGAGAAATTCGATTTACACTATGCCATTATAATAAGTTTTACATATATAACTCCACATCAACAAACACTCTTATTTCATTTTTAAAAATTTTATTGAAGTATAGTTGATTTAGAATATTGTGTTAATTTCCACTGTACAGCAAAGTGACTCAGTATACATATACATATATTCTTTTTCATATTCTTTTCCATTATGGTTTATCATAGGATATTGAATATATTTATCTGTGCTCTACAGTAGGACCTTGTTGTTTATCCATCCTATGCATACTAGAACAAACACTCATATTTTAAAACAACCACATTTTCTAGGAATTTCTATGATTCTTGATGGATAATGAACATGAAAAGAATTCTGGTAAAGTGGCCATATGATGGCAGCTTTCGTAAATGTTAAACACTCAATATTAATGGAACATTATACACACACACACACTCGTGCACACACACACACATACATACATACTCAGGATAGATAGACAGATAGGTAGATAGATATATTCATACATATATACATGACTATAGGTAGATGTGTATGTTTCCTGACACATAAAAGTCACATGATATTAACATTCACAGCAGAGTTCTTGTCTGTCAAGTTCTACATTATCAAGCAGCACTTATCAACTAAATGGCTTAGAATAATTTATGATCCAAGTTCAAGGAACTGCCACTGGTTCAACATATTAATGACCCATATTAAAATTCATGTATTTCATCAAACTGGGTACATTTTTAGATATTTGGTCATATGACTCTGTTCGGTATCAGATGATCTGATTAATTTATAAGAATTCACAGTAAATTCACACTGTATTGATTTGGAGCTAACTCCATATTTTAACATTCTCCACATTTTAACATTTTAAAACTACCTGTATTTTAACATCCCTGAAATCAAGACATTTTATAATTAACATCTTATAAATATAGTATTTCTTTTTTTTTCTAAAAGCTGTTATTAAAGTAATGGTGTGTCTTCCCATCAGTGGCAACTTAGAATCAAGAAAGTGGTATTTGTATGAAACATGATAGATAGGTTTATAATCTTAACATATTGAGAACTCATACAAAATGATAATTAATGCAGTAAGACCTTTAGAGATAATTGGGCAAAGGACATGAACCTCCCATTCACATAAGAAAATTGTAACTAACCGGAAAATGTAAACGTCCTTACTAGTACTCAAATAAATGCTAATTAAAACAAAAAGGAAACTACATTTCTGTCTTTTAGATTAGCAAAGAAAAATTTTTTAAAAATCCAGTGCTAATTAGAGTGAAATAGAATGGGCATCAAATTTTGGTGGTATATTGGTACAAAATTTCTGGAAAGCAATTTGGCTGTATATATTAAAATTCTTAGTGTTCACACCCTATTTGTTCTTCTGGAATGTATTACAAGAGAACAATCAGAAATAGGTCAAAAATTTATTTACAAATAAGTGAAAAAAAGTCAAGATTCTAAATTTACATGCTATATTTCAGTTGTGTAAGGAATTCAGAAAAAAAATGATATTCTACTTGTGTGTACTTTACAAATAAATGCTTATTATTTTAATAACCAGAAAAAAATTTAAAAACTGAAAGGAAAGAAAATGACCATAGGATGTTTTGACAGAATTTCTATTTCTCCCCAAAGGAAAAGAAGGAAAATTTCTTACCACAAAGTTTGTCCTTGTATAAGACTTATCATCAAAAATGACATGTCTGGGAATTTTACACTTTTGTGTGGCACGATATTTCAAGATTTGTTAGATTCAGATGACTCCAAAGTCTTAGCCCTTGAATTTAAAATTTTTAGGATAATTGTTTTGAAGCTTGTTATTGTAATTATTTGATTCTTTTTTCAAACGCTGGCAGCTCACTGGTTAAACTTACCCTGTTAAGTATCGTCTTCCTGGATGAGGAAGTTTTCAATGTCCTCACTAAAGATGGTATTACTCAGCTGTTCATTATCTCTTGCAAATAATAGTCAGATATGGTTTCCATAATGTAAATATTTATTTACCCAGAAATACAACAGAGACTATATGCGGCTAATTAACAGTTGTGTAAGAAGAACATTGCAAAATTTCCTTTTAATAGGACTCCTATGTCCATCCAATTCAATTCTACCTCAGCACGGAAGAGTCTCCCAGAGGTCTTTGGCTGTCTCCTCTTCTCCCTACTTCTCAGCCTCATCTGCAATCTTGAAATTTTAGTTTTGCTTCCATATTCTTTAAAAAAACAGCAACAAAATGCCTTGACTTGAGCCTTTGATATCAGAAAGAAAATAACCAGCTAAAACAGATACTAAATTTACATACAATGTATCTTCTGTATTTCAATAACTTCCTTCTTATTTTATTTACAGTTTCCTGTATTTATACTTTGGGTATTTTATTTAGGTATGCTGATGTAATGCATATCATTCAGGCCCTCAAGTATCTTGCAGGGTAGTTAAGGGTGGTAGGGTTGTGGGGCAGGTATATTATCAGCAATTATAGTTTAAGGTGAAGAGTATCATCCATTCTTTTATCCAACATAAGTTTACTGAGTGTGTGCCATTAGCCAGAGAGAGTTCTGGGCATTGGAATATAGTGAGGTATAAGGCATAGGCTTTGCTCCCTGAGTAGGAGGGTAACTGGACATTCTAAAAGCATGGAAGAGAGGTGGGCTTCCATTAATTGCTGATCCACAATAATCTCAGTTTCTTTTCCCCTCATCCCATATTCTCATTCCTAAACTCTGGCCAAGTGAATTTCTCATTCAGTAGGTCAGGGGTGAAAAATGGAACTTGATTTGTTTTGAAGCTTTCCTTGTAATTCTGATACACAGTCAAGTTTTAGAACCACTACAATGAATAAACAGCCATAACCATCTCACTCAGAAGCAGGAGAAATTATTGAAAGCAGCAGAAAAACATTTCCTTGACTCATCTTTTTCCACAACATCTTGCTGCTGTTAGAATTTTGGTTTAGAATGTAAAATCATTAATGGTATTTTCTCTAACTCTGTTTGACTCTATAGATAAGACTGTCTTGTGCTCTTCCAGATGATTCTTGGCTTTGATAAGTTATTGAATTAATAGTCAGCTGAAGTTGTTTCTTTTGTTCTCATTTGAACTTTTCTTCTTATAAAAATGATGCTACAATCTAGTGTCTTATTGTTCGTCTGCTTGGGGCAAGCCAGTGACTCTTTTATAGTTTCACAGATGTGCCATGCTTTCTTGCCTCTGGGTCTTTGAACATGCTATTCCCTGTCGCATTCATTGGCTCATTTGTATTCAGATATCAGGTGTGAAAACATAATTAACTTTTACACATATGAGATCTCAAAAGATGTAATTTCCATGCGTCCTGTCATAGAAAGCTATTGATGATGGGTAAATCTAGATAGAGGAAGACAAGACTTGGGAAACAGCTAGCTAAGGAATAGCAGCCAAGAGAAGGAAGTCCCAGGATGACATTGGGCAGAAGGATGCAAAAATCCAGAGAGGAGAACCCTAGGGGAAAGAAAAGAGCTCTTGAAAAATAACACAGACAAATATTTAACAAATATGATGGAGTAATTAGTCATATAGAAACCTTTGCAAATGATAAAAGAAAGCAAAACAGAAGGTTGTTAACAAAGGAAAATGTAATTATTGCATACAGTGGCTGAGCAGTGAATAATATTTACATTATCTTTGTAATATGTCCATTGATTATTTCTCCTACCATTGTGATATACCTTTAGTGGGACAAGGGGAGAGGAGAACTGAGTGTGTGAGCAGTGGTGGTGTAAGGGCATTAAATCCTCTACGGATGCAAAAAGTCAACAGGGAAGATGTAAATTTGATAAATCAAAAAATAATAGGCACATGAGAAAGTAATATGGAAAAATTGCCAGCAGAAATGACTATGAGAATTCAAAGTAGTTGCCTAAGTCAAGGATGGGTGGGGAATAGGGGATGTGTACAGGAGACTGTGCTGTTGTTTTTTCTATGAAAGTCTTTCAAATATTGATATTTAGAATATTTTTGTTATCATTGTGTTCAAAAAGTACATATATTCCTTGATTAAAAATATGAATCAACATGTATATATTAAGCAACCGCCACATGTCTGGCAAAGTGCTGAACTCTGCCCCTTATATAAGAGAAGCTAGAAAACATAGTTCTGACCCTCCAGGACCCTAAGTCACCTTGGAGGAGATATCAACCCATATCTAAAAAAGAGTACAAATGAACTTATCTTCAAAACAAAAATAGAGTTACAGATGTGGAAAATAAACTTATGGTTACCAGGGGTAAGGGGGTGGGGAGTGTAAATTGGGAAATTGGGATTGACATGTACAAACTACTATATATAAAATAGATAACTAATAAGGACCTACTGTATAGCACAAGGAACTCTACTCAATACTCTGTAATGGCCTATGTGGGAAAAGAATCTAAAAAAGAGTGCATATATGTATAACTGATTCACTTTGCTGTACACCTCAAACTAACACAGCATTATAAATCAACTATACTCCAATAAAATTTAAAAAAAAAAAAAACAATGAAAGAAAAAGGTGTGACCAAATCTGAGAAGAAATGCAAGAACTTTTGTATTTAAATTATGCGCACCTTAATCTTTATAAAATTGTATAAAACAAAAAGTATTGTCAAATTTATAATTCCTTCCCTTACTCCAAAGGCAATGAAAATGAATCGCTCTACTTTGGCTCCTTCTTAGGGATTTACAAATTTGGCCCCATTGAAGCCTCCCTAGTAGCAGGACTAAAGTGAAGTACTAGCCAAACACTGCATTTGTAATGCAATGGCGGCTTTGCAGTCTTCAGTCTTGGCTCCTTAAAAAAAAAAAGTTCTTAAGTGCTTCCTTTGCACCAGACACTTATAACGTGAGCAATGAATTCCTGTTCCCTTTGGCCCAATAACTGTCTTAAAGGATGCTGCAGAGATGACTGAAGAAGGACAAGCAAATAAGAAATTCAAAACAAGAGGGTCAGAATAATGGTGGGCAAAAAAGGAAAAAGGAGAGTACAAATGTAGTTTGTCAGGACTTTGGGGGACAGTTTCACAAATGCATTTCTTGCCACTGTTGCATATTTTACTTAGATGTCCTGTCACTTCCTCTGTGCCCTTTGTGACAGAACTATTTGTTAGGAAGGTTAAAATCACTGTGGAAGTTGTTTATGTGGCACGTTCCTTGACAAGAGATTTATCTTCTGGTCCTCTGAGAAGTATTAATTTACAGCGGACACTTAAGCCTACTCAAGTTAGAAGGTGTTAAATGTTCTTGAGTAAAGAAAAAAAAGAAATCTCTGGAGGGAAGGTGTATCTCAGAGATCCACTATTGCGTCTACTCGGAAGTTTTTTCCCAAAGTTTACAAGATCAACCATCTCAGAGCCTGAGAAACTATCTGCCTCTTAGACTAGTAGATTATAAAGGTAATACACATTTACTACATTTTGGAAAAAGAAGACAAGTATACAGAAGAAATCAACCATTTCTTGTGATAACACTGCTTACAGTAGATTACTGTTAATTTTTAAGTGATACATGCATATATATAATATTATATATATTATATATACTATGTATATAATATCATATTAATTTGAAAAAGAAGTGCCATATTGTATATATATGTTTTGCTCTCATGCTTTTCTTCCACTGATATTCTGGTCCTTATTCGTGTGATAGATCAAGTTGCCACAAATTTGGGGTACATATCCAGGTCTGAAGGGAACTAGGCAAAGCCTTAAAGAAACCCAGTTGCTTTTTGCCTAGACCTGAAAACCTGTGGGATTCAGTTTCTACTAGAGTTGAAGGTTGCCTTGGAGACAAATTATTCTGTGGCTTTTAATTCAATTAAAGTAGATAATACATACATATATATATATATATATATATTATTAAAAGTTACGTCTTTTCTGTTTATAGGTAACCTTTTCCTGGAAGGGTTTATGCCTGCTAAGTATTCATTGTTACATATTTTTACAGGGCTAAGCAGGACTAGAGAACTTCATGAAAAATTTTAAACAATTTTATTGTGGAAAAGTATACATAACATAAAATTTGCCATTTTAACCATTTTAACTGTCCATCTCTGTGTCATTAAGTACCTTCACAGTATTGTGCAAACATCACCACCATCCACCTCCAGAACATTTTTGTCTTCCCCAAAACTCTATATCCATTAAAAACAACTCTTCATTCACCCTCCCCACAAGCTTTGACAACCACCAGTCTGCTTTTCGTCTCTATGCTTTGGCTACTCTAGGTACCTCATAGAAGAGGAATCATACAATATTTGTCCTTTTGTGACTGCCTATTTTATTTTATTTTATTTTATTTTATTTTATTTTGCGCTACGCGGGCCTCTCACTGCTGTGGCCTCTCCCCTTGCGGAGCACAGGCTCCGGACGCGCAGGCTCAGCGGCCATGGCTCACGGGCCCAGCCGCTCCGCTGCATGCGGGATCCTCCCGGACCGGGGCACGAACCCGTGTCCCCTGCATCGGCAGGGGGACTCTCAACCACTGAGCCACCAGGGAAGCCCGTGACTGGCTATTTTATTTAGCATAATATTTTGAAGGTTCATTCATGTTTTGGTATGTGTCAGAATTTCCTTCCTTTTTAAGGCTGGATAATATTACATATTATGTATATACCACATTTTGTTTACCCATTCATTTGATGAATGAAAAACGAATTTTTTTTAAACATCTTTATTGGAGTATAATTGTTTTACAATGGTGTGTTAGTTTCTGCTTTATAACAAAGTGAATCAGCTACACATATACATATATCCCCATATCCACTCCCTCTCGCATCTCCCTCCTACCCTCCCTATCCCACCCCTCTAGGTGGTCACAAAGCACCGAGCTGATCTCCCTGTGCTATGCCGCTGCTTCCCACTAGCTATCTATTTTACATTTGGTAGTGTATATATGTCCATGCCACTTTCTCACTTTATCCCAGCTTACCCTTCCCCCTCCCTGTGTCCTCAAGTCCATTCTCTACATCTGCATCTTTATTCCTGTCCTGTCCCTAGGTTCTTCATGGAATCTAAAAAAAAAAAAAATCTTTATCAATTACTCATGTTTGAATTTTGTCTCCCCTTGTTGTCTGTGGCAGAGTTGGCTGGGAGATGACCGTTTTGGGGTCCCTTTCCGTGGTGCAGAGTTGTTGGACAGTAGCACCCAGATGGATATTACATTTCCTAGTCCCTTTTATGTCCAGGTGGGCCCCATGACTAGTTTTTGCCACCAATGTGAGAGGAAGTGATACATCACTTCTGAACTGAGGTTCATGATCCTCTAAACACCTGCTGGCAGACTGACACCAGTGCAATATTAAAACCATGAGAAGGCAGAGCCACAGGTGGAAATAGCCTGAGTCACCACTTTGAGAAGAGCCTCCCAGGAGGGCCTCCCTGTTGGGAATTACATTGGATTTTGCATGATTGAGATTTTCCTATGGTAATCCTCTGTGATTTGAGGGGTGTTATTCAGCCCTAATACAGCTTCTAAGACCCATCTATTTCAAGTTTCTTTTCCTGCCTTTCCAGTTCTTCTTTCTCATTGTCCATTACTGACTTTTTCCCTCTGCCTTATCTCCTGCTTTTCAGTCACCACGTCACATTCTCCTTTTTAATAGTGCCTGTGTCTATCTTTTCCTACCTAAATACTCTGCTATGATTTAGTTTAAGCAGAGACAGACCAAGAGGTATGTCAAGCCAGCTTAAAGCCTAGAATGCTAATCTATAAGGGGTGCTTAAAGACCATTAGAAATTTTGTTTACACCATAATCCTTTAAGGAGGAAATGGCAACTGTTGGAGTGAGAGTTGAGGCCTTCATGGAATCTGCTTTAGTAACAGCAGGTGGTCTCTAAGCTGCCTTGGCAAGCAGGTGGGTTGCGGGCAATACAGGGCTGGGTGTTGATTAGCACCCAGTCCCTTCTCTAAACACATGTAGAGCAAATACGAGAAAATACCAGTTTGTAGGGGCAAATAATTAGCCAACTCAGGTTCTCCACATATTTTAGTCTGGCCCTGAGTTCAGGCCAGCAACTTTTCTTACTCTTTCTGGGCTGTTACATTTAATTCCGAATGGTTCTGCCATTCATCCTTCTTCCTGCTACCTGAGTGATCTTTCTGAGGCACAGCTCTGATCACGCTATCTTTGCCTTGAGGTTGCTCATTGCCTAGGGTAGAACTCCTTAGAATGGATCTGGCACCCCAGGCACCGGGAAGAGAGTAAGAGAGAACCACTTAAACCGTGCAGGCTTTGATGCTACCGTCCCAAATCATGAGCACACACCAGGCAATGAGGATGAGGTGGAAGTCATGGATGTGATATGCCAGGCTGTTTCTCACCTCTGAATCTTGACTCAGACTGCCCCTTCTTCGAGAATTCCAGAAGAGTATCCACTCATATTGCAAGTCTCAGCCCAAGGGATATCCTTCCTGTGAAATCTTTTCTGACAAGCTCTTCACCCTCCATTATGGGTTCCTTTCTGTCTTTTCTTCCTCTCCAAATCCAGGCAGTGGTTGAGGCAGAAAAGCTTAGATTTTTTCCAGCATTTAATCAGGTTCCATGGCAGTGTGAGAATAGTTACTGTAATATTGTTGTTTTAAAGGAAACTATATACTCTGGTTACACTGAGAGTCTTTGGAGGCTGCACGGTGCTCCATGCTTTATGCTATGTGCACACATGGTTGGTAATTGCTCCCTACTGGATCCCCAGACTACAGCATACGGACGATGGAGAGCAGAACCGTCCTATGGGCTAAGCATAAGAGTTTGAATGTGTCCTTTGGGCAGAGGAATGCTCATTTATCTTTTCCTCTTCCTGAACCCCCTTCTTCATTTGGGTGCAATCAATCATCCTTTTGCTGGGAAAAATAAATTAAATGTCTTACAGTGAGTTTACCTTGCAATTGAAGTAAAGATAGAGGAAGATTATTGTACAGGAAATCTCTTTGCCTTTCAAAATGTGACCTAAAGGCCTACTAACCTGAAAGGGGTTGGTCTGAACTTTGTTGCCAAAATAGTTGTTTAAAAAATATTTTTCGCAAGCACACTTGAAATACATCACCACCTGCTGCCATTGCTATCGATTAATTAATGGTCTCCAGGTGTCAGGCCAGCAACACTGGACCAATTGAATGTGAATGAAATTAATAACAATCTTGAGATGCCTGAGTTTGATTCCACTAAATGTTTGTTATAAAACTATGGTTTTATTGAGGATTTATAACCAAAGAAGATAGCTTATGAATAACGCCTCTGGGTGGTCTTTACTCACTTTGGGTTCCACCACTAGTTCTGACTTTCCAGCCACACTCCCTTGTTATTAAACAAACAGCCATGCAACTTACACATAGATTTGGTACTGAAAAGTGACATTTACTTGGGTTTTTTTTCTTTTTGGTGGAAGTGGTCAGACACTGAGATAGCATGGCCAAATGGTTCTTTCTTTTTTTAAAGTCTTTATATTTTTTAATATATTTTTTTATAAAATTGAGAGGAATGTACAGCTATTTCCCATATACCCCTTAGGCACATGCACAGCCTACCCCACTATCAACATCACCCATCAGAATGGTACATTTTTAACTTCAGATGAATCTACATTGACACATCATAATTACCCAAAGTTCTAAGGGCTCACCCTTGGTGTTGGACATTCAATGGATTTGGACAAATGTATGATAACATTTATACATCTTTTTAAAATCATATTTTTAGCTCCCTAAAATTCATCTGTGCTCTGTCTTTTCATCCTTCCCTGTGCCTACTCTTTGCAACTACTGATCTTGTTATCGTCTCCATAGTTGTGCCTTTTCCAGAATGTCATAGAGTTGGAATCATACAGTATGCAGCCTATTCAGATTAGCTTCTTTCACTTAGTAATACACATTTAAGTTTCTTTCATGTCTTTTCATAGCCTGATACCTCACTTCCTTTTAGTGCTGAATAATATTCATTGTCTGGGTGTATCCCAGTTTATTTATCCAGTCATCTACTAAAGGACATCTTGGTTGCTTCCAAGTTTTGGCAATTATAAATAAAGCTGCTATTGTAACTGAAAGTGTGTGTGGAGAGGGGGTCCAGCTGCTCACTGCTCAAAAGCCAATAAAGAGCCAAGATTTGTGGAAAGGAAAGTTTGCTTTATTTTGGATGCCGGCAAATGTGGGGGAAGGCGGACTCCTGTCCAGAGGCCAAATCCCTCCCAACTGACAATCGGGGGCAAGAGCTTTTATAGGTGGAGGGAGGGGGCTACATGTAGCAACAGCACAGTCAGCTCTGACAGTCATCTTGAAATTGGTCATGGGGTGGTCTGATCAGTGTCATCTTGATTGTTTTAAGTACAGTAAATCTTCAGTTCCAGGGTCAGTTTTTTCCTATTTCTTTGAGGCCAGTTCTTAGAATTGTGGCAGTTCATGTCATGGTTACAGTCTGGTCATTATGTAGTTAATTTTTCTACGTGGTAGGGGTTTCAGTACCTATGTGACAGCTCACAGGATATGGCTCAGAATATTATCTATAGCCCTTGAGAAGGAACTAAAAGTCCTTGACTATGCTTAACGACTAAACTATTATTATTTAGTCTTGTTGGACTGTTTTCCTTTGTTTCTGCATTTTCTGACTTCTTTGATTAAACTTATTCTTTAGCTAAAGTTTTTCCATAGAAGAAAGGCAGGCAGAGGACATGGGGGTCAAGGACCATAGGGTCCTGTTCCGTTTCACTGTGACTATCCTTTGGCAGGCTTGTGTGTGGACCTAAGTTTTCAACTCATTTAGGTAAATACCAAGGAGTATGATTGCTGCATCATATGGTAAGAGTGTATTTAGTTTTGTAAGAAACTACCAAACTGTCTTCCAAAGTGGCTGTACCATTTTGCATTCCCATCAGTAATGTATGAGAGTTCCTGTTGCTCCATGTCCTTGCTGGATCTTGATAGCTAGACATGATGCAGGTGAAAGGAACTGCTGTCAAGAGGCCTTTAGTAATGTGGTGGTGAGGTGTGGGAGAGGGGAAGTGTTCTATAGTCCTATGATTAGGTCTCAGTCTTTTAGTGAGCCTGTGCCTCTGGACTGGGAACTTCAGAAGTGTTTCTCACTTCCTGCCCCCTCTCCCCTTAGGTGGGACAGAATGGCTAGAACAGGCTGGAGGTGAGTATTTTCCTACATCCACACAGAGCTGACTGGAGTTAGATATTTGCTTTCCTCAATCAGTTCAGCTCTGATAATACCCCAGCAGGTTAGGCTCTGGTTAACTAGTTTCCCTTGAGAAGTTCATAATGTGGATAACTTTTATGGTTAAAAGTAAAAAAGATGGGACCACGTTTATTCTCAAGTCTTACCTTCTGCTGGAAAGTCTAAGGTTGAAGTGTGTTATTTAATTAGAAACTCTCATAATTTGTGTTTGCTTTTCTCCTAATACTGGTTTAATCACTCCTGGTCCCAAAATAGCAGAGCTACATGCTTCAGTGGGTAAAGATTTTAATTTCCTCTTTGTGGTTGGTAAAACAGCCCACTTACCCCTAATGGGATTTTTTCCACCTCACTGACATGGTAGCCACAAAATTTCCTTCCTCAAAATTCTCAGTTAGTAAATGGTGCGATTTGGATCTCACAGCTGGCAAGTGAAAAGGGAATTGCCCACTCCTTTGCCCTGCAGTCCTGGGAGGAAGTCTACACCTCAGCTCTGAGATTTCACAGGCCTGGAAGGACCCTCAGCTTCTTTCACCCAAAGCTCCTCCTCTTTCTCCTCAAAATTGCCTCAATAAGGTGACTGAGATTCTCAGTCAACAACTGGAGATGGAGCTTGAAGAGCTAAGGTCCCCAGAACAAAAGCTTTTGTTCTCACCCCAGGTGTAAATGATTAAAATGAGATTTGTAGCCAGAGCAATGAGGAAGCAGAAGAAAGCTGGCCAGTAAGTGGAAAGGGAAATGGGACTTTCCCAGCAAGAAGATTCTGAAACATGGGATGGGGGAGGGGAGAGGACTTACAGTGGCTTCCTCACAATTTTAACCCAGTCTTGCCTTTCACTAACACTGAGAGAAGGTGCTTGACAGATGCCTTGGGTGTCTTCCAAACAACCGCACCACTGAGACCCTTCTTATCCTCTTGGCTCCATTGCACGTGGAGTGCCTTTCCTGCTTAGAAAGGCAGTGGGTTCCTGGATGCTGTTGATAAATGAGAGAACAGAGACCAGGGCATTCAACTGGTTCCACCCCTGCTAAGAAAGACCATTCCTTTGTTTCAGCATCTGGTTTCATTTTGTGATTTCTGAGGGAACGCCATGTGTAGGAGAGGAAACTATCCCCATACATTTCCTCTGAAATAGAGCGTTGTGTGGAATAGTTGACAGTATCAAGCTGTCCGTGCCATTCTTGGCTACCATTGGCTGAGGACTCAGGGAAGTAGACGTCTCACTGCATTTATGACATTGCAGTTTCTCTCATGCTCTGAGGTGCAATGAAACCTGACTGCTTCTCTAATGACTTCCTTATGCCCTCCACAGCTCATTAAGGGCTAAGAGGCCATCTCCTTTTCTAGTCTGTACTCATTCTAGAGTGTCATTTCACTGTTTGATTGGAATATTTGTTACATGTATTTTACTTGGTGAATATAATGTATTTTAACAGTGGTGTCGAGATGATATGAGTTCAACACAAGCTCTTGTTTTCTAGCTAGATGGTCCTTGTCAAGTTCCATGAACTCTCTGAATTAGTGTCATTGTCTTTACAGTGGAGATATCAACACCTAACTCTTTGGGTGGTGAAAAATAGTGTGAAAATATATGTATTCTGTGAACATACATGATAATATTATTACATTGACATGTTCTAACTTTTAAATCAGTACAGCTAAACAGTGAGCAAATTGCTGTTATAATGATAAGAACAACAATAATAAAATATAGGACATCACATTTCACCAAACAGTTTACATACATTTTCTTATTTAAGGCTGACCAACCTGGTGAGTTTTGCGTAGCAGGTACTTTTAAATAGCTACCATAGAAATTGGAGATTGACACTCAGAGAGGCAAACAAGTCACACAGTTGGTCAGCTAGGTATTGTGTATCCTATCGTTGAGGAGGATACTGACATTCAAAGATAAGTGACTTGTTGAAAGGAGCAAAGCTAGGACATAGAGATGAAAACTGGAACCCAATAGAGATGAGATCAATTTGAATTGATATCAAGTCCCATGCTCTTTTCATTATAGCTAATTAATTTTAATTCTCAAGAAATTTTCTGCTTCACATATCACTTTCTGAGAGAGGTGAGTTAGTATTTCCAGTTACCAGTTGTGACTTCTTGATGATTATGCATTTTTTTTTAGCATTAGAGAACATCCCTCTTCAACTCTTATGATGTTTTTATTTTCAAGTGTATTTTGATATTAAAATTTTTATCCTGGCTTTCTTTTGGTGCATATTTGTCTTTTCTCCTTTTAGTTTCAACTCTCTTTATCCTTTTCTTATAATTGGGTGATTCTTGTAAACTACTTACTCCTGGTCTTGGTTTTGCAAACATAAACTAAGACTCTCCTCTTTTTTTTTTTTTTTTTTTTTTTTTTGTGGTACACGGACCTCTCACTGTTGTGGCCTCTCCTGTTGTGGAGCACAGGCTCCGGAAGCGCAGGCTCAGCGGCCATGGCTCACGGGCCCAGCCGCTCCGCGGCATGTGGGATCTTCCCAGACCGGGGCACGAGCCCGTGTCCCGTGCATTGGCAGGTGGACTCTCAACCACTGTGCCACCAGGGAAGCCCAAAACTCTCCTCTTTTGATCACTAAATTTATCCATATATTCTTATTTTAATTACTCTTATATTAAAACATTTCTGCTAGCTCATTTTATATATTCTAATTACCTTGTTTTCCTTAAAAACTATTTTCTCCTGCCTCTGGGTAGATTAAATTATAATCTAGCCAATTAAAAATAATACTCTATTTTTCTTTTTGTATGGCTTACTTACACATACTTTTTTCTGTCAATTTATTACCCTTCATATTTCCCTTCTATACAAGCAGACAATCATCTTAACACATTTTAATTTCCATTTTTTTGAAAAAAATTTCTCTTTTGTCCTCTAGCTCTTGCCTATTGTTATTTTCTGCAGTTTTAGTTCTGGGTTGATATAAATGAGCTTGAGACTTGGAGTTCTTTTGGTTTTTTAGTTCTTTTTTTTTTTTTTTTTAAGATAGCAGTAACTTTTAGTAAGTTTATTAGTCCAATGGTTCCATCTCTGGATACAGCTCTCTCCTCGCCTGTACTCTGCCCTGGGAACTCTAACCACCTTGATCTCCCTGGACACTCAGCTCTGTCTCAGGGAATTTTCTGAGCTCTGCTTGTGATCCCTATCCCTATGTCAAGGCCTGAAAACTCTCTCAAGTCAGTAGCTGGAGCAATCATAGGGTTTATGTTGTTTGTTTTCTCAGGGATTACCATCAGTCATTGTCTAATTCCAATGTTTTGAAAAACATTGTTTCATATATTTTGTCCAGTTTTTGGTTTCAGACTAGAGAGTGAATCTGGTCCTTGTTACTCCATCTTTGTTGGAAGCAGAAGTCCTTGTGCTTCAATCTCCCTTAGTAAATATTTATCCTTCTAACAAATAAAATGCAGTAGAAATGAGACTCCTGAGAGACAATTCTCTGTCAGTTTCTTGCATTTCATCATGTCTTCCAAGCAGAGATATTGACCACATTTGTTCTAGACTAACTTTGGAAGGATATTTCTGTAATAAACTGACTTAGAAGATAAAATAGTTATCTCCCTCCAGAGCAAAGGAAAGATTTGCTTAAAGTCTTGGAATAGAGATAGTGTCACTCTCCAGAGCAAAGGATGAGCATGTTTACTGTCCAGTAAAATATATTTGTATTTCCTAAGCTCAATGCTCCTCTTCTGTAATGCAACCCAGTGTATGAGGAGTTGTCACTTGACCCTCTGTTCATCACCCTGTGGAACTGGGGCTCCAGGCATTAGCGGAAGAAAATGCTTATTCTCCATCTACTGCTATTACTGCAAGTAATGATCTATCCTTTGTCTCTGACCCAAGAGTCTTGTGCCTTCTGCCAGCATTCATAAAAATGTGGCAGGCTAACTTGTTAGCGTGTAAACAATGTAAAATATCATACTTGTACTTGACCGACAAGATGGAATAGGCTAGGTCAAAAAGCAATATGACTTCCACTTGGCTTTTTCTCTTGAGGCACATGCCTTGGGAGTCCTGAGTCAATATGTTATACATTTGGCTACCTTGAAGTCCCTGTGCTGGAAAGATCACGTGGAGAGTCAGCGCTACATTTGAGATACTGATAGCAGTTCCAGCTATTCCACTCTTCAGGTGATTGAGTCTTCTTCAGCCCAGGAGCCCGTCACACGAGTGAGTGAACCTTCAGATAATTCTCCACACCAACCTTTGAGCCACTGCTAAAGTGGGTAGAGAGAGCTGTCCCCAGAGACCTGCCTAGTTTGCAGACTAGTGAGCAAAAGAAATGCTATTGTTTTCAACCACTAAGCTTTGGGGTGATTTGTTATGCAGTACTGGTTAACTGAAAACACTACGTATTTTATAGCTTCCTTCTGAGTTTCTTGCTCGTTTTGCTAAAGCACTTTCTCCAAAAGGTTTTTTTTTTTTTAAAGTTCTTGTGCAGTAAACTTCTGAGACCTTATATGCCCCCAAAGAAATTTTTCTGTCACATTTCAGTAATAGCTTAGTTGGCTGTGAAAGTAAAAAAATGAAGTTCTTTTCTTTCAAAACAATATCTATTGTTTTCTTGCATTTAGGTTACTGTTGCAAAATCTGATATTACTTTTATACTTACTTCTTTATAGGTGATCTGCAGTTTGTTCCAGCAGCATTTTAGAATTTTTTTCTGTCTTTTAATTTTTAACATTTTATTATAAGATGTATAAGTACAGTTCTTTTCTTCGTTATGCCATTTTATAATTTATGAGCCCTTTCATTCCAAGGTCTTACATCTTTCTCTAATTCTGGGAAATAATTGGTCTTCATTCTTTCAAGTAGACCTTTACTTTTTATTGTTTTTCTCCCTTTTTCTGTGACTCTCATATAAATGTTGACTCTCCTAATTCTGTTCTTCACATCTCTTATTAAATCTTCCTTTATATTTTCCACAACTTTCTTCCTAGTGCTTTCATAGATTTCTTCATTCTCACCTTTCAGCTCACTAACTTGTTCTTCAACTGTATTTATTCTTCTATTATACCATATATTGAGTTCTTTATTTCAAATTTTATATTTCTGCTACAGTATTTCCACTTGGTTATACTCTATAACTGCTAGTTCTTTCTTTATGTTAATAATATCTCCCTCATCTTTTTGAAGACAATTATAATGTTTAATTTAAATAATTTACCTCTCTGGTTAATTAAGCCTTATTTTTCAGGTATAAGTTTTTCCGTTTGTTTTTTAATCCTGGTATCAGATGTCTTGTTAGTGTGCCTGTGAGCTCATAGTCCTCTGGGAGTATCAACTGGCTTTCATGAAAATGTTAAATTCCAGGCTAACTGTGATCCTTGTGGTAAGTTTCAGGAATAGGGGCAGAATGGGAAAGTCATCCCAGTAGGGGAGCAAGACTCTTTCATGACCCCCTTGCCATTCCTCTTCTCCACAGTTGACCCTGTTCCTTGACAAATTTTGTCATGCCTTCACCTAGGGGACTGTTCTTTCTGAAAGCTTTTTGCTTTGCTTGTAACCTCTGAATCACTTGAAGGAAATACATTTATTTCGCTATATTAATGGATTTGTTATGGTGATTCAAGCCTACACAGTGGAAAGAGCTGGTTAAACAGTCTCTGCTGGGCTGTTGTCTTCATTTCTGATGCTGGAGTTTGAAGTCTGTAGAGAAGTCAGTCAGAAAGGAAACGTGGATATAAAGTCAGAGACAGCAAGGAAAAACTGGAGCTCATAAGCATGAGTTGGAACCTGCAGTGCTGGATGGGAACCTGTGTCAGTTCTCACTGCTTTCAACCTCACGGCAGTGAGATGTTGGAACACTTCATCGTGGACCCAAGACATCTAGCTCTTGAATCAGAAAACATGAAGGAGTTTCTAAGAGAATCTGGATCATTTGCATGTCCGTGAAGTAAGCCAGCAAGGTGACAATGTTCATGAACTTCAAAAACTCCTGGTTATCTTGCTCTGACATTGTGAGGAAAAACAAAACAAACAAAAAAAACCACCCCAAAACCAAACCAAACCAAAACAATCTGAATGCTATGTCACTTCTACTATCCAATATTGTGCAAAAGTCTTTAACTGGAAATACAGAGAAAAAGAATTCTTGGAAATGTAGTTCATACTAGCTAGGTTGACACATTGCAAAGCTAGCACAACGTCAGCATATGGAAAGAGGAGGGAAAGGGTAGAAGGAATTCTCAGGGGCTGCTGCTCTTTCTGCATATATTGTTACCCGCTTCCCCTCTAGCTGGCCTCTGGCACTGCTCTGTTGTTTCTGGCTAACATTGCACTGACCTGGCTGGTTTTCTGTCCTGCAGTGGCAATACAGCAAACATCCTTATTGCCCTTCTAGTGCAATGAGGATGGATAGAAAAGAGCACAAGTCCAAATCTCTCCCTCAGCTTATTTCTCAGCCATGTTTCCCAGCTCCTTACCACCTTTGACTGGTGCTTTCCCACTTCCCCTCCCGCATCATTTCCATTAACTCCAACACAGCTGCCTCTGACTGGACCTTCTCCCAGTTCTCACATTAATGTTTCAGCCCTATCTTATTCCGCATCATGTGTTTGGTGACATCAAGGCTTGTGGGGGAAAAGCTAGCAAACCATGTATTTGCTCCCATGTCAGCTGTAAGAACATTTGAAATGTAGATTTTAGATTTTCCTATAAGAAATTATTAAGATAATATAAATAAAATGATCAAAGAAATGATTGACTTTATTGGTTATGTTATTTTGCTTTTCTGGAGATTTGTTTGACACAGTTCTTTTCTTTTCTGACAAATCATTCTGAGGGGAAACAGAAAATGAAGATTATGCTTTGAATCATAGGATTTTTAAAGAGTTGTGCATTGTATATTTCAGTCCAGGCACCAGAGTAGAAATGCATTTAAGGAAAGCTGGTTGTCTGAACTGCTCCTCAAGACGACAAGAGAAGGCTATACCATGACCAACACCTGCTCTTATTATTACAAAATATCATTCATCTACTCCATTCTTCCCTTTGGATCCATAAATTCTAGCAGTATTTCCTTAGAAACCAGGAGGGAAAATAATCAACCTTCCTGTGCCTTTAATTTCTAACCATGGCTTATGACTGGTTAGAGCAACTGGCAGCATCCAGTCTGGTCAACACATTTCTGTGTCAAACTTTCCAGTGCTCCACAATACCAGGCCACAGGAAATCCAGGCAAATAATATAGATGGAATTTTATTCTTATTTGGACATCATAACAGAATTTAAACTCCCACAGATGACTAAAATTAAATTCATCCACTTAAGTCAGTATACCGTAAATAATGGTGTCTTAAAATTCTTTATTTTATTCAATATTTGGATGTTTCTTGGAAGTCACAGAGCATGCTGGTGAAATAATTATTACAGAAATGCTCCTAAATCAAGTAAAAAAAGAGACAGCAAGAGAGAGAGAGCAAGAGATGTCTAAGGCTCTTATTTGTCAATGCTCTTACTGTAGACTATTTTTGAAAGATATTTTGGAAGATAAATCTCTTGAGGGCAGGCCAGATATTATGCTCTTTCATTGCCTTAGAAGATCTGGGACACTGAGTAATCAAAATGAGGAAAGAACAAGAAGAGTCTTCAACACTTTAAATACCATAAAGAAGTTACCAGGTAGAAAGGGACAAGTGCAGTGAGTGCTTTTCCTGAAAAAATGACAGTGTCTTGACAATGGCTATGAAAACTTGATGACCCTTAACGTCTCATGGAAAAAGGAGTCAGTAAAACAACGTGAAGATGTAAAAGTGGGAATATAAGAAACACAGAAGAAAGATGACAAGGTGACAAGTTAAACATAATCCACAGAATAAGAAACCTCCTCCACATTACACCTACAAACGCCTGCCCTTTTGTTAATACATAAAAGAGAGCCTCTCACTGTAACTCCTTCACTTCCTCAGTGGGGGTAAACAAGATGACTAGGCAGTGTGAGGGTGACTGATGAGAGAGATTTTGCTGGGCAACAAGCTGGATGTGCATCCATTAAACTGTGTTTTACCTTAATCAGTCTTTTATTTGTTACCCCCAAGTCCTAGTTATTCAAGTCTTTCAACTGTACCTCACTTCTCCCGTATCACTCCACACACAAAATCACAAAGGTATTAGTAGATTAAAGTAGACATATTCACTGAATAAGCCATGTGTGTGTTGGGGAAGAATGGTAGGGGGACCACTTTGACCTGAAAACTTCTAATTTAAGCCAACTTTCAAAGAGAGAAGAGAATAATCAGCTATTTGTGATGTTTTTTGATTATATATGAGATCTTATTCAAATTTTCAATCTACAGTCACAGGTCTCTGATGACATTTAATGTCTGTGATCTGGCACCAGTGGAGGATCCACCATGCTCTCAAAGAGTCCACCCATTTACCTTGGTGTTAAATTCCACCATAAAAGGGAGAGCCTTTTATTTTAATCTTTTCTTTCTATCCAGTAATAAAAAAAAAATAGTATTAGAGTGAATAAGACAATGGGATACAAAAAACAATATATAAATAAGTTATTCATATCAATTTTTCTAATGGAAGAATTACTATGGTTAATGAATGAGCATCAAAGGAAGGAAAATTCTTCAATGAAGAGTTGAAAGAAAGAGATGAAGAGTTTGGCGGGGAGGCAACAATTATCTTCTTGACAAATACCATTTATATAATATTTTTTTCACTGTCTGGACATCAGAGGATTGAGTTAATGATGCCCTCAGTTGATGGCACAATATCATCACTGGTCAAAGCAAGACTCCTCTGTTATTTTTTATTTTCTTCCATTTTATTCCTATTGCTCATTCCCATTCCACCTCCCCACAGGTAACCATTATAATGTATTCATTCTGTACCTTTTGGTTTGTACATGTTCTTTCAAAATACATGTTTTTGTCTACATTTAATTTATGTTTTATAATTCTATTTACTTTAAAATTTTCCTCAGGACCGTATATTTAAGATTCATCCACGTACTCTGTGTACATTTAGTCCCTTGCTTCTAACTACCATACAATGTGTACATTTTCCCTATGATACATTTACCTAATGACAAATAACTTCCTCTACGCATTCTCTCAGTGATGTGCACCCAGATTACCTCTAGTTATCTCACTCCAAAGGATGCTGAAGTCAATGTCCATGTATGTGACCCTTAATGATCTGTGTAAGAATCTCTTTGGACCCTATAATTCTACTCCAAAGGTAGAATTGCTGATGATAAGGCTAGAATATATTTAAAACACTCTAGTTTGGGTGTTGGTGGCCACTTTTTCTTATATGTAAAGCTGGTACTGTCATTACCATCTCCATTTAACAGGTGATGGAAAGTTCAGACTTTGAGCTGCCTACCGTTACTCAGTGAGTAAAGAGTGAAACTTTCTCTTCTGACTACAAGGTTCTTCTCTATTTTTAGCATCATGTCACATTGTCTCCACAAGCTTGTCCTATCCTGAAACTGGAAAGTGGGTTAGATTTGTTGTATTATATTTACTGTGGGCGATCTAACCATTCCCTCCTTTGTGATTATAGTGTAATCAAATGCAAGGTTAGTGAAGGGGGATATACAAGTTCCCTGTTGGCTGAAGGCAATTCTAGCTGATCTCATTTAACTGTTTCCTGGTGTACTAGAAATAGTACCTCTGTATTAAAATTAGGCAAAATCAAGTGCATACAACTTGCTAACGAAGGTCTTAATGTGAATTTCTAGGAAGATGATTGACTCCTGAAGATCTGTCAAAAAAAGGGTAACAATGCTTTTAATTGGTACCCCTTGTATGTGAAACATATGGAAAGCCTGATGCCATGGGCTTGTGAGGAGGGAGACCAGGTTTAAATCTGCTGGGAAAAGAAAATAGAGTAAAACCGACTTATGATAGAGTCCTTGAAAATATTTTATAAATACTTAACGATAATAATCTGAGTATTAGAACAATTATATTTTGTAACTGACTTAGTCATTTTGTAGGCATTGTTTTAATGTTATTCCACACAAAGCTACTACATTCTTCTGATACTGTCACATGGCAGCCCCAGTGACCACACTGCAATACCTCTTTTATCAACGCAAGGTTCTCAGTCCCCAAGAAAGCCTGATACAGCCATTCCAGACATTCTTACATGGACATTTCTATCTTTTACAGGGGCTTTGAACTTCATGCTAAATCAAAGAATCCTCTTGGGAGGAAGAATGCATCCTGGAATTCACCATGGAGACTTACTTCAGGAGCAATGATTGAATCTCAACTTGGGGAGAGAGAGGAGGAGTCGTCTCTTAGAGATTCCTGGGACGCAGGAGTGTGTGTGTTTGGGGAATGGAGGATGTTTTAAAAACTGTAATTCTTTACCTAAGAGATTTTGATCCCCTACTCAATGGTTTTTATCCATCCATCCACCATCTAACCCTATGATTTTTAGGAAAATTTCCTCTATGACTTTTTGGACAATAGCAATGTCACCCGTCACTTGAGCAGATGTCTTTTACAGAATCTGTAAAAGCATTAGGAAACTGGGTTTAGGGATAGGCCAGATTAGAATTTCAGAAAAAATTTCTCTTAAGTTCCCTCAATTTCTATGGCATTTTTATCTTTCAAAAAGTAGCACAGTGTATTAGTTCACTGGAAAAGCAGTGAGCTAATTTTAGGCCAAAGGCCTGGGTTGTCTTTATGCTTTCTGCTGTAAACAACCTCATGTACTTGAGCACATGATGGCTCTTCTGGGCTTTAGTTGGACTAGACAAATGCCAAGATCTTGTCCAGTTCAAAAGTTGTTAAGCTATTAAACCTAGAGGAAAAAGCAAACTACAATAGGAAATTAGAATATTATGTCTCTGATTGCCCTCATTTTTAAACTTTTTGGATCAAGTACATAAAATAATGTTAATTTCGTCTTGACACTTCTATCTGTGACTTAATGTTCTCCAGAACAAAACTATTGATACATATGGAGGCTCTGTGCTAAGAAGTAGGTTAGGCCATAGGAATATGTTTCTGGTCGCTTTTGTTCAATAGCCTAGGAAGAAAAGGGTATTTCCTTGGGGAGGACTCTTTGGAGAACAGTGGTTTTTATACTTTAGCAGCACCACAATCACACAGATTGCTGGGCCCCACCCCCAGAGTTGCTGATTCAGTAGATCTGGGGTAAGGTCTGAAAATTTTATTTCTAGTAAGTTTTCAGGTGATGCTGTTGCTGCTGGCCTGGGGACCACACTTGGGACCACACTATTAGAGAACATCGTTTGCCCAGTGTTGAGGCAGTGTTCTGAATCTCTCCATTTCAATCTCATCCCCAGGTTACACTATGTGATGGGCAGACTTCAAGATGATACTGTGACCTTCTGTTTCAGATTCCAGAAGACTGTTTTCCAGTAATGATCACCACACACACACACTCACACACACACACACACACACACACGCATACACCCCAGCAACACAGAAAATGGAGAATAGGGCAAATTCACATAGGGTCACTCAATTTCCCCATTCTTCCTCTCTTCATGATCCAAAACTGTAGACAGTCTGGTTTACATAATTGGCCAAAAATTATTTTAAAAGATTGGTGTATTTTGGATGCTGTCTCATCAGTTTACCAAAGAATCCAATAGAAGCAGATCACAAATCACTGTTCACATATGCTCTCCCTTTCTCTCTGGAGTAGCTGATATTTATTGAGTATTTTCTGTTTACCATGAAATGTGTTGTTAACTCTATTTGCATGATCTTATGTAACCCTTGAGACAATCCTGTTAGGTGGGTGTTATTTTTAATCCTATTTTATAGATGGGGAAACCTTTGCCTAAAGAGGCAAAGTAACTTCCCTTGGGTTGCTCAGAAAGAAAAAGGGGTGGAACCAGGATTTGCAGTACCATCCTGCCTCCAAATATATAATCTTGTAAAACCACGAAACACTCTCTTTACTGTTTACATTCTGTAAAGTCGGCCTTCCTCCCAAGGATAATGTCAAAATGAATAAGATAACAGACTTGTTAAGGGCCACAGAGGAAGAATATATTATGCCTACAAGATATTATTTTTGAAATATTTTAGATGTTACTCTTTTTTCTGCAATAAATCAAATGCTACATTCTGTAAATTTATTATTATCTCTTTTACTTTCTTGGTATCTCTGATCTTTAAAGAATTAATTTTATGTCCTTTTCCTCAAAATAGTCATGCGTTCCTTTTCCTTGCTGATATTCAATGGAACTATTCAAAATTATTTTATTTGTAATGTATAACCAACCCTAAAGGCAGATATTCTGGTATCACCAGAGATTAGTGGAAAGAGCTCACTCAGGATTTGAGTTCCAGACCCAGCCAAGCTTCTGCTCCCTGTGATTCCGGTGGTCGCTGTTTGCTGCATTTACATCGGATGGGGTTGGGCTTCATCAGAGGGACTCAAATTTTTCTCCACCACAGTATAGAATGGATGATTTTCTTTTTCACAAACCCAGATTTAGGTGAAACCCATGAATATTTTGCAAGGATGCAAAACAAATAAGATTTCAGCCTTGGGAATTCCCTGGTGGTGCAATGGTTAAGAATCCGCCTGTCAATGCAGGGGACATGGGTTCGATCCCTGGTCCGGGAAGATCCCACATGCCGTGGAGCAACTAGGCCCATGTGCCACAACTACTGAGCCCACGTGCTGCAACTACTGAAGCCCGAGTGCCTAGAGCCCATGCTCTGCAACAAGAGAAGCCACCTCAATGAGAAGCCCACACACCGCAACAAAGAGTAGCCCTGGCTCGCTGCAACTAGAGAAAGCCCACATACAACAACTGAGACGGAGACCCAACTCAGCCAAAATAAATAAATAACTTAAAAAAAAAAGATTGCAATCTTTTTTTCCTAACTGCAGCAACAATAATAATTAACAGAATGTCTGTTATCTTACTAACCATGTAGCAGATAAGATAGACTGTGGGTTATGAGCAATTCACAGGAAACTTGCTGTTTAACTCCACCTCTTTACTCCCAGTCAGGAAAGCATTTCAGAATGCAAGTGAGTAAGCCTGATGACCATCATAGGAGTTATCTGCAATCTAATCTATTTTTTAAAAATAAATAATTTCCAAAGAACAGCTCTTACACCTGATCACTGCTCTGTGGTTGAGAACCACAGGACTAGATGATTTTCAGATCTCTTCCAACACAAACATCTCATTTATGGTCTTGAAACTTTTGTCCAGTGGACCTTCACAGTGGTCTTTCTGGATTGACTGCTTTGAAGATAAGTTACACAGCACAATTATTTCTAAGTTTTGTCCAGTTTGCTAATCTAAAAAGACAGGGTGTTATAGCAATTCTCTGAAAAAATTTAAGAACATCCCTGAGAAGAGAATAAAATTGCCAAATCCATTGCTGCTCCTGCAGAATCCTGAGAGGCATGGAAAATGTCAGGTTGCCCGGTGCCATCTGGCTTAAGAAGATTATTGTCATCTGAGGCAAACATGGTCTCCGTCCTGATTTAGAGGAAATAACAGAGCCCATAGATTCTTAGATGCCTGACTCCTTCAAGTGGGAAATCTTTTAGGTCAAAGCTGTCTATTTTCATTTTTACATTCAGCATTTCTCCCTATATATTTATTTCCCTCTGGGCTTCTTAAAAGCTTACCTAGAACATTTATAGAAAATATTTTTAATCTCCATAAGAACATTGAAATTTTTGCTATAATTTCATTTTTAAAGATTTTAATCGCTTAGTATTTACCCTATTTATCCTGGCACAGTCTTCAAAAGCAGAATATGCTCCTTAAGTCCTATTTTAGTTAAAGTGACAAATCACAGGCAAGCTTTTCTAATTTTTTATATGGCAGTCTTGGAATTTCCACAGCTTATGTTCTGAGCCAACAAAAACATACAGAGGGAATTTTTGAATTCAGTTGATTTACTTCACAACATTACTTCTTACAAATATATTTGCTTATCAGGGCAGAGAAATTTAAGTGTGATCTGGAAATGGAAAGTTTGTTCTGTGACATCAGAAGCAAAATGGATAAAAATAGTTTGCTCTGACAATACCACATCCCAGGAAAAGGTGATGCCTAAGTTATCCGTAAGGTTTTCCTGGACAGCCACTGGTACAGGAAGATCAAAAAAGATCTGCAGTTGAACTGAATTGAGGTTGTTTCAAAAGTAGGCACTGTGCTAGAGCAGAAAGGGCACTAGACATGGAATCAGAAAACTTCACTTCTAGTCCTAGTTTTCCTATTACCTAGTTGTGTGTTTTTGAGGAGGTCAGTTAACCTCTCTGACCCTCAGTTTCTTCCTCATTTAATGGAGATAAAAAATACTCAACCTGAGTACTTAGAAATGTTAAGTGGCTCACTTGAGATAAAACATATTAAAGAATTAACAAAATTATAAAGCACTTTATGAATGTGAGATATCTTTATAAAATCTTTCTATGATTCAATTAACCTTTGAACATATGATGTTTAAATTGGATGAGATGACAAGATTAATTGGGGTATTTCAACTCATCAGGATATGGTGTTTCTTTCATTAGTACTTGTTTATACCCTCAGAAGTCTATTATTTATTTGAAGCAGGGTTAGCAAATGTTAATGATTCTGCTATAGGATTTTGTTTGTTTCTATTTATTTATTTTTATTGTGGTATACTTGATTTACAATATTAAATTAGTTTTAGGTGTACAACATAGTGATTCAAAATTTTTATAGATTATACTCCTTTTACAGTTACTATAAAATATTGGCTATATTCCCTGTGCTGTATAATATATCCTTGTAACTTATATATTTTATTTATTACATTTTTATTTTATATTGAAGTATAGTTGATTAACAATGTTGTGTTAGTTTTAGGTGTACAGCAAAGTGCTTTGGTTATACATATACATGTATCTATTCTTTTTCAAATTCTTTTCCCATTTTAGTTATTACAGAGTACTGAGCACATTTCCCTGTGCTATACAGTAGGTCCTTGTTGGTTACCTATTTTAAATATAGCAGTGTGTTCATGTCACTCCCAAACTCCTAATCTATCCCTTTCTCCCACCCTCCCCACTGGTAACCATAAGTTCATTCTTTAAGTCTGTGAGTCTGTTTCTGTTTTGTAAATAAGTTCATTTGTATCATTTCTTTTTAGATTCTGCATATAAGTGATATCATATGATGTTTGTCTTTCTTTGTCTGACTTACTTCACGGAGTATGATAATCTCCAGGTTCATCCATGTTGCTATAAATGGCATTATTTCATTCTTTTCAATGGCTGAGTAGTATTCCATTGTATATATGTACCATATATGTAATGGATATATGTACCATATATCCATTGTATATATGTATATTACTCATTCATCTGTCGATGGACATTTAGGTTGCTTCCGTGTCCTGGCTATTGTAAACATCGCTGCAATGAACATTGGGGTGCATGTATACTTTCAAACCATATTTTTCTCCAGAAATATGCTCAGGAGTGGGATCGTTGGATTATATGGTAGCTCTATTTTTAGTTTTTTAAGGAACCTCCATACTGCTTTCCATAGTGGCTGTACCAATGTTTTGATTCTGCTATAGGATTTAAAGGAAGACTATTGAGTTACTCCTGTAAAGACCTTCTTCCATTCTACTCTTCTTCCAAAGTTCGGTGAGCTCTTAGAAAGACCAACCCTCCCCTGCTTATCTTAGTCTTACCAGTACAAATTGCCTATGAAACCAAATCCAGAAGATGGTGATAATTAGGTCTGATCTCTGACCTTCCTCTAAGAGATCATCAGGATGAAATCCATCTCTCTTTAGGTCCTTCTTCACAAGTCTAAACTTCTGAACTCATTATTAATAACTTTCTGTACATTCCTTATTCTGTGCCAATTCTAGGTCTTCCAAGACTTTCATTGTGCTCTCCAGAATTTAAGATTAGTTATCTGCAAAATCTCTGATAATCTCTACCTTCATTAAGCCTTTCCTTCATCTTTTTATTCCAAGAGAAGACTGGCTTGGTTTGATAACACTCTTTCCACTGAAGTCCTAGCAGATGGTGACCCCCACATGCCACTGAGCCTGAGTTTAGATTAAGGATTTTTCTTCTTCTCATTGCCAATTCCCAAACATTACTCCTCTCCACTACTTCCCAAAGCCCATCTTCTTTAACCTCCTGATAACTTCTGGTGACCCTTCTTCATTCATTAATTATTTGGACACATGGTTCAATCTCTTCCTCTCCACCACTCCTATCTTTATTTTTAATAAGTTGAATACCCTCATAGAACTGGCCTCTGACTTTTGACTTCTTTGCTTATAATAATCATTGCTTCTATAGAACCTAGTCATTCCATTTCATAGTCATTCTCTAAAACTTGTCATCACCCAAAATATTCCTAATCGTAATTTTGATATCAAGATTCCCATTTTCTGACCACTACCTCCTCATTTTTTTTTCAACTCACTTACTGTTCTACAGTCCAAATTTAACAGTTCTTTGATTCTTATTGTTACCATATACCATGTCCCAGATTCACCTTCACCTCCTATGCCCCTATTTTCCTCTACTGTCCTTACCTGGCAAACTCCCAACTTTGGTTAATCCAATATTACACCATACAGAATCTGCACTGCTGAAGCTGAACCTGGCTGCATGGAAAAATCAGTGATTCTTTTAGGTATGTGATTTCTTAAGATATTCATTTCACACCATATTCTATATCGAAGGCCACTAACAAATTTTTTTTAATAGACAAAAGGGGAAATGGGAGGAGAGATTTCTGAAAGAAACCGACCATTCTCTTATTCAAACACATTGTACTTCCATCTGGGGTTTGCTTTGTTTCCCTGTCTTTTCTAACTTACCTTCCCTCTGCTAGTTTATTTCTCTTCATATTTCTTTGCTTAATTCTACTAGAATGTAAACTCCGTAAAAGCAAGCAGGGATATTATCTGCTTTGTCACCACTGTAGTCCTGAGCACCTAGAACAGTGCTTAGCACATAAGAGGCACTCATAAATATTCATTTTGTCACCAGCCTTAGCTGTGGAGGGGAAATAGACATGTTCATGTCCAGGGGCCCAAATAGAAACATTGGGACATACAGAGTAGATACAACAGCCCAGAGCTTCACCCAACAGCAGGGAGTCTGTTTAAGGCATAAAAAAGCAATAGCATGTTTTTTAAAAAAGACATGCAATTGGATTTCCATGAGGTTTCTGCAAAGAAATATCTGCCTTGCAAGAGGACTTGTGCTGGTTTGCTTAGAGTCATAACACCTGGACAAGCAGATATTTGGTCAATTTATCTATAGTTCTTTTGCTACTCATTTTTAACCCAGAAATCATAATGATGAAAGGGAAGAACTTTGCAAACCATCTATCCTGCCACCTTCTGTTTTGCAGATGAAAAAACTTGGACCCTGGAAGTAAAGACTCAAGCCCTAGATTACACTTTTATTTATAGAGGCAAAACCCAGGTGTCCTTACTCCTGACTATGTCTTCCTAAACTGTTCAGTGCAATGCTGAGCTACAATTCTTAAAATGGGTCTGGGTTACAAAAAAAACTTATGTGTTTTTTATGAATACTGGAACTTTAATTTAGCACATAAATTTAAACAATTATGTTTAAAGGTAGATTTCCAAAGGTATTGTGCTTTGGGGGGAAAATGTCTATGATCTAGTCAAATGGCAGAAAAATATTTTTTATTGTTTTCTATACAAAACTCTGGTCATTGTAAATCATAAGATCATTCCCAATTAAATAAGCAATTTATTAATGGAGCTAACACATTTTGGTTTAGAGTGATTTTCTCCCACGGCATTTGCTTTTTTTTTCTTTCTCATGTATTTATTTGTCCTTATCTACCACAAGCTCATGAAATGTCCTCTCTAAGTAGCCCCTCACAATGTAAACAGATGTTTTGTAATCATTTTGGAACAGAAGAGGACCTGAATATTTTCATCTCCTCAGTTCCTTAGTGTTGCTCATGTTGCAAATGAAAAATAGAGTGGGAATCATTTGGGGTCAGGAAGTTTGTGGGACTGTCTTATGGGGCTGGTTTCCAAGGAAATCCCATTTAAGGCTGACTGGAGGCAACTGGAAGAATGGATAGGAAGTGTGTTTTGATGCTCAGGGGCTCTACTAATTTTTCTTCTAAGCTCCAACAAGAGGCAAAGAGAATTCCTCTTTTGACATTAGAATCTTAGGTCCCTAAGAGTGAATCTGAGGGGGTAAAGTGTGGGTGAAATGGGTGAAGGGGAATCAAAAGGTAAAAACTTCCAATTATGAGTCAAGAGTGAAAACTCTAATTTTAAACCCTAATTTAAAAAGATACATGCACCCCAGCATTCACAGCAGCACTACTTACAATAGCTAAGACATGGAAGCAAACTAAATGTCCATTGACAGATGAATGGATAAAGAAGATGTGGTACATATATGCAATGGAATTCTACTCAGCCATAAAAAACCCCCAAAATAATGCCATTTGCAGAAACATGGATAGACCTAGAGATTATCATACTAAGTGAAGTAAGTCAGACAAAGAAGCACAAATATCATATATCACTTAACATGTGGAATCTAAAAAAATGATACAAATGAACTTATTTACAAAACAGAAATAAACTCACAGACATAGAAAACAAACTTATGGTTACCAAGCAGGAAGCTGGGGGAGGGATAAATTAGGAATTTGGAATTAACATATACACACTACTACACATAAAATAGATAAACAACAAGGACCTAATATACAGCACAGGGAACTATATTCAGTATCTTGTAATAACCTACAATGAAAAAGAATCCGAAGATAATTGTATATCTATATCTATATATATATTAGGAAACTGTGACTGCCATTGCTAATTGCCTAATTCATCCATTCTCTTTTCTTATACAAAGAATCCTGATTCATTTGGGGCAACAATGTATTCAGTTAAAATATTCAATCTCCCTTGGGAGTGACACATATACACTATTGATATTATGTATAAAGTAGATAACTAATGAGAACCTACTGAATAGCACAGGGAACTCTACTTAATGCACTGTGGTGACCTAAATGAGAAGGAAATCCAAAAAAGAGGGCATATATGTATACGTATAGCCGATTCATTTGCTGTACATTAGAAACTAACACAACATTGTAAAGTAACTGTACTCCAATAAAAAATAATTCAAAAAAAATAAAGAGTTTCATTTTACACTTGCAAATAAGCTAATTTACTTACTTTTGGGGTTAAGTTTTATATTTTTGAATTGTCATTTCTTGTTTCTGGCTTTGAATTTTTTTCATTTATTTAAGATATATGTATTAAATCTCAAAGAAGCAGCAAAAAGAAAAAAAGTAAAAAAGAAAAAGATGAAAAAAATATTCACTCTTCCACCTTTTCAATGAAATATAAGTGGAAGTCATTCCTTGGGACTTCTTGGAAAACTCTTTAAAACGGGATAATCTCCAATAGCTTTGCTTGTTTGCCCTTTGTTTTCTCTGGTTTTCTTGCCTGAAATACAGATGTAATGTTTGGAGAAGAAGCAGTAGTTCTATGATCATGAGGGTTAGTGACACACTATAGATGACAAACCCAGAGACTAGACTCGATCTTGTTTCTCAATGTTTTTATCAAGTAGCTGAAACAGCCTTGAACTGCATACCCTTAGATCTCACATTTGTTAAGTCACTGTGAAAGATTTCTATTACACAGGGCCTAATGCAGTTACAGACAAGATTTTTTTTAACCTATCCAGAGTAATTCTCAAAGTGGGGAGGAATTGACATTGTAGAATCTACCAAAGGGGTCT